>NC_135330.1:133279205-134642420 GCF_023851605.1 Tamandua tetradactyla | reverse complement strand
ATGTTTCTCTCTCTCTCTCTCTCTCTCTCTCTCTCTCTCTCTCTCTCTCTCTCTCTTTCTTCATAGATAGATATAGTTCATTCTAAGACCCTTACTTCTTTCATTTCTGATATTAAATAAACCTTCATATTTGTCACTCTCATTATAGTCCCCTCCTTTTTCCTTGAGCCACCAAGACTTTTCTCTCTAAAACATAGCTTGAATCATGTGATTCTTCCATAAGATAAGAGTGCTAACTATGTAATGTCTACAAAATAAAGTGCATTTATAAATGATGTCTGCTGACATAAAGGAAGGATGTCTCCAAATATGTTACTTTTTCTAATTTTCTGTGGCTCTTCATATGGTGTTCAAAATGTATCACATTTAATCTCCAAACATTATTTGTCAAATATGTACTCTTTTTTCTTTTACAATATCCAGTAAAAACACAATCTCTAGAATGTGTTCTATTTCAATTTTACCTAATAGGCAAGTTCTGGCCACAAAGCATCCTGGGACCTACAAGGATAATGAATTGAAATATTATAGGTTTCCTTAAGTGAAAATTACACTATGTTGAAACTAATGGTCTTCAGGAAATACAAATTGTCCTTGCTGGATTGGAAGGCAAAAAGTGTTATTCAAAACTGGGGTTATTCAAACTAGGATTTATCCTATTTAAATTTAAATTTTACTTGAGTGAATGTGTAAAAATTGGGTGATTGTATGGGAAAAATTGATTTAAAGTGAAAGAGAATAAAAAAGGGGAGAGTTGAAAAGGAAATTCAAACAGATTATGAAAGTGAAAAAATGAGTGATGCCAAATGTTAGCTGGAAAATCTAGTGTGTATGTTTCAGAGGAAAGCAATGGATGTACATACTATATGGTTTCATTTATATGACCTTGTAGAAAAAACAAAACTTAAGGAACAAAAATCAGAAAAGGAAAAATCTATCAAGAGTCAGCAAGTGAAATTTTGGGGGTAATGGAAAATTTCCACATTTTGAGTTTGATATCAATGTTAAAACTCATAGAACTTCACATTTAAAAAGAGTAAGCTTTATTATATTTAAATTTTAGGTCAATAAACCTGACATTAAAAATTAAAATAAAAGAACAGTGAACAAATATTGAATCCTGCCAAATGACTTGCATAATGACATGTTTGGAGCAAAGTATACTGAAATCTATACCTTAAGATGCATCAATAAAATAAGATGAATTCATGAATGGAGAGAGGATATAAAGATATCAGAGTTATGTGATAAACAAAAGAAAAAACTGTTTAATTGTACATGCTACCATTATTACAAATTTTCTGAGTGCTTGAAACCTTTCATAATAAAAGTGAGAAAAACTATCATATATACATATAAATGCACATATATGTGTGTATAAATGCATAGAAAATGTTTGGAAGCACAGCGCAATCACAAATCAAAATATATGCAGTGTCTATTCTTAGGGAATCTGCATAGTAGATTGTAGTACTATATGGGCTATAATGACCGGGTCTTTGAATTTTTGCCTTAGTGTGTAATTCTGAATTATTTGAATTTATTATGTCTTTACTTTTCAATTTTAAGTATAATAAAATAAGTGGGAATAATAATGACATACCGTTTCACAAATACATTGAAAATTGGAGGTTATAGAAACAAAATCTTAAAACCATGTGGACAAAAGCAAATAGAACTTAGTCATATAATCACAAAATCTTAATGGGTTAATAGAAGGAGTAAAGGGGCATCAATATAGACCTTTATGAGAGAGGGCACACTGAAATATTTCAGCGCTCTCTTTGATCATCCCTTAACTCACCCTTCAAAAGAAAAATCTTCTTGTGATGACGACATTGATTGGACTTTGCTTCCCATGAATAGAATTACTATTGGAAAATATCAAGTACAGTTGATTCTCATTATTTTCAGAGTCCATATTTGAGGATTCTTGCTAACGTTCATTTGAAACTCTAAAGTCAATACTCATGGTATCTTCACAGTCATTCGGGGAGATACTCAGAGTGGTAAGCAACTTGAGTCACTCAACATGCATTATCCCAACTGAGCTTCAACAAGGTGATGTCCAACCTTCTTCTTTCAGCTCTCATAGTGGAAATGTCCTTTTCACAGCATATTTAGAACCATGTTTTCTTTTTTGAAATTTTTTTGTGTTTCTTTTTGGTGATTTCATTGTCTACAATGGTCCAAAACATGGGATTGAATTACTGAAAAGTACTTTTAAGTGCAAGAAGGCTGATATGGAGAAAATATGTGTGTTAGATATGCTTCATTCGAGCCTGAGGTACAGTACTGTTGGACTTGAGTTCAATGTTAATGAACAGCATATTATTAAATAAGAGATCTTTAAACAAAAAGACATACTTAAAAAAAAAAGACTACACATTGATCAGTTGACAAAATTATTGTGATCAGGGGATTGCATGAATTTAACCCTATGTTTTCTCTTTGAGCAATAGTTCAATATTTACTAATTCAAATCTGTGGTGATTATATTGAACATAACTGAAATGAACAGTGAAAATCTATTGTATATGGTTGTTATTCTTTCCTTTTATCTTCCATTTTCCTCCATGTGGATGTCTAAGTAGGATGATTGGAGCCAGAAATGTTACTTTTCAGAGATATTTTCTCTCAAGTGAACATTCTGTCATGGCACACCTCCAGGTTACAAACTCATCTAGCCTATATATGACAGTTACAGATAATGATATTGATATGGAATTACAGTGACAGAAGTTATGATTTTAACATACATACTACAATAAAGTTTAAAAAAGAGTTTGCACAGGGGCATTGGATCCAAGTCCAGAAATAATATAGTACTAAAAATAAAAAGCAAGTTATCTATTGTGCTTAAAACTTCTAAGGTTATCTTATGAGAAACAGGGTTACTCAGGTAAAGACAGAGTCAGGTATTCCTGAAATTTTCAGCCTTACTGAATGTAATAGCACTTCAATCCCATCAAGCTGCTTTAATTTCAATTACATGCTAAGAATCATTGTTTTTGGTCAACTTCTGTTTAGAGACCTTGTTTGACTTATGCATGCATTGGTAAAATTTCCAAGGCCAGTCTGAGATTCTAAGAAGGAGGACAAGCATGACTAAACTGCAAAATGAAAAGTAAAACTTATTTTGGTCTGTTTTGGCTTAGATAAACAAGTGTACAGAAATATGGAGGAATGGAGGGATAGTTCTTGGCCTCTGATTGCCATTTGATCAGAAAAGTCTTCTTAAATCCATACAAGCAATTAAGTAAACTCAAATACAACTGGGCTGTGTGAAAAAGAGTACAAGAACCAGTTAATAGTAATATAGTTTTGTCAGCAAAAAATGAGTCTGGTTAAAACTTTTGATCACTTTTTTGCACTTAAAATGATTTTCAAAATCCATGCCATGTTGCAAGAAGGAATGAAATTGTAAAGTATGCAACTAGGTGAATGAACCTTAAAGACATTTAAAGACATTATGATGAATGAAGTAAGCCAGAGCGAAAAGACAAATATAGTAAGGTCTCATTAATATGAACTAATTATAATGTGCAAACTCTGAAAATTGAATTTAAGATCATTGGTTATCAGGGGATAGAATGTCTGCAGAGATTGGGCAAATGACAATTAAGGGTTTAGAACGTTCAATAAGGTTTATTGTAAAGGTTCCTAGATTGTAAATCCTTACAGTAGTCACATATATTCCTGAATTATAAAGGTTATTTCTAAATTATGAGATGCTAAGTTCTTTGTGTATAACCTGGTCATTCCCTGGAACTTTGGGTATCTGAGACTCAGAGTTAGAGCTTTACAGCTCTGAAAGTCAGCATTACCCTATATAGTGACTATTATAGAAACTGAAAAAGAGATCTGACTTCAATTAGAAATGTGAATGAAGCTGATTTGGTTAGGACTAAGGTAAATCAGAATACAGGGTAAAAGATGATATTGACTGTATTTTAAAACTTCAACTTCCATGTGAGAACAAAGGAAGAGGTGTTTATTTGGTACAAAATTTAAATTTCCATAGCACACTATCTAATTTAGCCTATATGATCTGTTTATTCAAAAAACATAATTACACAGAACCTGGAGTAGGGAATCAGATCTTGTTATTTTCTACCGGGTAATATAATACCTTGATGCATCCCAGAGTAGTGTGGGCAGAAAAATTTAAAAAGTATTTGCAATGTCCCCTTTACAAACTGAGGATAGGTGTGGAAATATTAAATTTCCCCACCTAGGGAATTCCTGACATTCTAACAAGCATAAGGAACTACCAATTTAATAAGCCAAGCCCTTGATCTTGGGGCTTGCCCTTATGAAACTTACTCCTGCCAAGGAGAAGCTAAGCCTACTCATAATTATGCCTAAGGTCTCCCCCAGAAAACCTCTTTTGTTGCTCAGATATGACCTCCCTCTCTAAGTGAACTCTGCAAATAAATTCTCTACCTCCCCTCTATAACTCCCAGACGTGTAAATCTCCCTGGCAACATGGTGCATGACACTTAGGGATGAACCCGGCCTTGGCTGTGGGATTGAGAAAGCCTTCAGAACCAAAAAGGGGAAAAGAAATAAAAGTAAATATAGTTTCAATGGCCTAGAGATTTCAAATAGAGCCTAGAGGTTATGCTGGAGGTTATTCTTATGCATTATATAGATATTCCTTCTTAGTTTCTAGTGTATTAGAGTAGTTAGAAGGGAATATCTGAAACTTTTGAACTGTAATCGAGTAGCCCTGTCTTTAAGATGACCGAATAACTATATAGCTTTTACAGAGTGACTATGTGACTGTGAAAAGCTTGTGACTGACATTTTCTTTATCCAGGGTATGGACAGATAAGTAAGAACATAAAACAAAGCATAAGCAAATAATAGGGGTGCATGAGGGGTATGGGATATTTTGGGTGTTCTTTTTTTCCTTTTCATTTTAATTGTCTTTTGAGTAATGAAAGTATTCTAAAATTGTGGTGATGAATGCACAACTATATGATGATACTATGAGCCACTGATTGTATACTTTGGATGATTATATGGTATGTAAATATATCTCAATAAAACTGTATTAAAGCCTAGAATTTTATCATACCAATGCAAGGTATTAATAATACAGTGGTATAGGAGAATCCTGTATTTTATGCATGATTGTTCAACAAGTCTACAACTTCTCTAATTAAAAAAAAAAAAAACTGAAAAAAAAGTCCATGCTATGGACATTAGGCCCTGGATGACCTCATCTTCTTCCTCATCTCATATCATCTTATGTTTTCTAAGAACTAGCCACATTGGTCTTTTCTCAATTTTTTGGACATTTAAAAAAAAATGGGTATTATCCAGGAATAGAAGAAAATTTTGTATGTCTCAGTTACTCAATAAACAATAGATCTCATGTGTTACATTTCATTAAATGGAGTTTTCCTTACATTTGAATCAAAATTATGTGTTCCTTCATAATATCATTTGTCTTTCATAGCACCTATCATAAGTTGTAATTATATTTTGATGTATTCATGTTTAACTTTATACCAATTGACTGTAAAATCAAGAAAATTATGAGCATGATTGCTTTGTTCACTACCACTAATTCAGTATCTCACAAAAGGACTGTTAGTTTGTTAGTATCCAATAAATGTCTGTTCAATGGCTGCATGTTCTCAATTCTTCAGGTAAAGGCCATCTCCTTCTTGAGAGCAGAAATCTCCTTGCTACCTTTGTTGTCCTCAGTAGTCCTTAAAGATTGTTTTGCACATTGCTTTTGACATGCAAGAATTGCTAATAGCTTCAAAATATACATCAAATAATCATCAACCAATCAATATTTATTGAAACTTTACTAGGTGATTGGCCCTGGGTTAATCAGTAAACACTTATAGACTTCAGTTTTCTATTCTGTAAAACGAAAGCATCATATTAGGTGATATCAAAGTCTTTTATGCATTGATATTCAAAATACCTTGCTTGCTTACCAATGCCAGCTCAATCAATTAGAAACAAACAAACTTTTTCACAGTGACTTCCTTTATGGAACCTGTAAAATAGAAGAGTTAAAAAGTACAAAACAGACTTAATTCTACCACAAAAAGCTGCAATGAATTCTCAAGTCTAAGAAAAAATATATGGATAATATCAAGAATATAATTTCAATATCAAATATAAATATATCATTTGATGTAAGTTCCTAAGTCTTTGTTAGAACGGAAAGTGATTAACTGATATTTTCACGTCAAAAGATTTCTGCAGTAAACAAGTCAGTCTTCCAGTGAAATATAAAAGGATCTCTGATTAACAACTCATGTTTTCCTTAAAAGTACTTGTCTGAAATAAATTTTATAGCAGATGGAATATTGCTTGATGACACTGGGCTATCATTTACACAGTAATTATCAGCCACATTTTAAGTTGATATTCCTTATGTTTAGTCCAAAATTAACCTATCAAAAAAATCTCAACTATGCTATGTTGAGTAATGCTGACTGTTTTTCTCTTAGAGTAAAAGTAATAGGTCATTTCTAAGATGAGAAAAGACTAAATCAATAGAACATATTTTTGACAAATTTTATTAAAAACTGAGTACCTTATATGTCAGTATTTATGAGGACATCTAAAAAATAAAGTCTTACTGTAAGGTCAAAATATATAAACATATTTTTGATAACTTCAGGCTCACTAACTTTTCAGAACACATGGGGTATAATTTAATTAAAGATCATAGAAGAAATGGAGCACTATTTCTCAAAGATATACTTTAATAAATACTCTCATGTATTTTTTACTTCTTTTGGTGCATGCACGTTTAATTTTTAGTATGTCAAAATTTTCACATTCCAAAGAATATCATCTATACAAATCAACACATGAATTTAAACATGCAAATAAAATGCTATATTTGCATAATATATGTAGAGAAATATGCATTCATATTTGCCTCAGAATCTATGAGATCTCAAACGTAGAAGGCTGGCCCCGTGGCAGGAAAACTTAATTTCAATAGTCACTCTAAAATACAATATTTAACTTCTTGGGCTGATTTGGCTAATTTGACTAAATAGGATAAAATTCCTTCCTTCCATCACTAAATTTTATATTTTCCATAAATAGGACACTATAGGGAAAGTTATATCTAAAAATAAATGAGTAGTTTTATTTCATACATCTTAGAACATTTAAACAAAAATATATTGTAGTTAGTAAATCTTTATCAAATATCCATTATGTGTATTCCACATCCTTTATAGAGTTTTTCTTTCAGTGGTAGAGACAAACCTGAGAAGCGATGGATTCAGTAACAGAGGGGAGATTTATAAGAATCCCCTATATGGAGTCTGAGATTCTTGGTACTACCAAGTGCCCCTGCCTGAGGCTACAGTTCAGAGAACGAAGGAGGTGGAACGTGGAAGGGGGGAAATGGAAAGAAATAATGAATCTGGGTTTAATGTTTTCAAGTAAAGTATGCCTACTTCTCTTTAGTCCGCCTAAGAACTAAGTTAATTATAGACAACAAGGGAGATGATTATGCAATGTTTTGAGATAACCCAGTAAAATGTCCTTCTTCCTCTGAGATCATGACTGCCTGAGTGATGGTTTCTCTCCTATTCTGTAAACATGTCCAACATGTTCTTGCACAGTTTCATCTGCACCATGGGAAAACTTCCCAAAGTCAACTCTCATTTCCTGGTGAGGACATCTCTGAAGTCTACAGACTCTGGAGAGTTGAAGACCCCTACAGGCAGCAAGATGGTTAATATCTGAATATTCCTAGCTTTTGCATTTCAAAGGAAACAAAATTCTTTTGATTTATATCAATCTCCTTGAGTCCTGAAATGTCTACTTCATTGTAACTAGATTGTATAAATAAATCTAAGCAAAATCTTGCTTTGGAAAAGAGAGGCACCCCTAATGTTGGTAGACCCTAGAAAGAGGGAGTTAGTGGGCAGAAAGAGAAAACTATTGAGAATGAAAATAATTTGTATCAAGGCTTTAAATTAAAGTGTTGTTCTTAAGCTTGCCATTAGAAACTACCCATATTTGATGCCAAACTCTCAGGCCAGAGAGAAGTCGCCTTTTTTTTGCGCAATTACAAGGGACTGATGATAATTAAGATATAAAACAATAATCTTGCAACTCAATAGAAATCTGAATGGAAACATAGCTCTTTATTCTTCATAAAACATGGCCAAATGTATAGTACTCTTTTGGTTTTGAGAATAGAGAGCAAGCTAGATTGATGGAGCTACTCCTATGTACTACTCTACACATAGCTTGTAGTAGATTGTCTACCTTATCATTAGAATGAGACTTGACTTTGTCAGTTTCTTTCTTTTTTTAATTTTTTTAAGAAATTTTTACATGGGCAGGCACCGGGAAACGAACCCGGGTTCTCTGGAATGGCAAGCAAGCGTTCTTGCCGTTGAGCCACTGTGGCCCGCCCATATCAGTTTCTTAAGTAAGTAATTCTCTGAGTGCGCAATGAAAGTTTTTCTGTGAGAAGGCACAAAAGAGGGAAGGAAGCATCAGTTAAGGAGCACCTGTTCTGCACTCTATTAAGGGAAAAATTCCCTTATTTTACTTTATCATTGAAAAGATTCTTAGAAGAAAATGTTATTGTTGCTAATTAATTGTTAAATGAACTCAGAGAGGTTTAGTAACTTGTCTCTGTATTATGCAGTCATAGCCATAGAGAAAAACCATGCAACAAACCTAAGTCTCAGTGATTAAAAATCAGAAACTCTATTTATGATAGCACAGTGCCATTCAAGGCCAGATACAAAATTTGCAGAGCACAATACAAAATGAAAATGAGATGCCCGTTGTTCAAAAAGCAGGAAAAAGTTTTATTAAAAGTATCAAAATATAAGGTTTTATTCCTTTTTTCTGTGATCTCTTAACTTATAAAGGTGATTTTATTTATGATTTAATAACATTCTAAATAAATTAAAATTAAAATTTTAATTATCTACATGATTTATACCATTTATCTTTATACTGTGGAATGACATTTTTATACGCAAATGCAAAAGCATTTAATTTGTTTACAGAATCACCAAAAAGACACAATTTATAATCTGTAGCTCACGTATGTATATGCATTTCATGGTTATCAGCATAGCGGAAATGCTTCACAAGACTAACCAAACTTTTTATTTCACTTCATGAGATGCACGCATTGCACAAACACTCTAAATGATTAGGGGAGGACTGGAGGAGAAGGAATTAAGGGTTGCCTTTTCTTTCCCTTTCCTTCTATGTCATTTTCAGCATTAATTGATGGCTAGTACAGGGAACTAACATGAGCAAAAAGGATTTGATTGGATTGTTTTGAAGTTCATATTTATTAGAATGCATTGCCTTCTTTCTGTGTTTGAAGCAAGTTATGGTTTGAATGGAAAGTGTGTCCTGTCTGGTACCTTGTACTAGGTTTGAGTCTCACTGAAATCCTACACATTGTGGGTCCACAGGAATTATGAACTCATGAGATGTGACAAAGGTATAGACAAATGGGTGGCAAGGAATGACAGACATGCATATTGTATGTATCTCCTCTGCTTGCGCACATGCTCCATTATCCTACTGGATTTCATTTACAAATGCAATTTCAAAGATAATGCTTTTAAGAAATACAAGACAGCAGAACCTTAAACCAAGCACAGTGTATCTACACAGGTGACAAGCTTATGAAGCTGACCCTGAAGCCATTTGGATTCTCAGCTATGGACCATATCAGGAAAATGGAGCAATGCTCTTCCTGAAATTAGCACATGATAACAGAGGGAGGTGAACAAATTATGACAATATATTTTCCTGCAAAGGGCATTAAATCCAATTAGATGGAGCAATTCATGCCCAGGAGATCCAGTGAATAGACCAAGTGGGATTAACTAGGTATTTTAGGATGGTGATTGCAATGAACCAAAATTTAGTAGACCCCAGATGTAAGTGGCCTTTCTTTAAGAAATATTAATTGCAGTGAAAGAAGTTTTCTTATTTTGGTGTCAATGGGAAGACCAGAGATGCAAAAGTTGTATAATTATGATTTGACCATTATTAACCCTGTGTTCTAAATGGGAGACTTGAGATAGAGAAGTAAATAGATGAATGGGCATTTGAAAACGATTAAATAAAGACTGGTCTGCCCCAGAGCTTGTGGTCCCCCAGAGAAAATGCAATCCACATATTTTCAAGATAATATAGATAAGGTTGCCTTGAACATAGAACGCACTAAAAGAAATGTTGCTATTATTATTGTGATTGTTATTATCATCAAAACAGTTTAAAGTGGAGGAGTTTTGTCTGACAAATTTCCTAGGTTTCTCTAAGAACTAATAAAATAACTTAAAAAGCTATATATGATGAATAGTCCTGAATTTTATCCCATATTCATACTAAGCTGTGATTATTAGACTTTATCTGAAAGCATTAAAATAATTAACTCCTTAAACATTCATACTGAAAAAGGAATGCAACCATTTGTAAAACAATTTATACTCCACAGACCTGATGAGTTTATGAATGTCACTTCCAACTGCTCAGCAGCTCCTCTAAGGTTACAATAGTTGAAAGTTTAAATATAAATATATATAATTTTACAGGAAGTTGGCTTACTGTAGGAGGCAATGCAACATAGTTATCTCCAAATTGATTGAGTGTTTTATATAAAAGGGAATATAGAAGTTTTCTCTACAGAGGCAAAGTACATATAATCATGAAATGGTTCCATAACAAAGATATAAAGGGCTTAAAAGCTACAAATATGAAATAAGCTCCATTAACCAAGTATTCTTAAAGCTTTGCAGCAGAAAATTTGTAAACCACACCATAAAGAAAGCTATGGTTTTAAGAGGGAAATAAGAACTCTAAAGAAATACTTGGAGGAAGGCATTGAAAGAGTGGTAGTGATTTTTAAAATGCAAGAATGTAACCTAGAAATTGTCCTTGTAATTATATTTTTCTGACTTTTAATCTTACAAATAATAAGTTATAAAATATTTTCCATAAATGATGTCCATCAAAACTAATGCTCATGGCATGTAAACTACGTAAGAGCCTACATTTTGGGATATAGTTAAAAATCTGTTAAAACAGGATATATTTTTACCTCGAGATAGACCTAGACACATTTATCCAGATACATTTAGGCATAAACTCAGCCAACCATTCCAAAGGATTAAACAGGAAACAAAAAATACCAGCTAATACTAACTCATGCCTTTTCATAACAGTATATCTGCATTTCCAGTATCAGTAGTTTAGACAAGATGTAAAGGTCAACAAGAATAATTGCATTCTGATTTTACTAAGGATGTGTAGAAGAGTTGGGTATAAATTAAAAGAGTCATATTAAGAAAATCTTTTCCTTTAATATCATAATGTACAATTTCGCACATGCAAGCTAATGTTGCTATTTATTAAACAATGCATCCCCAGGGAAAGAAAAACACTAGCATCACATCTTACAACTTTCATTTCATTTGTTTCAACCCAGGCTACTTTTTCCAAATATATCAATAAATTAGCCTTCTAAATTAGGCACACCTATTGGCTCTATCCAGTTTCTTGTTCATATTGTGTACAAAATAAAAATGCACTGTGTGTGCTGAGGGCCTGCAAAGTACAAGCCACATAGAAAGATAAAGGTAGAATCTCTCTTGTCACAAAGCTAGCAGCAACTTACAGAGTGAAGACATTACCCTTTCTAAAACAAGAAGACAAACAAAACTATCACTAAGTTTAACTACCACAGGTTAAGAAGCTGTACTTATTTACTATTGCTGCCATAACAAATCACCACAAATTTAGTGGCTGGATTAAAATACATTATAGTTCTGTGGGTCAGAAGTTTGTAATGGGTCTCCTGGGTAAAAGTAAGTTGTTAAAAGGCTTGCATTTATTCTGGAGGATCTAGGAAGGAATCATCTCCTTGACCTTTGGATCTGCTAGAAGTCCCCCATATTTCTTTATTCATAGACACTTTACCTCCATCTTCAAAGCAGCAACAGTGGGTTGAGTTTTTCTCACATTGCATTACTTGACTTCCTCTTAACTATATGGGACCCTTTATTTACACTGGGTTCACACAAATAATCCAGGATAATATTCTTATTTTAAGGTCAGCTGGTTAGTAAACTTAAATCTACCTGCAACTTTAATTCTCCTTTGCCCTATGATGTAACATATAGGTTCTGGGAATTCGAATTGGGACTTCTTTCGGGGTTATTATCAGGCCTACTGCAAAACTAAATAGTGAAGGTGATAACTAATGCTCTGAGTAGTAGGCACAGATTATGCAAAATACAGGAAAATTAAATTATGCTCTGAAATATGGATAAGATTCAGAGACAGCAACAATGTAAATCTTGAAATTACCAAGTACCAAAATTTCTTTCATGCACGTAATTGGTTTCTATGAAGTTAGGATTAGCAGCTGCTCTATGAACCCATAAAAATAAGCATCACACATGTGTGTTTTCTATCTTATCAAGTCTGAATTAATCAGATATTTATTGAGGATAGTAATTTCTGAGTCACAGTTTAGTGTCCGCAGATCTCTTAAAATTTGTTCTTCAATAAGGTTATAAAATGACACATTTATTTTTTATGATGAAGATGCAATACAACTGAAAACATATTCAGAAGATTATATGATTCCACATGGTTCCAATTATTGTCAATAAAATCCTATTAATTTGGTTTATTTTATAATATTTTAATTCCTTAAAACTGAGTTTGATAAAATTATGAATCTTAATAAATATAACTACCAATCTGCTTTTTAAAATTACAAATACTCTGAGTCAAGGAGGAACACTGCATTTGATAAATATCTCTTAGAAATATCTCAATTGGTGAACATTTTTTTCCCCATTTTATTCTAGATATTTGGCATCTTGGGGAGAAAAAAAATAGCTCTTTTTTCATGAACACCTGAACAGACCTCAAATCTAGATGAATGATACTATTACCTGAATAGATAACCCATTTTTCTATAGTGACAATTTGCCCTAAGTTTCAGTGATGATACTTTCAAAATATAAGGTTAGATGCCCAAATCTATGTTTTAGTTCCTAAAGTGACAGTTAAAAGAAGGTATCAAAAACTTGTATTTAATAAGGAAACAATTATAGTACATAAAAGGCAGATACATTTTTTGTATAATTAAATGACATGACTCAATTAAGAGGTAACTTTCTAATTTAAAACATTTATGATGAAAAATGATGGTTTTTTAATCTCTGTTCCCTAAGTATATCACAAAAGCCTTTGATTAAAATATCCTAAATAACATCTCTCAAAAAACTAGGGGGCAGCAGCATCAAATTTAACATAATGTCAAACAATGTGTACATATAGGAGATTCCTGTGGATTATATAATATTACATACTCACAGCTATTAACTAGTAATCTAAGAGGCACTTTCCTGTATAAGTATTTTGATATAATAGAGATATTGACAGTTGCAAATTGTTTTAGTTTCCTAGGTTGCTCCAGCAAATGCCATGAAATGGGTTGATTTAAACAATAACTTATTTGTTTACAGTTTGGAGGCCTTGAAAATGTCCAAATATCAAAGAGATGCTTTCCTCCTGAACCCAGCTGCCAGAGATCTTCAGCATCTCTGCCACATGGCAAGGCACATGGCGGCATCTACTGGTCTCCTCTTTCAGTTCTGGGTTCCATTTCAGCTTCTTTCTTCCTGTGGTTTTCTCTCTATTGGTCTGAATTTCATTCTCTTATGAAGGAATCTAGTGATTGGATTAAGTTCCATCCTTTTAAGGTGGGAGACATCTTAACCAAAGTAATTTCACTGAAAGTTCCTACTTACAATGAGTTTAAACCCACAGGAATGGACTAGATTTAATGATATGTTTTTCTGGGGTACATACATCTTCAAACATCATATCAGTGCAATAGGATTTAAGTAAGAGAATATAAAAGATTAGAATACTGGTGGAAACATAAAAAAGAGTGCTTTTATTGATAACTCAAAGACCCTAGAGAAATTGGTGCAGGCTTTTGGGAACTGAAGTGAATTTCAGGAAGATCTGGAACAGTTGTCTTATAGACTAATTTCTTCAAAACATTGTATAATATACACTTGAGTATCTAATAACATAGCTCTCCCCTTATGTGATAATCAAATCTCTGGTTCTGAACTCACTCATATGCCCTCAATTTCAAATTGGTTGGCTCCTCACTTAACCATCTTATTCTCTCCATCTCCAGTCAAGTCTGCAAAACCTTACCTACTGCTCTTCACACACATAGATATCACCATCCAAACCACATTGCTTAAGCACATTATTTACAGAACTA
Source organism: Tamandua tetradactyla (assembly GCF_023851605.1). Classification (NCBI taxonomy): domain Eukaryota; kingdom Metazoa; phylum Chordata; class Mammalia; order Pilosa; family Myrmecophagidae; genus Tamandua; species Tamandua tetradactyla. The sequence goes on along the minus strand of NC_135330.1, from coordinate 134,628,118 downwards.
ATTTTTAAAATTGTATGGCATATATATCTGTGTATATACATCTGTATTATGCCAAGTGAAAGAAGCCAGTTATAAAAGACCATGTATTGCAGAACTCCACTTACAGTACAAGAAATGTGCAGAACAGCAAAACTATAGATGCAGAAATTATGCTAGTGATTGCCTAGAAGTGGGGATGGAGAATAGAGATGACTGCTAATAAGTATAATATTTCTTTTTGTTTCATGCATATATTTATTCTATTACTCATTTAACCATACCCTGGTAAGGTGTCAGTTACAACGTTTTACAATTACTAGGTCAAAAGATAAAAGCTATGTGATTATACAGTTTTTATCAAAGATAAGTGCTACTGGATTACAGTTCAACAATTTCCTTCTGGTTATTCTAATACACTAGAAACTAAAAAGAAATATCAATAAAATGAGTCAGTGGTCATAATTATTTGTTAAATCCTAACCTCTTAGTTACAATTTCTCTCTCTCATTTGATCATTCTCTCACTCTTCAGGGATATCTGGGCAATGAGCATTCCAACTACTTCATGCTGAAAAGAGGTGTTGACATTATGGAGCAGAGGAATGAAACTGATTGATGTTCTTGGAGAGATTGGTAACTCTGAATTTCAGGGGTTATCTGGCATTGGAGCCATCTGAGAAGCTTTGAGTTTCTGAAAAAAAAAAAAAAACTCAATAGGTAAAACTTTCATAAAATCTTAGATAGAGCCCCATGATATTCTTTAGGGTTTTCAGGAATACTGTTGGGGGTTGGCATACTGTCACAATTTGCAATATCTCGATGATGCTAACAGAAGAGTAACCTCCAGAATGACCTCTTGAGTTTATTTGAAATCTCTTAGCCACTCAAACTATATTTGGTTTCTTTTCTCTTCCCCTTTTCAGTCAAGAGGGCATTGTCAATTTCATGATGCCAAGGCCAGGTCATCCCTGGGAATAACGTCCCATGTTGCCAAGGAGACTTATACCCCTGAGAGTCACGTCCCATGTGCTGGGAAGGATGGTGAATTTATTTACAGAATTTGGTTTAGAAAGAGAGGCCACATCTGAGCAAAAACAAGTGGTTCTCTAGGGGTGACATTTTTGTCATAATTATAAGTACACAGCTTCAGCATTACAGAAATAAGTTTCGTAAGGACAAGCTTCAAGATCAAGCTTGGCTTATTAAATTGGTGTCCTAATTCCTCAAGAGGATAATCAGGAAATCTCCAGGTGGGTAAAATTAATAGTTACACATTTTTCTCCGGTACCTCAAGGGACTTTGCAAATCCTTCAAATTTTCTGACTCAAATACTCTGGAATGTATCAGGGTATTGCAATAACCTGTACAGAATAACAATACCTCATTTCTGTTCTAGGTTTCCTGTAATCAGGTTGTTTAAATACACTGACTATACAGATTAAATTAGATAGTGTGCCACATGGAGAGAGAGAAAAATATCTCTTTTTTTGGTCTCACAAAGAATTTGAGGTTTTAAAATACGATCAATATCATCCTTCACTGGGTATTCTGATTTACCTCATTCCTAACAAGGTAGGTTTTATTCACATCTCTAATTGAAGTCTGATGTCTTTTTCAGCTTCTTTAACAGTTGCTGTATGGATCATTGCTGATTTTTAGAGCAGCAAAACTCCAAATTTGTGTCTCAGGTGTCACACAGATACCCAAAATTCAGGTAACTACCAAGTTACACACACAAAGCACAGCATCTCAGAATTAGAGATAACAATTAAAACCCATTAATAAATGTGACTATGGTAAGACCTTACAATCTAGGAACCTTTACAAAGGGCCTTATTGAACATTCTGTACTCCTTAATCATTGATTGTCCAATCTCTGACCACTTTCTATATCCTGACAATTTACGCTCTTGAATTTAATTCACAGATTTTATTCATTATAGTTAGTTTATGTTGGTGAGATATACAATATTTGTCCTTTGATTTCTGGCTTATTTTGCACAATATAATGGCTCAAGGATCATTCACCCCACTGCATGCCTTACAACTTCATTCCTTTCTGCAGCCACACAATATTCATCATATGTATATACCACAATTCACCCTTCCACTAATCAGTGTACTCTGGGTCATCTGCATCCATTGACAATTTTGAGTAATGCCACCATAAAGACCAGCATGCACATGCTTATTTGTGTTCCTGCTTTCAGTTCTTCTGAGTATATACCTAGTAACATGACTGCAGGAATATTTGGCAATCCCATACTTAGCCTCCTGTGGAAGGGCCACACTGTCCTCCAGAGGGGCTGCACCATTTTACTTCCTTATCAACAGTGAATAATTATATCTTTCTCTCCACATCTTCTCCAGCAATTGTATCTTCTGCTTATTTTTCAGTTTTATATACAAACCATAAAATCCTTCCTAAGTTTATAGTCAATGGCTCCTCTTATAATCACAGTTATGCATTCACCACCACAATCTGTATGAGAATATTTCTATTTCTTCCAGAAACAAAGTAGAAGAAGCAAAAAAAAGAGAAAAGGAAAAAAAACTCCCATAGCCCTCCCTTATATCATCCTCTAATTGACATTTACCTTTGATATGCCTCTGTTGCAATTAATGCAAGAATATTATAGTGTTACTCTTAACTACAGACCCGGGTTTGCATTAGTTGTATATTTCTGTATACCATCTCATTTTTAAAACCCTGCTATGGTGACATACATTTGTTCTCACTCATATAAAAACTTCCTTAAATTTGTACATTTATTCACTCTTGGGTTTGCCAAGTCATACAGTCCCTGTTTTCATCCTCTACCTTTCCTTCTGGTATCATACATGCTCCTAGCTTTCCTCCTTCAACTATATGTACATTCACTTTTGTTTATTATACTTATAATATTCTGCTACCATCACGCAGTTTTGTACTATCCATTTCTGAACCTTGCTTAACAATAAATCTTATTAAGCAGCCTGTACTCTTTAAGCAGGAAATGCCCAGTCTCTACCCTCTTTCTGTCACCTGATTACATCCTGACAACCTGTATTCTCAACTTTAACTCCCAGAGTTTGCACATTACAGTTAGTTCATATTAGTGAGAACATACAGGATTGGTCCTTTTGTTTCTTGTTTATTTCCCTAAACATAATGTCCTCAAGGTTCATTCATGTTGTTTCATGCATCATGACTTTATTTCATTTTACAGCTGCATAAAATACCACAATTTGTTTATCCACTCATCATTTGATGGACATTTGGATTGTTCTCATTTATTGGTAATAATGTATAATGCCCTATGAACATTGGTGTGCAAATGTCTGTTCATGTCCCTGCTTTCAGGTCTTCTGAGTATATATATAATAATGGGATTACTGGATCATATGACAGTTCTATATTTAGTGCCCTGATTTCTGCTGCCTCAAGATTTCTTTTTGAGATTTGAAAATGTTTTAAAATTAGATTATGATAATTTCTAACACATCTATGCAAATATCCAAAATATCATTGAATTGTACAATTGAAATGGATGAACTTGATGGCATATAAATTATATCATATAAGAGACTTTTATAAAAGAAAATATTAAGTTGAGGTGTTATTCAGATCAAATTATGGATAGAGAAAATATTCTAAAGAATATATAAAAAAAGAGAGGTAGATATTAGAAGACTACCACTGAAATATGGTAATGTATTCAGCAGTCATTTTAGAATAGATTTTATTTTAATCATAAACTATTGTTTATCTACATATATGATGCAGGTATATAAAGTATGATAGATTTTTAAAAATACAGATGAAAGAGAAAACATAATTTTAATCAATGAAATCAAGAAGATCAATATATAGTAGAGCACACCTTTTATGTTTTTAATATTTGCCATGAGTACTTACTCTTTCATTAAATTTTACAGAAACTTAAAGAATCCTTAAGATAAAAAATTATTATTTTTCATTTTTGCTTCATGCAGGTCCATGTTTCTATCTGGCATCATTTCCTTTTAGGTTATTTTAACATTTATTTTTGTGTAGTTTCTCCAGTAACTAATTCTCTCATCTTTTGTATGACTGAAAATGATATTTTTCACTTTTGAAGATAGTTTATGCTACATATGGAATTCTAGGTTGCCTTTTCATTTCCTTTCAACAATTTAAAATAGCATTCCATTGTCACTTGGTCTCCATTGTTTCTAATGAGAAGTCAACTTTCTAATATTTTTGCTTTTTGCATTAAATATATTTTTATTCTCTGGCTCCTTTTATCCTTCACTTTCAGCCATTTGTCTCTGATGTGCCCATGTGTCATTTTATTTGTTTTATACTGCTTGGGGTTTGCTGAGCTTCTTGAATCTGTGTGTCAATACCTTTTAACAATTGTGGAGTTTTTGTGGCTATTATCTCTTCAAATATTTTTGCCTCATTAGCTCTCTTTTCTGTTTTTCTCTTTTTATATTCATTTTGGATAGTTTCCAATGAACTATGCTCTATAGTTCATTTCCTCTCGTGTCCATTCTATTCTTAAACCAATCAAATGAACTTCTCATTTGCCTTTTTCCCTGACTTTGCAGTTAGGAAGATTTTGTGTGACCTACTTACTCCTGCCCTACTTTTAGCAGCCACTGTCTTGCATTGTATGAAGGTCCAGTGTGACTCAGATGCATATGGAGAGAGATGAGCTCATTTGCTCTGTGGTGCAGTACCTCTATGAGTTTAGTAAAGGACTAGGGCAAAGAGTTCTAATCCTTCACATCAGGTCACATGTGATCATTGAAATTAAAATGTCAGTTTGTTTCTTCTTAGCCCATCTATATTTGATCGACCTAGACCTGCCAGTCTGCAAGGGAGGAAAACAACTATGCACCTCTCTCCATTAAGGAAGGCCCGTAGCTTTCTGAGTTCTTTTTGTTTAGGTTTGTTTGGAGTTCCAAAATTTCAATGTGTTTTTTTTTTTTTTTTGCATGGGCAGGCACCGGGAATCAAACCAGGGTCTCCAGCACGGCAGGCGAGAACTCTGCCACTGAGCCACCAAGGACTGCCCTTAATGTGTTTTTAAACACTATGATTTACTATTTTTCTGGCTTGTTCTTATTGTAAGTATAGGGTAAATATCTCTTGTTTATTTTTACATTCCAACTTGAAGACTTTTGATGGGTGCTTAGTTTTAGTAGCCTAAAATATATGTGAGAGTTTTTCTTTAATTCAGTAAAGTAAACCCTATACAGATACATAGATCATATTGAATTCAAATTCAGAAAGAAAGTATGGAATGCATATGGAACAATGGAAGAAGCATATGGAACAATCCCTTACATATGAAAATTTAGAAATTCTTTAAGAAAACAAAAATAAATAAAAGAGGCAGTTAAGAAACATTGTACGATAGTAATAAATATTGTGGCAAAGATAAATTGCTAGAGTAAGCAAGATAAGCCTATTTATGCCTGTAGTTATTTTTAAGCCTCCAAGGATGAGATGAAATGAAAGTTGAACTTTGAATATCTATTAAGTCAAATAAAGAAGAATGTTATATTGTAAGGAAAAACTTCATATCCCTTTGGTCCAGAGTCATTCATTGTCCATTCATATTTAGTTACAGAGAAATTGGGAGGCCTTAACCTCAATATCATTTATTACATGCAGACCATAACTAGTACTGCAAGTTACCAGTCAGAAGACAAAATTATTCTGTGAAATTTAGATGCCAGTAATAAGACAAACCAAGGAACGTCAGAATAGAACAATACTCCAAGAGGAATGAGGAAGAAAAATTTGGGTAGAATGAAATAAAATTTCAGTTTAAACAGTGAATATATGAGCAGAAAAGAAAAACAGAGACCCTGCTTTTATCAGTAGCTAAATTAAAACTGTGAGTAAAATATCTAGATTAAAACAGCTACTATGTGACCTTTATTTTAAAGCAAGCATCGATCTAGGATTTCCATATATATTTTCCCACAAAGGTGTTCCAGAATTCAAATGTGAAAACAGCTGAGGATAAACAGTAGAACAGGTAAGAATGAACAGGATAATTGCCTGATAAATGCTGATCACATTAAGGTAAGAGTTTTATTTATTTATTTTAATTGAAGCTATAATATTCATGAAGATAGAGTTCCATTATTTAAGGATAATAAGCATAATTACAAAAAAATGGGGTTTACAGAGTTAGGAATATGTTGAGACATTAACACAGCTTGGGCAATCTTTTTATAGCTTAAGCAATCTGAATTTCACTAACATTGCTTGCAAAATATTTAAAAACATTGCAATAAATGGAATTTTGTTAAAACCTTTCAAATAACTTGCTACATTTCCTTCAATTTTATCACAGAGGAAATTGGGGCAGACTGAAAAGCAGTGAGTCAAAATGTATTCATTTGAGGTGAATATTATTTATCTTTCTTCTGCTACTTTATGCAATATAGTGAGGTAGATGATTACCCAGAAAAACTATAATTATCTTTAATTGTGTGGGCACTGGGTTTTTTTTTTAGATTCCTATTTTTATAAAAATCACAGGTTACATCTAGGCATAATCTTAATATAACCAATTTATAGTATATATTTTAGTCACATGGAAAAATCACACACTTTTGAAACATGGGTTATATGTTTAAAAAGTTAAAAAGTAACTTGAAAAAGTTTTATTTGGGTATAATTCATAAGAAATAAAACTATATTTTAATTTTGCAGATAATTACTTAATTGAAAATTCAACTTTAACTGCAGACACCAGTCTATAGATAGTACAAGAAGCTTTATATTGAATATATCTGTACTTGTGCATATTTAAGGGAAGCTATGTTTGGATATTTTAAATAATGACACTGCAGCTGTCATTAAAATGAAGTTTTTATTTAACCACGAAATTCAAACGTATTTTAAAAAAATAAAAATTAACAATAATGTGGGTAATGAATTAGAATTAAAAGTGAATTATCCTAAAATTATTTCAAAATACTATAAAATTAAATTAGGGATAAAACTAAAATTATGTTTCTGGTTACAAAATACAGTATTGAAGGTAAATATCATTTTTCTCTACTTTATATTGGTAAAATGTGGAATTTATTAAAAATAATAATCAAAAATTAATATAATATTAACTTCCAGCAGCTTATAGATTTTATTCTTAAAATACTTTGGAGTTAAAGTTTCCAAAACTGTCTGATCCTGTGTGATTTATTTATATGTTTTCATTTGCATTGGAATATTGCTATAAATGCTAAAATACTAACTTTTACCAATTTTATGGTGTTCAGTAAATTTAAAGAATAACAAACTTATAATAAATGCACACTAAAAATGAGAAAACATTTGCTCATCTCTTAATCATATTTCCTATTGATTCTCATGGAAACCATCAGAAATCTATTTATTCTACCATATTACAGATAAAGAGAAGGAAAAAGGAGTTTTTATTACTTTTATTCCTGACAAGGTAGGAAATCTAGCATTATATGATTTTACATTATCATATTAACCAGAATGTGGAGTATCAAACTGAGGATGTAAAATCTTTTTTGGCTGCAAACTTTTCTAGACTCAGTGGTAAACCTGGATTGATGACTGTTTATAATAGCAATAATCCCTGCAAAATCAGTCATTAGCACAGTTAACAACTAATTTGTTGGAGTGTTAACTGCCCTTGGCTTTGCCTCAAGCTGTTAGCAAACTGGTCATTAACTGCTGGTTACAATTGATTTCTTGGGGCCTTATTTTACAGAAATTTGATTCCAGTTCAACACCCACAGAGATCAATTTTGGTTCAGTAAAGAAGTCTCTTTTCTTCAGGTAAGTCTTGATGCAACATTGTTCTTCCATGATATATCAAAAAGCATTTCCCAAAAGTCAGTGCACATATGTAAAATGTGCAATTATTCTATAGACATTTATTCTCAACACATATGGCAGGGCTGACAGGCAATATGGAATAGAAAAACAGCAGAGAAAATGTCTTCTGATTAGATATGTATTTATACTGCACATTTTCTAGGGATGTTGATGATCTAATCAATTGAACTACTATAGATGTACCTCAAGTCCTACTATATTTTTTCTGTCTTTTAAGGGTAATAAACTAAGTGGGTAACAACAGCTAGGGATGAATAATGCCTTATTTCACCAAGAATAAATCACTAAAACTCCAATGTCAGCACATAACACAATCATGTTCCATTTCCAATTAAAAACCAGCATTTATATATTTCCTCTGAGGAGGGCTTTTTAGTATGATTTTAAACATCCATTCACTCATTCAACAAATTTTATTGAGCACCAATTGTGCCCTAGACAGTTTTCTTGGCTTTTGAATAAAACAAAAATTTTAACGTGGGAAATTTACTTTCTAGTGGGAATAACAAAACATAAATAGTAATCTTAAAAGTTGGTAAATAATCTATACTATAACATGATAAATATTATGAAAACATAGAACAGAGCAAGGAGTATTGCAGGGCAAAAATATACTTTAACCAAAAGCATATATGGTAAAAGTATATACATCGTGTGGTCCAGTATAGATTCAGTGAGAAATGGAATTTACATACTTGAGGGAAGTAATGGGATTAACCAAGTAGACATCAAGGATTGCACATTCCAAACAAAGAATAGCTAGAGCAAAGTTCTTAAGGAAGAGCATTCCCATATTGGGAGACAATTCTCCATGGGCAAACATGTTTCTGTACATTTTGTACACAAATGCAGTTTTGACCTGGACTCTCTTTTCATGGTTATTTGTATAATGGAAAAGAAGGCAGGTTTGCTTGCTGTGCAGTATGATAAAGTTGGTGTCTTCTGGGTAAATATTGGGCAGTTTGCTTATATCTCTCTTTTTTTGTTTAATGAGGATTCCTATGCTTAGTTTTCCTCTCCTATAATACAACTCACTGCATTTGCAGGTATCACCTGTCTTTTAGTATGTTGCCCTGTATGCATTAGGGCATAGGAAAAGAGTAAGAACATGCAGATATTTTGGCTCCTGCTATTTCTATTATGAACAGTTTGTCTCTGACATAGGATTCTCGGTGTGTCTTCTGCCAGCATCTATGGAACTTGGGTAGGGCTAACACGTTAGCATGCAAGTAGGGTAAAATCTCAGATCTTTTACAGTTTTTGAATATCTAGTATATTTGATGAACAATAGGAAGTCCAATGTGAATTAGGCAGAGTAAAAAGTTGTAGGGTATTAGGAGATGATGTGAAGGAGGCAAGAGGTAGAAGGCAGGAGGGCACATCATGTAAGGCTTTGAAGGTCTTTGCAAGGAAATATGCATCTGTAAGAGTGAAGTAGGAAGCCACTGGAGGTTTTTAGTAAAAGAGTGACATGATCTGGCTGAACTTATAAGAGGATCACTTTGACTAGTGTTTTGTGTCTTTTGAAGAGATAATAATGAAGGAAAATAATGAGCATAGAGTCTATGAGGCCATTGCATTTATTCCAAATTATATTGGCTTAGACAAAGTGAAAATAGTGAAGTTGTTGATAAATGATTGGACTCTGGATATATTTTGTAAACAGCATGATTGGCTTATAAATAGTTAGTTTTTGTCAGAAAAAGAAGCACATACAACTACCATCATCTGAGTAGGGAAGGCTGTGGCTGGAGCAGTTAGAGGAGCAAGATCAGGAATTCAGCATTAGATGTGATATTTAGTGTTTGAATTGTCTATGAAACATCAGGGTAGAGTTGTCAAATACTTGGATATAGCTCTGGGCTGGAGGAAGGTATTTGGTAGTCATTGGACAGAAATGGTACTTAAACCATTCAGCTTATTAAAAAAAAAAGTCTTAATTTTACCTTCTCCTTAAATAGAACTCTAGGTTGGCGGTGTTTTATTCTGGCTTCCTTTTTTGCATATGCTCAGTGGTCATTGTCAACTTGAAATTTACTCTTTTAAAGGGAATTTAAATTTTGTTTCTCCAGCTGCTTTTATGATTTGGTTTTTGTCTTGATTTATCAGATTTGCTATTATGTGTGTACGTGTGGATTACTTTTTTATTTATCCTGCTTGATGTATGCACACTTTGAATCTATAAGTTGATATTAATCAGTGTTATATATTCTCAAGCATAATCTTTTCAAATATTGTTTCAGGTCCATTGTTACTTTCCTTTTGAACCTCCAATTACATATATGTTAGAATCAGCCTTCTATATTTCTTATAATGCCTTCCTTATTTTCCAATTTTCTGCCCTTTTGTAATTCACTCTAAATATTTCCTATGATTTGACACTTATTTAATTAAAAATTCCTCAGGCTTTCCAATCTAATATTAATTTCATCCACTTTGGTCTTAACCTTAGTCATAATTTTTAATCCAACTTTGTAATTTCTTGTTTTCTACCAAAATTCTCAATTCTGTCTTTATTGCCTAAAATTTAGAGGTCATATTTATCTCTATGTACTCAATATCTATAGGCTTCTTTTGTTCTGATGATTTTCCTACATGTTGTCTTATTTCCTTATTCATCTAATTACTTTTGTATATGTTCAGATGTTATACTTAAAAAATTCTTTCAGGTATATTTTGAAGGGTAGCATGATGGTATCTTCTTCCAGAGAGAATTTGATTCTTCCTTCCAAGGAGACAAAGGCCATAATCACTCCAATATCAACCTAAACCTATATCAGGAATTAAGATGATTTGCATACACACTACAGTTTCTATATTATTCTAAGTCATCCCTTTTCAGATGATATAGCTCTTGAGTGTCTCAACCCATTACATAAGGGTTCATGAGGCCATCTTCCTTTGGTAAGACTTGAAATCAAATCCATATCTACCTTCTTTTGTCAAAACTCCATTCCCCCTCCATACTTGTAGCTGTCTCTCCAGAATTAGTTAATATCATTAGAAGAAAAGCAATCTCTACTGCCAGGCTCACCTCTCTAGTTCTCCTCCTCTCCTGGAACCTGGTCCATTAATTCTTTATTATCATTTTAACTCTTTAGTGTCTTCACTTATTCAAAATGATTATTGTTGAGGTTGCTCAGCTTTTATGCTTGCTCCAAACTATTAAAGGGAGAAATGTCTATTTGACTTTTCAGTCAAATCTCTGGTTCTATGATTATTTAAACAGCAAGTTAAACTAAATTGTTTCCTTTTATTTTATAACACTGAACCTGTGTTACTGTATTGTCCTAAACACCCAGGACAGTGGCAAATAATTATTCTTAAATGTACTCCGTGAGAAGCTCTGCCTTTTTTCTGTTAATGCAAATATCCTTTTAATATATGTATATTCTCGTCCTTGGTCCTTCCTAGTTTGATTTGGGGTTTGCTTTCTAGACAGTGCTTTTCCTCATTTCTTCAGGACTCTCAATTTACTGCATGCTTCCTGATATGGCAGAGCAAATGTCAACTCTGAAAATCACAAATTAATGTATTGGCTTGGAAGACATCATTTACTGAAGTTAATTGAATGAAAATGTTGAAAAAGTTTTTAAAAATTACAGATGACAAAGTCTAGGCAAATATTAGGGCAGTTAGATTTGTAACTAGAATAAGGAGAAAAAACAACATGCTGTTTCTTTGGATTATCATTATTAATTTGTTGGCAATGACAATATATGATGTGATTCAATGTGCTTTACATATATCTAAATGTGCAAAAATTAAACCTTACATATTTCATACTAACGTGAAATAACTTCGTTTGAGTGATTTTCACTTCATTATTCTTGATTTGCAAATATTCGACTCTTGAGGTAAATTTTCTTTCCCTAAATTCAGAAGTCATACATTTTAAATGGTAACACTTGTGATCAGGCAAGTCTGTATCACTAATAAGTAGTCTTCTGGCATGTGAAATGGAAGGGGTCGTGATATCCTGTCCACTCTGTCCTTAGAGTTGGATATATTCTGTGATCATAATTAAAAGGCATCACACAAATGCATGGTTCTCAACTCAGCATTTATCTCTGTAATTTTATTAATTTTTCTATTACAGGATTTCTCATCTGTTGGATTGTAAAGCTGCATAAATTCTTTTACTCTTTTGCCTAGGGCAAAGTGTTAGTATTTGATTTCTCTTCTGTACTTGTCTTTCTTTTAACAGTATGAACTTTTCCTCAGACAAGTGGAATGTTGCATTTGACCCCACAGGGAAATAGTTTTCTTTAAGGAATGTATACAAAGTACTTAAGTCATGTCATTCCATGATTTACTGTATATTATATTTTTGGTGACTAGTTAACTTTCTTGGTCTTTGGATGCCAGCATTTTAATAAAAACAAGACATTCTCAACAAAATGTCAGAAACAAAGTGATCAAAGTGCTGTGGGAGCAGTTTGGCAACAGTTTGAGCTTTGGATTTCCTATTCACTTTCCAAAACATTCACTTAAAAAGCATTTATTGAAGCTGAACTGCCTTTATCAGCCTGATCAGAGCTCCATAAAGAGCATGCACGATTCAACTGCCTTCCCAAGCTTTAAAAAATATAACTTTGATATATGTCTCACAAGTGCAGCACAATAGTTTTCATGCTCACGTTTGTTAAGATTTAGTGCAGCCATTAAAGAACAGAAGGGCTCTTTGGTGGCAATCCTCAGACATACCAAATATCCCAAAGCAAAACCTTCTACAAATCAGAGATTAAGGTACTGACAAAAATTTCCACTTGATTGCAGTTTTCCCCTTTAAACCTTATATCAGGAGTGACTATCTTTTCGATCAAGTCTCTCAGGGAGGTGAATAGATAGGTTTTTTTTTTTCTCTTGGAGGAAAATACCAACTGAAAGATAAAAAGTGACGTTTTATGTGCCTTGTCCAGGAGTCAGTTGATTTATTAGGAAAAAAAAAAAAAAAAAAACAGTGTGAGCCTGACCTATACATGAAGTTTGTGGCGTATCTCGTGTCAAGTATTGATCACTTTACTGTTTGCCCACTACAATGTAGCTAATAATCCCTTTTTACTTAGTTTGTGGCTTTGAATTCTTATGATGGCTTTTGCTGATTTCTCTGGGACTTATTAGATCTTGCTTTTGCTGTGCAAATGGCTATGGAAATTAAGCTTGCTGAAGCACTTTTCCCGGGCAAACACTCTTTGTTTTACATAAGTTCATGTGTCAAGTGGTTTGCATCAGATAGAGTACAATTTGGAAGCAGCAAGTGCCATCAATCTTCATGACTTTGCTATACAAACCATTTCACCTCTACCTGTTTCAGTGGGAGACTGTAATGGATGGCTGAGCAATCAAGCTATTCCCCTTAACTGACATGAGGTAATTCTAAGTCACCTCAGCCCTATGGGGTCAGTGTCATGTGCTTAGAAAAACTGGCCACTAGGTGATGTAATCACACGTCTTCCACATTTTGACATATTCCCATCTCTGTTAGCTTACAGATTTTATTTGTTTTGCTTGGGCAGGCACCAGGAATCAAACCTGGGTCTCTGGCATGGCAGGAAAGACTTCTGCTACTAAGCCACCATCACACTGCCCCAGAATTGTATTTTTGAACTTCATATACAAATCAGGAGCAACAGCGATTTTTTGTTAGCTTATTTATACACAAATTCTTGTAAATGGTAGTATAATAGCTGTTTTCTTTCTGAATGACTTCACTAAGTTATCTATCATGGAGCTGAGAAGAGACAGTCAGCGAGAATAAGTAGTTATCAAGGCTATTATGCTTAACTTGCTCACCTTCTAAAATGACCTGAATAAATGAATTAAACCTCAATCTTTTTCTGGAGAGTAATTGATATAGATTTGGGAAATAATGTTATGTATATTACAGTAAAAAAAGTGCAAAAGACACTTCGTGTGTGTGCACGTGTGTCTGTGTATATAGAGGTATATATAAAAATAGATGTGCTATTCTACCATATACCAAGATTAGTGAATTGTTCAATAGTTTTCAGTTACACACTGCAAATTTGGATATCTCTTATTCCTAGTTTATAGTTCAAAGAAATAAATAAAATTTGATTGACTATATGATAGCAATAAACTTCCATCTGCATTTTCATTGAAATGATATTTGTATCAAAATGTCTTTTAAATGAACTCCTGTGGATTGGAGAGTAAGCAAATAATATATTTGCTTTTTAACTTGGAAGTCACATCCAGTGGTCACTGGCATTTGTTACCCAAGTTTCTGCAGGAATATCAGGGCATTATGTATACATATGAATAGGGACAATGAAGAAAAAGGTAAAATTTTAACAGCTTTACAAATATTTGTACTAATCAATAGTGACCTAAAAAAATTCAAACTCTCCCTAGGTTAATAAAGAATTCTTTAATGCTCCATATAGTCCAATGCTTTTGTTTTTTAGCAAATATATGTTGAAGATTACACAAGAATCTCTCAAAATTGCCTAATTCTGAATTTGTGACAAATGTAGAATTGTGGGGAAAAATGCAATGTATATGTATGTGTAGATTCATTAATGAAAGTATATAATCTTTGATTATTACTTACTGAAAACAAGAATTAACTAGAATCTTTTAGATAACTTACTTGAAGGCAGATATATATATTTTACATATCATTAATAATTGTATTCAAAATCATAGGTCTTTTGTGTTAACAATTTAAACTCTCAACGAATGCATAGAAAAATAGCCTTTTAAAGCATATAATATTTTAATACCCAATTATTTTCTGAAAACTTGGTTCTATATAATGGATTCAAATAAATAAACATTTATTGTGAGTAATTAAGATGTGGAAATATAATTGTTTGAAATCCCATTTAATATTCTTATATTTAATATAAAAAATGGGCATTCAGATATTATGTTTCCAGTACCAATTATTTCTTTGTGGAGACCTTGTTCCCTTTGCCTCTCACACTCCAATACAGGGGGGTGGTAGTAGCAAGGAGCAGGAATATCCTGACCCAACATAATTGAGTAGTCCATGGATCTAAAACCAATCAAAATTATTTTCTGGAACTTTGCCAGGGTGTAAACAATAAAATAAACACATTTTGGTAATAATTAACTTTTACTACATCAAAAGTACTTATAGTTTGGTCTAGCATATAATAAGCATTCAGTAAGCACCAGCTACTATTATTAGCATAGAGAAGACTCAGAATTTTGGTTTTAATCTTCAGAAATGAGTCTCTGAAGTAGCATACAAAGAGGCTCATAGACCTGCAGTGTGTAGGCAGAAGAAGCTGAGGACCAAGCTGAGGGTTTAGTCTGTCAAGGTAGCTGAGCTCCAAAGAAAGTTAAACTCTCAAAACAAGGCTCATAATTTATGTGAAGTTCTGGGCCATGTTTAGGAAATAATGGAATCCTGACACATAAGATTTCAGAAGATTTTGTATATCCACATTCTCCTGAAGCCACTGACTGCAGAAATGGGCCATTTCTCCATATTGTAAGTTAGCATCTTTTTTTTTTTTTTTTGTCTGACATGTTGAAAGTTATTTCCCTTACAAGATAGCAGATATACATATCACACTCTGCTCCTACTTCCTATTAAACCTAAGAAGAGAGTTAAGTTATAATAACCTGTGCTAAAAATATGTTGGGCTTTAAAAGAAAAGGAGGGAGACACTATAAACCAAAGTGGCTGCAAAACCAAGCTACCATGTATTATTAATACAGGAGAGTATGTGAATAAGTGAATTAAGTTCCTTGAGCAAGAGGGAATTTATCAGTTTAGGAATTCTATTCAAGAATACAAGATTTATCCAGACATGGGACATACTTATTTCTAGGAGCACATGTAGAAATATTGAAGACATGATGGCCTACCCTAAGTGTCACTGAGATGTCAAAATTGCCATTGTACACAGTAGAGGAAAGGATTAAAATACTCAAAATTGGGAAAGCTGTCATGGACATTTTATGTAAGGCCAGAAAAGTTGTAGGAGAATGCCCAGAAGATGCACTATTTTCCAAGTCTATTAGATATCAGGTATTAAGAAGGACAAAAGTTGATGGCGGCTTTCCATGGAGGCCATTCCTGACTATGTGAAAGAACATTACAGGAGGTGAGGCAAGACAGCAGCATAGTGAGATGTGGAATTGAGTTCTTCCTTCAGAGCAGCAAGCAAATAGCCAGGAACAGGTCAGAACAAGTGCTCAGGGAACATCAGTGACTGGACACACAGGGTAAACCTCAGCCTGGACCAGGTGGAATGGCTGAGATCTTTCACAGAATTTTAAGTTCCCAAGCTGCAGAGGCTGGTGTTCCTCCCCTATGGGCACAGCAGGCTGGTTCCCCAAGGGAAAAGGAAATGGACTTTACAAGTAGCAAAGGCTTAGCTCAGCCAAGCTCCAATTGTGGAGTAATTAACACATTCTGACTACTGAAAACAGGCCCCAAGCACAGATAAACATGGAACAGGCACTAAAGAAATTAGGAGTATTTGCCCTGGCAGAGAGCGGTTGGGGCTGAAAAAAAATAAAAAGAGGCATTTTGAGTTGGACAGCACAAAACACTGGAAGAGGGCTGAACTCCAAGAATAGGGGGCACACAGAGCCTGGAGATACACAGAGCCACATACTAACTCAAGCTCTTGATTGACAAACCTGAGGAGCTGTGTGTAGCTCAGAGAGGCTCTTTTGCTTCTTTTTTTAAACTCCTTAAGTGGCTCATTAGATAGAACTGGCTCTAGCACTGCCCCAGGTGAGGACAGAATTAAGCTTGTCTGAGAGATGAAGTAATTAGTCAGGTGAAAGGAGTTAATTCCCTAAAGGGTATATCTTCTGCAAGAAAAAGAGGGCAGGGCCCTGCTCCAGTGGAAACCCTCCTTCAAGGCCCCATGGGTTGGAAAAAAAACAGAAGCAGTTACAGCCATCCTACTGCCTCACCTCAACCACACTCCTGGCAGGGACAGTCTGCTGAAATTAAAGGCATCACTTTAAGCTTCAGGGAAGCTGCAGGCATACAAGTGCCACATGCTGGGCAGGATAGAAAAGCACAGAGTCTAGAGGCTTCATAGAAAGTCTGACAATCTGCTGGGTCTCACTGAGTGAAAACTGATGTTAGCTACTCTTCCCTCATGAGATGGGCCTGTCTGGTCTGAAAAAATCTGACTGAGGTCTATATTATCTGAGAGGACCCTCCTCAAAAAAAAAAAAAAAAAAAAGGCTCCATAGAGGCAGGGCAAGAAACAGAAAAACAAGAACTGAAAAATCCTGATCAGTTAAACAGAACCTTTCCTTAAGATCTAGAATAATTTGAACTGAATGTCAAAGAACAGATAGAGCACAAGCCATCCACAAAGATATTTCAAAGGAAAGGAAAAGAGGGGAAATTCCTTGATATGATAAAGGGAATAACATTATCTTCAATGGGGAAAGACAAAAAGCTTTCCCTGTAAAATGAGGAAGAAGATAAGGATGCCCACTGTCACTACTGTTATTCAGCATTGTGCTGGACATTCTAGCTAGAACAATTAGACAAGGAAAAAAAATAATAAAAGGCATCCAAATTGGAAAGGAAGAAGTAAAATTCTCACTATTTGCAGATGACATGATACAATATGTCTAAAATCCCCAAAAATCTACAGTAAAGCTACTAGAGTTAGTAAATGAGTACAGCAAAGTGGCAGGGTATGAGATTAATGCCCCCAAATCAGTAGTGTTTCCATACACAATCTGAGGTGAAAATCAAGAAAAAAATTCCATTTACAAAATGTCACATATTTAGGAAGGAATTTAACTAAGTGTACAAAAGACCTATACACAGAAAATAACAAGAAATTGCTAAAAGAAATCTTGGAAGAACTAAATAAATGAAACACATACCATGTTCATGGATTGGAGGACTAAATATAGTTAAGATGTCAATTCTTCCCAAGTTGATTTATAGATTCAATGCAATACCAATTAAAATCCCAACAACTTACTTTGAAGAAATAGAAAACCAATTATCAAATTTACTTAGAAGGACAGGGTGCCCCAAACAGCTAAAAATATCTTGAGAAAGAAAAATGAAATTGGAGTTCTCACACTACCTGACTTTAAAGCATATTACAAAATTACAGAGGTCATAGCATAGTACTGGCATAAAGACAGATATACTGACCAATGGAATAGAATTGAGTATTCACAAATAGGCCCTCTTCTCTATGGACAACTGATTTTTGATAAGGCAGTCAAGCCAAACCACCTGGGACAGAGGAGCCTCTTCAACAAATGGTGCTTGGAGAACTGGATATCCATATGCAAAAAAATGAAAGAGGATCCATATCTCACACCCTATATGAAAATTAACTCAAAATGGATCAACGATCTAGACATTAGAGCTAAGATCATAAAATTTTCAGAAGAAAATGTAGAGAACTATCTTATAACTCTTGTAAGAGGAGGCGGTTTCCTAGATCTGCACCCAAAGCATGAACATTGAAAAAAGAAATAGATAAATGGGGTCTCTCTAAAATTAAACACTTTTGTGCATCAAAGACTTTTGTCAGGAAAGTAAAAAGGGAGTCTTTGTAATGGGAGATGCTACTTGTAAACCACATATCAGATAACGGTTTGGGATCCAGAATATATAGAGATTCTTCAACTCAACAACAAAAAGACAAATAACCCAATAAAATAAAAATGGGCTAAAGAAATGAACAGACACTTTGCAGAAGAGGAATTACAAGTGCTAAAAGACACATGAAAAGATGCTCAACTTCACTGCCTACTAGGAGAATGCAAGTCAAAACCACAGTGAGATAATATCTGACATCCACTAGAACAGCCATTATCAAACAAACAGAAAACTGAAGAAGATGGGAAGAAAGAGGCATACTTATCCACTGTTGGTGGGAATGTAAAATGGTAAAACCACTGTGGAAGGCACTTTGGCAGTTCCTCAGGAAGCTAAGTATAGAACTGCCATATGATCCAGCAACCCCATTACTATGTATATATTCAGAGGAACTGAAGGCAAGAACACAAACAGACATTTGTACACTGATGTTTATAGCAGATTATTCATGATTGCCAAGAGATGGAAACAGCCCAAATGTCCATCAACAGACTAGTGGCTAAACAAGCTGTGGCATATACATACAATGGAATATTACACAGTTGTAAAACAGAATAAAGTCATGAGGCATGTAACAATGGGGATGCACCTTGAGGACATTAAGTTGAATGAAATCATCCAGAAACAAAAGGACAAAAACCGTACGGTTCACGAATATGAACTAACATTATTGAGTGAATAAAAAATGTTTTTTTGAGGGAGAATAAATGACTGTCAACATTGCAAGGTATTGAAAATGGATAGTATATAAGAAGAAATACAATCACGGCAAATAGGGTCTATAGTCAACAGTTAACATGGTAATATGCTTCCACTGAATGTAACAAAGGCATTATGCCAAAACTAAATGTCAACAGGCTGGAGGCATGGGGAGGGGTGTGGATTCTTTGTGTAAGTAAAGGAAATGTCTCCATATAGATTATGGTGGTGAAGGCATGTCTATTTACTTGAGTTAGATTTTATGATATGTGAATAAAGCTGTTTAAAAATGAACAGAGAGAAACAAGTGCTAGAGAAAATGCAGAGAAAGAGATGTATCTGTTCACTGTTGGTAGGGAAACTGAGAGGTGCAGCCCTTTGAAAGGCAGTGTGATGGTTCCACAAGAAGCTAGCAGTGAGGTTGCCATATGATCCTGCAACCCCAGAGCTCAGTATGTACCTAGAGGAAAAGAGTGTGGGAACAGGAATGGACATTTGCACACTGGTATTATGGTGGCAGTGTTCATGATTCACAATGGATGGAGGTGGCCTAAGAGCATGACAACTGAGGAATCAAAGAGGGGACTGTGGTGCATACATACAATGGACTACTGAGTGGCCTGCAAGAAGGAACGAAGTTGTGAGGCATGCAACTAGGTAAATTAATCTTCAGGAAAATATGTTGAATGAAATGTCAGAAACAAAAAGACAAATGTTATTTGTAGTCATTCATATGGACTAACTGTAATATAAATACTTGGTGAACTGAAGTCGAGAGCGTAGATTATCAGGCTGGGGCCTATTGTAAAGTGTCCTAGATTATAAACTCTTACAGCAGTCACATATATTCAGGAGTTGTAGCTGTTATCTCTATATGCTGAGATACTGAGCTGTTTGCAGTTCCCAGAAACTTCAGGTATTTATTTGACACTTGAGACACAGAGTTAGAGCTCTGAAGCTGTGAATGTCAGCAGTACTCCATAGAAAAAAAAAAAGTTAAAAAGTTGAAAAAGGGAGCAAACTTCGCCTGGAGATATGGAGGAAGCTGATCTGGACAGGACTAAGAAAGAGTACAATACAGGGTAAAGAATGATATTGTCTATATTTTAATACTTCAACTTCCATGTGAGACCAAAGGAAGAGATGTTTAGTTGGTGCAAAATTTATATTTTTGCTGGCATATTACCCAATTTAATTTGTATGATCAGTTTAGTTGGACACCATAAGTACATGGAATCTTGAATAGGGTGTGAGATCTTGTTAGTGTAATGCCCCAATATATCCAAGAGCACTTTGGGCAGTAAATAAAGAAGTATTTGCAAAGTCTCCTTGGGGGGCTGGGGAGAAAGGAGGAAATATTCAATTTCCCATTTGGAGAATTTCTGATATTCTCACAAGTACTGCGGACAACCAAATCAATAAGATGAGTTCTCGATCTTGGGATTTGCCCATATGAAACTTATTCCTGCAAAGGATAGGCTAAGCCTACATAAAATTAGGCCTAAGAGTCACCCCAGAGAACCTCTTTTGTTGCTCAAATGTGATTTCTCTCTCTAAGCCAACTCAGCAGGTAAACTCACTGTCCTCTGCCCTGTGTGGGACATGGTTCCCAGGGGTGTAAATCTCCTGGGACAGAAATCCCAGGAGTCACCAGAACCTGGCATCATGGGACTGAGAAAGCCCTCTTGACCAGAAGAGGGAAGAGAGAAATGAGACAAAAAAAAAAATTTTAGTGGTTGAGAGATTTCAAACAGAGTTGAGAGGTTATCCTGGAGGTTATTCTTACAGATTATATAGATGCCTCTTTTTAGTTTATGGTGTATTGGAATGGCTGGAGAGAAGTACCTGAAAACATTGAGGTGTTTTCCAGTAGCTTTGATTCTTGAAGAGGATTATACAATGATATAACTTTTACAATGTGACTGTGTGATTGTGAAAACCTTATGTCAAAGATATGGACAAATGAGTAAAAAAATAAGGCTAAAAAATAAATAATAATAGAGGGGATAAGGGGTAAAATAAATTGAGTAGATTGAAATGCTAGTGGTCAATGAGAGGGAGGGGTAAGGGGTATGAGAGGGGTAACAAAATTCACACATCTTTGTTCTTTTTATTTCTTTATCTGGAGTGATGCAAATGTTCTAAAAATGATCGTGGTGATGAATACACAGCTACAGGATGATATTATGAGCCATTGACTGTACACCATGTATGAACTGCATGTGTGTGAAGATTTGTCAAAAAAATATGTTTTAGGAAAGAACATTACAGAAATAAGCTTATTGACAACAGTCAAGATTATAGAACCGTTAAATAGCAGCATGCAATTATTAAGTCAAGTGGATGCAATTATGATGATATATGGCAAGATCAAAAAGACAACCAAGAGAACCTAACCCATAGATAAGTATGGAAATGGCAACCATAATTATGGAATAGAGTGTTCCAGGGGAAAACCAAAGAGGGCAACTATTAGTCCAGGTACTCCACAGAATCAGAACCTACAGGAATATATCTTTACATATATATGTAGATATTTACAGATATATAAATATTAAGAGAATTACTATAGGAATTGGTTCAGGCAATTATAAGAACTGGCAAATCAGAATTCTGTAGGGCAGGCCCCAAGTTGGGAACTCTGATAAAGATTTTGAATAATTCCTCAGGAGAAGCAGACTGACTAAAGGAGAGATAGAAATTCTTCTTTCTCATTGTTGAAATCATCAGTACCCCCTTTAAGGCCTTCAAACAATTGGATGAGACTTCTTCTGTTGCTGAAGACAATCTCCTTCGTTAATTGTAGATGTAATCAGCCAAAGATGCAATCCACTGACTAATGATTTAAATACATGACATACCCTCACTATAACAATCAGGCCAGTGCTTTCTTGACCAAACAACTGGATATGGTAACCTAACTGATTTGATACATGAACTTAACCACTATAGAATTCAATAAGAGACCTGTTGATTTGTCTTAACATTCAGTGAAAGCAAAAATTCATAACCAGGGAGCTGATAGATGTCACCTCAGTAAAATTCAGCATTTCATTTCCAGTTACTGGGGCTGAAACTGTTTTTGGACTCAGAACACTTTGATTGAAGAAGTGATTGAATTTCAGGTGGAAGGATCCTGCAACACAAATGTAAGTGTAAGATTCAGGTAACTACGTACTGGTGAAATAGAATATTCAATTATTTTGAAGACTCTTGGATACAGGGCTGAATTGCTGCTAATAATGAAAGATAAGGAAAATTAGAACAGCATCCTCATTAGATTATGGGTATATGGAGTCCAGGTAACTTAAATGGAATCCTGTCCAACTTTGACTCACTCTTTCCATTCCATTAGTTCTGTAATCTACTCAGCAGTTATTTTCCTGTTCCATGAACGTATTAACAAAATACATATAATTGGTAGTTTGCTTGGAGTCCTTGGTCTATAGGATAAGAATTATCATGATGTTAAAGGGCAAATGGAATCCTCTAAAACTTCTCCCCCAGACATAGCCAAGAGAAGAAATGAAAAAAAAATCATCTTTTTTCTAAAGAAATGTTGAAACTCAGTGACACTTTCAAGGATCTAAAGGATGCAAGGATTTTGGTTGTGATCATATCTCCATTTATTTCTCCAGACAGATCCTGGAGAATGACAGTAGATCACCATAAGCACAACCAAATTGTGCTCCTAAATGTAGTCATCATGTCAGTTGTGCTACCTTTGCTAGATCAAATTAACACAATCCAAAGCATAAAACATTTGGATATTAATTTGTTGATTTTTTTATTCCCTATCATAAAAGAAGATTAAAAGTAGTTCATATCACATGGAATAAGCAAGAATATATATTAAACATCTATACCAAGGCTACGCAAGCTCTCTCACTCTCTGCATTCAAACATGCAGATCTGCTGTGCCTGATCATCCCTTAGAATTGATTTGCTTTATTGTTGACATCATGGTAATGGACCAACTGAGCAATAAGGAACCAACTAGTTGGAAACCTTATTACAACACAATCCTCAGAGGGTGAGAGATAAACCCTATGCAGATTTGTCCATCAAATAATCAGAACTTTTAGGAGACCAGCCAGTTGTCTGGGTATGTTGGGACATCACAATAAAAGAAAAATTATTACATCTTGCACCTCTCACCATGAGGAAGGAGCACAATGCTTGGAAAGCCTCTTCAGATCCTGGAAGTAGCATATTCTATATCTGGAAATATTGATGTATACAATTTATTGGATGACATGAATAGCTGCCAACTTTGTGTGGGACCAGAGTAGGAATGTTCTCAGGTACAAGCTGTATTGTATTCAGCCTTGCTGCTTGAGGCATAAAACTCAGCAGACACTGTTTTTATAGAAAAAAAAAATTATGGGAAAAGCTGCTTTGTTGAGTATATGGGCAGCACTGATGCAAAAATAAAATCTGTGAGGGCATCGGCAGACAATCTTTAGTTATCAGCTCCTTCTTGGATGTCTCTGCTTCAGAGAACAGCTTCCCCAAGGTAACCTTCTCAATCCCATCAAATGAGGGGTTGATTCAGGGGCATAATTGTCTAATCAACAACTGTGAAGGAGATGGTCAAGTCTGTCATTTGAACTGCATTGCATTCTCCATCTCAGAATTGGCATCCTGGGGCCAACAGCAATACTTTTGTGAGCTTTAATCACTTGATTTCTTAATGCAGTTGATTATATTAATTAATATTAATCTCAATTTATAGTAAACCAAGATTAACTGGTAATTAATCTGATTATGCTCAAAATCTAATTATGTTCAAAAAGCCTAATTTTTCATATAGATAAATTAGTATTTTAACTTTTTTAAAATGCAATTTTATTGAGATATATGTTCACACACTACATAATCATCCAAATTATACAATCAGTGGTTCACAGTATTATCATATAGCTCTGTAT
This sequence comes from Tamandua tetradactyla, assembly GCF_023851605.1. Taxonomy (NCBI): domain Eukaryota; kingdom Metazoa; phylum Chordata; class Mammalia; order Pilosa; family Myrmecophagidae; genus Tamandua; species Tamandua tetradactyla. The sequence continues at coordinate 134,604,049 of NC_135330.1, read as the reverse complement.
TCATCATCAAAACCTATTTTTGAACATTTTCTTACTCCAAAAAAAAAAAAAAACAAGAACAAAAGTTAAAAGAAATGAAAAAGAACACCCAAAGCATTCCCTACCTTCCCTACTCCCTATTATTTATTTATTTTTTCTTTTTTTTTTCCTTACTCATCTGGCCATACACTGGATAAAGAAAATGTCAATCACAAAGTTTTAACAATCACACACTCACATTTAAAAGCCTATAGTTAGTCAATCATCTTCAAGAATCAAGGCTATTGGATTACAGTTTCAGGTATTTCCCTCTAGCTACTCCAGTACAACAAAAACTGAACTGGGATATCAATATTCTGCATAAGAATAACTTACAGAATGACATCTCAGCTATATTTGAAATCTCTCAGTCACTGAAACTTTATTTTATTTCATTTCTCTTTCCCTTTGGTCAAAAAGGCTTTCTCACTCACATGATGTCAGGGCAAGGCTCATCCCCTGGTGTCATGTCCCATGTTGCCAGGGAGATTTACAGACCTGAGAGTCATGTCCCATGTCGGGGGTGGGGTGGGCAGATAGTGAGTTCACCTGTGGAATTAACTTAGAGAGAGATAAGCAACAAAAGAGCAACATCTGAGCAGCAAAAGAGGTTGTCTGGAGGTGATTCTTTAGCATAATCATAAGTAGGCTTAGCTTCTTCTTTACAGGAATAAGTTTCATAAGGGCAAACCCCAAGATCAGGGTCCTGCCCAACAAATTGGCAATTCTCAGTGATTATGAAAATATGAGGTCTTCCCTGGGTAGGGAAATTTAATATTTCCACATTTATCCCCAGTCCCTCAAAGGGACTTTGCAAACACTTTTTTAATCTTCTGCCCAATAGCAAATCATGAAAAATCTACAGTATAGCCACTGAAGTTTATAAACAAGTACAGCAAAGTGCGAGGATACAAGATCAACATGCAAATATCAGTTGTGATTCTATACGCCAGTAATGAATCGAGGAGGAAATCAAGTTAGATTGTATTTTAACATCTTTTATTTTCTTTGGAGAAATTAGCCTATTAATTTTCTTGCTCTTACTATACTTGCTACGTTTTGATATCTAGTTTTTCTTAATTCCATAAAGTAGATTGGGAAGACTCTTTTCTCTTCTCTGGATGAGTGTGACCTTTGATTATCATTATTGTAATTGCATATTTTAGTATTACTAGTAAAAGTACTAACAATATTTACTATTTAATTATTATTATTTAAACGTTTGGTAGAATTCACTTAAAATCCATTTATTCTGGGGTTTTCTTTGAAAATTTTTCAATACTGATTTATTTAGACTTTCTATTTCTCCTGCACTTAATTTGGCAGAAATATTGTTCTTAGAAATGTATCCCTTTCACTTTAACTTATGTATATTTTATATAGTTTTTTATTATTTCTATTATATTTTAATATTTATGTCATCAACAAGTCTCTCTTTTTTTTTTTGACATGGGTAGGCTCCGGGAATTGGACCCGGATCTTCGGCATGGTTAGGCGAGAATTCTGCCTCTGAGCCACCTTTGCACCACCCAATAATTCATTCTTTTTGTATTGCTCATGATGGACTTCTAATCCTTTTCTGTTCATCAATCTTGCCACAGTCATGTTAATTTGAACAGTTTTGTCAAAGAACAAATTTGCCTTTTGACTATGTCCATGGTCTTTGCTTTGCTTTTTTGTTTTTTTGGTCTTTGCTTTTTAATTTATTACATTGCACAATTTTTTTTAATTATCCCTTTTCACTTATAATTTGGGGTTTATAATTCCTTGAGAGGGATACATAACTTAGAACTTTCATTGCTTCAGTTCGGTTATGCTCTCTATTCAAGATTATGCATTTCCTTCTTGGTTCTTATCTGCTTTAGATAGGTCCACTACAGTTCTCATATGTAGTATTTTGCTTGTAGTATATTTCAAAATATTGCTAATATCTTGGTATTTGAATATTTGATTCTTTGCTGATTTAGAACTACATTTTTAAATTTCTAATCACATGGGGTTTTTAACTCAGCCCTTTGCCACTGATTTTAATCTCAATTGCTCTGTAGTTTCTAACTTATTCTTTTGCCATTGATTTAAATCTCAATTGCATTGTGGTTTGAGGTTTTTTCACTTTTGCTATATGAAAAGAGAAAGTAATTTCTTTCCAATTTGAGGAACTTTATCTTTTAATTTGCCTAATTAGCTCATTTACGTTTGATATAATTGCTAATATAATTTGCATTAACTTTTCATTTTCTGCCTATTTTAAATTTATTTATCTCTCTTTTCTTTCTTTTGATTTGGTAGTTTTGTTGTGGTGGTGGTGGTGATTTCATTTTCCTTTCCAATGTTTTATTTTCTACTATTTGCCTCTTTCTAACATTTTCAACTTTTCAAGTTTTTAACTAACTTCTCTAGAATCCTATTATGTGCACTTAATTTAACATATCTGACAAAATCCTCTCATTGAATAATGCAAGATCAGAGAATACTTTAAGTCTGCCCACCCCTCATCTGGCCTGTCTAAGATTTTGGAAAAAGAAAATTTGTATTTTATTTTAATTTCAGAAAGAAGAATCTATATTATTTTATAAAGTCATTATTCATATATGTGTATATATATATTTATATACATGTGCGTGTATAGATACATACACATACATTACTATCATTTTTCTTTATTTTTGCATATTGGGTACTACTCAGTGATCACTATTTTTTTATTTTTATTTTTTTTTGCCTAAAATGGATCTGTTAGAATTTCTTTTAGTGTGGATTTGCTGGAGTTAAAATCTCTTAACTTTTGTTCATATATATTAAATTTTGCCTTTATTTTTGAAGATGATTTTTCTGTGTATAGAATTCTGGATTTGCAGTTATTTCTACAATATCATTCTACTGCCTTGTGGATTTTATTTCTTAATATTTCGTATTATGTTTGAGATGATGCCAACAGCTGAAATCCTATCAGGTCTGCTTTACCATTTTCAAATGTGTGTGTGTGTGTTTATATACACACACTCATATATATAAACACATGCATGCCTATATAAATGAAGATCTATATTTTATATTTTTCTACTTTTACTGTGCTGAATGACTTTTGAGTGAGCCATTCATTTTCCTGGGAAAAATAGTACTATTTTAGGGCCCAATTTGACGGAACAATACACCAAGTTATTTTCATTGTGCTTCTGCCAGGCTTCAGAGGGTATTAAATTTAGGAACCACTTTAGACAAAATTATTAGCTGAGGTTGCTCCCTACCCCCACCACGTAATATTAACTTCAGCTAAATGCCTACGGGAGGTGTGCCATATGTACAAATTCTCAACACTTTTCCCATTTTCTGCTCAGCATTAAAGAAACTTTTCTGTTTAGCTTCAAAGCAACATTCCCTGAGAGAAGATAGAGCAATTTTATTTGGGGTTCACCTTCAAACTGAGAACTTATTCTACTGGGGGTCACGTCTTTGGAGAAAATGTTTCGACTGGTGGACTCCGCGACTTAGGTGGACTTTGAACTTTTTCTGGACCCTCAATCTTTCCTGACTTGAAAATCAACACTCGTATTTCCACTTTGCTAAATAATTTTGAGAAAACAACAGGTTCAATAACCTGCTTATTTATTTAGATTCCTGCATCATTATTTTCAGTTTGAAACTTTACACTATCTTGCTAGTCTGGGGTGGGGAATGGGTTTTAAATATATTTCATCAAGTAATCTTAGTTATTTTCAGGACACAATTTGGACAGGATACACATCTTTCTATAGTACTGTTTTTTTCTATATGTTCTAAGTTTTTGAGACTGAAATTTTCTTAAAGCTTAAACCTTAAGATGTGCACATAGTCCTTGCTTCCCTTCTGTTCATTGGATCTATGGATTCTAATCTTGAAGCAGCCATAGAACTGCTCCCTCAGTTGTGCAATGTTTTATACTCCAAGGGTTTCTTTTCTTTTACACTCACCGCCCACCCTAAAAGCCATTCCTAAATTTTCTTTATGCAGGTAACACTTAAGTTTTTTCACCTACTGATGGTTCTCTTTTTCTAAAAAAACATCAATTAATCTTCATACATAAATAGCCTTTATATATTTATACATATACGTATATATGAATATGTATGTATGTATATATATGTATATGTGTGTATATGTATGCATGCATATAATTTCAAGTGATTTGGCACATTAGAGTCTTCAAAGACTGCCACTTAAAAATATTCTATTTTATATTAGAAAAATAATAACTGGTGAAATATGTTAAATTGAATCAACCTATTTCCTTTATTTATCATATAAACTTTGGGAATTGGATATCTGTTTCTGACTCACATGCATGCACTTTAACAGAATAAATATTAATGTTATCACTTAACTTATCAAAAGACATTTTGTTAGCATTTGCTGCTAAATATTCAGCAGAGAATTTCCATGGATTATTAAAACTCTATAATAGAACTTAATCTATTTGCTCAAATTAACTTGATAATATATTAACTGCATTGATCTAGTAACTGGTTCATGGAAGTTTTCTGCTACTATTCACATTTCAAAACAATATGAATAGGTGACTGCACAATTTCTAAAGTACATTATTCTGTATGTATTGTCTTATTTCCTGAGTTATCTGTAGGATTTTCACTGTTCTTTTAATCATTCAGCTATACATAATCTTTGGCAGAAACATGAAAATTCGTATGGGCCTATGGAGTATTCCTTGATAAATTGCTGAGATTAGAATTTCCATAGGTTAGCAGTGGATTTCTGGCCAAGTTCTAGAGAAATTTTAATGAAGCAGTTATTCTTAATAAAATAATCTTGGTAGAACTGATGTGTCTTCTGAGAGTGGAGAGAATAAATAGGTTGTTAATAACCAGCTGATATGTTTTTCCATCAAAACACAATTTGAATCAGTAATTCAATCTTTTTTATGGTGGATAATACTTCACTGTTTGTATATGATGCATTGTGTTTACATATTTATCTATTGTTTGACACTCGCACACTACAACGTGGGTGAACTTTGAAGACATCGTGCTGTGTGAAATAAGCCAGGGATATAGGGACAAATATTGTACAAACTCATTTATATGAAAGAATTAGAATATGCAAATTCATCATCGGAAATTAAAAAACAGATTACCAGGACTATGGGTGGGGGTGGGGAATGGGGAGTTAGTGCTTAATTTGTCAAGAGTTTCATGTGTCAACTTGGCTAGGTTATGGTGTCCATTGTTTGGTCAAGCAACTGTTGTCAAGAGTTTCTGTTAGGTTTGCTAGAAAAGTTTTGGTAATGGATGGTAGTGGTGATGGCACATATGTGAATGTAATCACCACTAAATTGTATGTTTGAAAGTGGACAAAATGGGAAATGTTAGGTTGTGTCTATTTCACCAGTATAAAAATTAAAAAACAAATTGGCCATATCTTTAGGCTTTCAGGGAAACAAGTGGAATTACCTAGAGGGTCATTAGGTTCGCAGGTCAGAGAGAACTGCCTTATAATAGCAAAAATGGAATTTTGAATTCTTGTAGTTTTGGTGCACAAGTCACACATGTTTTATACTAGCCTATTAGTCAGGGTTGCCCAGAGAACCACATATTTCTCAATATTAAGAGAATTATTATAGGAATTGGTTCATGCAACCGTAGAATGGGCAAGTACAAATTTCTTAGAGGGGGTACTCCAATGAAGGTTTTGATGAATTCTGCAAAGAAATTCTTTCTGACAGCTGAAATCATCAGATTTCAATCACCTTTAAGGCATCCAACTGTTTGGAGGAGATTCCGCTCATTGCTCAGGACAATCTCCTTTGTTGATGATTAGATGTAATCAGCTATAGATAAAATCAACTAATGATTTAAATCCACAAAACATCTTCACAGTAGCAATCAGGACAACAGTTGCTTGACCAAACAATGGACACCATAACCTAGCCAAGCTGACATGTGAAATTAACTATAACACTAGCAAATTAACCTGCCAACATAAAAATATATATATATTGGGCGGGCCACAGTGGCTCAGCAGGTAAGAGTGCTTGTCTGCCATGCCCGAGGACCCGGGTTCGATTCCGGGTGCCTGCCCATGTAAAAAAAAAAAAAAAAAAAAAAAAAAAAAAATATATATATATATATATTAAGATAGATGTTTCTATTATTTCCAACTGCCTTGAATAAAAAATAAGAGGAAGTTTTTCCTTTAACAACTTTTTTTAATCTATCTACCATTTGAATGATAGATAATAGATACAGTTATATATTATTCAAAATGATTCTTCTAGTTTTAGGGTAGCATTTGAATGCCTCAATTCTTTATAGAGTCATGAAGAATATTACTGAGTAAACATTGTTATTTAAGAGACAATGGTGAATTTCTGTTTTTATTCTCATATATTCTATTGTGCTTTTCCTACTTGTGAAAATTGTAGGTACTGGGGGCAGTCATTCATATTTCTTTTTTTTTGCCCAGCTCATTTGGACAATATCTTAATCCATAGCCTCAGTTTATTTTAGCAGAATTATAGTAAGTATTTAAAAAGCATGGTTTTCTGGAAACTCATATACATAAGAACTATCTGTTACTTAGCTTTACTTAAAAAAATATGTTAAAATGCAAGATAAGATTATGGTTATTAAAATAAGTTGGTTTTAATTAAAATATCTATACTCCTAAAGGCACAAGCTATATCATTGAGAAAAAAATAAGGTTCGTGTTTACAGTAAGTATATAATTTTGCCTTTTAGATATGCAAATATACACTTGAAATCTAAGACCTAGCACAGTAAATGTTTAAAACAGTTTATTGAATTTTTATGGACACATGCAGATGAAGTCCAAAAACCCACAAGAAGCTAAGTAATAAAAGTGACTGCTTTGCTTGAGGAATAGCAGTAGGAAAATTTAGTTAGACCCTAAAATGTGTAGTGGGGAATATTTTTGTTCTTTTTGATGTTAATTAAGAATTTACATAGTTTTTGATGCTGTTTAAAATTCAAAATACAAAATATGGACATCTAAACAGTGCATAACTCTAATTTTCACCAGTTTGCATTTTCTAAATGCTATATATGCAAGTGCTTCACTTTTTCATTTAATCTAAGGAACTAATTCTATCCTCAGTAATGTTTTTGCAGAAATGCTTCCTATTAACACACCTGCTTATAAAGGCAGGTGGTGCTATCTGCTTATGTATGAGGGGCAGAATCAAACTTGAGCATTTGAATTCATTAAAGGACAGAAATACATAATTTGTTCTGAAAGGTAACTAGCCCTATTTTTTTTACTGTGCTCATGGAATAATATGTGAGATAGGTGATATGCCAAGAATAATTAAGAAAAATGATGGTGTTATATATCAGCAAAGGAATACATCTTTCTTGCTATGATCTTCTTTTCTCATTTTCTCCTTTACTTTTGAATGTCATCTCTGTTCTCAAATTATTTAGGATAGCTTGCAAAAGAATAGGATAATTTTTAGATAATTTAACACATCACATTAAAAATAGTTTATTGGCTATTTCCTCATGCATAGCTTCATTTAAGATATAGGTCCACTTATTTTTATGACTTAAATGAGTCAAAATTTAATCAAATAATTTGAGCAATGACAGTTTTCCAAGGAGAATACCTTAATAACTCTTTGGATTATTTTTTTACCTCATCTCAAAAAAAAGCTTCGTTATTTTTTCATGTATTTTTTATAGATGTCTTACTTAGAATACCTCCAGCCAGTTAAATATATATAGTATATATATATACTATATATGTACATATATTTTCAAAGTAAAATCATAATGAGATATGCTCAAGTGCGTAATTTATATCTTTTTTACTTAATAGTAATACCAGTTAAAACTATGCATTTTTTAATTTATCATTTTTCTCTAATATGGTAGAGAAAAAGGCTTAATGTTGTAAATAATTAATTTTCTTCTGTTTTGATGAAAAATGACAAAATATGTAGTTCACACTCATTTTTAGAGTTGGTTCAGAGTCTTGAAATAAACAAAGTGTTTTAAGTAAAAAATTTTGTAAGATGAATAAACCTCCAGCACAGATGTAATTTAAAACACCCAATGTTTAATTATAAAATTTAAATGGAGTATCAGATCATTTAAAGAAACAATAAATTATTTTAAAAATGGAAATTTTATAACAAATATGAAGTTAAACCCCAGGTAAGTCAGTGATGAATATAAATAAAGAAGGAAAAAATAAGAGTATAGTATAACATTTATTTCAATTAAATGCTGTTTACATGTTATTTAAAAGGTACTGAAAGGGGCAATGGAGTTATAAAATGAATAAGATATGGCCCATATTCTCAAATTAATGTTTTTTAACAGACTAAGCTCCAGTATATTCATTTTTAAAATCTATATTTAGTGTGATGAGTTTTATTAAACAAATATCTACAGTGTTTGTTAGTACATATAGACAAATGATAAATTTAGCAGTTAAGATAAACAGGACAAATAAGGAAGACAAACTTGAACTAAATTTTCAAATTGGGATATATTTAACTGGTGATAGGGGAAGCAAGAGCTTTCCAAGCAAAGGGAGCTGCGATAGAATGCACACACTTAGCAAGAAACAATAAAGTTATGTTGATTCTTCTTATTTACAGTAGTTGTGTTACATAAAATCACTATGAATATTGAATTAGCAAATATTGAACCACTGATCCTAGGGGAATGGAAATACAGGGTTAGGTATTACCTGCAAAGCTTTTGTTAAGTGATAATTCATTGTATGTGTGTTTCTGTGTAAAACCCCCTCATTTAATATATATTCTTGATTCACTGATGGCGAACTCAGCTAGGAGCACATTAAAATATGTCTGAACGAAATTTATGTTCATAAGACACATCCCAGCCATCCCATACTTAGGAATACCAGGCACTTCATCATTATGCTTAGAGCCATTTTAAATAGCAAAATCAATAATAAAAAGCAAAAAATATTAAAAAAAAAAAATACCGGGTGCTAAATATACCAGGAAGAGTTCCTTGTTTAGAGTATGAGAGCTGCAAGAAGGCAGAGCTGAAGGCTGAGATCGCCTTATTTGATCTCAGCTGGGAACATGTGCATTTTGTGTGACTACAATTTTTCACCACTAGGCACATGTCAGCCAAGGACAAGAAAGCCCCCTAAGTATTGATTTGAGGGTTTACAATACACTTTACTGAGTAGGCAAATTTGCAAACAGAGAATCCACAAAAAATATGATGATCAACTATAGTTCAGTTTTGCTGGAGAGCAGTGGACAAAATTATTGTGAGAGAGAAAGAAGGAGAGACAGGAGTCTAGTGCAGACAAAAGTAAACTCAAATTTGTCACCTTGTACTTAAAAGGGAGATATTTAAAAGGCTAAATATCGGAAGAATGCACCAGAAATTCAGACTGGCAGACAAGTTCATTTAACCATATGTGGGTAAGAAATGAAGAAAGCTTGAATTACATCCTCAGTGAAGAAGCTAGAAAAAATATATATAATCCTTGTCCAGAGCAAGACCTGGGCGACATTTGTCTATACTCTATTGATTTTGTCTCTGATTGAACTGAGGATAAAATAAAGAATTCATGAGAGAGGTAAAATAACTGATGTTCATTTCTTTTAAAACAAAAAAATAACACATGGAACTGCACAACTCAGTGAACCCTAAGTTAAAACATGGACTAAAATTAATAGTACAATTATAAAAATGTGCCTTCATCAATTGTAACAAATGCAAGATATTAATAATAGGGTGGTATATGGGAATCCTGTATTTTATGCATGAGTGTTTGTAAACCCACAACTTCTCTAGTGAAAAAAGAGAAAGAAAATAACATTAAGTCACCCAATAGGCACGTTCCCTCCTAAGGTAGAGCAAATAAAACCTCTTTTTCTTATTTACATCTCATACAGTAAGCAAGTATCCTTTTAGTGCCATGCTTTTTGCATCTTGTGCTTTCATACTGGTGATTGTGCAGTCTAAAATGGTTCCCAAACAGTGCTGAAGTGTTCTCTAGTGTTCCTAAGTGTAAGAAGGCTGTGACATCACAGAAGAAATATGTGTGTGAGATAAGCTTCATGGAGTATGGTGCTGTTGGCCATGAGTTCAATGTTAATGAGTTAAGAATATACATTAAATAAGATGCCTTTCAACAGAAACACATATAATAAAAGATAATAAGAAATAGTTCCTTAATTAGAGATGCAGATATCAATTATATTTAAGTCATCTTGGTTGTAGGTCCATATACCCCCATTTGCTCTGACAACTCCTGCTTTCTCCTGATGCCCAGAGTAATTAATGATAGTACCTCCCTCACCCTCAAGTGGCTCAGATTAGTTGATAAGTTAAATGTTCACACCTCTACACATTTCCTTATTTTACGCAGTATAAAAATCAAAGTTAAAAAATAAATAAATCAAAGGATAACCATTGCAGCATAGAAAATTAGAAAAAAATATGTATAGGCTGAAAGTACATTTCAATAATTTAATCCAACATCCAATAAACTGTATCATGTGAGCAAAGCTAACCAAAAAATAATCGAATAAATTCAGGATTTACTTCCTTTTGACTAAAATGTTAAAAGGGTGCACAGTTCCATATCTGCATATTGGCTAAGCCTTCTTTTTGACAGGCTTTTTTACAGAAAGAAAAAAGAAGAATCTTGGAACATAAGTAAGGAAGAAAGAACATGTAGCCATAATATTGGTAAGTACAATAAACTTTCCATCTCCACTCTTCTAACTTATGTTTTATAATTGAAGCAAAATTATAACTACTTAAAATGGCTCTTAATACATCTAGAGAGAAAAAATTAACACATGATATTTGGGGGAGAATAAAGTAACATAAAAAGAGTTCAGGTTTCTATATTTAACACAAAGTGGTAAAATGTTGATGCTATTTGACTGTGATAAGTTAGATATAAATAATATAACACCTAGAGCAACCACTAAAAATATATATACGAAGATCTACTCTCAAAATTACTGCAGATGATTCAAAGTGGAGTTCTAAAAATGATCAAATAACCCACGGAAAGGCAAGAAAAGAAAAAAAGAGAAGCAGAAAACAAAGACAACAGAAAATAAACAAACAAAAATGACAGTCATGACTTATCACATTAATAATCACATTAACTTAAATGATACTAATATACCAATTCAAAAATAGATATTGACTTGACTATTTTAAAACACATGATCTAACTATATGCTGCCTACAAGAATCTCACTTCAAATATAACATTATAGACAGTTTAGAAGTAAAAAAATGAAAAAAAATAATGCAAACAATCAAAGGAAAGCAAGTGCTTATATTAATATCAGATCCTTCAGTGCAAAAAAAAAAAATTATTGGAGACAGAGAGGGACATTATATAGTGAAAAAATAAGCAATCCCCCAAGAAGACAAAGTAATCCTCTGTGTTTATGCACCAGAAAATAGAACTCCAAAATAAATGAAGCAAAAGAAAAAATCCCTAAAATGACAAAACCATAGAAATGGATACTAGTGTATAGTTGCCAGGAGTTAAGGATGAAGTGGGAGTGGGAGAGAAGTATGTGTGGGTAGAAATGGCAACAAAAGGGAATCTTTGTTTTGAGGGAAATGTTCTGTATCTTGACAGTTAATATCTTGGCTGTGATTGTTATTACTTTTTTTGCAAATGCATGTGAATCAAAAATTATATCAAAATTAAATGTTTAGTTAAAATGCAAAATCAATACTTGGGGGCATGCAAGGGTAGTGCAGTGGTAGAATTCTTACCTGCCATGTGGGAGACCTGGGTTCAGTTCCCAGCCCATGCACTTTCAAAAAACAAAACAAACAAGCAAAAAAAAAAAAAAAAAAGAAAGGAAAAAACAAACATGCAAAATTTCAACAAATGGTGCTGCAGTAACAGGATACTCACATGGAAAAAGAGTGATCTGTGATCCCCACAACATACCAAATAAACCCCAAACAAACATTAAAATCAATACTTGGTTTTGACAGCTACAAAAGAAAAAAATAACAATAAAAAATGTCCCAGTGTGGGACAACTATGAAGGAAAAAATTAACAATAAAAAATATTCCAGAGTGGATGGATTGTCATATTTTTATCCTATGTATAAGACTATTCTGCAATCAATGTCTTTAGACTTATATGTCCTGGTTTTATTTCCAAGACACAGGTTTCTAAAGAGGACTTAGTGGACCAAAGTGCATATTTTAAGAGTTGTTACCAAATTGTTTTCCAAACGTGCTGTAACAATCACTTTTCCTTTCACTAGCAGTATTCAAATGTACCTCCCCACCATCACAATAACTATCAAAAATAAAGTTTATAATGAATTTGCATTTCTGTGACTAATCAAGTCACGACAATATCCATTTTCTATTATATTTTTCTCCTCTTTTATCATTTTATAAGTACTCTTTGTATATTACATACTGCTTATCCTCTCTAAATGAACATATAGGCATATAATCTTTACTCGTTTATATTCACATACTATCTTTGTTTGTCATATCCTTTACTATATTAAAGTTTAAAAGTATATAAAATCAATATTTTTATTCTTATTTTCCAGTTCATTAGTTTCTTGTTTTGGATAAAATATCTTCCTCCTCACCACTACTGCTGAACAATAAATCTCTACACACAGAGATTTATTGCAAGTTTTTTGTTGTTATACCTCTAGAATTGTCTATTTAAAAAATCCGTTATATATACACACACACATACACACCTATAAATATATATATGCACACATCTATGCAGGTAATAAAGATTAAAATTCATATTTTCTAGATTAATATTTGGGTAGGAATTAGTAAATTAATCATTCATTGTTTACTCATAGAATTGAAATGCCATATTTGTAGACTATTAATTTGGTAACTGCACTCTATTTCTGGATTTTCTTTACTTTTCAATGACTTATTCTTATCACAATGTCATATATACTTGATTACAGTTCCAGAAACTGTGATATCTTTTAAAGCAAGCCTTGCTTCTTCTTAAAGCAAGAAAAGTCTTTTCACTGACTTTCAGCTTTTAAAACTCTCATTCTCTTTAAATACCATAATTTTAAAAATATATTAATATTTATAAATAAAATTGAATTAAATTCATATAATTATATAGTTATTTATATTTAAAAATATGGACTGGTTTTCCTTTTCCTCATTTTATTATTTTTTTTGGATAGAGTGAAAAAGAAGGTTCTGTTCCCAGTTTTGGCCAAGTATATTTTCACACCAACCCTCCTGCAGACAATAACTAAACTCTGGAAAAATAGATATCTAAAGTCACTGAATAGCAACCAAATCGAACAAATACTGGAAGTCAGAACTTGGAAGAAGGGAACTTCACTAGAGTGAACTTTTTTCTTTCCTTTCTTCCTTCCTTTCTTTTCTTTCTTTTTTATTTTCTTTTGTTTTAAATAAGAAAAGTGTAGGAGCTGAGAAGAGTGACAGAAATCCTGTAAATGAATAAGACAGCAAAGGGTAGCCCAAATTCTTAGGATAACCTCTGTCCAAATCTCTGGATGGACCACACATGTATGGCCATTTCCAAAGAGCTCAGTTCAAGCTAATATAACTGAACACAAATTTCAGCTGTCAGTCACTTCACAAGAGGCAAAGTTCAAAATTTTAGTGATATATGTATTTTAGTTCTCTTGTTGCTAAAGCAAATACCATGCAGTGGGGTGGTTTAAACAATAGGCATTTATTGTGTCATAATTTTGAGGCTTGAAGAAGTCCACATGAAGTTGTCACCATGGTGGTGCATTCTTTCCAAAAACTGTCATTCTGGGGCTGGCTGCCAGTGATTTTTGGTCCTGGGCCCCTCTGTCACATTGCAATGCACTTGGTAGCCTTTCCTAACCTGTCCTTTTTCTTTCAGGAACCATTGACTTTCAGCTTCTGGTGTTCCCTCAGTGGCTTTTATCACTCATTGTGACCTTCTGAATAAGGCCTTCAGTACGGGATTGAAACCCACCCTTACCTTGGCCACACCTTATCTGAAGTAATCACTTCACAAGGGCCTATTTACAAGGATTCACACACAAGGAATGGATTAAGTTTAAAATATTTTCCTGGGATTCACAACAACAAACCATCACAATACACATCTCTGGTTGTGACTTTTCTTTATGTTTACTTAAAGATGTCTTTTTAAGAGTAGGTGGTGTTAAATTGGATGATATTCACTTTATCACACTTTCTTTTTTATCTGTAATGTTGTATTCTAAGTATTTTTCATCTATCCAAGGTGTTGAAGACTTCTTCTGTGTTTTCCTCAAGAAGTTTCAGTTTTTGTTTTTTTTTGTTTGGGACTATGATCTATACCTCATTTCTTTCTGTGTATTGTGTGAAGGAGTGAGGTACATTTCCTTTTCCATATGTCTCTCCATTTTTTTCATTTGTAAGTTTATTGAAAAGCCTGTCCAACTCCATTGAATTTTGTTGGCATCTTTTACTGAAATTTATTATATTTAATATTTAATTATATTTATTATATACGTAATTGTGTTAAATTTTTACAATCAGAGAGGGCGGTACAATGATGGCTCAGTGGCAGAATTCTCCCTTGTCATACCAGAGACCTAGGTTTGATTCCTGGAGCCTGCCCATGCCAAAAACAAAAAGAAATACATTATAATCAGAGAAACTCTACTATAAAATGCCCTCTCCTTTTCATTTTCATTGTATCTATTGAAAAAATTTTGGTAGCTGAATATCAGATTCAGTTATTGCAAATATTCCACACATTTTTGAAGAAGTTAATTATTCCTTCACCTAATGGATTTTCTAAATTGACCTAAAAAATGACTAAATCCCTGTGCTGTTGAATCATCCTATTTTCTTACCTTTTGCTTACCAGCTCTTTCAGATTCTTAGAAAAGCATGTTATATTTTTACCAAGATTTTCTTGCATTTCTAAAAATTTTCTTTTATATGTTTAGCTTCTATGTTATTTGGCATATACCATATTATATGAGTTCTAGTTTCCTTAAAATCTATTTCTCTAATTCTTTATAACACTTCATATTTTTTATTTCAATCACCATCTAATATTAATATTATCTTGTATCCACGGAGTTCTACATTCATTTGCTCATGTACATATTTTTAAATATTATTCACTTTATTTTAATGGATCCTTAACTATCTTAACACAAGGTCTTCTGATTATTACACACAGACAAAAATAAGACACAATTTCTCAACCAAGTTTTTCTCACAGACCTTCAAATTTTTATTTTGAATATTGGCTCTTATTTTAAGGAAACTGCTCCTTTTCCGGCAAATTATAATGCTCTCCTACTTTAAAACTGCAGTCAAGAGAAAATTTATCCAAATTTACCTAAACATGTAGTCTTATCCTTTGTTATAGTGACACAACTCTTTCCTTTCACCAATTGATTCCTGATGAAATCTGAATACTCGGTATGATAAAATGTTCTCATCTTCTATTTATTGATCTGCTGGAAATGCTAAATAAAAGCATTTTACAATTTATGAGGAAAGGAAAACTTCAAGAAAATTGCTTTTGTATCCTGACAAACTGCAATTCAAACTTTCCACCAGAGATTTCTTCAGGTACATTCAACAGATTTGCAGCACTTTTGGCTCTCTCAGTAGGGTTGACATCAATTTGCAGTAACACTGAATGTTCATGTGCTTCTTTTTTTGGTTCTCTGGGAAGAGAACCCTGTTCATACGCTTTTGAATACATCTCAGGTAAGAATCTATACACTGATTATCAATGTTTAATTTTATAACTTACTGTGTCCTTCCTTAAATATCTTCACTCTTTAGAATTTAAAGGGTCTCAAAAAGTCATTTGGGTTTTTAAATAACACTGGATGAATAAAAGTTCTTTTCAAAAGGTTAAAAGAACCCATAATTCTTTGAAAAGAGAAAACACAGATGATCTCTTTTGGTAATTGTTAAAGGTCATGTTTTAATCTAGTGCCTCAAACGGATAATAGGGACCAGCCACAAGACTATAGTTGAAGGTCATAACATCACACTGAACTCAAAGTTATATTAGAATAAAATAAATCAAACATGATATTTTTCCTCTGAAATTATTGGGTTTAACCAAGTTGAAAACCCATATTTGATGTGAGTATTTTTAGGAAACTACGTACTTGAATTTTTCGAGGCAATTACACTAAAGACACAACGTTGAATTATAATATAATTTATTTATTTTTATTTGTGTGTATTTCCTTTGGTTCATATAGTATAATAATCAGTCTCTACATATTTTTATATTTGAATAATATTTGACCAAATATCTTAATTTAGATTTTTAAAATCTTTTTCCCTTTTCCTTTTTTGTTTGCTGTCAGATGAAATATTTGATAACTTGTCCTGATATATTTTGTCCAGAGTACAAAATCAATAGAATCCCAAATTCGAATCTGTGTCATTGTATTTTATGTAGAATGTCCATATTGTTGGACTAAACTCGACCTAAAAACTAAGCTTTGTATTAAAATTGTAATAGTTTTGTTGCTGTTTTGGAATGCAATATTATTCACTACACATAAGAATGTTAGGATTAAAATAGCAATTAATAAGTATTTATTTCCTCAAAATAGTTGATTTATTTCATCCACAAGTGAAAGGATCCAGTCATTTCACAGACATATAATTCTTTTTCTACAATAACCCTGTGAGACAGGTATTTTTATGACAGCATTTGAAGATCTCAAACTAGGGTTAAATTAGTTGTCAAGGGTTACCACGTAATTTTAGGAAAAGATAAGGACTAATACACAGCCTTTCTTGGTATCCTTACCATGTCTTGTCCTTTTGTACTCTATTCCTTAAATGTTCTACTTCTCAAAGATTGGCTTCAGAGACTAAGCCAGTGTCCTGAATGTGGAGGTCATAAAGCAGTGCAGAGTGGTTTGAGGGAAGTGAATTTGAAATCCTATGTGGAAAACATTACATAAAGGGGCTAGCTATATTCTCCAAAATTCAAGAGAGAAAACAAAGAAAGCTATGAAATCATTTCCTTCCTTTTTCTTCCTCATAGTTCAGTTAAAAAAAAAAAAACACTATACAGCACATTAACAATATGATGGATTCTAAGGAAAGTGCAAATGAAAAGCTTTTGCAGGAAGACTCTCTATTTCATTGCTAATATGAAGAAATACAGGTCACAATTTCCATGCTCCTAATTGCCAATCGCTAATTGGAGAGGAGAAGAGAAAAACAAAAACTTTCAACAATATGATAAAAATTCTCATGGTTACATAATAGTTAACAGTTTTGAGTACACATTTCACTTATTTAAAAAAAACAGAACATTTGAACTTCCAGAAATTGTAGTCAGAAACAAACCGAGACTTACAGGAGTCAATACCTCAAATTTCACACTGTAAGAAGGTAGGAGAATTATTATTCAACCTAGTTATATTTTCTCCAAACATTTCATTGTGGGGTTGGAGGTTACCAAATAAGAAGACAAAAATGTTATGCATTCTTCATTGTTATGGTGTGACATCTCAGGGTACCAAAAATTTGCATAAATCAGGTAGAAAGCAAGCTTTCCACACAAAAGATGGGTGCTGCAGAGGTGTGGGTTTTCCATCTCCCCTAACAACTCCATATAACGTGTGTGCAGATACGACCTTGTGTTTGTGGGAGGATGAAATTAGGAAATCTTTTGGAAAACTTAGATGAGAGAGGGGATCTAACTATGTCTTAATAAAAGTATAACTTAAAGGCAGATTTGATATACCACATTTTTATCTTGCTTGCATTTCTTAATCCTAAATTGTTTATAAATGGATTTGTAGCATATCTTTTGCCTTCTCTTAGAACTCCAAATTTTTATGATTCTTGTCCAAGTGACATTAATACTAGTAATACAAGCTCTCATAGAATAGATTTCTATAATAAATTCAGGAAGAAATTTCTACCCCCAGTAATAGGGGTATAATTTCTATTGCAATAACCCTCTGCAGGTCATAATTACAAACTCTAGTTAGAATATAAAAACAGTCATTTAAAGAAATGCGAGTAAATAACTGCTGGTGGAAACTAGAATAGAGTCTACCATTTAAAGAACGGAATTATACTGGAGAGAATTCTTATATAGATTTTGCCTGCGGTACTCTCCAGATGTAGCAGCACAGGATGAATAGAAAAAGCAAAAAGTCACAAGGTGAATTTTTGCAGATGTCAGACATCTGGAAAGTGAAAGGAGATATGCAGGAAGATATAGGGGCACAGAGGGGGATCCCCAAATTCTGTATTCAAATATTTCTCTAACTCTTGGTAACTCCCACACTCTGAATAGCCTGGAGCACACTTCAGTCTTTCAGGCAAAAGGTCAACAGCCAGAATTGTAAAAGAATTGAACAACTCCATCTGCAGCTCATCATAGGAGAGATAGAGTTTGGACTGTGAATTAGGTGAAGTTAATCACTAACTAAAGCAAAAATCAACACTTTGCAGAAGACGTTAATAGAATATGGAGTATTTATAACATACCATCCTAAGTAACTGGTATAAAATCAAATACTAGACGTGAAGACTAGTTCCCATGGTCAAGAGAAAGAGTCAAAACAAAATAACCTCATAACTAATATGTTGAAATAAAGAGGACTTTATTATAAATATGCCCAAGGACTTGAAAGAAAATATGTCCATACTGAATAAATGGATATGACATTTCGGCTGAAAAGTGGAAATTCTAAAAAAAGACAAAATGAAAATTTTAAGAATAAAAACTACTGTAGCTGAAATCAATATTTAAAGTAATGAATGGCTGTTAGAACAGAATTTCAGAAGAAAGGTTCAACAGATTTGAATATAGATTAATAGATATCAGATCTAAAGACGAAACAAAAAAGATTTAAAAACTCAGTGGCAGAATTCTCGCCTGCCATGCCAGAGATCTGGGTTCGATTCCCAGTGACTATCCATGCAAAAAAAAAAAAAAGAGATTTAAAAAATAACCAGTGCCTCATACTTTTGTGAGGCAATATCAACTGGACTAATTTATATGTAATTAAATTCATGGAAAAGCAAGAGAGAGATAATGTCCAAGAAATATATCTGAAGAGATATATATGGGGATTTCCCAAATTTGATGAAAATCGTCAACGGCAAACATAAGAAGCTCAGTTAACATTAAACAGAGATAAGGAAAAGAAAATCCCATCTAAGCATATAATACTCAAACTTCTATTAATAAATAGTGCAAGAAAAAAGATCTTGAAAATAGAGAAAAATGTAAAATTACATAAACGGGAACAATGATACAAAAGAGCAGAATTCTCATCAGAAATATGGAGGCTAGATGACAATTAAATAATTGTTTTGAAAGTGCTTAAAAAATTTTTTTAAGTGAGACTGAAATTCAGATATTTTTAGAAAAATAAAAGCCAGGACAGCTCATCATCAGTAAGCTTAAATGTTAAAGGAAGTTATGCAAAGTAAAGGATATGACAGCAGATTGACCCTCAAATCTACAGGAAAGAAAACAAAGCATCAGAAATAGTACATATTTGGGTAACCATAAAATACAAGCATTTTTATCTTAATTTCTTTAAAATAATAATACTAATTGAAGCAACACCTACATATGGGTTTTATCAAGTATGCAGCTATTACATATATGAAAATAATAGCACAAAGGTGATATAAATGAGTATCTTATACTTTGAGTGAAATCGTGTATATTAAAATTTTAGTTTAACTACATAAACCCCTTCCAGTAACACCCCCAAGAAAATTAAAAACAAATGAAAATCAGTACAAGTAAAAAACAAGTAATAAACCAATTCTTAAATTTTGGTGCTTTTTCCTCAAAAAATCTAAACATACCTGTATTAGTTAGGGTTCTCTAGAGAAACAGAATCAACAAGGAACACTTGCAAATATAAAATTTATAAAAGTGTCTCACGTGACCACAGGAATGCAGAGTCCAAAATCCACAGGGCAGGCTGCAAAGCCGATGACTCCAATGGATGGCCTGGATGAACTCCACAGGAGAGGCTCACCAGCCAAAGCAGGAATGGAACCTGTCTCCTCTGAGTCCTCCTTGAAAGGCTTCCCATGATTGCATTTAGCATCACTAATTGCAGAAGACACTCCCCTTCGGCTGATTACAAATGGAATCAGCTGTGGATGTAGCTGACGTGATCATGACCTAATCCTATGAAATGTCCTCATTGCAACAGACAGGCCAGCGCTTGCCCAATCAGATAAACAGGTACCACAACTTGGCCAAGTTGACACGTGTCCCTAACCATGACAATACCCAAAGAAAAAACGGTGCTTTGTTTTCTTTTTTTTTCCCAATGTGGAAGTAAAAAGTAAGCATTCCTTACTGCAATTTAAGAAATTTCCTGATGATGTTTTCAAGTTTAAGTATGAGGCTAATCTTTAATAATATTTCTTTATATCTCATTTTATAACAGGTTTATTTGAAGGAATTGTCTATGGGTATTCATACTTTATAGCAATGATCTAACTTTGTATACATATCAATATACATAATGATTGCATTATCAGTTATACTATTGTTAAGTATTTTTTCAAATTCAGAGTAACAATGTTTTTGGAAAAATTCAAATTTCACTTGCATAATTCTTACTTTCTAACATACATGTAGTGAGACACGATTGAAGTAGCTTTTCATAATAGTTAAAAGTTAACTTGCAGAATTATAATTAAAACACATAATGCTTATTTTCCCAAGGATTGATATCACTGTATTTCAATGTCAGTTGTTATAAAAATGTGAAATTCGTTTGACTTAAATGCAAGTCACAAATCTAAAATCAAGTGATGATATTTTTATTTCATTAAATGTAAGTAGGAAGACTATAATAATTCTAGTGTTACTTCTTGTAAAATGAAGGATTATGTAGGAATAAAGACAAAAACTTCAAATACAACATTTAGAATGATTGCTTGTTATAAATACAATTAACTGAATACTGTAATGTACCTGATACTTTTTATAACTTCTTTTCTTAGCCTTGATACAGTTTGATAAAAGAAGATATTCTTTTCTCAATTCTACATTCAATCAATTACTGACTCCCTGTGATGGTTAGGATCTGGTGTCAACTTGGCCAGTTATCCGGTCAGGTAAGCCTGGGCCTGACCACCACTGCAGTGATAGAGCCTGGCTGGTTGATAAACCAGAAGGCTGGTTGTATTAAGTCATCAGTTAATTGATTGCAACTGTGGCTGATTACATCTGCGATCAACGAAGGCGTATGTCCCACAATGAGATAATCTATTCAGCTGAAGACTTTTAAGGAAGAAGAGAGACTCTTTCACTGCTTCTTCGGCCAGTGAGTCTCTTCTGTGGCATTTGTCCACATGCTTCATCAGAGCTGCCAGCTTTACACCCTGCGCTATGGATTTTGGTCTCCCAAAAGTTGTGTGAGAAACCTTTATAAATCTCAAATTTACAGATAACTCCTGTTGGTTCTGTTTCTCCATAGAACCCTGACTAACACAGTTGGTACCTGAGTGGTTCTTGAGAAACAGAATCTTAAAAATGGGTTTTTACAATTGATTTTCAACTCTGACAGGATTCAGAGGCATTTATGACTCTGTTTCCAGTAATCAGGATGGCACTGACAGAGTGCATGGAGTGAGCTGGCAAAAGAGATATTTGAAATATCACCATTAGATTCTTCTAATTGTACACTTATATGAGGCAAGGCTCTAGGTGATAATGCTTAGACACCTTTAAGAGGCATAATGATGTTGGCTGGTTGTTGCTAGATATATTGGATACTGTGATGAGGGAAAGGGATGAGCTGAAGGTTTCAAATTTGAAATTTCAGTACACTGTATGAATGATGTAAAAGTTTCCACGTGTGCCTGAAAGAAAATCTTATTCTGTGTGGTCACAGACTAAGGATCTCTGAAAATCAGACACAAAGCCTTATTGTGGGAGTAGCAGATTTGCTACATAAACAAAATCTCAACCTTGCAGGGTGTCTGCTGTTAAAGGGTTTTGATTGGAAAAGAAGGTGATCCTGTGATGTTGGATGGTGACATACAGCTCGATGGTGATGGCAATGGGGTGATGGGATCCCTGTAATTTGCTGAGTCTTTGCTAGATAGACCTGTAATGGACGGTTCTGAGGAAAGACCTTCCCAACCTCCAGCCTGCCTTGAGGAAACAGCTTCCTGGCTTCCAGTCTCCTCAGAGAAGTCTGCTATACAACTGCCACTTAATGAGATTAACCCTTCAGTGCCTGCTAACCCTGTAATCACCTCCCCTAGGGAAATAACCCTCACTCTTCTGGCTGGAGCAATTGAGCCTGTTTCACCAGATGAAACTGCAGTGGAATGCCCTGAGGTAATTGGTTTGGAAGACACATCGGTGTCTTTTGATGACATCCCCCCACCCTTCTTTTCTTCAAGACCTATAACTAGACTAAAGTGATAACAGGCCCCTAAAGATGAGGTGCAATGTGTGACCCATGAGGAGGTACATTATACTCCAAAATAACTGCATGAGTTGTTCAATCTCATGTAAATTCCCACATGTAAATCAGGGAAATACATGTGGGAATGGATATTAAGAGTGTGGGATAATGGTGGAAGTAATATAAAGTAGGCCCAATGGTGTCTCATTGGAGGCAAGAAGATAAAGTAAGCAGTAGAAGATGTGAACATGGAAAATAGAAGTTAGAGTGATGCAAGAAAGTGGTCACAGCTTAGACAGTCACTAGAAGTTGAAAAAGGCAAGGGAACCACAGATTCTCCCTGGAATCTTCCAAACGGAATGCAGCCCCACTGACACTTTGATTTTATACTTCTGATCTCCCCAACTACAATCTAGTGCATGTATTTTTTTTTTTTTTTTAGTTACAGCAGCAATAGTAGTATCAAGCTGAATTTATTTATATGGGTCCACTAAGCAGAGATTCTGCATTCAATGTAATAACTTGAGGGGTTAGAAAGTGCATTAACTGTTTGGATAGTTGGCTGAAACAGGGATAAAAAGGTGGCTGACATTACCTGAGGTTGAAATGCCAGAAGTTCCCTGGTATAATATAGATGAGGGGATCTAAAAGCTTAGAGAGATGGGAATTTTAGAATGGATTTATCATGGAAGACATGCTCACACACCCCAGAAATGTCCAGAGGATACATCTTTCAACAGAACCTTGAGAAATAAACTGGTGAAATGAGTTTCATCATCCCAGAAGAGCTCTGTAGTGGCCCTTCTCTGTAGGTTAGATATTACTGCGGGAACTATAGACACTGAGCTGGAATCCTTAAATTCAATGGGGATGATTGGATCCCAACTTGGCAAAACCCATATGGTGACAGTTAATCACCATGGACATATGAGCGTGGGCATCATAATGGACAGCAGACTCAAAGCAACAGTCAAAATTTCTCCTTTTGGTTCTGTTTCTGTAGCAAACCATAACTAGCACATTCCCTGTCATTGGTCTCTAGGCCAAAAACCTTATCAACTCCATTCATATAATTATAAAACGTCTAGTCATTATTATTCACTTTGCCATACAACTTCCCCAAGTCTTCTGTTCCAAACCCTACAGTTGTTTACTTTCAGGTCCCCCATCATATCAACATTCTACTTTCTATTTTAAGATTCTTTCATATTTGAGCTCTTACCAGCCTTCTATTAACCAAAGGCTAGTTTCAGAAAGTCATCCATCTAATTCTATTGCCTGAGTTTAATTAAACCTGAGATAAACATTTTGTACATTGCGTAAGTAGTTCTCTTGGATGAGATCTGTGGTGAGCTTAATAATATTGCCCACTTCCTCACCCTACAATACATTCCTATAGCCTAATCCCTGGATATGAATATGTAACCTTAAATGGTAAAGGAAACTTTCCATATGTGATCAAGGTAAGGATCTTGAGATGGGGATATTCCCTTGATTTATACACGTGGGCCCAATGGTGTCTCACTGGAGGCAAGAAGATAAAGTAAGCAGTAGGAGATGTGAACATGGAAAATAGTAAGTTGGAGTGATGCAAGAAAGTGATCACAGCCTAGACAGTCACTAGAAGTTGAAAAAGGCAAGAGAACCACAGATTCTCCCTGGAATCTTCCAAAAGGAATGCAGCTCCACTGACACTTTGATTTTATACTTCTGATCTCCCCAGCTGCAATATAGTACATGTATTTTTTTTTTTTTTTAGTTACAGCAGCAATAGTAGTACAGTAATACAAGATCTGAATGCTGCTGTTTTAAACTTCTTTCCCAAGCCCATTGGCCTTCCAAGCTCTAAATGATAAGGAGATAAATATATGATAAGGATATAATATTCTATAGAGATTGAGTTTATGTTCACTGACAGAATTTGGGATTTCCAGAATTAAATTTGGTGATAATTTGATAACATTAGAATTTCTGAAATGATTAGAAAGAATTTTGCATTGACAAAATCTGATTGAAGTTCAAAGTGCAATGCAACTACTAATTAATAAGGTAAATATACTTCACTTTAATCTTGTCCTCTGAAATTCAACTAAGACTGTTCTTTGCTGAATCCTGCTAATGAGAAAAGGTCTTTGGTAACTTCAGTAACTAATGGCCATCTCCAGTAGGTAAATGATGGAGTTGTCGAATAATATATTCTACACTATAGCTACTAAGATTACAATAAGTATCTTTTCCTGTATTTAATATTTTGTTGCTCAGTCCCAGAAAATACTAGTGACCATGTGAAGAAAATGTCTTTATTTCAATTTTTTAAACTGTATTGTTGGTTATAAATTAACCACTGTCTTGGAATAGAGTTCTGCACATATGTTAATGCCAAAGTTTCCATTACAAGGAGTCATAAGACAATTCTGGGGACACGCTGTAACTATTTATGCCAGTCAATTGCAACTAAGTTATAAGTTAGACACGGGCATATATTTTAAATGCAATACAGCTTTGAGTAGCAGCTCATTAATATAAAAGTGTCTTTCATCTAAAAATAAGCAAATATTTGGGACTGGGAGTACTAAGACACTTTTAGCATAAAATTAGGTAGAATTAATTTTAAAGAAAAAAAGGAACTAATCTCAATTATATCTATATGCAATAACCATGGCTATATTTTTTGACAGATATTTTTATTTTATGGAAAAAATATTAATTACCTTACCAAAAAGAATAAACTCTGCTGTCTTCATGATGATTATTTTCTTTAACTCTTATGTCCTTCTGCTTATTCCTGTATTTCCATTGTAACATACAAAAAGTTTCACTGGCTAAAACTAGAGGATGGGGAAGCTTCCTATCTGTAAGAGTTTGTGAGTCATTTAAAATCCCAGAATTGATTTGGGGTTCAATATAGTTGCTTCTACTTTTCCCCAAAGCTTTCTCAAACCAAGATTACACTCAGTGAAATACATTTGAATATATTGATATGTAAATGTAAATCTATATTGCATTATTCTTAATTAACATATGTATGATATTCTTGGCATAATTTACTTCCAATACAGTTGCTGCTACTAGTAACTTCTCATAGAACATACAGCCTATATTACCATATTCCCTATTGCAGTATCCACAATGAAAGTGCAGGTTATTCAGAAAACTAAGCAACAGAAAGCTTCTTTTCAAAATATCCTCAGTGCTATTCCTCAGACAGATACTCTGTTATACCAAAATGAGCTGTTTTACAGAAACATAGCTTCCATCCTACTAAAGTTGCCTCATAAATATGGAAGGGGATAGTTACTCCATTTCTCCCTCCTTCTCTCTACCTTGCTCTCTCTTTCTCTCTTTCTAAAAACGTAAAATGATTTGAAAAAGACTTTTCAATAGTGTTGAATAAATTTCCACTTACGTTTTGTTGCGCAAAAACTTCAATGAATATAAGGAACAGAAAGGGCTTGTTCTGAGGTGGTGACAAGGACAATCTAAGAGTGTTTACCTATAGTCATTAAAGCCCCAGAAAGATTTATTTTTCTGTTCTATTTCAACCAATGTAACTAACAATCTACACCTTCTAGGCAGCTGATACACTTTATTAACCTGTGAGCCTCTACAAATGTCCTAACAGGACTAATTAATAGGCTGTCATACACTATAAACTAGACACTAAAAAACTGCAGCAGATTGCAAAGCTGCTCACTCACAGAGCAATATTAGAAAACTAAAAACATATGCTGCCCTACCTCTGAAAACTTGGCATCAAATGAAAATATTTACTTGACAAAATAATTTTGGAAAAAAGTCTTAAATTCTGAAGTCCATGAAGCAAAATTCAAAATTTTGAAAAAAAAAGAAAAGTGAACTTGTACCAAGAGATGAGTAAAATCTCAGAGGCCACATTGTGTAGGGGTAAGCACTCAATCTCTAGAGATGGACAGCCTGTTTACTCCAGGCTCTGTTATTTTTTTTAAGTGTGACCTGGACCAAGTTATTTAATCTCTCTGTGCATCAATTCCTCATCAATAAAATGAGGATAAACTTATACCTGCTTCAGATGGATGTTAGGAGGGCTAAATGAGTTAATATTAAGCAATTGAACATAGGTTGGCATCTGATTTATTTAAAAAATTAAAAATTAAATGGAGCATTCAGCAAGTGCACAATTACATAGGTAATTTCACTTGCCTTTGGTAATATTAAAAAATGCCTCACAAACTAGAGAGTTAATGAGCAGCTGTCAGGAATTAGGGTGCTCTTGAGGCTCTGAAGGTAAGTAGGAGTGATCAATAGTGGGAGGGAATAAAGGAAGAATTGTAAGTGTTCTCTCAGACAATAAAAGGAGAAACAGTAGGGTCTTTCCTTTCCAACAGGAACTCATCAGGAATTTGTCAACTAAACAAAGAACTATTAAAAATAAATTTAATGTCAAAGTTATTTATTTGAAAGCAACTGTATCAGTTTGTTAAGCTGCTGGAATGCAATATACCAGAAACGGAATGGCTATTATAAAGGGAATTTATTACATTACAAGTTTACAGTGCTAAGGCCAGAAAAACGTCTAAACCAAGACATCCAGGAAAAGACACCTTAGCTCAAGGAAGGCTGATCTGGTGAGGCTTTGGCTGGCATCTGTTGGTCCTCGTTCCTTGTTCATTGCTTCCAGCTTGATCCCAGTGATTTCCTCTCTAAGTCTCTGTGGGCCTTTACTTATTTCCTCGAGACACAATTCTGGGATCTGGCTTGCTTAACATTTCATGGAAAGGCAAATTCGATGTCTGCTGGGCTCTGCCTGTGTCTAGCCATCCGCTCTCTCTGTCAGCACTCCAAGTACCTCCAAACATCCGTGTGCCTGTCAGCTCTGAAGCAACTGTGCTCCAAGCAGCTGGATCTGAAGTGTCTTCACAATATTTCCAATTTAAAGGACTTTAGTAAACTAATGAGGACCCACCTTGAATGGGCAGAGTCACATCTCCGTCTAACCAAAAGGTACACCCACAAGTGGGTGTGTCACAACTGTTTGGAGATAATCTAACCAAATGGGGTTTCTGCCTTATAATATTGAATCAGGATTAAAGCACACGGCTTTTCTGGGGTTTACCATAATTTCAAACTATCACAACAACTAATTCTGAAAAATAATTACTCTTGGTTCTCTAGATCAATTACACAGACAGAGCACGCAGTAGCCAATGATTGTTCCACACACTCAACCATCCATCCATTCATAAATTCATATAACTGTCACCCGCAAACACAGGGCCTATAGCTCATGATTCATCATCCAGAATCTTATGAAAAATGATGCTGGGCAAATAGGTGCAATCAGTTTTTATGAAGAGATGACTAAAGGAGGAGCAAGGAATTAATCTTCTTGGAAAGACTGCTGATCATACCAGTTATATAATGTGAAGAGGAAATTTCTCATAGTAGTTATTTTGGAAATAAAATCATTTTTTAGAAAATCAGAATAAAATGAGCATAAATATATGAGCATATTTATACTATCTACATATATAATTTAGTTTTTTCTTTGATTTATGATCTATTAGCATATAGATGTAACCAAGCCTGTTCCTGAAGATATTTTATAATTTTATTTAATTACCTTAGGTTTACCTCTTACATGTAAATAATACCAAAGTGAAGAGAAAATAGTGGAAGAAATACTAAATATACATCCAAGTTCTGTCATTAAGCAGAGGTGCGACTTCAGACAAATTACTTCGTGGGTAAAAGGGTTAGGTTGGTGTTGTATGATTCAACATTTGGTTGTATGATTCAACACTTGGTGTTGTATGATTCAACATTTCTGTTGAACTAAGAATGCTATACCTAATACTTTGGATACAGACCAGTGATTAAAATACAGTTTTCAGCACTCATTCAAAACTCACAAGGTGAACTATTAACCCATGTCTATATGCTTTATTTATCAGGCAAATAATACAGGCTGGAAATGTACAAATATAAGTTATAACACTTATAATATTTTAGTCGTGTTGTTTTCAAAGCTTTTTGCTGCAATTTTTTTTAATCCTTATTTTCACCATGGTATTGTATTTCAGTAATGCCTTAAAACGATTGCACAGGTTTTCATCTTATGAGAAATTAATTATCCAACAATTTTGTCTCAACATAAATTTGTCCAACATATATATTTCTTTCTTTAAGTCAATTATCAACATTAAACACAAAATTGGATGTTTCTATAGGATATTAAATCAAGATCTAAGACAATCAACTGATTTTGCAATAATCCTAAAAATTCAAATAAATTAAGGACTTACATTACTTCTGAAAGTGATATACATAGCCAAGAAGCTTTACAATACTGGCTTAGAAATTTAAAACCTTCATAATATTTTGCTACTTGAATATATAGGAAGATGGCATGGGTTTGAAAACATACTGATGATGGTAGCTGCATGTACTCCAGATGTGAATTTGTTCCGTTTATTTAACTCCAGTATCCTAGGTCTCCCATTTCTCTGTCTACTTTGTAGAAACCTGAATGCATTGCATCAGCGCTCCCTATTCTTTTCACCAATACAGACATCCCATAAAAGGACATCAACTATATATTGCTAAAACAGTGCTGCATAACAACCCACCCAAATATGGTGGCATAAAACACCAATCTTGTAAGATGAGTAGTTGTGGTGATTTGGGTCATCTTTGGATGAATCCAACTAGGATTGTGCATACCTTTGAGGCTGTTGTCAGTTGGCTGGGACTGACTGCTGTAGAGGGCCTCAGCTGGGACAACTGGGCTCTGTTCCACGTTTCTTCATATTCCTACAGTATTCTAGCCAGGTATGTTCCTATGGTTGTAGCAGGGAATCACAAGGATGCAAACTGAGTCATGGAAGGACACATGCATCTGCTTATCCAAGCCTCTATTGTGTCAAACTTGCTAGCATCCTGTTGTCCAAAACAAGTCACAGGGATGAGCCCAAAGGCAGAGTAGGAGGCATTACAAAGTTACTAGGGCTAGGACATAGGGAGTCCATTGATTGGTGCAATTAATGCCACACAGAAAAAAGGTGGATTATTGATTTGGATTATATGAATTTTCAGAGAAACCTGTGCTCCAGAAAATTCAACTGTTAAATTCGCATCAGTTTTCTAATTAATGCAAGAAAATAAATCTCTCTAAAAATAACAGATTATTCATAGATTTTGGAATGTTAATAAACCCAACTGCTTGCTCACTTATAATCATTTTATATTTGCTGATTATAAAATGAATGATTAATTATAAAAGTGTGGAAAAATTCCCTATAATTCACACCCACTATTAAAAACCTTATATTTTAGTAATGTTTCTATAACTGTATATGTGTGTGACTATAGTTTAAACAAATTACATTTAAATAAAATTGGGAATATTCTACATACACATCTACCATTTTTATATTGTGTTTACATGTACATGTTTATATATGCCCATAAAATATATACAGGTTATATATACACATATGTATGTATATATGCTTTTATATATATGTGTGTGTATATATATATGTTTATATACACATATACATATGTATATGTTCTCTATAACATTATCTCCTATGTCTAAAAATTATTGAAATTCTCCTTTAAAGAAACATTATCTCTTCAAATATTTACTTATTACTGGACTCTAAAAGTATTTCTAATTTTAACTTATTATTAATAAAGTTATATTACACATTCCTACATGTACATGTTTTTGTAGTTCTAATTTTTAATGTCTTCAGATTTGAATTATCACATAAAATATATGAATGATGATAAAGTTCTTAAGTTATGATCCCATATTACCCAGGAAAAAGTTTTTACAATTTACTCTGCTAGCACCAGTATCTGAAAACGCAGGCTTTCCTTCATTCTCCACAAAGTATGGTAATTTATTTTAAGTTACTGCTAATGAAAAAGTCAAATGTTTTTATTTATTACTATTGAGTACAATCTTTCTAGTTGAATAATCTTTTTCAAATTATTTAAACTTTCTCTGCTTCAGCTGTATCATCTGTAAGATTGCTATGAGTCTCTTAACTTCATACAGATGTTTGGTGAGGGTTAAATTGTAAAATGCTGGGCATGTTGTTATCAGGCACAAAGCAAGTAAATCTTAAATATTTTTCAGTAAGGGTGTTCATCATTTTCTCATCAATATATGTTAATATATTTTCACATTATGTTAGGCATATAAACTTGTCATGCACATATTAATGATTTTTACAGTTTAACATTTACCTTAATTACAGTGTTATTAAACAGAATTTTTTCAGTGATTATATGTCAAGATATGTTATTCTTTTATATACATACACACACACATTTGCTCTTATGCTTAGAAAGCTCTTCCTTAATCAAACATAGATATATATATAACTAGATTTTTATCTTTAATTAAGATAAGATTTTATATGAAGCATTTTAATAAATACATATGAAATTTCATATATCATAGGACTATCATTTATCCTTAATTCTCACAGAGCCATTGATTTCACTTACTGAATTATTCCATGTGATGAGTTTATACCTCATCACATGGAATAATTGGCTGACAGAAAGGAAGCTCTGGGTGTAAATTATATATAAATCATTATGCATTAGCCATTATTCATTTCAAATATGTCTTTTATAACATATTAAATTTTGTTCCTGAAGGTTTTAGAGGACTGCTATTTGAGATAACTAAAATAAAAACAAAGATTGGGGATTGACAGTAAATAAGAGGACAGAATCTTTTAAATTAAATATTCAAACTCAAGTTATTCATAGGCATCAACCTGTGGATGGTTTCCTTTTAACCAGTTGATTCATTTAGCAACAAACTTGAAAAATGAAATGAACAGGGGAGCCGGAGCTTTTATTTCTACAGAAAAAATAGAAAGACACCAGTCATTCCCATACTGAGGTTATCTGTCCACTATTTGACTGACTCATATGGACGCTAAGATCAACTGAGATGACTTCCAGAGAAGATGGTGGAGTAGGGAGCTCTGGAACTCAGTCTTTCCATCAAAATGGCTATTGACCAGGCAGGAATTGTTTGAGCTAATTGCCCTATTTTTCCAGAGGTCAGAAGAAGATTGTATAGCATCCAGGGAAGAATGGGAGGGAGAGGCTGATAAACTATGGTGAGTTGCTCTCTCTGCATGGCAGCTGCTGGAGGCCATCCCCCAATCCAGGAGTGCGGCATCATGGGATCCAGTCCCAGGCTAGATCCCTGGAGAAAGAAAGTGATATAAAAATCCTCTTCCTCAAGGACAATGATAGGCTTGCCAATAATTGATCAAAGCTTTTGATTGCCAAAGATGGATTACTGGGTCATGGCTCTGATCTATTTTTCAACTTACCCCAGACAAACTCAGCAGCAGCCATTGTTTCAAGCCTGGCTCATGACAGGAATGGATGTGGTTGAGATTTAAATATCCTGTGCTTCCCTCAGAACTGCAGGGAGCAGTTAGCTGAAGGGCTGCCTTTGCTGGGAAAGAGAGGAAAACACAGCTTTTAGAAGTCACCAAAGAGTCTTTTGGTGTCATTCCTGGTCCCCACCCCTTCAGGGCACTTTGGTGCTATCGTGCACCCTCTTCAATGGTCTCTGGCCCTGTTTGGCTGGGAAATACTGACTTGAGAAAGTCCTCTCCAGGGTGACTCTGTTTCTAGAACTTGCACTCCAGGCAAAAGCAGCTAGAGACATTGAAAGGAGTGTGTAAAACTGTAGAAACAAAACAAAAAAATTGAAGAGATCAAGATTCCTGGAGAAGGAATACAGGAAAGGATGTTTCTCCTGGAGGTGAAACAATTGCACAAAAACTATAATCTTAAAAAATGTGCTGCACAGTGGTAGAATGCCTGTCTGCCATGTGAGAGACCTAGGTTCAATTCTTGGCCCATCCACTACACCACCCACCCACCCCAGAAGAAAATGTACTGTGAATCCAGGGCAAGAAGCAAATGAAAAAGGCTGAAATAAATCTGATCAGTTAAACCTGGGCTATTTTAAAGGTCTAGAAAAAGTTAAACCAAGGTCTTAGAAGAGTGTCAACACAAAATCAATCAACAATAAACCCTAGGCAAGAGAAAAATTAACTTTCAAAGTAAATTCATAAACACACTGAAAAACCTAACCATCAGAAAAAAATGCCATATTAAGGAACAGTAAGATGTGGCCCTATCAAGGGAATAAATTACAACTTCAGGGGAAACAGAATTTGGAGCAACTAACCAAAGATGTTCAAACAAATTTCCTAAATCAAATCAAGGGAAGGAAGGAAAATATAGCTAAAGAGATAAAGGGCACAAAGAAGACAGTGTGTGATAGGTACACAAGAACAGATGTGGACAGGGAGAAGAAAGAATCAGTGAACCAGAAAACAAGACAAACACAATGTTACAAACAGAACTCATAGAAAATAGAATGGAAAAATGCAGGATCTCAGTGACTTGAATGACAGCATGAAGTACACAAACATACATGTCACTGGTGTCCCAGAAGGAGAAAAGAAGGAAAAGGGACAAAGAGAATATTGGGGGAAATAATGGCTGAAAATTTCCCAAATAAATATACATACCAAAAAACTGCAAAATTCTCCAACAGAATAAATCTTAATAGGCCTATTCTTGAGAAATGTACCCATCAGAATGTCAAATGCCAAAGGTAAAGAAAGGATCTTGAAATCAGCAAGAGAAAAGCAATTCATCACATGCAAGGGCTCTGCAATAAGTCTGAGTTCCTATTTCTCATTTAAAAAAACCATGGAGACATGATGGCAATGGTATGATACATTTAGGTACTGAAAGAGAAATACTGCTAGCCAAAAATTATTTATTTGGCAAAACTGTCCTTCAAAAATGGGGGCAGGGCAGTGCAATGGTGGCTCAGTGGCAGGATTCTCACCTATCATGCCAGATACCCAGGTTTGATTCCTGGAGCCTGCTCATGCCATAGAAAAAAAAAAAAATTGAGGGCATGTTTAAAATATTAATAGATAAACAGAAACTGAGAGTCTATTAACAAGAGAACTGCCCTACAAGAAATAGTTAAGGAAATTCTGCAGGCTGAAAGGGTGAGATAGGAGAAAATGGCTTAGAGTAATTTGAAGAAAGGAAGATTATCCTTATGGTAACTATGCCAGTTTGAAAGGATTATATACCCTGGGAAAGCCATGCTTTTATCATGATCCATCTTGTAGAGGCAACATCGCTTTTAATCCCTATTCAGCACTGTAGGTTGGAAACTTGATTAAATTACCTCCATGGGAGATGTGACACACCCCATTGTGGGTATTAACCTCTGATTAGAGGGAGGTGTGACTTTACCTGTTTCAGGCAGGTCTTGATTAGTTTACTAGAGTCCAATAGAAGAGGGAACCATTTTGGAAGAGCCACGAGAACAATGAGAGCCCACGCAGCCAGTGACCTTTGGAGATGAAGAAGGAAAACCCCCCTGGGGTAACTTCATGAAACAAGAAGCCTAGAGAGAAAACTAGCAGATGTTGCCATGTTCGCCATGTCCCTTTCCAGGTGAGAGAGAAACCCTGAACTTCATTGGCCTTTCTTGAGTGAAGGAATCCTCTTGTTGGTGCCTCAATTTGGACATTTTATAGCCTTGCTTTAATTGGGAAATTTTCACAGTTTCAAAACACTTAATAATTTCCCTTTTTAAAAATCCATTACATTTCTGGTATTTCCAGCAGCTAGCAAACTAGAAAAGCAGGTAAAAGATCAAAAAGAGAGACAATAAAGATATGATGTATACAAATCAAAGGATAAAATGAATGAAATAAAAACTGCCTTTCAGTGATAACACTGAATGTTAAAGGATTAAACTTCACAATTAAAAGACACAGATTGGCAGAATAGATAATAAATCATGCCCCCAGTATATGTTGTTTATAAGAGACACACTTGAGACCCAAACACACAAAAAGGTTGAAATCGAAAGGTTGGAGAAAGTTATTCCATGCAAATAGTAACCAAAAAAGAGCTGTGGTAGTGTATTAGTTAGGGTTCTCTAGAGAAATAGAATCAACAGGGAACACTTGCAAATATAAAATTTATAAAAGTCTCTCATGTGACTGTGGGAATACAGATTCCAAAATCCACAGGGTAGGCTATGAAGCTGATGATTCCGATGGAGGGTCTGGATGAACTCCACAAGAGGCTCACCAGCCAAAACAGGAAGGACCTGTCCCTTCTGAATCCTCCTTATAAGGCTTTCAGTGATTAGATTAAGCATCACTCATTGCAGAAGACACGCCCCTTTGGCTAATTACAAATGGAATCAGCTGCGGATGCAGCTGACATGATCATGATTTAATTCTATGAAATGTCCTCATCGCAGCAGATAAGCCAGCACTTGCCCAACCAGCACTTGGCCAAGTTGACAGATGAACCTGACCATGACAGGTAGCTATAATAATATTGGACAAAATAAACTTTAAATGGAAGACCATTAAAAGAGACAAAGAATGATATATTTTTAAAATGGAGGAAATACACCAAGAAGAAATAATAATCATAAATATTATCCACTTAACCATGGTGCAACATAATACATAAAGCAAACACTAACAAAACTGAAGGGAGAAATACACCTTTACATAATTAACTGGAGAATTCGGTACACTGCTCTCATCAACAGATAGAAAATCTAGACAGAGGATCAATAAGGAAACAAAGAACTTAAGTAATATGATAAATGAACTAGACCTAATAGACAAACACAGAACATTGTACACATGAAAAGCAGAATGTATATTCTTCTCAAGTGAGCATGGATCATTCTCCAAGATAGACCACATGTTGGGTCACAAAACAAGTCTCAATAAATTTTAAAAGACTGACACTATACAAAGCACTTTCTTTGATCATAATGGAATGAAACTGGAAATCAATAACCAAAGGAGAACTGTAAAATTCACAAACATAAACAACTTTAATAACACACTTTTAAACAATCAGTGGGTCAAACAGGAAAATACAAGGGATATCAATAAATATCTTGAGACAAATGAAAATGAGAAAGCAACATATCAAAACTTATGGGATGCAATGAAGTCAGTGTTCAGAGGGAAATGTATAGCTCTAAATGTTCACATTAAGCAAATATAAAGAGCTAAAATTAGAGACCTAAATGCAACCTGGAGGAATAAGAAGAGAACAACAAAATAATTGCAAAGAAAGCAGAAGGAAAGAAATAAAAATTTAAGCAGAAAAA
The DNA here is from genome assembly GCF_023851605.1 of Tamandua tetradactyla. Classification (NCBI taxonomy): domain Eukaryota; kingdom Metazoa; phylum Chordata; class Mammalia; order Pilosa; family Myrmecophagidae; genus Tamandua; species Tamandua tetradactyla. The sequence goes on along the minus strand of NC_135330.1, from coordinate 134,568,412 downwards.
AAATGAAATTGAGAATAAAAGAAAACAGTAGAGAGAATTAACAAAACCAAAAGTTGGTTGTATGAGAATATCTATAAAATTGAAAAACCCTTAAGTAGACTGACAAAAAAAAATACAGAAGATATAAATACATAAAATCAGAAATAAGAGGAGGGACATTACTAGTGACCCCACAGAAATAAAAAGGTTCATAAGAAGACACTGTGAACAATGGTATGCCAACAAATTAGGCAACTCATATTAAAAGGACAAATTCCTAGAAACACAGGAATGATAGTGACTAGAAGAAACAGAAGATCTCAATATACCAAATACAAGTAAAAAGATTGAACCTATCATCAGAAAACTACCCCCCCCCCAAAAAAAAAAAGGACCAGATGGCTTCTCAGGTCAATTCTATCAATTCCAAAGAAGAATTAACATGAATCATGCTGAAACTCTTCCAAAATATTGAAGAAGAAGAACACTACCTAACTCGCTCTATGAGGCCAACATCAGCATAATATACCAAAGCCAGACAAAGACACTGCAAGAAAAAAATTACAGAACAGCCACATTAATGAATATATATGTAAAAATCCTCCACAAAATACCTGCAAATGAAATCCAACAGCACATTAAAAGAATTATATACCATGACCCAGTGGGTTTTATTCCAGATATGCAAGGGTGATCAGTATGAAGAAATCAATTAATGTAATACACTACATCAATTAACCAAAGGGGAAAAAACATATGTTCATCTTGATTGATGCAGAAAAGGCATTTGACAAAATTTAATATCCTTTCTTCATGGAAACACTTCAAAGAATAGGAATAGAAGGAAACTTCCTCAACCTGATAAAGGAAATATATGAAAAGCCCACAGCTAACATTGTACTCATTGGGGGAAGATTGAAAGCTTTTCCTCTAAATTCAGGAACAAGGCAAGGATATCCACTGTCATCATTGGTATTCAACATTGTGCTGGAAGTTCTAGCTAGAGCAATTAGGCAGTAAAGAGAAATAAAAGACATTCACATTGGAAAGGAAGAAGTAAAACTTTCACTGTTTGCAGATGACATGATCCTATATATAGAAATTATGAAAAAAAATCACTGCAATGTACTAGAGCTAACAAAAAAGTACAGTAAAGTGGCAGGATAGGATAGCGATGCTCAAAAGTCAGTAGTGTTTCTATGCACTAGTAATGAGCATTTTGAGTAGGAAATCAAGGAACAAATTCTATTTACAATAGCAACCAAAAGAATCAAATATTTAGGAATACAATTAACCAAGGAAACAAAAGACCTATAAACAGAAAACTACAAAACATTGCTAAAAGAAATCAAAGACATAAATAAATGGAAGGAAAGACATGTTCATAAATTGGAAGACTAAATACAGTTGTGATGTCAGTTGTACCAAAATTGATTTAAAGATTCCATGCAATATCAATCAAAAGTCCAACAACTTTCTTTGCAGAAATTAAAAAGAAGAAACAATAATCAAATTTATTTGGAAGGGTGGCATGCCCCAAAAAGCTAAAAATAAATTGAGAAAGACAAATGAAGTTGGCGGTAACATACTGCCTGACTTTAAAGCATATTATAAAGCTATAGTGGTTAAAACAGCATGGTACTGGCACAAAAATAGATTTACTGACAATGGAATCAATGAGAGTTCAGAAATATACCTCTCATCTGTTTTTTGAAGAGGTAGTCAAATCCACTCAACTGGGACAGAATAACCTCTTCAACAAATGGCACTTGGAACTGGGTGTCCATATCCAAAAGAATGAAAGTGGAAACACTATCTCACACCTTATACATAAATTAAATTAAGATGGATGAAAGACCTAAATATTTGAACTAAGACCAAAACTCTTAGAATAAAATGTAGAGAAATATCTTAAATCCATTTGACAATATTAGGAAACCATATATCTGACAAAGGTTAACTATCCAGAATATATAAAGAGAGAATATATGAATTCAACAACAAAAAGACAAACAATCCAATTTAAAAATAGAAAAAAGACATGGATAGAAACTTTTCCAAAGAGGATATACAAATGGCTCAGTATTATATGAAAAAAAAAAAAGCTTATCTCCACTAGCTATCAGTGAAATGTAACTCAAAACCACAATGAGATAATGTTTATAGTGACGTTATTCATGATTGCCAAGAGATGGAAACACTCTAAATGTTCAACAACTGATGAGTGGCTCATCAAACTAAGGTATATACATATGATGGAATATTAGGCAGCTGTAAGATGGAAACTTGAGGACATTATGTTGAATGAAATAAGCCAGAAACAAAAGGACAAATAACTGTGTGGTTGCACTAATATGAACTAACTATAATTAGCAAACTCTGAAAGTTAAAGCTGAAAACACAGGTTATCAGAAGTAAGAGGATAGAGATTGGGCATTTGATACTTAAGGAATACAGAATGTTTAACAAAATTGATTTAAAGATTAAGAAATGGATGGCACAATACTGTGTGATGCTACCACAACATTGGTAAGTATAATGAACAAAGTTAAGTGTGAGTTTGGTTGAAAGAGGAAGGCTAACAGCATGTACAGTACCAGAAGGAAAGATAGAGGATAAAAACTGGGACTTTGTAACTTGGCAAAACGTAGAGTGGACAATGATATTGATCACATAACATGTATAAGAAAGTTTTTACATAAACAAGAACAAATTTATGTCACCACTGCAAGGTATTAAAAATACAATTGGTAGATAGAAAAAATACAATTAATGCAAACTAGAATTTTTAGTTAACAGTAACATTGCAGTATTTTTTTCATTAATTGTAACAAAGGCACTATCCCAAAGCTAAATGTCAATTAGTGTGGGATTTAAAAGAGTGTGGGCTATTTTCCTTTTCTGTCTCTCTTTTTTTTTTTTTTTCTTTTCTTTCTTTGTGGAGGAAATGGAGATTTCTCATATAGATTGTGGTGGTGAATGCATAACTGTATGATTATACCAGAAGCCATTGACTTAGGATGGATTGCATAGTGTGTGAATAAAACAGTTTAAAAAATAAACAGAAATATACAAATGCTGTAGATGTGGAGAGAGATATATGCCTATTCACTTAGGGAAGTAAAATTGTGCAGCCCCTCTGAAGGGCAGTGTGGTAGTTCACAGGAGGCTAAGTGTAGGGTTGCCATATAATCTTGCAATCTTATTACTGGATATATACTCAGAAGAAGTGAAAGCAGGAACATGAATAGACATTTGCAAAATGGTGTTTAAAGCGGCCTTATGATGAATGACAATGGATGGAGGTGGTCAAAAGGTACATCAACTGATGAGCAGAAGAATGAACTCTGGTTTATCCATATGATGGAATATTGTGCAACAGCAGAAAGAAATGAAGTTGTGAGATATGCAATGAGGTATATGAACCTTGAAGATATTAGGTTGAACAAATAAGCCAGAAGTGAAGGGACAAATATTGTATGATCCCCCTAATATAAACTAACTATAGTGAACAAACTCTGAGAATTAAATTTGAGAGCATAGGTTATCAGAAGATAGAAAGTGGGCAGAAATCAAGCAACTGTTGACTAAGGATTACAGGATGTTCAATAATGCCCCTGGTAAAGGTAACTAGATTATAAGCTCTTATGGCAGACACATTTATTCCTGAGATTAACTGCTATTTCTAAATTCTGAGATGATGTACTCTTTGTGTATAATGTGGTAGTTCCCTTAACCTTGGGTATCTCTGTGATACCTGAGACTCAGAGTTAGAGTTTTGCAGTTTTAAAAGTCAGCATTGCTTCATACAACAACTGTTAAAGAAACTGAAAAAGAGATCAGACTTCAATTAGAGGTACGAATGAAGGTTATCTTGGTAGGAATAAGGTAAATCAGAATACATGGTAAAGGATGATATTGTCTATATTTCAAAACTTCAACTTCTGTGTGAGATCAAAGAAAGAGATGCTTATTTGGCATAAAATTTAAATTTTCTCTAGCACACTATCTAATTTAATTTGTCTGGTTATTTTATTTAAACCTAATTACATGAAAGCTATAGTAGCAAATGTGATCTTGTATTTCTGTACAGGTTTAGTAAACCCACATACATTCCAGAGCCTTTTGGGGATAAAGTATAAAAATATTTGCAAAGTCCCTTGAGGAATTGGAGAAAATGTGGAACCATTAATTTTCCCCTCCTGGGGAATTCCTGATATTTTTCTTGAGATTTAGAGACTCCCAACTTAATAAGCCAAGCCCTTGATCTTGAGACTTGGCCTTAGGAAACTTATTTCTATAATAGTAAAGCTAAATCTACTTATATTTATTCTTAGGAGTCACCTCCAGAGAATCTCCTGTTTCTCTGATTGACCTCCCTCTTTAACTCTGCAAACAAACTCACTACCCTTCCCCCTATATTGGACATGACTCCCAGGGATGTAGGTCTCCTTGGCAACATGGTTCATGATTCCCAGAGGTGACCTGGTCCTGGCATCATGGGATTGACAATGCCTTCTTGGCCAAAAGTGTGGAAAGAAATGAAGCAAAATAGAGTTTCAGTGGCTAAGAGATTTCATACAGACTTGAGAGGTCATTCTGGAGTTTATTCTTATGCAAGCTTCATCCAGATATTGCTAATTGCCACAGTATGCTAAGCCCAAACCAATAGTATTCCTGAAAACCTTAAAGAACACCCTCGTCTCTACCTAAGACTTAATGAAAATTTTACCTATTGAGTTTATTTTTTCGGAAACGTAAAGCCTCCAGATTGTTCCTATGTGAGATAAGTCCTGAAACACAAAGGTACCAGTCTCTCCAAGAATATCCAACTAATTTCATTCCTCCATCACACAGCATTCACATGCCTTTTCGGCATAAAGTAGTTAGAATGGTCATTGCCCAGACATCCCTCGAGATTGAGACAATGATCAAATGAGAGGGAATAGTTGTAACTGAGAAGTTAGGATTTAACAAATTATTATGATTACTGACTCATTACATAGATATTTCATTTTTTGTTCTACTGTGTCAGAACGGCTAGAAGGAAATACCTGAAATTGTTGAACTGTAATCCAGTAGCCTTGATTTTTTATAATGGTTGTTTAACTATACAGCTTTTATCTTGTGATCATGTGATTGTAAAAACCTGTGACTAACACCCCCTTTATTCAGTGTATGAGTAGATGAATAATAAAAGAAGACCTGCAAGCAAAAAGTAATAGGTTGGGAATATGGGAGAAGTCCTCCTTTGTAAACTATGGACAATAGTTTATAGTACTACTTTAATAATCTTTCATCAATTGTAACAAATGTAGTTACTGCTAAAAAATAGTAGAATTACAAAAAAAGTGCTATCATCAATTGTAACAAACTTTCCACATCAATGTAAGTGTTGGTGGTGAGGTATTTGGAAAGTCTGTATTTTATGCATGATTGTTCTGTAAAAAAGTTGTAATTAAAAAAAAGATACTACAATAAAATAAAATCAGAGATCAATTTTACCCAGGAATATAGATGCAAAAATCCTCAACAAAATACTTGCAAATAGAATCTAACAGCACATTAAAAGAATTATACATCAGGTATGCAAGGGTGGTTCAACACAAGACAATCAATGTAATAAGGCACAATAACAAAATGAAGGGGGAAAACCATGTGATCAGTTCAACCGATGCAGAAAAAGCATTTGACAAAATCCAAAAGGTATTTGACAAAATTCAACATGCTCTTTCATGATAAAAACACTCTGAAAAATAGTAATAGAAGGAAACTTCCTCACCAAGATAAAGGGCATATATGAGTGCTAACGAGAACAGGACAAATGCTATGCTGTTCACCACAGTCATCACTACCTCAGGCTACTTCTTACAGTGTCTGCTGTCATTTTTCTTACCTCTTCTACTGGTGTTTTTACTGTAGTGAGGGAAAGGTTTGATGCTTCCATATTCGTGTCCAACTAAACCAGCTGTAGGACTTTTCCCAAAAGAAGAAATAAGGGAGGACCCAACTGAGTCTGCCCTACAACAGAGCTGGTTGAGATTTCAAAGAAAGAGGCAGAAAACTCCAGGGTAATCTGTCCAAAAGTAGATATTACAAAACTCATGTATGTAGGGCTGCAGCTATCTTGTGACCGACATAAAGATTGACAAGAATGCGCTCAAGTATGTCCATACTTATGGCAACTGCTCTAGAAATTATATGTGGTTGAGAAGCAAAAGTGACTAAATGTCAAGTATTTGTATGCAAGTTTTGGGAGGACATCTTGGTATGCGCTGTTTTTCAAAACAGATATGCTCAGGGTGGACAGCATTCAAGGTTATAGCTGTCAATGCTTGGAATGCTTCCTGGGAGTGATCAGGAGGGATGCCTGAGAGAGGGAGTGCAGGGAAAGTTCAACCCTCAGTCAGCTAAGAGATGCTATATATATCACACATTATATCTCTATCAAAAGTTTGAAAACAAGTGATATACCTCAGGGTTGGTGTTTCATGAAAAATTAGGGAGGATTTCTTTCTTTCTAGAAATAATCTTCAATGTAATTAATGTTCATTCAAATATAGATATTTGAATTTCTATCCCCTGCATCTAATGCCTCCACTATGTTCACTTACTATTTTTGCATTGCATATAATATATAATATCATTCTATTTTATATGAAATATACTATACATAATAAATAGTTTGTTTATGCATATTTTCAAATATATAAACGATAAGAGAGTTGATTTTATGCTTTGGTTCATAGTAGAGTATTTAGCAAATAAGTAATTAACTATGTACTCTATAGTGATTTCTGGTATATTATTCATTTATGGAGAGTTGATGCCTGATGGTAGTTTTTTTAATTCATTATTTTAGAATTTGTAGGTACATGGTTTGTATTTTGCACTTCAGGTTCTCATGGCAACATGTTTATTAGAACTTCTTATATGTAAAACACAAATTATGCATTCAGACATTCTTCACATAGCTGTGTCTATTTGTATTTGTATGAATGAGTTTATGATGATATTAATATAAAGTAGTTTAGCCAGATTATCTGTGTGTTCCAATATGCCTGTAGGAAATATGAAGGATCCAAATTACTTTGTTTTAAAAATGATATTTCACATTTAATGCTGCAGGGTTTTTTAGTCATTGTCTGATAATATTCTAACTAGGTACCAATGCAGATAAATGGTTTTCTCAGTTTTCTTAATGTTTGTACCTATGTGAGTAACTTAGTTCAGAATGATATTTATATATTTCTATTTAGTTTATACACTGTGCACCTTGTGGGCTTATGATCACAAAGGTAAAAAGAAATTCTTTGCCCTGATAATTTGTGTCTATTACCATGGCTAGGTCTTCAATGTAATCAGTAAAGTTTCTTAAGGAACCATCCCAAAAATATGTTTATATATTTCTTATTGTTAGTATTCTATACTTGGAATGCTCTACTAAAATATTTTAACATTATAAAAAATAAAGATAGACATTAAAATGGATGAGATAAAGGTAACATAAATAATTTACTTAAAAATCATCTACTATAAAACTACAAAAAATTATTTTACTATTATAAAAATGTTGAATTTAAAGCTTTAGTTTAACAAGAAATTATATCGTACTCTGCATATCACTGAGAATGTATTTTCCCATTTCAATTATATAATTTGTTATTAAATAGCAGCAGCATGATCAAGTATGCTTCAATAACTTTTAAAGTTTTGGCTTCAAGCTTAGAACTTTAGGGTTTTTTTTTAACATGGGCAGGCACCGGGAACCGAACCCAGGTCTTCTGGCATCGCAGGCAAGCATTCCTGCCTGCTGAACCATCATGGCCTGCCCAGAACTTTAGGGTTTTATTTTGTTAAGTGTTTTTAATGAAAAAATGCTAGTTCCAAATGAAAGAAGTACATTATTAGTTGGGTTTACTAAATCATGATGATCAATTTCCCAACCAACCCACTCATTATGCAAATGTTTGTGTTAAAAATCTTACTTGTAAATTTTCATTCATTTTAATGTCATTTGATCATTCTTACAAAGTAATGGAAAGATACAGCTTTTTAAATAATTTGCCTTACACCTTTTTGAAAGAATTAAAGAGATTAGAAAATTTCCTTTCTTTACTTTGTAAAAATGTGTAGCTATGATAATTTTCATGAGTGACAAACATGTCATTACAGACAATAAAATGAAATAGTAAAGGAAATAATTCCAAATAACGGTTTCAAAGTTCTCTGTCTTCATAAAATGTGCCTTTACTAAATGAAAACAAAACTTTATTTTCTCATTTATATTTAGAAATACCATCTGAATCTTAAAAATAAAGATAAAATCTTTAAAAATATATTTGTTAAGTAGCATACTACACAATGTCATTTAACCAATTAATTTTGCTGCTGGATTGTTCACATAAATGCTAAGAGAAAATTTTAAAGTGTTCAGTTTTGCTATTTTCTTGTACTTCTTTTCAAATTGGTTTCATTGCCAAGAGTGCTCTTAATTCTTGTGCTGTGTTGGTACATGTCGGATTAGTTAAAGCTAGTCAATATAGCCTGTACATGATCAAAATCAGGACACACAAATGCAATATGTTGAAAGCCAGTGAATAAATGAGGGTACTATTGTCAGTGTCTCCATATTGTGAAAAATCTCAAATTTCTCTGCTTACCATAAATGATAAATCATCTTCCTATGGCAGGAGATATGAGAGGGCACTAATAACAATCTATGAATGAAATATTAGTAAAGCTTAATATCCTTGTTATTTTCTTTACAAATGTGTGTGTGTGTGTGTGTGTGTGTGTGTGTGTGTGTGTGTGCAAGATACTTGTTTCCCTATCTCAGCGGACAGTTGTAAACTCATGCTTCTGGGTAAAAGCATTCAACTAATAGCCCACTGTTCTAGGCTACTTTATAGTGCATCACTTCAAAATCTCAAAGTTAGAACATATTTCTGAGCTATTAGTAAAAACAATTCAATTGTAAAATCCTTAATAATGAGTTTGCCTCATTTAAAAAAATATTATTCCCTATTAAGCCTAATTATGTACACTCTACATAGTAGGTCCTATTCCATACTGATTAATAACTTAAACAAATTGCTGAGGCATTTATGAAACCAGAGGTTTTGAGTAACTCTCATATAGAGTTATACAATACAAATTATCCAAAAGAATCTTTGCTATGCATCTATTATTTTAGTAATTCAAGAAATTTGTAGAAATATGCCATTCCCAGGAGCAATTCCTTCAGCACAAAAGTTAAGAAGCTTTTAAATTAATTAAAATTGGATTCACTTTGCTAGAAAAAGAACAGAAATATAAGATTTTAAATGGATATTCTTCACGTTTTGATATGGTTGCCAACTGTGCCAGAATCACCTTGATCTACTGAATACAAAATTTGGTGATAGAGAACAATGATAAGCAGATTTAGCAATTTCCTCTAGGATATTTTTAATCATATTGAATTTAAGAACACTGTTTCAAAGGGTTTTAGTATCATCTCAAATCAGAACTAAGTATATTACACACTTTTTATGTGACAGAACCAAAAAGGAACTAAATTAAAGCATTCTAACTCTGGTATCTGTGTTCTTAAATCAATGTTATACTGTCTCATGATGGACTCAATCTAGCACTCCTGCCTTTCCAAAGATTTTTCTTTCATGGGCCAGCACTAGTTATTGAACCTGGGTCTCTGGCATGGCAGGCAGAAACTCTGCCACTGAGCCACTGTCACACTGCTCCTCCCAAAGATTAATTCCTTCCTTAAATTATGCCAAAGATTTCTGTTATCTCAACTTTCCTATCCTGGACCAGCATTACGTCTTTTTCAAAATTAACTCATCCAACAAAGGGCTGCATGAAATACATTGAACTGAGAATATATATATATTTATAAACAGTTTTATTCACACGCAATACAATCCATCCTAAGTATAAAATCCATGGCTCTTGGTAAAACCACATAGTTATGCATTCACCACTACAGTCAATATGAGGACTTTCTCATTTTTCCTGAAGAAAAAATAGGTAAAATACAATATTTTCCATTTTCCATTTAGACCACTGTGATATTTACAGCTTAGTGATATTAACTATCAAAACTTTTTCATTGCCCAAAACAGAAACTCTGTATACATCATGCAATAACTGTGTACTTCTACCCCAGCCCCTGGAAACCTAATCTACTCTCTGTCTCTATGCATTTGTTACAGATATTCCATATAAGTGAAATCACACAATGTTAGTCCTTTTTATTTGGCCTCTTTCACTCAACATGATGTCTTCCAGTTTCATCCATGGTGTAACAGTTTTCATTCTAATGAATGATATTCCATTGCATGCATAACACATTTTGTTTATTCATCCAACTACTGAAGGATACTTGGATTGCTTTCACCTTTTGGTTGTTGTTAATAAATCTGTTATAAATATTGATGTAGAAAGATTTGTTTGAATCTTTGCTTTCAATTCTTTTAGATATACACCTGGAAGTGGAATTGCTGGTCATAAGGTAATTCTATGTTAAATTTCATGAGCTACTGCCAAACTGTTTTTCACAATGGCTGAACCATTTTATATTCCCATCTACAGTGAATGAGGGTTCCTATTTCTCTGCAAATTTCCAATGCTTACTATTGCCATTTTAAAATAATAGCCATCCAAATGGGTGCAAAGTGATATCTAATGGTTTTGGTTTGCATTTCCCTAATGGCTCTTTTCATGTGCTTAATGGCCATTTGTTTATCTTCTGGGAGAAATGTTTTTTTTTCCCCCCAAGAACTTTGACAATTTTTAAAGTGGGTAGTTTGCCATTTTGTTAATTATTTCAACAGTTGTAGGAGTCCTTTTTTTATATATTGTGGATATTAAACCCTTTTCATATGAATGGTTTGCAACTATTTTCTTCCATTGTGATGTTGTATTTTCACTTTTTATATAGTATCTTTCTTGAACAGAAGTGTTTTATTTAATTAAATCAAATCCATTTTATTTTCTTGCTTTTGTTATTCATGATTTTGGAGTCATATCTAAAGATCCATTGCTTAATACAATGTCCTAAAGATTTTCCCTTATTTTTTTCTTCTAAGAGGTTTATGGTTTTAGTTTTCATTATTTAGATTATTGATCCATTATGAGTTATTTTTTATATGATGTGAAATAGGTGTCTACTTCTTGCATGTGGATCTCCAGTTTTCTGGGAACCATTTGTTGAAGGGACCGTTCTTTCTCCTATAAATTGTCTTAATACTTTTGTTGAAAATCATTTGGCCATGTAGGTATAGACTGATTTCCAAACTCTCAATTCTATTCCACTGGTCTATTTGTCCATAGGCTGGTACCAAATTATTTTGAAGACTGTTTGCAGTAAGTCTTGAAATCAGGACGTGTGATTTCCATGCAAGTCCATATGAATTTGAGGGTCAGCATTTCCATTTCCACAGAAAAGGCTGCTAGAATTTTGATAGGAAGAGCATTGAAACTGTAAGTTGTTTTGGGTAATATTGAGATCCTTACATATTGTCTCCTAGATCACAAAGTTGGGATGTATTTCATTTATTTAGGTCTTCAATTACTTTTAGCAATATTTTATAGTTTTCATTGTCTATGTTTTTGATCTTTTGTTAAGTTTCTTAGTATATATTTTATTCTCTAAGATGTTATCATAAATGGAATTTATTTTCTTAATTTCTGTTTCATAGTGTTTATTGATGTATAGAATAAGTAATTTTTTTATATTGATCTTGCACCCTGCAACTCTGCTGAATTCATTTATTAGCTCGAGTAGCTGGATCTCAGGGATTTTCTATATATAGAGTATGTCATCTGTGAATAGAGATCGTTTTTCCTTCTTCCTTTCTAATTCAGATCCCTTTTGCTTCTTTTTCTTGTCTAATTGTTCTGGCTGGAACTTTCAGTACATTGTGCTATGGCAACAGATGAAGTGGGAATTTTCATCTTTTTCCTGATTTTAGAGGTAAAGCTTTCAGTCTTTTAGTGAATGTGATGCTAGCTATTTGATTTTCATGCATACCCTTTATCATGTTGAAAAGGTTTCCTTCTATCCCTAGTTTTCTGAGCATTTTTTATCAAGAAAGGGTGGTAGATTTTGATAAATACCTTTTCTGTGTCAAATGAGATGGTCACATATTTTTTTTTGCTTAATTCAATTAATGTGGGGTATTGCATTGATTGGTTTTCTTATTTTAAACCACACTTCCATTCCTGGGATTAATTCTACTTGGTCATGTTGCATAATCCTTTTTTTTTTTATTATTATTTCTTCAGAGTTTATGGCAACAACCCCCTTCTCATTTCTGATTTTGTTTATTTGCATCCTCTCTTTTTTACCTTGTCAGCCTTGCTAGTGCTCCATTGACTATTGATTTTCTCAAAGAACCAACTTTTGTTTTTAATGATTCTTTCTATTGTACTTTTGTTCTCCCATTCATTTAACTCTTCTTTGATCTTTGTTGTTTCTCTTCTATTTGTTTTGGGATTAATTTGCTGTTCTTTCTCAAGTTCCTCTGGGTGAGCATTTAGATCCTCAATTTTTGCTCTTTCTTCATTTTTAATATAGGCATTTAGGGCAATAAATTTCCCTCTTGGGACAACCTTTGCCATATCCTGTAAGTTCTGATATGTTGTGTTCTCATTTTCATCCATCTCCAGATAGCTACTGATTTTTCTAGCAATTCTTCTTTGACCCACTGGTTGTTCAGGAGTCTGTTATTTAATCTCCATATATTTGTGAAAGTTCTCATCCTTTGGTGGGTTATTGAGATCCACCTTCATTTCACTGTGATCAGAGAAAGTACTTTGAATAATTTCAATGTTTTTAAATTTATAAAGACCTGTTTTGTGCTCCAGCATATGATCTATCCTGGAAAATGTTCCATGAGTACTAGAGAAGAATGTATATACTGGTGTTTTGAGGTATAATGACCTATATATGTCTGTTAGGTCTAATCCATTTATCAAATTGTTTAAGTTATTTATTTCGTTGCTGATCCACTGAAGAAGAGAGTGGTTGCCGCGGTCCAGCCGCAGCAGAGGGAACGGGCTTGAAGGTGTGGAGGGTCGTCGGCACGAGAAGAACACCAAGAGACAGCTTAGAGAACCCTTTTCTGAGAAGAGTTGCTTAGATTTATTTTTGCTTAACTGATTTTATACCCTTATTCTTGGCAAGGAAACAGGTATCACAGAATCATGGTTGTGTCATGGCTTACGTTTTAGGTAAAGTTACAGGTTCAGGGAAGCAAAGCGAAAGTACACATTTTGATTTTCTTAGGAACACTTACACAAGATTTTAATAGCAGCAAGATATTGGCTTAAACCACAGACATTGTGTTTGCAGTTTTCTGAGTTTAGACTTTCTTTTCCTATTATTCTACAGGTGAGGCAATATGTCAAGACCTATTTTAGTCTGGTTAAAGGTTAGCTTGTTTTGATTAAAAGGTTACATTGTTTACTTAGATTTTTTATTGTTTTATAGCAATGGACCGGTGCCGTGGTGGGGGAGTAAATTTCCAGGATGGCTCAATGCAGGGTTTTTTAATTCTAAGTGTTTACTTTCTATGGGGTACTTTTCTGTGACTTGTTCTAAAAGCACTTCTGCCTGCTGTATCTGCAGCATGACTTGCTTAATGGGGGCGTCCCAACCTAAATTTTTCCAAACAGTCATTAGTAAAGTTTTGCAATTTGTACAATTTGTATCATTTTTTCCAATTCTTTTGCTTTCTGATTCGTTTTGATATAATGCTTGGAGCACAACCAGCAACAAGAAACACACAATTAGTGTCGTTAATCCCAGTATTTTTCTATTACACCATTTTATGCCTCGTCCTCTTTTGGGGCGTTGAAGGCCTTGCCACCGCCCTTCCTTCCAGGGAACCGTGTCAAACCGGGGAGGAAAAAGAGGATGCGGCAAGTGGTGTATTGAAATCTACTATTGTTGTTGAAGAGTCTATCACTCCCTTCAGTTCTGCCAATGTTTGTCTCATGTACTTTGGCGCTTCTTGATGGGGAGCATAAAACATTTATGATAGCTATTTCTTCTTGGTGAATTGTCCCTTTTTATTAACATATAGTCTCCTTCCTTGTCTCTTATGATGCCCTTATTAACTCTACTTTGTCTGATAGTAGTATAGCTACTCCTGCTTTCTTTTGGTTACGGCTTGCATGGAACATCTGTTTCCATCTTTTCACTTTCAATCTATTTGTATCCTTGTTTCTGAGATGTATCTCTTGTAAGCAGCATATAACTGGATTATATTTCTTAATCCATTCTGTCAATCTGTATCTTTTAAGTGGTAAATTTAATTCATTAACATTCTAAGTTATTACTGTAAAAGCATTTCTTGAATCCACCATCATAACTTTTGGATTTTGTCAGATCTATATATTCTTTCCCTCTTTCTTTCTTTATCCTTAAACTTACACTTACTGGTATTCTTCAATTCTGTGCCCTCCTCCAAACCTCCTTCTTTTGCCTTTTTTTTTTTTTTTTAGGCCAAGAGAAATCCCCTTAGCATTTCTCGTAGGATCAGTCTCTTATTGACAAGTACTTTCAGCATCTGTTTGTCTGTGAAAATTTTAATTTCTCCCTCAGTTTTGAAGGACAGCTTGGCTTGGTACAGAATTCTTGACTAGAAGTCTTTCTCTTTCAGGATCTTAAATACATCATACCACTTCCTTCTTGCCTCTATAGTGCCAAGCTGAGCAGTCCAAACTCAATCTTATGTTTCCCTTGAATGTAGTAGATTGTTTTTCTCTTGCCACTTTCAGGATTTTCTTCTTCTCTTCCACATTGATAGACTGATTAGCATGGCTTATTTGGATTTATTCTATTTGGAGTTCATCGAGCTTCTTTGACTTGCATATTTATTTCCTTTATGAGGTTGAGGAGCTTTCCCCCATTATATCCTCAACTAATCTTCCTAGCCCTTTACTCTTCTCTTCTCCTTCTGGGACACTGATGATTCTTACATTTGTGCACATTGTTTTGTCCATCATTTCCCTGAGATCTAATGCAAATTTTTCCATCTTTTTTCCCATTTGCTCTTTTGTGTGCTCGAAATCAATTGCCCTATCCTGTAGTTCACTTATTCTTTCTTCAGCCTCTTCAAATCTGCTGTTGTGTGTTAGTGTATTTTTTAATTTGGTCTACTGCACCTTTAATCTCTGTGATATCTACTAAATTTCTATTTATTCTCTCAAATTCTTCTTCATGCTCTTCTAGTGTCTTTTTAATCTCCTTTATGTCATTAGCCATCCCACTAATTTCATCTAGTATAGTTATATGAGCATCTTTAATTAGTTGTTCCAAAGTCTGTATCTCCTCCAGTATTTTAATTTGGTTATTAGACTGGGCTATATCTAAATGCATCATGATATGCTTAGTGAATTTCTGTTGCCTTTGAAGTATGTTAATATTATTTGGGAGTTAATTTCCTCCAGTAGACTTGTCGGGTGCAGAAGATAAGACAGAGGTCACATGCTCGCTGCAGAGATACAGCAAAGCTGTCTCTGTGGGAATAGGCACCTGTTGTCCTGAAAACACGAAGGTGTTGCAAAGCTTCTTGGGCTTGGGGTGGAAGGAGGCCTTGGGAAACATGCATAGCTTTTTGACTCATCCAGTCACAACGAAGCAGATGGTTCAGCTCATGCTTCCTCCTTCCCCATTCTTTAGTTACATTTTTGACTTTCTTTACCTCCCAACCCTATATAATAAACAGTACTGAACCTCTTGGGGTCTTTGGGTCTCCATCAGAACTCAGAGTCCTACCTGGTCCCAGCTTTACCTATATCTTTGTCTCTTGTAGTTTCTTTTTCAATTTCTGATTGCTTCCCTTCAGTCCCAACACTGAGCCGCCCTGGTCTCAGTAAGACTAAAGCTTTGTATTTGCCAGATGGATATGGAGCAGGATGCTGGGAATAACAGTGCAGGAGTAGGCATGGGTCAGGGATCTTAGGCTAATGCCTGTGAGCCTGAGTTGCCATGCACAGGGTTGTGGAGATGCGGTACATGGGCCATGGAGGCAAGGTGCATCTTAGGCCGGCTTTGGAGTGCAGTAGCAAGGAGCAGTGTGAAGGACACAGAGGTAGGGCACAGTGGGAGGCAGATGGGGGGACTAAGTGGGTGCATGGGGACTGGTTTTCAGACAGGATGTGAGTGGATGCAAGGAGTGTGGGGGTAATTGGTATCAGGATGTGGGATAGGTTGCATGGAGGTTAGGGCACAAGGAGGATAGGGCACGGGTGTGTCCTTGTGCAAGTGGAGAAGTTTAGGGGGCCAGGGATGCAGATGTGTGAGTGTGTAGGGACAGGGCACAGTTCGCAGGGGTTGCAGGACATGGGTCAGGGGCAGATGATGTCGGGTAGGTGGGGCCCTGGTGCAGGTGTGCAGGTGGATGGAGTGGGGGCCAAGGAGCAGGTGTGTACAGGGGGGATATGAAGCACATGTGAGCACTTGCCAGGTGTAGGAGCAGGGTGTTTGTGCCAGGGGGTGGGGCATGGGTGTGCACATTTGCCGGGAAAGGTTACAGGGGTGCAGGGTCAAGAGATCAGTGCTTGGATGCATTGGTGCTCAGCGGGGAGGAAGGGGCTGTGAGCATGTGTGGGTCTGTGGGGCGGGGTCCTGGTATGCACAGATCTAGGGGGCAGAGTCCTTAGTGTATGCATGTGCAGAGCTCAGGGGCAACCAGTTGGGATTTTGCCTGCTTGGGCTGGGGACAGTTGTGGTAGAGATGTGCAGCTCAGCACTTGCCCAGAGCTGGGAGGCGTGGCTTGTGTGCATGCATATCTACTACCTATCTGGGAGGTCCTTACACTGATATACACATGCTCAGACCTGAGGAGGGGCAGGGTAGTGTTGCGTGACTGTATGGGCTGGAGACAGTGTGGCCTGGGTATGAAAGTGAATGCCTCGGCCTGGATGCACAGGCCCTACCTACAGGGAGGAGGGAAAGGGAGGTGGGTGTTGAGTGACTAGATGTGGGTGAACAGGTTTTGGGAGGAGCGTGAGACTGTGTAATTGCATGGGAGAAGTGGGTCGGGCTGGAGCAGGCATGCGGGGCTTTCTGGGTGGGAGCACTTGGGGCACAGTTCCAGATCAGGTGATGGGGTTCAGGGGCGTGGGATGGGGGGGGGCAGTTGCAGGGCAGGAGTGACACGCATGAGTAAGGAACACAATTTGGCTTATTTTGTAGTCC
Source organism: Tamandua tetradactyla (assembly GCF_023851605.1). Lineage (NCBI taxonomy): Eukaryota > Metazoa > Chordata > Mammalia > Pilosa > Myrmecophagidae > Tamandua > Tamandua tetradactyla. Next base: position 134,551,220 of record NC_135330.1, on the reverse strand, counting down.
CAGGCTCCCTGTCCTGTGCACTTCTGAGGGCTCTGGGCCTCCATTTGGAAATGAGTGCACTAGGTTATTTGCACTAGCTGGATGATCTCAGGTTCTCTGTGACTCAATTCTTCTGCTTTTGCAACCAGGTTATCCCTATGTGGTGTAGAAGACCCTCCCAGGTGATTTATACCCTGGATTTGCATCTCAGTTGCCTTCCAATCCCTTCTCTAGCTGTTCCTCAGAGCAGGAGTGAACTCACCTGTCCTATTCTGCCATCTTCCAGGAACTTCCAAAATTGTTTTTTTGTTATCGTGCTGTAACATCTGGTGGCAATGCTTTGCTGCAGTTTTTTCATTTACATTCATTAGGAATATTGTTACTTGATTTTTCTTTTCTTGTGGCATGACTATCTGGTTTTGCTATTAGCATAATGGAGTCTTTATAGAATGAGTTAGCAAGTTACCTATTCTTCAACTTTTTGGAAGAATTTGAGCAGAATTGATGCTAATTCTTCTTTGAATGTTGCATAAAATTCATCATTGAAGCTATTTGGTAGTGAGATTTTCTTCATTGAGAGGTTTTGATTACTGATTCAATTATTTTACTTTTCATTGATCTGTTGAGATTTTTCTATTTCTTGTTGAGTCAGAGTAGACAATTTGTGTGTCTCTAGGAATCTGTTCATTTCATCTCAGTTATCTAATTTGTAGACATACGATTATACTCGATATTCCCTTATAATCCTTTTATTTCTGTGGGAACAGTAGTAATGTTCTCATTTTCCTTTCTGATTTTAATTATTAGCATTCCGTTTTTTTCTTAGTCAGTCTAGCTAAAGGTTTGTAAATTTTATTTGTCTTTTTAAAGAACCAACATTTGGTTTTGTTGATTCTATTATTTTTCTAATCTTTATTTAAGTTACTGCTCCTTTCATCATTACTTCCTTTCTTTTGGTTGCACTTCTTTTTCTAGTTCTGGTAGGTGGTGGTTTAGATTACTCATTTTAGATCCTTCTTTTCTTTACTGCAAGCCTTTACAACTATAAATTTTCCCCTGATCAGTCTCTTGGTGGATTCCAAATTTTTGGTTTTTAGTGTTTTGGTTCTCATTCATCCCAAGGTATTTTGTGATTTCCCTATATTTTTTCCTCTGAGTCATTCGTTGTTTAAGACCTAATATAAGGCCTAACCTAGAGAATGTTCCTATGCACTTGAGAAGAATATGTATTCTGCAGTTGTTGGATGAATTGTTAAATCTGTTAGTTCTGCTTGGTTCATAGTATTGCTCCTGTCCTCTATTTCTTTACTGATCTTCCATCTAGATGTTGCATTCAGAAAATATGGTGTGCTGAAATTTACTATTAATGCAGAGCCATCTATCTCTACCTTTAATTCACTTCGTGTTTGCTTCATATATGTTGGTGTCCCTGTTGTTAGGTGGATATATGTTTATAATTGTTATATATCTGTTGAATCGACACTTTTATCAATATATAGAATCCTTCTGTAACATTATTTGACTTGATGTCTATTCTGTCTGATAGTAGCATAGCTACCACAGCTCTTTTGGTTATCATTTGCATGCAGTTTTTTTTCCACTTGTAGGTATATCAAAAACTTCAGCAATCTCCAACAACAGTTCCTGACCCCAACTGTAAACACAGCAACAACTCAATTGAATTAAATTTTGATTCTAGCAACATGAAATTAGGCCAGATTTCAAAGGTTAAGGGCAATCCTCTACAAGACTGCCCTTCAGGTACCTATCACAAGCTCAGGAACCCAGGCCACCTGCCTGACCAACTGGCTATAAATTCAGGTGTTCTCATCACCTCCTTTGATTTAATAATTCTCTAAAATGACTCAAAGAACTCATGGAAAGTGCTATGCTATAGTAAAAGGATACCAATAGGAAGAAACCAAAAGAAGAGGTGCATTAAACAGGGTCTTGGAGGGTTGCAAATGCAAGTTTCTATGTCCTTTCCATGTGGAGTTAGAACATGTCACTCTCCTGGCACAGAGATGTGTTTTCTCAATCATGCAATTCATTGGATTGTTGAGTGTCCCAGGCTTATGTGGGGTCTCATTACATAGGCATGATTAATGGAACCAATGCCATTTGGCTGAACTCTATCTACAGCATTCCTCTCATCTAAGAGTTTGATATTTGGGGTGATATGATGTGGCTCAAAGCCTCAATCCCCTACTCATTTGGTTGGTCTTTTTTGTTATGGTCAGCCCCCATAACAAACTAAACCCTCCTATTGCTCTTCATAACACATGAACCATCAACTGTACCCTGGGCCCACCGTGAATAACAAAAGACATGCCTATCATGGGAAATTCCAAAAGTTCCCAGGCTCCATTCATAAGAACTAAGGAAAAAGATCAATTAAGTTTTTCATCATACTCCACCATCTTTCTTATTTCAATATATATGTGTCTTTGCTATCAAGATAAGTCTCTTTTAAGGAACATATGGTTAGGTCGTGCTTTTGTTTTTATCTATTCTGCAAACCTCTACTTTTTGACTGGAGAATTTTGACCATTTATGATTTAAAGTAATTATTGATAATACAAGACTTATTATTTCTGCCATTCTTCTATTTTTGATCATTGTTTATTCCATTATTGCCTATATTGTGCTCACATCTTTTGAAGTGAGCCATTTATAATACCTTCTCTTTTCACATATATTTTTAGATTTTTTGTCATTACTATGGGGCTTAAATTTAACATCCTAAATCTATAACAATCTCCTTTTATTTGACAACAAATTAACTTCTATAGCATATGCAAACTGTGCTTCTATAGTCTTTTGTCCCACCTGCCCAACACTTTACCACTTTATGTTGTCTATTGTATACATTTGATTTAATTTAAGAAAAAAGAATAAATGCCTCTCATTAATTATATTCATATTTATAACATTTTATATTTACTGAACAGGTATAAAAGTCTCCTCTATATTTTATAATATAGAGGAAAGTCTCCTCTTATATTTGTATAAGCAAAGAGATTTATGTTTTTATGAGAGGTAATTCCTTAAAGAAAGATGTGTTTGGTTAATAAAATAGAAATTTTGGGGGAGTTCCAAGATGGCGTCTTAGTAAGGTACATGCGTCTTAGTTCCTCCGACTCCAAATCAACTAATAGGTGAACAGAAACAGTACAAAACAACTCCCGGGGCTACAGCAGGGAATGGACACACAGCATAACCAAGTCTGGGCTGGCTAGTCTGACTGCGAAACTCAGCTGCGGTGAGTGAGATCCACGAGCGGCGGGCGATTTCCCGAGCAGCCGCAGCTGCGGCGGTCCGAGCTAATCCCTCCCTCCTTCCGGGGCTGGCTGAGAGACTCGGAGAGACAAGCTTCCCAGCCAAGGCGGCCGGCGCCACACTTTTGCGGGCGGCTTCGAGTCCGCGACTACAAGTCTCGGATCAGAGGGCTATCCAAAGTCTGGGCTGGCAAGACTGTTTGCGAGACTTGGCTGCGGCGAGACCCCCGAGCGGCCGCAGCGGTGGCGGTCCGAGCTAATCCCTCCCTCCTTCAGGGGCTGGCTGAGAGACTCGGAGAGACAAGCTTCCCAGCCAAGGCGGCCGGCGCCACACTTTTGCGGGTGGCTTCAAGTCTGCGACTACAAGTCTCGGATCAGAGGGCTATCCAAAGTCTGGGCTGGCAAGTCTGATTGCGAGACGTGGCTGCGGCGAGACCCCTGAGCGGCCGCAGCTGCGGCGGTCCGAGCTAATCCCTCCCTCCTTCCCGGGCCGGCTGAGAGTATCGGAGAAGTAAGTTCCCCAAGCCGAGGCAGGCGGCGCCCTTCTTTTGCGGGCGGCTTCGAGTCTCGGCTTTAAGTCCGCGGCTACGAGTCCCGGATCAGAGGGCTATCCAAAGTCTGGGCTGGCTAGACTGACCGCGAGACTCGGCTGCAGTGAGACACCCGAGCGGCGTGCGATCTCCCGATCAGCGGCAGCTGCGGTGGTCCGAGCTACTCCCTCCCCCCTTTCCGGGCCGGCTGAGAGTATTGGAGAAGCAAGTTTCCCAAGCCGAGGCAGGTGGCACCCCTCTTTTGCGGGCAGCTTCGAGTCTCTGCTTCGAGTCCGCGGATACGAGTCTCAGATAGGAGGGCTATCCAAGCCGCGGAAGCCCCCCCCCCACGGGAGGCTTCCTGGTCCGGTGGGGAATCCCCCAGGCACGCTGCGGCCCACAACGAGCCACAGGGTCCCCTCAAGCTGCGGCAGCTGACGCCCCCACCACGTGCGGCATCTGAACCAACGGAGAGATTTGGATCCGAAAGCCCCAGGCCACGGAGATCGGTGACTGGGGGAGACCCATTCCAAACACTTGAGACAAACGTGTGCCACGTGCGCCATGTACTGGGCAAGATAAGAAAAACAGATCCCAGAGATTTCACAGAAAAATCTTACAACCTTGCTGGGTCCAACACCCAGAGAAATCTGAATAAATGCCCAGACGCCAGCAGCAGAAGATAACTGTCCATGCTCAAAAGATTGAGAATATGGCCCAGTCAAAGGAACAAACCAATAGCTCAAATGAGACACAAGAGCTGAGACAACTAATCCTGAATATACGAACAGAAATGGAAAACCTCTTCAAAAATGAAATCGATAAATTGAGGGAGGACATGAAGAAGACATGGGCTGAACATAAAGAAGAAATAGAAAAACTGAAAAAACAAATCACAGAACTTATGGAAGTGAAGGATAAAGTAGCAAACATAGAAAAAATAATGGATAGTTACAATGATAGATTTAAAGAGACAGAAGATAGAATTAGTGATTTGGAGGATGGAACATCTGAATTCCAAAAAGAAACAGAAACTATAGGGAAAAGAATGGAGAAATTTGAACAGGGTATCAGGGAACTCAAGGACAATATGAACCGCACAAATATACGTGCTGTGGGTGTCCCAGAAGGAGAAGAGAAGGGAAAAGGAGGAGAAAAACTAATGGAAGAAATTTTCACTGAAAATTTCCCAACTCTTATGAAAGACCTAAAATTACAGATCCAAGAAGTGCAGCGCACCCCAAAGAGATTAGACCCAAATAGGCGTTCTCCAAGACACTTACTAGTTAGAATGTCAGAGGTCAATGAGAAAGAGAGGATCTTGAAAGCAGCAAGAGAAAAACAATCCATCACATACAAGGGAAACCCAATAAGACTATGTGTAGATTTCTCAGCAGTAACCATGGAAGCTAGAAGACAGTGGGATGATATATTTAAAATACTAAAAGAGAAAAACTGCCAACCAAGACTCCTATATCCAGCAAAATTATCCTTCAAAAATGAGGGAGAAATTAAAACATTCTCAGACAAAAAGTCACTGAAAGAATTCGTGACCAAGAGACCAGCTCTGCAAGAAATACTAAAGGGAGCATTAGAGTCAGATACAAAAAGACAGAAGAGAGAGATATGGAAAAGAGTGTAGAAAGAAGGAAAATCAGATATGATATATATAATACAAAAGGCAAAATGTTAGAGGAAAATATTATCCAAACAGTAATAACACTAAATGTCAATGGACTGAATTCCCCAATCAAAAGACATAGATTGGCAGAATGGATTAAAAAACAGGATCCTTCTATATGCTGTCTACAGGAAACACATCTTAGACCCAAAGATAAACATAGGTTGAAAGTGAAAGGTTGGGAAAAGATATTTCATGCAAATAACAACCAGAAAAGAGCAGGAGTGGCTATACTAATATCCAACAAATTAGACTTCAAATGTAAAGCAGTTAAAAGAGACAAAGAAGGACACTATATACTAATAAAAGGAACAATTAAACAAGAAGACATAACAATCATAAATATTTACGCACCGAACCAGAATGCCCCAAAATACGTGAGGAATACACTGCAAACACTGAAAAGGGAAATAGACTCATATACTATAATAGTTGGAGACTTCAACTCACCACTCTCATCAAGGGACAGAACATCTAGACAGAAGATCAACAAAGAAATAGAGAATCTGAATATTACTATAAATGAACTAGTCTTAATAGACATTTATAGGACATTACATCCCACAACAGCAGGATACACCTTTTTCTCAAGTGCTCATGGATCATTCTCAAAAATAGACCATATGCTGGGTCACAAAGCAAGTCTTAACAAATTTAAAAAGATTGAAATCTTACACAACACTTTCTTGGACCATAAAGGAATGATGTTGGAAATCAATAATAGGCAGAGTGCCAGAAAATTCACAAATACGTGGAGGCTCAACAACACACTCCTAAACAACGACTGGGTCAAAGAAGAAATTGCAAGAGAAATTAGCAAATACCTCGAGGCGAATGAAAATGAAAACACAACATATCAAAACTTATGGGACGCAGCAAAGGCAGTGCTAAGAGGGAAATTTATTGCTCTAAATGCCTATATCAGAAAAGAAGAAAAGGCAAAAATTCAGGAATTAACTATCCATTTGGAAGAACTGGAGAAAGAACAGCAAGCTAACCCCAAAGCAAGCAAAAGGAAAGAAATAACAAAGATTAGAGCACAAATAAATGAAATTGAAAACATGAAAACAATAGAGAAAATCAATAAGGCCAGAAGTTGGTTCTATGAGAAAATCAATAAGATTGATGGGCCCTTAGCAAGATTGACAAAAAGAAGAAGAGAGAGGATGCAAATAAATAAGATCAGAAATGGAAGAGGAGACATAACTACTGACCTCACAGAAATAAAGGAGGTAATAACAGGATACTATGAACAACTTTACGCTAATAAATACAACAATTTAGAGGAAATGGACGGGTTCCTGGAAAGACATGAACAACCAACTCTGACTCAAGAAGAGATAGATGATCTCAACAAACCAATCACAAGTAAAGAAATCGAAGCAGTCATTCAAAAGCTTCCTAAAAAGAAAAGTCCAGGACCAGACGGCTTCACATGTGAATTCTATCAAACATTCCAGAAAGAATTAGTACCAACTCTCCTCAAACTCTTCAAAAAAATCGAAGTGGAGGGAAAACTACCTAACTCATTCTATGAAGCCAACATTACCCTCATACCAAAACCAGGCAAAGATATTACAAGAAAAGAAAACTACAGGCCGATCTCTCTAATGAATATTGATGCAAAAATCCTCAATAAAATTCTAGCAAATCGTATTCAACAACACATTAAAAGAATTATTCATCATGACCAAGTAGGATTCATCCCAGGTATGCAAGGATGGTTCAACATAAGAAAATCAATTAATGTAATATACCATATCAACAAATTAAAGCAGAAAAATCACATGATCATCTCAATTGATGCAGAGAAGGCATTTGACAAGATTCAACATCCTTTCCTGTTGAAAATACTTCAAAGGATAGGAATACAAGGGAACTTCCTTAAAATGATAGAGGGAATATATGAAAAACCCACAGCTAATATCATCCTTAATGGGGAAAATTTGAAAACGTTCCCCCTAAGATCAGGAACAAGACAAGGATGTCCACTATCACCACTATTATTCAACATTGTGTTGGAGGTTCTAGCCAGAGCAATTAGACAAGAAAAAGAAATACAAGGCATCAAAATTGGAAAGGAAGAAGTAAAACTATCACTGTTTGCAGACGATATGATACTATACGTCGAAAACCCGGAAAAATCCACAACAAAACTACTAGAGCTAATAAATGAGTACAGCAAAGTAGCAGGTTACAAGATCAACATTAAAAAATCTGTAGCATTTCTATACACTAGCAATGAACAAGCGGAGGGGGAAATCAAGAAACGAATCCCATTTACAATTGCAACTAAAAGAATAAAATACCTAGGAATAAATTTAACTAAAGAGACAAAAGACCTATACAAAGAAAACTACAAAAAACTGCTAAAAGAAATCACAGAAGACCTAAACAGATGGAAGGGCATACCGTGTTCATGGATTGGAAGACTAAATATAGTTAAGATGTCAATCCTACCTAAATTGATTTACAGATTCAATGCAATACCAATCAAAATCCCAACAACTTATTTTTCAGAAATAGAAAAACCAATAAGCAAATTTATCTGGAAGGGCAGGGTGCCGCGAATTGCTAAAAACATCTTGAGGAAAAAAAACGAAGCTGGAGATCTCGCGCTGCCGGACTTTAAGGCATATTATGAAGCCACAGTGGTCAAAACGTCATGGTATTGGCATAAAGATAGATATATCAACCAATGGAATCGAATAGAGTGCTCAGATATAGACCCTCTCATCTATGGTCATTTGATCTTTGATAAGGGAGTCAAGCCAACTCACCTGGGACAGAACAGTCTCTTCAATAAATGGTGCCTAGAGAACTGGATATCCATATGCAAAAGAATGAAAGAAGACCCATACCTCACACCCTATACAAAAGTTAACTCAAAATGGATCAAAGATCTAAACATTAGGTCGAAGACCATAGAACAGTTAGAGGAAAATGTAGGGAGATATCTTACGAATCTTACAATTGGAGGCGGTTTTATGGACCTTACACCTAAAGCATGAGCACTGAAGAAGGAAATAAATAAATGGGAACTCCTCAAAATTAAACACTTTTGTGCATCAAAGAACTTCATCAAGAAAGTAAAAAGACAGCCTACACAATGGGAATCAATATTTGGAAACGACATATCAGATAAAGGTCTAGTATCCAGAATTTATAATGAGATTGTTCAACTCAACAACAAAAAGATAGCCAACCCAAATACAAAATGGGAAAAAGACTTGAATAGACACCTCACAGAGGAGGAAATACAAATGGCCAAAAGACACATGAAGAGATGCTCAATGTCCCTGGCCATTAGAGAAATGCAAATCAAAACCACAATGAGATATCATCTCACACCCACCAGAATGGCCATTATCAACAAAACAGAAAATGACAAGTGCTGGAGAGGATGCGGAGAAAGAGGCACACTTATCCACTGTTGGTGGGAATGTCAAATGGTGCAACCACTGTGGAAAGCAGAATATAGAATTGCCATACGATCCAGCAATACCATTGCTGGGAATCTACTCAAAGGAATTAAGGGCAAAAACTCAAACAGACATTTGCACACCAATGTTTATAGCAGCGTTATTTACAATTGCAAAGAGATGGAAACAGCCAAAATGTCCATCAACAGACGAGTGGCTAAACAAACTGTGGTATATACGTACGATGGAATATTATGCAGCGTTAAGACAGGATAAACTTATGAAGCATGTAATAACATGGATGGACCTAGAAAACATTATGCTGAGTGAGTCTAGCCAAAAGCTAAAAGACAAATACTGTATGGTCCCAATGATGTGAATCGACACTCGAGAATAAACTTGGAATATGTCATTGGTAACAGAGTTCAGCAGGAGTTAGAAACAGGGTAAGATAATGGGTAATCGGAGCTGATGGAATACAGACGGTGCAATAGGACTAGATACAAAAACTCAAAAATGGACAGTACAATAATACCTAATTGTAAAGTAATCATGTTAAAATACTGAACGAAGCTGCATCCGAGCTATAGGTTTTTGTTTTGTTTTGTTTTGTTTGTTTTGTTCTTATTATTATTACTTTTAGTTTTTTTCTCTATATTAACATTCTATGTCTTTTTCTGTTATAATGCTAGTTCTTCTAAACCGATGCAAATGTACTAAGAAACGATGATCATGCATCTATGTGATGATGTTAAGAATTACTGATTGCATATGTAGAATGGTATGACGTCTAAAAAAAAAAAATGGTCAGCACAATACTGCCTAATTGTAATGTAATTATCTTGGAACGCTGAATGAAGCTGCATCTGATCTATAGTTTTTTGTTTGTTTGTTTTGTTTTTTTTTTCTCTTATATATTTTTGTACTTTTTATTTTTATGTGTGTTTTCTCTCTGTGTTATCACTTTATTTCTTTTTCTGTTGTAGTGCTATTTCTTTCTCTAAATCGATGCATATGTACTGAGAAATGATGACCATACACCTATGTGATGATATTAAGAATTACTGATTGCATATGTAGAATGAATTGATTTCTATTGTTGTGTTAGTTAATTTTTTTAATTAATAAAAAAAAAATAGAAATTTTGTTTTCATTTCAAACACTTTGAAATGAAATATCTGTGTACATTTTCAAACTTTTACCTATTTTCATTTATACAAAATTGAAGAACTTTCCAATAATGAACCGTTTTACTTAGTAGCTTGTATTCATTAAATTTGGAGAAGCATGCTTCCACTGAGTTTGGCTATAGTTAGCCTACCTCACATAACAATCTGAACCATCAGGTAACTTGTATTTTTCTGGGTATTGAGAAAGATGGAAATATATAAGTTGAGGAATTCAGATGCAATCTACCTACTCTGAAAACTTTACTTAATAATCAATATGAGCTTTTCATGATTTTATTTTAAACAGTAGTCTAAACCCAGATTTTAAAATATGTTGTCTTGTCACCAACATTTTCTTCCACACATGAACCTTTAAGCAATTTATATAGGACCCAGATGCCACTTAACTCCTTCGTTCTGATCCTTAACTAAATCTCCTTTCACTCTTGTGCAGAATATATTTACTTGAATTTCATGCTAACTTTATAGATATAATTTATGTGATCTTGATAAATGAAGAAATGCTGACAAGTTTTATAAAATAAGAAGGTACTTTTACAATATAATCCTAGTATTGCTGTTGAAGTAGTTAGATTTAGAACAAATTCAAAATCTAACTATTGATGTTTAAAAGGAAAGTTTGATATACTACTTTTTTTTTCCTTGTAAACATTTCTGTTAATTACTTAGAGTTTGAAAAAGCCTTGCTTCATCCTGGCAGTTCCCTTGAGCTAACAATCCATTGCTGAGCTTAGTAATTATGGCAGAATGCCAATTATACTGCATGATGAGTGAAATATCTGCTACAACTGTCACAAGGCAACAAAAGTCACAGAAAAAATTTAAAACGCAGAGGCTTATAATTAGATTTCTCACTGAATATGTAAACAAGATTTTATGTCTCAAATAAACTTATTTATAACAATGAGAAAATATGTCCCTATTTTAGAAACAGCCAAATATAATCACCCTTCATACTAGATTTTCACTAGTATTTCATGAGCAATGCACAAAAGAATATAGAACATATTAAAAGGAAAGTTACTGCTATTATTATATTTATTAACAGGATTAGTAATATGAGAATAACTTTCCTGTGATGCTAGAAATGCACAAATTAGTGTAAATAGAATTAGTTATATATAATATATTATGTACAAACAATTTAGCTAGGATTTTTGGTACTAATCTCAAATACGCTTAAAAACAGGTTTAGGGATAGAGAAATTTCCAAGATAAGGGGGAGATGTGTATATATAGTGCTCACAGTATCAAAAATAACAGAATTCCCCATTGTGTATTTATTTGGAGGAAACAGTCATTTTTTGCAATTAAATTTATAAACATATGCATATATAGAAACTTTAATGCAATACGTATGTATACTGAAATACACGTAGCTGTAAGAGTCCTTTTGTTTCTTTTTTTTTCTGGAGAAGTATACATTTTCTTTTTCTTTATAGGCTTCCCATTCTTACTATGGGGAATAGTGCAAGGATCCTTCAACTTGTTATAATAAGTTGAATATATGTATATAATGTGTGCACAAACTTCTAATTTAAATTAGTATAAAATTCCACTTATTTATCTATGCAATATTTTTACAATGGTAGTTCTATATTGGAACCATTTTCTTCTTTATGTGTGTGAGTTGTGAATTGTTTGTTTCTTCAAAGAGGTAAACAAAATCATAAGGGAGATAAAAATGATATAGCAGAAGACATAAATAGCTGTTAGGAAAATGTTTATAAAGCCAAACACACAATAAAATATATGTATAAGAAAAGAGGATAGAGTTGATGATTAACAGAATATGATATGGAATAAAAATATTCAAGACTTACATTCTTAAGAAAAAGAAAGCATCATGAAAAAAGGAAAACAAAAGTAACATGAGTATGTAGACAAACAAAAAAATACAAAGCAACTCAGAGTTGATTAAATGATAGTTAAATGTGCAAATATAGAATGATTTCTAAATGCCACCTGTGATGGTTAGTTTCACGTGTCATTTTGGTTAGGCTATGTTGCCCAGTTGTTTGGTTGAGCAAATACTGGCCTGATTGTTACTGTGAGTGTATTTCATAGATGAATCTACATAATTAATTAATTGATTAAGTCTATTGCTGATTATATATACGATCAACCAACGAGATTGTATTCAGCAAAGAGAGGAATCTCCTCATCCAAACAGTTGGAAGGCTAAAAATGAGAACTAAGGATTTCAGCAGTCATAAAGAAGTTTTCTATCTCTGGTTCAGACAGCCACCTTTTACTAGGAAATGTATTATCACCTTCACCGTAGTTCCCAACTTGCAGCTTTTCTGGGGGAATTCAATGTCACCTTCGCTGAGTTTCTAAATTTGGGTTTTCCCTATAGAATTTGGACTTGCCAATCCTATGGTCGAGTAAGCTATTTCCTATAACAAATCTCTTAGTATTTACAGATACAAACAGAACTGTCAATCCTGTTTTCCTGTAGAACTGTTACTAATATATCATCTCGGACAAAAAGAACCATACTTACAGCTTCTGCAATGTGACTGTGTGATTGTGAAAACCTTGTCTGATGATCCTTTTATCTACAGTATCGATAGATGAATAAATATATGGGTAAAAATAAACAAATAATAGGGGGAACAAAGATTAAAATAAATTGAGTAGATTGAAATACTAGTGGTCAGTGAGAGGGAGGATTAAGGGATATGACATGTATGAGCTTTTTCATTTTTCTTTTTTATTTCTTTTGCTGGAGAGATGCAAATGTTCAAAAAAAAATGATCATGGTGATAAATACACAACTATGTGATCATTGATGAGCTACTAATTGTATACCATGTATAGAATGCTTGCATATCGAGAATGTGTGCTTGTTGTGTACAATAAAGATATTAAAAATAAAAGAATCCTACTTCAAGCTGGTCCCTTCAATGCAGCTCTTTATTTTTTGACAAACAAAATTGATGACCACCACCAGCAGCAGTAAGCAGAGGAACCCCATTTATTTACATCTCATATGGTTTCAAAAATTTTCCAAGCATTAATTCATTTACTAGCCCATTCAATTCTTTGCACAACTCTATGCAGTGCATGCTACTATAGTTACCATTTTATATTTAATGACACTAAAGTCAACAAAAGTTAAAGAACTGTCCAAGATTACAAATGGAGTGATGGAGGCCAGATTTGCTTTTTTGGTGAAGTACACTTTGCATGGATCATTGCTTTCTCAGATTATCAGTTTTACTTGTATCTATTCCCTCAAATCACAAGAATCTGACCCAATGTTTTTTTGTTCAATCTCTGAAAGCAAAAATTATATTCATGAGGCAAATGTAGTCTACCTTCTTTTTAACAATTCATAAACGTCAAGCCCCCAGGACCCTTTGTATAAAATTGACAGGAGATAGAATGAAAATAAAAAATAAATGAAAAACAATTTATTTCAGGTCTCCTAAATTGAGCTCTGGTCTTCTATGCTATCATCTATGTTGTACTCATTCAGTAAACATTTAAATTTGTTGTGATTATGGACAGGCACTAGTGGTAGAATGAGGTTTATACTCACTATGCTCAAAGTGGACAGAATATTTTTTTCTCCCAGATTTTCGGAGGACAAATCTTTTTAAGCATTTAAACTAAATGGAATTGTACATAGGTCAGTTTTGTTTCAGAGACAAACATCTTAAGTATAACACTTTAATGACTAAAACCAGCAGTTAGACTGGGGAATATTATACAGCAGTATGTCCCTGTACCCCTGGCTGGTTGAGAGAGGAATTTTTCATAAATTTATGTGAATGTACAGAAGTTACAAATATATATTTATTCTTAAAAAGTAAAGTTCTCCTGGTCTGGACTTCTGGGCTTTCCTATACAATTACCTGCTGGGCAGGTGTGATGGATCTAGTGGGAGGTTGTGGGAACATTAAGTTCATCACTGGAAATGCAGCATTAAATTTTAAATTGCAAATAAATGAGAGAAATAAAGGACTCTGAAATTATCAGGAAGATTTTGATGATTTTTTAATGAAACATTTTTGTATAAAAGTAGGGTTGAATATGATCTTGAGAAAAATAAGGCAACACATAAATATTACTAGTTTATTTTTGTTTCAAATTTAGCTTTGGATTTTGCATTTTTCCCTTTAGTAAGATTGCGTGGAAAGATAAGTAAATACCATTTGACCAAATATTGTTCATGCTATCTCTTCTGGGGATTTGCAGCTTATCTAAATTTGGAAAAACAAAACCACTGATTGCAATATTTCCAAGATATCTACTGTGGGTTTTATGCCTTTGGATGCTTGTAGCTGTTATGAAAGAAGGGTTCCCTTTCAGAAAAATGAACAAATTCCCGGATGGGCTCTGTTTAGGCATTACTTTAGAGGAGAAATTTGTTGGTTGCTAATTGGAAGTTTTGTTTTTTAAATGCATCTAGCATCAGTGAGTATGCAGGAATCTAAAATACAGCTACAGCTGGAGCTAAATTCCATTCATTCATCATCGTCACTTCATGAATTCAGAGCCATCAGACCATTTCTCTCACTTCACTTCAACTCCTTTTCATAATGAGGTAAGGTCCATAATGCTCAGATGTGATAGTTCTTTCTTCTAACCTATTATTTAGAGAACAATCAATTTTTCCCTGCATCATGCTGTACACTCTTCAGATTTTCAAAAGGAAACCAAATTATCAATGAATATGTGCAAGCGGGTGAATAAGATAGACATTAAAGACATTTGCCTATAATTAATAACACCTGTTGATGCTGCCATTTTTATTGGAGGCATTTTAACTACTCCCAAAGTTTGGAACAGCACTCCTTGTCTCTCATTTAAATAAGCATCAGACAAAAGTTCTGTTTTAAGGACGTTAAATGAAAAGCTCCATGCATTCTGCATTCCAAAACTTTTATTAAAATTCCTTTTAATGGTTGGATGACATGATTATATGTCTACTGAACTGCCAATAGTATAATTGGTCACGGCATCATATAAAGGAAGTTCTTTCTTAAAATGGATTGTGTTATATCAATTTATTCTCTTTCAAATACAACAAGCATTAACTTTTGGAATGGCCATTACCCTTTAATTAGCACTCTTATACTCTCTAATGTATCACTAGCCTTTGTATATTGAGTCATTAAAAGTAACAAATATAATATTCAGTAAATTACAACACTGCAACAAGTTGGGATCATCATTTTAGCACTCCAAAAGCCACAAATTAGAAATGTGCTTCGGCTAAAAGGTAAAATGAAGCATCTCTGCAAGCAAATATCGTCCACCTGTTTAACCAAACACCAAAAGACAGTTATACACCCACACAATTTATAAAGTCACAAAACATAACCATGACTTAACCTCTGAGGAAAAAAAAACATGGCAGAAATAAAGTATTCTATACAATGTATTTTAAAGGCAAACTTTTGGAATTTTTATGTAAAATCTGTAAAAAGGATGTGGGAATATATATGTAGGTTTTATAGGTTATTTATCATATAAAAGAAATCTTTTCTAATGGGATCAGGTGGATTAATTCTGCCTAGTGAAATTATGCTATATTATGTGACATCCTGATACACAGATATAAAAATACATATGCATTAGAGTTTTAAATTTGAAAAATTGGACATTGCAATTCTAGTGCACAATGGTTACAGTACTTACAAAAAGATATATTTGAAAGTATTAAACACTTTAAATACCAAAAGGTATGGACAGGAAAGATGCAAACTGACTTACGTTTTACAGATAAATTTTCACATGCAGTTTAATAGAGGGATTCAGAACTCTAGTGCTGAATTAGACGTTTTAGGTATCGCACATCATTTGGCATGATTTAAAGTGTTTGATATCAATATTTTAAACTAGTCTTATATATATCTTAAATATAGCAACTTGGACTTAATATCATCGTTTGCTCTCTGATTTCATTGGTCTGATTATAGACCAATGAAAGTGTAGCATTTTATAAAAGAATGATTTTGCTAAGGGGTTTCATACCACTGACATTGAAGGAAACCTAGTAAAAATAAGCCAGCTCATTTTCGAAAGCCCTTCCTCCTCTAATCACCCTTACAGAAATCACATATTTTTGTACAAAGGGAAAACCTTGAGCGATTATCAGTGATTTCAATCTCTAACTTTGCAGTCTTTTCAGACTTCTCCAATACTCTGGAAAAAAAGACAGATTCTTCTTTCTTTCCCACTGGAAAAGACAGGTTTCCCACTGTCTTTTTCTGTCTGACCTCAAAATACTGAATAAACTAAATATAATTTCATAAGAGCATTTTTACTTAGTAATATAATTCAAAAAAAAAATACTGTGAGACTGAAATCCAACAGGAAATATTTGTAAGAATTCTATTTAACATATACCCTGTATCTTACAAAAGTATATTGAAAAAACAGTTTAGACAAAACTTCTGAAACTTAGGCATTAGAAAAATAGCAATAGGAGACTTTTTGCTCCAAATTACAAATGTATTAGCATGTTTTTTGTAAAATGCACCCACATTTAAAATTACAGCATCTTTTAACAAAGAAGTAGCTTGGAGATACCTTTATCTTTTTTTTTTTTTTTTTTTTTTTACATGGGCAGGCACCGGGAATCGAACCCGGATCCTCTGGCATGGCAGGCGAGCATTCTTGCCTGCTGAGCCACTGTGGCCCGCCCAACCTCTATCTTTTTGCATATAGGAAACTGTGACCAAAAGATCTCCAAGACTTGTGTCTACGTTCAGGCAGACAGATTTTTGTGAGATAAGAAGTAAAACCTAGGTACTCTGATATTCAAACTCCTTCTCTTTCTGAAAAATAGTGCTGTCTAGTCACTTAAAAAACAAAATTTTCTCATCTTCTTTTCATCAGTGGTTAATTGTTAAATGCATGATTACTATTCAACAAACACAAATATTGATTATCGATTAGTTTCACTCACTTAAGCAAGATGCAAATATTTTGCACTACTATATAAAGAACTGAACTAGATGATATAAGATGAACAAATATGAGTGGCTTGGAAGGAATTATAACTTTATTTTAAAATATGACATTTCAAAGATAGCTACATATAAAAAATAAGATATAGAAGACAAACGGAATACAGGAAAATTCAGAAGGATTATGTAACATGTCTAAATTACATAAGATCAAAGTTTTATCAAGAAGGAGGCCACTTGTATCTGGCTTTAGAAATTCATAGAATTTAGCATGTGGAATAAGACATTTGTATATATTGTCTAAACAAAATTGTTCTTTAAATAAAAGAAAGCATGATTTTCAGCACCTAAGAAAATTTCAAGTACATGCTGAGTACTTTATGATAATTAATTGACTTATCAAAAAACAATCTAAATATTATTTATTTAGAAAGATAGGACTATTCACACTTGTTGTCTGACTCTCTTCAGAGCTATGACCAGGTTGTGCAATTAAAGGGGAGAATTATCTTAGGCACCTGTATTTACATACACTATATTCTTTGTCCTAGTTAACTGTACCACTTGAGAGAGCTTATGCAATGCATCCCTCTCTCCCTCTGTATATGTATACATATGTATGTATATATTTATATATCAAAATACACACATATTAGACAAATACAGAAATGTAATTGGTCAACATTTATGAGAAAACAGCATCTCTAATCAGTGAATCACTACTGCTCATGTCATCTACAAAAGAGAAAGCAGGTTTCATACTCTGAAAATTTTGTTAAATGAAATATGTCTGCAGAATTTTGCATTTGCTGGCAGCATTATGCAGTGATAGATTTGAGATAATGTTTTTAAAGAGCTCAACTTTGTGATGGAAAGTAATTCAGTATACAGAAAAAGAGCATGAAAATATTGTACTATTTTTCACTCAGTGATTGCCCCTTAAAAATTTCACCAAGAAAAATAATGTTTATTGATAATGGTGCTCATTGGAGTTTTTTTTTTTGTTTTTTTTTTTTTTGTTGTTGTTTGTTTGTTTTTGCCAATAGCAAATTTTGGAAACAATCTAAATGGATAAAAATAGAGAATTAAAAAATACATAGACTTTCATTCAGAGTATTATTCAAGCGATCATAAGATTTCTCATTGAATTGGAGACAATTTTAACAAGGCAAATCTGTAAATAAACCAGTGCAATAAACCAGGACTGACTCAGGTATAAACTAAAACACATTCGTTATCCTAAATATACTCCTTTTAAAGTGTTATTAAAAATAATTAATGTCTTAAGAAAATATTTATATTATGGTATTAATGGTATAAATAGTTGATCCAAAGTAACCACAAACATACACATTAAAACTGTGCTCTACTTGGTTTTAGTAAGTATGCTTTATGTAAGGATTTGAGGGACTACTTTTATTTCCCAATTTTCTGCATTTTACAAGTTTTCTATAGTGACTATACATTGATTTTATAAAAGAACATGCACAATAAACATATTTATTTCAAAGCTAACTTAGAATTGCGTAAGTAGAGAAGCAGTATTATTTGTTCAGAATTCTGATGGAGATATTCAAATTTAGGAATACAGTTTTATTACTTTAAGATATTTCTCAGTTAAGTGCCATTCTCATAATGGTAAGTTCATTCAGGTAAAACAATCTCATTTTTTTATACTCTACATAAGTGAACATGGAGAATCCAGCTAATTGAACTCTTCAGAATATTATTTAATCTAAAGAAACCTACCTGCAAATGAATGAATAATGCAAAGTTCTCAAAATGAGAAAAGAAATAAACCAACTAATTGGGAATGCTTATAAATTCAGCTCTTCACAGCTTTTAATTTTTTTACTTCAATCTTATTAGGTAAAATAAAATTTATTAAAAATGTATTTGAAATTACAAGGAACCCATCAATAATAATACAAAATAATCCAATAATTATGATAACTCATATGTAAGACTCCGCTATTAATATATAATGGGTACTTAATTAAATTTGAGATCAGAATAACTAATCATAATAAATTGCAAAAATAAATACTTGACTAGGATTTACAAAGGAGTGCTTCAAAAATGCTAGGGTTTAGGGTTACTTATAGTCATGATTCTTTGAAAAAAAAAAGAACAAACTGAAGTCAAAGTCCAGATTGTCTCCAAAGTCAAATTTAGGAACTTTTCCTTACCAGAATTAGTAACATTCCTTACCAGATAAATTATTACAAAATCTTCAGAAACAGGAAAGAAAATAACTAGCAATCATAGAGTATCTGCTACTTCATGCATTTTAGAGATGGTTTTCATTCATGTCAATCCTTTCCATGATAGTTATTATCATTCCCTTTGGAAGATAGGTACCTTATGCCCTTCTAATAAAAGTCCTGAGGCAAGCCAACATCTATTCAAACTGAAAATTGTTCATATTTTGACTCCATTGCAATCATAGGAGTTTGCCTTGCTGTCATGGGTCCAAACATAGCTTAAGTTTTCTATCCTCATCTAATGGACTACACTTTCTCTGTTATAGAAAATATTTGGTCAAGAAATAACAATTTCATTTACCTAATTATCTGTGTAACTTACACATTCTGTGGGCATTAGATAATAAATTCCTTTAAAATAAATCTACCAAGTAAAAATAAATCACAGAAAGACAAAAGAATCCTCTCAACCTTACAATCTCCTCTGTTGTACTATAAAGCATAATGTATATAGTATATCATTTATCCTTCATCTACATTTCATCTTATTACTTGAATACAGCTACATTATACCTTAACTCCAAGTGTGCTATTTTGTTGCTTGATTAAAAAAATAATAATAATAATCCAGAATCTCAGGACATCTCATCTAATATCTCTTTCATGTAATCCAATAACACAGACATGCTATGAAAAAGAATATGCAGCTGATTTTTTCACACACTTGCCTTTGCCTGAAAACTATGGTACTGTTTTTTAACTAATGAATTCACATGCTTCTCTTGAATTTCTTTTCCTTGGTGACAGTCCAATGAGTCTTTATCTATCGCTCCACACAGCCATCTCCCCAAATCACCTAGAGATGTGAATGATAACCCTATAACCTACTAGACAGAAACATCAAAATTCTGTCCACCATTCACCAAGAAGGCTTTTTCTTATCTGAAGCTATCCATCTGCAATGTGTAAGGACAGCACCTGCTTTCAGTAATGCAGCTGGTTATAGCAACTAAGAATAGCACAAGCTTCCTTCAAGATGATGTAGAGTAACTCACCTTCGTCAAAATGAACTAGAACAGAATGCTTGAATCTTGAAGGACAACTGTAAAAGTCTGTGTTGAAAATAAATTGCACAGAAAGTCTGAGCCAACTAATTGAAATAATTTTGGATCTAAATCTCTAAAAAGAAACTCTTTGCCATATATAAAGTTTAGTCAGTTTATAATTATATTGTTTAATAATGCAAGCAATTTTGCAATTTTCATTATATGATCAAAAGCAATAGCAATGATTGTATAAAACTAGAAACTAAAATAACTGCTTGAATAAAGCTACAATTTTAATGCCACAAAAATAAATATAAACTGTCTTGTGCTATTTTCATCACATAATATACCTTTCAAAACTGATTATTTTTGCCATTACACAGTATTAGCTAAGCAGTTAATGAAATCCTTTATAATATAAATCATGATATAAAACTTATTTTGAAGATTAAGACAAAAGAGACTATTCTCTTAACATTGGCTAACATTATTTAATATAAACTTATCATTTCACCTCAATAAAATAGAAATTCTGATAAAATTAGATAAATGCTATATTGTAATAAAACATAGCATAAATCAATGTTGCCAGTAAAATTCTTCAAAAACCTATTTGTAACTTAAATGTTAAACAGCATGTTCCTTTTTACATATAGCTCTTTGCATTTCTATATTTTTTCCCACTAAAGTTGGGCATTATACAGAAATCTTATGTAAATCTACAATATATAGAAATTGTGGGAATGAAGAGTACATGTAATAGAAAGTAAAATAAACATCATTATTTCACAAAGTGCATGGTTTGCCTTTATAATGCTAATAATTTTAAAAACTAGGTCTAGAGTAACTATAAAAAAGGAAAACAACAATTTGAATGAACTTCTTAACTGAAAACTTAACTAAAATCAAGGAATAGTTGTGAGATTATTTCATGCCTTTGTTCATGATTTTTCTCACTACTTTTCTTGTGGCTCGTTTACTTCCTTGAGATTTCCTTCTACCTCACATACAGCAGGTCTCATCAGAGGTTGTGAAAGCCTGAGGTTAGCAAAATCATTTTACAAGAAGTAAATTTAAAACTTGAATCCTTAGAAGTAAAAGACAAATGCACCACTACTCTGCCATCTTTTCCTGGGATCTTTAAATCTTAATGATTTGTGCTCCAGAAATGGAATTCTGCTTTAGCCTCCTACCTCCCTTTTTAGAGCACACATTAAATGTCTCTAGACACATTACTGCTCCTCTAAACTTTAAGCATAAGGTACAGGATTTCCATTGTTGTCTGTTGTTGTTTGTAACCTATACAAACTTAGGCTGAAAGCAGATATTATAAGGGTCAAAATGGGTGTATGGACAATTGAAGGTGCACCAGAATGACATCTCCTATTTGCCTGTGGTGCATTTTAATAAACTGCAGGCTCACTTGTCAGTCATGGGATAATGGCAAGCATTTTGGAAGTTTTGAATTAATTACTAATTTCAATTGGCCATCAGAGATCTTTGGCTTCTTGCTGTGGCAAAGCACATCAGTAAAAGTGCTAGTTAGGTAAGAGCCATTTGTTTGCATGCTGATGGCTCTGGATTGTAATAAATTGTACAAGGTCTAACTTCCATTTGACCTTCTGCAACTTACTTTGTGGCTCCCGTCGCAATGGGAAATATGAGGATGCCTTAATCATCTTAGATAAGGCATGAAGGGTCTGAGTCCTGCACAGACGAAGCATGTAGAGGTATGACAGCAGCACTGAGTGCAATGTAAACTCCTTATCCACTGGCATTTTCCTCAAGTGCTGTGCTTTATTGACAGTATAACAGTTGTTATTCTTTCCAGAGAAGAACCATGTTATACTACAGTTTTTTTTCTCAAATACCTGCTGTTTCACATATTCAGATATGTAAAGTAAATACACAGAGAACATTTTTCTGTAAACAAAATAGCAGAAAATATGAAACTTATGCTTCTGTATTCTTCGCATCATTATTTCATCCATGAGGCTTACAAATCAAGCAAAACTCAATGACTGATAAACTGTATTAGTTGAGTCAATATTATACAGGTATCAGCTTAAGGAATTTTGTTTCAGTTCATTTTTCAACACCGACCGTCTCTATACCCTCTTTATCTGTAGTCTCAATTTACTGATCTCAGCTTCCTCACCTGTAAAACGGCAACATTTGCCCGACTCAATTGAAACCACTAGATATATCATAACACATAAAACTATAAAATCAATTTACCTATAGAAGGAACTTAAAATTTTCTCAGAAAATCTTGTTTGGCATTAAAAATTATTATAGTAAGTTTTTAAAATACATTAACAATAAAACTATGCTTAGGCAAAAGTGTCAAGAAATAATTACCATTTGATATTTTATTTTATTTAGATAAATTAGTGAGAGTCAACAGCAATACTTGAGTACAATATTTAATGGGAAATAAATATCTTGTGTCTGGCCTCCTGAGATTTGTTTGTTTTGTTTATATTATTTATGCAATTTTACACATGTCTCAGAGTTAAGACCTGAGGAGCATTCCTTCTTGTTCTTTATAATTAGTGCCCTCCCTTTGGGGCCAAACTTTATATTAAATATATCTAATAATATAAGACATTTAGCACTTAGCAATGAAAGCATTTTTAGTTTTATTTTTATTGTTTAAGAAAGTTGAGAAATATTTTCAAAACATAGCACTTATGTCCTACACAAAAATTATGTTCCACATGCCAGGTCTTCTCATTTCCTTTAAACAATACAGAGGACATCATCTCCTTGGCAGAGATCTGGAAACTAGCTTTTATTTTCAGCTCTGATGGTCTCATCTGAATCCTCATCCCAGGAGTGTTAGCTGATGGAGACTCCATGCTGCGATTCACACTGTTTAATGCCAAGTTAAAGATGGGTAATAAAGTTATTATAATCCATAATTTAATTATAGATGATATCCATTGCTCTGATTGTAACACCAGGACTCTGGCTTCATTTACAGCTCTGGGATGCTTCACCAATGATTTGGGCTGATCTTTGATACAGGGTCAAGGATGGAGACATTTTTGTATAATTACATTCTATCTGACTTGAAAGAAACATTCCAAATACAAACTGGGTTTATTTTTCAGTTGTGATATGCCTATAGTTTCCATGGTAGGTATAAATTTTAATAAGGATTTGTGTAGATGTCTCCTCTCTGCCACAGATTTCTTAATTGGATTTCTCCTCCCCTTTCAATGCCGAAAATGTATTTTTGTGTTTCTGACAAAAAAATTCCAAAACAGAAACAAGAAATGCTATTTCCTAAGTAATTAGAAATTTAAAACAATGCAAATTTGAAAACTGATTGCATTTCCTGCAAATTTTACTCTTCTCATGCAAATTTGCTATCTACTCACAAATTTTCTTAGCTGGGCATAGTGCCCCTTCCCTTTTTAAATTTCAAAGTGGCAGCCAATTCTAGCCCACTACCTCCATGAAGCCTTTTCCTGTAGTGTAGCAGATGTTAGTTCACAAGCCGTCTGTGTTTGCTCTTACTAGCTATGTGGCTTTGAATCACTCACTGAACCTCTCTAAAACTCATCAACTTCTCACAAAGATAGCAACTGAGCCCCTCACAAGGTGATGTGATGATTAAAATAATCCTCAATAGACAGATACAGCAACTTCTCAGAAGGATTTAATCAATCAAATCATGTGAAGTATCCAGATAAAAAAAATGAAATTGCTGGGTCTTCTATTTAATTTTTTATTTGTGTGTGTAAGGTGGTTTTAATGTATACAGGTATAATAGAAAGTATTATGTAAGAAAAATTCTTTGAACTATAAGAGCTTTGCACTCTTGCTTTCAGAACTAAGAAGATTAGCTTTATTAGAAAATCTTGGAAACTGCAATTATTTATAAGAATAAAAAAACAATAGATATAATCAGGAAGAAAACACTGGGAGTAGGATTTTCTTTCCAGTATTAAAAAGAATACAGTAAATCTCGTAATTGAATACAACCTTCAGGGTCTTTTGTGATTTTATGTATCAATGGTGAATACCTGGTCATAGAATTTATGAATGTTGGATGTAAATACCTTCTGATTGGGCTTCACCAGACAATAATATATAGATCAATAGGTAGAGCTACCATGATATAGAGAAATATTTAGAGAAAAAAGATACATAGCCCCATTAACAGTATTTTCTGTAAATAAAGATAGACTGCAGTAATACATGTAAAAAAGAAAAAAATGAACTTCTATGATGAGACAAGGCTAAAAGCATAACTGTTTTCTCTGTTATTGATAAATGTAATTACTTATGTGACTTCTATCCATTTTGACAAATTAAAGAATCACAGACTAAAACTCTACACATGTCAAATTTATATAAAACTACCAACTTCTTTCTCAAAAACCACTTTCTCTTCTCAGCCATAAGAAGCAGCTCTTCATCTATTTTATCATGAGATTACAGCCATTCAGTCACATCTTCAGACTCTACTTTTAATTCTAGTTCTCATTATATTTCCACCACATCTTCACCTACTTCCTTCACTAAAGTCTTGAACCTGCAAAGTCATCCATGAGAGCTGGAATCAACATTTTCCAAACTCCAATGAATGTTGATATTTTGAACCCCTCCCACGGACCACAAATATCTTTAATGGTATCTAGAATGGTGAATCCTTTCTAGAAGGGCTTCAATTTACTTTGCCCAGATCCATCAGAGGAATCACTATCTTTGGCAGCTGTAGCCTTAGGAAGACCATTTCCTTTACTTATACACTTAAGGAACATTTCAGATTCTTAATTGGTCTAATTTCAATATTGTTATATCTCAGAGACTAGAGAGGCCAGAGGAGAGGAAAAGAGACAAGGAACACCAGTTAGTGTTACAGTCAGAATGCACACAACATTTTTGATTAAGTTTGCCTTCTTACATGGCCGTGGGCCATGGTGCACCAAAGCAATTACAATAGTAACACCAAAGATCACTGATTACAGATCACTATAACATATAAAATATTAATAATGAAAATTTTTGAAATAATGAGAATTACCAACATGTCACACAGAAACATGAAATGAAAACATGCCTTTCAGAAAATGAAAGCAATAGTCTAGCTCACACAATGTTGTCACACATCTTCAATTTGCAAAATATGAAGAAGCAATATCCGTAATGCACAAAAAAGTGAAATAAAATGAGGTATGCCTGTATGATGTTGAGTGACTTTTCATATATTTGCCCAAATACCTTTTTATTAATATATTTCAATGGTATATTATTCTTTAAATTATTTTTTGGCAAGCAATCTGTGAGAAATTTCTATTTATTGTTTATATTCTCTGTCAGTTCAGGAACATGTTTTCTTCTATTATCATTAGTATTAGTATATTTATTTTAGTTTTTATTTTGTTCCATTTTTCAGGTATACATTTTAAGATTCTTTTTCTTTAAGATTCATTTTTAACTCTTCAGATTCAATAGGTTTTCAAATCTATATTTGTGGCACTTGATTTTACTAATTTTGTATAGTCACTGGTAAGATTTCAATTCAGACTTTCTGTGGTAGTTCAGGTAAGTTGTTTTGTTTTAATCTTTAACATCTTTGAATGCAGTGTCGGTTCCATTTGTCCTTTTCAAACATATTAGTATCTACCTATCATCTCTCCATTGACTTCATCTTTCTGTTATTTTTAGATATATTCTGAGGATTATTTTAAACCTATGTTTTAAACCTATATTTCAAAACAATTATTTTAATATATATTTATCATGATTTTGTTTCCACTTGCACTTGGAGTTTTGAAATTTCATTATTCTCCTTATTTTATCTCTATCAGCTTTGTTTTCTTTAAAATTAGTTTTCTTATTAACCTATCAAGTTTCATTTAATAGAGTTGACAATATATTATTTCTGTAGGTTTCTTCAGATTTAAGCAGTCTTCATATGAACTTTTTTTTTTACATGGGCAGGCACCGGGAATCGAACCCGGGTCCTCCAGCATGGCAGGCAAGCATTCTTACCTGCTGAGTCACCGTGGCCCGCCCTTCATATGAACTTTTGATGTCAATTTATATTGGAAATTAAATCCAATTTGTAAACATGATCCTCTTTTGGGGATTTAAAAAATATATATTATTGATCTATGTCATAGTTTCCCTAATGTTTTAGCCTATGATCAAATAATAACATAGGTGCATTTGTACCTCTTTTTGTTTATAGAGGCAACGTTTGAATTCTCCCTGTATTTCATAAAGCAGGTTTTCAGTAATCTGAAGAGGTATAAGAGATTTAGGCCACAAAGTTTCTCTCTACATATTTTTCTGCTTCAGTAGTTTCTCTTTAGAATCACGGGAAGTGCATTCTCCCATTGAAGGACACCAATCAAGTTGAGTTTGTTCCATGGCTTAAGGAAGAGCAGTTTACTAAGATAAAATAAGCCCAGCAGATTTCTGGCTATTTACTTAGCTAGCACACCCATATTTTTTTCATGCATCTTTATGTTTTCTACTATTTGCTACACTTGAGAAGAGCACCTAAGAGATTATAAACCATTTTTCCTGCTATCTATATATTTTTTAAACTTTTTTATTGTATAATATAACATATATACAAAGCAAAGAAATAAAAAGAAGCAGTAATTTTTGATGCACTCTTCAAAAAGTGGTTACAGGACAGATCCCAGAGTTTGTCATGGGCTACCATATGATACTCTCATATTTTTCCTTCTAGCTGCTCCAGAATATAGGAGGCTATAGGGCTTAAATACTTAATCACAATAGACTTTTTTTTTCCTTCTTTTTTTTGTGAACAATAATATATATATTTTATATATATATATACCAAAAAAAGCTATAAATCTCCAAGCACAGCACTACAATTAGTTGTAGAGCATATTTCAGACCTTGACATGTGTTACAATTTCCCAATTTTAGTTTTTTACTTCTAGCTGCTCTAAAATACTGGAGACTAAAAGAGATATTAATTTAATGATTCAGCATTCATATTCATTTGTTAAGTCCTATCTTCTATGTATACCACCGCCATCACCTTTGACCTTTCCATACTCTCATTGGGGTTGTTTGTGCTATGGCAGTTCTAAATTTTTGATATTGGAAGGGTCTGACACTAACATGAGGTAGGGAGGTGGAACTATCTGATGTTCTGGAGAGGCTGGGCTAGGTTTCAGGACTTATCTGGACCAGGGACCCATCTGGAGGTTGTAGGTTTCTGGCAAGTTACCCTTGTGCTTGGAGCTCTTGTGGAATCTTATAAATTGCCCTAAGTGTTCTTTAGGATTGCCTGAAATGGTCCTGGTTGGAGGTTAGCAGGTAATGATAGGTAGCAAGGTCTACCTGAAGCTTGCGTAAGACCAACCTCCAGAGTAGCCTCCGACTCTATTTGATCTTTCTCTGCCACTGATACTTTATTAGTTACACTTTTTTCCCCCTTTTTTGGTCAGGATAGAATTGTTCTGCTGTCTATATTTTAAACTACACCTTTTCTCTCTTGACCATGGTGTCTTTTAAAATTTTCTTTCCTTTCACACAATTGAACTTATGCCACTGCAAAGACATCTGATAAGAAAAAACAATTTAGAAAGACTTTGAAAAACTATGTTTCCTCTCTACTGAGCCACCATGGCCTGTCCTCTAATATATTTTTAAAAACACAAGAAATAATTAAACCCTTCATTTATTTCATTACTTCATTATTTCATTACTACTGCTTATATATTATAGCTGTGATTTCCCATGACCTAACTTCTCCTCTGTTTAAATTGGAAGATTCTAATTTTATGCTTTTCTTTTTAATTTTGTTTTATTCTTGTCTTCTTTCCATATTAATGTATAGAAAATATAGTACTGTTTGAAACCAAGAATACTTTCAGTTTTATCAAAATTTATTTATAATATACAATCTTCAAATATTTTGTGGTAAAAATCAAAACTATCCTAAAATTTCAATCTACAGGTACTTTCAGTGTCATTAAAAAATGAAGGGTTTGGGTGCATGGGTAGTTCAGTAGTTAGAATGCCTGCTTTTCATGGCAGAGAACCTTTCATTCCCAGACCATGCACCCCAAAAAATAATAAATAAAAAATAAATAAATGAAGGGTTTAATTATTTCTTGTGTTTTTTAAAATATATTAGAGGACAGGCCATGGTGACTCAGCAGGCAGAGATCTTGTCTGTCATGCCGCAGATTCAGGTTCAATTACCAATGCCTGCCCATGCAAAAAAAAAGAGATTATTAGAGACAGTTTTAATAAATCAAAATGCCATCTATTTTCAAACATCTTACTACACTGTTATTTTCCTTTATAAATAAAATTTCAATTGTTTTATGGGGTATTTCCCCCAAAATGGACTGCATCAAATTAATTATAAAGCAACTACTCAATAAGAAAATTGAATAGTAATTTTATTTCAAGAAATCTTGAAATATTCAAGAACTATATCTTTTGAATATTTCTTGAATGATAGTAAGAATTATTTTTAGTCCCTTAAAAATAAGATTTAAACAAGTTTATTTGTTTAGACTCTTTTGATTGATCCTTCTCTAGATTCCATGACTGTGGTTTTCAAATGTAATTTGAATCATTAAAAACTCTATATTATATTTCTCTGTGGTTGCATTTATGAAAATGTGCAAAGCTTTTTTATAATCAAAAGTATATATGTATACATATATATTTCGGCAAATATAGCCCATACAAAGGCAGTTGGAGTGCTTTAGAATTAAGGAATAAAATGTTACAGTCATTTTTATTAGGTATGAACTGGGAAAGTGTTCAATATTTGAAATTTATTGTTCCATAATGAAATTATAATTCATTTAAAGCACTTGGATATATTTTGAATAATTGGAAATGTGCAATTTCTAAGCTATTTCAAATTTAATATATACCTACACTATATTAAGTAAGCTAAAGCAAGACATTATAGGTATTATATGGGGCAGTTAATCAAATTCACTAAGTTGCTGGAGGCTGGGGGAGTGGTAGCGCCAGGATTTTAAACTTATTTAGAATTTTCATATGGAAGCTTTGATTTTATTAAGTCACACTTTATACAATAAATTTGCTTGGTTATTTGATCAAGTAGAACCTAAGAAAATGAATTTCAAAGCATTTTTAGTCAGGAAATAAAATTATTTTTATATAATCAAAAAAGTTTCAGACAGTGTAATTATTTTATGTGTAATAAATCAAAATTTAAACTTAATTTATAGTATTTCCATGTAGCATAAAATGACTTATTATAAAATATTTCCTTTCTATGCATAAATTTGTAAGGATTAAATTCAGCTTGAACTGAAACTTATCTGCTATTTAAAAAATTGAAAATGCAGTCTATATGTCAACTGATAGATAGTACTATTTCAATACATTGTTTTATATTTAGATATTTCCACCAATCTCTGCGTGCATTACACACCACATATTATACAAAGATAAGACAAGATTTAATTAAATTGAAAGCATAGTAAAGTAGGTATGAGAGAGGAATAATCAAGTATCTTTTTGGTAGCCTAAAAGAGCCATAAAATGCACTGACAGAAGGGACAAAAGAATTGGAAGTTCAGAGATGTATGGAGTCTTTTCTTAATGGTATCTTTTGAAGGCAACATCTGTAGTAGAAAATGAAGAACAAACAGGATATTAACAGTGAGAAGAGGAGGCATTAACCCAAAGAGAATGTTGAGGAAACTGGCCGTTGGGTGTTAGGATAAATCATAATGCATGAAAAAAAAAATCACACAATACTTGTCTGATAAAAGACTGAGTCATTTATCGTATCTCATAGAAAGTTTAAATTTATTTGTATAGGCAAATGGGGATGCCAAACGCAAAACACTTCTTCAAGAAGATGTAATGGCTTCTATGTTTAGGACAAATGTGAATAACAGGAAACATTAAACAGTGAATGGACTTTTCTGCAGTTGTTGAAACATTATTAGCTGGAGTCAAGTAGGATGGAAGCTGATATTTTCATCGTGTGCTGAGAAATAATGAAACACATGAGGGAAACTAAATGGAGGCAAAACATTTTTAACTTGGCAATCAATTGCAGAATGAAAGAGAAAGAGGCAAAAATGGTCAATTCCAGGCCAACTAAATTTAGGTTGTATTTTCATTATTAGCAAATTTAGAATATTTCTTCATTTCTATTATCATTGTTCTTTCAACCATAGGTAGCTTAGAATTGGTTTCTTACTTAGTTCCACTATAATCAGGGATCTCATTCATACAATTTAAATACTTAGAAATTTGTTGAAATGTTTCATGACTTAGCATATAGTTAATTTTGGCAATTATTCCCCATGCATTTGAAAATAATATATAGTCTGCAGTTGTTATATGCATTGTTCTAAATATGCCAATTAGAGTTGTTTGTTAACCACATTTTTCAAATCTTTCATATCATTATATCTAACTTGTTTATCTATATGTACCTCATAATGATTGTGCATTTGACCATTTATACTTTTAGTTATAATTTTTTCCCCTGATATGTTTTGAAAATTTGAAATTGTAACTACACACAATTCTAGATTTGTTTATATTCCTATGGATTGACTGTTTTTCATTATGAAATGTTCCTCATTATCTCTTGTAATATTTCTTCTTTTAAAGTCTACTTTTACTGTTATTAGTATAGGTATCTCAGCTTTCTGTTGATTGTTTGCAGAATATATCTTTAACAATAATTTTGATATCCCTGGGCCTTGGCCCAGAAATGACTGGGCATGACTATTGTAAGCAACTTCTCTATTATTTAATTCAGCTGAACAATCTAGTTTATTTTAAGATTTTGGTCTTTTTACTATTAATGTTATTACAAATATCTTAGTTTAGCTTTAAGTTTAAATACTATCTTATTACTCTTTTTCCTTTTCACTAAATTGGTCTTGTTCATCTGTCTCTTCTTTGTGCTTTATATTGCTTAATCAAGTATTTTTCATGTTCTTTACCTGCTCTATTAAATTGTTAGTTTACTAATTCTGGTGGTTTCTTTAGAGATTACAAGGTGAATCTTTTATTTATTAATGTCTAATATTATTAGTACTTTAATCACTACTCAGTGAAACAAATCACTACTAAATAAAACAAATACTTATCAATAATTTATCTTGTTTCCTAAAAACAAAAAGAGAAAAAAAAAAAAGGAAGGGGACTTCCGGAGAAGATGGCGGCTTAGTAAGACGCGTGGGTCTTAGTTCCTCCTCCAGAAAAGCAACTAAAGAAACAGAAACAATACGAAACAGCTCCCGGAGTCACGACAGAGACCAAAAAGACAGCGTACCCCATTCTGGAACAGCTGAACGGGCAGGGAGAATCTGCTGCGGTGAGATACCCGAGGCGCACGCGTTTTCCCGGCCGGGCGGCTGGTGACTGGGGTCCCCTCCACGCACGTGGCTCCCCGGTCTGACTGGGAACGTTGGATAGCGGGGCCCTCCCATCACGCTTGGCGTTTCGGGCCAGCTGGGCAATTAGGACCCGCACTCTCCCAAGCCGCAGTGGCCAGCGACCCCCGCCTCCACGCGCAGTTTCCCAGGCGACTGCCGAGCAGACAGACGAGCGCCACGAGCGCCACCTACTGGGCAGGAAAAGAAAAACAGAGCCCAGAGATTTCACAGAAAAACCTTTCAACCAGCTGGGTCCCACACCCAGGGAAATCTGATCAAATGCCCAGACACCAGCAGAAAATAACGGATCACGCTCGGAAAATTGAAGATATGGCCCAGTCAAAGGAACAAACCAATAGTTCAAATGAGATACAGGAGCTGAGACAACTAATGCTGAATATACGAACAGAAATGGAAAAACTCTTCAAAAACCAAATCAATAAATTGAGGGAGGACATGAAGAAGACATGGGCTGAACAAAAAGAAGAAATAGAAAATCTGAAAAAACAAATCACAGAACTTATGGGAGTGAAGGACAAAGAAGAAAAAATGGAAAAAACAATGGATACCTACAATGGTAGATCTAAAGAGACAGAAGCTACAATTAGTGAACTGGAGGATGGAACATCTGAATTCCAAAAAGAAACAGAAACTATAGGGAAAAGAATGGAAAAACTTGAGCAGGGGATCAGGGAACTGAATGACAATATGAAGCGCACAAATATACGTGTTGTGGGTGTCCCAGAAGGAGAAGAGAAGGGAAAAGGAGGAGAAAAACTAATGGAAGAAATTATCACTGAAAATTTCCCAACTCTTATGAAAGACCTAAATTTGCAGATCCAAGAAGTGCAGCGCACCCCAAAGAGAATAGACCCAAATAGGCATTCTCCAAGACACTTACTAGTTAGAATGTCAGAGGTCAAAGAGAAAGAGAGGATCTTGAAAGCAGCAAGAGAAAAACAATCTGTCACATACAAGGGAAACCCAATAAGACTATGTGTAGATTTCTCAGCAGAAACCATGGAAGCTAGAAGACAGTGGGATGATATATTTAAATTACTAAAAGAGAAAAACTGCCAACCAAGACTCCTATATCCAGCAAAATTGTCCTTCAAAAATGAAGGAGAAATTAAAACATTTATAGACAAAAAGTCACTGAGAGAATTTGTGACCAAGAGACCAGCTCTGCAAGAAATACTAAAGGGAGCACTAGAGTCAGATACGAAAAAGACAGAAGAGAGAGGTATGGAGTAAAGTGTAGAAAGAAGGAAAATCAGATATGATATATATAATACAAAAGCCAAATGGTAGAGGAAAATATTATCCAAACAGTAATAATACTAAAAGTTAATGGACTGAATTCCCCAATCAAAAGACACAGAATGGCAGAATGGATTACTACCCAGCAATACCACTGCTGGGTATCTACTCAAGGGACTTAAGGGCAAAGACACAGACGGACATTTGCACACCAGTGTTTATAGCAGCATTATCTACAATTGCAAAGAGATGGAAACAGCCAAAATGTTCATCAACAGACGAGTGGCTAAACAAACTGTGGCGTATACCTACGATGGAATATTATGCAGCTTTAAGACAGACTAAACTTATGAAGCATGTAATAACATGGATGGACCTAGAGAACATTATGCTGAGTGAGTCTAGCCCAAAACTAAAGGACAAATACTGTATGGTCCCACTGATGTGAACCGACATTCGAGAATCAGCTTGGAATATATCATTGGTAACAGAGACCAGCAGGAGTTAGAAACGGGGTAAGATAATGGGTGATTGGAGCAGAAGGGATACAGACTGTGCAACAGGACTAGATACAAAAACTCAAAAATGGACAGCACAATAATACCTAAGTGTAATGTAACTAGGTTGGAACACCGAATGAAGCTGCACCTGAAATATGGTTTTTTGTTTGTTTGTTTGTGTGTTTGCATCTTTTGTTTTTGTTTTTTTTCTTTTTCCTTTATATATATATATATATATATTATTAGTATTATTATTTTAATTCTCTTCTCTATATTAACATTCTATATCTTTTTCTGCTGTTTTGCTAGTTCTTTTCCTAAATCGATGCAAATGTACTAAGAAATGATGATCATACATCTATGTGATGATACTAAGAATTACTGAGTGCATTTGTAGAATGGAATGATTTCTAAATGTTGTGTTAATTTCTTTTCTTTTTTTTGATTAATAAAAAAATTTAAAAAAAAAAAAAAGGAAGGAAGGGAAAAATTGGGCCTATTATAATTTTGGAAGAAAGAGAGTATTCTCCTCTCACCCATTTACCACTGACCTCACAGGGCTGTCAGTTTTAAGTGGGGATCAGAAACAGAGAAGACTGCAGGAGATCCAAGCTGTTATGCAATCAATTCAGTTAATTAGAACTTGTGACTCAGAAGACCAAGTAATATTAGAAGTGTCTGGACCAAATAGGATTGGGTAATCTGAGAATCACAGTACAGACCTTGAAGGTTTTAGGGCAAATCCATATCCATTTCTGCAGATAACTGTTCTTGTGAGAATCAGTTCCTGGCTTGCTACAGTGCTGTAGTTGCAGTTAAATATCTAACTATGGGAAAACAAGTTACCATATAACTTGAGCTTCCTATGATAAATTGGGAATTATCTAACCCCACCACATCCAGGCATGTACAGCAGTAATCTACCATTTCAAGTGGAAATGATATGTAAGAGATGAGGCTTAAATTGATCCAAAGGTACAAATAAAATAATTAATCAGGAGCTTCAGATACCTTCAGCATCTACTTTTGTGAACTGCCGACTCTCTACAATATATTCCAGTTATAATATGCTATTAATGCCCTGTGCATATTTATGGTAGGGAGAATTCCAAGATGACCACAAGAGAGCTTCACCCTATATAATCTTCTCCCCTTGAGTATGGGTGGAATCTGCAAATATGTGATATCAGTCCTGAGATATGTTACGTTCTGTGCAGAAAGGGATTTTTGCAGAGGAAATTAAGATACCTGGTCAGTTGAATTCATCGAAAGGGAGATATTCCTGAGTAAGTCACACCTAGTCAGGTAAGCTCTTGAAAGGCAATCCAGAAATTAGAGAGAGATGTTAGAGAAACACACCCCTACTAGCTTGGGAGAAAGCAAACATTCATGCTGCAAACTTCCGATGGAGGCTAAATAGCAAAAAAATGTGGGTGGCATTAGAGTGCATGGAGTAGTGTTACCACCTCAGTGTTACCAGCTCAAGTGAGCTTTTTGGACACACACACAGCATGGCAGAAGTTTATTTCTTTCTCATGAGAAAGGGCACTCATAGGAACAAGTGGCAAGTGAGTGCAGAATATAGGAGTGCACAGGCTCCTTTTATCTAGGTCCCTAGCACAAGGGAATCCTTCCCCTGGGTTCACCACTGGCTGGTTACTTAGGAGTTACAATCTAATCTCAGCAACTAACAAAGTAACAGATGAGTTTTCTATATCTTATTATCATAATCATTCATTTAGTTTTTAACCAAATACAGACTAGGGTAGGTTGAATCCTTAATTCACACATCTGACTGCCCTTATATAGAAGGGATCAATTGAATAAGCTTTATGCCCTATGTACCTATCATATTCTAGTAAACTTAATCCTTCATATACTGATGTGATTTGGGGGGAATGTGGACCAGGTAAGGAGGTCGAGACTTAAACAAAGGGGCTTCCCTACTTTCTTATTTGAGTGGGAAGAGTCCCCCATCCCTTACATAGAGTTAAAAGGACTCCTGGCCTAACAGGGAGCAAGAATATTAGGGCCTCAGTCCTATAGCCACAAGAAACTAAATTCTGTCAACAACCTGAATGAGCTTAGTAGATTCTACCCTAGAGCTTCCAAAAAGGAGCACAGTCAAGCTGAAATGTGACTTTCAGCCTTGTGAGATCCTGGTCAGAGTCCAGCCATTCTACACCTAGATTTCAGGCCTTGAGAACTGTGAGCTGATAAGCAAGCATTGCTTTAAGCTGCTAAATTTGTGGTGATTTCTTATGAAGCAATAGAAAAAGAATACAATATCTTGTTTACCTTACCACTTGAATGAAAACTGAATGATGTTTAACTTTCAAAATTGCAATTTCTTGCCTGAGTCTTGAACGTAAAGTCAGAGAAAACAACAATGTCCATGAGCAGAGGGTACAACTGACTGGAAATACTAAGGAATTAACATTTCTGAGAATAGATCTCAATGAATGACTGATGGGAGTTGAAATAGAAATAACCCAGTTGACTCAATGTGTCACCATGAGGAAATCTAATCTAAAAGATTGTTTTATGCAACTTTTGTTTCTGCTTGAGTTATGCTTATTTTCAGAAAAATATAGCTGAAGACACCTAAGCTGTTAAAAACTCCAGCTTCCTACAGCCAACACCCTATGGTGAACCAAAAAGCCCCAAGTCAAGGAAAAGGCACCAACCCATCTCAATGCTAACCTCAATTTCCTGTCTTACTGCAGTCAGGAATACCCCCTTCCGGGAACATGAGTACTGAGCCTCCAATGCTGACCTTAATTTACCTTTGTTCGTTAAAATAGTAAAATCTTCACCTCTGGGTGGGACTTATGATATTTTCTGAGTATGCGTATATATAAAGAAGCATGTTCTAGCATGATCAGGGACTACATATGATCAAAGTGAGTTCTTTGAAAAAAAAAGCTTGAATTATTTGTAAAGTTCCTTGTCCACATCTGCGTGTGCATCCCCTCACACCCTCTAAAAGAATCCCAATCATCTCCCTTTTGGAATAAGGTGCCTTTAGGACATGAGTCCACCTTTCTCCACTCTTAACTCAAAACATAAAGTTTTTCTCTGTTTAACTGAATATGATTTCCTTCTATTGGTAGGAGTGACACTGGACAGGAAACCCATTTTGGGGGTCCAACCTAAAGAGGGTTGGTAATAACCTCTGAGGTGGAATAATTTTATTTCTCAGAGTGTATTATAGAGTTTGGCATGTAAATCATTCACAAGAAATAATTTATCATCTCCTTTCCTTTCCCTATCTTACTTTCTCAATCCCTTGCCTGTCTCTCTTATCCCTCACAAATAAGCTATATTCAAGTGAATCCTTTTCCCGTAGCCTTCTTCTAGGTGAACCAAGCTAATATACCTATTTCCTGAAAAGGAAAAAGAAAAAGAAACCTGGGCCTGATTTATTGGTGGTCCTACACAATATTCCAGAACTAACAGGAAGGATAGTGATGCAGAATTTAAACTCCAATTTGGAGTGCTCTCAAAAGACAGTTGCAAATGGAAACCTTCCCTGTCAATAGGAAGTTTTCTACTTTGTTTAGATTTAAAGATAACCAGAAACATAAAACTACAATGATTCATTGTCAATAGCAGTCACTTTGGCTGGGAGGTCAGAAAATTGAAAAATAAGTGAAAAAAAAAAGTTGGTCATAAGGAAATTTGAAAAACTGATATGTGAATGGAGAGTAGAAGAGGCATGGACCATGACAAGAGCATAATTTACTGTGAAATTCTCACCAAAGATTATTTTCTACAGAAGAGATTCCTAATGAGGTGGAGAAGTTGATGACATTTTGTGGATGTCAGTAATCTACTTTCTCTATCAGCCCATGTATAAAGTGTTTCCAGTGGCAGAGATAGAGGTCATTCAAGGGCTTCATGACATAGGTTGCCCTGCTAAGGATGACCAAAATACAAGTACAACTGGGTGCCTAACCTACCAGCACTAGAAACCAACACTCACCCTCAACATGGTATCTTTCCGGGGAATGACCAGCCAGCCATCTGGTGGTAGATAGATTACATTGGATTCTTTCCACTGTGATTAGTCCTTCCTAAAAGCGACACATATTCTAAATATGAGTTGCTGTCTCTGACCATAATGCTTTAGTCAGCAGCACTACAAAATGCCATATTCATATACAGAATGCCACATTCACTGTCATGATGTTCCATACAATATTACCTCAGATCAAAGAACACAATTAACCCAATTAACAGCCCAAATGTGTCACAATAGGCTCATGTCTATGGATTCTCTAGTTTTACCATGTTCCCAGTTTTACCATGTTCCCTTTACCCAAAAGAATAGAATAGTTTAGTGAACGACTACATACTCAATATAGTGCCAATTGTGAGCCAAAACCCTGAAAAGATGTAATTGTCTTACATTATGCAGTGTCCTGGGAATCAGCAACCAATCTATCTGACTGTCCCTTCCATAGTTCGAATATATGAGACTAGGAATGGAAGAATGGAAAATGATATGGCTCTTATCACTAATACACCTGATCAGCCACTGGTAGAATTGTTTCTGTACATCATGCAACTTTGAGCTTTTTTAATTTGCAAATCTTAGTTAACAAAGGAAGAAAACTTCCACCGGGGAAAGAACAGTGTCCACTGTATTGAAATTCGGACCATATTTGGACATTTGGGGTGCCTCATGCTACTGAACCAATGAGTTAAAAAGGGAGCCAAACTACTTTTAAGGTGACTGATTATGATTAGCAAGAGAAAATTGGACTTTTGCTATACAATGGGGAATGCAAATTGCATAATAATACTAGGTAAAGAACTCTGACTGAGGACAAAGGAAACATGAACAGGTGATGGGAGAATGAAGATATAAATGCTACCTGACATCTTGATGCCTAACAGATTAAAGAGGACTGAAGAAGCTATGCTATCTTCTCTCTTAAGTTTTTTTTTATATCACAATTGTGTTTGGTGGTTTATTTTAAAATCTGACTAAAGGAAATTTTGGTTCAAAGTATAACTGAATTTAGGAAGATATTAATATCATAAAAATATGGATACTATGATTGTCACCCAGAGATGGTCACAAATAATAATAAAATTTGACATCATCCCTTTCGGTAGAAAGGGGTAAGAAAAAGACCTTTTTGTATGAATATATGTGAAACAAATTATAGAAAATCACAAAGTTGTTATTCTTGTTTGGATATTGAAATATGAGTAGAAAGATGTGTTTGGATGCTGAGTATCCACAGAGGTTAGTTCTGCTGGTTATTACACACTGATTTCTGTCAAAACTTATATGTGCCACTTAATATTTTTGAACTCTATTAACTATAAAAAGTCACTCTGTAAAACAATACATTAGATATCAGAACAGCCTATATGATTACTGTTTCATTCACAAATTTTGATACCTATTTTTGAAAATCAGTTAAATCTTACACTATAAGGACATTAATGCCCAAAAATGATATTTAAAGAGATGAATTGCATTACATTTTGAAGTGTGATTAGCCAAAAACCGGGTATTTCATACCATAGATAATCAAATTTGTCTTTTGTTACATCGAATTTCCCTCTCCTTTTATGATGATTTCAATAACAAATATTTTATCATAATCTGGAAATGGTATTAAGGGAAAACTGTTTTAGCTTTGAAATTATAATTAATAAATAATGCATTCAAATCAGTTTTCAGTATGTAATATATGAGGTAGGCACCATACATTCATGAAAACATCTTTGACTTAAGAATATGAAATTAGCATCAGTAGTGCAGTGGTAAAATTCTCGCCTGCCATGCAGGAGACTGGGGTCCAATTACTGGCCCATGCAATGCCCCCAAAAGAGAAAACCATTATGAACAAAATTCCCTATGATATACATATTACATATCTGCCTCTGTGTGTGTGTGTATAGATGTAGAACTACATATATGTAGGGATACATGTAAAAAAATAATATGAACCTAATGAACCAGAATCTGTGCTAAACGTAGCACTTTCTAATTTCCAGAACATATGTAATTGCCTCCTACAAAATTCTTCAAGACAGAATATCAATCATTGCACTGGACTTTTTACAAAATTATAAAACCCTCATTTCTTAACTTAATATTAATTATTTATGATGCAAAATGTGAACAATGAAATAAAGGTGTAGGTTTTACAACTGTTTAAATATTTTTCATAATCTGTTTTGAATCAAGAAGAAATCAGTTAAAACAATTTCCTTTTTGTGTAATTTAATGAGGTGAAATTCACATAACACCTAACACATAAATTCACATAACATAAAATTAATCATCTTAAAATGAACAAATCAGTGGCATTTAGTACATTCACACTCACCACCACTGTCTAATTTCAAAACTTTTGTCCATCACTCTAAAATCAAACCCTGTACCCACTAAACAATTTCATTCCATTC
Organism: Tamandua tetradactyla; assembly: GCF_023851605.1. Classification (NCBI taxonomy): domain Eukaryota; kingdom Metazoa; phylum Chordata; class Mammalia; order Pilosa; family Myrmecophagidae; genus Tamandua; species Tamandua tetradactyla. The sequence continues at coordinate 134,511,373 of NC_135330.1, read as the reverse complement.
TTCTCACTGCCCAGCTTCTGGCAATAACCATCAGCTTTCTGTTTCTATGCATTTATCTATTCTGGATATTTCATATAAATGGATTTATATGATATGTAACCTTGTGTTTGGCTTCTTTTACTTAGCAGTGTTTTCAAGGTTCATTAAAGCATGTATCAATACCATACCTTATCCATTCATCCATGATGGACATCTGGATTGTTTCCAACCTTTGGTTCTTGTGAGTAGTGCTATTATGTACACTTGTGTAAAAAGAATGTCTCAATTCTTTTGGTTATACCTATGAGTGAAATTTCTCGGTCACATGGTAATTGTGTATTCATCAAGAAAATGAAAAGATAGCCTATAAAATAGGAGAAAAAAATTATAAATTGTATATCTGATGAGTCTAAAATCCAGAATATATAAAGAATGGCTACTGACTCAACAAGCAAACAACCTAATTTAAAACATAGGCAAAGGATATGTTGTTGGTTTGAAACTATCATGTACCTGAGAAAAGCCAGGTTCTAATTCTGATTTGATCTTGTGGGAACAGACCTATTGTTTAGGGTGAGAAACTTTGATTGGATTGTTTCCATGGAGATTTGACACACTCAGTTGTGGTTGTGACCTGTTGGATAGATTATTTCCACGGAGATGTAACACACCTAATTGTGGATACGGCCTTTTGATTAGATGGAGATGTGACTCTACTCATTCAAGGTGGGTCTTGACTAGTTTATTACTAGAGTCCTTTAAAAGGGGAAACAGTTTGGAGAAACTTCAGTCACAGATGCTTGGGGAATAGTTGCTTCAGAGATGACAGAGCCAACATAAGACCCAGACATTTGGAGAAGCAAGGGCCAGTAGATGTCACCATGCGCCTTCCTATGAGATGTTAGGCAAGCCAGAACCCAGATTTGTATACCAGGGGAGCTAAGTGAAGTTCCACTGATGTTTAGAGAGGAAACCATTAGCATCAGAACCTGGAAGCAGCAAAACCAGAAACAAGGACCAGCAGATGCCAGCCACTTGCCTTCCCATGTGACAGACATAAGCCTTTTTTGAGTCAAGGTCTCTTTTTCTAGATGCCTTAGTTTGGACATGTTTCTGGCCTTAGAACTGTAAATGTGTAGCATAGTAAATTCCCTTTATAAAAGCTGTTCCATTTCTTGTATGTTGCATTCAGCCAGCTTTAGTAAACTAATACAACATGCATAGACATTTCTCCAAAGAAGATATGTAAATGGTCAACAAACACATGGAAGGTTGTGCAACATCACTGGTCATTAGGGGTATGCAAATCAAAACCACAGTGAGAGACCACTTCATATCACTAAGATTGCTATTACCAAAAACAGAGATAATAACAGAGGTAGCACCATTGTTTCCATATTGGTTACTCTTTCACCATACCATCAGTATCCTTTAAGAACCTGTTCCCTGCCCTCATGCTGCACCTTTCTCCATTATTACACATGCATGGTTTGTTCAGAAACTTATGTACATATTCAGCCTATTTTCAAAATGAAGCCCATTCTAGCCATTTTTCCTAAAGAAGTCGAAGTTCTACTTTTTGACAAAACTTTTAATCATTTAGCATAAAAGCCTCTTTACAAAATCACATATATATACATATTTGTATATATGCATATATGTAAGATACCATATATTGGAACGTGTGCATATTCTATTTTGTTATTCAGATCCTTATATATTTCCAAAGTTAACACCAGAATCAGGAAATGAAGTTTAGCTTCATATACTCATAAATCCATTTATTATTACTATTCATAATATGCTTATATAATATCTGTATTCTTCATGATATACCCAGTGTCTAGAAACATACCTTGCATATAAGAAAAGCCAATAAATATTATTGAATTACTAATTAAATAAACAAATAGTGAACTCCTATATTAGCTATATTTAGTACAAAATTCTACTTCCTTTGTCACAATTTTTCTTTCTTCTTTTTGGATTGTATTTTGGACACTCCCCCTTTGCCCTGAAGCTGTTTAAAGGCAGCTATTGTGTGACATAATTCTTATATATCCAATAAAATGTTGAGCTCAATATTTACCTCTTTTTCTTCTTTTTATGTATGTATGTATCCATCTTTCTTTCTTTTTCTCCTCTCTCTTTCTATCTGTCCATCCATCCACATATACATATATATATATATGTATATACACATATGTGTACAGATACCATATATTAGAAATGTGCATATTCTGTTTCTTATTTCAGATCCCTATCTAATTCCAAAATTAATATCAGGACCGGAAAGTGGAGTTTAGCTTTATGTATTTATAATATCTACTTATTAATTACTCTATATAATATACCTATGTCATATAACCTATTTACTAATTTTGAAATAATATAAACTTATTGCCTCAATACTTCGTAATCAAAGGTCTAGATTCCTCTGCTTAAATCTCCTAGACATATTAAAATATAGTAGTTATCTTCTTTAACATGATCTAGTATTATAAAGTGAAATGCCAGGAAACCCCACTAGAGCCCACCAAAAGAATACAAAAATGATATTTCAAAACACATATTCTATTTTTACAGAACTTCAAGATATTGGATAGCTAGATAATAATTTTTATAGTACTATATTCTGGATTATTTATGTCATTTATGTCTACAGTTTCATAATATCTGGATATGTCACCAAATTACTTAGGTATCTGAGTTCTCCTTCCTCTAAAACAATGCAAGTTGTATTTGATGATTGTTGACAGTTTCTAAAAATGGATATGAAATAATTCATTATAGACTAGGTGACACATTTCAGTTTTAGTGGAGACATTGCAAACAGTGCATATTTAAGACCATAATAGATTAATTTAAATTTTAAAAACTTTAAATTAATAAAATTTGCAAAACTATATTATATACATGATTGCTAGTTTACTTCAATTCTAAAAAAAGATAATGATACTTATGTATAACTTAGAAACATCTAGTGTGGAGTTTGGACATGTCATACACATGCATCATTTATATTTTGATTACATTCTAAGTGCCGACAAGGTGCTGTGTTCATGAATAATTCAACACATCAAAAAGAATGGGCTTTTTACATTCCATTCCAGAGTTTTGTTTTTCAGCCAGGACATCTTAACAATGTAAAACACGTGTCACTGATGGAATATGATTAGAAATACACTTTATTTTGACAGTTAACAATTATTCCCTTATGTATTATTCTTGTAGGCTATATAAATGATATAAAAAATATATGCAGTAGCTCCAAGCACAAGTCACAGTCACTAAAAAGTAAGCAATAAGTGCAATTTCTTTTGTATCTGAGATAGAAGAAAACTGAAATAGAAGTATAATAAATGCTATTAGAATGTAATGGAATTCATAACTACACTGGAAAAGTATTATACAAAATTAAACACTAAAACATGAAAAACAAAACTCAAATTTAACATGCTTGTTCCCTATTGTGATAGAATGAATTATGTACTCCAACATAGGCATGTTCTTAATGTTAATTTGTATTCCTATGTGTTTAAACCTATTGTGAATAGCACCTCTTTTTTCTTCGTGAAATTTATTTACTTTAAATGTTTAATATTATGAAACGCTGATATTAGGTATTCAATAGGACCTCTTGAATATGTTATTTTTATTTAAGTATTGTCCAGCTGAATGAGGGTTGTTCTTAACACATATTATTGGTGACCTTATAAAGAGAAGAAACTGGAAGCCAGAAGTTAGAAAAAGCCACAGGAAGAAGCCAGAAGTGAGCCAAAAGGAGAGAAACAGACAAAAAGACATAGCATCACCATGTAGCAAAAAGCAGAGATACAAGCTAAGGAACTCCAAGCATTGATGGCAGCAGGCACCAGAATCCTTCAGAATCTGGAAGAAAGCAAGCCTTGCCAGTACTTTGATTCTGGAGTTCCAGCACCTGAACCATGAGCTAATAAATTCCTGTTGTTCAAGCCAAAACCAAAGTTATTTGTGATAGCAGCTCTGGCAAACTAAGACATTAATTTTCTTAAGCACAGTATCCATATACTAAATCATTGTCTGACTTCCTTGATTCATAGAGAATCTATCCTTGTGTACTTTTTATTCTTTCACTAATGAAAAAAATGTAAGATTTATAAAATTTAAACAGGAAAAAAGTTACATTTTTCAATCATAGACCATAGTCCTAAGGTAGACAGAAAACAAAAGCTAGTAAACATATATAGTGTTTGTATAATTAGCAGGTAACTTCTCCTAAAATATTTAGGCATTGAAAATTATTTAATTGTAGAGTAGAAAAAAGCAACAATTTGGGAACACTCATTTGATGTATTCTCCATCACTGATTATTTTTTTAAGTGAAATTTATTGGGTCAGTAATACCCCATGGTATTACGGGTAAGCCAGTTTTCACTGAGTAGATTGGCTATTTTGACTGAACTGACAGACTTGACTAAATTTTAGTTGTATATTTACTTAATGATCAACTTTTTTCTTTGTGGTTACCTATCATTTGCTTTGTTATGTGAAACGACATTCACATTCTACAGAAATCAATTATTCTCAACTTTATCTTAATGATATTTTAGTGTTCTGTGTATAATATATAATTTAAAACATTTATTAAAAATTAATTGCACTCCCTTAAATATTTCTTGCACATAACTTACAATTGAGAAAGTAAAAATAGTTGAAAAATATATATTTGCAAAAGTACAGAATACCGGGTACATGGGTGGTTCAGTGGTAGAATGCTCTCCTTTCATGCAGGAGACTGGGGTTCAATTCCCAGACCATGCACCCCCCCCAAAAAAAAAGTACAGAATACCTATAAATCTTCCTTTGACCTCTATCTCTCAAAAACTGAATTATCTACTTAAGAGTCATGCCCTATAGCTAATGTCTTACATATATATTTGCAGATAATCTGCATAAATTCAAATGCTTATACTAATTATAATATGACTGAGACAATACAATAAACATGCTTGCCTTTGTTTTCTTTTTTACTTTTTAACATACGTTAAAGATTGAGCGACTATATTCTTTACAATTTAATAATAATCAGTCCATTATAAAACTGTTTTGCAATTTATTTGGACATACTATATTATTATTTAGGTTCTTCCTAAAATAATGCTGAAATGAGTACCCTTATACTTCTGTCAGTATTATGTGGGAATATAACCTAAATTTCAAATATTGCATGCTTGAAGAAAATGCATATTAATTTGACAGACTGCGTCAAATTGCCAGCCTCAGAGGTTTACCAATTTGCACTCCTACCAAAAATGTATGAGGATGTCTATTACTCTGTGATATCCCCAACTCAGCTTGTAATCCATCACTATTTGGTGCCAATCTGATATTTGAAAAATGGTATTTCACTGTACTTTGAATTTTTAACTTATTATTAGTGAGAGTGAAAAAGTATTTGTGTGTTGAAGAGTCATTTATATTTCATTTTCTTTGGCACTTAATTTTATCCATTGTCCATTCCTACCAAGGGGTTTTGGTCTAGGCTTATTGATTTATAGTGCTAGTATATATTAAAAGACAGTTCTCAATTATATTTTTTCATTACTCATTTGTGTCTTACATTTGTACCAGATATGGTTTTCTACTTGGAATTTTTTAACACAGTGCAATTTATCACTTTTCATATTGCTAATGCCTCTTGAATTGTTCATCCTTAGAAAATCCTTTCCAATTTTACATCATGCACAATTTTCATGTTTTTTTTTCCTCTGTACATTTGTGATAAATATCTGTCTAGTCTTTGATGTATCTGGAATATATTTCATAAGTAATGATATTGCATATTACCAAATATCACCATCTAATTATATACTTTTTACCATAAAATGATTTTATGTTTCTAATTATGTTTCTATTTGATTGATGATATATTTTTAAAGGTATCTTATCATTAAAGCATCATTGCATTCCAGCTATGAACCTGGTTTGTTCTGTTGTATTGTATTTTAATTCCTCCTGGTTTATGTTTACTAAAATATGGTGGGTATGGAAATTCCTTTCCTTTGGCTGCGTGTTATCAGGATTTAATTTAATACTCTTGGCCTATTTATACAACTTTACTCACTATTCTGAAAAGGAGGAAGTGTGAATTACCTTGTTGATGAGATTCTCAGCCTAAGTTCACCAAAGCAGAGCTTGAGACAAAGGTCCTCACACAAGTAAACAACTGAGATGTAATCTCAGGGAGTTGGAATGAGGATCTGGGATATTGGTACAGAGAAGGAGAGATAACCTTTGTGAGAACAAGGAGAGATAAACTATGCAAGAATATCTTATGTTGACCACCGCTCTAGGTACGAGGAATTTGAACTTCCTCTTTGACATGTATTTTAGAGTTGTCTGGCTTGGGAACACAAGGGGAAACATTTATCTACTCCATTTTTCCCCCTATTGGTCAACGACAGCACTACAAATTGTAAGCCCCTAACACTTTAAGACTGCGCATGTGTTAGTGTTAAGTGGATTCCTACAGGCATTCCACATTGATAGTTCAGAAAAATTCAAAGAGGTAGCAAGTAGGGACTCAGTCTGAGATACTGTGTAGTTTATCTGCAAAGTTTCTCAGAAGTCTACCTGAAAATAGTTGCCTCAGTAGTAGCTGGAACAACAAAAGACACTCAGAATTTATAATGATGCCTAAAAATGTCCAATGTAATAAACAATTTATGCCATACAGATCCTTCTAGTAAGTCCAACCAACCACAGAACTCCTTCAAGATTGTAGCCTATTCTCTTATAGGACTTAATTAATACAAGTCAGTAAATAAAAAAAAAAAAAAAAAAAAAAAAACAGTTTCTGTGCCAACAGTTGTCCTCAAATCCCTGATTAATATTTATCTTATTTTTCCACCACTCATTCTAGATTTTCCTCACTCGTAGCTTGTATTTTGGCTTATGTACGTTGCTTGAATGGTGAGCATGGTGGGTTAAATTATGTACCCTAATTTAAACATGCTTTTGGTCTTGATCCACATTCCTGTGGATCTGAACCCATTATAAATAAGATATCTTGAAGGTGCTTTTTAGTTAAGGAGCACCCCAAATGAATGACATTGAGTCTTAGATTTAATTATTGGATTTCATTATAAGCAAAAGGCATGCAGACATGGAGAAAGAAGCTATAAGGAGGAGCTAAAAGTGGAAGTGAGTGGAACCAGGAAGAAAAAAGAGAGGACATTGCTGTATGTATCAACATGTGACAGGAAAGCCATGGAACCCAAAGATTGCTGGCCAGTGAGAAAACTACCAACCCTGTATTAAATACCATATCCAACATAGTAGTTGTGATTGAGAGTGTCATTTAGTTAAATTTATGACAGATCACTATCATTTGAGACAATCTTACTGGATTTTCTAAATCCAAAAAGAAAAATTAAATGAGGATCTGATGGGATACCACTCTGGCATACTTCTAAGTCTCTGATTGAGGCGCTAACTTCTGCCAGTATTAATAGGATGCAGTAATACTTCAGATTTACTATCTTGACCAAGAGTGGAGGAGTTTACACATACAGGGATTCCATTTACACTTCCTAATATTATGGTCCTTATTGCACAGGCCTGATAACCAATATGATAGATGCATAAAATATGAGAAGTCATATTTGTCTAATAAAGACCTAAGAGTAAGGAATAAAGTAGGCAACATCCTTATCACAGTATGTGAATTCATTATCAACCTAGATCTCCTTTGGGTGAGATCAAGTGTCCAGTAAGAAAAAATAATATAACTCTTATGTCTTAAATCAAAATTGGTTGAAATATGCCCTAAATGAATAAACTGATTTGTGTATGCATGGCCCTTTAGTGTTAAATATGAATATGACAAGCTGACAGCCTTAATTGTAAGTTGATGTTGGAGAACTCATGCATGTCAGGCATTGATCTAGATCAGTTTGGAACAATAAAGGAAATGGTGAAGGTTTAAAATGAAGTTCACCAAATATATGCAAGTGATATGTTCACATGATAACCTGAAGTAGTAGGTTTTGATTTGAAGAAAGACCTGTGTAAATAAATTGGTGTTTTGTAAAAGAAAATTCTAAAATACATGATTAAATGTATCCTTAAAAATGTCATCAATATCATGTAGGTAATAATCATATAAAAGTATTTCAATAGGATATTAATTGAGATTAAAGTTTATAATTGAAAATATAAATGTAATAACAAGAAAGTAAACACTTTTCCATTGTCACCATGAGTAGTCGAATTAAAATTCTTTCTTAAAGATGGTTTAAAAATGTATTCATATATACCAAGAGCTAATATCATTTTAGTATATTTTTCTTTTGGCTAGATATGCATAGCAATCTTTCAAAGCTCTCATTAAATTGCCCTAAGTACACTATGTAAAAAAATTTGCTATTTACTTAGTATGTGACACACTAGGTACATGCTTTTCATAATGTCCAAATTAAGATAAAATAGAACATTAAATTACTCACTTCAATAATTTTAAGTTAAGAAAAAGCTTCAGTTTTTACATTTATAAAGCACTATTTGATGAGTTTGATGCTTTCATACCAAATAAGAGCTATTTACAGAGATAGTCAGGACTGCTGGTTTTAAGATTTTAATGTGATTTAAGAAATAATTTGTAAACAGAAATATGATCTGCTTTACATTTCCTATGATAATGTTAGAACATATGCTTTACATTTAAATGTACATTTCATTCATAGCTATTGTTACTATAACATTTTTCAATAAAGCCTCAAAACCACTGAATACAGGTTTAATTCCAAATATCATTTCTCTCTGAATTGCACCATCCTTTGAGCAATGCATCATCATCACAGGTCATTGCACCGATGAAATTAATCTGATAAAGCACTTGTGTGACAGAGAAAATGATATATTAGTGTGATTCATCATTAATGAACATCATCAGCTCATGATCTATTAGTGTATTGCACAAAAGATGGTGTCATTTGGAAAAAGTGAGTTGCTAAAGTTAAATTATGGTGGTGAAAGCAGTCGCTAGAGCTAGGCATACCCCAGGAAATAGCAAGTAGATTTGCCAATACAAAATTCTCTGGAACTTTTTTTTTGGCTTAAAAATGTCAAACTTGCATGTTCACTAATGAGGTTTACTGTCCTAGGGCAAAATTAAGTTGTCTGACTTATTCATCTATTAATTGCTTATACATCCTCTATAAATCACATAACTTCTGAGACAGACTCTCATGTGCTACATCACCAGTATGAAAAGCAAACAATTTTATTTGAAGATGAAATTTAGAAGAATTTGGAATACCTACTAAAAATTATAACCTTGTAGGGTTGCTTCCTCAGGCACTTATTTAGCATTAAAACTAGTTAGGCATGAATGTGACACAAGTTATACTTTATTCAACCAGTTCATGACATCAAGCTTTGGCAGAAAACTGTCCTGAAATGCCTTGGTTAGAGTAATCCAACAGGAAAATAAAGATACATTTATTTAAGATAAAATTAAGCTTTGTAAACACAATAGAATTTTAAATCGGAAATTTATAAATTGGCAGCTAATCTGAAGAATATGGAATCTGAAGAGACTATTTTTAGCAAAAAGTCAATGAGTTTGCTCTCTGGATTAAAATATTCATACAATGTGACTGAAGATTTAAATTCATCACTTTGACTAGTTATTGAAAACTGCTCCTCCCCCGTGTCTATACACTCAATGAGCCCAAGGGTTTTGTCTGTTTAATTCATAGTTTTATTCTCAGTTTAAAGAATAGAGGACAGTAAATTAGGCCCTTATTAAGTTTTTGCTAATTCAACTAACAATAATATCATGAAACAGAGTTTAACTGCTTAAATTATGCATGTGTTTGAATAACTTCTGTATAATGTATTTTTGAACTATGATTTAAATTATATTCTTTCAAACATTAAAAATACATTATTAATATTATCATTAATTTTATATTTATATCAAGAAATAAATATGCTTATATTCTTTCATTGTAGTTTCACAGATTAAGAAACTTCCACTAAAAATTGCTGTAATCCAGATATGCATAAACTGAAAATAACATATTTATTGAAACAATTAACATTCCAAGCAAGAAACATTAAATAACCTCATTGGGAATTTCAATTTGGATAAGATGGCCTACATCCATTTCTCCCTGTTTCTTCCTGCTAAGTGCATGTATAAATTCTAGAAATAGCAAGGAGGCTAACAAAGGAAATGTCTGAAAGTTGATAAGAAGAAGGTGAACTGGTTCAGGACCCCAAAGCTTGAGGAACAATAGAGTGGTCAGATGTCTTATGTTGCCCCATTTATTAGAAGGCTTCCTGAACCCCGTCTTTCCTGACTCCAACCTAGCAGCAGAAGGCAGTTCAAGCAGGTCCATTTTTCCCCAGAATAGATGGGAGCCCTGTCCCCAAATAAACAAAAAAACAACACACACACACACACACACACACACACACACACACAGAAAAACAAAAAGCCTGGAAGATCACCAGGAAACCTTCTAACACTAAGTGGTGGGAGAGAGCATTCTCCTTCCTGGTAAGGTCTGAAGACTTCCCTTCCTATAGAATAATACTGAGGTGGATGGCACTGGCAAGAGAGACTGTAACAAGCAGCCCAGTGGTCTAGGAAGCCCCTTTGACCCCTTGAGACTCCCTTCCTAAAAACCACTTGGAGACTCTGGGAAAGGCAGGAGGAAGCCTGGGAGATAACCAGTCATGACAAGTAGGACAGCCCAGGAAGTGCTCTCTATTCCTCATAGGCAAGGGAAATCCTGTTCTAACAAGGCTGGCCAGGGAAGCCTTCCACAAGCCTGAGGCTCCCTTTCTCCACTGGGAAACACTGAGGCAGGTGGAAGTTAACTGGCAGGAAAGATACAGCCATGGCACACAGCCTAATCTGGAAAGTCCCTTTGTCTTCTCAGGACAGAGACTCCCCTCCTTGTCTCAGAGACAATGTGAAAGCTGTGGGAACATCAGTGAAGATTTATCACCCCAGTGAATTCCTGGCCTAGAAAGTTTTCATCTCCCAGTCTTAGGATTTTCTTCTTCTACAGAGAAATTTTCAGTGGCCCAGCTTGGACAAGCCTCTCTGCCCACTCTGCAAGGACCAGTAGGCAATTATGCCACCCCATCATATGAATTCAAAGGAAACTCATTTTCCGCAAATAAATATGGGTGTCCTTGGAGGATTGACATTCACTCTCATCACCTGTTTCCAAGTTCAAAAATGTTTTCCCATTTTCAATTTTTTGTATGTACTATTTCCTTTCCACACAGTTTTTACCTCATACAAATTTCCTCCTAAAAACATTTCTCTATAATATAATACAGACATTGAGTGTGTTCAGCCAACTTTCACTTATACAGGGATGTCTGAAGGATACAGAAGTATCCTTATATTGAATCCTGCTAACTTCCTAACTAGCTTTTCTCTATCTAGCTCTCCCCCTACAGCTCTCCCAATTCTTCTTTTTTCTTTCTCCCTGATCTTTTGAAGCACACAACATGACCTCATATTGCAGCAGACAAAGAAAAGCCCTGCACAATTTCATATTATTCTCAACTATTTTGATTCAGATTCTATTTGACAAGTCCTCTCCTCTACGAACCTGCCCAGAGTCCTAATGTTTCATATCCATATATCTCATTATGTTATTCTATTTTTAAAATACAGTCCTCTTCTGCAGAAGCCTACAAGTATGAATTTAGTTATGATAGAGCTTATCATGCAACACATATTCCTTACAAGAAAAATTGCAGACTTAAAAGAAAAGGATTGGCTGTGACTGAATCATATTGAAAACTATGAAAGAAGTTCCCAAAATATTTAACACCAAATATTGGTGACTAAAACAGACATGTTATTGTTAGCATCATTATTATAAACTAGAAATACCCCAGCATATTTCCATGAAATCATCTCAATTAGTATCCATTTCTAATTTCCAGAACATGCTAAATAATATGAAGGCTAATCTTGACCCCAAATGTGAACTTATCATTGCATATCTTTGTCCCACCCTTGATATTTTAACACACACAATTAATAACCTATTAGATACTAAAATGATAAACATGTATCCATTTCGGGGGAAAAGTATTCATACATGTTGTTTATTCTGCTCCTTATCATAATTTTATTTTCAGTATATGAGTAGATGTGTTATTATTTCCTTCTTTTTTACATTTTTTCTCTCCTTAGTTCACAAAGCAAAGAATTTGAAGAGCTATTGCCCAAAGTAACTGGTTTAAAAAGAGTGACAGAGCACGCAAAATAATTGTATCCCAAAAGACTAATTTTAAGTTACTGCTAAAAAAGATTAAAGGTTTCAGGAGTTCCAACTTCTAAAATACTCTTCATGTAGTAATTTTAGGTTTTTGATACCAACATTGATAGACAATTTAGTGGTAGAAATATTTTCAGTCTAAACTCAATAAAAGTAGATATAAAGTAATGTGTATACCTTGCTAAATTTGGCATATTAAATCACTTTTGGATTTAGAAAGATGGATTTAAATCTCTCAATTCCAGAGAGTTTGTCCTCATAACTTTAAATACATAATACCATGAAAAAATTGAATAAGGATAGTTAAATAAAAATAAACCCATTTTTCTACTCTAATAGCTGACAACTCTCTTATAAACTACAGAAAATTCTGGGACTGGCTTACAGAGCTTTGATGTTCAGTAGAATAATTTATATGAGATACCAGAGTCAGCCACAAGCAAAAGAAAGGAAGAAAAGTGTAGGTATTTCCCAAATAATACAGATAAGGTAGAGAATGCTAAGAAAGAGATAGAACAATATTTCTGTAAAGCAGTTTGATACCATGTATGAAAAATCCTGAAATAAGCATATGCACTGCTTTTAATTTTGCTTTCGGAAATGGGATTTTTTCCCCTAAAAAAGAAACAACCAGAAGAAGGGTCAAATATTAGATATGAATCCATTTGTAAGACAAAAAAAATTAAAAATTCCAATGATCAATAATAGATGATTACTTAGATCATAGTAATATATCATGCATAACAACTTAGAAATAAATGCTTACAAATGTTAAGTAAAAGAATTCAGTTAAATCAATATATATAATATGACAATTGTATATGATATTTTTGCATATAGTATTATGCATGCACAAACTATACTACAAATATCTGATGGAATTATAAGTTTCTTTTTTTTTCTGTAAACTGCGTGAAGAAATAAAAAGTATATTTTATATACATATCGTTATGGATTGAATCATGTTCTCCACAAAGAAATGTTTAAGTCCTAACACCTAGTCCTATGGATATGAACACATTTATAAATAGGATTGTAGAATATACTATTAAGATGAGCCCAAACTGAATCAAGGTGGGCCTTAATCCAACATGACTGGAGATCTTATAAACAGAGGCAGTTGGACATGGTAGGAGTGCATAGGGGATAACAAGAGGCAGAGCTGAGTTGTGGATTGCCAGCAAGCAACCACCAGAATGCTTTGGAGAAAGCTTGACCTGTTGATACTTTGATTTTGGACTTCTAGCCCCTACATTTCTGTTGTTTACCACCAGTCTGTGGTATTTGTTGTAGTATCCCTGTCAAACTGAGCCACATACTATATTTAAGATAGCCAAAGTGAAAATTTTCTTTTATGGGTAGCATCAATTTGAACTATAGAGCTGTATAACTCATGAATTAATATTTATCAAGCAGCTACTGTCTACTCATGGTGTACAGGGACTTTCTAAATGCAATTTTTTTTTGTAATGGTGGTACTTTTTTCTCAGTATCAAGATGCTTATATTACAAAACAACTCTCATCATTTATCTCATCTATTTTAATTCCCACCATAATCCTAACGAACAAATATTATTATCCCTGCATCACAGAATGTTCATTAAGTTGCATCATGTATTGTTTCTAATCTTCAAGAAATAAAATATAAATCACACTATCACAACTTCATAGGTAAGAAAATGAAGTTCAGAAAGTTAAAATATTTGCCTAGGGCCGTGCATCTTTAATCTTCTATCAGGCTTAAGCCAGAATCTCTATGATTTTATAACTAACTATGATTATCACATTTTTACAGGTGAGAAGCAGTTAGAGGCTTAAATTCTCAGAGCATACTGTTTCACAGGATGCAAATCAAGGAAATCTGGTTCTATAGAGACTGAAGGCAAAATCTATTTTAGCTTGGCCTTTCATGATTTGAAATTAAGATCAAAGAGATACAGAACAACTTTCTCTGATTCTGATTGCTTCCCCATACCAATCTGTGGTTCTTTTGTGCCATTCCTCATATTGGCCTTTCAATCTTCGTGCTACTTAGTGTTAAATTAGCATGATGGAGTGCTAAAGGATGGGCTGGGATAGTCACACTGATCTCTCTCAAATCCAATTTTATCATTATTTGCCAAGTGTCTCATCCTCTCTGATTTGTATTTTATTCCTTTGCAAGAGTGGAAGAGTGCAAGAAACATACATTCCTGACAATGTTTAACACAGACGGGGTTAAAAAAAACAAGTAAAATTCATTTATCTTTCCACATGTTCTCTTTTTAATAGGATCGTTTACTGTCTCTCCATTTCTAAATCATACCTAACCTTCAAGGGTCCACTTCAATTGCTTCTCCTCTGAAAAATTTTGTTTCTCTATTTTGGAAGAAATCGAATCCACACTGAATTCTGAAAAATGTCCTTTTCTCCTCTTCCTTATATTGAGACCATCATGGTTTTACCTTGTCTCAGAATCAAATTAGTATACATCTTTCCTTCTTAACTCTATGCTATTCAGAGAAAATTAAGTTTTGTTCAAAACTCATGGGTCATCTTTTAAGGGTCAGGACTCATGTAAGTCACTGGAGATTCAGAAAAAAAGGCAGAATCCCTGCTATGAAACGTCTCTGAAAGAGACTGGTAAGAAAGACATGACTTTATAGCCTCAATCAACCAAAGCAGATTTAGTGGTAACAAATCATTGACATACTATTCTGTGAATGAACAATGAAATGAATCAATTGATTATTTGGCTTATTTATGAATTTTACACACTTTATCCACTTTATCAACAGATTGCTGAGTAATAACATCAAGCTCTTTAAAAATGTCTTTTGAGAAAAATTAAGATGTGTAACAAAGGTAAATTTCTCAACAGGAACTTTACCAAATAACCGGTCTCAGTTGCCCAGAAGGAAGACAAGACAAAACCGTGAATAGTACCTATGTGTTCCAACAGAATTTTGTTTGGAATAGTGGCTAGAATTTGGGTCTTGGCCAAATTTGCATCAAAATTGTGGTTCTTCCACTAGCTGAGACATTCTATCAATAACATAAACCACAACCCTAATTATAATCATAATAAAAAAAAACTACCAGTTACCAAGTGTTTAATATACCAAGCATTATGTTAAGCACACATTATTTATTATATTTTTTAGTCCTCAATGAACCTTTGGCATAAGTATTATAAGATGCAGAAACAAAGTGAGGCTAGGAAAATGAATTAATTGAGTTCAAACCCATATCTGTCTGACTCCTCTTTCAAGGTCCTTAACTATTCTGCTACAACATAATTCTTCCTGCTTGAATTCAGTTCTTTCATCAATAAAAAGGAGTTAATTATATTTAAAACTGCTGTTGTGATGATTTAATGTGACAAATCATATGAAAGGTCTGGAACACCAAGCTGGAACCCAGTAAACTGGTTGAAGGAAGCTATTAAAAAATATATACAGCAAAGTAGGATATGAGTATCAGAAAAAAATCCTTGAGATTTAGTCCTACCTTTTTATCTTGCAAATAAGTTAACTACCTAGAAGGTTCAGTAATTTATATAGAGCTCAAATAATCGGCTGGTGGCAAAGTTAGTAGAAGTAACATTTTTTCACAGCTTTGCATTTGCAATGCTAAAGGTACTGAGAAAAGCTGAGTGAGATTCAGAGTTGGAAAACAATGGCAATATTTCCAAAAATGGACCTCTGAAGGATAATGGAAAATGATAGGGTTGTTTAACATTGAGACAAAAATAAAACTCAATAACTCTCTTTAAGTACACAAAAGGTTAATGTGATGTGGAAAATGACTATTCTCTTTTCCACTGAGAATGAAGAAATTGCAGTTAAATTGAGCAAGCAATATTCAGTTAAATATGAAAGCCTGTTTGGCTAGAAACTAAAGCAGGTTTTTTTAGGGGAGGTCTTAGAAACACTCTCTGTTAAAGCTCTGAGAAGCAAATAGATAATTATCTCCCTGAGATAAATTAGGCTCAGTGCTATCTAGACAGTAGAATAAATTTGTGGCCAACTGAAGCTAATATTTACTGATTTGCATTCTGCCAATAAACAGAATCAGCTTAATTCTCAAATCTACTATATTGAAATTTTGATATTTTCTATAAGTAAGAGAAATCTTTCATAAATTTAACTATTTTAAATGTCATTCAGCTTGAAGATTCGTAAAAACTGTTTCAGTTTAAATAATTTTTACAGGTAAAGATAAAATAATTGTTCCAGTTTACTGTCTTTTTAATTCAGTAATAATAGCTTATAATTATAGAGCACATCACTTCTTTGGAGTTTAATGTGGTTTGCAGCCATTGCTTTATTAATCCTCCCACCTCCCTTTTAAGGTAGTATCATTGTCCTCATTATACAGATGGAGAACCTGAGGCACAGAGAAGTTAATTGATTTGCCCAAGGTTACACAGCAAGTAATGACAAGGTGGTGACTTCTGACTCACCATCTAATGTTTTGCACACCAGGCCATTCAGTTTTTCCCATTGGGGAGAAATAATCCATTTCATCTTTATCAAAGTTCAACTCCAGGCTACTAAAATCCCCAGGGCAAAGTTGCATATCACAATTTCACACTGTATACTGGCATACCATCAGTTTACACAGAGGAGATTTCAAAATAAGCTTCAAGGTTACCAATAAAAATAGAGAAGAAAGGAGGTCTAAAATGGCTCTCTGAGATGTGTGAGTTTGTGTTGCTAACAACTCACACTATCCTTCTCAACCATCTGTATAACAACCTGCACACTTCAGATATAAAATTCTAATGATCGTAAATGTTTTGAAAACATTTTATAGGTGATAAAACAAAAACTTAACTAGGTCATAGTAAAAGTGCTTTACAGATGTGCTTCATTTATTTATGCATGCGTATTTTTATTGATTTGTCTAAAACACACAGACACCACTATCTAGTCTTCGGAAAAGCATTCATAAATAAGCACCCTCATCCAAACAAGACAAATAACCAGCACATTAAAAAGTTATCACTTTAAAACAACAGCAAAACATTACATGAAACCACTATCTAACCTCACGCAATAAATCTGATTGGTAAACCTGAAGGAAGACATTCCAGACACAAAGTTTGTGTCTGATTATTTGATATCCCAATATTCTATTTAAGTGAGCAGCTCAGAATACCATTTTCTCAGTGGCTGAAGTTGCAATAACACCATTCAGTAGCCAATTTGTACTGCTTAATCTCAAATGGGAGGAATCCAGGGAAGTGCTGAAAATGAACCTTTCCTGGTTCCAAATAAGTCTCAAAAGATTATTACCATTAATGATTTTTATTTCTGAACCATAGTCAACAAAAAGCTACAGATATTCTTTGTTGATTTAACATCCTATAGAGTGTTAAGACTACAAAGCGTTAGTGAAACAATAACAAAAATCCTTTCCTATGAAGTGTTATGGTGTTTAATTAGAGACTGGTCTCCATGCAGTTCTCAAAATTTCCAGAGGGTTTAATTTTTAGTTAACTCCTGCAAGCACTAATAGTAGCCTGCTTATATGTCAGTACTGTGCTGAAGCCTGCAGAAATGATTATGCCCTACTGCTCCATGATGTGTTTGGTTTTCACTTGATTGGCCTGTATCTTTCTGTTACTCAGTATAAGATCAGCGATATTTTTTCCCAGTGTCTTAGGAAAAAGATGAAAATAAGCAAATCTTGCCTCTCAACAACTCTCTCTTAGAAAGTAAATTGAAGGTGAGAAACTTTGTCTTTCTGTTCACTGATGAAACCCTAAAGCCTACAACAAACATTTCATATTTGTTAATTGAATAAAGTAAATGAAAAGAATCTATTGCTAAAAAAAAGGCAAATCAATGTCTTCATGCACATCTCAGAAAGCTATTTTATATTCTTACAATGAAAGGAATATGGAATGCTCATAAGTTTAACAGGAGAAAGTTGTCTCCACACTTGTGCCAGCTTGTTATTTCATATTTCTAAGTCATATAGTAGTTAAGAGTCAGTAGCCTGAGTTTCTGTAACAATTCTAACACTTAATAGCCATGGAACTGTTTACAAGCCTTTTAACTTCTCTGAGACTTGGTTTCTTTATTTTAAAATTGGAGTAATAGCAATTCCTACTTTATATGGTTACTATAAGGTTAAAATGAGTTAATATATGCATGACCCATATAAGAATCCTTGGAAAATTTTAAGCTCTGTATAAATGTTTACTATTACTATAGAGATCTGTTCAATGATTTTACTCCAAATGATAACGGGTCAGAATTAGATTTCATTATTACTACTCATTTTTATTTCCACAGAGGATATTATTAGACCATTAGCACCTCCCTCCTTAAAGCTGATCTGTCTACTATGCTCCCCACCACCACCAAAACAAACAAACAAAAAAAGCAGTGGAGGACCTAAATCTGCTTGGGCATTAAACAACAAATCTTATAAACATAGGAGTTAAACTAATAATGGAAATCCTCAATCGTATGTAAACTCTGAATCTTATGCAAAATATCTTTTAAAAGTCCCTGGGTCTCCTGGTTTCCTAAAAATATGGACCCATTGCTTATGTGAAAAGCAGTAAAAATAGGTCTCAACTAGAGGAGATATTAACTGTGGTGTTTGGCAAGCACATGCATCAAAATAACCTTCAAAATGTGTAGTCATCAGCATCAGAGTGTAATCTCACTGTTTTTTGCTGCTGCTCTCTGATCACAGATATGTTCATCATAGTGCCTCACAGAGGAAGAGATGTTTGTATTCAACCAGATTCTCTTACATCAGGCTAAACTGCTTGTCTTGATCAACCTCTGGCTTTGGACCTCCCAGCCGGCCCACAAGATTAAAGGTGTGCCTCAGAAGAACTGTTAGTGCAAGGCAATATTCCAGAATTTTAAAACCACCAATATATTTTATTTATAAAGGGGAGGGGAGGGGAGAGAAAAGAGAGGGAGAGGAATACAGGGGAGGGGAGGGAAAGGTAGGGAATGCCAAATAATAAAACTGTTATCAGCAAGGAACATCATTTTTAACATTTCCATATTGATGAAATTATAATAGAAAGTAGCAATCTGTTGTGTTCTAATATCTCATCTATACTTCGCTGGCAATAAAACACTTTCTTTGGATACAATGTTAATGATTGTCCAATGCCCTCATACATCCTCCCTTACCAGTCTCATCCTTTCTTGATGCACATAATCTCAGAACTAAAACCAATGTCTAGAAAGTTAGTTACATTCATAGGTGATTTTGGATACTCTTTTTCCATTACACTTCACATACAATCTAAAAGAAAACTCCATAGACGCTACCTTTTAATTATATTCCAAATTAAATCAGTTCTCACCATCTTAGTCAAAATTCTATTGCAAAACCTTGTACTAAAATAATCTCTCTGCTTCTATGCTTTGCCTCCTAAAATCCATTTTCCCCAGATATGAAAAGTGACCTCGCCCACCCTTAAAACACCTCCAATGACCCCCCTTCACATTTAAAATAAATCTCAAAGTCCTTGCCCTAAAGTACAAAGCCAAATACCACCTGGCTGTCTATCTTTCATAGGTACCCTTACAACTCCACATCAGCCATATAGAGTTCCTTTCTATTTTTTTGAGTATTCTAAGCTTTTACCTGCCCCAGGGCCTTGGTATTTGTATTTTTTTTCAACCTGGAACATCTTTCTTAAAATCACATAATCAGCTATCTCTGAGGTCTCAGATTAATCTTTACCCCCTCAGAAATGTCTTCACTGATTAACACACCGAAGTGACGTCAACACATCTACCCCATTATTTGTTTTATTTTTGTTACATTATCATTTATATTTGCTTACAGTGTCACTTTTTACTCCACTTGAACATAGGCCAGAATTATGATTGTTTTCTTCAATTCTAATTCTAATTCCTAGGTCCCTAACACATAGCATGCCTTTATTGAATATCTGTGGAAGTAAAAAGGGAATGAACAAAAGAATAGAAGAAAAAAGAATAAAGGGGAGATAGGAATATCTTAAAGATCACAAAGTTCAAAATGCTTGTTCTGGAGATGGGGAAATGAAATGACTCTTCCAAAATCACAAAAGCAGTTAATAATCTGTATGTGACTAGAATCCAGATTTCTTGGTATTCAAGTCATTACATTTTCCATTAGCCAAATTGTTTTCTAAAGCCTAAATTTTGTGATGTAAATAAAAAACTCCATCAAGTAAATAAAATAATTTCTATGAAAAGAGAGCAAAAACTCAGTAGAGATTAATTCATTTTTTTTTCACATCCCAAGCTAAGCTTGGAAGTCCAATTTAAATCCCTATACACTCCTCATTATTCCAATCCTCACAACCATCTTTCTTTGAAGTCAGAACTTTTTTTTTTTTGAATTTGAGGATACAGTGAACGCACAACAAAAAAATATATAAGTAAATTACAATATGGGCTCAGTGGCAGAATTTTCGCATGCCATGCCAGAGACCTGGGTTTGATTCCCAGTACTTGCCCATGCAAAAAAAAAAAAAAAAGAGAAAAGAAAAGAAAAAAAATTACAGTATGCTATTTTAAAATAATTGATATGGTGAAAATAAATCAGGAAGGGTCACAAAACTTGCCAGGGAATAGAATTTGTCATCAATTTTAAAAGATACAAGCAAAATCCTGTAAGAATTTTTTGTGAAAGAACTTTTTGAGATTTTAAATATTTTTAGTAAAGGAATAGATCAATATCAGTTGTTAGTACAATGGAGTATTATCTTTACATACTTTCATACATGTTAGAGAAATTTTCCTTTCCTCACATTTGCTATAAAAGGTAAAATTTCCAATTCAATAACATCTATATTAGCCAAGTTAAAGATTGGGTATTGGTAGATCTTCTCTACTTTATTTTAACTCATGTGATCTTTGGATTGCTAGAAATCGATTTTTTAATGTAATATATTTTAGACTTGGTTGGACACTATTGTTTTTCTTCCTCTAAACACAGGTCCAGACTTTCACTGTCCAGTCAATTTCAAGTATTTTATATATACTTTATGAAGCCTAGTAAAATAGCACAATGGTATAAGATGATGAGAATGCGAGGTTGAAATGTGATATGGGTTATGATGTTTATAAAATATAGTTAACGATTAATCTAGAAGTCTAAATTGCCTTTTAAAATTACAGTCTGTGAAATAAACACACACACACCATAATTTTAGGCAAAAACTTTTTTTTTTTAATTTTAACTTTTTTTTTTAACTTCACCAACTATTTACAAAAAGGTAACACATTCTGTCTTGCATTATATTCAGTGTGCATCAGGATGATCCTCCCAGGAGAATTTTCAGGATTATTCATTCTTTGAATAATGGCTTGTATGTAGGCTTCAAAGAAATGCAGTAGGAGTGGGAAGAAAAACATTTTCATTTCCAAAGGAATCATCTGAATTTCCCAGGGGACAGAAAGAAAAGATTTTGCTGAACTGAGGGACACCTGACAGCCACTTAAGTGGCTCAATTGATTCACAGTAAAAACTATTCTCCTCCTCCCTCTACCTTGGTTTTATGCATGAGAACAACTTGGTATTCAAATAATACATAATCTCACTTATAGAACAGGGAATTCATTAATGGGTAATGCAGAGAAAAGGGATACAACGTCATCCACAGAAAAAGCAAAGTGCTCCCTTGTGGCAGGCTAAGGTTTCTTTCAGTCTAATCTGAACTGAAAGACTTTTGAGCCCTTTCTCTGCTTAGAGACTGTTCTATTCAACACAAGCTGCTCAAGAAATGTAGAGTTTTGAAAAAAGCAAATATATTTTGATCAGCATTAAATTTAGGCCATTACTCTCCTGCTACCCACTTATCATGATTCTGGCAATACCTCTCTTGGCCAAAGAAAAGTGGGTTCAAATTCAAAGAGAAACAGATGGCTTGAGTATGTAAGCATAATGTACTCAAATAAGTTTTGTAAACAAACAAAAAAAACAAAAAATCTTCCTTTGTTTCCACTTAAAGTTCGTTAAAATTTCACTGGTAGCATTATCCACTGCTTCTCTGATTGACTCTCATTAGCATTCAGATACAGTTTTATTTCCCTAACCAGACTGTATTAATCCATTCAGTCATTTACTCCCTTTATTTTACCGATGAGCTTGTCAAATCAGTGAGTGTCTGCTGCATGCCAGATCCTGTACTCAATGTGGGAAATCTGGAATAAGTAAGTCAGGCCCAAAAACATTATGAAGGTCACAGGAGAAAATATGTCATGAGTTAGTAATTTTAAAGATGGCTCTGGCAACTCTGTGAAAATTGGTGTGAGGAGAAACCAGCGGCTATAAGGAGACCAGGCAAAAGCATGTTGCTCTATAATAAGGAAGACAGAATAGTAGCTTAGTCTAGAGTAGGGACGAGAGTGAATAGACAGAGACGAACTTGAAAAACTGGACTGAGAGAGAGGAGATGGTATAACTTGTTGCTAACAAGCTCCCTAGGTAGGCAGTTTTATTTGCTAAAACAGGCTAACTGGAAGAGGAGGAAACTTGCAGTGGAGTATCAGTTCAATTTGGGACATGTTGGGTTTCTCTAACTTATTGGACAAATGGAAAAAAAATAGTAAAAAAAAATAGATATATGAATCTGGGGCTTGATGTTAATGATTGTGCTGAGGACATAAGGTTTTGACTCATTGGGATATATTTTGTATTTGAAGTTAGAAAAATAGATAATGGGTCTAGAAAAAATTATTAAAATGACAACATAACAATATTAAAGCCAAACTCTGAGGAACTCCAAAATATAAGGATCAAATAAAAAAGATAAAACCAGCATTAGAGACCAAAAGAGTAGCCAAAGAGGTAAAACGAAAACCCAGTCAAGTATGATATTTCCTCTATAAGAAAAAGCTGTAAAGAAAAAAAAAAAAGTCATATCTTATAGTGTCCAAAGATATAAAGAAACTAAAAATAATAATAATACACCTATGCTGAAATAAATAAGGAGATCTAAAAGAACAAAAGGATTTTCTTTATAAGCTGTTCACAGCAGGGACAAAAGCCTCCAAAGAAACTGCTTCAAAGTGATTAAACAGGAAAGGGAATTTTTATAGGGCTTTCGTGGGTAGAGCTATATTAAGGACACATTAGTGATTCCAGTTAAAAAAAAAGAACTGCAAAATTTACTACAAAACAGGGCACCAGTTGGTGTGAGTAAGTACAAAAGGATTCCTGCTGGTTCCTTAAGAAAGGTACAAGTTGTTATTTCTCAGTAACTTGGCTTTAATTTGGGGTGGAATGAGCCCTGGGAAAATGTTATAAAAAGAGTGGAATTCAAGTGACTTGAGAAAGCTACAGTCTTTTAACTAAAATATATTAATTGAATATATCAACATGGATGTCATTGGTAACAATCAGAAAAGTGAAATAGATTGGGAAGAAAATTGAAGAAGAGAAAGTATTATTAGGAGTTTGGAAAAGCCTCTTGAGAAGATCAATTGCAGATAAAGAGGTGAGAGAAAGGGACAGGCAGATGTATGTTAAGAGTACAATGTATGAATGAGCTATTAGTATCTTGCTTATTTCTTTTTTTAAAATGTGATGAAGTATAATATGTGAAAATGAAAAAATCCAGTAGAGAAGAAAAAGTTAAAGACATAGTAGAATTAGGGAATTATCAACAAGACAATGTTTAAGAGGTAAAAGGAACAGAATCAATAACAATAGTCAAAGCCATTAGAATTTGAGGGAATACTTTTGGCTTGAATTAGCAAATAATGATGGTCACAAATGAAATAAAGTTTCTTTATATAATGTTGAGAAAGCTGGGAAGTCCCCATTTGATGACTTCTACTTTTTCTAAGATCAAGGCAAAAATCTTCAGATACGAATGAGTAGGATTAAGGGAGAGAAGATATATAAGAACGTTGAAAAGTTTTGAAATTTCTAATCAGGCTTGTGGAAGAAAAAGTTGGCAAGAGAAAAAGAAAAGAGTAAAAGCAGTTGAAAATAGTGAAAGCTCCATGAATATTTATAACCATTCATTATTATGGAGCCAATGCTCTGGGAAGA
Organism: Tamandua tetradactyla; assembly: GCF_023851605.1. Lineage (NCBI taxonomy): Eukaryota > Metazoa > Chordata > Mammalia > Pilosa > Myrmecophagidae > Tamandua > Tamandua tetradactyla. The sequence goes on along the minus strand of NC_135330.1, from coordinate 134,487,079 downwards.
GAATACAATTTTTGCCAACTTTATTCAGTGGCTTGGTTCAGCTATCAAGAAACTGACTAGAGCTTTGTCAAGAAGGTAAATGTGCTGATTTTCACATAAGAAGGGAAGAATCTCTCTAATAAAATTAAGAAGTCTCCTTTTAAAAACAGGTTCTAGGAACTTTGGGAGCATGAGAAGACAGAGCCACACACATGTGTTTGTGTATTTTCTATGACTACTTTTGTGCAGGCATGCAAGTATTGGATATTTGCAATAAATATCATATGGCAATCAAAGTCTAAAACATTTACTTCTGAACATTTACAGAGAAATTGGGTGATCGCTCGCAAAAATTAAAATAATAAAAACTATAGATTTATAGAGTAAGAAATCATACACATAATAATAATTTACTATACATAATTTTCCAGACAAGCTTTTATGATCCATTCATTCAAAAAGTATTTTTGAGTCCAATGAATGCACCAAGCACTTTTCTAGGCACTCAATATTTAGCAGTAAACAAGAGAGATAAGGTCTCTTCATTTAAGTATGTTACATTTTAGAAGAGGCAAATTCAGTAAATATAATAGATAGTAATAAAAGATTTATGATGTTCAATTGTTCGGTCAAACACTGGCCTACTTGTCACTGTGAAAGCATTTTGTAGATGGGAATTTCATCTACAATCAGTTGATTGCATCTACAATTTACAAAAGAGCATGTTCTCATCAATTTGGGTAATTTTCTCATCCTATCAACTGGAGTTCTTAAAAGCCAGAATTGAGAGTTTAGAAGTGAGACATTCTCTCTCAATTTCAGTAGTGGCTCTTGCTTGAAATTCTGCCTTACAGAGTTTGGACTTGCCAGCTCCCACAGACACACAAGCAAATTTCTTTACTAAATCTCTGAAAACAGAAATAAATAGCCTGCTTATTCTGTTTCTCAAAAAAACACTGACAAATATAAGGTCTAAATGGAAAATTAAAAATTGGTGAAAGGGAGCAACTAGTTAGTTAGACTGGGTTTTACAGAAACCTCCCCATCATAAGAGATGAAAATAAGAGAGACCCATATGCCTGACAGAGCATTCCACACACAGAGATCAGATAGCACAAGCCCTGAGCTTTTAACACGCTGAGCAGTTTCAAGAAACAGGAAGCAGGTTTGTGCCCTATAATTACTGGGCAAGAGGGAGAGTGGATTTAGAAGAGATTAGACAAATAGACAAAAGTCAGATCATATAGCACTTTGTAAACTACTGTAAAAATAGAAAGCCACTGAGTTATTAAAAATCAAAAGATGGAGTGATTTGATTTAGTTTAAAGTAAATCTCTCTGGCTGCTATGTGGGATATAGGGGGTAGATGGAGAAAATTTTGAAGATGCTAAGAGTAGAATCAGGAAGGCAAGTTAGAAAGCTATTGTACCTACCCAGGCTAAGCTGAGTATTCTAAAATGTTGCAATTAGAATAATGGTAGTAGAGATGGAAAAAATTGAACAGTTTTTAGATACTTTTAGAAGTTGGGGTAACAGGATTTGCTGATGGATTCAAACAAGGATAAGAAATTTAACTGAGCAAATGAAAACTTCTGCATTTTGACATCAGCAATTTGGGGCACAATGAGGACATTTAATACATTATTAAAGACTGGGAAAGGTATAGGTGTGGAAACAATCAAAACCACAATGAGATACCACTTCACACCCATTAAAATGGCTGCTGTTTAAAAAAAAACAAAACAGAAAACCAAGTATTGGAGAGGATGCAGAGAAACTGAAACACATTCATTTCTGGTGAAAATGTGAAATGGTGCAGCTACTGTGGAATACAGTTTGGAGGTTCTTCAGGAAGCTAAGTACAGAAATACTATATGACCTAGCAATCCACTAGGTGTATATCCAAAATAAATTAAAGTAGGGACTCAGACAGGTATCTGCACATTGATGTTCATAGTGGCACTATTCGCCATTGCCAAAAGATGGAAGCAACCCAATTGTCCATCAACTAATAATAACAGATAAGTAAAATGTTGTATATACATGCAATGGAATATTATTCAGTCATAAAAAGGAATGAAGTCCCAATGCAAGCTACAATATAGATGAGCCTTGAAGACACCATGTTGAGTGAAATAAGCCAGGTGCAAAACAACAAATATTGCATGATTTCACTGATTTGAAACAATTAGTATAAGCAACTCGTAGAGTCAGTATCTAGAATATAGGTTACCAGGGGATGGGGGAGGGATAGGGAATGGGAAGTTATGGCTTAAAACATACAGGATTTCTTTTTTGGAATGTTGTAAATGTTTAATGGATGGCGGTGATAGTGGCAAAATGTTATGAATGCAAGTGAGATTACTGAATTATATACCTAAATGCGATTAAAAAGGAAAATGTTAGATTGCATATATGGTAACAGAATATTTTTTTTTAAAAGGTGTTATATTTGAAATGAGAAAAGGGGACAAAAGCTCCAACTACTTAGCCCCTTCTATCTTCCCTCTACTGTGATGCGTGTCTTATGAAGTTACTCCAGGAAAACAATTAATTATTATGAAGCATTATTAAGCAATCACGATTCTCTCTATAAAAGTCCCCTATAGATGCTTTACTAGCCCTTACAGCATAAGCTACAATTTCCGTTCAGCCAAAATCTGAGCCCTAACAATGGCAGAAAACAACTTCTTAGAAAATTTTATATTTTAAGGTATTTTTTAGATAAACTTTTAAAATATGCCATTCTATGACTATAATTCTTCTGTGTTAGTCTAAGGGCTTGTTTTGGTACCACTCAGGAAAAAAAAAATTAATTTCTTCCTCACATAACAACCCTTCAGATATTTTAAGATACTCACTATAAGGCATCTCCAATTTTTAACAACTTCAGTATAAATTTCCCCCAGGTCTTTCCCTATAAAATTGAGCCTTGCCACTATCATCTGGACCTAATCAGGGTGGTTAATATCTATCTTAAACTTGGCAGTTAAAATTATGAGAGCACAGTGTGAGAAGTCTAGAAGAGGATTGGGACAGTTACTTCCTTTGAATCCAAGTTTGCACCAGCATTTATTACAAACTCAATAGCCCTGATAAATATTTCAGTAATGGTCAAGTAAAATAGTTACTTGTTCACCATCATTTGTGGTGTCTTTGCCATCTCTATTTTTGTAAATTTATTTTTTAAACTTAAATTCAAGGTCTGCATTCATCATTTTAAAATTTTGCTTTATTGGATTTGCCTTCTTTATCCAGACCTTATCTTACATGTTTCTTCAGTCATGAAATATATTCACTATATTACTACATCTAATTATATCAATCTACAGCTTTTATCTTCATAGCATTCTTATTTCCATCTAAGTAAATGTCTAAAATGTGTATGAGAAATTATTATATAGGATGACTCAGAAGATTTACAATTTACACTATTCAAAACATCACACACTATTTAGGACTATCAGAAGGAATAGTGGGAAAAATATGGGCTGAGACTGGAGATGATGGCTGAAAGAATCACACAAATAAAGAAGGGCAATTAAACTGACAATAAAATATGAAGCCAGACAACTCTCTAAATAATAATGAGAGAGAGATAGAGAGAGAGAGAATTGAGATTATTGGTTTAAGTTAGCAAGCAAGCAGAAGAGTGGTTAGGGGATTTTTTTTTTTTTTGACATAATTTCAAACTATTTCTTGAAAATAGTAGAAAACCCATGCAAAGATCACCAATATACCCCCCCACACACACACACACAGACAATCAACTGCATTAGTTAGAGTTCTCTAGCGAAACAGAATCAACAGGGAACACTCACAAATATGAAATTTTTAAAAGTGTCTCACATGGCCATGGGAACAGAGAGTCCAAAATCCACAGGTCAGGCTGTGAAGTCAATGATTCTGATGGAGGGTCTGGACAACTCCACAGGAGGGGTTCACCAGCTGAAGCAAGAGGAGAGCATGGAAAAAGTGACGTTAACGAACTGATACTTGCTTGGACTCGATGTATCTGTGACTATGCTATTAGCTGTCTCCTTTTTCCTTATATGGGTAGAATTCTTATAAAGTATGGAGTTCCCTTCTTGATAAGTAAGTTAAATGCACAATGTGGTACTGTTTTATAGTTTCTAGATGCCTGTATAAAGCAAAAGTTAATGTGGTTATGTGTTTTTAAAAGAAAATAAGTGGTTACAAAGTTCTGTCCTTTGTTTTCATTATTACAAGCTCTCTCTGTTTTCCAACAACAACAAAAAAAGGCTTCCAGTGATTAGGTTGGGCATCACTCATTGCAGAAGACACTCCCCTTGGCTGATTACAAATGGAATCAGCTGTGGATGCAGCTGACGTGATCATGATCTAATTCTATGAAATGCCCTCAATGCAACAGACAGGCCAGCACTCCCCCAACCAGACAAACAGGTACCACCACTTGATCAAGTTGACACGTGAAGCTGACCATGACACCAACTTTTACTATTCTACCACACTTGTTGTCTTCTATCTATCATGTATCTCATGTATCTATTTATTCATCTGTTTTCTAAACAATTGAGAATAGGTAGTATAGATCATGCTCCTTGAACACTTAATACTTCTATTCAGTTTTCAGAGAACAAGGATACCCACTTATGTAGCTACCACAAATGTGAATGTCAAGTTCATGAACAGGGAATTCTTAAGACTGAACTAACATTATTGTAGGTTTCATGTCTTTAACATAATACCTACAGATTTCACATTCTATGCTCACTACCTTAGTTGAGGCAGGATCTGAAATTCTCTGACTTCTGTAATGCTAAAAGCTTTAAAATGCTCTTAAAGTTTTCTAAGGAAAAGGAATTACATGCACATTATAAATACCTGTACCATTCAGGACAACAAATACTACCACTGACATTCCCATTGCCAAAATTGACTAATAAATTTTAGGTCTTATCTAATTTGAAATTTCTTCAGGTTTGACTCTTTTTATGTTCTTTTCTTGAAATTTACATTCCTTTTCTTCCCTGAGATCACATACTCATTTCTTCTTCCATCTCTTTTTCTAGTAACTCTCTATTTCTCTTAATGACACAACTTAAAATTGGATGATGAGTTTCATCTTCAGTCTCCATTCCTTTTACTAAATATTCCTAGTTCACTGGATTGTCCTCTTCTACTTCCATTTCAACCACCACTCCCTGTGTTATATACACCTACAGTAAGGGATCATCCTCAGGATCAGGAGATCTCCAGTTGATTGCCCCAATAGCACTTAAAACCCAATATAATTAAAGTTAAACTCATTATCATTGTTACTCAACCACCCATGCCCAAACCTGCTATTCTTCCTGTTGTGCTTCTTTTGGTTAATGGATCTATCATATATGTAATGTCCAAAGTTAAGAATCCTGAAAATCATCCCAATAGTTTTCTACTCTCATTGCTAATAGGATAAGATTCAAAGTCCTTGCTATGGTGTCCTTTTACTATGTTTCACGTATACTAGATACCTGCTTGTTCTAAGTAAATTACACCAGTTCTTTCTACCCTTAGGATATCTGATCTTGCCCTGCCTTCAACTTACAACACTATTCCACAAAATTTTCAGATGGCTCATTTATTGTTGACATTCATGTCTTGGATCAAATGTTTCTCATTATTAAGATCTCAGCTCAAATGTTACACTCTCTAAGGATTCTTTCTTGACTAAAATATCCAAATAATCCCCCATCATCACCATTCGTCACTGCTTTATTTCTTCATAGCATTTACAACTTTTTAATATTAGAGACTTGGTCTGTGTTGCTCATTAAAAGCTAATTCTACAACTGCACTTCTCACAGGCTTAAAATAGTTTCTGAATGTCTACAGAACGATTTATGACATTTTTAGTATGGCATATAAGCGCCTCATTATCTGGCCGCACCTTTCTGTCTAGCTTCATTTTATGTTAATTCCCAATCTTCCACATTTTATATTATAGGTATTCCAGATGAAGGTTTCTGCCTGTCCCACAGCAGAGAGATTTTGTTTACTTGATTTAACTTCAATATTTTTTTTGTCTGCTGTATGGTGGGGTCACATTTTACTATTTTTCCATGTGAGTATCTCGTTATTGCAGCACCATTTGTTGAATTTTGTTTGTTTGTTTGTTTTTTGGTGGGGGGAATGCATGAACCAGGAATCGAACCCAGGTCTCCTGCGTGGCAGGCGAGATTTCTACCACTGAACTACCCTTGCACCCCCAACTTCAATATTTTTAACCATAAAATGGGAGCATGTACAGAATGGGTAGAAAAAAATTACATCTACAGTTGTTCTGAAGAACTGATATTTGTCAACTGCAATATATAACAACTGTCACATAAGAAGTGCTTAGTAAAAGCTGATTGTGATTACTGTTGACTACTCCGTTCATGTGGAATGATGCTAGAAAACTCAAACAGCTAATCTGATGACTGTAGCTTTCAAATAGCTTATCTTCTCAAAAAGGGCAATTTTGTCACTGTTAGCACCCTATATTAAAATTTTCACAAGTTTATTATATTTGCATATCTGCTCTATAGTGGTAAAATGTCAAAAGTATAAGTTGAAAGTGTGACAAATATGTTCCATTGAAATATAACATTTCAAGCCAAAGTGCTTTCATGCAAAATATGTTTATTTCCATTTTGTATGCCATTATGAAAAGACATATGAACTGTGTAATCTTAAAGTTAAGAATATATATACATGCATGCAACATACACATGAATAACATGTATATTTACTGAGAACATTGAAACACGATTTAATCTTAAAATTTACTACATAAGATATCACTATTACCTTACTCATATTACAAATTTAAACAATTTAAAACTATTTTAATATGAACAAATAAATATTCAATAAATCATAACCACTGAACTTAATAGTAAGTCATTAAATTATAGTCATTAACTTATCAAGCTGTACAAACTCAAAAATAGGGCTATAACCATTTCATATGATATACTGTATAAATTAAAACATTAAAAGAAAAAAACAAGTAATAGGGCAATGTTAGCTCACTCATTGATTCATTCTTTCATTCTACATATATTTATAATATGCTTTATGTGTATCAATAATAATAATATAAGCAGAAAACAAATTAGGCAAAATCCTCACCATCACTGAACTTAGAATCCAGTGAGATGATTTTATATCACATTAAAGACAATTTCTTGTACATTATTGTTTAGGTTTAAAGGAAAGAAAAAGGAAGTGAGAGAGAGGAAGAGAGACAGAGAAAGAGAAAGAGAAAGAGATACATTATATATATACATATAGATACATAGATAGATATTCATATATATTGAGAGAGAGTTAAAATAAATTACTAATAATACAACTGTAAAATTGATATGGCAAAAATTGTGAAGTAATTATATAGATTGCTTAAGTTTATCCATTTGAATAGAATTAAATAAGAGTTAAATCTACTTAGTTCCATTTGATTATCCTAGCTTAACTAGGTACTGTGAAGCCAAAGTCCAGCTGGTAATAAACGTCCTTTTAGCTCTGGAATAAAAATACCTGGACTCCACAACCCACTGGGACCTATGGCAAGCTTCTTAAATTCAATGTCTTTATTGGAAAATGGGAATTAAGCTAGTTACTAATATAATGATATGTCTTAAAATATAAATTAGATCATCCAAGTAAAGAGCTAAAAACAGTGTTAGGTATATATAAATAAATAATTACTTATTATATCATCATCATCATCATTTTAATATTTTTCGGGATCCTCTTTATGCTACCATGGCATGATGGGATTAGAGAATCAGGATTCTGGTTTATAACCAAATAATATCATGGTGTCTGAACACAACTGTTATGAAGTATGTTCATGTTCAAGCTTAAACAGTACCTTTCCTAAAATGCCAACATGCCTAACCATATCTAGAGAACCGATAGGGAAGACATGGTGTGACCCAGACGAAGATGTCAACTAATTAGCAACTGAGTGCTATCAGTTGGCCAAGCTAGGAAGCATGTCCGTAGAGTAGTAGAATTTGTGGGGGGCATCAACACTTCTATCATTATTATATTTTGTTTCTTTGCTGCATTTTTAGCTTTGTTGGCTAATTGCTTCTTTTGATTATCTATATGTGTAAAGTGCCTCCAAGGTTTATCATTGGGAGATACAAAGGCACCACTACCACTTGCATTGCTGTCTGTTCCTACTGTGTAACAGATGCACAGTAACCATTCACCAACAAGCTTTGAAAGATTGGGAATTGATCACGATGCACAACTATTATTTACATAGTGATTTGTGGACAAAAGAGATAGCAGGGAAGTTTGTACTTTATACAATTAGTCATCATTAATATACTATCATAACAAATTTGAATGGTGTTGTTGGAAGCTGTTGTTATTTAACTAAACCTTGGTAACTGAAATTCATGCATGATGGGATTCAAACAAAGCAAGGATTTCCTATACTCTGGATAAGAGAAGTTTTAGGAAGGTTTCATTTGCTATTTGCAAATATATGAAGTAAGAATATTAACATCCTTTATGTAGTTAGAAACAGAGGTGTCAGTGTCAAGTGGTAAATTTTTACAGGCAGGTAGAATTCATTCAGAACAAGATCAGGTTTATAAAAATTAGAAATGTCTAATATTGGAAAGTGCTTCTGAAACAAGTGAAAGCCTTATTACAGAAAATTTCAAGCAGAAATTAGATAACCATCTTTTATTCAGGAGTGTAATAGTGACAGCTCCAATATTAAGTAGGCCTTTCAACCAAATGACCTTTAAGCTTCCCATCTAGCAATAAGATACTATCTCGTTTCTGGAGTGCATTGGCTAGAACCACATTACTCACTGACATCTTCTACCGTCTCTCTTCCTAAAAGAAGATGAAAAGAAGCTGTGTTTGAAAAGAGTAGGCCTTTCTACAGTACTATAGTCATTAATATATTTTGGCTGTCTCTACATGACATTTATAATCAGTTAAAGAAGTATGGAAAATGTAATCATCAAACCAGCAAGGTGTCAAAAATAAGTAATTCTGTGATAAATAGAAATTAAGAATCATTCATTCCTCTCTCAAATTTGGAAAAGAAATATGGCAAAAGTTGATTCATACATATATCATGGTATATCTGTGGTATATATATGTATGTTCTTATAAACTGCAAAGCAAAATATCCCCTAGCAAGTGTGCATAATTGCTATGATATATGATATACACTTGATTATCATAATACACTACAATAATGGTATTCTATCTTCTATATGTGGGATTGTCACCAGCATTATGGTTATAAAACTTAAGTAATAGTGTGAATTGCTACAATGAGAGAAATGACACAGCGGCATTAGTCTTTCTTCCTGTTAATAGATGAACTGATTTTATTTTAGAAAACATTATTTTAAATTTATTCAGAAGAAAAAAGGTGGAACTGTTTTTTTCAGTGATGTCAACTGATTTTGTTTAAAAATACTGTGAAATTTTTTATGGTTTCACAATATGTGACATAGTTTCTGAGTAGATAACATTTTAGGGACTAGGATGTAAATACATGGCATTTTTGTCATGCTTTACAACTTTACTTTTTTTTTTTAATCTGGGGAGTAAAGATGTTAGTGTAAAATAATCACACACAAATTTGTCTGTCTCAGCAAACAGAAATCCACAGAATAATCCACATTTGTAAAGTGTACTGCTTATTTTGCTATTGGTGTATTTTCATGCTTTACTCAACCTATTTTGAGCCATTAACCATTACCATAAACTGAGAACATAAAACATTATAGAAAACCACCAAGAGAAAACCTTAAACATATTTAATAATATTCAAATGACTTGAAAATTCATTATTTGAGATGAACTGCACTTTACATCTTTAAATTTAAAGACTATTACCAGTAACTTGTATAGTACTTTATATATAGCAAATAATCAAATATTTTATAAAACTGAGGTGGGCTGATTTTTAAATTCAGCAAACATTACTAAGTACCTTCTAAAGAACCAGGGATCTAAGGGAAAAAGATGAGCAAGACAAGTACCCTGTCTTTAAGGAGATAAAATAATCTTTACTTTGTATTTTAGATGATTGAGATTCTTGAAGACTTAAGTGGGTTATTCCAAATCACAGTTAGTGATAGAGCCTGAAAAATGTCCTGTTTTTTTTTTCCACAATGATTCTCTAACAAGGAAGACAAGAATCATAAGTGGAGAGAATTGAGATCTTCATGGAAAACTGGATAGTTACGGTAAAAAGCATACTCAGTGTATACTGCAATGCATATTTGGAAAAATGAAAAGGAAAATATTTGCATAGTAAAAGCATAACGCCATCTTGCACTGATTAAGCACATGCAGTGAATGAATTCTGTATCAGCAATTCTCATGAGTTAGGTTATGCCCCTGGAAAATATAATGGAATCTAGAGGGGAGAAAATATTAATATTTATTAAAAGTAGAAGTGTTTTGAGGAAAAAAGAAAAACACTATTTTACATAATTTTAATTAATTAGAAATAAAAGAACAAACTAAAAAGATAACTGGCCTTTGCCCAATATGTACAACTGTAGAAAATATATACTTTCTATTACAGATGAATTAATCTAAAAAAATTCTCATTATATTTATTAAAATAGCATCATGTATATATCTTTCAAGTCAAATATTTTCAAGACTCAGGACACTTTTGAAGCAATCTTATGCACATCAAAATTTCAGACCAAAGACCTAGGGACAGACCTAGAATCACTACATTGAAATAACAGATTTCAAATTGAATCATAAAAGAAATGAATTTTAATAAGCAATACAAAGCATAATATATGACTTTTTTAAAAATAACTGTTGATTGTTGCCTGGATTGTGTTACAAAAATGTTTCCTAAACTATTTTGTTCTTATTATTGTTCCCTTAAGGAGACTTTTTAGATATTTATCCTAATTGTCCTCTCCTATGAAATTTTAACATAATACATATACTCTATATCTGTTTATGTACTGTGGCCCTATAAGATTTTTTATACTCCCTCCCTCTGAAATTTTCGTTTTCTTTTCCTTAGGGACAATAATGTGCCAGTTGAGGATGGATGTAATACAATGAGCAGTTTAAAGAATACAGAATTCAAAAAAAATATCTGGCAGATAGTATAAATGCATCATCACTCTTCTAAAATTAATAATTACTTGATTAGTTCTGCTCAAGCCTTCAGTGGTTAATGCAGTATAGTCTGAATTTTCACTACTTCATACATATAAATATGTTATACAGTGCCACAATTTCAAAGTTTCCCAACTCTATAATATGAGATGTGCATCTTATGTTTACAAATACTACTGTGCTTTACTGGACTACATTATTGTTCACTGGAAGACAAGAATTCCTAGAAACATGCTCATGTAAAAGTCAAGACTATGAAAAAAATATTGTTTTTTGCATGTTTCCAAGAGAAACATACAGTATTAATGGAATTTTCTTCTAAACCCACTTTGTGAATGTAAATGTATCCTTATTTATACATTTGTATTGTATGAAATTAGATGCAATTCTGTTTTAACTCATCATTTCTTTGACATTAATAGTTTCATGTAAATTTATATACGAACAGAAACAACAAGAGCTACAGAAAATAAGACCAAAATCAAAAGTAGCACATAACACTTTTGTGTTTTTTTTCAAACACAGCATTAATTAGAGATGTACAGTGTCTGTCCCCTCTCCCACAGAATCAGCTTCTTACACTCAAAGTCTAGACTTCACTTTTTAATTTCTGGGGACCAGTGATGGATACATGTGATAAATTTCCTTATGTCCATCCCTCTACATGTCCCATTACTGCATACATCCTTCTTGGTTCATAGCGGATGGCTGAAGTTGTAAATATTTGGTAAGAGGGGATGACATCAGGTAGTTATAAATAGTATGAAAAATAGATGAGCTGCTTTTAAAGGATTACTATTAATTAATTGAAGTATATATAAATATATTTTATTACAAAATATACATGTTATTGGACATGACAAAAGGCTTCATACCTTAGGTTAGATTTATATATAATGTTTGCATCTGATGCCTAATAAGATAAGGGCCATGGACACACAGAGCCTTTATGTAATGCCTCAAAACATATACAAGAAAACCCTAAAATAGTAGTGTTCCTATAACAGAATGCATGAAAATTAACATTGTAAGCCATGACTATTTTCCTGAAACTTCATAAGTAATTTTATTTATTTTATTTAATCTTCATAACCTAATCAAGTAGAGTCATTATAGCCTTTATGCATATAAAAACTCTATAGAGGACAATTTGGACACATACTAATAAATGAAGAAACTCTTATTCCAGAAAATGATCTGAATGATTCAAAACCCATACAAAATATCTTTCAATTTGACAGAAAAATACTTCACTATATATAAAAATACTTCACTACATATAAATCAGTAAAGTCAGACTTGATTCAAATGTGCATCTAATTTCCTTCCTTCATCAAATTCTAGTGAAGCAGCAAATGTGTGTGTGTGTGAGCATGTGTGTATGTTGTGTATTTCAGAATGAATATATAATTGCCATGGAAAATCACGAAGTTGTGCCATCAATTTTTACAGAAATTTTAATGGATTCCTAAGAATTAAGAGGCAAATGCAGTAAGATTGGCTAAGAAATAACTCTTGAGACAAAATAGCAAAAAAAAAACACATGCACAAACATGTATGAAATCTCTTTCAGATAAGAATTGCAATTACAGTATTTAAAAGTTCCTAAAATTTAATAAGTAAAACAACTTAATAGAAACATGAGCAAATCATTTGAAAATTCAGCCCAAGAACAGCAATACACATGATAAATAAACCTCAAAGTGCACTGAAAATGATAACCTCATTCATATCAGGGACAACTTAAAACAACAATGGATACCATTTTCCCAACAGCATGTGCTCACTTTGTGCCTCTGTATGACATTTTAATAAAGGCATTTACATCATGTCTTAGACATAATACTATTGCACATTTAGACTACACTCTAGTGTAAACATAACTTTATATGCACTGGGAAACCAAAAAATTCATGTGATTCAGTTTATTGTGATGTCACTTTATTGCAGTGCTCTGGAACTGAACCCACAATATCTCTGAAGTGTGCCTGTATACTTAGGGGTATTAGTTGGAGCAATTAAATAATATGCATAATTACAATGATAGATATATTTTCAGAAAATAACATTAAAATACATAAATAAATAAATAAAGTATTTTTTCCTATAACAAAAGTACTGAATTGAAAATTATTTTTAATTCATCAAAATCAAGAGGATTTTCTCTTCTAACTCTTGAACTCCATATTTATGCCAAAACGTAAATAACCAAGCCACTTTGGCTAAAGATCATGAGGTCATTAGAAATAAGAGGAATTTCATCAGTCACAGCTTCAAAAACAGTTGTTTCTTTTTGAAATGATGGATTTAATTTATTTCAAGTGAAATTTCAATCACTGGTCCCACAATTCTGTTTAATTTGACTCTTAACTGCTCATGTTACTAAAACTTACATGTAATATTAAAATCGGCTTTGAAATTTCAATGATTAGGGATTTTATGTCAATATGTTAGCATTTTAATCTATACTTAAATACATATGTTATTGATACATTATTTTTAAGAGCGTATATAATTCTAAAGGTTAAAATTATAAAATAATTATGCATGTAGAAATCTGAGTGTGTGGAAACAAGAAAATGTATTTGTGTGTGTGTTCGTGAGACAGAGACAGAATGAAAGATGATTTTAAATATTTTCAAAATTTGGTTATTATTTTGATAAATTGATAGCTTTATACAATCTAAGCCATGATACATATTCTATTATTAACTGATAATAAACCATATTTCTTAAGTTCTTCATTTTGCTTTCTAGAAATTATCAGAAGCTAAACCAGATAAAACCTGCAACAGTTTAACTTGTATGAATTTATGCATGATATATTTTATTCTCAGAAAGCATTATGAAACAATACTATATGTTTTGCTTTTTTTGTATGCCATATGGTGGGGTAACATCTCATACTTTTTCCACCTGAGTATCCTGTTATTGCAGCACCATTTGTTGAATTTTTTGGTTGTTTGCTTGCTTTTGTTGGTTTCTTTGTTTGGGAAGTGCATGGGCCAGAAATCAAACTCAGGTCTCCCGTATGGCAGGTGAGAATTCTAGAACTGAACTACCCTTGCACCCCCTATATGTTTTTTTTTTTTTTTTTTTTAATGTCTGCATTAAGCTTGCCTTTGCGCTGGGTTCCTTTTGTAGAATCCATATTCTATATCCAAACTAAATATGTATAAAGATCAATTTAATTTATCTGATGAAACTGCAGTTTGTAGAAAATTGATATTCTCTGAAAATATACTAAACTAGACTTGGCATATTTTAGCAATCATTAGCAGTATATCTGTTTCCACAGTCTTTCACTTTCTGTATAAATGCTCATAATACCTCTTTTTTTCTTTAATGCACATTAAAGAACAGGAAATTTGAATTCTGAGGCTCAGCCAAGATTTTATTCATAATAAGATCATATTGTCTCTGATGTGCTTACAGCATTAACAACTTGCCATAAAACAAGTTATAGCTTAAAGGCTTAAAATCCATTCCCTGTGAAACACACCTGCTGATGACTCACTCTCAAACGATATAATTTTCAGGGTTATTTGATTTCCCATACTGAACATTTTATATTGGTTCCATCTTTTAATCAGAGCATCTACTGTGACATACATATGAATTGTGACCAATCAATGTTTGCATATTGATTGTTCAGAACTAAAAATGCATTTTCCCATAAAGCAGTAGTTTCCTATCAGGAGATTAGGTGCACAAAATCCTATTTGAACTATAAAGTGGTTAAAAAATAATACAATTATATTAAAACAAATCTTCATTCTTGAGATCAGAATCATTTGGCATAGGCGATAAAAAGTGTAAGAAAAGTTAAAAAAAAAAAAAAAAAGAGGACAAAATACTTAAAATTCCCTATATCTGTCCTGGTCTTGAATCCTGCCTCTTCTACCTGTTAGGGGTTTGCCTTTGGAAAAATTACTTAAATTACATAGCCTGAATTTAGAGATAAGCTTATTAATATTACATTAATTGCTCCTAGAATTGGAAATGCATTTAGAGAATTTCTCTAAAGATTTTATGATGACATTCTCTGCTCTAGATCTCTGGTCTATAAATGAAAACTTTGAATAAAGTCATACTATATAGGAAATAGAATATAAGAAATTCCCTGTCTTTGTAAATTTCATGATTCAGGGTTACTCGTTACTACTAAGAATGCTGTGACATTTTCTAGAAATACAATCTGTAGCAGAAAGGAGAAGAAAAGGAAAAAATCAGTACCCTGTTTTCATAGGAATATATGCATATTTAAAATTAAAATACAATTTGTTAGATTTTTCAAGCATTTTCAGAGGTCATATGACATCAACTATTAAAGTCAGTGTGATTTCCCCACTCCTGGCATGCTGCTAACCTCAAATAAAGAAAAGGGGGTGGGCCATGGTGGCTCAGCAGGCAAGAATGCTTGCCTGCCATGCCAGAGGACCGGGGTTTCATTCCTGGTGCCTGCCCATGTAAAAAACGAAAAGAAAAGAAAGTCAGGAAGGCTGAAATGTATTGAAAATCACCTGGTAGCCTTTGAAAAAGAGAATTGACATAACAGTGCCTATATTTTGTAAAAATTAATAAATTTAAATTTGTAACGATTGTGATATTTGCTAATCTTAGTTAAAAGCACTTTGGATGGAATTCATTTTACTTGTTGTCTCAGCTTGATTGATCCAAGCAAAGAATTGCTGCTTAGGATTGCCTTTTTTCTTACCTTACAACTCTGACTAATTGACAGTCAAGAAGAAAATGAGAGAAAAATAGGCATTAATAAGACTGATATGTGAAAGTCAAGAAAGAGACCAAACCCTTGAACAAAGTAAATGGCCTTTGGTAACATCAGTAGATAGTTGTTATTTTGACTAGAGCATGCATCTGACACTTTAGAATGACATAAGGAGTACATCCCAAGGTTATTTTATGATATGTGATGCCCCATTAAAATCAATCCCTTTAACACTGAAACAGTCTGCCTTGTAAGACTTTATTCTCATTTTAAAGTGAATACATCTCAAACAAAGCATATTCTCCAACTATCATTGCAGTTTATCTTTCTATTTAGTTGACTTTTGTATTCAGTCATAGTTTATGCTTACTTTGACTGGAAATTGGAGCTTGCAATAATCATAATTTATTATGCTAACAAACTATCCTTAACAACAAAGATTTTTTTGGCAGTCTGTAGTCATTTTAAGTTTTCCTGCAATCAATAAGATGAGAGGAGAAACTCTGAATCACCAGCAACCTTTTTTAGTTTTACAACAATAAATACTAACAATGAATGTAATAACAGAATCAGGTTTGGGCCATGAAAAAGTAAATGTTTCTTTGTTGTTTTAAAAGTGGCTTTCCTTTGTGGATTCTTATTAATATTACTAAAATTATAAGTAGATATTCAGTAAATACTTTTTATTGATGAAGACAATGATCTTGTAAAGAATGTCAAAAAGGCTAAAACTCAAATTTCCTTCTAACCATGAAAACTTTAAGCAGACATCTTATATTGATAATTCTAATTCAAAAATAAAATGATTACCTAGATCCTAGAGAAAAAAAATTGGATCCCGGTTTGTCATATTCTGTCCATTTATATTGGCATTTATATTTTTAAATAATGACATTATGTCAAGAATTTGTATTTGCTCTTGTTCTTTCATACAAATATCTTAAATATTGAGATTTCAGGATCTGAGATATGTCCTTGCAATGTTTAACAAGTTTTCACAAAGAAATAAAATCCACAGTTCCTTGTCTTAACCTTGTATGTGCGTGTGTGTGTGTATGAGATGATTATTAATTTACTTAACATTTTAGATAATGAATATTCCAGAAGCAAACTTCTTTAAAAAAACACATGTAAAAGTATTTCCTTAAATTTACAGAATAAATGTCCTTAAACTTATGGTATAAATTAGTAAGTATAATATATAGTGCAAAATAATATAGTATAGCATCTTTAGGAATATACTTGAGTTTCTCTACCAACATTAATTGTTGGCTTGTTAGAAAACCACATCTAGTACTACTGCAGTGCTAAGATTACTAAATTTATTTTTGACTTCTGAATGTCTAAATCATTTAAGATGACATATATTATAATGTTTTAATTAAATACTAATTTAAACCTCAAATGATAATATCACAATCATCAAACATTCACCACATTTGACTACTCTAGTTTCTTCATTTCAAAAAGTCAAATTCACTCTCAAGGGACTATATTTTGTGCCTATTGACCAAGAGTGAACCTTAAAACCTTGTTACTAATCATAAATTACTCCCTTCCCTTGGCCTTTACAAAACATTGCTCTATTAATCATTCTCATAGGTATGAAAGAATGTCTTCAGTTACTCCATTTTGAGTGGCTCCATTTTAAATCATCTTTAATCACTCTCATCGAACAACAACTAACCACATCCAGGCCTCCTCTCCTTTCTCTATCTGCCCAGACTTCCTAAGAGATTAGTCTCCAAGTTTTCCACTCATCTCCCTAAGTTCTCTGCAGCAGTCTAAACTGGGCCACAATCACATTTTTGAAACAGCTCTCATTAAATTTACTAATGACCTACAGTTGAATTGAAAGGCATCTATTAAGACTTCATTCTATATGAATTTCTAAAGCATTTTCATTTTTGGCATTAGATAAACTCTGTGCAAAAAGCACTTTTACTTATTATTTGTGCAAACTTTTTTAGCTCTTTAACATTCTCAGACTCTCAGTTTCCTTGTATATATATATATAGAACAAAGTTTCTATTATACCTGAGCTGTATTTCCACAATGTACCAAATAGTAACTACTCCACAATATAAAACTGTGACAGTGGAAACCAGCAATTTTGGTGATTAAATGAGATAATATATAGACAGAGCATTTTATTATCTGACACATATTAAACACTCAAAAAAATTAACTACCCCTACTTTCTAAAATGATCCCTTCCATGTGACTCTTTCATTCCATGTAACTTTGCACTAATATCTCTTTTATAATTAACTCAGCCAAAAACCATCAAGAACACAACTGTTGTTGACAAAGTAAGATTCTTCACTTTTCTGAACAAGGGAGATGACACAATGGGGTTACTGTGGGCTGCTTTAATAATGGGAGAGGTAGGAAAGGCTACCTTGGTTTTGTATTAGAGATTCCTGAAATGGATTCTTCAGAATTTATAACTGAGAGTTGTAATCTTTAGGACAGTAATAATAAATAAAATCAACCCAAACAAGAATAAGCAGATGCTATTTATGCAGAGTTTCATAACATCATTTGAGTTCAGCAGTGACTCAATGCAGGCACAGGAGTGGGAAGGCGCTTTTTTCAGTGTGAATAAAAAGGCTTCAGGTATCGTCTGATAGGAACATAGAAAAGTTGGAGGCAAGCTGACTAGTGATTGTTTTGGAAATCATATTGGCTTTCTCTGGTTGGTCCTGAGTTGAAAATAGGAACGAAGATTAGAGAAGCTGACATCATTGGCCAAGTCAATGTTTCTGGGTTAAATTGTGGTGTGCCTCCCTGGTTTAGCTGCTGTAGAGGTTGTGGGTCAGACTCCTATTTGTATGTGGCCTGGCCACTGTCCATTATTATATTCACTTCTTAAAACACATGAATTCATAAAGAATATGTTTCAGAACAATTTGCTATCTGATCTTGAACCACATATCTCTGAATGAAGTGGTGTTTAAAAAATTCTTGAATTTAGATATTTTTGTAGATATCATGACTTTGGTTTGGTTGATCTACTTTGTGAGTCAGAGGATATTATATGGGCTGTGGTTTCTGTTTCAATTCTCAGTTCTTTCCTAATATCTTAGCAGTCACCAGGTCAGGTTTTCACTTACCACAAACTATAAATACCTCCATCTGGATGTTTTCAAAGCATCTCAAAAATTTTTCTGAACTTTTTCTACATATTGGCATTTTTTTTACTTACATTTAATGGCTTTTCTTGATTTTCATTTGCATTGAGTTAGTATAGGTCTTAATTATGTCCTGTGTAGAATATGGTAATATATTTCTAATAGGTTTATCTGATTCTTTTCCCACCCCTCATTCCAATCTATAAATCAGCATGCTACTTAAGTTATATTTCTATAGCATAGAATTTGCTTAAAACAAACAGTGAATTCCATATTTAATATAGAAGGAAGTCAAAACATGACATATCAGACATGTTATATCCTGCTTCAGTCCACCTTTCCACAGTCTCCACCTTTCCCTGGCATTGTCATATCTCTAAGCACCTGAACTTTTTCTCAGTCTGACAAATGCTTTTATAACATTATGTGCTGCATTTTCTCCCTTCTCTTGCCTGGTGATTTCACATTCATCTGAACCTTCAAGGTACAGATCTAGTGTAAGTAAATGTTATCTATTAATTAAGCCTTCTCAAACAAAATTAATTGCTTCTTCATTATATTCTAATAGCACTTTAGTATTCTTGTAGTAATACCTATCAGATTATTGTTAACTGGGTCCATATCATATTAGATGCCTCATATTAAGATTTCATTATCTTATTACCCCTGTTGAACAGAAGAGGAATCTTAGTCTTAGAGAGATAATAGCTCCTAAAGTACTCTAACATTAAATTTTGCGATATGCAAATTTACTCAACTCTTTACCCTCTTTACAACCCATTTAATCTACTAGTATATTCTAGCTACTATCTGTTGCATTAAAATTAGAGGTTTAAGCATGTTTTCCTCTCTCATCATTCCACTAGAAACTCTAAATCACAAGTTCTTTATAATTTATATTTTTAATTTCCTTATATTTAGTTTGTTACCTCTTAGCGCATAATACTGGACAAAAATGGAGTGGGTAGGGCAAAACTTCTAATTTCTTCTAAATTTCTAATGACATTTCCGAAATATCTTAAGAAAAAAACAAAATTGCCTTAACAATATAACAATTAGGTTTAAGATTTTCATGTACCCATGACAGAGAAAGCAAATTTCTTAAGATATTAATTTGTACTTTAATTTCTGACAAAACCTTAAAGTGAAAAAGCAGTTTGTTGAATTAATTTTTCCCTACTTCATTAAAAACAAAGAAGTATATGTATTAGAGTAAATTTAGAGATACAATGCAGTAATTTTCTATGAGTTATTGTTCAATACAACTTCCAAAAGCTTTAAGTAGAGCATAACTTAGGGGAAAATAATATTTTAGGGCAAAGAAATTTTCATATTATATAGCTAAACAGGAAAAAATGTAAGAATTTGTAGTTACTTTGAATCACAATTCCTATGTAAATGCATCCTCCTATATTCTATTTATGCTATAGAATGTATAAATTGATCTGCCTTTAATGGGAAAATGCTTTCAGAGTCTGACATAAGCCCAGCCCTCCAATACACCCAGAGTCCACACTAAAAGTATACTGGGTAAGAAACTTTAGAGAGGTACCATGAAATAAAACTTCATATTGAAGATTCTCAACCCATGGTTATTTCCATCTAAGTCCTACATGTCTATTTTCTAGTATCCTGCCTTATTTATTACTAAAAGCAAAATATCAACTGTCACAGCACTCTCAGGCATTATCTTTTATGCACTTTTTCATTTTTAAAAATTGCATTGTGGTAACATACATACATATATATATGTATATATATATATATAAAACCTAAAATTTGCCATGCTTATCATTTTTAAATATTCAATTAAAAGGCATTAACTACATTCAAAACATTAGACTATCACCACAACAATCCATCACCAAAATTTTTCATCACCCCAAATAGGAATTTTGTACCCATTAAGCAATAACTCCCTATTTTCTCCTTCCCCCATTTCTTGACAACCTCTAATCTACTTTCTGTCTCTATGAATTTGCCTTTTCTTGAGATTTCATAACAGTTGAATCACACAATATTGGTCCGTCTGTTTTAATAATTTTTTCTCATGATTTCATGCTTCATCTACATTGCGGCACATATCAGAGCTTCACCCCTTTTGTTGACTGAATAATATTCCATCATAGGCATTTGCCATATTTTGTTTAATCATTTATCTGAAGATGGACACTTAGATTGTTTCTATCTTTTGGAAATTATGAATAACTCTGCTATGAACATTGGTATGCAAGTACCTGCTTGAGTCCCTGTTTCAATTATTTTGTCTATATACCTAGAAGTAGAATTGCTGGGTCATATGGTATTTCTATGCTTAACTTTCTGAGGTAGCACCAAACTGTTTTCCATAGTGGTTGCACCATTTCACTTTCATGCCAGTAATAAAAGAGTTACAACTTTTCCACAAATGCACCAACATTTATTTCTGATTGTTTTCCTTAATAATAGCCATCCTAGTAGGCATGAAGTTGTATCTCATTGTGGTTTTGATTTGTATTTCCCTAACAACCAATGATGTTGAGCATCTTCTCACAAACTTATTGACCTTTTGTATATCTTTTAAAGAAATGTCTATTCAAGTTCTTCGTTCATTTTTTAATTGGGTTGTCTGTCTTTTTATGTTAGGATATTAGGATATGTTCATTATTTAATATTTAATTTATCTATTTAAAAATAGTATGTTGAGTCAGAGGCAGGGCAAGATGGTAGCATGAGGAGGTATAGAATTTAGTTTATCCTCTAGAGTAGCTAGTAAATAGCCAGGAACTGTCTGAAATAACTATTTGAGGGACATCCATGATTGGACACACATTGTACACCAGTCTAGAATGGATGGAAGGGTTGAGGATCACACCAAAGAACTGCAAGTAAAGTGCCCAAATGTCGGAGGCTGGTGTACCTGCCCCACTGGCATGACAGGCGCAGTCAGAAACACTTCCCTGTGGGAAAAAAAAGAGGCCTCTTCTGGGGATCGGGGAGGGCAGTCCAGCCAAGCTCTGATTACAGATATTTTTTTTAACTTTTTTTATTGTGAAATATATATACCAAAAAGCAATAAATTTCCAAGTACATTTTAACAAGTAGTTATAGCACAGATTTTAAAATTTGGTATGTGTGACAGACAATTCCATGATTTTTCATTTTTTCTTCTAGTTGCTTCAAGACACTGGAGACCAACAGAAATATCAATATAATGATTCAGGAGTCATACTCATTTGTTAAATCCTATCTTCTCTGTTATACTCCTCCGTATCTCTAAATAACATATATACATAAAAGCAATAAATTTCTCCGGAGAAGATGGCGGCTTAGTAAGACGCGTGGGTCTTAGTTTATCCTCCAGAACAGCTACTAGAGAAGTAGAAACGATTCAGAACAGCTCCTGGAGCCACGACAGAGACCAAGAAGACAGCGTACCCCATTCTGGAACAGCTGACTGGGTGGGAGAACCCACTCTGGTGAGATCGCCGAGGGGCGCGCGCTTCCCCGGGCCGGGGTGGCAGGCGGCCAGAGTCCCTCCCTCCCTCCCTTCCAGGCCGGCTGGGAGAATTGGACAGGCAATCCCCTCAAGCCGCGGTGGCTGGCGCCCCCCCCACACGCATGGCCCCCCGGACCAGCTGGGAGAATTGGATCGGAGATCCCCAAGCCGCGGAGAAAGATGACTGGGATCCCTTCCAAACACGTGGGTTCCCGGTCCGGCGGGGAACGGTGGACAGACACTTCCCCAAGCCACGGCGGCAGGCACCCCCCCACCATGCTTGGCGCCCCAGGTTGGCTGGGAAATTTGAACAGGCGTTCCCCCAAGCCGCGGAGGCTGATGACCCTCTCCACGCGCGGATCCCCGGACCGGCTGGGAGATTTGGATTGGCACCGCCCCAAGCCGCTTCGGCTGGCGAACCCCCCCTACGGGAAGAGTTTTCCAAAGTTAAAGGACCCACAGCATCTTTTACTGGTGGGACCCGCAGACAGATGGGCGCCATGAGCGCCACCTACTGGGCAGTATAAGAAAAACAGAGACCAGAGATTTCACAGAAAAATCTTTCAACCTGCAGGGTCTTTCACCCAGGGAAATCTAATTAAATGCCCAGACACCAGCAGAAGATAACGGATCATGCTCAGAAAACTGAAAATATGGCCGAGTCAAAGGAACAAACCAATAGTTCAAATGAGATACAGGAGCTGAGAAAACTAATGCTGTATATACGAACAGAAATGGAAAACCTCTTCAAAAACCAAATCGATAAATTGAGGGAGGACATGGAGAAGACATGGGCTGAACAAAAAGAAGAAATAGAAAAACTGAAAAAACAACTCACAGAACTTATGGGAGTGAAGGACAAAGTAGAAAAGCTGGAAAAAACAATGGATAACTACAATGGTAGATTTAAAGAGACAGAAGCTAGAATTAGTGAATTGGAGGATGGAACATCTGAATTCCAAAAAGAAACAGAAACTATAGGGAAAAGAATGGAAAAATTTGAACAGGGGATCAGGGAACTGAATGCCAATATGAAGCACACAAATATACATGTTGTGGGTGTCCCAGAAGGAGAAGAGAAGGGAAAAGGAGGAAAAAAACTAATGGAAGAAATTATCGCTGAAAATTTCCCAACACTTATGAAAGACCTAAAATTACAGATCCAAGAAGTGCAGCACACCCCAAAGAGATTAGACCCAAATAGGCGTTCTCCAAGACACTTACGAGTTAGAATGTCAGAGGTCAAAGAGAAAGAGAGGATCTTGAAAGCAGCAAGAGAAAAACAATCCATCACATACAAGGGAAACCCAATAAGACTATGTGTAGATTTCTCAGCAGAAACCATGGAAGCTAGAAGACAGTGGGATGATATATTTAAATTAATAAAAGAGAAAAACTGCCAACCATGACTCCTATATCCAGCAAAATTGTCCTTCAAAAATGAGGGAGAAATTAAAACATTCTCAGACAAAATTCACTGAGAGAATTTGTGGTCAAGAGACCAGCTCTGCAAGAAATACTAAAGGGAGCATTAGAGTCAGATACAAAAAGACAGAAGAGAGAGGGATGGAGAAGAGTGCAGAAAGAAGGAAAGTCAGATATGATATATATAATACAAAAGGCAAAATGGTAGAGGAAAATATTACCCAAACAGTAATAACACTAAATGTTAATGGACTGAATTCCCCAATCAAAAGACATAGACTGGCAGAATGGATGAAAAAACAGGATATTTCTATATGCTGTCTACAGGAAACACATCTTAGACCCAAAGATAAACATAGGTTGAAAGTGAAAGGTTGAGAAAAGATATTTCATGCAAATAACAACCAGAAAAGAGCAGGAGTGGCTACATTAATATCCAACAAATTAGACTTCAAATGTAAAACAGTTAAAAGAGACAAAGAAGGACACTATCTACTAATAAAAGGAACAATTAAACAAGAAGACATAACAATCATAAATATTTATGCACTGAACCAGAATGCCCCAAAATATGTGAGGAATACACTGCAAATACTGAAAAGGGAAATAGACACATATACCATAATAGTTGGAGACTTCAATTCCCCACTCTCATCAATGGACAGAACATCTAGACAGAGGATCAATAAAGAAATAGAGAATCTGAATATTACTATAAATGAGCTAGACTTAACAGACATTTATAGGACATTACATCCCACAACAGCAGGATACACCTTTTTCTCAAGGCTCATGGATCATTCTCAAAGATAGACCATATGCTGGGTCACAAAGCAAGTCTTAACAAATTTAAAAAGATTGAAATCATACACAATACTTTCTCGGATCATAAAGGAATGAAGTTGGAAATCAATAATAGACAGAGTGCCAGAAAATTCACAAATACGTGGAGGCTCAATAACTCACTCTTAAACAACGAGTGGGTCAAAGAAGAAATTGCAAGAGAAATTAGTAAATACTTCAAGGTGAATGAAAACGAAAACACAACATATCAAAACCTATGGGACGCAGCAAAGGCACTGCTAAGAGGGAAATTTATTGCCCTAAATGCCTATATCAGAAAAGAAGAAAAGGCAAAAATGCAGGAATTAACTGTCCACTTGGAAGAACTGGAGAAAGAACAGCAAACTAGCCCCAAAGCAAGCAAAAGGAAAGAAATAACAAAGATTAGAGCAGAAATAAATGAAATTGAAAACATGAAAACAATAGAGAAAATCAATAAGACCAGAAGTTGGTTCTATGAGAAAATCAATAAGATTGATGGGCCCTTAGCAAGATTGACAAAAAGAAGAAGAGAGAGAATGCAAAGAAATAAGATCAGAAATGGAAGAGGAGACATAACCACGGACCTCACAGAAATAAAGGCGGTAATAACAGGATACTATGAACAACTTTACGCTAATAAATACAACAATTTAGATGAAATGGATGGGTTCCTGGAATGATATGAACAACCAACTTTGACTCAAGAAGAAATAGATGACCTCAACAAACCAATCACAAGTAAAGAAATTGAGTCAGTCATTCAAAAGCTTCCTAAAAAGAAAAGTCCAGGACCAGACGGCTTCACATGTGAAGTTTATCAAACATTCCAGAAAGAATTAGTACAACTCTCCTCAAACTCTTCAAAAAAATTGAAGCAGAGGGAAAGCTACCTAATTCATTCTATGAAACTAACATCACCCTCATACAAAAACCAGGCAAAGATATTACAAAAAAAGAAAACAACAGGCCAATCTCTCTAATGAATATAGATGCAAAAATCCTCAACAAAATTCTAGCAAATCGAATCCAACAACACATTAAAAGAATTATACATCATGACCAAGTAGGATTCATCCCAGGTATGCAAGGATGGTTCCACATAAGAAAATCAATTAATGTAATACACCATATCAATAAATCAAAGCAGAAAAATCACATGATCATCTCAATTGATGCACAGAAGGCATTTGACAAGATTCAACATCCTTTCCTGTTGAAAACACTTCAAAAGATAGGAATTCAAGGGAACTTCCTTAAAATGATAGAGGGAATATATGAAAAACCCACAGCTAATATCATCCTCAATGGGGAAAAATTGAAAACTTTCCCCCTAAGATCAGGAACAAGACAAGGATGTCCATTATCACCACTATTATTCAAGATCATGTTGGAGGTCTAGCCAGAGCAATTAGACAAGAAAAAGAAATACAAGGCATCAAAATTGGAAACGAAGAAGTAAAACTATCACTGTTTGCAGACGATATGATACTATACGTCGAAAACCCGGAAAAATCCACAACAAAACTACTAGAGCTAATAAATGAGTACAGCAAAGTAGCAGGTTACAAGATCAACATTCAAAAATCTGTAGCATTTCTATACACTAGTAATGAACAAGCTGAGGGGGAAATCAAGAAACGAATCCCATTTACAATTGCAACTAAAAGAATAAAATACCTAGGAATAAATTTAACAAAAGAGACAAAAAACCTATACAAAGAAAACTACAAAAAACTGTTAAAAGAAATCACAGAAGACTTAAATAGATGGAAGGGCATACCGTGTTCATGGATTGGAAGACTAAATATAGTTAAGATGTCAATTCTACCTAAATTGATTAACAGATTCAATGCAATATCAATCAAAATCCCAACAACTTATTTTTCAGAAATGGAAAAACCAATAAGCAAATTTATCTGGAAGGGCAGGGTGCTCCGAATTGCTAAAAGTATCTTGAGGAAAAAAACGAAGCTGGAGGTCTCACGCTGCCGGACTTTAAGGCATATTATGAAGCCACAGTGGTCAAAACAGCATGGTATTGGCATAAAGATAGATATACCAACCAATGGAATCGAATAGAGTGCTCAAATATAGACCCTCTCATCTATGGACATTTGATCTTTGATAAGGGAGTCAAGCCAACTCACTTGGGACAGAACAGTCTTTTCAATAAATGGTGCCTAGAGAACTGGATATCCATATGCAAAAGAATGAAAGAGGACCCGTATCTCACACCCTATACAAAAGTTAACTCAAAATGGATCAAAGATCTAAACATTAGGCCTAAGACCATAAAACAGTTAGAGGAAAATGTAGGGAGATGTCTTATGAAACTTACAATTGGAGGCGGTTTTATGGACATTAAACCTAAAGCAAGAGCACTGAAGAAAGAAAGAAAGAAATGGGAGCTCTTCAAAATTAAACACTTTTGTGCATCAAAGAACTTCACCAAGAAAGTAGAAAGACAGCCTACACAATGGGATACAATATTTGGAAATGACATATCAGATAAAGGTCTAGTATCCAGAATTTATAAAGAGATTGTTCACCTCAACAACAAAAAGACAGCCAACCCAATTACAAAATGGGAAAAAGACTTGAACAGACACCTCTCAGAAGAGGAAATACAAATGACCAAAAGGCACATGAAGAGATGCTCAATGTCCCTGGCCATCAGAGAAATGCAAATCAAAACCACAATGAGATATCATCTCACACCCACCAGAATGGCCATTATCAACAAAACAGAAAATGACAAGTGCTGGAGAGGATGCGGAGAAAGAGGCACACTTATCCACTGTTGGTGGGAATGTCAAATGGTGCAACCACTGTGGAAGGCAGTTTGGCGGTTCCTCAAAAAACTGAATATAGAATTGCCATACGACCCAGCAATACCATTGCTAGGTATCTACTCAAAGGACTTAAGGGCAAAAATACAAATGGACATTTGCACACCAATGTTTATAGCAGCGTTATTTACAATTGCAAAGAGATGGAAACAACAAAAATGTCCATCAACAGACAAGTGGCTAAACAAATTGTGGTATATACATATGATGGAATATTATGCAACTTTAAGACAGAATAAACTTATGAAGCATGTAATAACATGGATGGACCTAGAGAACATTATGCTGAGTGAGTCTAGCCAAAAACTAAAGGACAAATACTGTATGGTCCCACTGATGTGAACCGACATTCGAGAATAAACTTGGAATATGTCATTGGTAACAGAGACCAACAGGACTTAGAAACAGGGTAAGATAATGGGTAATGGGAGCTGAAGGGATACAGACTGTTCAATAGGACTAGATACAAAAACCTCAAAAATGGACAGCACAATTATACCTAATTGTAAAGTAATCATGTTAAAACACTGAATGAAGTTGCATCTGAGCTATAGGCTTTTTTTTTTGTTTGTCTATTTGTTTGTTTGTGTCTTTTTTTTTACTATTATTATTTTTATTTTTTTCTCTATTTTAACATTCTATATCTTTTTCTGTTGTTTTGCTAGTTCTTTTCCTAAATCGATGCAAATGTACTAAGAAATGATGATCATGCATCTATGTGATGATGTTAAGAATTACTAATTGCATATGTAGAATGGAATGATTTCTAAATGTTGTGTTAATTTCTTTTTTTCTTTAATTAATAAAAAAAAAAGAAGAAAAATAAATAAATAAATAACCCCACACTGGATCATCAGGGACCACTTGGGGGCAGGATGGGGGGCATACTCTAGGGCAGCCAGATCATATTGTAAGCATCATTAAGGGCAGGGTTCAGGGTGGACCCTCTAGGAGATTGAGACGCGTCCGCAGGACCTAGAAGCAGGCAGACTGGCCATGGCCGCGTCCTGCTCTCAGAAGCCCGGTCTGGAGGGGAGGGGCGGAGACCTGGGAGACCGAAGCTCGGCGGTACTGTACGGAGAGCGGTTGGTGGGATGACCGCTCCTTTCGCTCCGCAGACCGGACCCGGAGGGCCGCGTCCCACCCCGCCCGCCCTCCAATAAAAGTGTCAGGTACCCGAAAAAAAAAAAGCAATAAATTTCAAAGTACATCACAATAATTTCTTGTAGAAAAATTTCAGAGTTTGGTATGGGTTATATTTCCACAATCTTAGGTGCTTATTTCTAGCTCCTCTTTGGTACCAGAGGCTAGAAGAAATACCAGCATAATGATCCAACACTCATGTCCATTTGTGAAACCTGATCTTCTCTTTATAAATCCACCATTGCCTTTGATCTTCCTCTCACATTTAGGGGTATGCGGGCTATGCCCATCTAGCTTTTTCATGTGTGAAGGCGCTGTCAATAATATGGGATAGGGATAGTTGATGTCGTAGGATGGCAGGGCCCTCTGCATTTCAGTACTTATCTGTTTCTGAGACCCATCTGAAGATTATGTTTTAGAAAGTTACCCTAGTACATGGAAACTTTGTAAAATCTTAAATAATGTCCTAGGTATTTTTTAGGACTGTCAGGGATGGTTTTGGTTGAGGGTCAGCAAGTTATGATATGTAGCAATGTCTAACTGAAGCATGCATAAGAGTGACCTCCAGTATAGCCTCTTGACTCTATTTGAACTCTCTGAGCCACTGACACATTATTTTTTACACTTCTTTTCCCCTTTTTGGGCAGGATGGAATTGTTGATTCCATGGTGCCAGGGCCAGGCTCATCTCTGGGAGTCACTTCCCATGCTGCTATGGAGACTTTTATCCCTGGATGTCATGTCCTACGTAAGGGGGAGGGCAATGATTTCACTTCCAGAGTTGAGCTTAGAGAGAAAGAGTCCACATTTGAGCAACAAAAGAAGTCCTCCAGAAGTAAGACTTGGGCATACCTATAGCTAGGCTAAACTTATCCACTACATCCATAAGCTTCTATTAATTGGGGTCTCCCTAATGTTTGGCACAGTATCTGGGATTTCCCCGGTGGTAAAGTTTAATAGTTTCAAAATTTTCCCCCCATCCCTCAAGGGACTTTGCCAATACTTTTTGATTATCTGTTTAATATACTCTGGGATGTATCCAGACATTAAATTAAGCTATACAGGATTAAAAATTCTCATTCTTATTCTGGGCAACATATGCTTGGATTGTTTAAATGATATCTCCAGACAAGTTGAGTTAGATTGTATGCTAAGGAGATTTAGAATCTTGAAATAATAAAGCTTTCTTCCTTTGGTCTCAAAAAGTAGGTGAAGTTCTACAATATAGGCAATCTCTTCCTTACCCCTGTATTCTGAATTATCTTAACCCTGACCTGATCACTTCATTTTTATTTCTAAATACCAGGTTATACATATATAAAACAGCATCTCAAAATCCAGAAATAACAATTACCACTTCAGAATAAATGTGACTGCTATAAGAACTTACAATCTAGGCCCTAGTTTTCTAAATGGGATTGTATAATATTTCCTCTTCTGTTCTGGCTTATTTTGCCTCACCAAATGTCCCATAGGTTCATTCACATCATTACATGCCTCACAATTTCATTCTTTTTGTAGCAGTACCATGTTTGATCATAAGTTTATACCATCGTTTGCCAATCTACTTCTCAGTCAGTGTATCTTTCAGCTACCTTCATCTACCTGGCCTCACGTATAATGCCCAAAATCCAATTGCAGTTTTAAAGAACAAATACGGTCTGTTGAACACAAGCTCCAAGCATAGATAAACCAAGAGCAAGCAGGGAAGGAATCCTGAAGTTTCTTCAGGCAGGCAGGTGGCAGAAAGCAAGCAAACGGACAAAAAACTTAGACTTTTGAAGTTGGCTCAGCTCAGAGTACTGGAAAAGGGTGATAACTCAAGGCATACGGAGACAAGCACCAACTTGAGGCTCTTGACAAGAGAATAAGTTGAACTGAACACCAAAAAACAGAGAACAAAGCAAACCAATAAGTAAATCCTAGGTAAAAGAGTAAAAATGACCCCCAGAATAAACTAATCATGGAAATCAGATGGTGAGACAACAATTAAGACAAAAATTATGAGTCAGCCCGCCCCCAGCGGCGCGCCGCCGCCGGTCGTCAGTGCCAAGCCGCTGCGGAGAGGCCGTGGGCCCGGGCAGCTGGCGGGCAGAGACGCCGGCGCCCTCCCCACTAGGGCCCTCACCAGACTTATTTCTTATATGTGATGCCATTCCAGCACTGGACTCATGGAGGCTGAACATTTACTCAGGAGTCCATAAAGGCCATTGTGTTCTATTGAAGAAGATGTCTAACAGTAATACTACTCAGGAGACTCTGGAAATAATGAAAGAATCAGAAAAAAAACTGGTGGAAGAATCTGTAAACAAAAACAAGTATATATCTAAGACTCCAAGTAAAGAAGAAATTGAGAAAGAAGGTGAAGATACCAGTTTACATCAGGAAACACCGAGGCGGACATCCAACCATGGTCATGCCAGGAAACGAGCCAAGTCTAATTCCAAGCTGAAGTTGATGCGCAGCCAGGCAGTATGTGAGGAGTCCTCTACCCCATTTGCTGATGGGCCACTAGAAACCCAGGATATAATTCAGTTACACAGCAGTTGCCCTTCTGACAAGGAAGAGGAGACGTCCACAAAGGATGTCTCTGGAAAGGAAGACAAGGAAAAAAACAAAGAAAAGGTTACAAGAAAGATGCTATCCAGAGACTCCAGCCAAGAATATACCGACTCCACTAGAATAGACTTACATGAATTTCTTGTAAATACATTGAAAAACAACCCAAGGGACAGAATGATGCTGCTAAAATTAGAACAGGAGATTCTGGAATTTATTAATGACAACAATAACCAGTTCAAGAAATTCCCTCAAATGACCTCATATCACCCTATGCTTTTACACCGGGTAGCTGCTTATTTTGGGATGGACCACAATGTTGATCAGACTGGGAAAGCTGTCATCATCAACAAAACCAGTAACACAAGAATACCTGAACAGAGGTTCTCAGAACACATAAAAGATGAGAAGAATGCAGAATTTCAACAGAGATTCATTCTCAAGAGAGATGACGCCAGTATGGACTGAGATGATAATCAGATCAGAGTTCCATTGCAGGATGGAAGGAGGAGCAAGTCAATAGAAGAGAGAGAGGAGGAATATCAAAGGGTCCAAGAGAGAATATTTGCCCGAGAGACTGGCCAGAACGGATATCTAAATGACATCAGGGGGAACCGCGAGAGGCTGAGCCGTACCTCAAGCAGCCGCCAGAGCAGCACAGACAGTGAACTCAAATCTCTGGAGCCAAGGCCCTGGAGCAACACCGACTCTGATGGCTCTGTCAGGAGCATGCGGCCCCCTGTCACCAAAGCCAGCAGCTTCAGTGGAATTTCTATCCTAACTCGGGGCGACAGCATTGGAAGCAGTAAAGGTGGTAGTGCAGGAAGGACCTCTAGGCCAGGTATGGCATTAGGTGCCCCAGAAGTGTGTAACCAGGTCACCTCATCCCATTCTATCCGGGGCCTTCTCCCTTGCACTGCCCAGCAACAGCAGCAGCTTCCTGCTCTCCCACCCACACCTCAGCAACAGGCATCCTTGAATAATCACATGATCTCACAGGCAGAAGACCTCAGCAACCCCTTTGGACAAATGAGCCTTAGCCACCAAGGATCTGCTGAAGCAGCTGACCCATCTTCAGCTCTGTTCCAGCCCCCACTTATCTCCCAACACCCTCAGCAGACTAGCTTCATCATGGCTTCTACAGGACAGCCCCTCCCCGCCTCTAACTATTCCACGTCTAGCCATCCACCACCTACTCAGCAAGTCCTGCCACCCCAGGGCTACATGCAGCCCCCTCAACAGATCCAGGTTTCTTATTATCCCTCTGGACAGTATCCTAACTCCAACCAGAAATACTGACCTCTCTCTCACCCGGTGGCCTACAGCCCCCAGCGTGGTCAGCAGCTGCCTCAGCCATCTCAGCAGCCTGGTTTACAGCCCATGATGCCTAACCAGCAGCAGGTGGCTTACCAAGGCATGATTGGGGTCCAGCAGCCACAGAACCAGAGCCTGCTCAGCAACCAGAGGAGCAGCATGGGAGGCCAGATGCAAGGCGGGGTGGTTCAGTACACTCCACTGCCTTCTTACCAAGTCCCAGTGGGTAATGACTCTCAAAATGTGGTCCAGCCACCTTTCCAGCAACCCTTGCTGGTCCCTGCAAGCCAATCTGTACAAGGGGGCCTCCCGGCAGGGGGTGTTCCAGTGTACTACAGCATGATCCCACCAGCTCAGCAGAATGGTACCAGCCCTTCTGTGGGGTTTCTGCAACCTCCTGGCTCTGAGCAGTACCAGATGCCTCAGTCTCCCTCTCCCAGCAGTCCACCACAGATGCCACAGCAGTACTCAGGAGTATCACCTTCTGGGCCAGGTGTGGTGGTCATGCAGCTAAATGTCCCTAATGGACCCCAAGCTCCCCAGAACCCATTCATGGTCCAGTGGAGTCACTATAAAATTACAGCATGGACCAGCAGGGCCAGAAGCCTGGAGACCTGTACAATCCTGACAGTAACCCTCAGGCCAACACACAGATGAGCAGCAGCCCCGTCACATCCCCTACCCAATCCCCAACACCCTCACCTGTCACCAGCCTCAGCAGCGTCTGCACAGGACTCAGTCCTCTACCTGTCCTCACACAGTTCCCCCGGCCTGGAGGTCCAGCACAGGGTGATGGGCGGTACTCCCTCTTGGGCCAGCCATTACAGTACAATCTGTCCATCTGCCCTCCCTTGCTCCATGGCCAGTCGACTTATACAGTGCACCAGGGACAGAGTGGATTGAAGCATGGAAACCGGGGCAAGAGACAAGCACTCAAATCTGCTTCCACTGACCTGGGGACAGCAGACATTGTCCTGGGGCGGGTGCTGGAGATGACAGATCTCCCTGAGGGCATCACCTGCACCAAGGCTGACAAACTCTCACTCAGCTCGCCCTGTCTGGCGCCAAGATCCAGTGGCTCAAGGATGCTCAGGGGCTGCCTGGTGAGGGTGGAGGGGACAACGGTGGGACTGCTGAGAACGGCTGCCATGTGGACCTCGCTGCCTTGTACACCATTGTGGCTGTGTTCCCCAGCCCCCTGGCTGTCCAGAATGCCTCCCTTCCCCTCAACAACTCCGTGAGTTGCTTCAAACTTCGAGTGGCCAAAAAGAACGATGACCTGAGGATCCTGGAGTGAGCCAGCTCCCAATAAGTGAAGGAGGGAAAAGGACTGGCACAGTAGGGGTGGGGACAAGGTGAAAGAGGGTCGAGGGATCCAGAGAGAACACTGACAGGTAGAAAACAGGGAGACAGATGCTAAACTGGAGCCTAAGACAGTAAGAATAAACATGGAAGCAAACACTCACACTGGCACTGGACTCCTCACTCCCCTGCCGTCATCCCTTTTCTGTCCCAGTTGGCTCCTCTCTGCTTCCCTCTCCTTCCCATCCTCTTCTATCATTTTTTTATCTCTTTTCCCACCACAAAATTATTTTTTTTCATATTCTTTGGCCAGGTAGAATTGGGAAGGTCCACAATCCTGTATTCTATTTCCTTGCTATCTAAGCTCCCTTTTATTTTTTGGTCATTATGAATATATTTATATGGACAGAATTAAGAAAAACAATATTGGGCGGGCCGCGGTGGCTCAGCGGGCAAAGTGCTTGCCTGCTATGCCGGAGGACCTCGGTTCGATTCCCGGCCCCAGCCCATGTAACAAAAAACGGAAAAACAAAATACAATAAAACAAGAAAATGTTTAAAAAGTTGTTTCCCTTTCTTCCTTCCTTCCTTCCTTCTATCCTTCCTTCCTTCTCTCTCTGTCTTTCCTTTAAAAAAAAAAAAAAAAAAAAAAAAAAAAAAAAAAAAAAAAAAGAAAAACAATATTGATTTCTCCTTCCTCTCACTTCCCTCATCTTGTCTCCCAAACCCCACAGAGTTAAAACTTGGGCCCCCCTCACCCCCTAGAACACTTGTATATTGTTTGAAGTTTGTGCTGTAGTAACAGACACAGTATTTCATTGCACATACAGATGTTTGCTGGGTATATTCACTGTAAATTTTATTTAATCTGTTTTTTTTTGCTTGTGGGGGGGTTACTTGGGGGGAGGTTGGTTTTGTTTTTAAATATAAAAAAAAATCTTCTGTCAAAAAAAAAAAATATATGAGTCATACTAGGAAAAATGAAGATAGCACCAAGTCAAAGGAACAAACTAATACTTCAAATGAGATACAGGAGTTGAAACAATTAATTAATGTTCAGTCAAACATACTAAATCAAGTAAAAAATCAAATTGACAAGTAGAGGGAAGATATGGCAAGAGAGATGAAGGATATAAAGAAAACATTGAGCAGCCATAAAGAAGGACTCTAAAGCCTGAAAAACAAATGGCAGAATTTATGCAAATGAATGGCACAATAGAAGAGATGAAAAACAATGGTGACTTACATCAGCATATATGAAGAGGCAGAAGAAAGGATTAGCGAACTAGAAAAGAAGAAAGGATTAGTGAACTAGAGGACAGGACATCTGAAATCCTACACATAATAGATAGGAAAAATAATGGGAAAATATGACCAGGGTCTAGGGAATTAAATGGAAATCTGACATACACAGATATATGTGATAAGGTTTCCCAGAAGAGAGGGCAAGGGGAAAGGGACAGAAAGAATAATGGAGGAAATAATCATTGAAAATTTCCCATCTCTTATGAAAGACATAAATTTACAGATCTAAGAAGTGCAGTGTACCCCAAACAGAATAGCTCCACATAGACCTACTCTAAGACACATACTAATCAGATTATTAAATATCAATGACAAAGAGAATTCTGAAAGCAGTGAGACAAAAGTGATCCATTAAATACAAGTGAAGCTTGATAAAACCATACAGATTTTTTAATGGAAAACAGTGGTATGATATATCTAAGATTCTGAAAGAGAAAAACTGCCAATAAGGAATTCTATATGTGGCAAAACTGTCCTTCAAAAATCTGGTACAGTTTAACATATTCTCAGACAGACAGACACTGAGACAATTTGTGACTAAGAGGCCAGATCTACAAGAAATACTAAAGGCAGCACTACAGGCTGATAGGAAAAGACAGGAGAGAGACAGCTGTAATAAAGTGCAGAAATGAAGACTACCAGCCAGGGTAAAAAGAGAAAAAAAAAATAAGTTATGACATATAAAATCCAAAGACAAAATGGTAGAAGAAAGTATTGTCTTTATAGTAAAAACATTAAATGATAGTGGATTAAATTCCCTGTGCCAGTTTGAGAGAATATGGACCATAGAAAAGCCATGTTTTAAACCTGATCCATTTTATGGAAGTAGCCATTTCTTTTAATCCTTATTTAGTACTGTAGTGGGAACTTGATTAGATTATCTCCAAAGGAGGTGTGGCTCACCCAATTGTGCATATTAACCTTTGATTAGAGGGAGATGTGACTCCACCCATTCCAGGTGGGTCCTGATTAGTTTACTGGAATCCTTTTAAAGGGGAGACATTTTTGGAGACAGCCATGAGAATCGCGAGAGCCCATACAGCCAGAGACCTTTGGTTATGAAGAAGGAAGACACCTCTGGGGGAGTTTCATGAAACAAGAAGGCTGGAGAGAAAGCTAACAGATGTCACCATGTTTGCCATGTGCCTTCCCAGTTGACAGAGAAACCCTAAACATCTTCGAACTTCTTGAACCAAGTTATCATTCCATGGATGTCTTAGATTGGACATTTTCATGGCTTTAGAACTGTAAACTTGCCACTTGGTAAATTTGCCTTTTAAAAGCCATTCTGTTTCTGGTATATTGTATTCCAGCAGCTAAGAAACAAGAACATTCCCCAATCAAAAGACACAGATTAGTAGAATGGATTAACAAACAGGACCCATATATATGCTGTCTAGAAAAAAACTCACTTTAGACCCAAGGACAAAAACAGACTGAAAGTGAATGGCTGGAAAAAAGAATTTCACACAAACATCAAACAGAAAAGAGTATATTAATATATGACAAATTAGACTTCAAATGTAAAACAACTAAAAGAGACAAAGAAGGACAGTATGCATAATGATAGGAAAAATTCATCCAGAAGATATAACAATCATAAATACTAATGCACAAAGCCAGTGTTCCAGGATTCATGAGGCACACACTGACAATAATGAAAGAAGAAGTAGACAAATCTACAATAATAGTTGGAGACCTCAATATAGTACTTTCATTAATGGATAGAACATCTAGACAGAAGATCAATAAGGAAACAAAGATTTTGAATAATAAAATAAATGAACTAGACTTAACAGACATTTACAGACTATTATACCCCATAACAACAGGATGCATATTTTTCTCAAGGGCTCATAGATCATTCTCCAAAATAGAAAACATGTTAGGTCACAAAAGAAGTCTCAACAAATTGCAAAAGTCTGAAATTACACAAAACACTTTCCTGGATCATAATGTAATGAAGTTAGAAATCAATAATAGGTGGAGAGAAGAAAATTCACAAATACATGTAGGCTAAACAACACACTCCTAAACATCCAGTGTATCAAGGAAGTAATTACAAGATAAGTCAGTAAATATCTCGAGGCAAATGAAAATGAAAAAGCAACATATCAAGATTTATGGGGTATTGTAAAAGTGGTGCAGAAAGGGAATGTATTGTCCTAATTGCCTAAATTCAAAAAGAAGAAAGAATAAAATCAAGGAATTAACTGTTCACTTGTATGACTAGAGAGAGAACAGCTACTAAACCCAAAGCAAACAGAAGAAAAGAAATAATAAAGATTAGAGCAGAAATAAATGAAATTGAGAACATGAAAACCATAGACTCAACAAAACTAGAATCTGGTTCTTTGAGAAAATCAACATCATCAATGGACAGAGAGAGATAGAGACTGCAAATAAAATCAGAAATGGGAGAGAGGACATAACTACTGACCCTGCAGAAATAAAGGAGATAATGAGAAGATACTATGAACAATTATAGGCTAATAAACTAGACAACAGGGATGAAAAGGACAACTTCTTAGTAAACAATGAACAATGAACAACTAACACTGACGCCAGAGAAAAATAGATAAACTCAACAAACCAATCAGAAGTAGAGACTAAATCAATTAAGAAGCTCCCCAAAATGAAAAGTCCAGGCCAGATTAATTCACAAGTTAATTCTACCAAGTAGTCAAGAAAGAATTAGTACCAATATTGCTCAAAATATTCAAAAAAAAATTGAAGAGGAGGGAAAGCTACTTAACTCATTCTACAAAGCCAATATCATTCTAATACCTAAGCCAAAGATACTACAAGAAAGGAAAATTACAAACCAATCTCTTTAATGAATACAGATACAAAAATACTCAACAAAATACTTGCAAATTGAATCTAGCAGCTTATTAAAAGAATCATATAACATGACAAACTAGGATTTATTTCAAGTATGCAAGGCTGATTCAACACAAGAAAATCCATTAACAATATGACACATCAATAAATCAAAGCAGAAAAAACACATGATCATCTCGACTGATGCAGAAGAGGTTTTTGACAAAATTCAACATTCTTTCTTGAAGAAAATGATTCAAATGATAGGAATAGAAAGGAAATCCTTCACCACGATAAAGGGCATATATGAAAAACCCACAGCTAATATGATACTCAATGGGGAAAGGCTGAAAGCTTTCCTCTGTGATCAGGAACAAGGCAAGGATACCCACCATCATCCTTGTTATTCAACACTGTACTTGAAGTACTAACCAGAGCAATTAGACAAGAGAAAAAGAGGCATTCAAATTGGAAAGGAAGAAGCAAACTTTTCACTGTTTGCAGATGATATGTTGAAAAGCCTGAAAAACTTACAGCGAAGACTCTAGAGCTAATAAATGACTACAGCAAGGCCACAGGGTAAAAAATCTGTACCCAAAAATCACTAGTGTTTCTATACACTAGTAATGGGCAATATGAGGAGGAAATCAAGAAAAAAAATTCCATTTACAATAGCAACCAGAAGAATCAAATATTAGGAACAAATTTAAATAGACCTATACACAGAAAACTACAAGAACTTGCTAAAGAAACTCAAATAAAATAATAACATTTCTAAAGAAAATCAAATAAATAAATAAAAGGACAAAAAATGTTCATGGATTGGAAGACTAAATATAGTTAAGATGTCAATCCTATCCAAACCGATTTATAGATTCAATGCAATACCAATTAAAATTCCAACAATATGCTTTGCAGAAACAGAAAAACCAATAACCAAATTTATTTGGAAGGGCAGGGTGCCTGAATGACTAAAAATATTTTGAGAAGGAGGAATGAAGTGGGGGGGTCTCACACAACCTAATTTTAAAGCATATTACAAAGCTACAGTGGTCAAAACAGGATGGTACTGGCATAAAGATATATATACTGATCAATGGAATCAAATTGAGTGTTCAGAAATAGACTCTCTCATTTATGAAAAATTGATCTTTGATGAGGTGGTCAAGCCAACTCAACCTGGACAGGGCAGCCTCTTTAATTACAGTGTTTTGAGAATTGGATATCCATATATAAAATGACGAAAGAGGACCCATATCTCACACATTATACAAAATATTAACTCAAAAAGGATTACAGTCACATCTATTCCAGAGTTGTAAATGTCATTTCTGGTTGTAACTGTTATATCTAAATTCTGAGATGCTGAAAATTTCATGTATAATCTGGTCGTTCCCTGGAATTTTGGGTATTTATGTGACACCTAAGACTCAGAACTAGAGTTCTGCAGCTGTCAAAGTCCCATACAGCAACTGTTAAAAACACTGAAAAAGTGATCAGATTTCAATTACAGATATGAATGAAGCTGATCTGGGTAAGACTAAGGTGATCTGGGTAGGACTAAGGTAAATCAGACTAAAGGGTAAAGAATGATATTAATTGCAGTTTAAAATTTCTAAGTCTGTGTGAGACCAAAGGAAAAGATGTTATTGGTAGCAAAAATTATATTTTTGGTAACATGGTATCTAATTTAACTTGTATGGTCAGTTTATTTGAATGTGATAACTTCACGAAATCTTGAATAGGGAATGAGTTCTTGTTGGTTTATATCCCAGAGTAATCTGAGCAGGAGCTTAAAAAAGTATTCGCAACATCCCATTGAGGGACTGGGTATAAATTGCCCTACCCAGGGAAGACCTGATATTCTTACAAACATTGGAGACTGCCAATTTGATGGGCCAAGGCCTCAATCATGGGACTTTCCCTTATGAAATTCATTTCTGCAAAGGGAGAGCTAAGCCTTCTTATGATTATGCTTAAGATTCACCTGCAGACAACCTCTTTTGTTACTCAGATGCGGATTTTCTCTCTAACCAACTCTGCAGATAAAGTCACAGCCGTCTCCACTATGTGGGACATAACTCAGAGGGGTGTATATCTCCGTGACAACATGGGGCATGATGTCCCAGGGACGAGCCTAATCCTGGCATCATGGGATTGAGAAAGACTTCTTGAAGAAAAGAGGGAAGAGAAATGAAAAAAAATAAAGTTTCAGTGGCAGAGATATTTCAAATAGAATTGAGAGGTCATTCTGGAGGTTATTCTTATGCAGTATACAGATATTCCTTTTCAGTTTCGAGGGTATTGTAGTAGCTAGAAGTAAATACCTGAAACCGTTGAAGAGTAATTCAATAGCCTTGATTCTTGAAGATGACTGAATAACTATAGAACATTTAAGGAGTGATCTTCTGTGCTGGTTTGAAAGGATTTATGCACCCCAGAAAAACCATATTTTAATCTTGATCCAATCTTGTGGGAGCAACCATTTCTTTTAAATGCTATTCAGCACAGTATGTTGGGAGCTTGATTAGATTATCTCCATGGAGATGTGACACACTCAATTGTCAGTATTAACCTTAGATTAGAGGGAGATGTGACTCCACCCATTCCAGGTGTGCCTTGATTAGTTTACTGGAATCCTTTAAAAGAGGAGAATGAGGAGAGAACCGAAGAACCATGGCAGAGCCACGAGGCCGAGAGCCCAAGCAGTCAGAGACCTTTGGAGATAAAGAAGGAATACGTTCTTGGAAGACCTTCATGAAACAAGAAGCCTGGAGACAAAGCTTGCAGATGATGCCATGTTTGCCATGGGCCTTTCCAGTTGAGAGAGAAACCCTGAACTTCATAGGCCTTTCTTGAGTGAAGGTAACCTCTTATTGGTGACTTAATTTGGATGTTTTTATAGAGTTGTTTTAATTGGGACATTTTCATGGCCTTAGAACTCTAAACGTGTAACTTATTAAATTCCCCTTCTATAAAGCCACTCCATTTCTGGTATACTGCATTCTGACAGCTAGCAAACTAGAACACCATGTGATTATGAAAACCTTGTGGCTGACACTCTTTTTATCCAGTGTATGGACAGATGAGTTAGGAAAAAGAAAAGACAGAAAATAAATAAATAATAGGGGGGTGTGTTAGTTCGATTCAGTTGTCAACTTGGCCAGGTGAGCATACCTAGTCTTGTTGCTGCAGACATAAGCCAGCGGTACGTGAACCTCATCTGTTGCCAATTACATCTGCAGTCAGTAGGAGGCGTGTCTGCTACAATGAATGATGTTTGACTTAATTGGCTGGTGCTTAAATGAGAGATTGCAACGTAGCACTGCTAAGCAGCTCAACCCAAGCCTTTGGAGATGGAGAAAGAAATCACCCCGGGGAAAGTTGTTGGAACCCAGGGGCCTGGAGAGAAGACCAGCAGAGACCACCCTGTGCCTTCCACGTAAGAAAGAACCTCAGTGGAAAGTTAGCTGCCTTTCCTCTGAAGAACCAACAAAATAAATCCCCTTTTATTAAAAGCCAATCCGTCTCTGGTGTGTTGCATTCCGGCAGCTAGCAAACTAGAACAGGGGGTTTGGTATGTGATGTTTGGGATGTTCTTTTTTACTATTATTCTTATTTTTATATTTTTGGAGTAATGAAAATCTCAAAAATTGATTGTGATGATGAATACACAGCTATAAGACGGTACTGTGAACCACTGTACAATTTGGATGATTATAGTGTATGTGAATATATAAAATATCTTAATAAAATTGCATTAAAAGTAGTATGTTGAGTCCATATTGTAAATTTTATGCGTTGTCTAAAAAAAAATAGTATTTTTTGCTGAAAATTAAGGAAGTATATTAAGATAAAATAAACGTAAATTGCCCAGTATCCAATTACCAATGAATAACCATTACTAGAGTTTATCACCTATATTTTTATATTTGAGACAATCCCATTTTAAAAGTTCATATACTGTTTTTCCATATTTCATATTTTAAATGTAAATAATAAAATTATTATAAAAATAGTTTTAATATTTGTAAAACAGTGAATTTTATAAAATAGTTCAATATATTGTTATACCATTTTTAATTATCATATACTTAAGACATTTTCTTTTCTTGCTTTCCCAATTCCTGGTAGGGTGAATAATGCTTAATAAATAGCATAGTGAATAAATATTTGGCTAAATATCTGATTGCTTCTTACAGTTATTATCATGTTATTATAATTACTACAATAAATGTTAAAAATGTTTGGATCAAATATATTTTGTTAGAAGTTGCTTTCCAAAAAGGTAAAATAAAGTACACAATTTTCTCCACGTCTTTGACAGCATTTCACATATCCAAACTTCCTCAAATATTTGAAAATTTAATTATCCTTTACTGATAATGTTGAACATCTCTCTTCAATTATTGGCCATCTACTCATTTTTTTTTTCCTGGGAATTGTTGAGTGACCTTATCCTCAATATCTGCCTTGAAATTTTTGGGTCTCCTTTCTTATAATGGATCTTTTATTTCTTATGAATGTACATGAAGTTTCCACACATTTTCTTTCCATCCAGCTCTATTCCTTGGTCAATATCTAGCCCTTTATGTGCCCATTTATTCACCTTACATTATGCCCTCTTTTTCCTCATTTTAGCTAAATCTGACTTTCTTTTGTTCTTCAACTTCCCCTCTGTCATTAATGGGTTAAAAGTTCAGAAGAGTTAAAAATCTCCTTCATGTCTATTGCTCTTTTTAATATGTGTGTCTTACAATAATCACTCTGCTTTCAAATTCAACACCAAAGTTTACAATGCTTTAACCCAACTTCATTTCCATACTCTATCAAAATCCAGGCTACTATTACTTTTCTATTCTTTTGCCTTTGCTTATGCCTTTCCACCTACCTGAAATAACTTTTCTCCTACTCTTTGATTTTCTGGAAAAATTCTACTTTATTTTCGGGGTTTAGAATGGCATTTCTTATATATTATTATCTCTACAAAGGTCTTCAATTCAGTGTCAATGCCTCCTCTGTGTTTTCAGAATTGTTTATATGCCAGTCCCAGTGCTTAGAACAATGCCTGTCAGAGAACGTGTGCCAGTTTGAAAGGCTGTTACCCTAGAAAAGCCATGTTTTAATCCTAATCCCATTTTGTGAAGGCAGTCTTTTGTTCTATTCCCTATTCAATACTGTGCATTTGAAACTTTAATTAGATTATCTCCCTGGAGATGTGACTCAATCAAGAGTGGTTCTTATATTGGACCAGGTGGAGATGTGTCTCTGCCAATTCCAGTTGGGTCTTAATTAGTTTACTGGAATTCTATAAAAGAGGAAACATTTTGGAGAAAGAGGAAGAATCTGAGAGAGCTGAGAACACCACAGCACCACAAAGCAAAGAGTCCACAAGCTAGCGACCTTCAGAGATGAAGAAGGAAAATACTTCCAGGGGAGCTGGAGAGGAAACTAGCAGATGACTCTGTGTTCACCACATGCCTTTCCAGCCAAGAAAGAAATCCTGTGTTCGCCATGTGCTTTCTGATGAAACAGAAACTCTGACCATGTTTGCCATGTGCCTTTCCACTTCAGAGATAAACCCTGAACGTCATCGGCCTTCTTGAACCAAGGTATCTTTCCCTGAATGCCTTAGATTGGACATTTCTATAGTCTTGTTTTAATTGAGACATTTTCTCAACCTTAGAACTGTAAACTAGCAATGTATTAAATTCCCCTTTTTAAAAGCCATTCCGTTTCTGGTATATTGCATTCCAGCAGCTAGCAAACTAGAACGACAGGTGTTAAAATTTTTTGAATGGATAAATTTATATTGAGGGTATTATCAATCTCTTTTGTAGACAATTTCATAATTAGTAATTGTGTATGTATGTATTCATATTACATTCATATAACACATATGCATGGAAACTTTACATTCTAGTTTGGGACTTCTATTGAAGATAAGGACCTAAGGACCAGGTCTTTTACATGCAATATATGTCATAAATGTTTCTGAAAGAATGGCTATAACCACACCAAGACAAGCACAGAGACAATATCTTGTGACAACAGGTGAGCTAATTTTGGAATTGGTCACTCAAGGGCAGCTGACAATCATGAAAGAGATGATTTCAAACAGAATAGTTGAAACCAGTGTTAAGGAGACACAAAACGCAAGTCATCAGTGATGGTTTAAAGATGAGTATTCGGATGACTCTAGGTTAGCAACCAAGAGAAATATTAGGACAAAAGACTGGCAAGTAACATTAACAAACTAATTTGAACTTAATTCACAGTATTTTTTTAATTCTCCATCATTTTTTGAAATAGCTAACATGAGTCCACTGATAATGTATTACCTGAATTTAAAGAGCCCTTTTGGCTGAAAATGTGTGTAGCCACAGACCCAGAATGTACAGTTATTTTGCCTTGAATAAGATCTGATAAAGAGAATTTTGTGCATGATCAGATGAGCTTTAGAAAACCCCATAACCAACAAAGCTAATTGAATGACAGCCAATAAAACCTTAATTACATGATCAAAGATAAGCTCTATATAAAAAAATAAAATCTCAACGGTGATCCAAATATTTGATCAATGCAGGTTGATGTTTCAAGTATTCAAAACTTAACATTGCACTTTGACCCCTGATTTATTAAGACTTGTTGTCTACAGTGCTCAAAATAAACAGGTAAGGCATGGTTTGCACTCCACATGGCAATTTATATTCCCACTTTTGTGTTATATTTTGCAATGAAACGTTAGATAGCAGTTGGATATGTATCTTTCCATAATACAAATCACAAGACATCTTCCCTGTTAGTCCTTAACAAACAATATTCATAGCAAAATGAACCTATTTAATGAAAAGTAGCTGCTTTTACATACTTTTATAGCACTTTGATCATATTTTGGCATAATCAGCCCTGAA
The DNA here is from genome assembly GCF_023851605.1 of Tamandua tetradactyla. Classification (NCBI taxonomy): domain Eukaryota; kingdom Metazoa; phylum Chordata; class Mammalia; order Pilosa; family Myrmecophagidae; genus Tamandua; species Tamandua tetradactyla. The sequence continues at coordinate 134,442,151 of NC_135330.1, read as the reverse complement.
GTAAATCTAGTATATGTCTCAACGGAAAGTGTTAAAGCTGAATAAAAAATTGCACAGTTCCAGTTTTCTCATGCACACTTTTTAAAACGAGGCTCAAAATTATACAGAACTATGCTGCTTAGGCATTTCTTTAATGAATCAGAGTGAATGATAGCACTTTCTTATAAACAAACAGGCACATAGAAACAGTAAAGTGGAAAGGAGGATTCAGAGAATTGCATTATGCTAATCCCAAGAAACTAATTCTTGTGATGTAGTACAAGAGCAGTCTATATCCCATTCGCTTCAAATAAGAAAATATACTGCAGAGGCCATTCAGAAGTTACTGTTACTTTGGAGTACATTCAGCAAATCAATGTAATGTGCATTCACTATTTTTGCAATGAGGGTTGCATGGGGGCTGTCAGAGTTCGAAGGCATCACCAATTCATATCAAAGAGAAGGCAATTTGATTAAAAAAAAAAAAAGTAAATTTGAGGACTCAGGATTGCAGTCTCACCCAGAGGATAGCAAACAGAGGAGCACGCTAGAGAAGCATTTGCTTGAATTTTATATGGCTCTCGCAATTGAATTTTAATTTAAATATGTTACATGTTTTGTGTAACGGAAAATATAACACTGAAGAAACTTAAGAAATACTGTTTAGGGTATGAAAATATATTATTAATTAAGTTTTCCATTGAAGAAATGTATATTGTCTGATTTTAAATATATTATGGTTCTATTTTTTTGGAAACTCTATGATGATTTTACTGCAGAATGTGTCCTTAAATAGGTAAATGCTTTAATTATTGAACAGTTTATGCAATGTTTGTTCATTTCAGTGCCAATCCAAATATGATATTTTAGACTGGGTATAACTGATACTGTCAGTGTAAAATTCATGTTGATTTGAGATCACAAAGATGTTCAAGTATTGTTAGTTACAGCAGAAAGACGAGTTCCATCCAACTGAAAATCTTTATTGTTCAATACAAACAATATGCTTTATTTGATGAGGGCTTTATAGTTTAAAATATAGAGAGAATATTGTGGGAAACCAAGAACCAGCCTCATCACTCATCAAATGAGATATAAGCTTTTATAACTTATCTTGCAAATGTCTTTCAGGATCACAGTACACGCTAAGCTCAGAACTTTCTATTAGGATTTAGCATTTTCTAATATATTCAAGGAGGGAAAATTTTGCTAAACCTAATTTTGAGCCCCTATTTTTTCATTAGGGTTTCATTATGAAATGTGTTCTATCTTCTAAGAAGATTGTGTATTCATATAGAATGTTCTCTAAGAGTGTATCCTATAACACCAGATGCCCATATTCAAAACCTATTCCTTCTCTTCCTAAATATATGACCTTGAGCTAGTTGTATAGATTCCTTCTGCATCGATATATTCCTCTTTAAAACCAGAGTAATAATAGAAACTTTCCAACAGAATTTGTTAAAGTGCGATTTTTCAAAAGGAAAACCATGACATACAATTAGTAAATGATTGTTACTAATTATTTAGTAATTAGTACTAAATGTACTAATTTAAACATTTGCTAAAGTTGGCATTTAACTCATTAATTAATGAAGGAAGAAGTAACATGTTATAAGCAGTTCAAAGAGCACTTAAGAATATATGTAGACATGATAAAGATAGAGATAGAAATACACATATACTTTAATAGATTGCTGGATTAAATGCAAAACTACTTAATGTCTACATGGCTGTAAACCATAACAAGAGTTATCTCCTCCACTGGACTAAAATTATTTACATTTCTACATGATAAAAATCTATAGATAAACCACTGACATTAGAAATTTCAATTTACCTTTCTACATGATAAAAATCTATAGGCTAACCACTGACATTAGAAATTTCAAAGTAGCTCAATGAGTAGAATGTCCAACCCAGCACTGCACTAAAGAAATATTTCATAATCTCTTTTGCCTATGTACATGTTTTGGATATTTTTGCACTGGCTATTTTCATTGTGATCACAATAATATCCAAAGATTACTCTTGATCCACAAAAAGCAGGTATTTTTAGCTATGACCTGATTTGCATAAGTAATTGCAATTTACATAAGAAAGCAAGAGTTACTTTAGCTCAATATGCCAACTCTAGTTTCCTTCTATACATCAGACTCTAACAGTTTTGGTAATTAATAAAGCCAAAGAATTAACCTCTGTATAGAATGTTCAAAACAAATCACAGGCTAAACTTTTAAAAACTCTTTGATATGCTATTTATTCCCAAGGCTGAGGAGCTAACTCCGAAACACTCTCCATTAGATTTCAACTGATACTGTACATTTGGGTAAAATCTTCTCAAATCGGCATTCACCAAGATTTTCTAAATAGTAAATTTGTTGCTAATTTTGAGTCTAAGACCTTATAATCCAGGAACAAGTCAGTGTTCTTGGGAGGATTTTGTAGTTCTTAGCCACAAATATTAACTCAATCCCTATTCCTTAATACAAGTTTGTCATATCTAATTAAATCAGAGATTTTTTTTGTTTTTTTTTTTTTTTTTCTTCTTCAATATAATGCTCCATGTATGGCTTTGTTCACACAATTGATTTGTCTGGCTATATCCTGGTAAGTTGGGGGAGAAAATTATATTATACCTCTACAAATAACTAACTGAAGTTAGAAGAAAGAAGGCTCAGCTTCTGAATTTGTTTCTGATTTTGAGAAGTCAGGGAGAATCAAATATTAACTTTTAAAAGGCTACTAAATTTTGGCTTAGAGAGTTTTAAGAGAAAAAGAAGGAGCTTCTTGATATATGTTTACAGAATAGAACATTATACATAAGGCCAGATATATTCCACATTGTTTTTGCTCTTGGCCAAGATAGACAAAGACTAGATTTAGTCCTCTACACAGAACTACTAAAAGTACAGACAAATTTTTTCCAAAAATAGGTTTTAGAATTTAAACAATGGGTAGTTCAGGACATTGATCCCTCAGTGAAGAAAAGCAAATGAGAGTCCAATGCACTATCTTATTACTGTGAGGGAATTTCCAGGTTATCTCAAGGGACACGCCCTAATGTCCATATTGTAATCCCAAGTACCTGTGTATATGTTACCTCACAAAACAAAAGGGAATGGGCTGAAAAGATGAAAGTGGAAGTTCAAGGAAATGAAGGCAGTCAATATCACAAGGTAACTACCTTAACAGACAAAGATGGAGACAGAAGAAAGAGGAGAGCTTACAGAGTGAGAGCTATGAAGATCTATAGAAGATGCTCCTCAAGTCTACAGGTGAGTAATGAAAACCCAAAAGTATAAGAAAATACAGGAGACCACGAAAAAATTTTAAAACACACAGCAAGGAGAAGACAACCACTTCTTGAGGTCAAACAGAGTTATGAATAGTTACATTTCCAACAACCAGACTGGAGAACTTCATAACATTCAGGACATTTGGAAGAGGCCTGAATAGTGGAGACAAATTAGCTCTAGTCAGAAGGCTGCTGTGTTCCCAACTTGAGCTTAAAAGCATCCCTTGAAACTCTGAACACTAGTTCCAATAATTTAACTGCATCCCCGAACAAAGTCCAAAATCATTTAAAGGAATACCAAAATAATAATAATAATAATAATAATAATAATAATAATAATAATAATCAGTACAGAATCACGCAAAAGTCAGAATGCTCAGCATCTAATGCCCAGTGAAAAGAAGTGGAAAAATACAAGCCACAGTGAGGGAAAATATGAGCCAAAGGAACACATTCAGATTTGACACAGATGATAGAATTAATAGACAAAGACATTGAATCAGCCATGATAAATATGTTCCTTTTGTTCCATCTCTTATTGGAAAACATGAGCATTTTAGAGAGACATGGAACATGTAAGTAAAAATCCTAATTGAGTTTTTCACTATTAATAATAGAACATCTAAGATGAAAAATACACAGATGAGATTAACGGTAAAAGAAAAGATCAGTTTGATAGGCAGTCACTAAAATGACTCATGACAATCCCTGCATCCCAGTATTCACAATGTTCTGTAATTCCCTTCCCCTATATAACATGCTTCTAAGCAAGATATGCAGCAATGCTGAGGGGATATCAATACAGTGATATAAGATTGTAACTACTTTCTTGTTCGAAGACTCTATTGCCTTCTCCAACTTGCATGCTTTAATGAAACAAGTATCATGTTGAAGAGTCCTCATGGTAAGAAGTATGGCAGTCACTAGCCATAAGCCAGATAGGATCTGAGGCTATGACTCAAACAGATCTCCATTCTGTCAGCAACATTGTGAGACTGGAATGGATTCTTCCAAGATTGGGCCTTCAGAGGAGTCCACTGCCCTTGCTGACACCTTGATCACTGCCTTGTAAGATGCCCTGAAGCAAAGGACCCAGTTAAACTGTATTCAAGACTCCTTAACCAGAGAAAATGTGAAATAATAAATATGTGCTGTTTTAAACTGCTAAATTAGTGGTGATTTCTTAAACCACAATGAGTAACTAATATAACTAGTGAACTTAATATAATCACAAGTACCTGTGTATATATTAGCTTACAAGGCAAAAGGGACTTTGCAGATGTGATTAAGTTAAGGATCTAGACAAGGGGGATTATGCTGCATTATCTAGATGAGCCCAATGGAATCACAAAGGTCATTAAAAGGAAAAGAGGGGGTGGACAATGGTGGCTCAGTGGCAGAGTTCTCACCTGACATATCGCAGACCCAGGTTTGATTTCCAGTGCCTACCCATGCCAAATAAAAGAAAAAAGGAAAAGAGGGTGGCAGGGGAGTCAGAGATGAAGAGGTGACTATAGAAAAGGTTGGAATGAAGTGATTATGTGCTGGAAAGAGGCCATAGGCCAAGGAATGCAGGCATCCTCTAGAAGCTATAAAAGGCATATTAATAGGCTATCCCTCTAAGGAGAAGGACCCTTCACAAGGAGCACAAACAGGAAACCAGTAGAGAAAGGGAAAAACAAAAATAGTCAAAAAGCTTAAGTTCTATTTCTTTCTAGAAATCTCTAATAGACAATTAAAAAAATAAAATACCTGCCTCAGCTTAAATAGCCTATGAGGTGCATATCAGGAGACAATTCTCCATAGGTCTCTTCAGTTTCTTCAGCACAGGTAAAAGCTTTTATCTTGACTATCTTTTCTGAATGGCCTTAAAAAATAAAGAGTGCCTCCCCCTCTTCAGATCTGAATATCATTTAATGTATAGTCATATTTCTCCCTGATAGCTGCAAAATAACTTAGATGTGTAACACATTTTTGCACAAGTAGGGATATGTTCTGAGCTGCCTATTCCATTTGATTGTTTTTTTTTTCCACCTCTATATTCACATCAATACTATAACATCTTTATGATGATATCTTTATTACAAATCAGATATCTGCTAGGACCAGTTGATCTGTCTTTCTTCTGAACATTCTTGATTATTCATTGCCTTTTGCATTTCCAAATAAAATTTAGAATTGGTTTGTCAAGTACTATGAACAAACCTTTTTGCAATCAAGTTAAAACTGAACTGAATCTATAGATCAATATTAGGAGAAGTAATGCTTCATAGTGTTCAGTAATGACTGAACAGAAAGTAATGACTTTCTGTTTTCTTAGAGATGTTAAAATGTTCAAATCATAAATATTAGGCAAGGACCCCTTTCCCCATGATGTGACTAGCCCTTAACAGAATTCCCAAACAGCAGTTCCATAATGTCTAGCCTTTAATGCATATTCCCACACAGCAGTTCCATAACTGATCCTATACCTGCCCTCTGGCAGCTATATCCACCCTCTGGCACTTACAGCCCTACATGACTGCAGCAGAATCTAAATTCTCACCTTACCCAGACCCTCAGGTATAAAGATTCTCAATAGTTTTTACTCTCGGGCTGAAGTCTGAGTTCAGATCCCCACCATGCTGGTGCCTGAATTAATTCTTTTACCTGTGATCAGTTTGCCTCTGAGCCTTCTTTAAACCTAACAATAAGTAGGTTTAAAGTAACAATAAGTACTTTAATTGGTGAATGAGACCAATAGTCCAACTCTGTATAATAAATATAGTATATAAAAAAGTGTGGTTTATTCATTCAGTGGAACTCTGTATGTAAGTGTACACATCTAAACATAGATTAATCTCAAGAAAATAATATTGAGCAAGAAAAACAAGTTTCTGAAAAAAATATATCTATATCATGTATACAAAGTTTAAAATTGTATAATACTGAAGTTAAAACCTTAGGGATATATTCAGATGGAACTCTATAAAGAAGAAAAAGGAAATATGTAATACAAAATGATTTACTAGGTTGTGCTAGGAATGGAGGGCAGTTAAGAGGGAAGAAAATAGAATCAAAGAGGATGACATAAACTTCAAAGCCTAAACTTCTAAGATGAGATATAGGTTCACAGGTGTTTAAATATTATGGTATTTAAACTTTAATAATCTTGAAATATTAATATATGCTATATTAGAATTAATATATCAAATATTAAATATACAATGGATTAATATATTAATATTTTATATTATACCATAAGATATAATATCACATATATCTGTGTGTGCATGTATATATATACAATTATCTTGTACTCTTTTGAACCTATGTTATGTTTCACATTAAACATTTAAAATTTTGTCAACATTTTACATAGTTTACATGTGTCAGTTTCTTTGATGTAAGGACTGGCTCATCCTGAATAAAAAGAAATAGTATCATTTGAATAGGATTTTCTGAGCTATTAACATAGCAGGACAGAGAATTTGGAAGAGACTGACTCCATATATCAAGGACGCCAGCGTCAGCCATACATACATTAACATGTGGGTGAATATCTTAAAAGAGTCTCAGAGAAGATATGAAAACAAAAGCATGAAGTATCTTTTTATTTGGTTACTAATTCTCCATTGAAAAACTTCATACACATTGTTAAAATCTGTCATTCGTTCAAAATAATAAAATATGAAAAATTAAAGGTAAGACAAAATTAGTGGCATTGCACTATGATAAACATACAGTTGGGATCAATCTCACCTAAACACCCACTACATTCAAAGTCTAAAATCAATACCAAAACCTGAAATTAGTGATGCAGATAGTGTTGTCAAGGAATCTTCTTAAGTTTAAATTTGTGAAAAATCTTTTTTTTTAGTATGTTTCATGCCTTTTTTGGGACAAATTTGGTAAATTTGCCAAACTTAGTTCCAGGTTAATTGCTAGCAAGGTACAGAGGGGAAAATTTCTAAAAAAAACCAGTAATTTGAGCTCACTCAACTAAGCAGAAGATCCTGCAGCCACATCCAGAAAATTCTGGGGATTCAGACCAAAAACATTCAGGCTCTGCTTTCCCAAAGGAGCCTCTTTTGTTCTTTGCTCTGATACATATTAATTCATAATGGGAGAAGACAAGTAAAGGCAGCTAGGACCTGGGTGAGACTATAAAACACTCCACACAAAGAACTTCATGCAAATTATAAATAAAAGTAAATATCCTTTGAGATGAATATCTCAGCAGGGTGGGAGAAGGACTTGAGCATAGCCAAAAAAAAAAAAAAAAAGCCATTTCAATTATGCAATTATTACAAAATAAGTTTAAATGTAGATTCTTATTTTGTACATTGCAGCCATTCAAATCCAATTAGAATACTTGAAGATGAAGATCATTATCTCTGTGAAGCTGAAAAGACTATTGAATGACTAACAGTCCCTCCAAGGCTGAGCAGTTTATACCTGTTCTTTGATATGCAACTAGAGCTTCTGTGTGCAGAGGTTGATCACTTAAACTCACAATGACAGTATTCTTTGTTCAAAACATTTATTCCTTTTATAATTATAATACCTTGACTGGCTTATTTTAGGAATTGCTATTGTTTCTCCAAAGTCAAAATGTCCTTTTGTGTGCACCCATTTCATGAATAAACAATATCAGGGTTTATGAACATGTCTTTCCTGCATGGTTTTCATATTATTCATTTACTGAGAAAACTGAATGGTGATGCTTTTGGAGTCTGCATGTGCTTTTATCAAAAGAACTATTGTCGAAACAGTACATTTTCTGGTTTAACATATCAGAATTGTAAGTTTTCTTATTTTCTTCAATTGCCACATGAAAAGGAAACTATGGATCCATCACCACATCTCACAAGGGACAATTTTCACAAGTCTAAACGACATGAAAAAAAATTATATAAATCATCACATCATGTTGTTACTGAACAAAGGCAGTGGATTCTCTGCCCAGTGCACTCAACTGACCAGTTCTTGAGACCCTGGGATTTCAAAAAGAGAGAGTTTATTGCTAGGTGTGAAGCAGAAGAGCAGACGGCTAATGGCTCCAAGATCTATCTCTGTGAGTCTAGGGAGTTTCAAGTTTTTATCAATTTTAACAAGGGGAGATGAAGTCACTACAATTACAATAGCAGAGTTATTTCAATAGAAGGTACAGGCAGAAAGGATTTACAAATGTAAACGAGTGAAACTATGCTGGAATCAGTTAACAGTTTTGGGCTGATTCAAGTTCCTCCATTAGCATTAGGGCCTTGCACTTAAAAGTTTTGTAAAGTAAAAAAACAAACAAACAAAAAACAAACAAAAAAACTATGTGTATATATATATATATATATATATATATATATATATATATATACATATACCCATATATATATGGATAAAGGAAGTCCTAGCTTTTACAATTACAAAGGTGAAAGATAAGGGCTTTAATAATCATTATCAGAGATTAGGAAAGTGAATCACAGTTCAGAAATTTTGGGTATTTCTTCTCTGTCTACTCTAATATACCAGAAAAAAAAGAATATTTATGAAATGATTCAGTAGTCATAGTTATTCTAACTCCTCAACTGCAATATTTCTCAGTTAAGACTATGCCTATGTAATATGTATACCCAAATCTGACCAGGAATGCTCCCATGGTTTGGAATGTCACCATCCCTCAACAACATACATATTAAACTGACTGATCACTTACACCAACATTTGATTCTTACGATGACTGACGTGATAGGGACATCATTGCCTGGCTGACATCACCAGCAGGAGCACATCGCCAGACACAATGCCAGCCATGAGAAATGGGAAAAGAAAGGAAAACCTATCAAATACCGGTGACCAAAGAAATGATATTTTAAAGGCAATATTATCACTGTCAGATAAATGAATAGGTAAGTGAAATAAATATGATCCGAAATTAGAGAAAAAAAGAGATTCTAAAACTTAAATTTTCAAAGACAGAATAATTCTGAGGGTAAAATTATTTATGACTGTCACATTGTTTTACAGTCCAGAGCATAGAAACGATTTTCAGATAATTCATATCTGTACTCTTCTGAAATATTTATGCAGTCATGAAGCTGAGTGGTTTGTTGTTAATGATTTAACACTATTGCTTTTGTTCTCTATGAAAAAAAGATATCATAAGATCAGAATATTTTGAATCAGCATAACTGAGTACGCCTATCAATCAATCATACTCCCTTATCAGTTACATCAATTGTCTCTACTGTATATGAAGGAAAATAAATTACATCATCTGGATTCTCTGAACAGCATGAACTGAAAGGAATTTTTATAGTTTATAGCTTAATGCTCTGGAATTTCTTCATTGTGGTTCATAGTAACAATCTAAGAGAGCCTCCTACTGCTATTTTCAATTGCAACCCTGGTAGAGAAAGATAATGCATCATTATCAAAGTTAAAAAGCAAATAAGTTACAGATTCTTCTTCATGGGCATTAAACCAAGATATCATTTACCATTCACACTATCTGATCCTAAAACACTTCAATACTTGTTCAGCCTCAGCCTTTGTTGAGGAGCTTTAGGCCCAAGGGACTCCATTAAAAAATTCTAAACAAAATATTATACTTCCTAACTCTTTTATAATAAAAAAAAAGTTCCATACTTTTTATTTCTACTAAGTAATGTACTCTTATATATAAGAGTCACTGTTTCTATTTTGCTTTGAAGTGAAAAACATGATGACCTAACAGGTCTTTTGCCCCTCCTATTTCTATGATTGAACTGAACTTTAATGAGAAGTTATCTGTGCAGAAACACTTAAACTAATGAAAGAAGTTTGTATTTGGACCTGGGGTTTTCAGAGTGCAATTCCTAAGAGAGTTGTTGCCAACCTTTTATCCTTAGCACCTTCCCTATCACAAACTCCTCTGGCTATTCAGCTTTTCCTGCGTCAAGGGTGTGTGAGTTTTCCACTTCTCTCCAATCTTCAGCAATCCTCATCACCTTAATTGTGATGATTTATTTGAAATACTTTACTCAGAAAACTCTCCTCTCTTCTTCTGTTGTTTTCATGCCAAATTCTAACCTGGGTTCAGAACATTTTGAAGTAATCTGATTAAAACCCAGTGAAACTAAACAGTAGAGAGAGACCAGAATAAAAATGAAGGCAGTTAACATAAAGGAAATAAATTTAAATCTGTTTTTAAGCTTATTAATATGGTAGGATTTGCCTTCTCCCTACTTGAAAGTGCCTTCTGGGATTTGCAGTAATAAGCCAGCAGGAATGTTTTTCTTTGATATGTTTTGTCTTGTGCATCTCTGTCCTCCTTCTGGAACACTTCAAACCTTCACTAGCTGTCATATTACTTCCTTTATTTTCCTTCAGTTTTCCTGGCCTTTCCATAATATTTGTTGCTTACTCTTCCTGGAATGCTGCCCTGGCTAAAAACAATTATTTCCCACTTCTGATATAAAGAAATTAAATTGCCTCCATATTTAGGTCATAACTCTCAATTTACCAACAAAAAATCTGCAAATCTTCTTATTGTGAATTCCTGTATTTTTTACCCTACAATTCTTCCAATTCTCCCATGAAAAATAAAATGAATCTGCCCTCCAAAAAAAACAAATTTCTTCCCCATTTTTCCTTAGGATCAATCACATGATGTTTACCTTAATAATAAAAAAAATACTTCCTTCTCACATATTCAGTGTAAAAAATATTCATACACGGTAAATACAAAGGAAAAGAAGCAATCTTTAGCAGAAGAAAAGGCATAAAGATCTTATGAAGAAGAAGGCAGAAGGTCATTCAATCATGCAATTTAACTGAAAGGGCAAATTAATCTATAAGGAGTATGCAACATATATGGCAAACAATATAAAGTGTAATGCTTTGGATTATAGCAAACAGGGTTGAATTTAGAAAGGTTATCCACATGGTCCCAACAAATGTTGATTTTTAGCTTGCATTTAATCTATTTATTATTGTCTGGTTCATATACAATAGTTATGAACTGGGACTGGACTTAATACCACATCATAACTGCTTGTCATATCCAGTAGTAAAAAAACTACTAATCTGAGATCCCATAGTATAACACTCAGTCGAGAAAGATCTGGCACATAGTGAAGAAGCCTGATCTCATTTATTTGTTTGAAAGGAGGTTATATATATTTCCTAAAAAAAATAATTTGGATAATATTTTTCTAAACAAATCAAGTTACATATGGGATTCCCCATATTTGGCAGAAAAAGTGCATGACAGGTAGTGTTTGTTTAAAATGCTTTGGTAACTTTGAACAAAACTTGGTTCTAAGATGGTGTCTATTAGATTAGGATGTTTATGTGCATCATGTTATGTAATTTGCTTTTGTTTTTCATTTGTGTTTTATAAGATGGTAACCTGTTGTAGAGTGAAGTCTGAGAGTACCTAAAGCAATCATGAATGTCAATGAAATTAATAAGGGAATTAAAAAAAATTGGTTACTTGAAGCCTATGAATCATTTTCTGCAGCTTACTTCTAGATACCCTATGTATCTCTATCAGCGTTAAAATATTAGCTTTTTGATTTTCAGGACTGTCTATAAGATAGATTTTTTTCTAGTGTGATTTAAAAGCATTTTCTGCTGATGTGATTCACACTCAAAAAATTCTGCTACATGTCTTTTACAACAGGTTTTTAGGGAAGAATCTATATAAATTGAAAACAATGATTTTAAGAGAGAAAAACACCACCCTTTGGGCCCACTAAAAATGCTTCTCAATTTTGCTACTACAATGAAAATTCCAACTCATGCTCAGTAAAAGTTGTCCTTGAAGTAGCCTTTCATTGTGGCAGATGGCATTCAATTTGATCATTTCTAAGTGAGATAACAATTTGTCTCCCTAAATGATGAGAATGCTGACAACATAGAAAGCACAAAGTCAAGTATTTACGAATTGAACACACAATGATGTGGAATGAATGTACTCAAAGTTGCTTATTATGAAACTACTGTCACTAGGCCCAGCAAAAGAACTGTTCAAGACTTTTCTTGTTAAGTGCTATGCAATTGATATTTAGGCTTATTTGTAAGTAGAGTGGACCACACATCATAGAGCTGAGAGAACAGAAGTCCAGCAAATGTTTAAGGCTTATGGAGTCAATTGTGCAATCATCTGATAATTAACCAATGTCTGGATTGGACATTCTCAAAGAATATGACCCAGAGACAGAAGCATAGAGTACAGTAAGAACTTTTGAAAGAAAAACATTCTCTAAATTTCCTTAAACATTCATTATTTGGTTTGATTAAAGTGAATAATTCTCTGTGAATATAAGTTTGATTCTTTCATTTGCATTTTCCATACATGGTATTGCACAACTTAATTCAAACCATGTTTAGCAGAACACTTTGGCCTGGTCTACCATGTTCAACCTGTTCACATTTCAGGAATAGATTACCAATGCCTTGGCGTTTTTTAATACTTGTTCTTATTTTGATGTAGCACCTTCTCTCTTTTCAACCTAAAATTTTCCCTTATATATTATATTATATTATTCATATTAATATGTATATAGCAGAACATATTATTAAAAAGCTTCAGTGAATATGAATGGTCAGTTTAGATATGTATTTTTATATCTATGTTAAGAGAACTTTGTGTCCTTTAAATATCTTAATAGTCAATCAGGAAGCACATTTAAACTAAGGCTCTTTTTATATCTATATCTTAATAAGTCATAATAGATCATTATATGATCTTGTTAAATAAGGAAGAGTCTGGGTGAACAACAGAAGCAAAGAATAATTAAAATAGACAATGCTGATTTTTAATTTTCTCTTTCTTTCTCTTCCTCTTTTCCTTTTAATATGCTTATTTTACAACTATATTTAGATAACCTACATAATAAAAATAATACATCAATGGAAAATCCAATTTCTTATATAAAGAACACCAAAAAGTCATGAGAAGTAACTTATTCAACACAAACCTATTTTTTTTCAAAGATCCATAATATAAAGGCAAAATGTAATATAAATATAACTCATCATCCCACAGATGGTCCTATTAATGAAAACCAGTTTTGTTCCATTAGTTCAGTAATATTATTTTTGTATAAATACAAAAATTAACCAGAAGGTAATTTAACTTTCATAAGAATGCAGCTCTGTTACTAGCCTTTCTTCTATAAGTAGGGTATAATTTTACTTTAAGTGATTAGATTTGTTGGGTCATGACACTATATTATATAAATTTACTCCTCCAAGCTGTAAGAATCATTACCTTGAATTTGAAAATATTCACATTGATACAACACCCTTAGGCCATTGTGCAGTGATACTTAGCAGTTTTATTCTAAATATAGTAATTTATTAAGTTGGACAAATATTAGGTTACAACCAAATTAGGAAATGGTTTATATCATCAATAATATTATTTTCCAAAAGGTACTTAATTGTTCACAAGGCATAAGATATTATTAATTTTCATGAACACAGTTATGATGCCTGTATCACTATGGAAACTTCAGATTATTTATAGTCTTGTTTTCCTTCTAGCATTATAAATCAATATTAATTAGCAATCTCCTGTGTGATGAAGTTCATGATCTGATCATTTATAAAAATTATTCTGTTCACTTAAGAAGCAATTAGATTCTTTATTTATACATTTTTTAGATTATCTTTTCCTGTCCTTCTAAATTAAAATTACTTACCAATCTGCAGTATGCTTGGGTTCATGAGTTGGCCATTTGCAAAATTAAAGACTTTCTGTAGTTCAGTTAGACTATTTTTCATCCCATCGTAAATTAGAGCTATATGAACATTAGTTGATCATATTTATGCTGTTTTTAGTCATGATAAATAGAGAATATATAATGCATATTGAACACAATGGAATGGAATATTATAAAATATAAATTTTATTTATCTCTAAATAAAATTTTATTTATCTCTAAATAAAATTCAGCATGTAACTGAAATTCACTTGAAGAAACACTCTATTCTTATTCCTTCTTTTGAATAACCAAGGAGAATACATAATGCAAGAGTGCAATGGAGCAGGATTAATCAAGTTAAAGTTTACGAATATTGACTGTCAATTTGTTTTAACAATTTTATTATAAAAAGGTCTTCAATTTAGTAGCTACTTTAAAATGAAAACAAACTAATGTCTTGCTATATGTTTAAATTAAGCATGCTATTTTGGCTTTGACATATCCAAAATAAGAACATTATTCAACTGCAGCACAACTTGTCTATGTATCAGCTAAAACTACTGGAGCTTAGTGTCCTCTGTAGACACGGAACTCAATTACCTGATGAATGGAAAGGTGACTGTTTTCACTGACTTGAAAGGGCATATGCAATAATTAAAAATTTGTTTTAAAAAACTGAACTTGCCCTTTTGAACTTGACTTGACAAAATGATGATGGAAGCAGTCTTTAATGGAATTGCATTTGGCCACCTGGGGTAAGACCTTAGGAAAAGTTCCTCTACTCCTTTGTTTTTAACAACTGTTTCCATTACACAGAGGTCTTTTTATTCATATTTTTACAGAAGATTAACGCTTGTTAAATTTCAAGTCTTGTACAAATTTACCCAGTTCTCCCTTTTTTGATAGAAATATAGAACAGAAGTTAAACTGCTATAGATTACCATTTCCACCTCCACCACCATTTATTATATTAATGAATCAAATGCAGCATTTGTTTGCAGGTTTTTAAGCATGAAAGTTAGTGATAATATGGAATCAACTTTACTTGATTAAGAAATCTCATATACAATAGTTTCTAAATAGTATGTATAAAAACTCTCTCGTTTAATGGGGACTAATGCATATATAAATGTAATTGCCTGTGTTTGGTGGTTATCATCACTGAAAAAAGGTATAGTTTAGAACAAACACTGCAGAACACATTTCATATTATGGAAAGAACATAGAATGTATGGCCATGCAATTACAAAGTCAGAAAGGTCTCTATATCTACAGATAACTTCAAAAAATTGAATATTTCTAAACCTGTCATATGCAGCAAGAGTGTCGTGAATGCCTAATTCTCAGATAATAATGAAAAGCTCCCAAGGCTGTAAAGTTGTACTGAGTGCCTGCCCCGTAATAGCAGGGAGTTGCTCCTTAATGTCAGATTAATGTATAATGGAAAAATTACTCTGATTTTCTAATGTGTAGAGGTGATGGGTTCTAAAAGCTGAAATAAGAAAGGAAACAAAACCTATTATTACATGCCAAAGCCCTCCTAGGTCCTATTTCATCAATAAGAATATTTCAGTAGTATCCATAAGATGAAGATATTTTAAGAATGATATTTAGGAACTATGTGTTCATAAATAAAAATACAGAGATGCAGAAAAAATATATAGGCTCCATTTTTTGGCATGGATGCTTACTAACACAAAGGTGTTCTTGGTATACAATTGTGTAAAGAGTAAACACAATATAAGTGCAGAGATTTTGCCATGCCTGATTATAAGGATTGCTCAGTTCTCTTTCTCTCTCCTGCTGTTCCTTTTGCCTGTAGTGAATCCATCTCAGTCCCATCACCACAAGTTTACTAGTTAAATCTCCTTTGATCCATTAAGTTTCAAGTTAGGAATTTGTCTTTAAAACATTTTCAGATGTCCCCAAGAAGAATGAAGTGCTATTTTGAATATTATTCAATTATAGTTATGATGATTAATTCTCAACTTTGAATTCTCTGATGTCTGGCACACATACAAATCACAGACTCTTAACTTTGTATTGATAAACAATAAAGAGAAGAATATAGGCGGGTGAGTAAGGAGATAAGAGACAATAGAGACTCTTTAGTAGAGACCACCCCATGACTACTCAATACCCATGCAAATCCTTCTATCCACATTTAAATTTCCATACAGCTATATCAATATCATGTTTATTCCTTAAAAGGATGCAACTATCCTACATGCAAATGAAAGAAGTAGTTATTATCTCAAAAAAAGGACACATGAGGTCATATCAATTATTGTAATATCTTCTGAAGATAACTTCTTTTGTAGGTTAATTACATTGCTGCCTTGATATTCTATAAAGAGTAGATATTGTATTTTAGCATCATTACCAGATCCTTTCCTCATCTGACCATCATTAAAAGGTTGTGAACTGGCTTAGTTCTGGATCATGCCTTATTGGTTAATTGCATTACTGCCTTGATAGTCAATAAAGATTAAGTATTATATTTTAACACCACTACCAGACCCTCTCTTCATATTACCATTATTAAAATGTTGTGAACTGGTTTACTGCTGGATCACTCTCTATTGTAGTCTGTATTCATGAGACTCACAGTTTTCTAATTATAGATTCAAGAAATAGGCTTTCCATCCAGAGACATCATCATTAATTCTCAATCACTATTTATCCCTAGAAGTCAAAACACTGCAATTGTCACTCTGACCCTACTGACCATTACCATCACTGCATCTGCTACTGCAAGATATAAATCTAACCCATTGAAATGAAAGGCCCATGTCAATTGTTGAATCTGCCAACATCTCCCATTCCTGCAAAAACAGGCACCACAAAGCTTTGCGAGAAAGATGAAGCTCTTCGCACCAACACACTTACAGAACTTGTTGAAGTTAATGTCTCTAAACCCTTCCATGTTATATATAATTGAGTGGTTGGAACATCATACATGATAAATCCACACCAAGCTACTATCTCCCCAAAGATGTGGATTTCTTCTTCTCCAGTATACCAGTGAAATTTTGGCAATCAATCTCATTGAATATAGGCCACTGTTGAGACCATGTTTCAGTAAATCAGCCAAGAAAACTGTTAGACACTCTAAACTGCTTAAAATGTTAAACTGGAATCTCTGCCACGTGGACTCATAAACACAAATTTTCTTAAGATGTTACATTATATCCTCCATCATCTAATACCCCAAGAATCCATCCTTATATATACTCTCTTGGTTTCTGCTAATATAAATTAGTATGATATAAATTTGCAAATCTTTTGGTGTGTAAACTATCTAATTCAATATCATTCTTAGTACATTTTTCCCAGGAGCATTTGACGTTGGCTCCAATTATGAATCTAGTAGAAGAAGGGTGATGAAGGTGGAGAATCAATAACCCTTGTAAAGTACTTGCATCAGGTAAGGCTATTACAGAAACCATAAGCAAGGGATTACTAGTATGTTCCTAGGCAGGAGGGGCTGCCTCTGTTGATAAGAGGCTTGAGTGTTTTACAAGTCTCTCAGATTCATTACAATCTATTCAAATGTCCTTATTCCTATGCTCTGTTTCCTAATCTTCTAAAATAATGTTCTACTTTTCACAAAAGTCACTGGGTGAGATTCTGAATTCTACAGAATTAGAATCAGAATATGCAGGAGTAGCATCATCATATAAGCTAACTTGTTTTCTGATCAAGCCTTGATCTGAAAGTTTAATCATCTGACATTATGATATTACTTTTCAGTAAGCTATCCAATACAGTCAGAAGCAGTCACCATATCCCATAATCCTTATAAGCATCATCAACCCTAACAGTCAAGTTCAGCCTTACCTTCATAATCACCTCATCCAAAGTAACAGGTGATATTTTATGTAACCGTTCTGCCTTTGCATACCTTGGCCTACCTGTATCTCATTTTCCAAATGTGATGTGTTCAGCACTTACAATCAGATCAGATAACCTTTCTCAGATTTCTCGGTATATGTATCTATTTGGGGGCTAGTAGTACACTTAGTAGTACATGTATTGGTTGATATCAGGTCATTACATCAGACACCACTCTTGCTATTTCAAGTAGAAAGGAAACTGAGTACAACTGTGGTGTCTGGAAGTAGAAGAGGGCAATTACACCAACATTAGGAAGTTGTTACCTACTCTGAACTCATGAGTCTACATGCCCTGATGAACTGCTGGAGATCACAGTGCTGCCTTTGCTGAAATTCTTCCACCCCATTGCTACTGAGTAGGAATCCAGGATCCTCCCCTCCAGCTATGCTGCTGCAACTGCTGCCAATGTAGTTGTAATTTGCAGCCCCCTGCAGTCACCCTCAGCTACCCTCTGAAGTTGTGGCTACTATCAAAGGAAACTCCGTAAGAACAGACATGGGATTTTTCTTTTCCTTCACCTTTCAAACTTTCACTTGTAACTTATTTTGTTACATACTACATATACAATTGTGGAGAGAGTTGCTATAAAGTGCATCACGGGGAACACAGTCTCAGGCACAACAGACACTTTCAGCAAATGACTGCTTTATTGCTTACACAGCACAAAGGGTTCAAAAGAACTGCAGAAAAGATGGCATCAAGGCTAGTCTCTCAGGGAGGCCAACTGCTCAGGTCAGGGATGGCAGCTCCTCAAGTCCACTTCAACTATGGGAGGAGAAACAAATCTGTCCTTGGAGGGTGAGGAATTTACACAGCCCAGGAGGTGGGGTCCCTCTCAATGAGAGTTTCCACTCTGGTAAGTATCTGGGGCTGCTTATTTCTGGTTTCTAGGTTCAAGGAATGGTCAGGACTTTTCATTAGACCTAACATCTCCCATGGGTTGTGGAATAGAAAAAACTGAAACATTAGTGTACAATAAAAAAGGAGGGTGTGGTGGTGAGGGGGACATAAGCAAGGGCTGGAAGATGATTGCTGAGAGTGTATCTGTGACTTTCTTCCAGCAATAATATATTTTTTGCCTTTTGAAATAGGCAAGAAAAGTATAAATATATATATTTAAAATGATGGACACAAAGTTCAAGTGAACTATTTTAAAGAAGAAAGGATTCATGTGGGAGACCCGGGTTTGATTCCTGGACCATGCACCACCCACCTCCAAAAAAAAAAAAAAAAAGAAAAAAGGAATTTTATATATATATATATATGAGGCATTATGGTAAAAAGTAATTTTCATGAAGTTTGTCTTAAATTGGAAGGAAGAAACATGGATTTTATATACATGAGCATCAGACTATTGTGAGCAAAATCTATAATAGTTACCTCTTTTTCACAGAGTACTGTTTCTGAAAGTGACATCAGAACGATCACCATCACATCATCAAATAAGATGATGCTATTTGTACCTCTTGTATCTATCTATTTGAAAGTGATATTTTCTCAATAGAAATTATATCTGTGAAGATGCTTTACCAACTAAAGGAGAATAGAAAGTTTGTGTTGAATGATTATTTACAGCTCAGTAGTAGAATCTCTGAAATTCTCAAGAAATTTACAATTAATTCTTGTCTGAAAGAATAATGTAGACACAAATACTGCAGATTCTCATTTTCTTCTTACAGAAGAGAGGCATTACTTCTAAAGGAAATATTTTAAAAACATACGTATACAATGACATTGCATAGGGAAGATTACAAGATTATGTAAAATTACAATGTAAAAGCAATTGTTTTAAAAGTTGACTAATAGAAAAGTTCATCAAATATCTTTTTTCTTGTCATACAAGACAGTTTAGTTACCAAATGTCATCGCTGACAGTTTTCAAGAGTCCAAACACTTTTAAGATCAGTAGATAGGTCAGTTTTCATAAAAACAACTGTAAATTTTGAAATAAAAAATCTGTAGGATTTCCTGCAAATCTAAGCAAAGAGTTGGTACCCAAACATCTATGAAAAAGTTTAATGTCAGGAAGCTCCACAAATAGATAACTATAGACTCCCCCCAAATTTGAAAAACACCACCATCCAAAATTTAATTTATCCTGATATATTCTACTAAGTGTTTGGCACAATACTTCTGAGAGTAACATTTATCCAATAATTATGTAACATCTGGTTATTATATGTCAACTTTATTTTGCTTTTAATTTTATAGATACATGTTTTGTAATCATTCTTTTCTTAATGTTTACCTTAGGTTTTTCCATTATCTTCTTTTTTGTACCCCTATTGGATTGGATTGCTTTTCTAATGACTTTATCTTACCTTATTCTTAGTTGTATATATAAGATATTTAGCAAGAAATATTTAGAATGATCAATAGCATAAAGATACACGTTAGATGTCATGAATGTTTCGAAGATAAGTGGATCCACTCCCCACAATCACCATAAGGATATGCAGGCTAGAACGGAAATGTGATGAGTACAGAGAATACTATATAGCAGATTAGAATAAGGTAAGTGCCAAAATGCTAAAGAGGAAAGATATTTTCAAGATCGTCTGGCCCAACCTTCTCTGAACCAATAGGGAAATACTCAGTAAATAGTTAGCCTGACTCAATATTACACAGAATATCCAAATGACATTAACAGCTATATTCATTCAAAAAATCCCTCACTATGTGAAGTTATAACTTAACTCCCATCTATCTCAAGATGGATAGATATTACAGGCAGAGGTAGTTAAAGAGAAAATGGCAACACTGAAATCACAAAAGTTGAAAATCAGATATTTTTGGTCAAACGTGCAAAATTCAGTTTAAATGGTAGAATTAAAAGTGGTATAAGGGTGAAGAAATGTGATAATGATATTATCAAGTACTTAAGGATTTTAAAAACTTTTTATTAAACAATATGATGAATGTGAAAATAAAGAATGCAAAAGTCAAGAGATAATTTGTAAATCATCTAAGTTCATAATTTACAAATTGTTTGAAGATCTGCCACTTACTAACTCTGCTTCATAGGAAAAAATCACTTATTCTCTGACTCAAATTCCTTATTTGAAATATAAGATGTTTAATGACTACCTAAAAAAGCTTTTTAAAGAATTAAATGACATCTTCTGCTTGAAAGTGCTTCAGAAATTATTGTATTGTTTCAATTGGTTATTATATGTATGATTCATAAGCTATTACCACTATTAACAACTATAAAACCTATCAGTGTATACTTTACTGAGGACGCAATCAACAATGCTTGTTTCTCTGACTTTGATAAATGATTTCTTTTTAGTGTGCAAGTTACTTGGTTCTGTAATGTGTTATAGGGAATACAAAAGATATGTATATAAAGTAATCTACCATTTATAGTTATAATTGACCAAGTTTATGAGTATATAATTTTCAGGTCTCAACTCCATAGTACTAATTTTATTTTTAATTTGCAAAGAGTACTTAAAATCCTGGAAGGCTGATAAAAATTTTTATAATGTAGTTCATTAAGAAAAAAGTTTAAAGTACATAAATTTGTTGTTATTGCTTTTTTTTTATTTTTGGCATATAAAAAGTAGAGAAATCGTTGGAGCACATTAATATGATTCCACACATGCAGATCACTTTGTTCCTAGCAGCTTGAACTCTCAAGTACTGAAAGAAAACAGAGAAAACTGATTTTGAAATGCATGAAACTCTTTGGGCTAGATTAAAGATAAAGAGTAATGATCTGAAAACAATGGTCTTTAGGTAAGAACTGGAGTACATACAACAAAATATGAAAGGGGAACTTTTGGCATCTGATTTGTCTCTGATCAGCTATATTTTATGTTGAGGCAGACAGAGAAAAATACCTAGATAAACTAATGTGAATGGGGACAGGTGCCGCAAAGAAATATCCAAGGTAACTCCATATAGTAATTTTTGGATGAAAATGACAAAAAAGGTAAGTGTTTCATAGTCTGGATGCCTATATTTCCATGGAAAGGAATTTTACACAAAGAAATAGCATGTCAACTTTCTAGAAAAAAGCAGTTAATATTTATTTAAGTCATCTGAAAGGCTACAAACACACATACAATTTATAAATCTTCATATATTTCTGAAACATAAGGATACACATACACACACAGATGCACACATACAGAGGCTTAGAAAGGTTCAGTAACTTATTTGAAGTCCACAGATAAGTCTTCATAGAAGATTTCAGAGTATTAAGCTACAGAAACTTGTTCCTCCACAAAAACAATTCTAAACTTGCCAGAACCAACAGAATGAACTACTTAATAATGCTGGAGTTTATTTGAATACTTGCAGAATCAAGTGGAATGCTTGATGAAGAAACTTTTATGAATTTCAGGGTTTTTCTTGCAGCTACCATGCCCAAGCACTTAACAGGTGGCTGTGAGGACTGTGGCCACATTCCTGGTGTGGCTTGCTGGTTCCAGATTAGGCAATAAGACCTTGTACTTCCAAAATAGAAGTTGTGTGTTTTTATTTGCTTCGTGGTTTACTAACAGACTTGTATAGAGGTTGGCCAAAATGCAACATACTAAAACTAAGGCGTTGTAGCAAAGGCACTGCTCAGAGGGAAATTAATAGCTCTGAACACCTGCATTAAAAAGAAAGAGCTAAAATTAATGACCTAACTATATACCTTAAGGGACTGACAAAGAAGAGCAAAAACCTAAAATCAGCAGAAGGAAGAATGTAAAAAAGATTTCAACATAATAAATGAAATAGAGAATAGAAAAACAATAGAAGAGAATCAACATATCCAAAAGTTAGTTCTTTGAAAACATCAGTCAAATTGATAAATCTTCAACTACGTTGACTGAGGAAAAAAAAGACGGGACACAGCACTAAAATGAGGAATTAAAGTAGAGATATTACTACTGAAATTACAGAAATTAAAAGGATTTCATAAGAGAAAACTATGAATAATTGTACACCAACAAAGTAGATACTCTAGATGAATGGACAAGTTCTTAGAAACACGCAAATTACCAAACTGATTCAAGTGTAAATAGAAGATCTCAACAGATACATAACAAGTAAAGAGATTGGTCAGCAACCAAAATCCTCTGAATAAAAAAAAGTCCAGGACCACAGTTTCAGTGGTGAATTCTACTAAAACACTCAAAGAGGAATTAACATGAATCCTCCTCAAAATTTCTCCCCCAAATTGAATAGAATGGAACACTTACTAACACATTCTAAGAAGCCAGCATTAACCTGATACCAAAGTCTAACAAAGCACCAGAAAAGAACAGTGCAGATCTATAACCCTCATAAAATATAGACTCAGAAAAACTATGCAAAATACCCGCAAACAGAATCCAATAGTATATTAAAAAGATTATACACTATGGCCAAGTGAGATTTACTCCAAGGTGGTTCAATATAAGACAATCCATCAATGTAATAATTCATATGAATAGAATGAAGGACAAAAACCATGTCATCATCTCAATAAAGACACATACACAAAACAGCATTTGACAAAATTCAGTACACTTGTATGATAAAACCACTCAGAAATTTAGAATTAGAAGATAATTTTCTTAACATGATAAAGAACATCAGTGAAAAACACAGAGCTAACATCATACTCAATGATGAAAGACTAAACACTTTCCTTCTAAGATCAGAAACACGACAAGGATGCCTAATTTCATCATTGCTATTACATATTAAATTGGAAATCCTTTTCAGAGTGACCAGACAAAGAAAAGAAATAAAAGTTATTGAAATTGGAAAGGAAGAAATACAACTATTTCTATTTGTAGATGTCCATATATAGAAAATCCAAAAGAAAGAGTGAGCATGTGCGTGCACATGCACACACCACACACATATATACATGCTTCATTAGAGTTAATAAAGAAATTCAGCAAAGTAGCAGGGTACAAGAAATGACATTCAAAACTAAGTTGTGTTTCCATATACCAGAAATGAACAACCCAAAAAGTAAATTAAGAAAACAATTACATTGTAATAGCATCCAAAAGATTAAAATAACTAGGAATAAATTAGACCAAGAAGATGAAAGGCTTATACATTGAAAATTACAAAACACTGCTGAAAGAAATTAAAGAAGCCATAGTTAGGTGAAAAGATATCCTGCAAGTTTGTGAATTGGAAGACTTAATATTGTTAAGATGTTAATACTCCCTAAAGTGATCTAAAAATTTAATGCATTCTCTATGAAATGAAATTTCCAGCAGTTTTTTTTTTTTTGGCAGAAATGCAAAAGCTGATCCTGAAATAAATAAACAACCAAATAAGGCTTGAAATGGAAAAACAAAATCGGAGGACTCATACTCCACAATTAAAGAACTTACCACAAAGATATGCAGTGTGGTACGTGCACAAGGATAGACCTATTAACAAATGCAATACACCTGAGAGTATAAACCTAAGAGTTATAAACCTAAGCTTCTGTGGCTTATTTATTTTAAATCAGAGGTCCATGACCATTCAATGGAGAAAGAATTGTCTTTTCAATGAATAGTGCTAGGAAAACTGGGTAAAACATGCAAAAGAATGAAGTTGCTACACATACCTAATTCCATATACAAGTAATGTACTCAGAATTGATCAATGACATAAATATAAAAGTTAAAAACATAGTGTTGGCAATGAATTCTTGAGGTATTACCTTGGATTTGGCAATAGAGTATTTTCTTGAGCAACAAAGAAAAATAGTTACATTGTATTTCACATACATTAGAAACTTTGGTGCTTAAAGAACATTATCAAGAAAGTGAAAAGATAACACATAGGATGGGAGAAAATAATTGCAAATTATTATATCTGATAAGAATCTATAATCTAAAATATATTTTAAAATCCTTACAACTCAACAAAATATAAACAACCCAATTAAAATTGGGCAAAGGACTTGAAGACACATTTCTCCAAAAATGTTATGCAAATTACTGATAAGCATAGGAAAAGATGTTCAAAATCATCAGTCATTAAGAAAATGTAAATCAAAATCACAATATAATACCACTTTGCACTCATTAAGATAAGCCTAATTTAAAAAAATTGGAAACTAACAAATGTTGGCAAGGATGCAGAGAAAATAGGAACCCTCAGACAATTCTGGTGGGAATATAAAATGGTTCAGCTCCTGTGGAAAGCAGGTTAGGGTTCCTCAAAGAATTAAACATGGAATTAGTGTATGATATAGTAATTCTATTCCTACATATATATTCAAGAGAAGTGAAAAGTTCTAGCAGGAACTCTTACAGATATGTTAATATAAGTATTATTCATAACAGCCAAAAGGCGTAAACAACCAAAATGTCCAACAATGAATGAATGGATAAACAAACTATGCTATATTCATACAATGAAATATTATTTACCCATCAAAACGAGTGAAGTTCTGACTCAGGCTACAAATTGGATGAATCTTTAAAGCAATATGCGAAGTGAAAGATGTCAGATATAAAAGATCACATGCTATATGATACCTTTTATATGAAATATCTTGAACAGAGAAATTCACGGAGACAAAAAACAGATTAGTGTTTACCAGGGGATGGTGGCAGGAATGGTGACTAACTGCTTAGTTAGTACAGGGTGTTCTTTCAGGTTGATGAAAAAGTTTTTAGACTACAGAGTGTCAACATTTATTTATTCAACATTATGAATACAATAAATTCCACAGAATTATATATTTAAAACTGTTTAATTTTAAAATGGTTAATATCTGAATTTCACCTCAATAAAAATAAAGTACACAATTAGTCAAGGGTTGCTGCCAAAGCTCACGGGTCTATCCAACATATAATCTCATAAAAGCTGCTAGTGTGGAATTCATAATGAAAATCTAATAATAGAAATATTCATCTAGGATTTGGGTAATGGTACAGAGCTAAAGTAAAAACAATATTGATATGGAAGTCCACACACATAAAGAATTGTAGAAGTTAGTAAAGAAGACAAAAGGAAAAGGATAGATCTAAGATACAGGGCCTCATCATATTATAATATTGACTGCTCGGTTAGGCAGAGTGTACACTTTTGTAGCATAGCTTAAAATATGTATGCAAAATATACTTTTTGAATTTCTACATTTTCTGTGACAGTTTCAACAAAGCTTAAAAGATTTGTAACATTACTAAATTGATGAATGGTAGTTTGTAATTCAACACTTAGAGGAAGCAACAATGGACAATCATACACCGGATTTAATTTTTACCAAAAAACCAGAACAGCATGGAGACAGAAAATTGAATGAAATGCAACAAGAAATAGTCAGATTGTCTCAGAAATTGCAAAAGTAAAATTAAGAATAATGTTCATCAGACCAAATATGCCTTTTAATTGAGCAAAAGAACTTTCCAAATGTTCAGATTACCGAAATCTTATTTCAAGAGAAATAATTCAAATAAATAAATAAATAACAAAACAAAAACAATTTTCAAATGGAATAAAGTTAGTTAAAATACTAATCTCTGACCAAATATTACACATATTCAAAAATGGATATAAAAGGTGTTATAGACATCATCATTCAAGTTATCCATTCATTTTACTATAATTTTTAAGACTGGTTCTTAAAAGACTATAGGCAGGGTATATGATCAAAAATTATAAAAAAAGAAAATAAAAGCATAAAAGTCACCCTATTAGAATAGAACTAGAAATCGAGACACAGAATCTCCTGACGTGTGTACACATTACAGAAAGAAAAAGCCATCTTATTTAGAAGCGCATATTTTTAGAGAATAATAATAAGGATTTATGAATTTTTTTGGATAGATGGTAATGACAGTAAGGTTTCTGTCATCTTTTCTATGTGAAAAGATCGTTGTTATTTGCAAAGCCAAATTTAGATGATTTGGATCATAGAGATAACTTACATTAATGATACTGATCCAATTTTGAATTAATTTGGGGGTTTAATAGTATTCCACAAGAAATATAATGATTTTTATATTTTCACTTGCAGATGGATCTGATTTTAGTTAGACTCCAACACAGAAATGACTACTAAGACAAAAATAAAATTTAAAAATCACAAACCTCTTTTTATCACCACGGTGGAGAAGAATATTCAGAACTCAGTAAAAGGACGCAGTTGCTGGAAGACATAAAACTTTCAGATCAGACAGGGTGAGCTAAGTTCTATAGCAATCAATCTCAAATATGTTAAATCTCAGCAAAAGAGAAGTCTCCTCTTACTCATGTCACAAAAATTGAGCAGATGAGCAGGTCCATAAGGCAACTTTCAGTCAAGATCCTGGCTGATGGAGCCTCTATTATCTTCCACATATGATTTTCTAGTTCTCCATAATCTTCTCCATCCCACAGAACTTGTTTTTATGGGCCTGAGGAGAAAGACATATTAGGAAGTAGGAGCTGATGTCAGAGATCTCTTGGCACCAGGAAAAGAAGGCAGTGGATACCAGAATTATGATCTTGACAAGGAAACTGGACCGAACAAGCCCTAAAGATAGTGAGGTGCTGGAGACAAAGGCATTCTGGGCGAAATCTCAGATGGCTACGATATTTGAATGAAAGGAGGCAAAAGGAGATCCAAATATCCTCTCAAATTCAGGACTATGAATTAATTACTTGCCTTTAATAAGGAAAGAAAACAGGATAATTTTATGTCTAGGAGACTAGTGCATACTCTGTGCTACTGAAGAATATTATACAATCCTCTAGGTATCACAACTAATACTATCTCTTAATTGTAGGCCCTAGGTGGTATCCAAGATGTAAGGGGAAGACAACTGCAAAACTGTCTAAGAGACTGAGCATAGAGAAAGGAAACATGAAAAAATCTAGTAGGAAAAGTAGTCATCAGAATAAATCTATAATATAAAATAAAAGATCCAAATACATGGAGTAAAAGCTATTAAATCTAACAAATAAATGAATTCACAGTGTCAGATTCAAAATAACAAGGTTCTTTGAAGCACATATTTAATGATAAGAGTGATTAAGGAGAAATAGGGCGGGCCGCGGTGGCTCAGCGGGCAAAGTGCTTGCCTGCTATGCCGGAGGACCTCGGTTCGATTCCCGGCCCCAGCCCATGTAACAAAAACGGAGAAACAAAATACAATAAAACAAGAAAATGTTTAAAAGATGTTTCCCTTTCTTCCTCCTTTCCTTCCTTCTATCCTTCCTTCCTTCTCTCTGTCTTTCCTTTTAAAAAAAAAAAAAAAAAGAGTGATTAAGGAGAAATAGCATCCAAAAAACAAATCAGATTATACATTAAAGAGCCAATTAAAAACCACAGATATCAAAAAATTTAGTCACTGAAATGGAAACAAAAGGATACGATAAATAGTAGTCTGGTAACAGGGAAAACAGATACTGGGGATTGAATCATGTCCCTGGGAAAATATATTCAAGTTCTAATACCTCATACTGTGGGTCTGAACTCATTTGTAAAGAGGATTTTCAAAGTTCCTGTTAAATGAGGCCAAATTGAATCAGGGTGGGTCTTAATCCAACATGATTGATTAGACTGGTGTCCTTATAAAAAAAGGAAATTTGGACATGGAAGTAGAAGCCAGAAGAGACAAAAAGAGACAGATCACATGTGACAGAGGCAGCAATTGAGCTACTACCAAAATGCCACACACTTCAGAAAAAGCATGACCTACTGATACCTGAATTTTGGACTCCTAGCCTCTAAAACTGTGAGCTAATAAATTCCTGCTGTTTAAGGTAACCAGTCAATAAACTAGGCATTTGTTATAACAGTCTTAGCAAACTGAGACAGGATTTAGTCAATCAAAAGTTAGAATTAAGAAAGCCACCTGAAACATAATGAAATGGAAAAATATGAGTTTAATATTTCCAGACATTTGCTGAAAAATTACTGAATGACATACTCAAGCAAGAACAAAAGTGAAGTCAGTAAGAAGTAAGGAGCAAGAAATAGTGTGCAAAGACACATCATTTGATTGAAATAAATATTGAAACTTTTAAAATAAACTGATGTCTGTTTTAAAACAAAATAGAAGTATAATTTTACAAAACAAAACTTAGGAGTTTCAATGTGAACTATTTACAGAAATTATAAACCATACTAACCTCTTTAACTTGGATGTGTTAGAAAAACATAAAGAATATAACAAGTAAGCATGTTAAAAATGCAAGGGAAATCATTAAAAATACATATATATATATACAGAGTATATGGCTTTCCAAACTCATAAAATGAAAGTAGAAAAAGGATTAATTCTCCATCGAACAAGACGCAGAAAAGAAAAAAATTAATAAGTTCTTGTAATGTCCTATTGTTTAGTAATTGGATAAAAACTGTTTAATAGTTTTTATCAAGTATTTGAGGATGTCATTAAATCAACTATGGAAAAAATATTGGAGTAATTTCTAGTAGCTGATAATCAAAATTCAAAACCTTTATAACCCAAAATGGGTGTAAGGAAAAAAAAAGATGCAATTTAACAGGCCAAAAATTGAAATATTTGAAACTTGCTGCTTTCAAATATTACATAAGGAACTGTCTAACAAAAATTAACTGTAGTATATATCGGGGGGAAAAAACCCTGCAAGTTATAGTTGATCACAAGCTCAATATTCTTTCAATAAAACTGTAAAAGAAATAATTAAGTGCTCAGCAATGTACAATGTAAGTACCACAAGGATCTATAATATTTATTGAGTTCTTCAAATACTCCAGGAGCTAGACAAATTACTTCACACATATTATACTCATTTATTCCACACAGCAACCCAATGACATGTGTGTTATTATAATCATCTCTGTTATTCAAAGGAAAAGACCAAGGAATAGATAGTTTAAGGAACTTTACTAACGTACAAAAAGTATTAAATGACGAAACCAAGAATAAAGTTTAAGCAGATTGATTACAGAGTTACTTAACTGCGATGCCCTATTGCCTTATACTGTTATCCTTCACTAGTTGTCTTTCTAGCTCCAGTACCTACACTTGCATCTCCTATGCTACCCTTCGTTACAGAATGTCATTCTGCTTTACTAGACATACCTTTCATTATAGAATGCCATTCTGCTTTACTAGACATATATATCAACAGGGGTTGTGGTGTATTAAAATGTTTCTTTCAGATGGCCCTGTGACTTGCTTTGAGAAATAGAATGTGCCTTCTTTGAATCCTGACACCTTCATTCTGTGAATAATCAAAGTATAGCTGTCTTCAATATGAGAAATCAGGCAGAGTGAAACATGAGTGGAAAAAGAACATCCCAGCCATATCAGCAATTACTTCAGACATATAGTGAGGTCACTGACTCACCTGCATGAGTTAACCCAACAGGAACAATCCAGCTGAGTTCAGATCAAACTGCCAATGGATAGAATGTGATCAACTAAATGATAGTTGTTTTTTTGGTGTTAGTTTGTTTGATTTGTAGGCCATATGGCAGGGTCACATTTCATTATTATTCCATGTAAGTATCCTATTATTGCAGCACCATTTATTGGATTTTTGTTTGCTTGTTTTTGTTATATGTTTTGTTTTCTGGGAAGTGCATGGACTGGGAATTGAACCCTGGTCTCCTGCATGGCAGGTGAGAATTCTACCACTGAACTACCTTTGCACACCCATGATGGCTGTTTTTACCCTTGCACCCTCATGATGGCAGTGTTTTTATGCAGAAAGTTATCCTTGAAACAAGGGTTAATGAGTCCAGCATGATTCTGCTAGTCAAACGTTTTTAGTATGGAGTACATTTCTGAATTCCAAAATTTCAAAAGATCATTTGCAACATATACTTAAAACCTGGTAACTGAATGATGAGAAATTCAGAAACCAAATGCAAATATAAAGATAATAGTTGCTTTAAATTGGACTTACTCCCTCCAGAAATAAATGTGGAATGATGCCTGTTCTATGTTCTACCAAGCTGAGCACTTGTGTCTAGTTTTATTTTGAAACACTGACTGGTGGATTTGTAGTAGTAATAGGATCTGGGTATAAAAAATGGGTGAGAAATAGTGGGGATAGGTGTAATATTTCAAGTGAGCATTGTGTTCTGCAACCTGTCTCTTACCAGGTGCATGTGCAGTGAAAATTCCCATAAGCTGTGCTTGAGAAGGGGTCTCACCTCCCAAAGCAACGGTAGGTGAGTGTGCTCTGTTTTCTATTGTGTGCATTAAATGAATGGCACATGGGTTGGGGACGTAACATTTTTCATGAATCTTCACTGTTTCCAAACCTAGCATCACCTGATATTGAATCAATGGTTGGGTGAAAGGTAGATAGAGTCAAAAGTGGAATTGACACAAAGACTCCTATCCAATATCGCAAAAGATTTATGGGTAAGAAACAATATGGAGAGGAAAAATTGACTAGAATTGACCATTAGGTGATTGAAAATAAATTTGTAGTCTGAGATTGTAAACATTTCGCTGCTTGTGACCAGGGAGTCCTTCTCTTAGTGAAATTTAGCTGATGTCAATGTGACTGCAATTGAATGAGGAAAACAAACAAACAAACAAAAACCTGGGCAGTGAAAACAGCAAAGCAAACATCCAAGAAAACCAGTGGCTGTTGCTGACTACATTGGCAAAAGTGAAGGAAATTTAAGATTTAAATTTTAAATGACAAAACAAACTAAGGGTTCACATTGAAGTTCTAATGCTCTGTTGGATAAGTTGGAAGAATATTAAAGTTAATCTAATAGTTTGATATTAGGCATGTTTTAGCTTATTAATGCTGCTAGAATGCAATATACCAGAAATTAAATGGTGTTCATAAAGGGGATTTAAGTTACAAGTTTACAGTTCTAAAACCATAAAAATGTCTGAACTAAAGCATTAAGAAAAAAAAAAAAAAAACCTTGATTCTGAAGACCAATGCCTGTCACACAGGAAGGCATGTGGCTGGTGTCTGCTTGTCCCTGTTCCTGATTCCATTGCCTTTAGCTTCTGATTCCAGTGGCATCTGTGGGCCCTCACTTAGCGGCTCTGGGGCAACCTCTGGATTTCATCTCTTAACTTCCCTTCATTCTCTCCAGGTTCTGGCTTGCTTAGAATCTCATGGAAAGGCATGTGGTGATATCTGCTGGGCTCTGGTTCCTGTCAAGTTTCTGTTAGATCTCTTAGTTCCTGGCTTCTCTTGAGGCTTCTGCATTTCCAAATGTCTATGTCCATCTCGGTTCTGAGCATTCTGCAAAATATTTCCCCTTTTAAAGGACTCGAGTAAACTAAGACCCATCTTGAATGGGCGGAGTCACATCTACAGCTAATCAGAAGTCATACCTTCAACTGGATGTGTCACATCTTCATGGAAACAACCTAATCAAGAGGCCCCACCCTACAATACTGAAACAGGAATATAGAACACAGCTGCTCCCACAAGATTGGATCAGAATTGATATACTCACTTTTCTGGGGTACAGAACAGTTTCAAACCAGTACATAGGTACTACAGAATACAGAGATCTACTAGCAATGGTTTTGGCATTCAATCCATTAATGACAAAACTGTAGATCTGCCCCTCCTCTAGGTGGCAACAGTCAGAGTCAGGCATGTGTCCACAAAAATTGAAAAGCATTCTCTTTAATCTTCCATGTTAGAATGGAACATACCTGTTGAACAGTGGAAATGCTAAGAACAATAACCTCATTTGGTTGGTTATATGATGATCAAAATATACATGACCCTTCCCAAAATTATGGTGGATTCACTGATTCTGGGGGACAAAAGAGCATAACAATACAATAGTGGAATAGCTTTTTCAATTATCTTGCATGGAATATGTGAGAATATATCAAAAGTTGGAGCAACTCAAAGATAGGGCAGAAGATGGCCAAATACAGTAGATCAAGTTCAGCCCTTCTCCAAGGAAAAGTTAGAGAAGCGAGAAGGGCAACTGAGACAGTGGTTTAAGAGTGCAACTGACCTGGGAGAGCATTCTACACTACATAGCGCAGCCCTAGTTCAAAACCTGATGAACTGAGAAAGAAAAAACTGGAGCCTAGTGCAGAAGTGCAGAGCCCACAGGAGTGCATGGATGGGGAGAGTGGGACTAGGAAGTAAGCCAAGACTTGTTCCTTGAATGTGCTACCCTCCTTAGCACAGCCCTGTGACCCTCAAATCACCCCACACCCCACACACCTGAACTCCATTACCTGCCCCCACTCCCCACACTTCAAGTTCCCTCGCCCCAGCAAACCCCAGTGTGTGTACCTGCCCCACACCTCCATCCCAAGCCAACCCACATTTACTGTACCCTTCCTGAGCACTACCTCCCCCTACCTGCTCCCTGCAGGCTGTCACCAGTGCATGAAGGCTGTAGGTGCATACCTTCATGCCCAGGCTGCACCTGCATCCTGCCCATAGTGTCGCACAGCTTCACCCTGCCCCACCACCCCCACCCCCATGAGCTCTGCACATCAGTTAATGGCAGTCTTAGAAGTGTACATATGCACAGCCCCAAATCACATTCTTCAGCTCTGGGAACATCAGTTTCTAGCACTGCTAGATGTACATGCACAGCCTTCAGTCACTTTTCCCAGCTCTGAGAAAGTGCTGACCTGTGCAGCCAGGTCAGATCTGCCCAAAGCCCATGAAAGCATAATGCCAACCTGCTACCATAGCTCTGCGCATGTGCACAAAGATCCCCGTGCCCTAGACCAGTGCACACCAGGGTTACAGCACCCAGACTGGTGCACCTGCACAGCTACATCCTCCCTGGCCGCTGGGTGCCTACGACGTTCACAAACACCAGCATAACATCCCCAAACCGCCCTTATACCTACACTGAAATGTATCACCGCACTATTGTGCCCCCACCCTGCAGCCTGCTACACATTCACCCTGCAAACTTAAGGCTTTAGACTACTGAGAGAAATCAACTTCCAAAGTAAATCAATCAAGATATTTACTTGTGATGAAAACAACAGAAGATTATTAAGCATATCACAATTCAGACAGATACAGCCCAGCCTAATGACCAAATTAAAACACCAGAGGAGACAAAGATGTTGGAAAAATCAATCAAAGATGTTCATATAACTCTACTTAATAAAATAAGTGGGATGGCTAATGACATAAAGGAGATCAAGAAGATACTAGAAGAGCATAAAGAGGTACTTGAAGGAATAAATAGAAAAATAGCAGATATCATACAGAGTAAAGACTCTGTTGACCAAATAAAAAATGTAGTAGAGGCACACAACAGCAGATTTGAAGAGAAGAAGAAAGAATAAGTGATATAGAGGATAGGATAACTGACTTTGAACACTGAAAACAACAAATGGCAGAAAAGATGGAAAATTTTGAATTAGATCTCAAGGAAATGATAGGTAAAACAAAGTACACAAATATAAGAATCATTAGTGTACCAGAAGGAGAAGAAAAGAGTAAAGGGCTGGAGAGAGTAGCTGAGAATACAATAGGGGGAAGCTTCCCAACCCTCATAAAGGACATAAATATACAAGTCAAAGAAGCCCAATGAACTCCAAATAGTCTAAATCCAAATAGGCCTTTCCCAAGAAACATACTAATCAGACTGTCAATGTTGACGAGAAGTAGAAAATTCTGAAAGCAACAAGAGAAAAACAATTGTGTTCAGAGTACTCAACTGGCACCATGGAGGCAAGAAGGCAGTGGTATGATATATTTAAGATCCTTAAAGAGAAAGACTTCCAGCCAAGAATTCTGTACCCAGTCAAATTGTCCTTCAAAACTGAGAGAGATTAAATTTTTCACAGACACACAAATTCTGAAAGAATCTGTCAACAAGAAAATGGCCTACAAGATATACTAAAGGGAGTTCTGCCATTTGAAAAGAAAAAAAACAGGAGAGGGAGGCGTGATGGAGGGCACAGAATTTAAATGTACCAGTAAAGGTAACTTAAAGGATAAAGAGAGAAAGAGGTAAAAGAATATATAGTTCTGACAATAAAATAAAAAAGATAAATGGTGGACTCAAAAAATGTCTTTTCAGTAATAACTTTGAGTTAACAGACTAAACTTATCAATTAAAAAAAACAGATTGGCAAAATGGATTAAAAAATATAATCTAGCTATAGGCTGCGTACAGGAAACTCATCTTAGACAGAGGGATAAAAATAGATTGGAAGTGAAAGGATGTAAAAAGATTTTCCACACAAGTTGTAACCAAAAGAAAGCAGGAATAGCTATACTAATATCAAATAAAATAGACTTTAAATTTAAAGACATCATAAGAGACAAAGAAGGATGCTATATATTAATTAAAGGAACAATTCACCAAGAAGACATAACAAACATAAATGTATATGCTCCCAATCAAGGAGCTCCAAAGTACATGACACAGACATTGGCAAAACTGAAGGGAGTGATAGATATTTTGAAAATAATAATAGAAGACTTTAATGCACCACTCTCCTCTATAGATAGAACAACCAGACAGAAGATCAACATGGAAACAGAGAAGTTAAACAACTTGATAAACGAATTAGCCCTAACAGACATATATGGTCATTGCATCCCAAAACACCAGGATATACATTCTTTTCTAGTGCTCATGGAACATTATCTAGGATAGATTACATGCTGGGGCACAAAACAGGTCTTTATAAACTTAAAAACACTGAAATTAATCAAAGCACTTTCTCTGATCACAGTGGAACGAAGCTGGATCTCAATAACTACCAAAGAATGAGAACATTCACAAATAAATGGAGATTAAATAACACAGTCTTAAATAACTAGTGGGTCAAAGAAGAAATTGCTAGAGAAATCAGTAGATATTTGGAGATGAATGAAAATGAGAATACAACCTATCAGAGCTTATGGGATGTGGCAAAGGCTGTGCTGAGAGGAAAATTTATTGCCCTAAATGTCTATATTAAAAAACAAGAAAGAGCAAAATTCGAGGACTTAACTGTTCACCTGGAGGAACTTGATAAAGAACAGCAAACTAACCCCAAAGCAAATAGAAGAAGAGAAATAAAACAGATTAAACAGAGTTAAATAAATGGGAGAACAAAAGATCAATAGAAAGAATCAATAAAACCAAACACTGGTTATTTGAGAAAATCAATAAAATTGATTGGACACAAGCAAGACTGACAAAGAAAAAAAGAGAAAGGATGCAAATAAACAAAATCAGAAATGAGAAAAGGTGTGTTACCACAGACCCTGAAGAATCATAAGAGGATACTATCAACAACTATATACCAACAAACTAGACAACTTAGATGAAATGGACAAAATTGACCAATGGAATGAATCAAGAGTGCAGAAATAGACCACCAAATCTATGGTCAACTGATTTTTGAAAAGGTCCCCAAATCCTCTGAACAGGGACAAAATAGTTTTTTCAATAAACGGGCATGGAAGAACTGGATATCAATTGCCAAAAAAATGAAAGAGGACCCCTATCTTACACCTTACACAAAAATTAAGTCAAAGTGGATTAAACATCTAAATATAAGGACTAGCACCATAAAGTTTCTAGAACAAATGTAAGGAAACATCATCAAGACCTAGTAATAGAAGGTAGCTTCTTAAACTTTACACCTAAAGCACAAGTAAGAAAAGAAAACATGATAAATAGGGACTCCTCAAAATTAAATGACTCTGCACCTCAAAAGACTGTGTCAAAAAGTTGAAGAGGCAGCCAACTCAATGGGAGAAAATATTTGGAATCACATAGACAAAGATTTAATATCCTGCAAAGATATTAAAATCATAATATCACAAAGAAATCATACAACTCAATAACAAAATAACAAACAACCCAATTATAAAATGGGCTGAACAGGCATTTTTCTGAAGAGCAAATACAGATGGCTCAAAAGCACATGAAGAGATAATCATTTTCATTGGCTAAAAAGGAAATGCAGATCAAGACTACAATGAGATACCACCTCACATCTGTAAGAATGGCTGCTATTAAACAAACAGGAAATTATAAATGTTGGAGAGGATGTGGA
The DNA here is from genome assembly GCF_023851605.1 of Tamandua tetradactyla. Classification (NCBI taxonomy): domain Eukaryota; kingdom Metazoa; phylum Chordata; class Mammalia; order Pilosa; family Myrmecophagidae; genus Tamandua; species Tamandua tetradactyla. The sequence goes on along the minus strand of NC_135330.1, from coordinate 134,405,408 downwards.
GAAACTGGAACACGTATGCACTGCTGGTGGGAATGTATAATTGAACAGCCACTATGGAAGACTGTTTGGTGGTTTCTTAGGAAACTAAATATCGAATTGCCCTACAACCCAGCAAGAGAACGATTTGGTATATAATCAGAAGAACTGAAACCAATTAAACAAATAGACATTTGGACACCATTGTTCATAGCAGTGTTATTCACAATCGCCAAAAGATGGAAAAAAACTAAATGCTGATCAACAGATGAGTGGATTAACAAAATGTGGTATATACATATGATGGGATATTATGCAGCTTTAAGACAAAATGATGTCCCGAAGCATATGACAAGATGGATGAGACTTGAGGACAGAGCACTGATTGAAATAAGCCAGACACAAAAGATAGATACTGTATGATTCCACTTTTATGACCATGGTAAAGGTAAAATTAAAGACTTATAATACAGAATATAGGGGACTTAGAGATACAAAAAAGCTAGAGTTGGGTGAATGGTTAGCTAATGAGGTTGAACTCCAATGTAAGTGAATATATAGAAGTGAAGGTGGTTCTCTAGTGGGTCTATAAGCAATATTACCATACTGAAGATGAACAAGATTGAAAGGGGTTGTATAGACTTACATGTCCCACTGATTAACAGTAGAAATATAAATTAGTTCTTGCAAGAACTACTACAAAGGTATGATTCATGCACACAGAGTGTTTAAGTCCAGGGTATGGGGGAAAATTGCTATTGCATACTATGAGCTATGTTTAACAGAAAAATATCAGTTCTACCATAGCAATAGCAAAGGTAAATAATGGGAGGAGGGACAAAAGTTTAAAAGGAGGTTTAAATTTCCTATTTGGTGAGGGTGTGTTTATTGTTTTTTTTTCTCTTGAAAATAATGAAATTATCTAAAATTGAGAGTGTTGATGGACTGTGGACTTTGGGCACTATACATGATGCCTGATGAATGCAGGTGGCTGATGTATGCACTGACTGTGAAGTGGATTGGCAAATGATGGTGCATACTTATGAATGAATGTTGTGCTGTTACAAAAAAGGAACAAAGTTGTGAGGCAAGCAACGATGTGAATGAACATGTGGGACATTTGGTGAGGCAAAGTAAGCCAGAAACAAAAGAACAACAATGGTATGGTCTCCTTTAGAAAGTACTTCAAGAAAACAGGGGCCTAGATTGTAAGCTTTTAGAGCAGACACATTTACTCTGGAGTGGTAATTATTATTTTTTGATTTCGAGAGGCTGCACTATATAGATAGATGATAGATAGATAGATAGATAGATAGATAGATAGATAGATAGATATTTAGGATATGAACAAAGCTTATCAGTTGGGTTTAAAGTAATTCAGAACACAAGTGTATGGAAGACAATGTCTATATTTTAGAACCACACACTCTTTGAGACCAAAGGAAGATAGGTTTATTTGGTCTGGAACTAAAATGTTCTGTAGCACATAATCTAGCTCAACCTATCTGTATAGCTTATTTGAAGAACTGAAACACAGGGAGTCCAAAATAAGAAAGAAATCCTTTAATCCTGTATGGTTTAAGGTAATGCCTGGATACATCCTAGAGTATATTAAGCACATAATAAAAAAATATTGGCAAAATCCCTTGAGAAATGGGAGAAAAAATACGGAACTACTAAACTTTACCATCAGGAAATCCCCTGATACTGTGTCAAACTATATGGACACCCAAATCAGTAGGCCATTCCCTTAATCTTTAGGCTTACTCTTTTGAAGCTTATGTAAGTAGCAGAGAAGCTTAACCTACCTAGAGGTATACCTAAGAGTTACTTCTGGAGGACCTCTTTTGTTGCTCTGATGTGACCTCACTCTCTCTAATTTGACTCTGCAAGTGAAATCATTGCCCTTCTCCCTATATGGGACATGACATCCAGGGGTGAAAGTCTCCCTGGCAATGTAGGAGATGACTCCCAGGGATGAAACTGACCCTGGTACCATGGGATTAGCAATTCCATCCTGACCAAAAGGGGAAAAAGAATTGTAACTAATAATGCATCAGTGGCAGAGAGAGTTCAAATAGAGTCTAGAGGCCACTCTGGAGGTTGTTCTTTCACAAGCTTCAGTTAGACATTGCTACCTATCATAACCTGCCAAACCCCAACATTCCAGCCAATCCTAAAGAAGACTTAGGGTAACATATAAGATTCCACCAGGGTTCCATGCACTAATGTAATATTCCTTACTAGTTTCAGGTATATCGGAGTAGACAGAGGGAAATAGCCAAGATCTTTCAAATGTAATTCAGATGCCTTGGATCTCTGATAATGATTGTATAGCCTTTATCTTATGCCCTTGTGATTTGTAAAAACCTTGTGACTAAATTTCACTTGTACCTATTTATTCAGTTTTTCAGTTTTAGAGTCTTATATCACTAAAGACAGCCCCTAATGTTTATTAATGAAGGGTCTTGGGTCAGCCTAGAACTAACCCACCCCAAGTCCAAAATTATCTTGATAACTATGATTGGATCTAACCAAAACGGGCCCACCTGACATGCACAGTAGTTTAGACTTTAACATATAAGTCAATTATCCCTCATTACAATGCTAAAATCAACCCCATCATCATATTAAGGTCACCATCTTCTTACATACAACCTGTGACTAAACATGTAATCAGCCTGCTCATGCTCAATATCTACATTACCTCTAATTACATCATCTGGAGGCACTGAACTCATTATCCTAAAACCTGCCCATCTTTGAATACTATAAAACTATCTGAATTATTGCAGTTCAGAGAGACAGATTTTGGGCCAACAGACCATCTGATCTCCTGCTTTGCATCTAACAAAAAACTTTTTCTCACTTTTAAACCCCAGTGTCTCAGGAATTGGTCATTTGAGTACACAAACAAAAGAGTCCACTTCCTTTGTCCAGTATCATTTTCAAGTTAACTACCAAATTCTTGTGACATGACTCTGGTGGATTTCTATCTAATAATGACCAATAATTAACTATTATTTTAATAACTAACATTATTTTACTTTTAATATAATACTGTTAGATATAAAATAGGGAGGGGTGGAGGAAAATGTCAAGGTGGAGGTGGTGGGGTTTGGGCTGACACTAGAGATAGAACATTCTGAGGAGCAAAGAGTATATAGGCAGTAAGCCAAACTACTGAGCCGAACAGTTTGGTCAAGGGACAAGATGAATAGGTTAATTATAGCAAGGGGGAGCATGCATAGTATATGCATAGGAAAAATACTGTAGGTAAAATGCATAAGGGAAAACAAAGGCTAGGTAACAGAGACATAAGGCCAGCTCAGCATAAGTATGCACAGTATAGAGACATAAGGCCACCTCAGCATAAGCCTTCACACTATGCCCAACTGCAGCAGTAGAAAAGGGTTTAACTCTGGGAGGAAAGGGCCAACCTGCTCCAGCTGAGCTCACCTGAAAGGGTGCTGTGCCTGCTGATGCTTATCCTTGCTTAATAAAGCTGGTTTCTGAAAGCCAAATAATAATAATAATAATAATAATAATAATAATAATAATAATAATAAAAGATAGGGCAATGAGAAGAGAAAGGTAAATTCTGGGGATGAGGGAAAAACAGATTAAACCAAGTAGAATTTCTCTGGTGGATACTGAAAAAAAGGGAGAAGGAGTAAGATGGGGAAAAATTAATGGGCCACAAAGCATCTATTTCAAAATCATTTTTCTTAAAGGATCTTTTCATATTCAATCTATCCTCACCTGGATGAATTTAAAATAGCAAAGTAAAAGAACTAAATAGAAGGTATAGAAACATGGCCCAGAATTAATCTCATCTATGAAGTATAACTTAAGTTGGGGAACTCCTAGCTTCATCTCCCACCATGAGCTCCAAGGTTATCTGACATTTACAGGATTAAATATTAAGCTATGTGAAACAATTCTTCACAGTGTTGGATATATGCCTCTACTATACTAGCATCCCTGACAATGACAGTGATGAAATACCACAGGGACTTCAGTGGAATTGGGTAGTTAAGAAGATGCTGTTGCAGATTAAAAAAAAAAAAAAAAAGGTAGACATCAAAAGTATTTACCTGAATGCATATTTGCAATGAACGAGCTATAAGTGGTGAAGATTGCCCTTATCCCCTTAGGTTTGAGTAAATTTTTGGTTTTGCTCTGTATATTTCAGCTTATTGTTTCTTTATAGTTGAATGAAAAAGGTTGGGATGCTGCTTCAGATCAAATTTGAGCCAGATCTATTCACATCTAGAATAAACTGGACATGCAAAGTGAATCTTTCTCAGCCCACTTTGGTAAAGAATATTGAACAATATGGAATTCATAGAGGGCAGCAGGATATGTCAACTTTGATTTAAGACAAGGCAGAAGTCAGAGTTGTAATATTAACGGGCAATATATCAGAGAGGGTCTGTAGTACCTATCCAAAACATGCAATAGTCTAAAAGAGTCTGGTATGATGTGATTGACTGGGCTAATGATTTGCTTTCATATCTACAGTAGTAGAAAGTAAAGTTCAATTTGCTTTTATGGGGAAAAAATTCAATATACATTCTTACCATATTATTACCTGTATTTAAAATCCACCATATACTACCATAATTTGTTGAAGAGACTTGGGTGTGCTACTGGTGACAAACAGGATGAATCTTTATGCTGTTGGCATTACAATAACAGAATGGGAAAAGGAAGCACAAGAAAGTGTGGAAGCAAAGTATTAAATAAGCCTTATAGAGAATGTCTGAAAAATACTTCAATAATCAGGGATGGGCTAATGCCATGGAATTTTAGGAATCTTGCCTCTAGCCTCAAGAGATCTTTCCTAAAATAGAGAGAGATAACTCTGCTTCTAAACTCTGCTGAAAAACTCTGTTTCTAAGATGGAAGACCAGTATCTAATGGATGAATTTCCTTCTGGACTATACACATTCCTAATTTTGGAAACTAATTGACAGGAATCAGATTCTGCCCTGCCTCTGCTGTCATGACTGGTGGTTTAAGACCTGAAAGCTACCCAATGCTGCCACTGTGCATAGCTCTTTCAATGGGAAATAACTGGCTTGTTTCTAGGCTCTAGTAAAGACACAACCAACCACTAAAGTCATATATTAGTGGACTTACTTTTTAATTAATGTATATGGGATTTGTGGACGGGAAAAATTTTGGAGTAATTCAGTGAAAGGATACCAGAAAACAAAAGGGAAACTGAGTCTACAATGGAGGCAATGGAGGACAACAGAGATTCTAATGAGGGGATTGCCCAAAAAAGTTAGTTTATATATAATTTCACTTGGTAAATGCTATAAGTATGTCTTAGGAGGGTTATCATTTAACAAGGAAATCATCTGACTGACAATCAATCAGCCTTAGGGCATTCCTTTTCACATATTTCATTACTGAAAGACCTGACCCCATGAATCCCTTCTTAATAAAACAACTCAAACAACGTGCTATACCAATGGCAACTTTTGAACAGAAGAATGAGAACTAAAAGAGATATTACCCTTGAAGTACCCAGATCTGTGACTGTAAAATTTTGAGCATATATGAATTAGATCATTGTGAACAGGGTGACATTCTGTTGAAGGAATTGTCTGTTATGAGGATATATATTGCTGCAGCTTGCCTGTTGCTCTAAATACATTATATGAGAATTCACTAAAAAGAATTCAAAAGAGGATGATGATAATAAAAGAAGCTAACATACAGATGATACAGGTCCACACTTACTGATGTTCTCTTCTAGAACTCCAAAGGAACCCTGTTATGACTAGTCTTATGGAACATATAGGCTGAGTAGATTTTGGGAGTAGAGACTGGACAATTAATGATTTCCTATAAATAGCATATTTGAGAGAAGAACGGCGTTTTGGTTTGCTAAAGCTGCCAGAGTGCAATATACCAAAAATAGAACAGGTTTTAAAAAGGGAATTTATTAAGTTACTACTTTAAAATTCTAAGGTCATAAACATATCCAAACTAAGACATACAGGGAAAGAAATCTTGGCTCAAGAAAGGCTGATGTCTGTCACATGGGAAGGCACAGGGTTGGCCTGTGGTTCTTTGGCTTTTGGTTTCAGTTTCCCCAGGGCCATATTCTTTCTGCATCTCCAAATGTCAGGGTCTCGTGTTGGCTCTGTTGGTTCTGACACTTCTCCAAAACGTTTCTCCTTTTAAAGAACTCCAGTAAACATACCAAGACTCATCTTGAATGGGTGGAATCACATCTCCATCTAACCAAAAGTCACACCCATAACTCTGCGTGTCATATCTCCATGGAAACAATCCAAAAATTCCACCTCACAATACTAAATCAAGATTAAAAGAAATAGGACTGCTCCCATAAGATTGCATCAAGAGAAAGGACATGGCTTTTCTGGGTTATATAACATCTTCAAAACGAGAAATGGTACATAAAATTTTTCTAGACTCCACTTCTGCTACTGGCATGCAGTAGAAATGGCAAATATAGTAGCTACCTGATACTGACCCTAATGGTCTTAAAGGGATTCAGAAGTCATTGATTCGTAGACAGGTGTTTTGAAACAAACAGAAAAAAGCATTTTAGGAAGAATGTCACAATACTGAAAGTACATACTGACCCATATAAGAATTTTAGAGAGATTATTTTGAAACTATATTTAAGAAACTAGCTAAATTTGACAAGACTTGGAAAGGTGCTGGAAATAGGTGGGTAGAGCACACACATCCCCCTAAAGGGATGAGGAAATTTTCCTGAGTGAAACTTTGAGAGAGCTCATGATAGACTTATACATGTTGTCTTATATTTTGACAACCACAGAGTCAAATATATTGTGAAGACAATAACCAAGTATCATGGAATCAAAGCCAGAGGAGATCACTCATTGGAATAGTCTGAACTTCTTAACTTGTGGAAAATGTCAAAAGAGAAGTACTGATTAAGAAATTTTCCTGGTAATATATTTGGTGGAAGTGGGGGAAAAATCTGCAACTGGTCATTCCAATGTGAAACAAATGCATCATGGTATACAATGATATCTAAGATGAAATGTGTGTCCAAATTGATTCACTGAAGCTGGGGTATGCCTGAGTCCACAGCCTCAGGAGGCTCCAAACTTAATGAGTTGTGGCTTTTAGTAATTCCTTGTCTCATTGAAAATATAGAATATATGAAAATGAGACACTTTTGATATCCTGTCTGTGGTAGTTAGATTCAGTTGTCAACTTGGCCAGGTGAAGGTACCTAGTTCTGTTGCTGTGGACATGAGCCAATGGTACGTGAACCTCATCTGTTGCTGATTATATCCACAGCTAGGAGGCATGCCTGCTACAATGAACGATGTTTGATTTAATTGATTGGTGCTTAAATGAGAGAGCTCAACATAGCACAGTCCAAGCAGCTCAGCATACCTCATCTCAGTACTCACAGCTCAGCCCAGGCCTTCGGAGATGCAGAAAGAAATCACCCCAGGGAAAGTTGCTGGAACACAGAGGCCTGGTGAGAAGGCCAGCAGAGATCACCCTGTGCCTTCCCACGTAAGAAAGAACCTCAGTTGAAAGTTAGCTGCCTTTCCTCTGAAGAACTAACAAAATAAATCCCCTTTTGTTGAAATCCAATCTGTCTCTGGTGAGTTGCATTTCAGCAGCTAGCAAACTAGAACACTATCAATACATATTTAGCATAAAAATCATTACTATAATATTACCTATATTTGATATAATGAAGGATTTGTTGGTTGGGTGATATAAAGTAAGGGGAAAAGAATATATTACAATGAGAAACCACAGGCTGAAAATTTATTTTGGAAAATTGATTAGCAACTACTAATTGATGTAAGTCCATTGGAAACTGATCTGAAGAGGAAATAAATTTGGCTTCAAAATAATTAGATATACATTTAAATACCTCTCCTGAATGCATTTTTAAAAGTATAATTAATAATACATGAAGGGGTAAAACTTAAAATCAAATTGGTAAAAGGGTATCAATATGTGAAAAGATGTGGTCGAAATCAATATGTCTAGTCAAAGCCATACCAACATACTCAATTTTCCATATCCTATTGCCTACATACATGAAAATATGTCTTTTTGTTTGCAATATCAGAAATTATAGACTTGTCAAAAGAGACTTAAAAAAAAAAAAAGGCATTAAAAGACTATGTGGGGTGGGGCAGGCCACAGTGGCTCAGCAAGCAGAGTTCTCACCTGCCATGCCAGAGACCTGAATTTGATTCTTAGGGCCTGCCCATGAGAAAAAAAAAAAAAAAAAGTAAAAAGAATATGTGGGGTGCACGGGTGGTTCAGTGGTAGAATGTTTGGCTTCCATGCGGGAGAACTGGGCCCAATGCACCTAAAAATATATATATATATGACATGATGGCATTTATTTAGAATTCAAGGTAGACTGCTGGTAAAGTGCAGCTACTGGTCTAAATTCATACTCCCAAACCAGAAAGGGCTGAGAATATGACACTTGATTTACCTCCTTGAAACTCTGCATCCTGGGATGACTCATCAATGAGTCATTTACAAGAAGAGTTACCTAACTACATAAATAGATGATAAGAGCTATGTAAAATAGGCTGTTTTACTTGTTATTTATTACCACATAACAAAGTATCCCAAAGGTTAGCCTCTTAAAACAACAAATATGTCATCTCATAGTTTTGGGTAATCAAAAATCTGGGCATAGTTTAGCTTAGAGTCACTGATACAGTCTGTAACAAAGCTGCCATCAAGTTGCTGGTTAGGGTTGCAATCATCTCAGTGCTCAACTGGGAGAGGATGTGCTTCCAAGTACATTCACATGGCTTTTGGCAGACCTCAGATCTTTGTTGGCTGTTAGTTCAGACATCAGTTCCTTACCATGTGGGACTCTCCAAAGGGCAGCTCACAACATAGTATCTGACTTCCATCAGAGTGAGTTGAAGCAAGCAAGTCAAAGGTAACGTTCTTTTTGTAGTCTAGTCAAATAAGTCATATCCTATTATTTGGCTGTATTCTATTGTTAGGTGTGAATCACTAGGTTCAGCCCACACTAAAGAGTAGGGGTTTATATAAGTTCATGAATTCCAGGAGTCAGGGATCATTGGGAGCTATTTCAGAGGCTGCCTTCCAAAATTAACCCTCTGGACCTTAATAATTCATGTCATTTCCGCATCTTATTCAGCCATCCCAAGGTCACCATCAGCTCAAAGTCAAGAGTCTTACAATCTAAATCAAGTTCAATTGCGGATGAGACCACTTTGATGTGGGTCCTTAGATTAGCTCTTTGATTGCAGTTCTCATATTGAATAGAATTAGTATGGCAACAGCTATTTTTCTGCCTAGGAAGGATTCTGATTTAGAGGAGTTGTCATAATACCACAGACAGTACCTCCACTCCATTGTCTTTTCAGCTAAGCACATACCTCAATCAAATATCTGAACTTGTGATTCTTCTCTATCTGTACACTTGCTAAACCAAAGTAACAAGTTATCTTATTCCAAAACATCCAGCATACAACTATGGATTAGGCATAGATCAACCTCTATAAGCATTCCTACTCAAAACTCAGGAATAAAAGAGGCAGGAAGGAGTATGTAGTCAATAATAATACTGAAATCCAATGAGGGAAATATTGGAAGTAACTTGATTTTGTACCATGACCTTGGAATAATCATCCATGGCTCTGAACTCTTTTCTCTAGACTTTCGGTTCTCCTCTCTGACTCATTCTTTGATTTCCTTGGAAGGTAACATATTTACAATCAAGTACTTTCTCAGTCTACTTTCTACCAGTATTTTGGGGGCATAACAGCCTGTTTACATTTTGCATGCTCCCTTTTTATTTCAATTCAATTAGTAGTTAGTATTTTACCTAATAGAGTTTTCTTGAAAACTTTGCAGGCATCTGTTGAATCTCAGTGGGGTAAACTCTATTTGACAAGAACCACACCAACAAACATAGTTAAGATAAGTCCTTCTTAATCTTGGGCTCAAGCTACAGCAGCTTAAGGCAAGGCCATTAAATTTATTAGAGTTCTACTGTTGACTAAAAGTACCAGTGCATCACACCCACAATCCTTTTAAAATAACTTCTGTAGGACTGAACAGCAATCTGAAGGAGCACCTTTGAACTTCTAAGAACTTAACAAAAGATTCTATATTCATGACTTCAACTTCATCATGAGATCATATTTCCCTGACAGTATCCTTGATGTTGAATTTTGCTCCAGAATCATTTTACTTTACCATCTTTTGCTATCTCACAAGGGTGGGAAGTTTCATAACCATTAAGATCTTATTCCTTTTAGTTAACAGTCCTTCCATCACATTATCTATCTTCTCTCATATTTTACTGTAAACAGCAAGAATAAACCAGGTAGCAAGAAGCCTTTATTTGAACATCTGCTTAGGCAGATCATTAATTCAGTTTACCAGGCACATTTTCTTCATTTCACATAACTACAGAAGATGCAGATGCTAAGTTGCTTGCCATAACAGAATTTCCCTTTCTTCAGTTTTCAACATGTTATTCACTTTCATCTGAACCCTTACCAGCAAGATCCTCATAGTTCAGTTTCCTAATAACAGTCAGATCAAAGCAATTTAGGCTTTCTATAACATGTCTTGAAATCCATCCTGTCTCTGTCCACTGTCTCATTTCAAAACTATTCCCACATTTTTAGGTATTTATTAACACAGCATCACATTTCCAGGTAGCTAAATATATACTAGTTATCTACTGTTGCATAACACATTACTCCAAATTTTAGTAGCTTAAAACAAAAAACATTTATTATTTTACAATTTCTGTGGGTCAGGAACCTGTGCTGTCTTAAGTGGTGCCTCTGAGTCAGAGTATCTCACAAGCTGTAAGTCAAAGAATTGGTTGGAGCTCCATTTCAGGGCTCAACTGGTGTTGGATCCACTTTCAAGCTCATTCACAGAATGTTTTCAAGTCTCAGATTCCTGGTAGATGTTGGTGGTTGACATCAATTCCTAGCCAGAAAGGTTTCTTCATAGGCAACCTTCTTACCCCAGAGTAAATAAGCAAAAGTGAAGGAGGGTGAGCAGGAAGGAGGCACAGTCTTTTTGTAAGCTAATTTCAGAAGTGACATCCCATCACTTCTGCCATGTTTTATTTGTTAGAGGTGAGTCTCCAGGTCCAGTCCACATGAATCCTAGGACAGGAGAATCATTTGGAACCATTTTAGAGGCTGCGTACTGTATTTAACATAGAAAATATTCAAGTCTGGAACTACCGTTTTGGGAAGTGAATTCACATGACATCTAAGTTCCTTTCCATTCTGTTTCTACAATTTTACAATGTAATTAACAGTAGAGTTAGTTAGAGAGATTGTGGAATCATTTTTCAAAAATTTTTTTTTTTAAATTGAGTGGATTTTCATTTTGGGAGCTTACATTTTTCCCTTCTGTTGGAGATGGAATTATCCATTGCCCAAAAGATATGTTCACATCTTAATCCAAACCCACTGATAAATAAGACCCATTGAAAATGTCATTATGAATTAAGGTGTAGCCAAACTGAATCAGGTGAGTCTTAATCCAAATGACTAGAGTGTTTATGAGGCAGAGGAAATTTGGATGTAGTAAGTCAGTAGCAGCCAGAAGTCAGAGAAAACCACTAGAGGAGACCAAGAGCAAAGGAGTTGCCAGGTTACTGAGGACTAACATCACCAGGATGCTACTGATTGTCAGGAGAAAGCATGGCTTTGCCAACACACTGATTTTTATTTCTAGTCTTCAAAATCATAAGACAATAAATTCTTGTACTTTAAGCCATTTCATTATGTGGCATTTGTCATGAGAGTCCTAGGAAACTAAGATACCTCATAAACAACAAAAAAGGCTCAGTAAGTAAGAATAAACACCTTGTCAAAATTCTTATTTTTGCAATCTTTCAAATATTTTATGTTCTAATATCTTCTTTAATTTTATTTTTAAAGAAATTTAAAAGCCTTTATAAGAAAGTTTCAGCATTTGCATTATATGATTAAAATTGTCTCCAAATCGATCTATTTGGTAAGCTTTTATTTTAAGGTAGTTTTCTCAAAGGCGGCAAACATTTTTTTCTTAAATGATTTAATAATTGTGGGATTAATATAATAATGCAATTGCATAGTGTTTCATTTTTAGCTATCAGAGGATCAATGTATCAATGCAGCTTCAAAATTCTGAATTGAGTCCTGAGTATCCATTCTACTTCTGAAATGAATGAGCATTCTAATTCATACTCCTTCAAAATAAACTCTTTTTTGTTATATCTGTACTTCCTGTGTACAACTGTAGACTTATTACTTAACCTGGGATAAGTTTTTTTTTTTTCTTTTTTTTTTTTCTGGGAAGTGCATGGGCTAGGAATCAAGCTTGGATAAGTTTAAAAGGAATGAAGGAAGGATTCTTAACTCAAGTGCCTTGTTTGTTTCTTAAATACAAGATTTCTCCAAAGTGAAATTTTAATTTCTTTCTACTCTAATACACAAAAAATCATATATTAGGAGTATTATAAAGACAATGGGCATTTTTAAAATTTCAAATAATTAGGAAAACTAATTAAAATATACAGGTTTTTATATTTTTAAGTTCTTAATTTAATTTTTCTACTTCAATTTTCTTTTCCTTTTTTAATTGCTTTGCCATTCGATGGAGAGATTATTTTTTGTTTGTTTTTATACTGTACATTGACTTTTCAAAATCCCTCAAAACTCATGACTAAATTACAAATATCTGAATATCTGAATCATAAATAACTTATTCAGAGCAAACTCAGAGCAAATATTCTGAAGGACCACACAAAGTTAAAGACATAGTTTACGGTACCCCTATTACTACAACCAAGATGTAAGCAAGTGAAAGTCACAGTTTGGTGTCCATACTATTACCCTCTCCATATCAATATTCCTTGGGCTTTAAAAAAAAAAAATCTCTCTACTTTCCTAATCCTTCAGTACAAAGAAAATGCACTGTGTGATTGGTTGCTGGGTTAAGAAATTGCACAGATTACTAGATCGAGCTACATTTTACATTCAAATTAATGTCACAACCATAACCAATTGGGATGCTCAGCTGTTGTTAAACAATATAAAGATGTAGGACCAAGGTTGGCAATTTAGTTAGTGTTAGCATATAGACCTTTTGATAAGAAAGGAAAGCTTTTTGCTTGGAGCTGGGTATCCTGCAGGATTCATCAAGTAAAATCTTCCACTGTTCTCATTCTCTCATTTGTCTTATTTAGGCTAAATTGGCAGTTATGTCTTCATGGTGAATGTCTGTTTTTATAAATGAGCAATGAACCAGAATCTGGGAAATACAACAGTGAAACAGCTTTACTGCAACTTTTTAAGATAATTGTAGAGCTAGATCATCAATCTAAAACTGTAACCATTTTCTTGTCCACCTTTGCATTGCTTTATATTGTAAAGTTGTATATATTAAGACACCTGACACGAGTTTCTCAAGTCAACTGGACAAAAATGTATCAAGCATGGAGAATGTGACTTTTTGGATGACAGCAGATAAATTAAAGAGTAAGAAGTTATTTTAAATGTCTGTTTTGTATTTGTTTTTGTTTTTTTAGTGTTGTAAAATAAAATTTTCTTAGATGATCCCGATTGGTACATCATATATATTACGCACTTTTGGGGATATGTGTGCTTAAAATCACACATGCACACATACACACTTATTACCTCATTTTTAACACCAATTCTTCTGATAAAAATATGTAAGAAGGGCTTATTTTAGCCTGTGGACAAGGACGTTTAGAATATTAAGTAATAGAGGAACTTTTCTTTTCTTTTCATGGTGACTATTTTAATTTGGTAAAGCTGATGAAATGCAATATACCAAAAAGAATTGGCCTTTAAAATTAGGATATATTAACTTATAAGCTTACAGTTCTTAAGTCATGAAAATATTCAAATCAAGGCATCAGCGGGTAATTCTTTCTCTCTGAAGTCTGGATACTGGCGATCCTAAGCTTCTCTGTCACACGGCCAAGCACAGGGAAAGATCTGCTGGTCTCTCTCTTCTCTCCTGGTTTTCATGGCTTCCAGCTTTTGGCTTCAGTAGCTTTCTCTCTGAGCTGTATGTCCTTCTTCCAACTTCTCTGGCTCTCTTAGGTCCTATGGGGATTTTTTCTGTGTCTTCTCTCGGTCTTTTATCCTCTTATACAGGACTCCAGTAAGAGGATAAAGGATTAAGATCCACCGTGAATGAGATGGGTTAAATTTCAACTGAAGTTTTAAGATCCTAGTCACCAAAAGATCCTATTTATAATGGGTACAAACCCACAGGAATGTATTAGCTATAAGAACGCTATCTTTTCTGGGGTACATGCAACTTCAAACCATAACAATGACATAAATAAAGACTTAAATGCACACACAAATACAGCCTCTGAATATTATAAACTGCTCATTACTTTTGTAAAGACTAGATCAATGAGGTTTTACTCTATGTTATAAAAAATAATGTCATATTTTATTCTAAGCAAAAAGAGAATATTAAAAAATATTTTGAGTTAATTGTGTTAATAATCAAATACAGAAAAAGAAAATTATAATATAAATTTTTGTTAAGGATTATCTAGGTCTGTGATCTTACTTTAAGCTACATTAATGACAGTTTGTCAGATAAGTGCTGCCATTAAAATATTCCCTATTCCCTTTCACTCCAAATCTTTAGAGTTTATATGGATGCCAAAAGGGATCTGTTTTCTCAAATTAACAAATTATTTATGAACAATAATAAGTTCCTTATGAGAACATAATAATCATTTTTAAAAATGAATAACAAAGCAGAAATACATACTCTTCAAATAAATGGCTTTCTCTGCCTTTTTATTAAAAATGTGATAATTGTGATCCTGTAAGTAAATTCACAATACATACTTATACCAGTTTGAAAGGATTATGTACCCTAGAAAAGCCACACTTTAATCCCAATCCAATCTTGTGGGGCAGCCATTTCTTTTAAACTCTATTCAGTACTGTATGCTGGAAATTTGATTAGATTATACCCATGGAGATGTGACTCAACCGATTGTGGGTATTAACTTCTGATTAGAGGGAGATGTGAGTCTACCCATTGCAGGTGGGTCTTGATTTGTTTACTGGAATTCTTTAAAAGAGGAAACATTTGGAGAGAGTCCCTTTTTAGAGCCACGAGAAAGCCACAGGAGAACCATGACGCCGAGAGCCCAAATCACCAGAGACCTTTGGAGATAAAGAAGGAATATGCCTCTGGGAGAGCTTCATGAAACAAGAAGCCTGGAGAGAAACCTAACAGACAACATCACCATGTTCGCCACATACTTTTCCAGTTGAGAGAGAAACCTGAACTTCATTGGCCTTTCTTGAGTGAAGGTAAAACTCTTATTGGTTCCTTAATTTGGACACTTTTATAGACTTGCTTTAATTGGGACATTTTCTTGGCCTTAGAACTGTAAACTAGCAATTTAATAAAATTTCCCCTTTTAAAAAAGCCATTCTGTTTCTGGTATATTGCATTTCGGCAGTTAGCAAACTAGAACAATACTATAGACCTGATATTCAACTGAGCCATGTGCTTTTGTCAACAATATTAATTCATGCTTGTTTTTCCTTAGCTTATGTATGCAGAAATAAGACTTCCTTTTGTTTCAATGTCAGTGATAAGAATAGAGCATCATTTATGGGATAGAACAGAGGCTATATGTTGAAATAACTAGTATATTAAATGGTAACATTAGTGGGAAAGAATGAAAGTATACTGGATCAACTGCTTTTTAGTTATCCAGAAAATGTATTTCCAAGTACACAGGAAATAGACAACTTATAATTAGATTTATACTTAAATTTGCAACTGCATTTTTGCCAATTAATTTGAAAACATTCCTCATTTTTTAAAGGTGAATGAATTTTCTGTTTTTCTCTGCATATTTTGACTTATTTTTTCTTTATATTTGACAGAAAATAGGTGGGATGCTCATTCTTCCTGGTCAGTCACAGAGAAATCTGATCAAAACATGTGGGTAAATATTGACTTATGTGGAATATTCTGCTTTATAGAAGTTCTGACAGAGATTAGCATTTAGTTTTGAGAAAGGGATATATGGCTTCTTTTCTTTCTAAATACCATGCAAAACATTGAACTACAAAGTGTTCTCTTAAATGTGCAACCTAAATACCTGAGTTATTATCAACCCCAAAAGGTCAAAGAAAAAAGTGTGTGCTGAAAACTTGGAGTATTCTATTTCAGCAAAAAGCAATCAATTACATAAAAAAATATAATTGGAGACTTTCAATAAGCAGCAATCACTACAAAATTTGTGTTATGGAAGTAAATTTTTAAAACTTAATTTGGAGGTTCTATTCTACTTGAAGTAGTTCTGAAGTAGGGTTAAATTACCCTTTGCAAAACAGAATTCATGTTTTAATAAGCTAAATAAGCCAATATTTACAAAAACGGAGGCAAGACATGCTTACTTTAATGTGGTTACTTGAGAACATGAACCAATGACTATAAAATAACTAAAATTGCTAGAAAAAATTAAAATTACCTCCTTTAAAAGAGTTGGTATATAACAGAAAAAAAATAGAAGTTCTTTTAGCTACATAAATTAAGAAGACAAAGCAAGGAAAATAAGCAATTGCTGAAGCTACTGAAGGTCTTGAAGATGAATAAAGTCTGTGGACCTGCATCTGGGCAGCATAGGAAGCCAGATAAGAACTCATTAACGTTAGAATAGAGAAAAAACTCAGCATGGAAAAAACAGTGAACTAGGAAGGAACTTTGAAGAAAGCAGACAAGAAGGAATGTCACTGGCATGTCACTAGCTCTTGGGTAGAGTTAAAATAAAAATTGCTTCCCATAAGGTTTTATTACAATTGACTACATGTAAGAACCATATTGACACTATTTGCATGGTTCAAAAAGTATGCAAAAAGATAAAATTTAAATAGACTGGATTTCTATTTCATTCAGGACTGATGCATTAAAAAATCTCTTAGCCTCTCTGGACAATTGCCCCTAAAAACAGGTCTTAACAGAAAGTCCTCAGAAAATTACCAAAAAGAAAAAAAACAGAAGCCCCTTAAAAGTTGTACACAAAGGTTTCAGAAATGAAATTCAGAAAATTTTAAAAATACTAGATACATGAAGTTTTACATACTAGAACATTTGCATAATGTGACAGACTGGATGATGGCCCCCAAATGCGTTAATGTTTAAATCTCCAGACTTTAGGAATATGTCACTTTACATAGTAAAAAAGGATTTTGCAGGTGTGATTAAGTCAAAGATCTTGAGATGTGGAGATTATTCCAATTATTCAGGTGGGTCCAATGTAATTAAAAGGATACTTATAAGAATAAAGCAGTAGAATCAGGGAGAGGCAGAGGTGATAACAGAAGCAGAGATTGGATTGATATGACCAGGAGCCAAGGAGTTAAGAAGACAAGGAATCCCAGCATCCTCTAGAAAATGGAAGAAGCAAGGAACAAATTTCCCCTGGGCCTTCAGAAGGAACTAACCTCTAAAGATTTATTTTTGATCTCTGATCTCCACAATTGTAACGTAATAAATTTGCATCATTTTAAGCCAGTAGGTTAGTGGTAATTTGCTACCATAGCAATTGAAAATGAATACACCTAAAAATACAAAGTAAGAATGCTTACTAAGTTCAAATTACTAAAAGAGGAACTGAAAACTTTCTAAGGGAGAAGAGACTATAATTACGTACAGGATATTTACAAGCTATTTGTAACTAACCAACACATGAGCAGAGATTTTCAAATGCAATGACTCAAATTAATATTCCACGTAAGAGTTAAACAGCAGGATAGACCCAGCAAAGGAGTTAGTAGAATAGATGACTGAGCTGAATAAAATAAATGCAATTCAGTATAGAAAGTCAGAGATATAAAAAAATGTTTAAGAGGTATTGGAGAGCAAGATAAGAAGAGATCATTTATATCTGAATATAATTTCAGAAAGAGATAAAAAGAGATTGGGGAGAGACAAAATTGGAAGAAATGTTATCTGAGAATTTTCCAGAACTGATAAAAGATACACTTCTCATTCAAGTACGTTAAGTCACCTCTTTACAAAGAGACATTCATACTTACAAACATCATGGTCAAGTTAGAGATTACAATAAAAGAATATAAGACATTAAAACTAGGCAGGTGGGCGGGCCGCGGTGGCTCAGCGGGCAAGAGTGCTTGCCTGCCGTGCCGGAGGACCCCGGTTCGATTCCCGGCCCCAGCCCATGTAAACAAAACAAACAAACAAACAAAATATAATAAAACAAGAAAATGTTTAAAAATGTGTCCCTTTCTTCCTCCCTTCCTTCCTTCCTTCTCTGTCTTTCCTTCCTTTCCTCCCTCTCTCTTTAAAAAAAAAAAAAAAAAAAAAAAAACTAGGCAGGCAATATTTATTACAAAATTGAGGAGAAAGAGTACCAAGATGTATGCTCAAACATAAGTTTTATATTATATGTGACAGTCAAGTAATGTGGTAACGTGCTGTCGTTCCTTTCATTTTTTTTAACTTTCAAATATAAAGGGAACAGAGAGAGGAATAAAATGATAAAATGGCAATGGTATGAAAATCACAAATTGATATATAATTTTATATATTTAAATTTACACATCCAATGTTCTGCTTTAAATACTGTTCCATCTTTTTACACTCTTGCTCATAACATAAGGCACTTTTAGTTTCCTTCTATATCACATCTTGTTTTTCTGCTTTAATTTAAAAACAGAGAAAGAGAGGACACACAAAAGAGGGAAGATAGTCATGTTAAGATGGAATAAGAAATTGAATTGATGCAGCTACAAGCCAACCATTACCAAGGACTGCCAGCAATCACCATAAGTTAGAAAGAGGAAAGGAAGGACTCTTCCTTAGAGCCTTCAAAGAGAGCGCGGCCCTACTGACACCTTGATTTTATACTTCTAGCTTCCATAACTATGAGACAATAAATTTCTGTTCTAAGCCACCCAGTTTATGTTAATTTGTTATAGTACCCTAGCAAACTAATAAACACCATCCAAAACCCTCATAGTTTCTCCCCAAATCCTATGTATCTTCCTATGTCTAGTTCAAAATCCCACTCTGCCCATGATTATGCCATAATTGCTGAACACACACTTGCATAGAATGTCCATGGGAAAATAAAAAACAAAATAGAAAACTACATATTTCTCTTATATAGTCTATGAATAGATGTTTATTTTTTATGAGACATGTTAACAAGCTGTGCCTATTGCCTATAGGAACAATTAAGCTATATAAAGACCTATGTGCCCTTTAAAGAAATAACCTGCAACGACGTTTCCTTACTTATAAACCATGCTTGCTTCTATGAACAAAAAAAAATGTCTTCAGATATAGCAAAAGGATATTGTGATTGGCTATAGCCACAAACCCTCAAATTTTGTTATGAGTAAAACATGCAAAAGACTGAAAACAATTTGCACTCAAAAATAAATTCATTTATATGCATAGAACCAAATTACAAGTACCTAATCTCCTTACCAGAATGAATACCACCAGTGAAAAGTCAAAGAACTATCTGAACCATTGAAAAGTTTTACCTTACAAAGAGAACTAGACAAGAGGGAAGTAAGGCCTGATTAGGTACAGGAAATGGAAAGTGCCTGTCTTCATTTTCTAATTCATTGCAATCTAAAGATATGATGTGAATCTTGCCCAAAGCACAAAGGCAGATATACTTAATTTGAGCAGTTTCCTCTGGCTGGAGTTAGTAACCTAATATTCCAAACATATTTTCTTGTACTGTGCACATTTTTATGGGTGAGAACGAGGTGTTTTGTACTGTGCATACCTCCAACTTCTTTAAAATTTCAGTATTCTGCGTTTTAAAGAAGTCTTCTTGAGCCAGAAAAACCTGTATTAACCCAAGTTTCTGCAGTTAAAACTCAATATTAAAGGCAAAAAACTATAGGCTTACTAATTTTTTTACTTTCCATAAAATAGGATTCATATTCACTTTATGAAAACTTCCTTATGGCCATTTATTCATTCCACTTGATTCCAGAGCAATCAGTTTACCAAAATATCCACTAATCAATCTATCAATCTCTACCACATAATAATACTAAATATTTAATCATGACAAGAGGAGAGTGAATTTATCTGTGGAAATTATTGTTCTAACTACTATATGTTCTAACTACATTCCTCTCTTCTTCTGGAAACAATGTTCCCTTTTGTCTGCTTCTCTACCCCTAGTATAAAGTCATAATGTAAGGAGACATTACCCCGTTCTTCTAGACAGAATGATTACTCAAGAATTGCACATCTGACCAAACTGCACATCTGTAAAATCTGTCCACGGTGATTAAGTCAGAGTGCAGACATGCAAATGAAGCTGGTATAGAAGATATGTCTCCATTATTTATCCAGCAGGAACTAGTAGAAGGAGTTCTTTCATGTGGTACAGCTGTGAGGACTTGTACCTCTCAGTTGCCAATGACCATTTCTCTAACAAGGAGAAACTGGATCAACTTTTGGAAAAAGGAAGCCAAAACTAGGAAAAGAAGCAAAAGAGAAGAGTTCTAAGATCTTAGTCCATGATTCTAGTTATGGGATTCCTGGGGTTTCCCAGATGCTTGCATTATCAATGCTTGAGGCACTCAATTATTTCTCAGATTTGGTGACCTAACTAAGTAACCATCAATAATTGTTTTTTTTAAAGCAAGCTCAGGTTGAGCTTATTTCTCTAGAAGTCTAATTAAATGGCTAACCAATAAACTTTGGCAGATTTTACAGTCTATCTCCCCACTTAGAATTTTAAGTTATATAAATGTATTAATGCCCGATTTAACATTGGATCCATAGGAAATCCCACTCTTTTTTGTTATAAAAATGCTTATTTCACATTTACAAAGGATTTGATGGTACAGAAAATCTTTTCCAGAGAAATAAAAATAACTACGTGGCTTAAGAATTATTTTAAAGGCAAGGTGGTAAGTAAAAATACATTTTACTTTATATTAACCTTTAGAATAACTCAGTGTGGTAAATATTATTATCACCATTCTAGAGAAGAAAAAGTGAACTCAGAGAGGCTTAGGGAATCATGCAAGTTCTATCTATGGCTGCATTACACCAAGTTATATTCTTAACCACTATAGTAGATTGTATTCACTATTCTCTGGGTGCTCTTTTAAGAAAAAGAAAACTTTTAATGAGCCAGTATATCATCTTTATAAATATTGTTAACATGATACATTGAAGATTACAGTAGCTGAAAGATGGCTATTGATGTTAACCAATGAATTCCCTCTGAAAAAATTAATGCTTGTTTCTGGAAACTTCCTCTTTCTATCTCTCATTGTTCTTCCCCCTCTCCTCTATCTAGTTTCATCTATCTCTTCATCTACACTTCTTTCCAACTAATTTCTCCCTTCATCTATCTTATATGGTTTTCTCCATTATAATCTAATATATGCAAATTATGCATACTGTACCTTCCTCATTAATATTTTATAGAATCAACCAAAAAGAGAGTGAAAAAGTTTTACATTAAACAAACATACCAAAATGAAAGCAATTTAAATATATTATGTCAACTATGAATTCTGCATGACTAACAGGAAGATAAATTATATGAACTACGTTTATTTCAATTGGCATATATAAGTCCCATGAATCAATATGGTATAATCCAGAGCTGTGTTATCCAATACAATTACTACAATGATAGAAATGCTCTATTTCTGCACTATTTTCAGTAACCACTAGATATATGTGGCTACTGAGCATTTGAAATGTGACTAGTAAGATTGTGGGACTGAATTTTTAATTTTAATTAATTCAAAATTATAGCAACATGTGTCTGGTGTCTACTATATCAGACAGTGCAGACAGAGAGGAAATAAATTCAGTGGAAATAGTTTCACAAATGTCAGTTAAAAGAAAAATTATTTTATATTATAAAACTTCAATTATTCTTACTGGACAAATATATTGGAATATGCCTTCTACTTGTATGAATGTGCTTGCTAAAGGAGATTTCTGAAACTACATATTATCAGAAATTATATATATATATACATATTATCCAAAAGATATATTCAAAATATTTTGAAGTAAATGGGTCACTTTCTAAGAAAGGAATTAACTTTCCTTGTTTAGTGTTATCTTGTTTTATGCTCTGTGGGAGTTATTTTATAAGGATATGATTCTGCTATGATATTTATTATTAACTTCCCTAATAGAAGTATAGTTTACTCTGAGAGAAAGAAAGAGATTTTAGACAATCTTATAAAAAGGACTCTCAAAAAAGAGTCATTTTGAGCACTTAAAACTGGAGGAGACAAAGACCAATGTAAAAGAAATGTTCAATTTCTTAACTACTGACAATTCTCATTTTCTGATTTAAAAGTCCTTTCCTTCTGATAGCTACTTGAATCACAAAAAAAATGTCCCCAACTACATGATAAGACTCTTTTACAGACGAGAAAAATGTCCCTTGAATGTGTGGCCACATCGAAGGATGGAATCATTAATTGTCATGTTTTATACTTATGTGTCATCTATTTTAGAAAATTGAACTGGGATGGACTATCAACTAATTTCACTTAGGCCACTGAAAAAATCTGTTGGATATTGTAATGTTTAGTCACCAGTGGTTTGGTTTGAATTTCATTCATCTGTGAGCTAACAGTTAACATGTTTGTAGCTTATTACTAATCACCTGAGAAAATCGGACTGATTTATTTTACCATTCTTAGATTCAAAAAATTATTTCTTCCTGATTAAAAAAAAAAAACAGTGATATTTTTCTTTTAAAAGAAAAAAGAATAAAAAGGTTTTTTGTTTGTTTGTTTTTTGGTTTTAATGTTTGGCACCCAGTTTTCCTATTGTTACTGTTAAGTGTGAAAATATAATTTAGATAAACAGAAAACCTCTTTAAAGAGCTATCAATCCCAAAGTGCCCTTCTTTTTGGGAAAGCATGTCCCTTTCCACAATACCAAAATTGCTCTTAGTAACAGACATACCGAAATTTCTTTCTTCTTATACCTCAGACTCTACAGGTTTTAAAAGATGTTAGATTTGGTTTTCCTTTCCTTGCAGATTTTAAAATGTCTAATCACTAATGATACTTACTTTCTTTCTGCATTAAGAATAAGCATTTTGCCAGTAATCTCAGCATCTGAAAAGTAAAGATTATACTGTGCTGTCCCCTGTCAATAGTTTCTGCTACATGAGCAGACAACCTCTGCAAGCCACCTGTTCTTATTAAAGAAAATGTATGGAAAAGTAGAACTAACCCTGCTGTGTGTTCCCCTCTCTGTTTTATCATAAGGATTTACATTACTGCAGAACATGGCAGCAAAGTTATAAATAAACCAAAAGTGTGTGACTCATGCTGAAGGACATTGAAGCATCTGCACCAGACAGAAAGTCACCTTTTTGTTCTATTGACTTATCATTCCAACTTTCAGTTCAGGATTTCTGGAGCTCTTAAATATGATTTTAATTCTCTCTGCATCACATTTCCCTTTATTTTCTTCTTTCAAAATTTCTATCAAAATCGCCAAAAAATATATAGCTTATTTTATCATGTCACATTTTAGAACTATATCTTTGTCCCTTGAGAATATTTCCATGGTCTTTCTTACCTGAAAAAAGAGTTCAGCTGGAGAATAACCATTGGCCACCCAATTGATTGGAACATGTCAATATCTAAATACTTGCTCTAAATTCCTGGATAACTTACAATGATCTGTGAGCCTTTTAAAAAATAGATTCTTTAGGCCCCAATTCAGACCAACTGATCAGACTCTCTGCAGTAGATGTTGGCATGTCTACTATGAATAATGAATCCAGTTAATTCTAATAACGCTTATTGAAAATCACTGCCATAATTTCTCACAAAATCTGTTTTTCTATTTGAATGAGTACTGCAAGTATATTTAAATAAGGTGTGCCAAATCAAACACCAGCATTAAATTATAGAAATTATGTTATAGTTATGAAATCCATGATTTTGTATGTTGAGTTAGCATTATAAGATGCAATGCTTCAGTAAAAAAGAAGCAAAGTATATTTAAGGAAAAATGGCTCTTCTCTCTCCTTACATTTAGAGGGGAGGAGAGGAAACCAGGCCTAGAGTAAAGTAATGGTCATCTAAATTGAATGGAGCCAAAGTTAGTTACTCATTACTGCTATTATTGACAGAGAAAAACAAGCTCAAAGAAAAAGAGATGTCATATATAAAATGATAGATTTAAAACTTTTTATAGAGCTACAGTAATCAAAACAGTATGGTACTGGCATGAGGACAGACCTGTAGATCAATGGAACTGAACTGAGAGTTCAGTAATAAACTCTCACAATTATGGCCAATTAGTTTTTGAAGAGGGTTCCAAGTCTTTTTCCCAATGAGGAAAGAATAGCCTCTTCAAAAAAAGATGCTGGAAAAAACTGGATATCTATATGCAAAAGAATGAACATGAACCCCACCTCACACCATATACAAAAATTAACTCAAAATGATCAAAGACCAAAATATAAGAACCAGAGTTGTAAAAGTCCTAGAAGAAAAAGTGGGGAGCATCTTCAAGATCTTGCGTCAGGAAACATCTTCAGGATCTTGTGCTTCAGAAAACATCAGCAACAAAAGAAAAAAATAGATAAATAGGATTTCATCAAAATTAAAAACTTGTATGTATCAAAGGACTTTATTATGAAATAGAAAGAATCTAGAGAATGAGAGAAAATATTCAGAAACCACATATCTGATAATATTTTTTAAATATCCACAATATATTGAGAAATCCTTCAACAATAAAAAGTCAAAATAATAAAAACATTTATTCAAAAAAAATTTTGAAATTTTTTTAATTCAAAGTTTTGAATAGACATTTCTCCAAAGAAGACATACAAATGGCCAAAAGCACAAGTGTCCATCAACAGACGGATGGATAAAAATATGTGGCATATTTATGTATATAATTTAATATTATATAAAATTTATATATGTTTATACAATTTAATATTATGCAGCTGTAAAAGGAATGAAGTTCTGATACATGTGACAACACGGATGGACCTTGATAACATCATGTTGAGTGAAGTAAGCCAGACACAAAAGGACAAATATTGCATGATCTCACTTACATAAAATAATTAGAATATGCACAGTCACAGAGTCAGAAACTAGAATATATTTTACCAGAGTCTGGGGGGGATTGTGGAATAGGGAGTTAATGCTCAACTGGTAGAGTTTAGGGTGACAGAAAGGTTTTGGTAATGGATGGTGGTGATGGTAGCACAACATCATGAATGTAATTAACATCATTGAATTTTATATTTGAAAGTAGCTTAAATGAGAACATTTATGTGGTATATATGTTACTAGAGCAAAAATAATTTAAAACCATAGAACTATACAGCACAGAAAGTGAACCCTAATATAAACTAGGACCTACAGTTAATAGTGTAATTATAATAATAATATTGTTTTGTCACTTGTAACTGAAGTACCAGATTAATGCAAAATGTTAATAATAGGGCATACTTTGTGTGTTAGAGTGCATTTATGGGAACTCTGTACTTTCAGCATGATTTTTCTGTAAAACTACAACCTCACTAATAAATAAATGGCATCCTCATACACAACACATTATTCAAGATGGCCATGTTAATAATGAACTGTCAAAACTGGTGATTTGCCATTAATTAAATAATTCAAAATCATTGACAGTAATCTCCATGCTGACTCCTAAATGAATCTTTACTGTTCTTTCAAAGCTGCTGCATAAATTGAAAAAGAACTCTAAATATGGTTATGTTACTCAACAAGGAAAGAGCACAGAGGCTGCAAAGTGTGCATTATACTGCGAAGCATATGACCAGTTGCCTTCATGGAAATCGGTAGATTAGGTGTTTACCTAATTAGAAGAATATCATCTCCCAGAGGACAGCACAATTAATGGTGTGCTACCACAGACACATTTATATCTTGTATAGCTAAGATTTTTCATTTTGTGGCAGAATCGAATAGAATATAGAAATAATTTTCGCTGTCATGGCAGAGGGTAATAAAATAATTATTATTTATATAGTGCCTACATTATGTTATGCATTGTGCTAAGTATTTTATATTCCAGAAATTTAGAATAATCTTAAAAGTTAATGTAGGCTACTACTGTTGGTGATAACCCAGAAAAGGGTTTGAAACTATTAGTAATATTTTAACAGAAGTAAAGATTTAGGAATTTTGACCCGATAACTGTATTACGAATGTGTTCATTACCATACTGATTCATCTTTTCATAATTGCAAGTGAATATTTGGTTTAGACAGTGGATAGGAGGATAGTTTTCCAGCAACATAACGGAGTAATCATTCCTTAAATATCATGAACAACAAAATGTCTTGCTATATAACAAGACATATATGGTATTGATGGATGACACGTAGTTAACATCCTGAAGGAAAGGGGTGTTGTCTGTTTCATTCAAAGCTGGGTGCCTATGTCTAGAACTAACACCTGGCTTACAGTAAGTGCTCAGAAACCTGTGGTTGAATATATAAATACACAGCTTTCAGGAAACACCAATTTATCCAGAGGCCACAAATTAAGAGGGAACAGAAACCAGAACAAGAAACTTGAGCTGAATGTGAGTGTCCTGCTTTGTACTGGTCAGAGAAGAAACGGAGCCACTTGAGACGGGAAGTAAGCACTAGGAATGGCAGCTCTTGGAAAGGAAATGAATGGTCCTGCAGGAGAAGAACTTTGACTGAGAGCCATATGTAAGGCTGGGATGCTCTATGACCTGATTCAATAAACTGGAGGACTAGGAAAAACAAAATCACCCAACCTAATGAGGTGACCACAACAAAGACTACACGTTTTAGGCCTTGGCCTGAGCTAGGGAAAATGGAGCCTCAACCTCATGTTTTTTTCTATTTTTCAGGAAGAAAACAGAAATTTTAAATAACTCTAGTTTACTAGGTCAAATACCCCTGTTAGCCCCTAAAAGAAAAGAAATATAATTATATAATTCTCAAACTACTGGTCCAAAAAGGAGAAATTAAGAAAAATTGATTGAATCGGTAAATTAATTGCTATATTTATATAAATGGACTAAATCTCCAAAATATTTCTCCAAAAAAAAAAATATGAAGAACACATAACAGTCAGAACAATAAGTGCACAAAATACAGATCATATTCATTTAAATAACATGGTCCATATCTACATATATTTACATATATAAATTATGAACATGTAGATGTATGATAAATACAGAATCAGAATAGTGACTCTTTCTGGAGAAAAAAGATATAAACTATGTTTCAATTATAACTAAAACATACGTTTCAAAGCTGGGTGGTGGCTTCAAGCATGTTTATGCTTCTTGTTTATTTATATCATTTGCTTTGTGTATATTCATGATATCTTTTGCTGTATATTTTGTATGCCTGAAATATTTTTTGCGCAAGGACAATAATGAGAAACGTAAATTATACCGAGGATTATACAGGTGGGAATGGAAGTTTTTATATGAAACACCTCACAGCAAATAATTTCAAATCATCAGTAGAGATTATTTTCCAAAATCAGGGGTCACTTTTCTCTCTACCTATTCCTTTGTCGTTAGCCATTGTGATGGTTTAGAGCTATATTCCCCAGTAAAACATGTTCTTAAACTTAATCCATTCCTGTGGATGTGAACTGTTCTAAATAGGACCTTTCAGTGATTTTACTTCAGTTAAATGTGGCTCAGTTGAAGCATGATGGGTCTTAATCCTATTACTGAAGACCTTATATAGAGAGTGAAAATGAAAGAGAGCAGCCAGAAGCTGGAAGTCAATGGAATCCAGAAGAGAAATCCAGAAAGGAAAGGAGAAAGGAGAAGCCAGGAGAGGCTGCTATGTGTATTGACATGTGACAGAAAAGCCAAAAACCAAGCATCTACTGCAGCCAGTTCCAGAAAGCCACAGTCTTCTGAGAGAAAAACATCACCTTGATAGCACCTTGAGTTTTGGCTTCTCTTAGTCACAAAACTATAAGCCAATAAAGTCCCCTTGTTTAAGCCAATCCATTGCATGGTATTTATTTGATTGGCTGGGAAACTAAAACACCTACTTTCCCTGACCCCAGTCTCATCACGTTTTCCAAAATTTTCATTTCTTAATCATGCAGAGGTGTTTACCTCTTCACCCTACTTCAAAATATGTGTACTCAAATCTCTACTCCTTAGCAAAGAGATAATTCTCTAAATAGCTAAACACATACACAGTTACACACACAAATGCTTTAACAAAGCAGAAGACATATAATTCTTGCACATTGCTCAATACATGGCAAAACCTATTAAATAAAGACTTACTTGATGCAGCCAACATAGCCTAACCATCCAGTCACTTGACAGGTTTGCTGTCTGAAAGCCCTGTGACCCACTGCCATGTACATGAGTGCATTACTCGAGTCTTTTTTTCCAAATAGTATGAAGAAAAGAATGTAGGAGAAAAAACATTACAAATCATGTAAGCATATGAAAGAGGTAAAAAAGATGCACAAATAAAATTTCTCAGTCTCCACAGAAAGCAGTCCTCTAAATTTTGTTCAAAACAGCATTAAAACTATTTTCTGAAGTTTAAAAGAGAGTTATATACTATGTTAAAACAATGAGTAAAATAGAGATAAAGTTCATATATAAAGTAGGCTATTGTATTTATGTTCTCTCTTTAGAACTCTAGTTCCTACTGAGAAGTAATCCTATGAATGTCTGTGCAGTAGGCAGTTTCCCTGATTCTCAGAAACCCCACCCCATCTCTGACTGCCACATATCAAGAGAGAGTCACCAACTATTCTTGTTTTCTAGAAGTTTATAATTTTTTTGGCTCGCTTGGAAATTGTCTGTGGTGTTTATGTTTGTTTTGTTCATCTTTTTCCCTCAATCTCAACCCACAAAGATTGAGGGTTGGCATACAGCTAGGTAAACTGTCAATATTTAGACTGTGGTTGAATTGAGATTACCCTTTGTTGCCTTTCTTTACCCATAGGCTATCTACCCAGGAGCACTAGCTCTTAGAGGTAAAACACCTGCAAATTACATGTGTTGGTTAACTATCTGAGGCTGATCCAACTTTTTAAGCATGATAAAATGCTTAAACTCTTTAAATTTTCACTAGAAAGTTAGCTTTAATCTAATTCAAAGTTTGGATAATTTTATGGATCCCTTTCAACACATTCACACCATCCTCTATTATTTGGTCTTGTTTTCTATTTTAGTCATTTCCAAAGATTAATAATCAGATTTTATATACAGAACATAATTTTCCCAAGATATTTGTTACAAGCATGTAAAAGGAAGTATGAAATGCCAGCTGAATTTTAAGGTATGTAAAAGAAAGAAACAGTGAATATTCTAATACAATAGGAATGCATTGGTAATATATGAAGAAAAAAATGTTTGGCTATAGCATCTAGAAGATATTTTTCAATGATATGAGAACATTGTGGAAGAAGAATAGCAAATACACAAACTGACTTCTGATAATATGCTTATATTCTCTAAATATGATTGTTCCTGCTCTTTGGAAAACTACATTTTTATGAACTGAATTTGAACTCAGAAGGTTGCTCATTAAAGATTAGATCACTACCTAAGAGGGTTTAAGAAAATACAAAAACTCTGTATGGTATATATTATCATTCAGAAAAACAGTGCAGTTTAATGGACAGAATTTAATACACCATACCCTTTCCACCGACTGCTACCGCACTTGTAGCATTTTCAGAATTAGATTTAAATTACCTCAAGTATGTTTTTTAATTGCAACAATTACATGTTCCACAGTGATATGACCAAATAATACATAGCTAATCTCTTTACCTCACCCTTCATCACCATGTTGGGAAACAATATAGCATGTACAGAACTTGTATATCATCAGAAAAAAGGACAAGTTAAACCACTAGGAACTCAGGAGACATGTTTTGTCTCAAAAAACAGACAAACAAAACATCTTTACTGAGTAAGGAGAGGAATGCCTGTATTTCAGTGCTGTTCTAAGAATTAAATAACTTAGTTTATGTCAAGCAATTAACACATAAATGTCACCCTGTAAATGGCAATTATCTTTAACAGGCAATATAGCCACAGGGAAAAATAGTCTTTATACAGAAGTGGATTTTTAATTCTGGATCTTCCCTTTACTAGTTGTTTGGCCATGAGTAAATTAGTGAATTATTTTTTTTTCCTCTTTTATAAAAATGGGGACTAAATAAACTGCAGAACAGCTGTGAAGATTAAGAAGAAGGAGAAAGAGAAGGAGGAGGAAGACAACATATAAATCACTGGACTTGGTATCTGGTATACACTCATTAAATTATATCAATAATTTTAATGGATAAGTGCTCAGATATTGGAAGCCCATAGAATCAGATGTCATTTGTTAACCATTAAGCACAGATTCTTATATATTCTTAGATCAACTACTATGCAACAGGCCCTACTCTAAGCACATTACATACATCAGGGAAACAAGTAGAAAAGATCAAGATTGCTGCCCTGAAGGAACTCAAATGCAAGGAAGACAGATTTCATTGCTTAGGAGTTAAACACATAAAAGGAATACATCGTAAAAGACTTATTACATTCCTTACATAAATAAAAATCAATAGTCTCTGGCAACCATACTTGGATGTTGACATATTTCTTCAAATAACTCCTGGGGATACAACACACACACAAATATAATATTTGATGAGTAAGAAGAGAAGAATCATGAAACTAAGACCATTGTTAAATACTCTTGGTAAAGGTTGGGTAGTTTTTGTAAATATTGAGAAATTATGGACCTTGCTAAGACCCAGGCTAAGAAATATATGCTCTAACCTGACCGCATGCAAGTAGTAGCAGAGGAAATGATTCACCTGATAAATGAAATTCACAGAGGTGAAATAAGAAGGAAACTGACTGACCAGCAAAGGCATTCATGCTCAGTGGAAATTTTCAGCAGAGTAGATCCCAAAAGAAATTTCAGGAAAAAAAGAGAGAACACTGGGATGAATGTCAAATATGTAAAGATCCCAAAACAGGAGACTACAATATACACTGCTTATCTCCATGGAAGACTCAACAGGAAGCCCAGAGAATTTAATTACTGTCAGATGTATAAGTATTCCTGGCACCAGGCAGAAAAAGCCAAAATGGTAGCAAAAAAAAGGCATAAAGCTACAGACAACAGGAGATTTTAATATAGCAACAATATATTCTCAATCCTGACTTGTTTGGCTCAATTCACATATGTTTATGTTCCATAGCTTCTTTTTGCCAGCTATATCAAGTTTATAATAGTAAGGCAGTAGCTTCTAGATAGTTGTGTCTCTGGATTGTGAGATACTGCCTTTAGGAAAAAAAATGAACTAAAAATGCATACCTCTATTTATATAGCTTCTTCACCTTTCTTCCTAATTGTATTCTTGAGGTCTATATAGATTTTATCAATCAAATGTTTTCTTCATTGGTTGTTGCTAGTGTAGCTGGATAGAAATATTCAGTTTTATGTAAAAATTCAACTTAGTATTTTTCTTCCCATTTATTGTTGTACTAAAATCATGATATTTTCTTTTCACCTTTTAGTACAATGTAAACAGCCTTTCTTTCTGTTTTCAGGAAAGGGTAACTAAATATTTTACCTGTTAATTATTTAAGACCATAATTTTAATGAGCCATCAAGGTCTATGGACATCAAAACAAAGCAAAATGAAAATATCTTCTAACAGAAAGAAAAGGATTTTACAGTGTGGCACTGAAATAAATATGCCAGTGGAAAGCTCAGAGTAGTTGGGAGAAGAAGAGAAAATGAACTACATTACCAGTGGGAGCTCCCAAATAGAAGGCTTATATTGATCTAGAAATTTCCCAAGAAGAGCAAGGAGCAGTTGCCAGGCAATTAAATTCAGTGAAGGACTACTGCTGGAAAAATGAATTGAGTTGTCATTCACTAATGCACCTGTCTGCACTTGACTGGGAAATTTCCACTTCTTGTGCCCATACCCTATGCCAAGTGACCCCTGTCAATGTCCAGAGAGGACTCCTGCTTACCTTCATCCAATAAGTTACTTATACCTGTCCATCAGAAATGAAGCCCTGATGACTAAGCCATAGTTAGGTTCTTCTCTGTTCCCTCTTTATGATCCAACGTGAATTCTAGCCTCCTAATGTTCAGAGCAAGAGAAGCGCTTCAAGAGGAGGCGGGCACCTGCAAACCTACGTAATGTTGTTGTGGAATAACTAAAACCTGTCTTTTAGATTTAATTTGGATAGCCCCAAAATATTAGCAGTGAAAACCAAACAAACAGCTGTAGAACAACCAGCCATCTTACCAATCAATTGTTAGTTATAAACATTATCTAGTTGAGTTTACTGTTTTTTTAAAGTCTTGCTGTAAATTCAGATTCCACAGAATAGAAATGGACACACCAGCTCCAATACTACATCCTCATAGTTTTGAAGTCAATAAAACCTTATTGACTTGCTTTGCATAAAGTGATGATCACTAGCCAATCACTGTGGACAAGATTAGGTCCAGTTTACATGTTCCATGTTTACATCCTAGGATGAAGTCCATTTTATCAGAACCACACACATGGAGAATGGAGGAAGGTATAAATTATCTTAATGAACTATTTTCATTGAAATTATTAAAAAAAAACAGTTCTGAACAAATGATAGACATTTCTCCAGGAAGTGAAGACTTAATATTATTCACATGCTAAATGAAAATATAAATTTAATAAATTTAAAAATATATTAATTAGAATTTCATTTTGATGAACCTCGATTAAATGTATGCAAATGTCATGTGGAGAATAAATGTAGAGAAGAAAGTCTTGAAAAAGTAGAAAAGTGAAGGAGGATATGCCATTCTAGATGTTAAAGGTCATTACATGTCTCCTTTATATTAAAAATCAGTATATTTTTGGTGGAGAGATAGGAAAATAGATCTGTGGAACAGAACAAAGTGTCAAAAAAAGTCCAATTACGATATAAATAAGAGGTAATATTTCAATTGAAAGAAGGACTTGATTATTCAACTAAATTAACTGGGCCAACTGGCTAGTCATCTGGAAGAATAAAACTATCTCTAAAGAGTACTCCAAAACAAATTCAATGTAGACTAAACAACTTATGAAAATAATAGTACTTTATATTACTACCTACCTAATAATTATTGAGTGTTTACATTGCTCCAGGCACCTGTTGTAAGCATTGTTACAAATGAAAAAATTAATCTTCCTACCATTAGGTAGGTACCGTTACTTTCTCTATTTACAGATAATGGAACTGTCAGAAAAGTTAAATAAATCACTGATAAATGTAGCCAGAAATTTGAACAAAAGCAGCTATCTTGTATTTAATTATTTTATTACAAATCTATAAAAATAACAAAGAAAAATATGAAAGATTATTTAATATCCTTAGTATAATGGAAATAAGCAAAATTCTGAATATTATTAGGGTTTAAGAACTACTGACTTTACTTATTTCTAGAAATCAAATTTAATCTGCTTGACAATGTTACTCAGAGTAGTGAGAAATTCAATGTGCGTGATTGGAGGAATGGGACTTCTCTTATCCTAGGGTCTTAAAAGTGAAAAATTCAATATTAGTTTTCCATTGCTGTGTAGGAAATTACCAAAAACTTAATGGCTTAAAACACCAAAACAGCATCTCACAGTTTCTGAGAGGCAGAAGTCCAACTGGGTCCCCTGTTCAGGATCTCACAGGCTGAAATCAAGGTGCAGCCAGGCTGACTTCCCATCGAGTACTTGGGGCAGAATCTTGATCCTTGCAGCCGCAGAACTGATATCCCACTATCTTGCTGGCTGTTTGTTAGCTGTTCATGTCACATCAAGCTGAAGAAGCCCCTCACAGCATTACCAACTACTTCTTCAATGTCATCAAAAGAATCTCTCAATTTAATGTGATGGTATCTCACATAATATAATCACATAGCATTTGAGGTAAATATTTATCTGGGTGCTAGGCAATTTCAGCTGTTGGTACTATAACTCAAAACTTATTTATAACATATGAAGCAAGAAATGTAAAGTTTTAGCTACCATTTTGAGATAGCAAAGAGATAATACCTCTTAATTTCTTATTTTTGACAGAAATATTAACATTTCATAAACGAATAGCCACTAGATAACATTCCAGGTAAGTAGGACACAAACCAAAAAACTGCAAGGGAAGAGTCTCAAAAAACTGACCAAATTAAAAGGAAAGTTTCCTTTCCTTATCCGTACAAAAATGAAAATTCTGTATCCTTGTAAAAGATGTTAAAAAATATATAAAAATACACTGATATCCCAATGGAAGAAAACACTGGTGTATATTACAGAAAAACACAAAGAGCAATTTTACATTAATAAAAACAGCTCCTATAAATTAATAGGTAAAAGAACTCAACTGAAAAATGTAAAGGAACAAATAATTCACAGAATAGAATATGGAAATGGACAAAAACATACTGTAAGATGTTTAGCATTATTAGAAGTCAGGAAGCTGAAAATTAAATCAGCAATGAAATATCATTTGTCTTTGTCCCACTGAAAAGTATGGAGGAACAGATACCTTATAAGCTGCTGTAAATGAATGTAAATTATAACATTTTAGAAAGTAATATGGCAATTTTATTAAAATTTAAAATACATGTACTTTTGGAAGCAGCATTTTTCTTCTGTGATTTTTTTCTAATATATCAAAAGCATCAATAATTGAAAGATATGTGCATGCGCTACATTCACAGGAAAAAATTTAGTGACACTTAAGTAGGGTTAGATTTAGGGTGATAGCTGGCTGATCATAGGGCAAATTTCCAGAAGTGGTCAGGCCTCAAGGAGAAAGATATCTCGGAGAGGAACAGCAAGAAACAGCACATGGGGGCCAAATGACCCCCACCTGAGAGAGTCATCTATGGAAAAGGGTGGGGCCAACTGACCCATCCAAACACACCGTCTATCATCAGGCACCACCCTGGAGAAAAGGAAGAGTAAGAGCAAGAGCCCCAAAAAAGGGAAAGTGGCAGAAAGTAAGTAAAATTAATCTATAAAGCAGGTTGGTCCACATTGCTGGGGCCTCTAACCTCTCACCTCTCTTCTTGAGAGAGTGCCTGCATGCACTTTTTCTACATGTGTACTCAATAAATTTTCTATTAACTTACTCTTTGGGCTATGCCCTTGAATTCTTTCTTGCAGCATGCCCAAGAACCTAAGAAGCCAAATTTGGCAACATGTTTTGGCATGCCAGGCAGGAGGCACTTCTCTCTAACCATCTGAATTGGTAAATCAGGGCTATTGAACAAGAGCCTTGGCCACATGCTTTCACTTTTTCTTCTCACTTGGCTCTTTGTTATTCTCTCTTGTGTCCTCATGCAACTCTGTGTCTCTAGGAATCTAGAGGCTCTGATCTTAGATGGCTTCCCAAGGACATAAACTCAGTCTACTCTGGTCTCTGGCTTCCTTCTCAGAAGTGAGAGGAGGTTGTCCCCATGCCATGCAGATTCAAGGAGACTCAGAGCAGCAAGTGATACCACCCGTGAAACCTGATTGGGGGCTTCTCCCCATGTCTAGCAGGAGTTCAATGGAAGCCAAATAAAGTTTTTTTTTCTCTCTCTCTCTCCTTCTGCCTCTCCTCTTCCCCTCCCCCTCCCCACTTCCCACTCTTTCTCATCTTAATTGTCAGAGACTTCCCCACACTCTCTCCTTTCCTCTCCTCTGAGGATCTCCTCTTGATCTTCACATGCCTAAGGAGATTCTTTTGCCCTCAGACCCTTCGTCCTGTTGGATCTGTCCTCTTTTCATCTCTTTGACTGGTCCTCTCCCCTGCCTCCATGAGAGTCTCCTTTCAATGCCTTTTGAGACAGTCCATCTTTTGTAACCCAGGGTTCTGGGCTAAGGATTCTTGTACCAAACAAGGTGTTGTCTTTGACATTCTAGGGAGTCATCTCTGATTTAGACCTATGGGAACTGGGTACTTTCCAACGTTAGTGTCTCTCCTTCAGGCCTTGATCATCTAGTCACTATTGAAACCTACTGTGACTGAATATAAAGCTTCCCTTCTATATTATGCTCCCTTTTTTAACCCTCAGAAAACTAGAGTACAAAGCATTGCTCCTGGGAGCATTGTATTAAATTTCTCTCAGGAGAGGCTAACTCCCTTACCTTGGGAGCATAGGTCTGGACATCTCCTGGGGAGGAACATCCCAGGAACACTTAGCAAAATGTCCTGGGGACAACTGGCAACTTCACTCCCCAAGTTCCCAAGAGATTGGGCCAGCAGAGAGGAAGGACTCCTCCAGAGCACTGTCCTAGAATTCTTCCAGGAAAACCTGGGACAATTCCAGAAGGATAGGTCCAGACATATCTCAGGAAAGGTGTCCTGGGATTACCTGTGACTGTACCCCCCATGATTCTAAGAGATTGGGCTGGTAGGGAACAAAATACTCAGGTCTGATGTGCATTGGGACACCTCATAGTCACACTGGTGCTAGTGAGACTCATCTATTTCCCTTTCCAGAGAAAATGGGAAATGCCAACAGTCAAGATAAGCTAAAAGATGGGGAAAAAAATAGCCCTTCAAAGGGACTCTCAATTACAATACCATTCTCCAGTCTGTAAAAGGCAAGGAAAATAGTGAGAAGTTCCCTATGCCTGGATATTTAAAGCTCTGTATCAAAATAAGAACCTGAAGACTTTTCACTTGTGTTATGCCCATGTCTCAATTTCCATTAAAAAATAAATATTCTTGTTGATCCCCTTTTAGATCTTGTTTGCTAAAAGGCATGAAAAAATGTATTATCAAGCCAGTTAATTGTAATAAGCTAAAGGAGATCACTTCAGAGAAAGAGGAAAGCTTGTCCCTGTTCCAAGGGAAGTTTGTGGGACTCCTGAAGTGTACTAATGTAAATCTGGACTCAGGAAAGTCAGATTTTGCTTGGCACCCATTTCTCCAGCCAGTCTACATGACATTCAGAGAAAGCACAAAATCACTACATGAGGCCTGCAAATAAGAAACTGTCGTATCTATCTTTAATAATTGGGACAAGGCCAAAGAAGAGAAGGTAAAGAGAGGTAAGCAAAAAACCATAGATCAGGCTCAACTTATTGCAGTCACTGTTAAAAGTGCCCTGTCCTCTCAAGGTCATCTGAATTATGGCTCCAAGCCTCAAGGCTTGCTTCAACTGTGGGTCAGAAGACCACTGGCAGAGAAAAGACCAGAAACTTTGAGACAATCCTTTACCTTGATACTCACAAGACCTTGCCCCAGGTGCCACCAACATAAGCATTGACCCAGGGACTGCACTATCTTCTTAAGAGGGGGTGGGATGGCACCCAGAGCCCTAATCATGGCAAGTGAAGATTGAGGGTGCCCAAGATTGCTTATGGCTCTGGTGATTTCAAATCTGACCATCAACCGAGAGGAACCTTGGGTGACACGGAATGTAGCAGGCAAGATTATCAATTTCTTAAATAATAGAGCCATATACTCTGTTTTGAACTGCTTTCTTTGCCTACCTCCACTCAGACTTGCCTAGTTATGGGAGTTGATGTAAAGCCAAAACTAGAACCTTAACTATCCCTCTCCCTTGTAAGCTTGGAGACATTCTGGTGTCCCATCAAGTTCTCATGCTTCCTTGAATGTCTCACTTCCTTCTTCTAGTGAGGGATCTTCTTCATTCCCCAAAGACCACCTTATGACTAGTAAACCCAGCTAGTGTTAATTCCCTTGTTTGCCCTGAGGTCCCTACTATTATCAAGGGCTCTCTTTATCCCAAAGGAGAACCTTAAGCAAACTGACCTATTTGTATGGAATGAAGGCAATGTGGGGTGAGCCCACTGAATAGCCCCAGTCTGCATTCAGGTTCTCAGTCCTAGATCTTAAAAAGATGCTTTAAAAAAATCCCTCTTCACCCTGGATCTCAATAACTATTGCCTTTGAATGGCAAGAACTTAAGAAAAATACTCCTTCCCTGCTCACCTAGATGCTTAGAACCAAGGGTTTCAAAATAATTCACATATTTTTAGGAATGCTTTAGCAGCAGATCTTACTTACTCCCAGCTTCCTCTGAGCAGTCTTGCAATATATTAATTTTGTGAACTAAATATTCCTAGTATGAAAGTGAAGCTTGTTTGTGGTTATTGCTGACTACAAGCCCTAGATGGATATACAAAGTTGTGGAAGATTTCAGAAAGTGAGTTTTGTTAAAAGAACATAGATTGTTGGTATGCTCTTAATGAAGGGTTATAAAAATATTCTTCTTAACCATCTAAGCACTCTGTCCAGAGAATACAGATTGTATATCATATCAGAATAATAACCTTGTTAATGTTTATGTTGACTTTATCATTCTTATTTCAGAAGACAAATGTTCTAGTTTGCTAGCTGCCAGAATGCAATACACCAGAAACAGATTGGCTCTAAAAGGGGAATTTAATAAATTGTAAGGTTTATAGTTCTAAGGCCAAGAAAATGTCCCAATTAAAGTAAAGTCTATAAAATGTCCAATCTAAGGCATTCAGGTAAAGATACCTTAATTCAAGAAGGCCGATGAAGTTCAGAGTTTCTCAAGTAGAAAGGCACATGGCAAACATAGTCAGGGTTTCTCTCTCATCTGTAAAGGCACATGGCAAACACAGTGCATCTGCTAACTTTCTCTCCTGGCTTCCTGTTTCGTGAAGCTCCCCAGAAGGTATTTTCTTTTTTCACCTCCAAAAGTTGCTGGCTGGTGGACTCTGCTTCTCATAGCTATGTCATTCTGCTCAGCTCTCTCTGAATCTCCTGCTTTCTCCAAAATGTTTCCTCTTTTATAGGGTTCCAGTAAACTAATCAAGACCCACCTATAATGGGTGGAGACATGTCTCCACCTAATCCAGTTTAACCAGTCTTGATTGAGTCACATCTCCAGGGAGATAATCTAATTAAAGTTTCCAACATTCAGTACTGAATAGGGACTAGAAGAAATGACTGTCTTTACAAAATGGGATTAGGATTAAAACATGGCTTTTCTAGGGTACATACATCCTTTCAAACTGGAACAACAAGTCTTCTTACTCATAAAGAAAAACTGTTGACTCACTTGTAGAAGTGAGTTAAAATAGTTTGACATACTACATAAAAAACATGTAAGTATTACAATAACTAAAAGAGATTTTCTAACCTATTAAATTTGCATGAGTGAAATATTACTCATATAGTTATAAATTATATAAAATTCCTAAAAACTTAACAATGTTCTCATTGTTCATGTTATAGCCTAATACTTATCTGTTACAATGTTAGATGTTGTTAGTCATGGTTTTAGTTTTCTTTAAAAATTTTACAGATCGCAAAAACAACCAAATTTACTTGTCAGTTATAACACTTTGCTCTAAAGCTTCCAAAATTTAAATTTTACCTAATTTAACCAGTCTAGTCAGTTTATTTAAGCAACCTAATTCAGTTTTATTCAAAATAGAATTTAAAAAAATAAATTAAATGAAGAATAAAATCTTAATAAAAAAATGAAAATATTTTCAAAGTCACTTAAAAGAGAAGATAAAAACATAAAACTATTAAACTTTCCCACCTGGGGAATTCTTGCTATTTTCTTAAACAATAGGGGTTCTGGTCTGAATAAGGCAAACACTTGATCTTGAGGCTTGCCTTTAAAAAACAATTCAGTAATGGCAAAGCTAAGCTTACTTGTAACTAATGTCTACGAGTCAGTTCCCCCAAGAAAGCATTTGTTGCCAAACACTGCAAATAAACTCACTATCTTCCCCCATGTGTGGGACATGACTTTCAGGGGTGTAAGTCTCTCTAGCAACATGAAACATGACTTCCAAAGATAAGACAGGCCCTTACAGCATAAAATTAATTAACCAAAAAAGGAAATAAAATTCCAGAGACTAAGAAATTTCAAAGAGTCAAAAAGTCAGTCTAAAAGTTGTTCTTCTGAAAATTTCAATCAAATATTGCAAACTTCCACAGTATGACAAGCCCCAACCAATAGCGTTAGTAAACACACATACACATGCACACAAATGCCTTGTGCTCCATCTTGCTCCTTCTTCTGTTCAAACCATGTATACAATTTCTCATCCAGTTTCTTTCTTCATAATTAAAAGCCTTTCACAATAGACTTCTCCTCACCAGAGGTTACTGTCCTGTTTCCCAACCTCAACCAGCCACCCTAAGTAGCATAGCCAGAGACTTCTATGCTTCCATAAGTCGGACCTGCAACTCCACTGACAGCTTGAATCAGTTAAAGAAGATGGACCATTGGTCCAAACTCTCTTAAGATTAAGGGAAATAGAAATCTCTGAGGGGAAAATAAAGTAGGGTTAGAATTACGGTGGGTGCTGGTTGACCACAGGGCAAATTCTTAGAAATGGTCAGCCCCCAAGGAGAAAGATAATTCTAAGAAGAAAAGCAATAAACAGTCCCTGGGGGCCCAATGACCCATACTTGAGTAAGTCATCTAAGGACATGGGTGAAGCCAAGTGACCCATCCAAATACACTACTACCACCAGGTACCACCCTGGAGAGAAGGGAAGGTAGGAGAAAAAAACCTGAAAAAGGAAGGGCAAGAGGAAGTAAGTAAAGCTAATCTATAAAAGCAGATTGGCCCACATTGTCAGGGACTTTCCCCTCTCATCTCTCTTCTCTTGCGAGAGTGCCTGCATGCTCCTTCTTTGCATATATATTCAATAAATCTTTTGCCTTCTTACCCTTTGATCTGTGTCCTTGAATTCTTTCTTGCAGCATGGCCAAGAGCCTAGGAAGCTGAATCCAGCAACAACACTATTGATAGAAAAAGTACAGAAAAAAATAGTTGAATAAATTATAATGCATATATTTTATAGAAAATCATGAACTATGAAATGATGAATTAAATTTATATCTAATATATATTGACTTGAAACCATGTTTGTGACATATGGAAATGGAAAATATGTTAAAATTTTCATTTCTAAAAATGAAATTAAAACAAGAAAAATTTTAATATGTATGAATGTATATATCTGAACAAAGGCACTATTTTAGAAATATATACTATGTATCAAAAATGATTTTTACTTTTATTTCTCCACATTTAATCAATATAACTGTTTCTAACGTTTCAGGAAACACATTACTAATATCCAAATGTCATGTATCAGCAAGCTGATATGGCCCTTAACATAGGAAAATGTTTTTGCATTATTTCTCTACTAGCCACTCTTGGGATGCTTAACTCCCATATTATTTCCCTTTGCTTTCCCGTTCCCAAAACAGCTGTCTGACCACAATGCTGTTGACCCCAAGTAAATATTCTATGCGGCCTCTTTCTTTCCAACTCCATATACTTTGGTTTGTTCATTATTTTATAAAAATTATATATTGACTATTTCATAAAATACAAGTTTTTTTAAAGATATAAGCCACATATATTTGAGAGGAGAGATGATACTACCATGTTTGAAAAATTCGTTTGTGCCACACAACTCACTAGCTGATTTCAATATCCATAAACTTAAAATAATTTTTATTTGTAGAGCAATAAGCAGGATCCTGAATAGTAGCACACACACAAAAAATAGACTAACAGAAATAGTGACGAAAAAGAACAAAGAGAACAAATTTTAATCAGTTAAGGAAGAGATCTAGGAACAACATTAAGAAGCCAGTATGTTTATTCTTCCTTATTTTAATCTGTTCATTTTCTGTCTAGCAAAATGTGTCTATTCTGATTTCTGAAGTAGGACTGAAATAAGTATAACCCTGATGCCATTATAATTCTACAGGCAGTGGACAGGGTGACTAATTAAAGAAACAAACAAGTAAAAGTCTACATTTTCAGTCTTTTATTTTTTTTCACAATCGGTTAAAAAAAAAAACTAAAATACTTGATCTCTTTCCCTGGAAGTAATTTACTCCCATTCACATTCAGCTTTCACTAGCATGTTATCATCACCATAAAGTTAAGAGATTCAGATTTTTTTTTCTCATGTTCTTTTCATACTGATATTTATTGTTTCAGTTATATATTCAAAAGCCATTTCTGAATGTCAATTACAGAAAGGGAAAGTGGAGGAGAGAGTGATGTATGCAATTAACTACACTAGAGACACTATAGGTAAATGCCTACATTCATTTATTCATTCATTTTAGGCACTGTGAACCATGAAAGCCCAAGACATCAAGCAAATAATTTTAATCCTGGAAATTGGGGGGAAAAACTTAGAATTTCTGTCATCATATCAAATAATCAATCACTAATACTTTTTGATCATCTGCTCTTTACTTAACATTCAAAGATATGTTTGGGGGAATAAAAATTGCAACATATAATATAGCTATTAAAGATATGCTATGCAACAAATCTCATAATTTTGTTTGAAAATCATTATTAACTATCTCAACTATCCATAGCCACCATAATTTTGTATAATAAACCACCATAAAATCTCCATGGTATACGACAATTATTTTACTCATGAATCTGTATGTCTGCTGACCAGTTCTGATGACTCTCTGGTAACATATACCATACTGTTAGCTTCCTTAAAGTACAAGAAATTTCTGTTTTGCT
Source organism: Tamandua tetradactyla (assembly GCF_023851605.1). Classification (NCBI taxonomy): domain Eukaryota; kingdom Metazoa; phylum Chordata; class Mammalia; order Pilosa; family Myrmecophagidae; genus Tamandua; species Tamandua tetradactyla. Next base: position 134,362,812 of record NC_135330.1, on the reverse strand, counting down.
CAGCATTTTAATGTGCCTAGCCAGTGTTTAACACAGTAAATACTTAATAATACTGAGTAACTATATGTAAATCTATACAGGTGGACTTGAACTTCCAGGATTAGCAATAAAAATTTCCCACCTTAAACCATGTGCTTTCATAACCTAATCATTCACCAAAAAAACCCCAAATATTCCATATACTTCTAAACCCAGTCCATTGAGTCACTTAATGAAAGAGAGCTGTTCTGGACCATCACATTGGACTTCTCATAAAGTATATAAAAATGTTTGTTCTCTACAGAGAACAAACAGCCACTGATAGTTCAAGGTTTATTTGTTACTAAATCAAAGTCCATCCTACCTTGACAAATAAAGGTGTTAAAATGTGTGAAGTTACCAGCAAGCTTATTTATAGAGAGGTATGCAAAAAATTATCCTTGGACTTTCTTTTTAAAAGAAATGTGATAGCTAGGGTTATTTTAGATTTTTTAAGACTGTATTTTGTAATAACCTACACATACGAAAATCTTTAAAGAACTACCAAAGTCTGCAAGCACTTTAAACACATTTTCTACATTTGTTCCGTGCACAGCCATAAACTCACTTAAAATCTACATTAGCATCTTCTTCTAAACCCAGTCCATTGGGTTTAGAAATCTACAACATTTCTTCCCAAATGCTTGCTATTGATTTAACAACTGTGGTTTGATTCTTTAAAGAACAATTGATAAAAGTCAATGAAATATCTAGATTTAATCTTGGGCTCATGAACAAAGTGGTCACAGTGGAAGGGATGGAGGTTATGCACGGACTCAGCAACATGGACTTCCACTCACCAAGGCTGACTTGGTTACAACCACTGCTGAGTGCCCAATCTGCCATCAGCAGAGACCCACACTCAACCCTGATATGGCACCATTCCCCAAGGTTGGTTACATAGTGGCAGGTTGATTACACTGGACCAATCCCTTCATGGAAGGGGCAGCGATTCGTTCTAACTGGAATAGACACATACTCTGGATATAGGTTTCCCTTCCCTGCACGCAAGGCTTCTGCCAAAACTACCATCTATGGACTTAAAGAATGCCTCATCCATAGTCATGGTATTCCACACAGCATTGTTTCTGATCAAGAAAAACACTTCACAGCAAATGAAGTGTGGGAATGGGCATGTGCTCATGGAATTCTCTGGTCTTACCATGTTCCCATCACCCAGAAGCAGCTGCATTGATAGAACGGTGGAATGGCCTTTTGAAAACTCAACTATGTTGCCAACTAGGTGGCAATACCTTGAAGGGCTGGGGTAATGTTCTCCAGGAAGCTGTGTAGGCTCTGAATCAGCATCTACTGCATGGTGCTGTTTCTCTCATAGACAGGATCAATGGGTCCAGGAGCCAAGGGTGGAAATGGAAGTGGCACAGCTCACTATTACCCCAAGTGATTCATTAGGAAATCATTGCTTCCTGTCCCAGTGACCTTAAGCTCCACTGGTCTACAAGTTTTAGTTATAAAATTGGGAGTGCTTCCACCAGGAAAAACAACAATGATTCCATTGAATAGGAATCTAAGACTGCCACCTTATCAGTTTGGGCTACTCATGCCCCTGGATCAACAAGTCAAGAAGGGGATTACATTATTGGCTGGGGTGATCGACTGACTATCAGGGGAAAATAGGACTGCAACTACACAATGGAAGTAAAGAAGAGTTTTCTTGGAATATAGGAGATTCCCTAGGGCGTCTTTTAGTATTACCATGCCCTGTGATTAAAATCAATGGAAAAATGCAACAACTCATCCAGGCAGGACTACCAATGGCTCTAAAACTTCAGGAATGAAGGTTTGGGTCACCCCACCAGGCAAAGAACCATGGCCAGCTGAAGTGCTTGCTGAGGGAAAAAGGAACATGGAATGGGTACTGGAAGAAGGTAGTGATAAATATGAACTAAGACCACATGACCAGATATAGAAATGAGGACTGTAATGTTGCTTTGTTCATGTTACTATTTAAGTTGTAAGATATCAAATTTAAGAATGAATATTACCCAAGGACTTGCATCCTATTCTGCAGAGATTTAATGTGTTTCTGGTTATATGTAGGACAGCTGAGAATTGTTAGGTGGGGGGAAAATGTGTCTTTTATTGTTTTCTATTTAGAAATTAGGTATGTTTTAAGGTGATGAGTATAGTTGCCAAGTTGACAAGGGGTGGACTGTCATGGTCAGGTTCATGTGTCAACTTGGCCAGGTGGTGGTACCTGTTTGTCTGGTTGGGCAAGTGCTACCCTGTCTGTTGCTATGAGGACATTTCATAGAATTAAATCATGATCACGTTGGCTACATCCACAGATGATTCCATTTCTAATCAGCCAAGGGGAGTGTCTTCTTTAATGAATGATGCTTAATGTAATCACTGGAATCCTTTTAAGGAGGATTCAGAAAAGACAGGTTCTCTTCCTACTTTGGCTGGCAAATCTCTCCTGCAGAGTTCATCCAGACCCTCCATCAGAATCATCAGGTTCATAGCCTGCTCTATGGATTCTGGACTCTACATCCTCATGGATGTGTGTGACACTATCATAAGTTTTATATTTAAGAACATTTCCTGTTGATTCTGTTTCTATAAAGAGCCCTAACTATTAAAGAAGAGATTGGATTTTTTTTGTTTGTTTGTTCTGTTTCTTGTTTGTTTGTTTTTGTATGCTGTATGGAGGTATTACATTTCATTCTTTTTCCATGTTATTTTCCCCTTATTGCAGTGCCATTTGTTGAATTTTTGTTTGTTGTTTTCCTTTTTTTTTTCATTTGTTTGCTTGTTTGTTTGTTTAGGAAGTGCATGGGACAGGAATTGAATTGAGGTCTTCCACATGGCAAGCAAGAATTCTACCACTAAACTATCCTTCAACCCCTGGGTCAGATAGCAAGGACTAATATAGTAAGAATTACTTTCTCAAGTCTCTCCTGCATAGGTTTGAAGAGTATCTGCTATGCTATGATTTTCTACATCAACTTACAGTTCTTAAATATTAGAAAAGCACTAAACACAAAAACATAGAAAATTTTATCTTCTTATATCTGTTTTTATATCTTTTAAAGTTTTCTTGATACCCTGAAGGATTTAATTAAAACATTCTAGAGTTTCCTATTACTTTTTTTTGGAAAAGTTTCCAATTCTGGCTGAAAGCAACAATAAAATTTAGAAATTTTAAGCAATATATAGTCCCATGCCTTAATAGTTTTCAGGTGAGGACCAGGAAGAGTATGCTTTTTTAAATGGTTTCATACAAGGCATTTCTATTTTTGGTAATGGCAAAATAGTCTATATCAGAGTAGTCCTCCAATTGATAAAAATTTAGAATTCTGAGCAAAATAGTTTTAAATGCAAACTTCTTAAATACACTGAGGACTAACCATAAGGACACAGATGTCTGCAGCACATCCTTGGAAAAAGGGAAATAGCTTGGATACCATTGAAAATATTATGACCTTTAGCCTGGAGATCTCGCAGTATGGTGTTTGTGTGTACTAGAGAGGCTGAAAACTAAGATGAGAAATTTCAGAAAGGAAGGAGATCGGAGAAGAAGCCACACAATTGTATATAAACTCTATACATATTCTTAGCTGAGCTCCATGAACATTTTGGTGGTTGGGTGGGGTCGGGGGGGGGGCGGTGGATGGGACTCCAATATACTCAGCAGAATCAATGGCTAGAAGGCTAAAACAATAGAGTGGAGAGGTAAGCTGTTGTTCATTACAGGAGAGACAGAGTTTGGAGTATATGTTCAGTTAAATTATTTCCATGGCATAATAAAAATCAACACTCTTCAGAGGAAGGTAACAGAATCCAGAGGACTAAAAATCATCCACAATTTCTAGCATATAGCCAAATGTTATACAAGTAAAGAAACCCCTCAAAAAATGTGACATAAAGTCCAAAGAAAATCAATATACCAAATAAACCAAATGGTGGAAATTTTAGACAGGAATGTTAGAACTCCTATCACCTAACTGATGAGGGAGAGATCCCCTGCCCTAAATGATATGATATGACAGAATGCCCATCACTGAATAGATGAGCCTGGTAGCAGTTTATTAGTCATATATATTCACAGCCCAGAGAAGGAAAACACCACACACCATGCAGGACACACAGGGTTTGCACTTGGAGCCAAGTGAAACAGCCAGTTCTGTGGGAGGCAGGGGAAGTGACCCTTGGTATACATGGGAGAATGTGACTAGATCACTTGAAATACTTTGTGGGCTAGCAATTGTCTAAAATTTAAAGTGATGAAGACTGTACAACTAATTGAGGATATTTTGAGATAGTTCATTGTTTATTTTGCATAGAATAGATACAATGTGAATATATCTCAACAAAATCTGCAGATTCAAAATAAATAAATAAACAAACGGAAAGATTCAAGAGCTAGAGAAAACATGAGAGAAAGATATACCTATTCAATATTGGTAGGGTGGAAGAATGGTGTAGTCCCTCTGGAAAATAATGTAGCTGATCCACAAGAAGCTAGATACAGGGTGAGCATATGATTAGGCAATCTCATTATTAGAAATGTACTCAGAAGAACTGAAGGCAGGGATTTGAATAGACATTTGCACACTGATATTTATGGCAGCTGTTCTAGTTTGCTAGCTGATGGAATGTAATATACCAGAAACGGAATGGCTTTTAAAAAGTGGAATTTAATAAGTTGGCAGTTTACAGTTTTAAGCTGAGAAAATGTCCCAATTTAAACAAGTCTATAGAAATGTCCAATCTAAGGCATCCAGGGAAAGATACCTTGGTCCAAGAAGGTCAATGAAGTTCAGGGCTTCTCTCTCAAGTGGAAGGGCACATGGCAAACACAGTGATAGTTTCTCTCTCATCTGGAAGGGCACATGGTGAACACAGTGTCATCTGCTAGCGTCTTCTCCTATGACTCTGCTTCTCATGGCTATGTCATTCTGCTTTGTATTCTCTGAATCTCCTTCATTCTCCAAAATATTTCCTCTTTTATAGGACTCCAGAAACTTATCAAGACCTACTCAAATGGGTGGAGACATGTCGTCACCTAATCCACTTTAACAACCACTCTTGATTGGGTTACATTTACAGGGAGATGATCTAATTACAGATCCAAACATACAGTATTGAATAGGGATTATTCTGCCTTTATGAAATGGGATTTTGATTAAAACATGGCTTTTCTAGGGGACATACATACTTTCAAACCAGCACAGCAGCATTATTCATTAAAGCCATTAGATGGAGGTGGCTAAAGAGTACATCAACTGAAGAACAGAAGAGTCAACTATTGTGAACACATACAATGGAATATTGTGTGGCTACAGAAAAGAATGAGGCATGCAACAAGGTGAATGAAACCCTGAGAATATTATGTTGAGTAAAATAAGCCAGAAACAAAAAGACAAATATTGTATTGTCTCATTTCTAAAATACTTAAAAAGAATTTTAGGGTCTAGATTATAAACTCTTACAGCAGTAATATTTATTTCTGAATTTTAACTGTTATTTCTAAATTCTGAGCTGCTGTGCTCAATGTGTATAATCTAGTACTTCCTTGGAACTTTGGGTACTTGTGTGGTAACTAAGGCTCAGAGTTAGAGTTCTTTGGTTCTGAAAGTCAGTATTACTCCATACAACAACTGTCAAGGAAGTCAAAAAAGAGATCAGACTTCAATTTGAGAAATGAACAAAGATGATCTGGTTGGGTCTAGGGTAAATCAGAATACAGGGTAAAGGATGCTAGTGTCTGTACTCTAAAATTTAACCTTATATGTGAGATCAAATGAAGAGATGTTTATTCTGTGCAAAATTTAAATTTTCTGTAGCACACAATCTAACTCAACCTGTCTGTCCACTTTATTTAAACAACCTGAACAAATGGAGGCTAGAATAACGGATGAGATCTTGTAATTCTGTTTACCTTAAAGTAATATCCTGATATATTCCAGAGTATGTTGGGACAATAATAAAAAGTATTTGCAAAGCCCATTGAGGACTGGAGAAGAAAATATGGATCTATTAAACTTCCCTACCTGGAAAATTCCTAATACTCTCTCAAACATTATGGACTCCCAAGTTATAGGCCAAATCCTCGATTTTGAGGCTTGTTCTTATGAAATTCATTTCTGTAACAGGGAAGATAAGCCTATCTATAATTATGCCTAAGAGTCACTTCCAGAGAACCTCTTTGGTTCATAAATGTGGACTTTCTCTCTCTAAGCCCAACTCTGCAAATAAGCTCATTACCCTACCCCATTTGTGGGACATGACTTCCATGGATGTAAGTCTCCCTAGCATCATGGAACATGACTCCTAGGGATGAGCCTGGTGAACTGGATGAGCCAATTCAATGACATTGTGGAATTGACAATGCCTTTTTGACCAAGGGGGGAAAAGAAACTTAACAAAATAAGGCTTTACTGACTGTGGGACTTAGATTCAGGTGTCAACTTGGCTAGGTGAAGGTGCCTAGTTTTATTGCTGTTGACATGAGCCAATGGCATGTGAACCTCATCTGTTGCGGATTACATCTGCAGTTAGCTAGGAGGTGTGACTGCTGTAATGAATGATGTTTGATTTCATTAGTTGGTGCTTAAATGAGAGCACTCAATGTAGCACAGCCAAAGCAGCTCAGCATACCTCATCTCAGCACTCAGTAGCTCAGCCCAGGCTTTTGGAGATGCAGAAAGAAATCAACTCAGGGAAAGTTGCTGGAACCCAGAGGCCTGGAGAGAAGGCCAGTAGAGATCACCCCGTGCTTTCCCATGTAAGAAAGAACCTCAGTTGAAAGTTAGCTGCTTTTCCTCTGAAGAACTAACAAAATAAATTCCTTTTTATTAAAAGCCAATCCATCTCTGGTGTGTTGCATTCCACCAGTTAGCAAACCAGAACAGTCGTTAAGAGATGCAAAAAAGAGTAGAAGCTTAAACTGGAGGTTACTCTTACGCAAGCTTCAGCTAGATATTGCAAATTACCATGGTATGCCAAGCTCCAACCAACAGAATTCCTGAAAACCCCAAAGAAAACCAATGACCTATGCCCTCTGCAAGACCTATGGCCTCTTGCAGAGTTCCTTACATTCAGTTGACAGGGGAAGAGAAAACTCAGGCATGGATTACAGATAGCTCTACATGATATGCATGGGACCACCTGGAAGTGGACAGATGCAGCACTATAACTCCATTCTGGGTGGTGAGGGAAAATTCTCTCAGTGGGCTGAACTTTGAGAAGTGCACCTGGTTGTTCATTTTGCTTGGAAGGAGGAATGGCCAGAGGTCCATCTGTATACTGACACATGTGCTGTTGCTAATGGTTTGGCTGGATGGTCAGGGACTTGGAAGGAGCATGATTGGAAGACTGGTGACAAAGAGGTCTGAGGAAGAGGTATGTGGATAGACTGTTCTGAGTGGGGAAAGAACTTGAAGATGTTTGTGTCCCATGAGAATGCTCACCAGAGGATGACTTCAGCATAGGCAGGTTTTAATAATCGAATGAATAAGATGAACTGTCCTGTGGATACAAGTCATCCTCTTTCCTAGTGGGCATGGTGGTAAGGATGGAAGTTATACATGGGCTCAGAAACATGGACTTCTACTTATCAAGGCTGACCTGGCTATGGACACTGCTGAGTGCTCAATCTGCCAACAGCAGAGACTCACTCAGTCTCTGAAATGGCACCATTCCCTGAAGTTATCAGCCTGCTACCTGGTGGCAGGTTGACTACACTGGCCACTTCCATCATGGAAGGGGCAGCAATTTGCTCTGACTGGAATAGACACATACTCTAGACATGGGTTTGCATTGCCTGCATGTAAAGCTTTCTGCAAAAATTACAATATGTGAACTTACAGAATGTCTTCTCCACATCACATATTCCACACAGCAATGCTTCTTATCAGGGCACCTACTTCATAGAGAATGAAGTGTGGGAATGGGCACATGGTCATGGAATCCTCTGGTCTTACCATGTTCCCCACCATCCAGAGGTAGGTGGGTTGATAGAACAGTGGAATGGCCTTGTGAACACCCAATTTCAGTGCCAACTAGGTGACAATATCTTGCAGGGCTAGGGCGATGTTCACCATCAGGCTGTATATGCTCTGAATCAACCTCTGCTGTAGGGTGCTGCTTCTCCCATAGCCATGACTCACTGGTCCAGGAATCAAGTGGTAGAAATTGGAGTGGCACCACTCACAATCACCTCTAGTGATTCACTAAGAAAATGTTTGCTCCCTGACCTTGAAACTTAAGCTCTTCTGGTCTACAAGTCTTGGTCCTAAATAAGGAGTGCTCCTTCTAGGAGTACAACAATGATTGCATTGAACTGGAAATTAAGATTGCCACCTGGCCACTTTGGGCTTCTCATGCCACTGAATCAACAGGCACGAAAGGGGATTACTGTTCTGTCTGGAGTGACTGAAACCTGACTATCAAGGGGAAATAGGATTTCAACTACACAATGGAGGTTAAAAAAAAAAAAGGTTTTCTGGAAAACAGGAGATCCCCTAGGGCATCTCTTAGTACTACCATGCCTTGTGATAAAAGTCAATGAAAAGCTGCAACAAACTAATCCAGGAAGGACTACCAATGGCCCAGAAACTTAAGGAATGAACATCTGGGTTACCCGACCTGGCAAAGAACCACAACCAGCTGAAGTGCTTGCTGAAGGTAAAGAGAATACTGAATGGGTAGCAGAAGAAGATAGTGATAAAATATGAATTATGACCACATGACCAGTTACAGAAATGAGGATTTTGATTGTATGAATATTTCCTCTCTGTTTTGTTATGGTTATGTTTACATTTGTACATAAGAAAATTTTTATTTGCCTCTAATCATATGACATAAGTTATATTCTTCATGTTAGAATATTTAAGTCATCGGGTACGAAGTTTAAGAGTGAATGTTACCTAAAGACTTGCACCCTATTCGGGAAAGATGTAGTGTGTTTCCAGTTGTATGCAGGACAGCTGTGTATTGTTAAATGAAGTATATGTCTGTTACTATGTTCTATTTGGAAATTAAGAATGTTTCAAGCTGATGAGTATAGCTGCCAAGTTGACAAGGATGGACTGTGATGGTAAGGTTTTGGTGTCAACTTGGCCACATGATTATGCCCAGTTGTCTGGTCAGGCAAGCACTGGCCTGACCATTGCTGCAAGGGTATTTCAAGGCTGGTTGATTAAATCGTCAGCAGATTAAATCTGTGGCTGATTATATCTGTGATTAACTAAGGCATGCCTCCCACAATAATATAATCCAATCAGTTGAAGGCTTTTAAGGGAGAAGAGAGATTCTTTCAGTGCTTCTTCAGCCAGTAAGCATCTCCTGTGAAGTCCACCCAGACCCTTCATCGGAACTGCCAACTTCAACAGCCCGCGCTACAGATTTTGGACTCTTCCACTACCATGGTTGCATGAAACACTTTTATAAATCTCATATTTAACACAATATTCTGTGTCTCTAGAGAACCCTAACACAATATTCAAAACCTAAAGCAAGAACCTCTGTGAGCCCAACCATATACAAACACAATGAAAAACGTCAGTGATCCAAAATCGGTAAAAATACAACAAAAAAGAACACACAGGCAAACTGTTGAAAACTAAAGACACAGAGAACATCTTGAAACAAGCTGGACAGCAATGGCATACTAATAATAGGAAAAAAAAACACAGTAAGAATTAGAGTTGACTTGTAATCAGAAACAATGTAGATAAGAAAAAAATGGAAGGACATCTTTCAACTACTGAAATTTAACCCAGAATTCAATATACAACAAAATTATACCTCAAAAATGAAGACTTTTTCAGTTAAATGAAAACAGAAAATACATTGCAGATGTATACCACAAAACACACTAAAAAAGTATATCAAGATGAAGGAAAATTAATTCAAATGAAAACATTTAGGTCTACATAAAATATTAAACAATGCAGGAAACAATATGTAGATTTATAGGAAAACTATACTTTTGCTCTAATTTTTGAAAAACAATATATGAATATATAAGACAAAAATTGTTACTCTGTATTACAGGGTTTATAAATTAACTAGATATACCATACATAAAAGGAATACCACAATAAATGGCATTTGGTAAATGAAACTATTCTGCTGCAGGTATCTAAAATTTTACATTAAGCCATGCAATAAGCACAATATTAATTCTAAGTCAACTGTGATAACTTAAGAATGCAAACTTTAAACACTAAAGAAATTTCTAAAAATAGAATGTACACAGAATAGCACAGAACAAATAGAAAAATTAAAATGAAGACTAAAATTATAAGATGATTTTTTTTAAAGATAGGAAAGGAAGACTGGAGGAAGAATAATGTTGGAACAAATTTAAAAAATAACAAAATGATAGATTTAAAGACAAATCAATAATTCCATTAAAAAATTGTAAACAGACTACATACTCCAATTAAATAGTGGACATTGTCAGACAGTACATAAAAATCAAGAATCAACTTTGTTTACTCTACAGGAGACAAAAAAATATATTTAAGAAAAATATTTTGTGAAAATAGTATATTATAAGAAAGATGAATTGGCAATAGACTTCAAGGCAATATATGTTACCTGAAAAAAGTGAAATTTAAAAATTATATGAAACCAATCTCATAAAGAAGGCATAACAAAAATTATAAACAGATATGACCTTAATTGCAAAGCTTCAAAATGCAAGAAGCAAAAACTAATGGAAAAAAAAAAAAACTTACGGAAAAAAATATGTAACACCTCCCTGTAAGTAACTGATAGAAAAATACACAAAAATCAGTAAGCATATATACATTTGAACAGTAATACTAATCACTTTGATTTAATTTGCATTTATAGTTCACTAAAATTCCAAATTAGAGAATACACATTATGGAAATTTTGAGTCCTAATAGCTGGAGAGAGGTAAGGATAACCTCATTTACTACTATTTATAATATTATTTATATTATATTATATTATATTATAATGTTATACTATATTATACTATATTATATTATATTTTATTGTATTATATTTTATTATATTATAATGTTATACTATATTATATTATATTATGCTATATTATACTATATTATATTATATTAATAGTACTAACCAGTTAGTAGTACTAAGCAGTTAAGAAAATGAATCAAAAAAAAAATCTGGGCGGTGGAATGTTGGCTCAGTGGCAGAATTCACGCCTTTCATGCCAGAGACCCAGATCAATTCTGGTGCTTGCCCATGCCAAAAATAGAAGAAAAAAAAATTCTAAGTATTCTCCAAAGTATCTATTAGAAGAGTGGGAGAATTTAGCAAAACTTTGAGATGCAAAGTTTTGAGATACAAAATATACAAAAATTGTTATTTTATAATGTACAAGAAGACAAATAGAAAATGCTACTAAAAAGTAAGTCCATTTATATTAGCATGAAGACATAAGAAAATGGGAATACACTTACTAAACAATGTTTAAGTCCACAACATCGAACACTGCAGCACATTGCTGTGGGGAAATTAAACCTATATAAACAGAATGATGCACTATGTTCATGGAATAAAAAACTCAAAAAAATTGCTATGATAGCAATTTTAATTAAATTTATCAGATTTTCAGAATTCCAAATCTTAATCTCAGTCAGATTTATATAGATATCAACAAGCTTAATTACAACAATCTTGAAAAAAAAAAAGGAAGACTATCAGAATTCAAGGTTTACTATAAATCCACAGTAATAAAATCATAGTGATATTTCAACAAGGATAGACAAATGAAAAACAGGAACAAAATAAGAAACAGGAAACTGTCCCGCACACACATAATTAACTTGACTTTCGTCAAAGGCACCAAAGGAATTCAATGAGAAAAGGAAAATATGTTCAAAAATCGGTAATGACTCTACTTAATAAACACAATGGGAAAAAAAATTGACCTTGAACCCTACCTCACACTATGAACCTAATTAACCGGAGTTGTGTTCTATTCTAAGCACAAGTGGGTAGACAGTATTTACTTAGAACACAGGAAGTAACTGGTATAAAACAACGTACAATCGATTTAATCGAGATTTAAAATTACCTCACCATAAATCGGTAATTTTGGGGGGGCTCGGAACCCGGCGGCGCGGAGGTGGCGGGAGATCACGAGCGACGCCTCGTCCGGTTCCCAGCGGAGGGTTTTCTAACTGTGTGGTCCGCCCAGCCCAGGCCGCCAGCGCGCGTGGAGGCGCGTTGGCGTCAGGCCCGCCCCCTCCCTCAGCTGTGCCCGCCTGCGCCCGAGGAGCTGGCTGCTCGTCTGAGGTAGGAGCGGGCGCCCTGCGGAGAGACCAGATCGGGATGCGAAGGATGGGGCACCGATTTCTCTGTTGGCTCCAGGAAAAGGCAGAGGCAAATGTGGGTCGAGGAACAAGAATGCTTTCTGAGGTGATAAAAACGTTGATAGCGGGTGCAGGTTACACAGGTGCCAATGTCTGTCAGAACTCACCGCACTTTACACTTACGTTTGCAAATTCCACTGTGTGTAAATCTTACCTCAAAAAAAAAAAAAAAAAATCCATAGACGTTTGTCTAGTTTTCTAATTGAGATAGCGCTCACAACCCAAGGCAAAGAGTGCTCACAAATTTGAACTCATTTTTAAAATCTGTCTAAATGTTTTAAATTTTAATTGTTCGTGTTATTAATAAATTTAATTGATATCATTCATATTGCTATCAATCTTAAGAATTATCACCAGATGTCTAATCATGAATTCACCATTCTAAGTTCCATATGGTAGCCAATATATAGTCTTAGATAGATTTAGGTAGATTAATAATTAGATTAATAATCTTAGATAGATTAATAATTATAAAATGATGTGCCTACCTTAGAGGACAGAAATCTCGAATTTAGACTTCTTCGGCGATAGAAAGTGGCTATAGAGCAGGACTACAGTCTAGTCAGTCTCATTACAGGGGAGAGGGAAAGAGGGGAAGACCTGTCTCCTCTCCTGGCAAAAACAGACTGTCAGACCTCCTAATCAGCAAACTAATGTTTATTTGCCTGCAAAAGAGTTCTCATCTGCAGCTGTACCTGGTCTAGGATTGCTTCTGGTATACAAAAACAAAAAATAATGCAACCTTGGCCAAAAACATCAAATATCTTTTTCTGTTGAATATTCTAAAATAAAGCAATTTAATTAATTATTTTTTCCCTTTTATGATTCTGGCCATGAGCCAGGTAGGAAATCACTGAATTCTTATAAAATTAATCCTAGCTCATATGACCCCTTGGCTAAAAAGGGCAACAAGACAATTTCAATTAGGCAGTGGCTATGGAGAAAACAATAACTCACTCTTAAAATCTTCCTTTATAACACTATTAACACTTCTCCACACTGCCTGAGTATCAGGGCTCTACTAAGAGGAACTTTTTCTTTCTCCTTAATCACGACCAGCTAAAAATTCAGGCATTTTTCACTTACTAATGAGCATATAAAGTGCTTGGTATTTTTACAATTTTATAATGCTTAGGATACCTCCAATAGTGGAACATAATTTATTATTAGATATAAAATCAAGTACAGTTCAAAATATTTTGAGTCGTTGCTTCAATAATTGTCATAAACATGCCTACCATTTTACCTAGCACTTTCATGACGAAATTGTTTATTAAAAGCAAGCAGACATTTTAAAATGTTGATCCTCTTCCTTAAATAAAATGTAAAACAGAATAAAATAAAAAGTAATTGTAGTACCAAGATTATCATTACAGGAAGATAAACATTAAAACTCTTATTTGCCAGTCACTGAGCCAAGGGTTTTATGTTGGTTTGCAAGCTGCCAGAATGTGATATACCAGAACTGGAAAACTTTTAAAAAGGAGAATCTACCAAATTGCAAGTCTACAGTTCTAAGTCTATAAAAAATGTCCGAATTAAAGTACCAACAAGTGGGTACCTTCACTCAAGAAAGACCAATATGTCTGGAACGGCTCTGTTAGCTGGGTGGTCACGTGACTGGTATCTGTTTGCCCCTTGCTCCTGGGCTCCATTGCTTTCAGCCTCTCTTCCTGTGGAGATTCCTCACTTTGCTTCTCCTGGGCTGGCTTTCATATATTGGCTTCCCCTGGCTCTCTCCAGGTTCTGTCTTGCTTAACATCTCATGACGACGTCTGCTGGGCGCCAGGCATTTCCAAACAGTATCAGCTTTGCTCTTGTTTTTTTCTGGCTTTCTCCAACAACTTTCATCTTTTAAAAGACTCCAGTAAGCTACTAAAGACCCACCTGGGATAGGTATAGTCACATCTCCGCCTAATCAAACGGTCACACCCACAATTGGGCATGTCACATCTCCACGGAGATAATCTAATCAAAAGTTTCTAACCTACAGTATCGAATCAGGATTAAAAGAAATAGCTGCTTTCACAAGAATGAATTATGATTAAAGCATGGCTTTTCTGGAATACATAATATTTTCAAACTGGCAGAGGTTTGAAATCTTGATCACATTTAATCTTCAATTTCATGCTCGAACTTTGCACTTTTTTATTTCTTGTCTCACCAAGGTAGAAGTATGTGGTTTGATGCAAATTCTTCAGTTAACTCTGTCATACAGTGATACTTAAGTTAGTGAACCTCTGCCTTAAAACGTGTTACTTCAAACTTGCATATGATTAATATTTCTGGGGTGAAAATATAGATTGATTTATTTTTGAAAACACCATTTTGCTTATGTAGAGATAGGCAATCATGCATTTAAACTTTTATTTCTTGGAAATTAATCTAAAAGCTTATGAATGTATTTGATGTCTCAATATATACACCCAAAATTACTTGGGGTCACATGTTTGCTAACTTTTTCATAAATTACATAATGATGGCTAAACGTTGCCATGAAGGTGCTACATGATAATAATAAGAGCTGGAAAGTGTTTCATCAGTAAGGCCATACCTATTGAGCACGAATTTTTTTAAGTAATCAGAGTTCCAGCTGTGACCATTTAAGCAGGGGTAAAATAGAAGAAGAGAGTCAGGAAAACAAAAAATCCCAATTAATGCCTTTATCTTTCTTAGTTGGTGTATAATGTTCACATTTCAATCCTAAATTCTACAGAAACTAACCAAAAAGTATTGACTATGATCCAGCTAGCAGTCCATAGATAATACCATCCCCTCAGTATTTACTAGTCTAGTTACATGGAATAAAAAATGTGAAAAAAAAAAAAAAAAACAAATTTCTCTGTTGAACAGGTCTATCTGAACTTTAATTCTCAGGGTAGATATATAAGTGACCTTTTCAAATAATAAAATGACAAATTTTAAATTAATGACATTCTCCCAGTTCTTTGAGAAGCATTCAAAGTTATGCATTCAATCAAATCTCAAGGGAGAATATAATGTTGAATAGCTATATGTATGAGACTTTTCTAAACCAAATAAATATTGCTCAAACACATGGGCTGGCAAACTAAAACCAGTGTCCAAATATGGATCACTATCTATGTTGCTGATCCCTACACCAGCAAATTATGTCAATGTTTAATAGCTGCATATTGTTGGAAAGAATGCCTCTCCCTGTTTCTCATTTTGGCAAATAGAGATCTCCATTCTAAAATACCTTGACCCCTACTTTCCTCATTTTCTCCATGTTGGAAGAATTTGTTATCTAGTTTGTGAGAGATTTTCATTGGCCTGTGTTTATGAATTGGGTGGAACTATTCCACTAAATAGCTATAAATCCTAGCTCTTCAGTCACTCCTTCTGTTGTATTTATTTATTTACTTTTTCCTGAGCACCAGGCTAGTCAATGCATGATCCTAAATAAGTGTGTCTTCTCTGCACTCCCTATTTTTCCTGAGTGACTATTCTATAAACTTGACTAGGGAGCAGAGAGTATATGTAAGCCTATTTGTTCCTCACTCCCAAGCTGAGTTATTAAACAACTTTATCATTACTAAATGTGATATGCTGACCTCTATTTTCTAAATTACTGTGATATCATATATTGCTTTCACAACTGTGATTGGGAGGTTGAATACTAGTTATTTGTTTTTATGACTTAAGAACTTCACTGTATTGTATCAAATACCACATATATGTTGGTAAACTTTCAAATTGTTTGTGGTCTAATGGGAATACAGACAAGTTAACATATAATAAAAATGCCATCTCAGAAGTCTGTAATACTGAAAAAACAAAAACATACACAGTACTATGGAGTCAAAAGAAAAGAAAGTAATTTAGAAAATACTATATTCAGAACAATATGAGGATTGAACATAAGCAGAAATATCTTTCACAGATAGAGCAAGTTGTGTACATTACAGGGTTGGAGAGAAAGAAATGTGTCAGGATTCCAGGCAAAGGAAACTGAAAGGGAAATTTGCAGTTGTGAGAGAACATAGTCCATTTAAGAAAGAGCACTAATTATTTGGGGAAAGAGTACAGAATACAGTTGAGGAAGGGAATCAGGCTAGGCAGGAGCGTAAACAAGCAAGTGCATCAAATCTTAAGAGGCTAGAAGACGTCTGTTGTTTTGCTACACATAATTATTTAATTATTTTTCTAGTAATTGTGCTTCAGTTTTCTTCTTGAAAAACTACTCTTCCTACCCTCTCAGCCCTTATTAGGTGTAATTCAGATTGGCATCTGTTCTTGACTCCAGGATATATAGCACATGACTTTGACCATATATTCTTGAATACAACAATTAATTCGGAGATGGTCCATGACTCAATCAGAGCTACTAAGGCAAAATGATTTTTTTTTTCCTGAGGAAACATTTGTACTAGTTCCCACGGGATTTGATTCTGGAAATCTTTATTATTGGAGCCACTTGTAACTTTCTTAGAACCACAGAGAAAGACCTGTCTGAAAATTGAACCAGTACAGGGGAGGACAAGCTATGAAGTAAAACAGCCCTTTTGCTATAATTTCATCCAGGGGTCAAGGTGTGCCTAATATGGATATATTTCTTTAGCTTTGTTCACCAATAAATTCCTTTTTATTTAAGCCAGTTTGAATCAGATTATGTAATACCTGTTCCTGAAATATTCCTGTTATGTTAAGTATTTTAGAGTTTTCCACATGAGACAATAGACACTTCAAAGGGCTTTAAGCAGGAGAATGATAAGAACAGATTTAATACTAAGAATTTGATATTTAATATTCATCACTATCTATTTAGAGCAATTTTGTATTGCTTATGAACAGTGAAAAGCAAGTGTTATTTAAAAAAAAAAAAACCTGTAAAAGGTAGAATCTGCTGAATGTAGTGATAGAATATAAAGGAGTTAACATTGACCAAATTTTTACCTTTTCTACTAACGAGTAAAAATCTAATACCCATAAAATTTGATCAAATAAAGGAGCTTAGATAAAGGGAATCAGTCTATTTGAAGTTTTTTTAGGCCAGACCTTGCATAACATATTATTTGGTTTGATCAGGTACTTCATGTAAAATTAGAGAGGAAATTATTTTTACTACGTGAAAACAGTACCTTATCTGGTAATTTATGTTATATATTGAACAGGAGTAAAATATAATATTATTTTACTATTTTAGTATGTTTTTCAGGATACACAGACTTATTCATTAACAGTATAGATGCGGAAACAAGAATGTCCATTAAATCATGTCTGTTTAGGGTAAACTGCTAGACTTTGTAATGATTTTTTATATTTATTTTCTTCTTAATTTCCCAGTAGAACACGTGAATGTCAACGGTCTTTTGAAAATTTTGCAGGATCTAAAAGATAGAAAATGATGCATAGAGCAAGACCTGTCTATGGGACTCAGGAAGATTTTCCAATGGGTACATATAAGAGCTCTGAATGATGCTATACCAAATTGGACAGTGACCTTTGGCTGAAAATAACAGCTTTATTGGTAGCTATGAAAGAGATGGCAAGGTATCCTGATTAAGGAAAAACTCATGTTATACAATACAAGGAACTTAATATCCAGACCTGGATCTTTAAAATTGTGATTATTCTTAAGTTTGTGTTTTTTGTTTGGTTGGTTGGCTTTTCAATAGCACTCATCACAATAGCCAGACCAGACAGTCTTTACCTTCTCAGAGTGAGGATTTGACTTTACTATCTTCCCATTTGCATCAAAGAATGCTGTGCATTGTCCAAAGATAATAAAAAAAAAGTGTTGTCTATGATGGATTTCTTTGTAATTTTACATTTTAGTTGCAGAGTTCAGATTGTTTGGGACATTTAATATAGTCCTAGGAAGATGAATTAACTAAAAAGATTGTAAATATTACTCTGCATTGATTGAGTTTTCTATATTTGGATCACAGAAATATGAGTAGGGAATAGTGTCTCTGAAATACCACTGCAAGTAAAGAGTAACTTTGTTAGACTGCTGTGCTGATTTGAAACTGTTGAGTACTCTAGAAAAGCCATGTTCTTTAATCCTGATTCAATGTTGTTGAGTGGGATCTGTTTGATTAAGTTGTTTCCATGAAGCTATAACCCACCCAGTTGTGGGTGGGACCTGTTGATTAGGTGGTTTCCATGGAGCTGTTTCTCTACCAATTCAAGGTAGGGTCACTTTCTAGTTTGAAAGCTGTCAGATGCAATATATCAGAAAAGGAAGAGCTTTTAAAAAGGGAAATTTAAAAAATTATGAGATTATAGTCCTAAGGCTGTGAAAATGTCCAAATTAAGGCATGGCTCTGAAAATGTCCAAGTTAAGGCATCCAGGGAAAAATAAATTAGTTCAAGAAGGCCAATGAAGTTCAGGGTTTCTCTCTCAGCTGGAAGGGCACATACGAAGTCTGCTAGCTTTCTCTCCTGGCTTCTTGTTGCATGAAGCTCCCCCAGGGTCATTTTCCTCCTCCATCTCCAAAGGTCTCTGGCTGCGTGGGCTCTAAAGCTTTTTCCAAAAATGGTCGCCTCTTAAACGGCTCCAGTAAGCAACTCCACCTTGAATGAGTTTAGACACATCTCCATGGAAACCATCTAATCAAGAGTTACTACCCACAAATGGGTGGGTCACCTCTCCATGGAAACAATCAAAAAGCTCCAACCCAGCAGTTTTGAGTGAGGATTAAGGGACACGGCTTTTCTGGGGTAACAATAGGTTCCTACCAGCACAGTCACTTACTAGAGTCCTTTAAGAGGGAACTAGCTTGGATAAAATTTCAGAGCCCACATAGTCAGAGACCTTTGGAGGTGCAGAAAGAAAAAGCCCTGGCGAGGCCATCTGAAGAAGCCAGGAGAGAAAGCTAGCAGGCATTGCCATGTCTAGCAGACATTCCCAGCTGACAGTGAAACCCCAAACATCATCAGCCCTTTCTTGAGTAAAAGTATCTTTCTCTGAATGCCTTAGTTTGGACATTGCTATGGCCTTAGAACTGTAAACTTGCAACTTAATAAGTTCTCTTTATAAAAGCCAACCCATTTCTAGTATATTTCATTCCAGCAGCCTTAACAAGCCAAACAACCACACCTTTTACTCTCCTGATCAAAATACTTTAATGACTACTAGTTTACAAATTTACAGTTCTAAGGCCATGAAAATGTCATAGTTAAGGTATCAAGAGGATGATACTTTCTCTGAAAACAAGCTGATGGCTTCCAGGGTTCCTCTGTCAGCTAGCAAGGCACATGGTTAGCTTTTGCTGGTTCTTTACTCCCAGGTCTCATTGCTTTCAGCTTCTGATTTCAGTGGCATCCTCTCTCAGCTCTTCCTAGGGTTTTTTTCTCTCGAAGCTCACTCCAAGCATCTCTAGGTGTTCCTCTCTGAGTACTGTGGGCTTTTTCTACCTTTCATCCCCATAAAATACTCCAATAAAAGTATTGAAACCCAGCTTGAAAGGCTGGGTTAGATCTCAATTGTAATAACCTAACCAAATGTCCCACCCACAAGCAGCCTGTATCCACAGGAATGGATTAAAAGAATGTGGTGGCCTCTTCTGGAGTGCATAACAGGTTCAAACCAGTACAGTGGCCAAAAGGACATTAGAGATGTTATTTAATTGAGGAAATTAAAAGAGAAATTATACTTTATTATCCAGATTGGCCTAATCTTATTACATGAACCCTTGAAAGTGGGGAACTTTTCTCTGCTGTAGTCAGTGGGAGAGGTCACTATGGAAAAAAGGTCAGAGAGATACAGCTTTGCTGGTTTTGAGAATAGAAGAAAGAGGTCACAAGCCAAGTAATATGAGTGGCATCTAGAAACTGGAAAATGCAAGTGAACAAAATCTCCCATAGAGTTCCCAATAAGTCATGAAGGCCAGCTGACACCTTGATTTTAGCCCAGTAAGATCTATGTTTGAGTTCTGACCTCCTGAACTGTAAGATAATAGATTTGTATTGTCTTAAACTACTATGTTTATGGTTATTCACGATAGAAAATAGCAGCAATAGAAAATATGATTTACTAATATTTTTAATGTGAAGTTACTTTAGCAATTCTGCTCATGACCCAACCCCAATCTCTTTCCCCATGGAAATATCCTAACCACCTAAACAAATAATGCTGTTTCAATCTTTGGCCTCTTTGTATACATTTATAGTGGCATTTTCTCTCCATTACCTTCATCTAAGTATTCAAAACCTCATCCAGAAACCATTTCCTTAAAATCATTCACTGATGGCCTTATATGTTTAAATGTTCAGTCATATAGTCCTGTTTTCCCCTGAGCTTATACTAGCACATACCACATCATATAGTAAGCATTATTTTGTTGAATCCAAATCTTCCATGACATTTTAATATTGTTTTGTTTGCTTAACATCAAATGTAACATCCATTCTGGGACAGGTATTCAAACGATGTTTTGTTCAATGAATAAATGAATGAGAACAAGAGTGCATTAGAACTCTATACCAGAGGTCCCCAAACCACCCCTGATTTGTTGTGGCTAAAAGATTCAAAAGAATTGGCAAAGGAAAAAATCAGATGGGGTAAAGTGGAGGGGATAATATGCCCTGGCTTCCAAAAATCTTCCTCCATTGGCCACAACTTAATTCCCAAGCAACAAGTTATGACAACACATGTGCAATATTTCCAGCCAAGGAGGCACGTTACAGATTCAGTGACCAGGAATTTTATTAAGAATTGATCATTCAGGCACTTTTGACTGACATGTGTCCAAATTCCAGATTCCTTAGGAAGGAAACAGTTGTTCAGCATAATGTATGTTGTTTTTACAAACAATTTGGCATAGTGAGCCACTCTTATCAATTAATAGGGGGAACCCTCCCAAATTTAGAGTTAAGGAAGTACTCTCTTGCTGCAAATGCTGATCAATATAGAAACACATCAATAAATATGATGAAATAACCAAGAGCCATCAAATGTTCATAGAAAAATTAAAATTAGTTAAATATTATACATGTGTAATTTTAAATGTTTAGCTATTTTTGCATTTTTGTTATTAACACCTAAGAAAATACTAGAATTTTCATAGTAGATAGGACAAAAGCTTCTTTCATTAAATATCAAGATTAGAAGGCAGGGTAGCAGCCTTGCTAGACAGACTTTTGTCTTTTTTCAGATTCTAAATATTCACCTTTAGTACATCAAATAAGAACCTTATTTGATGCGCTAAAAGAGAATGTTTTACCTGAGATATTCTAACCCACCATTCACACTGCATCCAGTAATAAGAAGAACAAGATGCAGAGGAAGGAAAAGGTAAGACATCCTGGTTCTACTCTAGGGTTACTGGGAAAAAGAACAGCAAGGTAATCAAATTTGAGTAATGACTATACCTTCTATGGATGTCTTAGTTTTCAAGGGTAGTCATATAAAGTACCTCAAACTGAGTGAATTAAAACAACAGATGTTGTTGATTCTTTTATTTCTGGACACTAGAAGTCCAAAATCAAAGTGTTGGCAGGGCTGTGACTCCTCTAAAGTCTTTCTATCTATCTATATCCAAATTTCTTACCCTTATCAAGACACCAGTCATACCAGACTAAGGGCATACCTGCCTCTGTATGACCTCACTTTAACTTGCCAAATTCTATCTGAAATTACTCTATTTCCAAATAAGGTCATATTTTGAAGTACTGGGGAGTAGGATTCAAAATACTTTTGGAAGGAGTGGCTTCCTTAAAAACTTAATCCATAATAATGAGTTTCAAAAGAAAACTCCAAGAGAAAATGAGGTATTGTCTCAATTCCTGCCACCATTCTGACAAGCTGTCAGTCTGCTTTGCCACCTGCCTACAATCCCCATTCCTACTCCAAACAAACCAGGTCATAAAGGCACAGGCAAGTAGTGATCTCTACATTTATAGTTGATGGACAGTTTGGTTTTAGTGTGGTGTAGACAACATTCAGAATTCACTGAGAGACTGACTGGAGAGTTTTCCAGATGTTATCAAAGGGTTGAGCTGGCATTCTAATATGATATATGTAAAGGTCTGATAAACCAGTGACAAAATTAGGGTTACTGCCGGACTCAAAAAGGTCCTCCAGAGTATGATCTTGAGCCTGATAAAATGAAAGAGAAACAAGTTCTACCAAGGGAAAAAATGTATTTGTGAATAACAGCAGGGTAAACAGCATCTGGTTGGATGAAGGACATTTCTTCAGAAATCAGAGAAGTCAAAGTTTACTGTTATTTTAGTTTGTTAATGCTGCCAGAATGCAATATATCAGAAATGGGTTGGCTTTTTTAAAGGGGACTTATTAAGTTACAAGTTTAGTTTTAAGGCTGTAAAAATGTCCAAACTAAGTCATCTAGGAAAAGATAACTTTGACTCTGAAAAAAAGATCAGTGGTGTTTGGGGTTTTTTTGTCACATGAGAAGGCACTCGTGATGTCTACTAGCTTTTTCTCCTGGCTTCTAGTTGCAAGTGGCTTCCCCAGGGGCTTTTTCTTTCTGCATCTCTAAACATCTCTGAGCTTTTCCCAAATGGTTCCCTCTTGATGGACTCCAGTGAGCAGATTAAGACCCCTCTCCATGGAAACCAGCTAGTCATAAGTTCCCACCCACAACTGGGTGGGCCACATCTCCATGGAAACAACTTAATCGAAAAGATCCCACCCAAATAATAGGTCTACCCCCACAAGATGGATTAGGATAAAGATCATGGCTTTTCTGGAGTACATAACAGTTTAAAACTAAACATTTAACTAGACATTTTCCCATCACCACAAGAGAGTAGACATTTTCCTGCCGCTACAAGAACCCCATACCGCTTCAGTGAGAGTAGTATAAGGAGGGAGGAAACTACCTAAAACAGGAATAATCTCTTTTTTCTTAAAAGCCTGAGGGTAGATAGATAGTTTAGGTGTGTTTTCCATAAGGTTTCTGTCACAAATACTCATTATGACATTTCCCTTGCCATTGAAGCAAAAAAAAATTATTTTTATAAATAAATGGATATTGCTGTTTTTAATAAACTTTATTTATAAAAACAGGAGGTAGGCTATTGACTGTAAGTTTGTCAAGTCCTAACCTAAATAAAAGATGAAATATTTTGTTTGTTCAAATTAAAATAATTTCCTAAAGTTGCTGTTTAAATGATTAAGTTGAACCAATATTAAACTGTCTAGGGCAGTTTAATTCCCCCTATCTTTTTAAAATATTTTTATTGATAAATCTTAACATGCAAATATTCCATACATGGTGTACAATTAATGGCTCACAATATCATCACATAGTTCTGCATCCATCAACATGATCATTTTTCAAAACATTTGCATCTCTCCAGAAAAAGAAAAGAACTCATACATCCCATACCCTTTACCCCTCCCTCTCATTGACCACTAGTATTTCCATCTACCCAATTTATTTTAACGTTTGTCTCTCCTATTATTTGTTCATTCTCAGTCCATATTTTTTACTCATCGGTCCATTCTCTAGATAAAAGGAGCATCAGATACAGGGTTTTCACAATCATGCAGTAACACTGTAAAAGCCATATCATTATATGACTATCTTCAAGAGTCAAGGCTGCTGAAATGCAGCTCAACAATTTCAGATACTTCCCTCTAGCCATTTCAATACACCATAATCCCAAAAAGGATATCTATGTAATGCATAAGAATAGCCTCCAGGATAACCTCTCAAATCTGAAATCTCTCAGCCACTGAAATTTTATTTTGTCTCATTTCTCTCTTCCCCCTTTTGGTCAAGAAGGCTCTCTCGATCCCTTGATGCCAGGTCCCAGCTCATCCCAGGACTTCTGTCCCATGTTGCCATGGAAATTTACACCCCTGGGAGCTATGTCCCATGTGGAGGGTAATTCCCCCTATCTTGACCCCAGAAATAGCTAGCAGTTGACGGTTGAGGAATAATCCTGGAAACATATAAAGCACATAAGGAATTAAATTATGAATTATATTTTGCTCTTACTATGTATCAATAGTACATATATATATAAATGTGTTAAATATAGATAAATAAGTATAAATTGTTTTCTCAGAAATATGAGAGTATATCATGTGCATTGAAAATAGTGTTAATACTACAGGTTGCTATGAGCAACAAGGACATGGTATTCTTGGAGTTAAAAATACATACTGCTGAAATAATATAGAAAAATACCTCAATAATAAGCTAAAAACATAATGTTTAGAACTGAATTTATGGGGCTTTAAATTCAAGTCCAGAGGTATTCAGGACACCATGCAAAGGAAATGATAGCAGAAAAAATAATAATAATAACAAAACTGAAAGACAGAATTCAGAGTTTCAACATTTCTCAAACAGTTGTTCAGAGGTAGATGAGTAGATGTTCCTTGAAGAGAATAAAGATTGAAATTGTTTAATATAATTTTGTTCCTTAGCACTTCTTATCTAACATACTTTATTAGTCAAATTTTTGCTCTGATAGGCTAAAAAGATTCTCAGTGGTTTATAAAAGCAAACATATTTTTTTCTTGTTCTACACATCAGCCAGATAGCTGTTTTTTAAGCTCACTTTTCTATTTCATTTTATCTCACAACAAAGCATTATAACAAAAAAATTGACATGAAAAGAGTCTTTCCACCTGTTCTAACTCAATCCACCATGAAAATTTCCAAAAACTGATAGTTAAAGAAGAAATCAGAGTTGAAATTACAAGCTACTAAAAATAAACTAAAAACACCACAAAACTCCAAGGAAAGTACACTATATGACCTTCCAAGAAAAATTCTAGCTATAAATTTAGACTTCATTTAATAAAGAGTAACTTTATACTTAGCCTTCATTACATATAAATATCTTGAAATATATAATTGAACAAAACAAGAAAATAAGCTAAAAATGAGCAAAAGAAAGACTCTAATCATGATAGAATAAAAAATTAATGAAAAGAAATATCAAATTGTAAAAGGAAGAATTTAACATTATTATTACTATAAAATGAAAAGCTGCTTTTTTAAAATGTCACGTCACAAAATTTTAGAATCCAGTCAGAAAAAATAAAACGTATAAAATGAAGGAATAGCTGTAAGAATAAGAAGATGAAGAACAAAGAGTATTCCTAAAATATTACATGCTTATATATATTGCCAATGGGGAGGAAACTGATTGAATTAATATTTCCTTTAAGATGTTTGTCACTGTCTTGAAAACTCTAAACTAAGATGGATATTATGCCCATGGCATTCCCCATGGTTAACTGCAGACATCTTACTTTGACTTCTGGCAAGTGATGATGGACACAAGACAAAATTCTACTACAGGGCAGTCACCTTTCTTTTTCCAGGAAATCGATTCTTGAGCTGACAGATGCAAAGAAGGCATTTGGCATTGTGTTACTTTTAGAAAAGACCCTATAGAAAAATCAACAAGAACTCCTGTGACTGAAGTCTCATGGTCTTGTCTAAAGGTATGTTTACTTCTAACTTTAAGTTTTTGGTCACCCAATAAGTTCCAAAATAATTAAATTCCCTTTTATTTTTTGCTCAGGTGAGCAAAGATAACTTGTTGCTAGCAAACAAAAGAAACTGCTGCCATATATCTGAGAAAGGGATGAAAAATATCAGATTACAGTAAGGATCATTGCTTCTGGTATTTCTAAACATCTCAAAATATTAGAACAATAATTCCACTTTCAAAAAGTTTACCTCAAATAAAGCTAAAATATAAGGCTTTCGTGTGTGTCTTTTGAAGGAATTATTTACTTACTATTTGTGGACTTGGGGCCAAGACTGATGAAAACCAGTTCAGGAAATGCAACTTCAACAAAATACACCCTCAATTGAATTCACAAAGTTTTTACTTCTCTCTGATGAATGGTATATTATTTTGGAAAGTATAGAAGTTGAATGATGGTGTAATCGAGAATTTAGGATTTAAGAGATGATTGTGATTACAAGTATTGCACAGATACTCCTTTTTCCTTTTTGGTATATTACAGTAGACAGAGGGAATACCTAAATCCTTTGAATTGTAATCCAACTGCCTTGATCTCTGATAATGATTGTATAGCCTTTATCTTGTGATCTTGTGATTGTAAAAACCTTCTGACTAAACTTCACTTGTACCAGTTTATCCAGTTTTTTGACTTTAGAGTCTTGTGATCACAGAAGACAGTCCCTAATGTTTATTGATGAGGGGTCTTAAGTCAGCCCAGAACTAACCCACCCCAAGTCCAAAGTTATCTTGATAAATAAAACTGTATCTAACAAAATGGGCTTGCCTGGCATGTGCAGTAGCTTAGACTTTAATCTATAAGTCACTTATACCCCATTATAATACTAAAAATCACACTCATCATTATATTAAGGATGCAATTTACTTACATATATTCTGTGACTAAGCATGTAATCACTCTGCACATGCTCAATAATTAAATTACCTCATTATTCTAAAATCTGCCTGTCTTTTAATGCTATAAAGCTATCAGAATTCCTGCAGCTTGGGGAGACAGATTTTTCGGCTGGTAGCTCATCTGATCTCCCACTTTGCACCTAGCAAAATTAACTTTTTTCTCTCTTTAAAACCCTGGTGTCTCAGGATTTGGCCATTTGAGGACTGTCATGGTTAGGGACAGGTGTCAACTTGGCCAAGTTGTGGTACCTGTTCATCTGATTGGGCAAGCGCTAGCCTGTCTGTTGCAATGAGGACATTTCATAGGATTAGGTCATGATCACTTCAGCTACATCCACAGCTGATTCCATTTGTAATCAGCCAAGGGGGAGTGTCTTCTGCAATTAGTGATGCTAAATGCAATCATGGGAAGCCTTTTAAGGAGGACTCAGAGGAGACAGGTTTCATTCCTGCTTTGGCTGGTGAGCCTCTCCTGTGGAGTTCATCCAGGCCATCCATTGGAGTCGTTGGCTTCGCAGCCTGCCCTGTGGATTTTGGACTCTGCGTTCCTACGTTCACGTGAGACACTTTTATAAATTTTATATTTGCAAGTGTTCCCTCTTGATTCTGTTTCTGTAGAGAACCCTAACTAATACAAGGACAGAGGCAAAAGAATCCACCACATTTGTCCAGTAACAATGACATGATAAAAGGTGTATAGGATCAGAAACTTTCTTGACTCCAAGATTCTGACTATTGATAGTGAAATTATCACTATAGCTCCTCTTGGACTGAAAGATATAAACAACTTGCTCCATTCTTTAATGCTTTTTTTTTTTTTCACTGAACTTTAACTGGTATTGTAATATGGCCTTCAAGGTGAAGTGGAATATCTAGAAGGAAGAAAAAAGGTCACATTCAAAAATGATTTATAACAGTTTCTTAATTTATGTATAAAAATGGGAAATTTTATGAGCATAATTTTCAGTGTGCTTGCATCAGAGAATTCAGGACATAATTTTTCTTTTATATTTTTCATGCTGGAGGTGTCCATGCTTACAGATGTGTATATTTGGTCACATATATACATTCATGCACAAATACATTTTGCATTCAGTGCATTAGCTTAGGAAGCCAGCTATAGACTTTTAGTTGTTTCAGTTGGTTAATGCAAATCTAATCCAGAGTCTGATCCATTATATAGTGACACTGGAAGGTTAGAAATAACTAAATAAATAGGGACGGTTAGAAAGTCTGCAGAGTTAGAGGTTTGATTTGTTTTGTTGTGTACCATCTTTCCCCCCAGCCCAATTCTATATTCCTTTTCAGGTTCTGACAGCTTTTCTTGCTCTTTTAAAGTGGAATAAATTGATGAGGGCAGCATAAGAATTTATGGAAACTTGGTTTGCCCATTGTTCTCCCTATTTTAGGAATGCTGGTGCAGAGCCTGTGGATTTCTCATCTCAATTGTGATTGGAGGAAACTTTAATTATATGAGCTTCATTACTGTACAAATGAAATAGAGGTGATCATCATAATAGCCATTAGTCCAGCTGTTCTAATTAGGCCTCAAGAAATGATATGAAACAGAGAGATACCTGACTGTTAATCAGTGGATTCCCAGGAGCGAAATTTAAAGATAGCCATTAAAATCCAACTTGACTTTTAAAAACAAATACTTCCGGATTGATAAACAAATACATGAATATTTAGATGTAGGAAGGAAATAACTATAGATAATTTAAGTGGAATGTTAAATCTTGGGTTTATCTTTATATTGCTTGGGTGTATCTTTATATTTATAAATTTTTGGAATGTTGAATCTTGGGTTTACTTTATATTGCTTCACAATAAGAGAACAAAAAGAGATTATCTCCTAAGTGTTTATGGTAATTAACACTATATTTAGGAATTGCAAAACATTGTAAAAAAGTTTAAAATCATTTTACCTCTTCCAAGCATCATGGGCCATGGAGCCAAAATTTGCTCTTTTTTAGGTGGTGATCCATCCAGCTAGGACCAGGATTGGAGTACAGGATAACATGGGCTCAGGCTTAGGTATTTGTGGATACGTCATTTATACTATAGCATGTCCAGGAGGTCCACCAGAGTCTCTAAGCATCTGCTAGGCTCTGAAGTTTCGAGCACATATTCCAAGGACACCTTCTGAGCCTTTTATTAACTATACAAACACACTAGCAATCTATTTTAAATTCAATTAAAGAACCAATGTCAAGGGAATAGTGTAGTCATCTAGACCAGGCAAAGTTCAAATACAATTCCAATTATCTATGGAAGTTTTATATTTTTAACTAATTTGATTTATTAAATATATTTAGTTTAGGCATTTTTAAAATAGTTGGCTTTCACTAATCAGACTGAACAAATAATGGAAGGAGCTAGATAGATGGGATTTTTTAAAACTAAGTTGAATTAAAGTTTTTATTGCTTATAAAATTGCTAAGTTCTCTGCATAATTTCCCCTCATAATTTTATTTGTTATTTTACACTTAAACAGAAACAAGGTAAATTTGCATTTATTTAAATAAAATAAAATTTCTGTGTAATTTCTATTCACAGTACTGTAATAACATATTTTTAGCAGCCATGCTCCCCAAAAATTAGTTACACAGGCAATTATTTGTTTTGTATTCATGATCTAGCCTTCCACAATTGTTACTTGACTGAACTGCATTTTTATTTTATCACTTGCAAGAATTTTTGAAATAACCATTAGTGGGTTCCTCATATTTTATATTTAAAATATGTGGGGTTTAAAATAACCAATGAAGCTTTTATCAAGAAATAAACACTGACTTTCTTTACATTTCCTACTAGAACGAACATAGAGGAATAAATAAAGTCAGAATTTATGTCATATTCACACACATACACTTGGCATTCTGTAGTTTGTTTAAATCTTAAAAAAGAATATAGTTTTCAAATAAATTATCAATTTTTAGAGGTTGTCCATTTTCTCCACAGTTTTATTAAGATACACTTCAAATACCATAAAATCCAGCCATTTAAAATACATATGTTTGTTTAGGGTATTCAGTGGTGTATTATTCCAAAAGTTGTGCAATGGTCACCACCATCTATCTTTTAGAATATTTTTATCACTGCAAAAAGAAACTCAATACCCAAAAGATGTGACTCCCCTTTACTGTCATGCCTAGGCAACATCTAATCGTCCCATCTCTTAAGATTTATTATTGTCATTTCATATAAATGGAATTGTACGATCTGCGGTCTTTGGTCACTGGCTTCTTTCAGTTAACACAATATTTTCAAGTTTCATCCAAGTACTGTATCAGTACTTCATTCCTCTTTTATTGGGGAATAATACTCTACTGCATATATAAACCACATTTTGTTTCTCCATTTATGGATATTTGGTTTGTTTTAAAATTTCTTTTTTTGTTGTTTTTATGAATAATGCTGCAATGAACATTTATTTTCAAGCTTGTGTATGGATGCATATTTTAATTTATTTTGTGTATGGATATAGGGTAGAAGTGCTGGATCTTATGATAACTCTATACTTAATTTTTTTTTTTTTTTTTTTTTGCATGGGCAGGCACCGGTAATCAAACCCAGGTCTCCAGCATGGCAGGCGAGAATTCTGCCTGCTGAGCCACTGTGGCTCACCCTATACGTAACATTTTTATAAATTGCTGAAGTGTTTTCCAAAGTGGTGATACTATGTCCGAGAGTTCCAATTTTTCCACATTCTCATCAATATTTGCTATTGTCTGTCTTCATATGAAGTGGTATCTCACTGAAGATTTGATTTGCAATTCCCCAATGGCAAATGAGGTTGAGCATCATTTAGTTTGCTCATTGGCCACTTTTATATTTTCTCTGAAGAAATTTCTATTCAAATGATCTGTTCCTTTTTCTTTAGTTAATTTTCTTTTTACTCTTGAGTTTTTAAGAGTTCTTTATATTCTGAATACAAATCCCTTAACGAATAACATGTTTGGTAAATATTTTCTCACATTCTACAGATTGTTTTTTTTTTTTTTTACTTTCTTGATGGTATTCTTTGGAGCCGAAGTGTTTTGTTTTGTTTCTATTTTCATAAATTTGAATTCATCTGTTTTTTTATCACTTTGTTTTGGTTTCTGTGATGGTCAGGTTCGTGTCAGCTTGACCATTGATGGTGCCCAGTTGTCTGGTCAAGCAAGCACTGGCCTCTCTGTTGCTATGTGGATATGTCATGAACTTAAACCATGAGCACATTGGCTGCAGCCATAGCTGATTACATATGCAGTCAACTAAGGAGAGTGTCTTCTGCAATGAATGTCACTTATTCTAATCACCTGAAGGCTTTTAAGAAGGATTCAGAAGAGATCATCTCTATTTCTGCTTCAACCAACCAGCCTCTCCTGAGAATTCATTGAGGGCCTTCATTAGAGATGCCAGGTCATGGCCTGCCCGACAGATTTTAGGCTGTTACAGTCCCACAGTTGCATAAGACACTTCATAAATCTCATATTTACAGATATACCCTGCTGGTTCTCTTTCTTTAGAGAACCCTGACTAATACAGTTTCATATTTAAGAAAATCATTGAAAATATTTACACATATACTTTTATCTAAGAAATGGCCTTACATTCATTCTGAGTTAATTTTTAGGTGTGGTATGAGGAAGGATATTCAACTTGAGTATTTTACATGTAGATATTAAGGTGTCCCATTACTATTTGTTGAAAACGCTATTCTTGCCAAATTTATTTGCCTTAACCTTGTGAAAAATCAGTTGATTATCAAACTAAGCGTTTATTTAAGGGCTCTTCTTACCTATAATCTATATGCCATGACCACTCCGTCTTGATTATTATAACTTTGAAGTAAATTTTACTATCAAGAAGCATGAATTATCCAACTATATTTCTTCTTTTGGTAAATTGTTTTGCCATTCTAGGTACCTTATATTTCCATATGAATTTTAAGATTAACTTATCATTTTTTTAAAATATTAAATGGAGTTTTGATAAGGCTTGTATTGAATCTGTGGATAAATTTAAGCATATTGCCATCTTAAATGCAGTCTTCTAAACATGGAATATAGACAGTCTTTCCATGTTTAGATATTCTTTAACTTCATTTGTGTAAGTTTTATACTTCTTTTCTTAATTTTATTCCCTAATAATTTATTTTTTTGACACTATTGAAAACTGATATTTTTATTTCCTAATTGCCTGCCTAAAACCTCTAGTATAGCGTTGAATAAAAATGGTAAGATTGGAAATCCTTGTCTTGTTTTTGATATTAGGAATAATGCACATAGTTCTTCACTATTATATAATATGCTGTTATGGTTTCTTTGTAGATGCTCTTTATCCAATTGAGGAAGTTCCTTTATTCCTAATTTTTTCAGTGTTTTTTGTCATGAAAGAAAGCATGTTCATTTTGTCAAATGCTTTTTTCCTATATTTATTGATGCATTCATGTGGTTTTTGTCCTTTAATTAGCAATATGATCTATTACATAAGTTGATTCTCAGATGTGAAAACAGCTTTGCATTCCTGGGATAAAATCCATTTGGTCATGATATGTAATCATTTTTCTATGCTACTGGATTTGTTTTGTCAGTATTTTGCTGAGGATTTTTGTATGCATGGTCATAAGGAATATTGGTCTATAGTATTCCTTTATAGTGATGCCGTCATGTGGTTTTGGCATCTGTGTAATACTGACTTTATATAATGAAGTAGGAAGTTTTTTTTCTTCTATTTATTTTTTTGGGGGGTGGGGGGAGGGAGTTATTTTTCGTTTGTAAGAATAGCATAGCCTCTCCAGGTTTCTTAGGGCTTCTCTTTGTTAAATGTGACTTTTTCATCCTTTAATTTCAACTCATCTTTGAGACTACAATGTTTCTCTTGTAGACAGCATATATTTCAACCTTGGTTTTTGTTTGTTTCTTTGTTTGTTTGTTTAATCCAGTGTGAAAATCTCTGCATTTTTCTTGGATAGTTTGATTCATTCACATTTAATGTATTATAGATATGGTTGACTTAGGTTGCCTGTTTTCTTTATTCTTCCTTTCCTTCTTTATTTGCCATTTTTTTAATCCATTGGATAATTTCCAAGTGTAACCTTTTAATTTGTTTCATGATTGTTTCACTACATTTTTTATTAATTAAAAAAAATTAACAACAAAACATTTAGAAATCATTCCATTCTACATATATAATCAGTAATTCTTAATATCATCACATAGTTGCATATTCATCATTTCTTAGTACATTTGCATTGATTTAGAAAAAGAAATAAAAAGACAATGGAAAAAGAAATAAAATAATAGAGAAAAAAAAAAAAACTATACGTACCATACCCCTTACCCCTCACTTTCATTTACCACTATTTCAAACTGAATTTATTTTAACATTTGTTTCCCCTATTATTTATTTTTATTGCATATGTTCTACTCTTCTGTTGATACAGTAGCTAAAAGGAGCATCAGACATAAGGTTTTCACATTCACAGAGTCTCATTGTGAAAGCTATATCATTGTTCAATCATCATCAAGAAACATGGCTACTGGAACACAGCTCTACATTTTCAGGCAGTTCTCTCCAGCCTCTCCACTACATCTTGAACAACAAGGTGATATCTACTTAATGTGTAAGAATAACCTCCAGGATAACCTCTCGACTCTGTTTGGAATCTCTCAGCCATTGACACTTTGCCTCATTTTACTCTTCCCCTTTTGGTCTAGAAGGTTCTCTCAGTCTCTTGATGTTAATTCTCAGCTCATTCTAGGGTTTTTCTCAGTCCTTGGATGCTGAGTCTCAGCTCATTCCAGGATCTTTGTCCCATGTTGCCAGGAAGGTCCACACCCCTGGGAGTCATGTCCCATGCAGAGAGGGGGAGGGTGGTGAGACTGCTCATCATATTGGCTGGAGAGAGAGAGGCCACATCTGAGCAACAAAAGAGGCTCTCTTGGGGGTGACTCTTAGGCCTAAATTTTAAGTAGACTTGACCTATCTTTTGTGGGTTAAGTTTCATGTGAACAAACCCCAAGACTGGGGGCTCAGCCTATAGCTTTGGTTGTCCACACTGCTTGTGAGAATATCAAGAATTCAACTTGGGGAAGTTGAATTTCTCCCCACTCTCACCATTCTCCGAAGGGGGCTTGCAAATACTTTTGCAGTCACTGATTAAATCATTCTGGGAATCACTCTGGACAAACCAACAGAATCTCATGTGCTACCTGAGATTCCAAGTACTTTTGACATTCAATCAAACTATCTACATGAGTTATATTAGGAAATGCTCTAGTCAAAATCTAAATTTTGTAACAAATAAACATTTTTTGGTTTAGTCTTACACATAATGTGACATTTTGAAGTTTTAGTTATCATCTATTTTCAGCACCCTGCAATAATGACAATCCTTTGTTCTTCCTCATGTAAAAACATTTTTAAAATTTGTACATTGTACATTTCACTATTATTATACACTCTAGGCATTCCTAGATTATACCATCTCGATCTTTAACATCTCTCTTTCTTTCTGATTTCATTTATGTCCCCAGCCCTCCTCCCTCTATCATTCTCACATGCAGCTTCATTCAGTGTTTTAACATAATTACATTACAGTTAGGTAGTATTGTGCTGTTCATTTCTGAGTTTTTGTATCCAGTCCTGTTGCACAGTCCATATCCCTTCAGCTCCAATTACCCACTATCTTACCCTATTTCTATCTCCTAATGGTCTCTGTTACCAATGACATACTAATGTCAGTTCATATCAGTGAGACCATACAGTATTTGTCCTTTAGTTTTTGGCTAGACTCACTCAGCATAATGTTCTCTAGGTCCATCCATGTTGTTACATACTTCATAAGTTTATTCTGTCTTAGAGCTGCATAATATTCCATCGTATGTATATACAACAGTTTGCTTAGCCAGTCGTCTGTTGATGGACATTTTGGCTGTTTCCATCCCCTTGCAATTGTAAATGGTGCTGCTATAAACATTGGTGTGCAAATGTCTGATTGTGTCTTTGCCCTTAAGTCCTCTGAGTAGATACCTAGCAATGGTATTGCTGGGTCATATGGCAATTCTATATTCAGTTTTTTGAGGAACCGCCAAACTGCCTTCCACAGTGGTTGCACCATTTGACATTCCCACCAACAGTGGATAAGTGTGCCTCTTTCTCCACATCCTCTCCAGCACTTGTCATTTTCTGTTTTGTTGATAATGGCCATTCTGGTGGGTGTGAGATGATATCTCATTGTGGTTTTGATTTGCATTTCTCTAATGGCCAGGGACAGTGAGCATCTCTTCATGTGCCTTTTGGCCATTTGTATTTCCTCTTCTGAGAGGTGTCTGTTCAAGTCTTTTCCCATTTTGTAATTGGATTGGCTGTCTTTTTGTTGTTGAGTTGAACAATCTCTTTATAAATTCTGGAGACTAGACCTTTATCTGATATGTCGTTTCCAAATATTGTCTCCCATTGTGTAGGCTGTCTTTCTACTTTCTTGGTGAAGTTCTTTGATGCACAAAAGTGTTTAATTTTGAGGAGCTCCCATTTATTTATTTCTTTCTTCAGTGCTCTTGCTTTAGGATTAAGGTCCATAAAACCACCTCCAATTATACGATTCATAAGATATCTCCATACATTTTCCTCTAACTGTTTTATGGTCTTAGACCTAATGTTTAGATCTTTGATCCATTTTGAGTTAACTTTTGTATAGGGTGTGAGATACGGGTCCTCTTTCATTCTTTTGCATATGGATATCCAGTTCTCTAGGCACCATTTATTGAAGAGACTGTTCTGTCCCAGGTGAGTTGGCTTGACTGCCTTATCAAAGATCAAATGTCCAGAGATGAGAGGGTCTATATCTGAGCACTCTATTTGATTCCATTGGTCGATACATCTATCTTTATGCCAATACCATGCTGTTTTGACCACTGTGTCTTCATAATATGCCTTAAAGTCAGGCAGCACGAGACCTCCAGCTTCGTTTTTTTTCCTCAAGATGTTTTTAGCAATTCGGGGCACCCTGCCCTTCCAGATAAATTTGCTTATTGGTTTTTCTATTTGTGAAAAGTAAGTTGTTGGGATTTTGATTGGTTTTGCGTTGAATCTGTTAATCAATTTAGGTAGAATTGACATCTTAACTATATTTAGTCTTCCAATCCATGAACACGGTATGCCCTTCCATCTATTTAGGTCTTCTGTGATTTCTTTTAACAGTTTCTTGTAGTTTTCTTTGTTAAAGTCTTTTCTCTCTTTAGTTAAATTTATTCCTAAGTATTTTATTCTTTTAGTTGCAGTTGTAAATGGAATTCATTTCTTGATTTCCCCCTCAGCTGTTCATTGTTAGTGTATAGTAACACTACAGGTTTTTGAATGTTGATCTTGTAACCTGCTACTTTGATGTACTCGTTTATTAGTTCTAGTAGTTTTGCTGTGGATTTTTCAGGGTTTTCGATATATAATATCATATCATCTGCAAACAGTGATAGTTTTACTTCTTCCTTTCCAATTTTGATGCCTTGTATTTCTTTTTCTTGTCTAATTGCTCTGGCTAGAACTTCCAACACAATGTTGAATAACAGTGGTGATAGTGGACATCCTTGTCTTGTTCCTGATCTTAGGGGGAAAGTTTTCAATTTTTCCCCATTGAGGATGATATTAGCTGTGGGTTTTTCATATATTCCCTTTATCATTTAAGGAAGTTCCCTTGTATTCCTATCCTTTGAAGTGTTTTCAACAGGAAAGAATGTTGAATCTTGTCAAATGCCTTCTCTGCATCAATTGAGATGATCATGTGATTTTTTTGCTTTGATTTGTTGATATGGTGTATTACATTAATTGATTTTCTTATGTTGAACCATCCTTGCATACCTGGGATGAATCCTACTTGGTCATGATGTATAATTCTTTTAATGTGTTGCTGGATTCGATTTGCTAGAATTTTGTTGAGGATTTTTACATCTATATTCATTAGAGAGATTGGTCTGTAGTTTTCTTTTTTTGTAATATCTTTGCCTGGTTTTGGTATGAGGATGATGTTGGCTTCACAGAATGAATTAGGTAGCTTTCCCTCCACTTCAATTTTTTTAAAGCGTTTGAGCAGGTTTGGTACTAATTCTTTCTGGAATGTTTGGTAGAATTCACATGTGAAGCCATCTGGTCCTGGACTTTTCTTTTTGGGAAGCTTTTGAATGACTGATTCAATTTCTTTACTTGTGATTGGTTTGTTGAGGTCATCTATTTCTTCTTGAGTCAAAGTTGGTTGTTCATGCCTTTCTAGGAACTTGTCCATTTCATCTACATTGTTGTATTTATTAGCATAAAGTTGTTCATAGTATCCTGTTATTACCCCCTTTATTTCTGTGAGGTCAGTGATTATGTCTCCTCTTCCATTTCTGATCTTATTTATTTGCGTCCTTTCTCTTCTTTTTGTCAGTCTTGCTAAGTGCCCGTCAATCTTATTGATTTTCTCATAGAACCAACTTCTGATCTTATTGATTTTCTCTACTGTTTTCATACTCTCAATTTCATTTATTTCTGCTCTAATCTTTGTTATTTCTTTCCTTTTACTTGCTTTGGGGTTAACTTGCTGTTCTTTCTCCAGTTCTTCCAAGTGGACAGTTAATTCCCGAATTTTTGCCCTTTCTTCTTTTTTGATATAGGCATTTAGGGCAATAAATTTCCCTCTTATCACTGCCTTTGCTGTATCCCATAGGTTTTGATATGTTGTGTTTTCATTTTCATTCGCCTCAAGATATTTACTAATTTCTCTTGTAATTTCTTCCTTGACCCACTGGTTGTTTTAGAGTGTGTTGTTGAGCCTCCACGTATTTGTGAATTTTCTGGCACTCTGCCAATTATTGATTTCCAACTTCATTCCTTTATGATTTGAGAAAGTGTTGTGTATGATTTCAATCTTTTTAAATTTGTTGAGACTTGCTTTGTGACCCAGCATATGGTCTATCTTTGAGAATGATCCATGGGCACTTGAGAAAAAGCTGTATCCTGCTGTTGTGGGGTGTAATGTCCTATAAATGTCTGTTAAATCTAGCTCATTGATTGTAATATTCAAATTCTCTTGTTTCTTTATGATCCTCTGTCTAGATGTTCTGTCCATTGATGAGAGTGGGGAATTGAAGTCTCCAAATATTATGGTAGATGTGTCTATTTCCCTTTTCAGTATTTGCAGTGTATGCCTCGTGTATTTTGGGGCATTCTGGTTCGGTGCATAAATATTTATGATTGTTATGTCTTCTTGTTTACTTGTTCCTTTTATTAGTAGATAGTATCCTTCTTTGTCTCTTTTAACTGTTTTACATTTGAAGTCTAATTTGTTGGATATTAATATAGCTACTCCTGCTCTTTTCTGGTTGTTATTTGCATGAAATATCTTTTCCCAACCTTTCACTTTCAACCTATATTTATCTTTGGGTCTAAGATGTGTTTCCTGTAGACAGCATATAGAAGGATCCTGTTTTTTAATCCATTCTGCCAGTCTATGTCTTTTGATTGGGGAGTTCAGTCCATTAACATTTAGTGTTATTACTGTTTGGGTAGTACTTTCCTCTACCATTTTGCCTTTTGTATTTTATATATATCATATCTAATTTTTCTTCTTTCTACACTCTTCTCCACACCTCTCTCTTCCGTCTTTTTGTATGTCTCTAGTGCTCCCTTTAGTATTTCTTGCAGAGCTGGTCTCTTGGTCACAAATTCTCTCAGTGATTTTTTTGTCTGAAAATATTTTAATTTCTCCCTCATTTTTGAAGGACAATTTTGCTGGATATAGAATTCTTGGTTGGCAGTTTTTCTCTTTTAGTAGTTTAAATATATCATCCCACTGTCTTCTTGCCTCCATGGTTTCTGCTGAGAAATCTACACATAGTCTTATTGGGTTCCCCTTGTATGTGATGGATTGCTTTTCTCTTGCTGCTTTCAAGATCCTCTCTTTCTCTTTGACCTCTGACATTCTAACTAGTAAGTGTCTTGGAGAACGTCTATTTCGATCTATTCTCTTTGGGGTGTGTGGCACTTCTTGGGTCTGTAATTTTAGGTTTTTCATAAGAGTTGGGAAATTTTCAGTGATAATTTCTTCCATTAGGTTTTCTCCTCCTTTTCCCTTTTCTTCTCCTTCCGGAGAACACTTTTGTTTGTGCGCTTCATATTATAATTCAATTCCCTGAGCCCCTGCTCATATTTTTCCATTCTTTTCCTTATAGTTTCTGTTTCTTTTTGGATTTCAGATGTTCCAGCCCCCAGTTCACTAATTCTAACCTCTGTCTCTTGAAATCTACCATTGTAGGTTTCCATTGTTTTTTTCATCTCTTCTACTGTATCTTTCATTCCCATAAGTTCTGTGATTTGTTTTTTCAGACTTTCCATTTCTTCTTTTTGTTCATTCCTTGCCTTCTTCATGTCCTCCCTCAATTTATTGATTTGTTTTTTGAAGAGGTTTTCCATTTCTGTTCGTATATTCAGAATTAGTTGTCTCAGCTCCTGTATCTCATTTGAACTATTGGTTTGTTCCTTTGACTGGGCCATATATTCAATTTTCCTGGTGTGATTTGTTATTTTTTGCTGGTGTCTGGACATTTAATTACCTTAATTAGTTTATTCTGGAGATTGCTTTCACTTATCTTACCTAGGGTTTTCTTGCTAGATGAGTTTGTTGTCTATCTGTTCATTGACCTTCAGTTCAGCTTTTTCTGGGCCTCTAGCTTAAGTTTTGTTTAACAGAGGGTCATTTTTCAGTTCTTGATTTCTTGTTTCTTGTACTGCTTGTAATGTGCCTTTTCCCTCCCCACCCTTAGGAGGGTCTACATAGGTATTACAGACTCCAGCCGGGTTTTCCCAGACTAAACTGGCCTCTTTTCAGGGGGAAGGAATCACCTGCGTCAGTTTTTCCTTAGTGTGAGACCCAGCAGGTTGAAAGACTTTCCTGTGAAGTCTCTGGGATCTTTTTTTCTTATCTTGCCCAGTATGTGGCACTTGTTGGTCTGCGGGTCCCACCAGCAAAAGATGTTGTGGCTCCTTTAACTTTGGAAGGCTCTCCCTGCTGGGGGCGTGGTGGAGTCAGAGGAAAGGTTGTAGGCTGGTTTTAATGGCTTCAAATTGCGAAGCCCTGGGGTCTGAATTCTTGAGAGAGGGATTCCACCTGAGTTTTGTTTCACCCCTCCTGTGGGGAAGGTTCAGGTGGGAGACAGCCCTGAAAGCAGCCTGTTTCTGCGTTTGGGGCAGTTGCAGTGTGTGTAATCCCACCGCTGAATCCAGAAGCAGCCAAACCTCCATAGAAACAGCCTCAGAAGGCTCAGTTTCATCCCCTTTCCTCTTTCTCGGTTAGCCCAATAGGCGACCTCTGCCTTGACCAGTTTCGCCTGAGCTGGGGGCCTATTTTTACTAGTCAGAATTTGTTTATTAATGCCACTATTGGTGTTTGGTTGGACTCAGTCCCTGCTACTGTTAGAGACTCTTTCCTTTCCTTCCGGGAAGCCGCCTGTGGGGGAGGAGCACCGGGCGCAGGGTGCCGTGGCTTGGGGAACTGTGCGCGGCTTGGGGAACTGCGCGCGGCTTGGGGTACTCACTGTTCCAGAGACTCACAGCCGGTCCCGCTGGTCCAGACTGGGGTACGCTGTGTGTTAGGTCACTGTCGTGGCTCCTGAAGCTGTTCTGTACTGTTTCTGGTTATTTAGTAGTTGCTCTGGGGGATGAACTAAAAATGCGCACACATTACCAGACCGCCATCTTGGCCCCCCCGACCTCACTACATTTTAAAGTTATGTTCTGAATGATTGCACTAAGATTTAAAATATGCATCCTATCAGACTTTACTATAGGTGTATGTTAACTTATATCCAGTGAGCCATAGGAGCTTTACCCATATATAGTTATATCCTTCTTTTTTGTGTTATTGTCATTATTCATATTATATCTGTATATTGAGTATATATAATCCTGCACCTTTCAAATAAACTGAGACCAAAAAGGACAGCAAGAGCATATAGATAGACTTTGCTCTAATACCTCATTATTTACCATTTTCAGTATGCTTCCTTTCTCATGGTGGATTTGAATTATAATTTAGAGGCATTTCCTTATTCTACTACAGCTTTGTACTGAACTTTTTAATGGGGGGTTGTGCCTACCTCCCTTGTACCATTAATGTCAAATATATCCCATTTTTGTTTTTATAGGTCCAATAAAATACTATAGTATTGTATGCAGTTGCTTTTGTAAACCAGTTGAGAAAAAAAGAGGAAGAAATATGCAATTATCCTGTTTTATAATTACTTGCAGAAATTACTTGACAGTGTTCTTTGCTTCTTCATGTAGATTCAAATTATTGTCTGATGTCACTTACTTGTAACCTAAAGACCTTCCTTTAGTTTTTATTTTAAGACAGGCCTCCTAGAAACTAAAATTCTCAAAGTTTTTCTTCAGCCATTATTTTATTTGTTTGATGTTAAATCTTGGTTAACACTTTTTTTGTTCTTTCAACAATTTGAATGTGTCATCCCACTGTTCTCAGCTCCTCAGAAGTTAGCTGTTGATGTTTGGAAGTTCCTTTGTACATGATGGATCATTTCTCTATTGCTGTTTTCCAGATTTTTTCCTTATCTCAGCTAGCAGTTTTGATTGTGATATATCTTGGTGTGACTGTCTCCATGTTTAGCCTTTTGGAGTTTATTGCTCTTCTTGCAAGTGTAGACTAATGTTTTTCATCAAATTTTATATTTTCAGCTATTTGTTTCTTTGATTATTTATTCTGTCCCCTTCTTTTTCTCCTCTCCTTCTAAGACTTTCATTTCTGGCATGTTGATGTGCTTACTGGTATCTCATATTACTCTGAGACTCTTTGTTTTTCTTCATTCTTTATTATGGTTTTCAGATTAAACAATGTTTATCAACCTGTCTTTATGTTTACTGCTTCTTCTGTCAGCTCAAACACACTAGTTGATGTTTTATTTCACTAATTATACTTGTCAATTCAAATATCTACTTGATTCTTTTTGATAACTTACCTATTTATTTGTATTCCTTATTTGATGAGACATTATCACATCTTCACTTAATATTTTAAATATGTATCACTGTAGTTATTTGAACATATTTATAATTGATGCACGACAGTCTTTGCCTGCTAAGTCCAAAATCTGAGCCCTCTCAAAACAGTTTCTATTGTTTCCTTTTTTTCCAGTGTAGTCACCATGCTTTCTTTTTTTTTCTTTGCTTGTTTCTTAATATTTTGTTGAAAACTGGACATTTTAGATAATGTATTGTAGCAGTTCTGGATACTGATTCTGCCTGGGACTTGTTATTGTTTTCCTGTCTGCTTTTTAATTTGTTTACAGATATGATTGCACAAAGTCTATTTCCCCTGCAGTGTGCAACTTCTGATGTCCCTGTTTATTTTATTTTTTCCCTAATATTTATCTTTACATTAGCCTCCTACAGTTTTCTCTTTGGTAAAAAATGTTTATTGGCTGCACTTACCCTCTTAAACAGAAAGCTTTTCACCTTCTACTGTTAGATCCATATGTTGTGGAGGCTGTTTTCACTATTCAAGTAGTCTCCAAGTTTGTCCTATGGCCAACAGGTAATAATAACCAGACCTACCTTCTCCAGTTACTCATAAGATAGCACATTCTTGGACATGCAACAGTTTTGCAGACCACCAAGGACTAGTTTGATTTTAACTGAAATCTCTTTGACTATATCTTTCACTGGTATTTCTAATATACTTCTGGTGAATGTGCCTTAAATATTATCACACCCAGACATAAACTTCCACTATTACTAACTGACTTCTGTACTGTTTTTGACAGTAACAGAGAGAATATGTTGCTGAACAGTTAATCCAAATAAGTTTAGTCTCTTTGCAAAGGGACAGTGCTGCAACTTTGAAGTTATCCCTGACCATCCCCTAGACAAAATTTTTGTTTTATGAAGTAGGAACTGGGAAAGTAGTTGGAGATCTCACTCTCCCCTTGTCCAACCAGAATCACCCCTCAAGAGAAGAAATAGTTCATTTGGACTGGTACTATAGATCTTCCTCAGCTCAGAGCCAAGAGATTGGAATCTGTTGATGTTTACC
Organism: Tamandua tetradactyla; assembly: GCF_023851605.1. Taxonomy (NCBI): domain Eukaryota; kingdom Metazoa; phylum Chordata; class Mammalia; order Pilosa; family Myrmecophagidae; genus Tamandua; species Tamandua tetradactyla. Next base: position 134,320,038 of record NC_135330.1, on the reverse strand, counting down.
AGCTCATAATCCATCGGTAATATCTCTTCTACTCCTAGAACTGGAAGAAATAGAATGTGGCACTCCAAAGAGCTTTTGATGCCACACAAAGCTGTGAGGGACTGGGGGACAGCTCTCTTTACCAGCTGCCCTGTGCAGATCCTCTTTAGATAGCAGCATTTGGGGATGAGAAAGGTTGCCTCTGTTTGACTTACCCCACTCATTCAGTAGAGATCTTCTGCAGCATAGAGATGTGGAAAATAATATCTACTGATGTTCACTGCTGCTAAACTACAAAGAATAGGTCTTCTGCTCTAGGAAGCTGCGGGAAATCGGAATTGCCATTTGGCTGCCAAGGACACACTGGAACAGTAATTCTATAATTTAGAGCAGCGGGGAACTCCTGACTTAAATGCCACAACTCCCACTGCTCTCACCAAATTTCCAAATATTGTTTTGAACAATACTTCTCAATTTTTTGTAAGCACTTTGATCAGTCTCCAAATGCTTTGAATGATAGCCCTTGCCATGTTTGAGCAGTTTAATAGAATTCTCTTCAAGAAGGAGGCTTCCCCAAGCTCTTTACATCGCCATTCTGGAAGTCTCTAATGATTTCTGAAATGTTCAAGATTAACTTCAAATTTTCAAATATATGACTTATTTAATTTTATTCTTTACATCTTAGAAGCCAAATTCTTCACTATCTGTTGGACATTTTCACTTGAAAACCCCACTGGCACCAAAAATAAAATCTATCTAAAAACAACATTACTATTTAATAGTCTTACAGCTTAGTTTCTGTTATAACTATCAACTCTGCCATTGTAGTATAAAAACAATATATTTTAAACGGGTGTGGCTATGTTCCTATAAAACGTGACTTACAAAAATTGGAAGTGCATATTATTTAAGATAATGTCACTGTCATGGATTAAAGATTCAAAGAGTAAGAAGGACAGTTTGTAAAGAAAAGGAAAGACCCTAGGCACAAAAAGAAATAGACCAGTGGTGAAACCTCTTACTTTTAGTGTGCTATAGAGAAGACCAACAAAATTCTGTTTTTGGATTCTAGACCTAAATTTAATCTAGAGCTAACCTCTGTTTCTAGTCTTCATGATGTGGGCTTCAGTTTGTTCTGTGTATATTTCTGTGATATCAAACTTAATTATTGTCATGAGTAATCAGATAACCAAACATTTGCAGTCAAGTAAGCTGATGATATCTATTAGCCGGTATGGTACTTAGATTCAGTTGTCAACTTGGCCGAGTGAAAGTGCCTAGATCTATTGCTGTAGTCATGAGCCAATGGTACATGAACCTCATCTGTTGCTGATTACATATGCAGTGGGCTAGGAGGCGTGCCTGCTGCATTGAATGATGTTTGACTAAATTGCCGGTGTTTAAATGAAAGAGCGCATCGTAGCACAGCCCAAGCAGCTCAGCATACCTCATCTCAGCACTCGCAACTTAGCCCAGGCCTTTGGAGATGCAGAAAGAAATCACGCCAGGGAAAGTTGTTGGAACATAGAGGCCTAGAGAGAAGGCCAGCAGAGATCACCCTGTGCCTTCCCATGTAAGAAAGAATCTCAGTTGAAAGTTGCTTTTCCTCTGAAGAACTAATGAAATAAACCCTCTTCTATTAAAAGCCAGTCTGTCTCTGGTGTGTTGCATCCTGGCAGCTAGCAAACTAGAATAGCCAGAGACCAAAAGGAGCATACACGTGATTAACAAAGTCAGGTTTATCATATGCTGCATTGAAGGAACTCCTACACTGTATTAGATCACACAGATTGGGCACCTTAGAGAATGAGTAAGGTGTAAAGTAAAAATCTTGAAATAGTGATCTTATCTTTAGAATATAAGGAATCCATACAGAATTATAACATTTTCTTAGTATATATGTATCTGAGTGAACTGGAAAGAATTTAAATTCAGTCTGTGATGAACATCATGATTTTGCTTGATACAGCTCATCTGTTTTACAAGTCATAATGCGGTTCATTTTGAAAAGTTGTGGATTCTATTACATGTCTCAATTCCCCCTGACAGTGTAGCTGACAGAAGGGTCATTTTAAATTCTATCAAAGCCAACCAACACAGCAGAAGATTAAATAACTGAAGTAAAATGCAATTTTTAATGCCTAGAAACAAATCTGTTATATATGCCAGGTGCTGTTCTATTCAGTGTTAATGTTTTTTAATCTGCAAAAGTCCTTTTAATTATATGTTGCTATGATTTAGGATAGAATTAGTCTAAGAGCAATGTTTATAGCAATAAAAGTCTATTTTGCTAAATGTCTTGCTTATTTCACAAGCTATAGTATTACTTTTTAAAAGAATCTTAGAAATTCTTCAAAAATTTTTCTTGTGCTCCCAAAGGGAGCACATAAACTAAAGTTAGAATGAAACAGAGAAGAGTGGCATGGCCCTTGCACAAAGGTAACATGCAAATTCAATGAGCATTCCATTTTTTTAGTAGTAGATAGAGCTGGGGAAGGATAGAGGATTGAATGGTGACTGCTAAGGAGAGTGGTGTTTTTCTTTTTGAAGTAATGAAAATGTTCTAAAATTGATTGTGATGATATAAATTTCTGATTATAGTAAAAGCCAGTGATTGTATACCTTGGATGGATTGTATGGTATGTTAATATATTTTAATAAAACTCACTGAAAATGAGTGAATAAAATAACGTCTGTAGGGCGGGCCACAGTGGCTCAGCAGGCATAGTTCTTGTCTGCCATGCGGGAGACCCGGGTTGGTTTCCCGGTGCCTGCCCATGCAAAACAAAAATAATAACGTCTGTAAAGTACTTAGTGTTGGACCATAGTAGGTGGTCATTTAATGTTAATTGTCACAGGTGTGATCTCTGAGATTCTTCTGTAATCTTCCACTTGTTAAGACTATTTTTCCAGTGTTAATTGAACCTGTATTCATAAACATCAGGTGACAAAGTTTTATTGAATGATGTACTTTTGCATATTATCATTTCTTCCCCCTTTCATTTTAGTTTCTTTCTTATAAGATATCATACTGAGAATTTTATCTTCATTGTATTTTCCTTTTTCTTCTTTCAATATTATTAAGTTCCTAAATTGTTTCATATGCTGAATTTTTTATAATTTAGTTTTATAAACATAATCTTGGTCAACTATTGATAAGAAGCTAATTTAATATTATGGTAGTTGGCATAATTATAACCGTGGGATTTCCTTAATGCATTACCTTTGAAAAAAGTGCATTTTTCATGGCTTATACGGCTTATTTGCTAAGCCTTTCTCTTTAATAAATGTTTAAAGGGAAAAAAAATAAATTTTCTTGTAATAAGCTGGATGTACAATGTTCCATATGATGGAATAACTAATGTGTAATATATATGTCCTTTTTTCTGCATTCTGATTTATTTAGGTTTTATGTCATCTTATTAAGTCTTCTTATTAGAGAGTTCATATTAGGGAATTTTATTTACTATGCTTAGCATATGAAAGTTAGCAACTTTTATTTAATATAGTCATGATTCCTAGCTAAAAGATAATATGTTTTATGCTCAAGGTGGCACAGTGAGTGACACTTAATTGATGCTCAGTAAATATTGCTAAATATATGGTTGTATGCTGACTGACTGGAAGTAGTAATGTGGAGAGAATCTCGAGGTGCACTTTCAAATGGTAAGCAGAGGGACCAAGGGATATAAATAATAAATGAATTTACATAATACCTATTTTGTAATGTTCTAAGCAGTCATGACTTTTAAACTGCTACATGAATTTTGAAATTATTATTGTCAGTCCATAACAACTTGCAAAAAGACATGTCCTGTTGTTTTCAATTAATTTTTATTTGAACTAAAGGGAAATTCATCTAAGTCATAGAACCATTCTTAAAAATGTAAGTAAATGGGGGTGTGTGAAAGTAACTCTGTGGTAGAATTCTCGCCTGCCATGTGGGAGACCTGGGTTCAATTCCCGGCCCACACACTTTCCAAACAAACTAACAAGCAAATGAAAAATGAAACCAATTCAGCAAATGGTACTGCAATAAGGGGGTACTCACATGGAAAAGGAATGAAATGTGACCCCCACCATATAGCATACAAACAAAAAAAAATGTAAGTAAATACCTAGTAATTAATCCCTTTTTCCTATTGATTTCATTATACTTTTCGGAAAAGCTTCTAGGGAAAATTATTCTCAATTCATAATAGAAATTATAATTAAGAAACAAAGATTTGCTTTATAGGAAATTACAAGTTATTCAATGAGTTTTTGTTTCCTTGAATTCTAGGGAACATTTTGTATCTAATTCTTCCTACTTTATTGTTTTGTTTTACCCTTGTGGATTGAATCTCTGGGGAAGGAAGGAGTCATAACTGAAACATATACTGTTATCAAACTTAAAATAATTACCTTATATCTTATAATTGAAAAGCTATTAGCATGCAAGAATAATTTTTCCCTAAATTTTATTACAACACAGGAATCAAGTTCTGTGTTTACTCTTAAATCTAGCATTACCAATATTTATCTTTTTGAAATCACAAAAACCTTTCTGATAGTTTTTTATATGCCTTACAGATCATTTTAACTTTCTCTTGTCAACACTGCAAGTGTGATTATAGCACATCCTAGAAACTTAACTCACCTATTTTCCATCCACACATTAACAAAACTCATTAAGCAAAACTCTTGAACATTGGAAGCTTGTAACCTCTTGAATGTTTTTCGAGTTCGCTTACAGCTCATCACTAAATTCATAGCAGCTTATTTCCTCTATGCAGATTAATAAAACTTTAAAAGTTTCTATTTTTCAAAGTCCTTTATCTGTTTCACCACTCGAAGGAAGCCTATGCTTTAACCATGATATCATCAATTAAACTCCTGTGTTAAAAAGTTTTTGAGATATTATAGTCCCTCTTTTTAAAGTTTATCCACCAATATACCTTCATTTGGTTTATAGCACTATATTTCTTTACTATGAAAATGTAGTGTATATAAATAAGGTTTTATTGTTTTGATGCTTGAAATAACCGACTTATCCTCCATATAGGGGACTTAAAGGGGGTCAGGCTAAATTAAACTGCAGAGTTTCATTCTAAATATTTTCAAATTTTCCAATTAGTGGCAAAAATCAACGTAATATTTACCTATCATTGTACAATGCAACACATGATATTAAAACTGCATATTTCATAAGCTTATGCAAAATTCATTGTAGACTTGGCATAAAAATAATAATAACTGACATTAATTTATCACTATTATGTGCTGGATATTTATCTTGTAATAAACTCCTTTCTCCTCACACCACCCTACCAAGAAGGTATTCTCAATCTATCCTTCTTTATGACTGAGGAAGTTGATGTTTAGGAAGGTTAAGTAACTTTTCCAAAGTTATACAGCTGATAAGAGGGAGAGGGAGAATTTGAATATTAGTTTTCTAGCCCCAGAGCGCATGAATGTAAGCACTGCTTCTTAAGCAAGGTATTCACTGCCAAAGGGGCAAGTGGTACCTGAAATTTTTCTTGCTCTCTGCTTACTAAACTGTGAGCCCTTGGCATCATCTGGAAGATGATATCCCTGAATATTACTGAAAGGCTTCCAAATGTGTTTAAATACTGCATCTTATTAATACAGTCTAGAGCTTTCATATTTTTCCTTTTACAGCTCAGCACTTAGTACCTTTTGGTCTCCACCTTTGCAAATGTGTCCCCATATTTCAAGTCTCTTTAAAAAAAATGTTTCCTATATTCCCAGCACATTAACTGATTCTACCATAACTAGCTCTATGTCCTGCCTTCCAGTGCTGTGTTTTTTCCATCAGGGAAAACCAGACATCCAAGTTTTTACTCTTTTGTTAAAATTTGAAGCAACCACATTTAATTTCCTGTTATTCCTTACTAGCAGTTACATTTCTTTTAAAAAGGCGGCTTTTCAGATGATATTCAGAAAATGCCAAAAAAAAGCTTTCTCTTCATTAAGAATAATGGCTTAAAGTACACAATATTAAAAATTATTATCTAATAATTGGTTTTGTTTAAAGACAATATAAACATTAGAGCATCAGTTCTCTTAACTGAACTGTTCCTGACATTTGAATATTTATTTTATAATCCTTCATCAGTCAATACTACTTCTGAATATTTAAAGAAAATTGTTATCAAGTAAGAGTATATATATATCTATTTTGATCCAGATATTTGCAATCTTGGACTAACTGTACAAAAACTATGTGTAATGTTCAAAACTGATTTTGATAACAAATGCAAAACTGATTATACTGCAAGCCATTGATTGTTTACTTTGAATGGAGTGTATGGAGTATGAATATATCTCAATAAAACTGCTTTTAAAAAAAGTAATGCCTTGCTTAAATCTTTTGAGGGAATATATATATTCCTTTATCTTTATTTATATATTATAGTTGTATTAATTAGTGCACTTGGTAACAAATAATTGATTATTTATATTACTAGTAGACAAATTTCTCTGTGTAAACATATTTAAAAATTGTGTAACTAACTTGGGTGGCTTTAAGTCAACATTAATAACTTATTATTAGTTCAGAGAAAAGCTACCAATATTAATCAAATGCCATGGAACAGGCCTTGTATAAGTACTTTACATATTCTCGAAGTACACGGTGATGTTTGTCAGTGAAAAAAATCTTTTTATGATATGAATATCAATCTCTTAATTGGGAACTATTTTCTCTATTTCATATTTTTATCACTTATTTTTGATTATTTTGAAATATTTATTCCTGTAATATAAAGCTAGTTAACCAAGAACAGATATCCCTTTCCTGATTTTCATTAAAACTAATGTGCATTTTACATCTTCAATATTTTTGTGTCTCTCCTGTAAACAGACACAGAGATAAGGGAAAATGTTTTGTTTTAAGGAATAAAATTCAATTATCAGGGTAACAAAAATCCTATTATAATTGAAATGCTTAGATTCATTTGACACAGATAAAATTCAGTGGATAACTCTTTACTTCCTCTGACCATTGACACAACCAGGCTTGGATGAAAAATTGAAAATGATACACTTCGGGAAAGATTTTAAACAGCCACAACCTAATGTTATAGATTGGATTTATTCCAGGATACTGAAATATTTATGTGTTGGTTTTCTGTGGTCAAGTATCTTGCTACAAGTAAATGTTATTTACACCCAGTCACAAACATTAGGTTACTAAGTTATAGTAACCTATAACTTATTGCGAGTAAGAAAAGTTGAAATCTTTTTTACTTTATTATCATTTGAAGTTGATGATTTTCAGATAATATTCATACTCCAATAAGATTCAGGTTTGCCTGAGCAGCTACATAGCTGTGATATACAAAGGGAACATGAATGCTCAGATGCCACTTACAGACTTACAGGTGGTTTAGTTGCTGGCATACTCAAAACAGCTTATTAACAGTATTCAATTAAAAGGTGGGCAAAGAGCCTGAGGAAAGCAAAAAAGGATTATTGTGGGAAGATGGGTTAAACGAAAAGTCAAGAAATACAGGGGAAGAAATTTCTACATTCACAATGCCTTTATTATTTTACTCAGCTTAATAAAGAGGTGAATGATTCCAGTAAAAAAAAAAATATATATATATATATATATATATATATATATATATATATCACAGTACTGTATGAGGTGGAAGTAAGACCATTGCAATTGTAATCACAAGTATTGTTGTAGAGTACTTGTTAAACATTGAAAAATGCTGAAATTTTCAATTATATGCAGTACTCTCAGGATATCCATGTTGTCATTTACTCCGCTCAAACATGGGTGCATTTTGCAAAAAGGTTTATCTCTCCAGTTTAACCATATTTCCAGAGAATATTTCATAATCTACCTCCAAAATAAAGTCACTATTGTTAAATAGTGTGTTTTTAGGAATAAAATAAGTTATATTTTGATATTTGTTCCTTTGAAAGAAAATGAAAACATTCATTGTTGTTTTGTGAGCTTTAGTGACTGATCCATAGATTAAAGCTATAATCATGTGGAAGAACAAAAGCACCATATAGATTCAGTCATGCTGCTCTGTATGTTAGTGGAAGTTGCACAAAATTTTGAAATTTTAAGTATGTGTCAAGGATAGTGTATAATCATCATGTGAAGGATGGCACATGAAACAAGCAAAAGTACAGTATTCTGTTTTCATTCAACTGCATTAAATAAAAAGTCCCTTAAAATGTCAGGTTTATATTTACATGTTCTATACATTATTCTTTTCCTGTTCTAAATATTTTTTTTAATTTTATTCTAAATATTAAGAATGATTTATTATGTATTATTACTTCCTTGTAAAAATGTTGTTTATATTTTCTTTAATATTTGTGACTTCTTTTGACATTTTTTACTTCCTTTTTGATGCTGTTAATATGGGAATTTCAATTTCACACAACTTAGCTTAAAAAACTGGGTGCACAGGTGGTTCAGTGGTAAACTGCTCACCTTCCATGTGGGAGACCCAGGTTTAATTTCCAGACCATGCACCAAAACAAACAAACAAACAAAAACTAACACAGTGGTCTCTGTGTGAGATCATTCATAGAATCTAGAATCTGTGTCATGAATATTTTAAAGAGGAATCAGGTTTTTTAACTAGATAATTATTTGTACTAAATAGCAAATGCAATATCAATTATTGTAAGTTACATAAAGCTGCATTTCAAGTGATCATAATGCAATGCAAATGTTCTCTATTCCTTAAATCTCTGTTTTCTTGTCTAATTATTTATTTCCTGAAGCACAAACCTGTTCATTTATGCATATTGGGATTATAAGAATTATGCATTCATGGGAAGAAAGAGCATTATAGTGCTCTCATAAAGTGAGATAAAGTAAGATATTTAAAGAGAACTCTGATTAAATCCTGATTCTTCCCTTTAATTGTGTAACCTTGAGTAAGGAACTCAAATTCTCTGATCTTTAATTTCTGCTTATATAAATGGAGATCATAACACCTACACCACAGGGTTGTTTCCAAGGCAAATGACGTGGCATAATTAAATCATCAAACTGTATATAAGTGGGGAGCACTTAATAATTATGAGTTCATTACTTCCTTCCTCTTATTTACAATACAACAAGTTCTCCTAAGATAAAGCAGAGTTTGCCAGTGCTCCCAAAAATCAGCATAGTGACTTTGGGAACATATTATTCATTCATTTCATATTCATCGTTGTACATATGGTAAAGATTTTTTGGACAGGCCTCAGAAGTCTAGGCAATATAATCACATATTTAAATTCCATAAGTGCATTTGTTGCCTTCAGAAATTTTGATGTTATTTGACTCAGAGCATTGGAACACAGCTACACATTTAAGTATGATAATTTTCCATGAAGTCTTTGGATATGATGCTTCAAAACACAGAATACCAAAGCCTACCTATTATAAAGGATATAAAAGTTGGAGTAACTTTTACAAATCTATTTCAAAGCATTTAATTGACAAAGAATTGGGCCTAAATAAGTAAGCAAAATGTCCAAGATCACATAATTTTTCACCTGCTATATAGCAGGCCATATACTACATGGTTTGGAAATCCTACATTTTTTAACATTCTTTTATTATTGTTTTTAAGATTTGAAATAAGGGACCTCAAAGAATAAGGATTCTGTCCTATTTCACAATCTAATAAGTAAAGGAATCAAATATAAAGCCCGGATCTTTATTTGATACTCTATCAAATGGCATATAATTATGTCCCTTTGCTTTACAGTTAAGGAATTACTGAATTATTTATGCATCATTATTTATTAGTATAGTGTTAAAATCATTATACCATAGCTACCTCAATATGATGTGATATTAATAGAGTCCCCTTACCACAGTGTTCTGTTTAGAGTATTAAGCAGGCAATCCTTGAAAAAGATATTGCTCTAAATTTTCTATAATGGTTTCAATCTGATTGAATGGGCAGTGATAAAAAAACAGAACATAAAATTGCTTGTGAAAGTGTGGTGGTTTGGAGTTGTATGCACCCAGAAAAAAATGTTATTAAACTTAATCCATGCCTGAGAGTGTGGACCCATTGAAGTAGGGCCTTTTGATGAGGTGACTTCAGTTGCATTGTGGCCCACCAAAATCAGGATAATTCAATGCTATTACTGGTGTCCTTTATAAGCAGAATGAAATTCAGACAGAAAGAAAGCCTCAGGTAGCAAGAAGCTGAAATTCAACAGAACCTAGAATGAAGAGGCCAGAACAGGCTGCTTTGTGCATTACCATGTGTCAGGAGACAAGGACCAAGGATCACCAGCAGCCAGCCCCAGAATGCCGGTCTTCAGGAAGAAAGTATTACCTTGATAACACCTTGATTTGAATTTTCTCTTAGCCTCAAGACCGTAAGCTAATAAATTCCCCTTGTTTAAGACAACCCATTGCATGGTATCTGTCAAGCAGCCAAGGAAACTAAAACACATATAGCTCGTGTATATTTAGGTTGGGGGAACTAATCTAAATCATTGGAAATAGATTAAAAATACTCCCCAATTATGCTATACCTCAATATTCCCATAGATTCTCTTGATTTAATTGTTCTTTACAATTCTGACTAAGGAAAAGAGAGTTTTAAAAAAATGATATTAGCCATATCAATATTATTTCTACTTTCAACTTCACTTTTGTCTTCTGAAAAAAAACAGTCTTTTCTTTCTTATAGATATATGCTCCCACAATTGCCAATGAATAATAACAATAGTGGATTAAAGAGTTCATGTTTCTATTTGACAAAGGCATTATTTACATATATTTCTTACTTTAGATTAGGACAATTTTCTGTAAGAATGAGCTTAAACAATACACAAGATCATAATTAAACAGATTTTGTTTAGAAAAATCGACAGTTACCTAAGACCTGTGTTTCAGGGTCATGTGCACTTTGCCTTCCTTCTGTAATGAGCATTTTAATTTATGGGTTTTCTTAAACAAGAAAATGAATGTTAAGATAATAGGAGTTTATTTTTTTATATCAGAAATAGTGTATCAAGACTGCACGCCAGGTCAGCATGAGGGGAAAAAGTAGTACAAAATAGGAGTTCTCCATCTAGCACAATTCTTAACAGTTTTGAGATTCTTTTGTCAATCTGATAACATTTATTCACCTTTCCTGATAAGAAAATCATGTCATTACTCTCTTCACAAACTTCCAAAGCCTCACCTGGAGAAAAATCCAAAATCCTTACCATGACCTCTGAGATTGCCTGTTGTCAACCAGAACTTTCTTCCTAGAATCCTCTTCCTGATTCATTCTGCTCCACCACACTAAACTTTCCAACATTCTTTAAACTCTCCAGACACTTTCCAAGTCAGGATCTTTGCCTCGCCTGGGGAAAAATCCAAAATCCTCACCATGACCTATGAGATTACCTGTTGTCAACCAGACTTTTCTTTCTAGAATCCTCTTCCTGATTCACTTTAATCTGCTATGCTAAACCTTCCAACCATCTTTAAATTCTCCAGATACTTTCCAAGTCAGGATCTTTGCCCTTTGTTTTCTTACTTCTTGGAAAGCTTATCCTGAATTTATCTGCATGGCTCATCTACTTACTTTCTTCAAGTCTTATCCCACTTTCATCTTATCAAATAGGTCTTCCCTAACCAACCCTGTATAAAAATATCACCATATTCTTCACTCCTGGAACAGCCTATCTTCTATCCCTCTTTGCTTTTCAAATACTTATCACTCTCTGGTATATAAACATATATATAGTCTATTTATTTATTCTCCCCTCCTTGAATATAAGTTCCGTGAAGGCAGGAATTATTTTTGATTGTTGCTTATCTCTAGAATCTTGAATACTGCTTACTATAGAGTAAGGGCTCAATAGTTATTTCTTAAATGAATTTATTAAGTGAAATAAATAAAGGAAAAATAACCCATGTTAATCCACTAATTAAGGCAAAAGAAAAATCTATAGTGAAAGCATTTCACTTGTCATTTTCTGTTTTTTTTGGGGGGTTGGGGGGTTGGATGTCATTCTAGTAAGGGTAAAATGATATCTCATTGTGGTTTTGATTTGTATTTCCCTGATCGCTAGTGAAGTCGAGCATCTTTTCATATGTTTTTGAGCCATTTGTATTTTCTCTTTGAAAAACTGTCTGTTCATGTATTTTGCCCATTCTTTTATTTGGTCATTTATCTTTTTGCTGTTGAGTTGTAAGATCTCGTTATATACTCTGGATATTAAACCTTCTCCTAATATGTGATTTCCAAATATCGTCTCCCATTACTTAAGTTGCCTTTTTACTTTCCTGACAAAGTCCTTTGATGCAGAATAGTATTCCATTTATCTACTTCTTATTTCATTGTTTGAGTTTTGGGTAAAAGGTCTAGGAAACCACCTGCTGTCACAAGATACTTAAGATATTTCCCTAGATTTTCTTCTTAGCATCTTATGGTCTTACCATGAATGTTCAGATCTTTGATCCAGTTTGAGTTAATTTTTTAATTAGATGTGACATAGGAGCCCTCTTTCAATCTTTTGTGTATGGATATCCAGTTCTCCAAGCACCATTGTTCAAGAGGCTGTTCTGTCTGAATTGAGTTGACTTGTCTCTCTCTCTCTCTCTCTCTCTCTCTCTCTCTCTCTCTCTCTCTCTCTCTCTCTCTCCCCACGCATAACAAATTGCATAAATTGACTGATATATAAGATGGATGAAAACTCAATTTTCACTTTCAATCTCTTAAAGATTATCATTACTGTTTGAACCGATTTCCCACCTAAATTATCTTAAAGGGATAATTTATTATCGATTTGATCTTTTACAAAAATAATTTAGAATAAGTTTTGCTGCCCCTAATCCATGAACTAGGTGAGATCACAATTACTTATAATTTGTCTCACTTCAAATTATACATTCTCTGAATAACTCTCAATGTTTCCTTAGTATGTATGAGTTCTATACCAATGAAAGATATTTTCCTCTTTTCTCTTTTTCACTAGATGTGGTTTTGTAAGACCTGGAAGTAGAAATGATGTCCATTTCACAATTTTATATAAAGCACTCTGTGTGGTAAACTTAGATTGTATTGTTCATTTTTTCTAGTTGTTCCTTAGTTTAGATGTCCTAAGCAGTTACCTAGGTAATTCAACTTTCCTCTCAGTTGCTTTCAGTTGATGCTCAACAGATCAGCTAAGTTAAAATAATAAGGTAATTAAAATAAAGTCCTTTACAATAAAAATTGGAGTATGATTATTTCTTACTATTAAACGTGGAAGATAGTTGACATTTAACACTATTTCAGTGTTTCAGGTGTATATAGTTGTGTTCACTGCCTATATATAGTGCTTTAAAAATGTATGACCTCGGTTAAGTACTGCAGGAGGTATTAATTTCCTACCTAAGATTAGTTTTAAAATTCCTTGCCCTCAAATCATTAGAATTGAGATTTTAAAATAAATTTTAACTGCTATTTTTAATTTGTGATTTACTATGATAGTAACTGTTACATGATAATGTATGACTGAGGACAAGCAGATATAAAAGTGGTTTCTTAGCCCATGACTACTAACTTTGAACATATTTTGGTAAAACTGAAAGCACAAGACCTGCTTTCAATTTAGTAGAGTAACTTATTATATCTATTTAAATCCATAGGCATCATTAAAATTAAGCAACAGATGGGCAGCCTATGGAAACATTCTGAGCTCTGGAACCAGTAAGCCACCCCTAGTTCTGGGTTATTGGCAACAAATACATGTCAAGAAAGTCAAATTCAACTTTCTGTTAAATGACAATGGTTATTTATTAATAATCTTACCTGCCTGTTTGATACAAATAACAAGAAGGGTAGAACTTCCATTTGATTTTTAATTCTGAAGAATTTGCTTTTGCATAATTTAAAATGTAGTTAAATACCTATGATAAATGAATGTTCTGGATAAAGAGGATGGTTACTATTTTCTGACAAAAGATTGAATAATAAATTTTTGAGAAAGAAGGAGCAGGAAAGATTATGGGTTTAAATATTTCTGTTTTACAAGAGCAGGAACAGAGGACTAATAGATGAGAATTGCTGCTCCATGTTTACTCAATTAATTAAGGGCAGAGTCTGAAACCAAGGTGTCCTAAAAGACTTTCTTTGTTTTTCTCACTCTACCCTATCACCTCCCATAAAGACAGGTGTCAAGTCAAATCTATCTTACAATCCAAATAAATTCTAAAATATCAACTGCCAGGGTTTTATGCTAAATTTTCCAAATACAAATATAGCGAAGTATTCTGAAAGTAATTATTTTTTACAGGTTTGTCCTACAATTCACAAAAACTTAACTCCTTTTTATTTTTCCTATGTTTGATAATTATCTTTCAGATTAATGAATTCTTATAAGGCAAATTAATTACATTTTCAGAGCTATGCACAGTTACTTGAGGTTGATTGTAATTTTAACATTACTCAAGGTGTGAGAAACAAGACGTGGTAGCCTACCATCCTTAGAAACTGGGGCAATCCAATATATGGAGACACCGCCACACCCAGTAGTTGGGGAACAAAAGCAAAGAATTTAAATTGGTTGGAAGAAGAATGTTGAATACGGCTTCACATTTTTATCTTCCTTAGCTGCACTATCTTATCTCATCCCTCGTGATAATCTTTCAAGTAGTACTAGGATACCCTTAGAGGATTAAACCATATTAAAAAATTAGAGACCAACTCTGCTTCTGTAGAATGCCACTGTTTAAGGATCCAGAGCCCCAGCGGTGCCCCTCCGTCCATTTTGAAAGCAAGTCACAGAGCTGCCCACATGACCTGGACATTCGTTAAACGTCAAAGAATGATATAAAACTCCCCTCCCCTAATCAAGTCTCCCTCTGAACTTTATAAGCTCCACCCCCCAACCGCACCCTACCCATGACCCCCTGTCCTGGGACTCCTTTTTCTTTCTTTGTTCTGGGCAGAACGCAGAGTTCCTTTCCCAACCAGCTGCCATTAGGAAGAATGATTCTTCTGTCCATAAGCCCCTAATTAAAACTCGTGTTTATCTTCTAACTGGTCTGTTCTTTGGTCTCAGGGTTGTCTGGGCTGGAACACTCACAATATTTTCTCCATTTTCTCTTTTTTTAATAGTCGTTCTGTAATTTTGTCTTCATATGATTAAGTCAATACAACATAATTACCACCACCACCACCACCCCCCGTGAATTATCTTAAACTGCCCAAGACATTGTATAGGGCAAAGGGATTTATAGGTTCCTTCAGCACTTCATATCTCTAGATTTGGTCACCAATGCTGACACTTACTTAGCCAATGCTCCGTCGATATTGGTAGCTACCTGAAGATCTGGTCTGGAGAGCATATTGTAGTCCTTTCTCTGAAAATCATGATCTGTGTGATTTAACATTAGCCACTTGAACTGTTTAAATTTCAACTTTGTTGTCAGTAAAATGATCTTTCGAATACATTTAAAGTCTAATGCTTTACTATTATGTTAGCTTCCATTTCAATTTGTAGTCTTGAAGAAATTCTTCCATTCATCAACCAAAATACATGCCACTAGACATATCTAAAATTTTTAATCAAGATTTTGTCTTTGATTGATGAAAGTGTCAAATATTAGCATTATTTATAGCAATGAAAGGACATTAACTAGGAACATGTTTCAAATAAGTTACGAGGACCAAATAAAGGAGAACTATATGATTTTTCACCCGTGGAAATTGGGATTTATTCAAATTTTAGCTAAGCTTTTGACAACTACAAATTTCCCTTTTGTAAATCTAGTAAATGTAATCATCAGAACCTAGAAAGGGAAAATAAAGTGCATCTTTTTTTTACTTTAGCCACTTAAATTTTGCATGATGCATTTGATGTAATTTAATTGTATACGTTAAAGCCATATAAATAAATGAAACATGGACTACACCTTTAATAGATAATAAAACCTCATTAAAATATAGGAGCAATTGATTTTCATACCTTTTTTTTTCTTTTTCTTGCTTTTGTTTGTTTTATTTTCTAATTTTGTTGTTCATCTTTGGTTTTGCTTCAAGGGGCACACACATTGGTTCTTGTCACATCCAGTTTATCATTTTGGGCATATGCATTGCCCTATTTATCACGCTAATTTGATAGTATTTTTGAGATTCCATCAACAGTTTGTGAGAAGATGATTCATTTTAATACCAAATATGGGATTCCTGTCAGTTTCTAATGAGCTTCCGGGACAGACGGCCCTATCTGGCACTTCAATTTTTTTTAAATCTGTAATATGATACAAGTAACAATACCTACATTATAAGGTGTTGTGAGGATTTAGTGAGTATTCACATAAATTTAGCAATAAAATCTCAAAAAGTGTACTCTATCATTACTGTAATAAGAACAGAGCTGTGGGTCATCTTGTGATAAATATTTGAAGACTTCAGAAACTGAACTATCAATAAAAAGTAGCAAAGCTACTTCAATTAAATAGTGTAAAAATATTTTAAACTACTATCCATTATCTTTCCCTAATATTCTAAAGTCCTAAGGTACATAATTGCAGTACATAATTTTATATTGATATAAAATTCCAAAGTAAAATAATGACTTTTCCTAGAAAAGAATAATAAAGACTTTACTAGACAATATATTGTTTAATTTGGGTAACCAGCAGCTGCTGCTGGACATGGGCAGCCCCCAATCCCTTCCAATGGATGTGGGTAACTCTGGATTTTATTGTGTCTAGGGGAGGGGGCCTGGCTATGGGCTCCATATGCAGGCCAAGGTTTGCTCCAAGAGAGGGAGTACTTGCACTTTCCCAAATGTGGGGCAAAAGGGCAAAGATTGGGGGGCAGCCTGAAAGCCCTGAGAGACAGAACATCAAAAATGGACTTAGACTCCACCACAAACATGTACCAATCATTTTCAGTACTTTATTTAGGAAAAGAAAATGAAGATATAAAAGGGTCCTAGGCAACCAGAAGTAGAAGAGAAGCAAATATTGACTTTCATAGAAAGTGTTTTTTTTCAGAAACTGGCTATTTAATAAGCAAATGAAAATGTAGCTTGTTCTAGCTTGCTAACTGCCGGAATCCAATATACAAGAAATGTAATGGCTTTTAAAAAGGGGAATTTATTAACTTACCAGTTTACAATTCTAAGACCATGAAAATGTCCCAATTGAAGCAAGTCTATAAAAATGTCCAAATTAAGTCACCAACAGGAGGTTATCTTCACTCAAGAAAGGCCAATGAAGTCAAGGTCTCTCTCAACTGGAAAGGTACATTGCGAACATGACAATGTCTGCTACTTTTCTCTCCAACCCTCTTGCTTCTTGAAGCTCTCCCAGGGGGTGTTTTTCTTCTTTGTCTCCAAAGGTCTCTAGCTAGTAGACTTGGTGGTTCTCGTGACTCTACTGTTACTCTCCCATTGTTCTGAAGCTTTCTCCAAAATACTTCCTCTTTTAAAGGATTCCGGTAAACTAATTAAGACCCACCTGGAATGGATGGAGTCACAGCTCCCTCTAATCCAAGGTTAAAACCCACAATTGTGCTAGTCACCTTCCTGTGGAGATAATCTAATCAAGCTTCCAACATACATGCTGAATAGGGATTAAAAGAAATGGTTACTCCCACAAGATTGATTAGGATTAAAACACAGCTTTTTTAGTGTACATAAATCCTTTCAAACTGGCACATGGTTTTACCAATGTTAAAAAGGTAGAGCCCTTTTAAAATATGACAAGACATTTTGTACCTAGCAGATTGGCAAAGAAAAAATTAATCAAACAAGAAAATACCATGGGGTCATGTGTTGGTAGTGAGATATGGAGAATAAGCAGTTTAATAAATAAATTAGAATGTTGAGCTTTTCTCTGTCATATTAGTAACTATTAATGAAAAAAATCCTATTAACAATAACAACATAAACTAAAATACAAAGTTAACAGATATATTTTTTTGTAGAGGAATAAATTAAGAGTAGTTTATCCACACTGCAGTATTATGTGGATGTCTAAGAGAAAGCCTTGGTGTGTGTATGCGTGTACATAAATTGTTTCAAAGAATTATTTGTAATATCTCATATTTTATAAGAAAAAATAATTTAAAAATACAGGTATAATTTTAGTTGTATGAATATGGAAAAAATGTATGAAATAATACACAGTAGGCTAAAAAATGTTAATTTTTCAAAGAGAATGGAAATGGTGGAGATACCAGGAAAATTTTTCTATGATATATTGGAATTATGAAATAACAATTGGCAAAGGAGGAAAAAAAACATATCTGTAGTAAAATGTTCTAGAATGAAGAATGCTGGACTTAAATCTGTGACCACCTCTGGGGAAAGGTGTAATAGTTGAGGTTTAGGTAGGAAGAGGTGAATTAGAAAAAATTCATTTTTCATGTAATATGCTTCTGTATTATTTAAGGTATTATAGGTATTCATAATGTATATTCATAATGTATAAACATAATGTATAAATTCAATATACATATGGACACAAATATTGCAAAATTTTAGGATGCATATTCACTTTAATCAATCATCATACAAAAAGAATTTGGAAAGCTCAGATAGAGATAATCTGAAATTATATATTTTTAACTCACTGTATTACATTTATGAACAGCTATTGTAAAACTTTAGTGAGCAGATTTACTCCAGGTTAGTTTGAGTAGTTGTTTAAAAGTCTGCAAAACCCCAAGATCTATTTGAACAATAGTCCAATGGTTGATTAAATTGGAACACTGTTTTGTTTGAAGGAACATAAAATTCCAGTAGGAAATAAAATTCTGACAAGAAATACAAAATGATATAATGCATCTTAAAGTTTCTTAGAACTCAAACATTTTTAAAAATCCTACTGTTATGACACAAATTAAAAGCACTGTTGAGTTTTGTCTAATGAAATCAGAGCTAATATAGGTAGAAGTAGTGTGATACATAATTTTAATGTAAAAAATTATTCCTGCTTTAGGCCCTCAAATTTTTGAAACACTAGCTTATTTATGTAAGTAGGTAAATATTAATATGTGGTTTATATTTTATAAAAATCTACTATTACATTTGTTTTGTTTTCCTTTTTTTGGTGTGTATGTCCTAAACTGAGATCCGAGATTCTACATTTCCCTCAATATACAATTTAAGAAACTGCTCATAATTTAGCTAATGCCTTAGGTGAATAGAAAGTTTCCATTATTTTAGCCTGAACAGAATATCCACAGAACATTCACATATCTCTGATCTTAGGATCACCTATCACTATCCTTTGTAATAGCTACCTATTTAGCTGTTGGCCTTCTTTGTTTGCACTAAAATCCAAGCGAAGAAACTTTCAAAATGGAGGTAAGGTGGTAGTGGGATAATTTCCATTAAACTAACAAAGGTGATGGGTTAAATAAAGGGGTTACTTTCACTGGCTTGGGCCTTGACATTCCTTTTGAATTCCTTCTTTTTTTTTTAATATTCAGGCTATTATTGATAGTCACAATTTCCTTTTGATTATAAAAGTGTAATTTATCAGCACTGAGAGCCTTTAAATCATTTTAATAGGTAATTGCCAAAAAAAGGGGGGTTAAGAAAAAACTCCTTTTTTATTACAGAATGATAAACTAATTAATATAAATGAAGCAATTATGATTTGAAGCTCAAACTAAAGAAAACAATCAATCTATTTTTAGCTTTTTATAATAGTCCTACAGTCATTTAGGTTGTAAAATCCAAACTAAGCCTACCTATCACTATTATTTCACTGTCCAGGTAGTATGCAAAGATATAAAATAAAGGCTAAATTGGAGATTTTTATAAAAATAAATACTAGCAATTTATTCAGCAGCCTCAGAATCACATTATAAACAGTATTCCATTTTATTATTCTCCCGAATTTTCTCTTGAAAAATCAGATGTTATAGCATAATTTGCCTCTATTTCTGGCCTGTGTATTTATTGCATCTTGTCAAATAGGCAAAGGTTTAGGAATTTAAATTGAGTAAAGACATTTTCTGTTTCTGGTTGCTGCAACTTTTCATGAAATGTTGCTACTTTAAATTTCCAACTACACTTTACAAGTCACTTGCCTAGCTTGCATATTTGAAGCAACATCTCATTAGATTAATTGTTGTATTGATATTTTCTGTTTATTTGTTATAAATTTTCACAAGAGAGTAGATTGTAACTCATTGATTTTTGTGTTTAAAGATGTGGCAGATGAAACAAAGTGAATAGGTAGGGCATCAGATATAAAATATATTTATAATAAATTCAGGAAGATCTTGACTGTAATATTGATGGTTTTGAAAGTTTTATTCTCAGAGCATAATTGTAGTATTGCTCAAGAATCCCTTCATTTGAGGTATAACTTGGATATGAATGGAAATTTATAATCTCCCCCTTTGAAATACAAATTGACCTGGAAAATATAAAATTTTTCCATCTGCCATGCCTCCCTTCATGCTTGCCCCATTTGTGTATCTTGTTTAGTTAGAAATTATACAGAAAATCATGCACGATTAAAATAAATGAGATGATTACTACTTTTAAATGCATTTTTGATATTATAGTGATTGTATGTAATTCAAATCTTTCATGTGCTTGGAAATTAAACAATTGAAAATGTAGGAAAAGGAAAGGATTTCTTTTAGTTCTTTATATATATGTGTGTGTGTGTTTAATGTAGATATAGTTCTAGTCCTGAAGACCTTTTAAATATCCTTATTTTAGGAAGAAGATAGTTTTCAAAGTGTTTTTAAAAATTGTACTTTTTGTTTATCAAAATATAACCTAAAGGTATAGGGAATTGAACAAAACATTTTGTTGTTCATTAAAATGATTGTATCAGTTCTTATTTAAGAATTAATTAGTAAAATATATAAGTACATCCTGTTATGAAAGGACTTATGAGTCATCATAATTAAATCAAATCCCCAAACTATTTTTTTAATTTTACATCTTACACGGTAGCATATACTTAGGAACACACCCTATGTGTGTCTAAACAGCATTGTCTAAAAGTGGAATTGTAATAAAAGATCATTTATTTACATCAAATATATACTTTTATTTTCTCTTTTAAAAAATCTAAGCTAGAAAGCAATAATATTGTAATTCTTTACACTGTCTTTGAGCAGATATAGTCTATTTCAAAATTATAATTATAATCTAGTTACAAAGAAAAAGGATATAAGAAACCTCCATGAATTTACTGAATTAAAAAAAATTCCATTCTTTTTAAAGTTCCCTTTGATTTGTTCCTATTCCCTTCTTTCATAGAGGAAACCCACAGTTCAAACTTTTCATATATAATCCCCTTGTTTTTGTCATGTTTCCTACATATTTGCCTCCCTAAACAATTATGTTTCATTTTGTCTACTTCTTATATTTTTTTATAAAGGCAATTATGGTTTTTTTTTCCTGCAGCTTTCTCTAGTCTCTCATTGCTAACATCATGAAATTCAACTGATGTTCCATATAGGTATAATTAGTTTATTTTTACCATTATTCTGAACTGTGTTTGTAGGAGGATTTTTTGTTGAATCAGTCACTCTCTTGTAATTTATTTATCCATTCGTCTGTTCATGGATATTAGGCTATTTCAAAAGTTTGTTTTTCTTCCTCTTTTTCCTGGAGTACATGTAAAAGATTTTCTATAGGTTATATAAGTAGGAATGAAATGATCACATATATACTGTACATACCTCTATCTAATCTATCTATCTATCTTATCTATCTATCTACCTGTGTTTCTGCCTTTCTGTTATTCTCTCTGACATGTATTCTTTACTGGATAACCCGTACTGAAATAATTTTCTAAAATAATTTTACCAAACTGTATACAAAATATCCCTCTACAAGTATTTCAATTGTTTCTACTGTCTTTCTCTCTGTGATTTTTACTTTGTGTAGTCCTTTGGATATTATTGAGAATGATGCTAATTTAATATTAACCAAAATCCATTCAGTTTTCCTCTTCATTGATGTACCTTTTTGACCATCTTTTAAACAGCTCTTTGATATGTTTATTACAACTTTTATTTCATCTTACATTTCTTTTGTTTACTTATAGAAGTTCTACTTGTTGTTTGTGTTACAATTATTGTTTTCCAATTTGTAAGTTATTTTTTCAATTTCCTTAGTAAAATATATCTAAGTCACTTTTACTTAGAATTATTTTTTCTAGAAATTTATCTTATTATCAAGATTGTAAATTTGATACAAGAAGTTTGAATGTAACGTCTTCTTGTTCTTTTTTCAAAAATTCTGCAGCATCTCACTCATTACTTTCTTCATTCTTTTAAAAATATTTGTAATATATCTTTGTGAAATCTTAATCCAGCTTCTAATTCATTGCTTCCTTGCTTCTGCTGGCACTCATTCATGGTGTCTTATTTTATTGAGTGTGTTTGTGTGTGTGTGTATGTCTATTGACTGCACATTCATAAGTTTTGGAATTATGTCTGTGGAAATTATATTAAAAGTTTGGTGGTGCTGGGATCCTCCATATTAGACTTAGGACACCACTAGCTTGCTTGGGAGATTTCATACCACCAAAACAGTGTGAATTTCAGACTACAAACCTTGATATAATTACTTGTGAAAAGAGTTATGGGGTTACATATTATGAAACTTGGTAAACTATAACCAGAAAGTCGTTTCCTAATTAAATGCATATTAAATATGTCTATAGAGCTTTGTATGTAATAACTACTCTAAATATGGTAATCAAAAGTCCTTAGCTGGAGCTTTTCCTTAGATATTATTCAACATTGCTAGAATACAATTTAATATGCTCTATTGACATAGTCAAAGTGAGTTGAGAAATTTATCTCTTGCCAAAATGCAACCCAAGACCTCAAATTGCTTTACCCACAAATTTATTTAAAATAGCAACTATTATCCACATCAAAATCACATAATAGTCACACCAATACCTTTCCCAGATTACTTTTTATTATCATATTGGCACAAATTCCAGGGGGAAGGAGAGTCACTGTGTTATTTGATCCATGCCTAAAAGAAATTTGTTCTGGCTAAAAGTGAAAGATATTTTTCTTGTCACATATTGAGAAAAATATTGAAATCCTTATATTAGTGTGTAAGTGTTTTAGACTGCATTATTTAATGTTATTATGACTTATAGAATTGGACATATACTAGAAACAGCATTACATATTATGGTTTGTATGTTTTTTCTTATATAGTATTTTCATTCTTTTATTGCCTCAAGCAAAAATCTAGCTTTTGCTTATTCTATTTTCCCTTGGATACCATACACAAAGACAATTTCAATGTAAAACACTGTGTAAAAACATTCTGGAAGGTCATTAGCAGTCACTGTGGCAGCACATAATATGAGATTTTGAAAGTAATTTTTAACCTTTTCATTTTTAAATTTTAGCTTGTCCTGTTAAAAACATTCACTCTTTCTTCTTTCCCTATTAAAGTTTCTTGTTTTTGTTAAAAACAAGAATATGTTCTCTGTCAAGCAATTCAAAGATCCTCATTCTGTGCATTCAATACATGACAGGAGACTGTGACATTATCACGAATGGTGACTGCTTATGTTCATCTATTATGCAAAATGACCTAAATGATCAGTTTCATGTTGAAAATTATAAAGGAAGAAAAGGTTCAGAATGTCATAAAAGTGGGGGAAAAAGTATTTTCATTAATTCATTGACCTTTCCATTAATATCATAACAGAGCATAATCACTAAGGCTTTTAAATTAGCAAGGTAGCTCAATACAGAGGGATAGCTTGAAAATCTCAAGGGTTTTTGTAGCCAGAACAAGACCCTGACACTAAAAGTAAAAGGGTAAATGAAAATCATGTTTAGTGATGACCTTTAGATCCAACAGCTGCTTATCACATATCTTGTCTTTTTGGCCTTACTGTTGTACTTTAACTTATTAAAATTAATTGTATTCTATTTTAGAAGTTAAGAATTCTTAGTTCACATCTTTGCTGAATGAACAGTAATATTTTTCTATCTGCTTGATTTATTATGACAATAATTCCATTTATGAGATTTAAATGAATATATTAAGTAAAGAGATAGTATAAGTAAACAAAAATTAGAAACAAAAAAAGAATTGAAAAAGCCCTAAGTTCCAATAAGCAGGACATTTTGGAGTAACTAGGTTTATAGACAAATATGTTTTGCACAATAAGAATTTAAATGAATTTTTATAAATCCAAATTTATTTTCCATTGGTAAATATGCCACATGCCCAGAAAGAAGTCTTTGTCCTTGCTGATTGAGAACATTATTGAGAATAACTTACTAATTTATCTCTTTGGGTTTCTATTCACAGGCAAGTAAGTAGTCATTGGCAAATATGTTATTAGATCTCCTGTTGTAAATGAACAATGCATTTCATCCTATGATGAAGGGAATGGTTAATTTATCTGTCTAGTCAGTGAAGTATTGAAATTCTCTTAATGTAAGATGTACGAATCCTCTAAAATAAGCATATGAAAGGACGGGACTTCATCTCCAACATTCTGACAACATAGTCTGCACTTAAGTCTTAATCTACACTACCTCCCAAATGGCCTCATTGATTTATGTGTCAAACTTTGTGTTCTCTTCTGTTTTGTTTTCTTAACCTAAAGACCAGTGTTTATCCACTCAATGCTCATTTACTGAGGACACATGATTTGCAGAAAGTGTGTTCAATGTTAGAGCAGCATCTTACATCAAGCAAAGTTTTAAAGTAATTGAACTTACATTTTCTTAGACGTGAGAGACAATGGACAAGAACATAAATGTGCTAAACAAGAAAAAGAGAAATTGGTTATTTTTATGTAGAATAACATGGGATCATTATTAACACAAAAAGCGACATTTAATCTGAGGTTGGAAAAATAGAGAATGAACTGTGAAATGTATCATGGAAATAACAGGGAAAAAAGGAATAGCAGCTGCAAAGTCCCAGGAATAACAGATAATTCAATGTGTTCAAAGAACTGGAAGATAGTGTGACTGGAATCAAATGAGTGTGGGGAAGAAAGAATGAATTTAGGTTTGAAACATAGGGAGATGCCTTAAGAACATGGCGATATATTTTATTTTCCTCCAAGAACATAGGAAAACTATTGACAGGTTTTAATTCTCTCATTCAAATAATATTTATTGCATATTTACTAAGTTTTAGACACTGTGCTTAAACCATAGGAAGGGTTGAGAATTTTTGTGAGAAGAGAGAGTGAAATACTTTAATAGAACGTTTGGTGTGTAGGCTCATTGAGATGAGATTTGAGTAAAGACAAAGTTGGAAAGTTGGAAAGCTAGTAAGCCACAGATGTGTGGCAATAGGAGAGAAAAGGGCTTATAGTGCTGGAGATGTAATGTAACCCAGGATCCTGCAGTTACAATTGAAGTCTGATAAAAATTTAGCCCTGATGGACTTGAGTCAGATGAAAGTGGGAAGGTTAGCACTCTGGATTTTACAAAATTTTACTATAGAAAAGGCCTAAGTCCTAATGAATTTATAATTAAATTTATGAGTATTGGAGGATACAGAAGGTTGGGGACTCTCTCCTGACTTCTGTTGATGGAGACTAGGAATCCTGAGGATTCATGGTTATAGTCTAAGTATTCCAGGTTCTCTTTTGATGTATAAGGTAAGAGGAATGGTTACCCAGTAGTGCTCATGCACACCATGAGAAATCTGGGAAGGAATTAGGTGTTATGACAAACCTGCTGACATTCTATTGACCATGTCAATAGAGAGAATTATGAAGTGTAGAGGCATGATTTTTGTCCTACTGTTGGAAATGTGGTATTAGTTAATTTATTTTTTGTCAAAATTCAATCTGACCATTCAGTAGAGGATAGATTAAAACCAAGAGAGGAAGAGAGACAGGAAGGAGATTTTTGCATTTGTCGAAATGAAAGATGATAGATTAGAGTGCTAAAATGAAAATGGAAAATAACAGATTAACTGTATATTCAGGGATTCCTCCGTTTGCACAGTAGTGTGGGCCATAAAAATGGCTATGCAAGCTGAAACTGCAAAGCCATCTTAATAATCAGTGAAAAAATATAATTGCTCTATGCCTTGTGAAAAAGTTTCTCAAAGCATTAAAAACTCTCTTATTGTCAGTTGTAAGTATATAGGAAAGTAAAATAAATAACAAAACTATCATGTATTTAGTGTATTGTAACTTAAAACACCTGAAAAACTGAAAATTTAGTAGTTTCATTTATTTGTATAAAGCATGACATAGTTTAAATAGTGTTTGTCTTCTTATCATATAACGTATGATATGGAGCAAACATCTTTTCTATACTTTGGCAAATTATCATATTCTCTTCTAAGTTTAATCAGCATATAACATTTTATAGTTCTTTCTATCCTATAATATCTCTGAGAATTCTTTTTATGTGGAGCTTTTTCGCCAGCATCACCTTCTTTAGGACATTTAATCCTTTCTATCATACCACTTTCCTCATTTCTGTTGATAAATTCAGTTTCACTAAGTCCCTCTGGTTGCACATCTTAGGGTCTCTCAAATGGCAGTAGAGTTAACACTCCACAGTTGGCCATATCTTCTACAATTCCACTTGCATTGTATTTGATTTTCACTTTCAGTGTTGTCATTTTTCATATCTTCATATCTTTGCTGCACTTTGATCATTTGGTGATTTCCCTTTTTTAATTATCCAAGTTTTTTTTTTTTTTGACATGGGCAGTCACCAGAAATCAAATCCAGGTTCCAGCATATTAATTACCCAAGTTTTTAAACATGTCACATGGCTCTATCACAGAAATGATTAGGTTCTGTGTCAAATGGCCAAGTGATTATGCCCAGTTGTCTGGTCAGGAAAGCACTGGACTAACCATTGCTACAAGGATATTTCATGGCTGGTTGATAAACTAGAAGTCTGGTGTATTAAATCATGAGTCAGTTGATTGCATCTGTAGCTGATTACATCTGCAATCAACTAAAGCATGCTTCCTACCAATGAGATAATCCAATCAGTTGAAGGCTTTTAAGGAAGAAGAGAGATTTTCAGTGCTTCTTCAGCCAGCAAGCTCCTCCTATGGAGCTCATCCAGACCTTTCATTGGAGCTGCAAGCTTCACAGCCTGCCCTATGGACTTTGGACTCTTCCATTCCCACGGTTGTGTGAGACACCCTTATAAATCTCATTTTTACAGATATCTCCTGTTGGTTCTGTTTCTCTATGGAACCCTGATTAATACAATCACACAGAGACTAAGAGGCATGACAACTTCACATTTTGCTGTTTGTGAGTGATCTGAATCACAAATGTGCAATAACTAGTCAGAGAGAGCCTTTTAAAGAAGTGACATGATTAGCCACTGCTCTTTATGTACATCTCTTATTTATATAATGATTTGTGGACTGAAGAGCTAGCGGCAAAATTTTTACTTTATGCAATTACATTTAATATTCCATGATAACTGAATTTCAAGCATGTAAGAATTATGCATTCTAGGGAATACCTGTGTGAGTGTGCATGCATATGTTTGTATTTTGTTAAAACCAGCAGCATAACTGAATACTAGCTACAAAAGCACATGAAGACTGGAAACATATTAAAGATAGAGAAGTATGTGCACATTGCCATTTTCATATTATTTTATAGATTGGAACACCTGAAAAAAGTGATATTTACAGGCACATTTAACCTTTGCTGTTTTCTTGCTTCTGACACCAGGTCAATCTCTTAAAATATTTTTATGCATGCCATCTCCAAATTGTATTCTTTTAATGGCTAAAAATTATTGGCTCACATACCTGTAAATCCAGAGATCTTATGGACTTCATGACTGATTTAATTCCATTCCTCCAATTCTGTTACTGTGGTTCTCTTGGTTTGGCATCCTCTGTGTGATATTTATAGCAATCCTCATACCCACATCTGCACATGAAATTTCTAGAAGTAAAGAAACCCTTAGAACTACCTCTCCTGTCTCACTGGGTCATATGTGCTATCTTAAGGTCATATGTGCTATCTTTGTCATCAGAGGAATGCCATGCAGTGATTGACTTTGGTCAGGGCTCCTGAATCAATCACTGGCAAGGAGAATGTGATTTTATTAAATGAGATATATGTCTGGAGAAGAACCATGTTTCCATACACGTGGCTATCTCACGATAGGAAAGTAGTTCATTATAATGCTAGTTTAATCATTGTATCTTCCACATTCTCTTTGATTTAACCCTTGGCTCCATTTCAAGCTAATCATGTATTACTACCTGAATAATCACCATTTTAAATAACTGTAAAATAGCTGTGCAGCTCTGAAGCCCTACTCTATTTTCATCTTAACCCAAAGTCTTTTTAGATCCATTCACAGAAGATTTCTTCACTTCGTTCTACTCTTTCCTGTGTTCAGGCCTTCACGTACTTTGTCCCATCTGCCTAGAAATCATTTTATCTATTGTTAAAAATCCCAGTTTAAGTGTCACTTCTTCAAAACAATTTCTTAGATACCGTCTCCAGATTAGTTCGGTTCCTCTCTCATAAAAGTTTTCAACTGTCCCTCAAAGAAATTATCAATAGCACATAAAGTAATCATTTAAATAGTTGTTTCTTCAATACTTACCTAATCAGGTTTATTTTAAGTCTTATGAAGACTTAAAATACCTATTTATAGTAGAGAAAGATGAGTACACAAAATGTAAATATGTGTGTGTGCATGTGTACGTGTGAAAGGGAAGGAGGACAGATGAAGACTAGATGGAGGAAGGAAGGGAGAGAGGAAAGGAAGGTTGCAGTCAAAATTTTAACATTGTTTTGTCATGAATTTCCAAAGCAACCCATCCTACCATTTTCATTGCAATCATCACATTTAAAATTAGTTGTTTATTGCTCATTTCTCCAGTGGAATGTGTGGTTCATGAGGAAAGGGTCCAGCTCAACCTCCTTTACCAGCTTATTCCCAGGGCCTAGCACAGTGTCTGACAAAAATGTTGAATTGAATTATTAATAAAGCCTGATTTATAATATTTTCTTAGCTAGGAGATTAAATTTCCTACCCAGAAATTAAATTCATAGTTGAATGCAATTGGTTGGCCTCTTAATCCAAATGGGCTGTCATATTTACATCAGTTGACTTAGTAAATCATTTACTATTATGCATTCATTCATTGCAGTTGTCCAAGTCATCAAACATAGCTCTTTAACCTTCTATTCATTTGCCTCCATAACCTTCAGAAAGGAGAATGTCCAGAACAGCTTAATCAAATTTTAGTACAAGAAAATGGAAACTTAATTTGGCGTCATTGTGCATATAAACAAGTAGGTTCATTTAATCTATTTCTTCTTCTGGCGTATAAACTTTGATAAATGGAGCAGTAACTTTTGGAGATTATAACATTCATTATCCTTTTTGCTTATCTTGGATAGCAGGTTTTTTTTCCTTTTTCAAGAGAGATTTTCATTTTGGCAAGGCTGTTTATTTCACACAGAGTTCTTTCAAAGCAAATGTCATGTGGGGATATTGCCAGGTAACCTTAAAGCAAAGATTTTTTTTTAACCACAACTCTATTTTATGGAGTGCTTTTTTGAGGCAAAACCATCTCAAAGCACTGTTAAAATTGGAAACAAGACAAAATTCACACAGTCAGAAAAATCAATGATCTTTCAAATAATCCAAGATTAAATCAAATCAAACTAGCTTTAGGTAAAACTTTAAATCCAGTCAAGAGTTGGCTCACTTGAGACAACCAATAAAGACTAAATTCTAGATACGTGTATTGAAATGGGAATTATCCTTTGAGTAATTAATGATTTATCCAGAGTCTGAATGAGCTTTTAGAATCAGGTCACAAAATATAAACACTGACAAAAAGATGGATCAAACTAACAATTCATCTTGCAACAATATAGACTTTAAATATTTTTACTATTCAGTTTAAACGAGAACCTTGCTTTTGTATTTTATCTTCCATATAACAGTACATAGACTGCTGCAATTATAAAGGGCAAGCTAGATAGCCTCTGATATCTTCATTCAAGAGAAAAATTGTTCTACATGTGATTAAAAACCAGAAAAAGAAAAAAATTGCTAGAAGTTAAACATTTGTACATATAATATAGACAACTCTGGAACTTGTAAGCTAGAATTTCCAAATATCCTCTCTTTCTTTCTCTGAATGGATTATTCAGAAAAGTAAGTGAAATTTTAAAATTTGGCTAGGATAATTTTTTATTGCTTATATCTAATAGCTAATTTGATCTACTTTAAGCAACACAGATAATTTGAAATTTAATTTCATACACAAGTTGTTTATAAAGATCAACATGCAACTGAGAAGCACCTTGTTTGGAGTAGTAATTTTGGCAACCTATAGCTTATTTTGCACATATTTCCATAATATCAAAAGATACTCATGAAAATAGGAATGAGAAATCTTTTCATAGTATCAAATGTCAGAATAAAAAATTCTATTTTTTTTTAAATACTATTTTTCAGGAAAATTGTCTCTTTTGGCTTGTAAGGAATATCATTAATCTTCATTTATCTAAATGCTAACTTAAAAATGTATAAAATAACTCAGGTATTTGAGATGTTGTTGGTTTTATCTGCAAATATGTGAATGAAACATAATAAGAAAAGTATAAAAATGTTACTTCCATCATGATATACACAATTGTATTTGGAAAGGCTGCATTTCTTTCCCCATTTTTTGGCAAGGGTTTATGTGATTCTTTATTCACATATCAGGAAATGAATGATGAAGGAAAAGTGCAAATTCTCAAAGCTACTTTAATCTCCTGAGTTTTTCTAATTGGCCTCCTCTGGAAGTAATTCTTGTTGTGGTTATTTGATGTTTTACTTGATGACATGGATTGGCAACCTACTCATCATTATCTTGTCATATTTAGATATCCATCTCCATACTTTCATGCACTTCTTCTTCTCAAACCTCTCTTTTCTGAATATATACTATGCCACCAGCTCCATTTCTCAGCTACTTGTCAATATCTGGGGCCCAGGAAGACTATCTCTTATTAAGTTTGCATAATTCAACTCTACTTTGTTCTTTGGGAACCGCAGAGTGTCATACTGGTGGTGATGTCCTTTGAACATTACACAGCTATATGTAGACACTTACATTACAATTTTCTCATGCACCTTCATTTCTGTCACCTGTTGACTGTGAGTTCTTGGGTAAGTGGCTTTACCATCTCAGCACTTCATTCTTCTTTTACCTTCTGGGTATGCTTGTGTGGATATCATCAAGTAGATGAGTTCTGTGAACTTCCAGCACTACTTGAACTCTCATATGCTGATGCTTGTGTTAATGAGCAGATCCCCATAGTCATGAGCACAATTTTTATGCTCATATCTCTCATTCTTATTCTCACCTCCTGTGGTGCCATTATATATTTCATATATTCATATATTCCCTCTATCATTTTAAGGAAGTCTTTGGGACATGTGGAGCCCATCTTATGGTTGTATCTCTTTCACATACCAGTCATATGCATTTAACTCCAGTCGCTATCTGGGAATTTTCAAGATCCAGTCACATTCTTTCCCCTCCTTTATACTGTTGTCATACCTAGTCCCAACCCTGTAATCTATACCCTTGGAAACAAAGACAAAAGAGGGGCAGTAAACAGATTAAGGGCTAGGAGTGGGAGATGTGACAGAGGGATCACCTGCCCTGCAATATTATCTAAAGGGTCTTGTTCATCTGAGAGAGTGGCCATAGATCTTGTGAAAAAATACCAGTTGATAATTCCTGTAGGAAGATGATGTTCTTTGTTTATTTGTTTTTGTTTGGTTTTGTTTATTCTGTCTTGTTTTGTTTTTTGGGGGAGTTACATGGTCTAAGAAATCATGCTTTGAATTAAACAAAACTAAGAAATTTTTTTTATTAATTAAAAAAAAATTAACTAACACAACATTTAGAAATCATTCCATTCTACATATGCAATCAGTAATTCTTAATATCATCACATAGATGTATGATCATCATTTCTTAGTACATTTGCATTGATTTAGAAAAAGAAATAGCAAGACAACAGAAAAAGAAATAAAATGATAATATAGAGAAAAAATAAAAATAAAAAATACAAAAAATATATATAAAAAACAGAACAAACAAACAAACAAACAAAAAACTATAGCTCAGATGCAGCTTCATTCAGTGTTTTAACACAATTACATTGCAGTTAGGTAGTATTGTGCTGTCCATTTTTGAGTTTTTGTATCTAGTCCTGTTGCACAGTCTGTATCCCTTCAGCTCCAATTACCCATTATCTTACCCTATTTCTAACTCCTGCTGGTCTCTGTTACCAATGACATATTCCAAGTTTATTCTCTAATGTCGGTTCACATCAGTGGGACCACACAGTATTTGTCCTTTAGTTTTTGGCTAGTCTCACTCAGCATAATGCTCTCTAGGTCCATCCATGTTATTACATGCTTCATAAGTTTATTCTGTCTTAAAGCTGCATAATATTCCATCATATGTATATACCAAAGTTTGTTTAGCCACTCGTCTGTTGATGGACATTTTGGCTGTTTCCATCTGTTTGCAACTGTAAATAATGCTTCTATAAACATTGGTGTACAAATGTCCATTTGTGTCTTTGCTCTTAAGTCCTCTGAGTACATACCTAGCAATGGTATTGCTGCATCGTATGGCAATTCTATATTCAGTTTTTTGAGGAACCACCAAACTGCCTTCCACAGTGGTTGCACCCTTTGACATTCCCACCAACAGTGGATAAGTGTGCCTCTTTCTCCGCATCCTCTCCAGCACTTGTCATTTTCTGTTTTGTTGATAATGGCCATTCTGGTGGGTGTGAGATGATATCTCATTGTGGTTTTGATTTGCATTTCTCTAATGGCCAGGGACAGTGAGCATCTCTTCATGTGCCTTTTGGTCATTTGTATTTCCTCTTCTGAGAGGTGTCTGTTCAAGTCTTTTTCCCATTTTGTAATTGGGTTGGCTGTCTTTTTGTTGTTGAGTTGAACAATCTCTTTATAAATTCTGGATACTAGACCTTTATCTGATATGTCATTTCCAAATATTGTCTCCCATTGTGTAGGCTGTCTTTCTACTTTCTTGATGAAGTTCTTTGATGCACAAAAGTGTTTAATTTTGAGGAGCTCCCATTTATTATTTTTTTTTTTCAGTGCTCTTGCTTTAGGTTTAAGGTCCATAAAACCACCTCCAATTTTAAGATTCATAAGATATCTCCCTACATTTTCCTCTAACTGCTTTATGGTCTTAGACCTAATGTTTAGATCTTTGATCCATTTTGAGTTAACTTTTGTATAGTGTGTGAGATACAGGTCCTCTTTCATTCTTTTGCATATGGATATCCAGTTCTCTAGGCACCATTTATTGAAGAGACTATTCTGTCCCAGGTGAATTGGCTTGACTGCCTTATCAAAGATCAAATGTCCATAGATGAGAGGGTCTATATCTGAGCACTCTATTCGATTCCATTGGTTGATATATCTATCTTTATGCCAATACCATGCTGTTTTGACCACTGTGGCTTCATAATATGCCTTAAAGTCCGGCAGTGTGAGACCTCCAGTTTCGTTTTTTTTCCTCAAGATACTTTTAGCAATTCGGGGCACCCTGCCCTTCCAGATAAATTTGCTTATTGGTTTTTCTATTTCTGAAAAATAAGTTGTTGGGATTTTGATTGGTATTGCATTGAATCTGTAAATCAATTTAGGTAGGATTGACATCTTAACTATATTTAGTCTTCCAATCCATGAACATGGTATGCCCTTCCATCTATTTAGGTCTTCTGTGATTTCTTTTAACAATTTTTTGTAGTTTTCTTTGTATAAGTCTTTTGTCTCTTTAGTTAAATTTATTCCTAAGTATTTTATTCTTTTAGTTGCAATTGTAAATGGAATTTGTTTCTTGATTTCCCCCTCAGTTTGTTCATTGCTAGTGTATAGAAATGCTACAGATTTTTGAATGTTGATCTTGTAACCTGCTACTTTGCTGTACTCATTTATTAGCTCTAGTAGTTTTGTTGTGGATTTTTCCGGGTTTTTGACATATAGTATCATATCGTCTGCAAACAGTGATAGTTTTACCTCTTCCTTTCCAATTTTGATGCCTTGTATTTCTTTTTCTTGTCCTATTTCTCTGGCTAGAACCTCCAACATGATGTTGAATAATAGTGGTGATAATGGACATCCTTGTCTTGTTCCTGATCTTAGGGGGAAAGTTTTCAATTTTTCCCCATTGAGGATGATAGTAGGTGTGGGTTTTTCATATATTCATTTATCATTCCACAGATCTGACTTTATTTTTTTAGTGCTTTCAACTCTCCTTGGACTTCATAGATAAAAATTACTTAAAACTAGCTGACATCTTTATAGAAAATATTTTGTAAATTAGAGACTTACTGTCAAGAATAAGCAACATTATTGTCATGGTAGGCAAATTAATACCCCTCCCCTGGAGTGTTCATGTCTTAATCCCTGGCATCTTTATAGATGTGATTAAGTTACAGATCTTGATATAGGAGATATTTCTTGTGGAATATATTCAGGAGCCATGTCTTAGGTATTTAAATTGTTACTGCAAAAGATGTACTGGTCTAGGTTGAATGCTCCTATAACATGAATATTCTGGAGCGGTCACTGGCAGCCATGTTTCACAATGTAGACCAGTGTCTCACAATGTAGAAATAGAGAAGATTTTTGTACAGAGTGAAAAAAGAATTAAATAGAAAGGTAGATAAATGATATTGACAGATCCAGAGAGAAAACTGAAAATATTCCAGGCTATAAAATGCAAAATGTTACAAAAGTGCAAAATATTGCTAAATATTGCTACAATGATATACAATTCCTATTTAAGTTCTTTGAGATGCCCTCATAATATTATGACAAATTTCTACTTGTGTTTCTGGCAAGTTGATCAGGTTTGTATCAAATGTTGTACCAGATCCTAGACACAATAATTCGTGACCCCTTCCTCAAAAAGACTCTTGTTCTGATGCAGTTGACTGAGACACAATAAAATAAAAAGTCAGTATTTTATATAATAGCTAAGAAAATGGCATTTATCAGTATATTTTGAGCCACCAGAAATAAACCCTCAAATCATCCAGGAAATGAACCATGAATCTTGGCAGTAGTCATTTTTACATCTTACCTTCCTGAAAGCAGATGTTCAAGATAAGATTCCGTTACTGTACACACACATAAGTATACCTTCCACACCACACCTTAACGTATTCACCATGTAATATGGTCAATCATATTCACTCACCAGTTTTCAAATTGTGTTCTTTTATTTCATTATCTCCTCATTAATGCAATATCTGGTATTATAAAAACCTTTCTTACCTCATTACCATAACATAATTCCTGCTGTTTCCATATCATCATCAATTTGCTCTTCAGGTTCTAATTAATTCAGTTGAAAATAAGAGTGTCCCAGAAGTGTTAACTTCATATTTTTAAAAAAACCACAGATGATTCGTCAATACTTCATTATTTCATTCCATTTTATATGATAGTTTTATGGTCAACATGATAAACTCCTCAGTTTTTCCCCCTCCAGTTTCAATGTCCTTGACACTCTAAGTAAGAGATTATGTTTTGATACTACATCACAGATACACACTCAGAAATATTTGAAAATCTCAAAAAATTCCCCTTCTATTAAAACCAAGATTTTCTCTTATAGACTAATGATAAAATCCTTTCTTATTACTCTATCAGTTTCAGCTGCCCATGACCTCATCTGCAATAACATTTAACATTTTTTACCCCAAGGTTGCCATACATATATTTATAAACTGGAGATTGTGACATTCCTAGAATTTGCCCTTAATTTCTCATTTCTGGCCCTTTACTCATTTTCTGGCTTTTTACTTTTTTTCCCCCAATTTAGACTACTCGCATTTTATCCCTTTTCAAAAAGCATATCACATACTATTTAGTATCTGCTTTAGTTTCTCAGCTGCTAAAACAAATACCATACAATGGGATGGTTTAAACAATGAGAATTTATTGGCTCACAGTTTTGAGGATAGGAGAAATAAAAAATCAGGGTATCACCAAGGTGATTCTTTCTCTCATAAAACAATATTCTGGGGCTGGCTGCTGGTGATCTTTGGGATCCCTTGGTTTTCGCTTCTCATGGTGATATCCTCTACTTTCTCTTTTAGTTCCACTGATATCCAGGTTTCAAACTTGTCTCTGTAGCTTCTCTTTCTATAACCAATTTCTTTTGCTTCTAAGACATGATCAGGTCCCAACCCCTGGTCCTCAGAGTGTGAACTTATTTGTAAGTAGGACCTTTGAAGATGTTATTAGATAAAGTGCCCAAACTGAATGAGGGTGGGCCTTAATCCAATATGGCTGAAGTCCTTTAAGCAAAGGAAATTGAATGTAGAAAGAGAAGCCATACGGAGTAGCCAGAAACTGGAAGTCAATGGAACCCAAAGAGAAAGAACATACTACCATGTGCATTGCCATGTGATGGAAAAGCGAAGGACCAAACACTACCATAATCCTGCCCTAGAACATCATAATTTTTGGAGAGAAAACATTGCTTTGCTGATGCCTTAATTTCAAACTTCTCCTAACCTCAAAACCATGAAGTAATAAATTCTCACTGTGTAAGCCTGGACATTGTATGGTATTTGTTTTAGCACCTTGAACCTAAAACAGTTTTGCTACCAGAAGTGTGGTGCTGCTATACAAATACTTAAAAATGTGGAAATGGCCTTGGAATTGGTCATGGCTAGAGGATGGGAGAATGATAGAAAAACAGATTATTTTAATGAGACTATCATTAGGAATATGAATAGCATATTCCTATTTCATGTACAGTAGAAATAGAAATAGCATTAATGCCACTTCCAATAAGGCATTATGAGGAAATGATAAATGGGTTAATGGAAACTGGAAGAA
This sequence comes from Tamandua tetradactyla, assembly GCF_023851605.1. Taxonomy (NCBI): domain Eukaryota; kingdom Metazoa; phylum Chordata; class Mammalia; order Pilosa; family Myrmecophagidae; genus Tamandua; species Tamandua tetradactyla. The sequence goes on along the minus strand of NC_135330.1, from coordinate 134,283,217 downwards.
AGCAATCCTTGTTATAAAGTGGTAAAGAAGTTGGAGGAATTGTGTTCTGATGTCAGGTGAAAAACAAATGAAAATTGATGAACTTGGATATTTAGCTAAGGAGATTTCTAAGATAAGTGTAGAAATGTAGCATGGCTGCTCCCTGCAGTTTATAGTAAAATGCAAGAGAAAAGAGATAGGGTGAGAGCTGAACTCTTAGGCAAAAAGAAACCAGAAGTTGATGATTTTTAAAACTCTCAACTTGTATAAATAGCCTGCCCTGAGACTAGGGCTGCCGTGAGCCTCCGGAAAACAAATCTCCAGAGACCAGGGTTCCATGTGAGGATTTAACCAAACAACCCTTTGCTAAAGAAAGTGTGGCTAAATATGGATGCAGTCAACCATTTCAGTAAAAGGTGAAACCAGGATGAAAATGCAGGTATACAAGGAGGATCGATGGAAAGTTCTATTGGATGATGGTTTGGACTCTCTTGAACTGCAAACAAAATGAGCAAGGTCTTTTTTTTAGTAATTTTTGTTTTTTGTTAGAGAAACTATGGGTTTACAGAATCATTATGCAGAAAATACAGAGTTCCCATCTCTCTCTCTCACACACACAGTTTCTCAATTATTAGCACTTTATATTAGTGTGATAACTTTGTTACAGTTGATGAAATAATATTATTATAATTATACTTATAACTTTGGTCCACAGTTTGCATTTTCACTATTTGGTTGAACAGTCCTATATTTGTCAAAATTTTATTCTAATAACACATACACAGCTGAAAATTTCCCCTTTTAACCACATTAAATTTATAATTCAGTGGTGTTATTAAAATTCAAAATGTCATGCCATGTCACAAAAATCCACTAACAAAATTTTACACACCCCAAGCAGAAACTCTGTACCAATTAAGCTTTAAACCTATCCCAACCTCCAGTCCAGCCCCTAGTAACTTGTATTCTAGTTTCTAACTGCATTATCTTGCTTATTCTTATATTTCATATCAATGAGATCATACACTATTTGTCTTTTTTTGCTGATTTCACTCAAAATAGTGTTTTCAGGGTTTATTTATGTTGTTACATGTATCAGGACTTCCTTTTTATGGCTAAGTAATATTCCATTATAAATAAATGCTACATTATATTTACCTATTCATCTGTTAATGGACATGTGGGTTGCTTCCATCTTTTGACAATTCTGAATAAAATTTCTATGAACATTGGTGTTCAAACATCTTTTGGGATTTCTGCTTTCAATTATTTGGAGTATACCTAGAAGAGGGATTGTGGGGCCATATGGTAATTCTATATTTTATGAAGAACTGCTGAACTCTTTTCCACAGTAGCTACACAATTTTATATTCCCACCAACAGTGAATGAATTTTCCAATTCCTCTATATACTCTGCAACAGTTGTTATTTTCCAGTTTTTAAAACAATAACCATTCTGGTGGTTGTGAAATGTATCATATTTTTTTTAACATTTTTTATTGCGAAATATAACATATAAAAAAAGCAATAAACTCCAAACTGCATTTTAACAAGTAGTTATAGAACAGATTTCAAAATATGGTACAGGTTACAGTTCCAGAAGTTCAGGTTTTTCCTTCTAGCTGCCCCAAGACACTGGAGTCTAAAAAGAATATCAGTATAATGATTCAGTGGTCATACTCATTTGTTAAATTCTAAGTTCTCTGTTATGACTCCTCCTTTGCCTTTGATCCTTCTCCCACAATTTGGTTTTGATTTATCTATCCATAATGGCTAGTGGGCTTTTGGACCATTTCCATATCTTTTCTGGAGAAATGCCTTTTCAGGTTTTTTGACCATTTTTTAATTGGATCATTTCTCTTTTTGTGGTTGAATTGCAGGATTTCCTTGTATATTCTGTATATTAAAGTTACGAGATATATGTTTTTTGAATATTTTCTGTCATTCTGTAGATTTTTGTTCATATTTCATAATGACATCCTTTGATTCACAAAATTTTTAAATTTTGAATAAGTCCCATTTATGCATTTCTTATTTTGTTGTATGTGCCTTTATTGTAAAACATCCAAAACCTAACACAAGGTACTGAAGAAGTAAAACATCTGAACCCATTGACTAACACAAGGTACTGAATTACAACTATGAGTCTTGTAATTCTAGTTTTTATATTTAGGTCTTTGACCCATTTTGAATTAATTTTTGCAAATGGTGTGAGGTTGGAGTTCACTTTTATTCTTTCCCATATGAGAATCCAAAAATCACAAAATCATTTGTTAAAATGACCATTCTTGGACTTCCGGAGAAGATGGCGGCTTAGTAAGATGCGCGGGTCTTAGTTCCTCCTCCAGAAAAGCAACTAAAGAAACAGAAACAATACAAAACAGCTCCCGGAGTCACGACAGAGACCAAAAAAGACAGCGTACCCCATTCTGGAATGGCTGAACGGGCAGGGAGAATCCACTGCTGTGAGATACCCGAGGGGTGCACGTTTTCCCGGCTGGGGTGGCTGGTGTCTGGGGTCCCCTCCACGCACGTGGCTCCCCGGTCTGACTGGGAACATTGGATAGTGGGGCCCTCCCGTCACGCTTGGCGTCTCGGGCCAGCTGGGCAATTTGGACCGGCACTCCCCCAAGCCACGGCCAGCGACCCCCACCTCCACGCGCGGTTTCCTGGCCGACTGCCCCGCAGACAAACGACTGCCACGAGCGCCACCTACTGGGCAGGAAAAGAAAAACAGAGCCCAGAGATTCCACAGAAAAACCTTTCAACCAGCTGGGTCCCACACCCAGGGAGATCTGATCAAATGCCCAGACACCAGCAGAAAATAATGGATGACGCTCGGAAAATTGAAGACATGGCCCAATCAAAGGAACAAACCAATAGTTCAAATGAGATACAGGAGCTGAGACAACTAATGCTGAATATACGAACAGAAATGGAAAAACTCTTCAAAAACCAAATCAATAAATTGAGGGAGGACATGAAGAAGATATGGGCTGAACAAAAAGAAGAAATAGAAAATCTGAAAAAACAAATCACAGAACTTGTGGGAGTGAAGGACAAAGAAGAAAAAATGGAAAAAACAATGGATACCTACAATGGTAGATCTAAAGAGACAGAAGCTACAATTAGTGAACTGGAGGATGGAACAACTGAATTCCAAAAAGAAACAGAAACTATAGGGAAAAGAATGGAAAAACTTGAGCAGGGAATCAGGGAACTGAATGACAATATGAAGCGCACAAATATACGTGTTGTGGGTGTCCCAGAAGGAGAAGAGAAGGGAAAAGGAGGAGAAAAACTAATGGAAGAAATTATCACTGAAAATTTCCCAACTCTTATGAAAGACCTAAATATACAGATCCAAGAAGTGCAGCGCACCCCAAAGAGAATAGACCCAAATAGGCGTTCTCCAAGACATTTACTAGTTAGAATGTCAGAGGTCAAAGAGAAAGAGAGGATCTTGAAAGCAGCAAGAGAAAAACAATCTGTCACATACAAGGGAAACCCAATAAGACTATGTGTAGATTTCTCAGCAGAAACCATGGAAGCTAGAAGACAGTGGGATGATATATTTAAATCACTAAAAGAGAAAAACTGCCAACCAAGACTCCTATATCCAGCAAAATTGTCCTTCAAAAATGAAGGAGAAATTAAAACATTTATAGACAAAAAGTCACTGAGAGAATTTGTGACCAAGAGACCAGCTCTGCAAGAAATACTAAAGGGAGCACTAGAGTCAGATACGAAAAGACAGAAGAGAGAGGTATGGAGTAAAGTGTAGAAAGAAGGAAAATCAGATATGATATATATAATACAAAAGCCAAAATGGTAGAGGAAAATATTATCCAAACAGTAATAACACTAAAAGTTAATGGACTGAATTTCCCAATCAAAAGACATAGAATGGCAGAATGGATTCAGCTTTAAGACAAGATAAACTTATGAACCATGTAATAACATGGATGGACCTAGAGAATATTATGCTGAGTGAATCCAGCCAAAAACTAAAGGACAAATACTGTATGGTCCCACTGATGTGAACGGACATTCGAGAATAAACTTGAAATATGTCATTGGTAACAGAGTTCAGCAGGAGTTAGAAACAGGGTAAGACAATGGGTAATTGAAGCTGAAGGGATACAGACTGTGCAACAGGACTAGATACAAAAACTCAAAAATGGACAGCACAATAATACCTAATTGTAAAGTAATCATGTTAAAACACTGAATGAAGCTGCATCTGAGCTATAGGTTTTTGTTTTGTTTTGTTTTGTTTTGTTTTGATTTTACTATTATTACTTTTATTTTTTTCTCTATATTAACATTCTATATCTTTTTCGGTTATGTTGCTAGTTCTTCTAAACCAATGCAAATGTACTAAGAAATGATGATCATGCATCTATGTGATGATGTTAAGAATTAATGATTGCATGTGTAGAATGGTATGATCTCTAAATGTTGGGTTAATTTCTTTTTTCCCGTTAATTAAAAAAAAAAAAAAAAGAGAAGGGATAATTGGAGATGAAGGGATACAGACTGTACAACGGGACTGGATATAAAAACTCAGAAATGGACAGCACAATACTACCCAATTGTAATGCAATTATATTAAAACACTGAATGAAGCTGCATGTGAGGTATAGGTTTTTTGTTTTTGTTTTTTTTTCTTTCTATTATTGTTTTAATTCTTATTCTGTTGTCTTTTTATTTCTTTTTCTAAATTGATGCAAATGTACTAAGAAATGATGAATATGCAACTATGTGATGTTATTAAGAATTACTGATTGTACATGTAGATTGGAATGATTTCTAATTGTTTTTTTAATTCTTTTTTTAATTAATAAAAAAAAAATGACCATTCTTAACCCCATTAAGTGGACTTGGGACCTTTCTTAAAAATCAATTGGCCATGTGATCAGTCTTTGACTAGAGATATAAATAAAGTTGATTTGGATAAGACTAATGTAAATCAGAATGTAGGGTAAAGGATGATATGATCTGTATTTTAAAACTTTAACTTCTATGTGAGACCAAAGGGATGAATGTTTATTTAGTACAAAATTTATATTTTTGGTAGCTAATTATCCAATTTAACTTATACGGTCAGTTTATTTGAACAACATACATAATTGAATAGGGAATAAGGTCTTTTGATTTGTAAGGTTAATGTGATGCCCCGATACATCCCAGAGTAGTCTGGGCAGAGAATAAAAAACTATTTGCAAAGTTCCCTCGCGGGACTGGGGAAAAAGGAGGAAGTACTAAACTTCCACATCTGGGAAATTCCTGATGTTCTTACAAGTAGTGGAAACAACCAATTAAATAGGCAGAGCCCTCAATCTTGGGGTGTGCCCTTATGAAACTTATTTCATAAGTTTCTTATTTCATAAGATATTAAATCTCCCTGGCAGTATGGGGCATGATCCCAGACCCAGCATGATGGGATTGAGAAGGGCTTCTTGAACAAAAGGGGGAAGAGAGAAATGAAACAAAATAAAGTTTCAGTGTCTGAGAGATTTCACAGTTAAGAGGTTATCTTGGAGGTTATTCTTATGCACTTTATAGATATTCCCTGTTAGTTCATGGTGTATTGGAGTGGCTAGAGGGAAGTACCTGAAACTGTTGACATGTAATCCAGTAGCCTTGATTCTTGAAGATAATTGTATAATTATATAATTTTTACAATATGACTATGTGATTGTGAAAAACTTGTGGTTGGCATTCCCTTTATCCAGGGTATGGACAGATGAGTACAAAAATAAGGAAACAAATAATACATAATTGGGGGGGGTAAAGGCTAAAAAATTGAGTAGATTGCAATACTAGTGGCCAACAAAAGTGAAGCACGATGGGTGTGAGATGTATGGGCTTTTTTTGTTTCTTTTTTTGGGAGTGATGCAAATGTTCTAAAAATGATAATGGTGAAGAATACACAACTATGTGATGATAATTGTGAGCCAGTGATTGTATACTTTGGATGGGCTGTATGATGCATAAAGATATCTCAATACAAATGCTTTAAAAGATCAGTTGGTCCCAGATATGAAAGTTTATTTATGAACTCACAGTTCCATTCCATTGGTCTCTAAGTACTGGTCTTTGTGCCAGCACTATGCTGTTTTGATTGTATTAAGATTTGAAAGTGGGAAGTTTGAGTCCTCCACTTACTTCTTCTTTACATGGAGGATTTGGCTACTTGGGGACCATTGCCCTTCCATATAAATTTGATTGGCTTTTTCCTTTTCAGTAAAAAATGCTTGTTGGAGTTTTGATTGGGACAACACTGAATCTGTAAAATGCTTTGGATAAAATTGACGTCTTAACTGTATTTAGAATTCCTATATATGAACATGGAATATCCTTCCATTTATTTAGGTTTTCTTTGCTTTCTTTTGGCAAAGAAAACTTGTGGTATTCTGTGTATAAGTCCTTTACATCCTTCATTAATTTATTCTTAGGTATTTGTTTGATGGATTTCCTACTGCAAATGGATATTTTCCCTTTAATTTCCACTTCAGATTGTTTATTGCTGGTGTATAAAAACACTACTGATCTCTGTGTGTTGATGTAGTTCCCTACCAATTTTCTGGTTAGTCTGTTCTCTCTAGTTGCTTTATTGAGGATTTTTGGGGATTTTTTATGCATATGATAATGTTATCCCCCAAATAGGAAAGTTCTTCTTGCTTGCTAGTATGGATAGATTTTCTATCTTTTTCTTGCCTAGTTTCTCTGGCTAGAACTTCAGTACAATGATAAATAACATGTTGACAATGGGCATCCTTGTCTTCTTGATCTTAGAAAGAAAGCTTTCATTATTTCAACATTCAATATGAGGGTTGCTATGGAGTCTTTATATATGCCCTTTTTCATGTTCAGGTATTTTCCTCTATTCTTAGATTTCTGACTGTTTTTTATCAAGCAGAGATGCTCAATTTTGTTGAATGCATTTTCTGCATCAACTGAGATGTCGTGTGTTTGTGTGTGTGTGTGTGTGTGTGTGTGTATTTTCCTTTGTTCTATTAACATGGTGCATTGCATTAATTGATTTTCTTATGTTGAACCACATTTCCATGCCTGGTATAAATCCTACTTGTTTATAGTGTATAATTATTTTTATGTGCTGTTGGATTCAGTTTGCTAGTTTTTGTTGGTAACTTTCTTTTAATTGTGATATCTTTATCTGGCATTGGTATTAGGATAATGTTTGTTGGGTTGGTGTAGTTAAGGAATCCATGCAAAACAGTGAGTCAAAGCTTAACAGATTTATTGAAGGGAAAAACCTGCATTTTTTTAAAAAAGAAAACCATGCCAGGAGGGGAGGGTGCCTGTTAGGTGGTGTTCAATCCCTTGATTGGACAGGGGCTTGTTGACTTATGATTTGATTGGTTACTAAGTTTCAGATACCAAAGCTCTCCTTTGATGTGCAACTGCATGTACCATCAAGGGTTATCAAACAGGAACAGGCCTTGACTGCATGCCTATGGTTGTTTATCTTATAGACATATCTGGTCTTGCTTCATTAGCCTTCTGGTGGGTACAGTGCTGGCATGTTTGGTTATTGTTCATCTTACTGCCACATCTGGCTCTGCCAAAAGAAGCTGAGGGGCCCCCAGGTCAAAAAGTCCATTTTATATGTAAAGTTATTTTTCTGAGACCTGACATTCCTGCCTTATTTTTTTAGTAAAACTGAATGAAGAAGGAATGCTAATGTGAGGATGAAAATTGCCAGGTCACAGACACAGCAGGCCAAAAAACTCATCCTGTGCTGGGGCTGATCTTGGAAATCTTATGTTTAAGGCACACATGAATATTGTTTTTTGAGGTTCCTTATCTGGCTGGTGAGGATATTGGTGTCAATTTCAGCTAGTTGTTGAAAAAGCTGCCATTAATAAACCAAGTATTAGCTGGAGGAGGCACAGGGGAGCCTTTATGGATAAAGGAAATGATTTATAGTTTCTATACAGTCATGCATGTTTCTGATGCTTTAGAGGAGAAAGGAATTTTGCTGGGTTAGGAATTGTAGGTGAATAGGATAATTTAACCTGGGGGTTACAAAGGAGCTGTGCATGTGGAGACTGAATATGTGAGAGGGAGGCACTAGAAATAGTTTGGAGAGATAAAAGAGTATTCTCCAGGTTTCTGAGAGAAACTTGAACAGGAGCATGTTGTTCAACAATGGAAGAGGTGGACGTGTTCCATACCTGGGAATTTGCCTTTTCTAGCCATGGGGAAACAACTATTTCCTTAGGGGAAGATAGTGTTTCTTCCATGGACAGGAGCAGAATGATTTGAAATAATTTATTGGCATATTTTATTTCTGTTAATTGAAGAGTTGCTTTAAGCTTTGTTAAAATATGTCACCCCAAGCCCCAATCTAACCCCTGCTCCTGGGTTTCAGCACCAGATGTTGGGTTGATGTCCTTAAGGAATCTGTGCAAGACAGCGAGTCAAAGTTTAACAGATTTATTGAAGAAAGAAAGCAGGTGGGAGCCAGCAAGAAGAATGAAGATGGCTCTGGCTGTCTTTCTGAGAGCTGTATTCTATAAAAGAAAATTGTGCTGGGAGGGCATGTGTTCTAGTTTGTTAGCTGCCAGAATGCAATATACCAGAAATGGAATGGCTTTTCAAAAGGGGAATTTAATGAGTTGCTCGTTTACAGTTCTAAGGCTGAGAAAATGTCCCAATTAAAACAAGTCTCTATAGAAATGTCTAATCAAAGGCATCCAGGGAAAGATACCTTGGTTCAAGAAGGCCAATGAAGTTCAGGGTTTCTCTCTCAAGTGAGAAGGCACATGGCGAACACAGTCAGGGCTCCTCTCTCGGCTGGACAGGCACATGGTGAATACAGTGTCATCTGCTAGCTTGATCTCCTGGCTTCCTGTTTCATGAAGCTCCCCGGGAGGCATTTTCCTTCTTCATCTCCAAAGGTTGCTGGCTGGTGGACTCTCCGCTTCATGGTGCTGCAGCATTCTCTACTCTCTCTCTGAGTCTCTCTGAATCTCCAAAATGTTTCCTCTTTTATAGGACTTCAGAAACTAATCAAGACCCACTCAAATGGGTGGAGACATGTCATCCCCTAATCCAGTTTAACAACCATTCTTAACTAAATCACATCAACCAGGGAGATGATCTCATTACAGTTTCAAATATACAGTACTGAATAGGAATTATTCTACCTTTAAGAAATGAGATTTATATTAAAACATGGCTTTTCTTAGGGGGCATACTTCCTTTCAAACCAGCACATTCCACCCTCTGGCCCCTAAAAAAGACATGTTTTCAACATATACAAAATACATTAATTTCATAACAACATCAGAAATCCTTAAACCTATCAGTAGCAATACGATGAAGTACAAAATTAGAGACAGTATAAAATCTCATCAAGTCAGTTACAGACATGATCTGTCCTAAGGCAAAATTTTCTCCATTTGCTCTGGACCTTTGAAAACTCATAGCAAGTTATTTGCTGCCAACATATAAAGGAGGAACATTCACAGGATACATAGACACATTTCCATAGGGAGGAAGTCACCGGACCCATACAGTTTCAAAAACCCGCAGGGCAAAGTCCATTAGATTTCAAAGTCTGAGACTCATTTATCCTCAAGGCTTTAGAAAGTGGCAGTCCCACCCTTTCCAAATGCCTATGCCTGCCTCTCTCTGAATGCAACCTTGGGGGATATTGGGGAGACCACCTTTCTCTCGGCCCCACCCTCTCCAAGCATTGGGGCCGCACCCGGGCTCTCTGCCATCTCCGGGGCACACGCTCAGCCCCTCCATGTGGTGGCAGCCAGGCTGTCTCCCAACCCCAAGAAACGTGCTTCATCCTCTCCAAGGCCTGAGGCGGCATGACTCTTCCACTACAACGAGGTGGAAGACCCATTCTCTGCCTTTGGGGCAAACTCACCCTCTCCAAGGGCTTGGGTGGGTTCGCTCTCCCGTCCCGAGGCTTCTTGACTTCAGACCTCAGCCTCCACGGTTTTGCCACTGAAGTTATTTTTCCTCCAATATGTCCCTTCTCTGAACCCCTCAGTCCAGACTGGCAGCGGCTCTGTTTATACAGGTCCCACAGCACTCTCATTGGCTTTCTATGCAGTAGCCTTGGATCATGCCCATTAGACATAAGGAGTTTCCACAAATCTTTCCTGGATAACTCCATGTCCGATCATGATTTTCTCTGAAATGGCTGGCTGGTTCCACATTTGGTTAAATCCACACTATACTCTGTAGTCTCTCTTTCTGTAGGCCCAGAATTTTCTGGGACCTCAATTTCTGGTTTCTTTTTACTCAAGAGTTCAGTTTTCAGCTTATCTCTTTCCTGTCGCATTTCACTATAAGTTGCAAGGAGAAATCAGGCTGCACTTTCCACATTTAATTTGGAGATCTCTTCTGCTAAATATCCAAGTTCATGGCTTTTAAGATCAGCCTTCCAGCCAAAGCCACTAGTCAATTTTGCCAGATTATCTGCCATTTTAAAACAAGGATCGCCTTCCTTCCAGTTTGCAATAACACGTGCCTCATTTCTGTCTAAGGCCTCATCAGAGGTATCTTTAGAATCCACATTTCTACCAACAGTCTCTTCAAAGCATTCTAGGCCTTCTCTATCAAGCTTCTCACAACTCTTCCAAAATCTTCCCTTTATTCATTTAAAAAGCCGTTCCAACATATTTGGTATTTGCAAACTGCAGCAGCACCACCCCACTCGCCGGTACCAAAATCTGTTCTAGTTTGTTAGCTGCCAGAATGCAATATACCAGAAATGGAATGGCTTTTCAAAAGGGGAATTTAATGAGTTGCTCGTTTACAGTTCTAAGGCTGAGAAAATGTCCCAATTAAAACAAGTCTATAGAAATGTCTAATCAAAGGCATCCAGGGAAAGATACCTTGGTTCAAGAAGGCCAATGAAGTTCAGGGTTTCTCTCTCAAGTGAGAAGGCACATGGTGAACACAGTCAGGGCTCCTCTCTCGGCTGGACAGGCACATGGTGAATACGGTGTCATCTGCTAACTTGGTCTCCTGGCTTCCTGTTTCATGAAGCTCCCCGGGAGGCATTTTCCTTCTTCATCTCCAAAGGTCGCTGACTGGTGGACTCTCTGCTTCATGGTGCTGCAGCATTCTCTGCTCTCTCTCTGAGTCTCTCTGAATCTCCAAAATGTTTCCTCTTTTATAGGACTTCAGAAACTAATCAAGACCCACTCAAATGGGTGGAGACATGTCATCCCCTAATCCAGTTTAACAACCATTCTTAACTAAATCACATCAACCAGGGAGATGATCTCATTACAGTTTCAAATATACAGTACTGAATAGGGATTATTCTACCTTTATGAAATGAGATTTATATTAAAACATGGCTTTTCTTAGGGGGCATACTTCCTTTCAAACCAGCACAACATGCCTATGGTTGTTTATCTTATAGGCATATCTGGTCTTCCTTCATTCATCTTCTGGTGGGTGCTGCACTGGCAGGCCTGGTGATCATTCATCTTACTGCCACATCTGGTTCTGCCAAAAGAAGCTGGGGGGCCCCCAGGTCAAAAAGTCCCTTTTATATGTAAAGTGGGCCCCCCCTGGGTCAAAAAATCTGTTTTATATGTAAATTTCTTTTTGGGGGGACCTGAAAATGTTGTCCTCATAGAATGAGGTAGGAAGCGTTCCTTCTTGCTCAAAATTTTGGATGAGTTTGAGCAAGGTTGGTCTTAATTCTTCTTGGAATGTTTGGGTAAATCCACCAGTGAATGCATCTGGACCTTGGCTTTTCTTTGCTGGGCAGTTTTTGTTTACAGCTTCAGTGTTTTTACTAGTATTTTGTCTGTTTTGATCTTCTCTTCCTCCTTAAGTCAGTGTAGGTAGTTTGCTTAAGTCTAGGAATTTATCCATTTCATCTAGGTTATCTAAATTTTTGGCGTGCAGTTTTTCATAGTGTCCTTTTATAATCCCTTTTATTTCAACGGAGCTTATAGTAATGCCCCTCTTTCATTTATGGTTTTTGTTAATTGCATACACTTTCTTTTATTCTTTGTCAGCCTAGTTAAAGTTTTGTCAATTTTATTGCTCTTTTCAGAAAACTTAACTTTTGGTTTTGTTGATTTTTTTTCATCCTTTATTTTTCTCTTTTCTAATATTTGTTGTTTCTTTCCTTCTACTCATTTTGGGCTTAGTTTTCCCTTTCTCTCTAGACACCCCAGCTGTGAGGGTAGCGCTAGGATTTGAAATCTTTCTCCTTTTTTAATGTAAGCATTTAGAACTATAAATGTCCCTCTTAGCACTGCCTTTGCTGCATACCATAAGTTCTGGTATTTTATTTTTCCATTTCCATTAACCTAAAGATGTATCCTAATGTACTTGTGATTCTTTTCTGTAACACATTGGGTAAGAGTGCTTTATTTAATTACCATATATTTGTGATTTTCCAAGTTCTACCTGGGTTATTAATTTCTAGCTGCATTAATTGCTGCCTTGTCTTTGAGTTCACCAAATCTTTCTTCTGCCAATTCCAGTCTCCTTTTGAAACCCTCCTAGGAATTTTTCATTTCAGATTTTGTAGACTTCAATTCCAGTAGTTCTGTTTAGTTCTTTTTAAAAATTTCTATCCCTTTGTTGAGATTTTCATATTGGTCTTTCAGTGTTTTACTGATTAGATTTAGTTTTTCCTTTGTATTTTTCTTTATATCCTTGAGCATATTAAAGATCATATTTTAAAATTTGTTATATAGCATGTCTATGTCTAATATCCTTGTTTCATGTTTTCTGTTTTCTGTTTTTTTGTCTTGTAATCTTTTGTTACACACTGTACATTTTAGTATTTTAAAGTGTTAACTTTAGTGTTCCTTTCATGAGCTATTCTTGATTTTGTATACAGTTAGTGATGTGACAGAGATTTTCCTAAGCGTGGAACTAACAGAAACAAGCAAATCAATGCAAAACACACCTCTTATAGTTCTCGAAAATTGGCTTTATATTGACTGCTGCTCTCCTTTAGAGTTGAGCCCTACTATCAAGAAGGTCGGTCCAAGGCATATGCAAATACAGGTTTTCCCTGTTTTGTTTTGTTTCTGAGTCAGTGCCTTGTTCTGAGTTTGTACTTATTAGTGGCTTTAGTAGTTCCTTTGTTTACAGGAATTTAAATACCCCTTCTCCCTAAAAGCAGACTTTACCCCTCTTCCAATATTCTCTCGTCCAACAGGATTTAAAGCAGATAAGTCTTTTTCCCAGGCCACCTGATTCAATTGCTTCTTATACCACTTTTGCTATCTCAAGCTGCTCTTGCCTGGAGTGCAAATTCTTGGAGAGGGTGAGCTGGAGAGGAATTTTCCATATCTACCTTTCCCATCTGAAATATGGCCAGGGACCCACAAAGGAATCTAGGAAATGTTTGCATAATCAAATATATCAAAAATTTTCTCACTTGTTTTCTCTTGGTTAGTTTTTTTTTAGCTTTAGGTCTTACAAGATCTTTTTTGAGTTAATTTTTTACAAGATTTTAGATATACTTGGAGATTCTTTTTGATGTTGTTGCTCACAGATGTCCAATTATTACAACATCATTCAATAAAAAGACTACTTTCTCTGGATATCTTAATTCGGACATTTTCATGGCCTTAGAACCTTGCAACTTAATAAATTCCCTTTTTAAAAATCATTCCATTTTAAAATGGAAATATTTCCATATATTGTATTCTGGAAGCTTACAAACTAAAACAGATGTTTGTACCAGATAAGTGGGGTGCTGCTGTGGTTTGCCAATACCAAAAATGTGGAAGAGCTTTTAAAATGGATGAAGAGAAGATTATGGAATTGTCATGGTATCCTTGATAGAGAAGGCCTAGGATGCTTTGGAGAGACAGTTGGTAGAAATGTGAACTCTAAAGATACTTCTGATAAGGCCTTAGACAGAAATGATTAACATGTTATTGCAAATTGGAAGGAAGGTGATCCCTGTTTTAAAGTGGCAGAGAATCTGTCAAAATTGACTCCTGCTTTTGGATGGAAAGTCGGTTTAAAAAGCCACAAATTTGGATATTTAACAGAAAAGACTTCCAAATTAAGTGTAGGAAATGCAGCTTGGTTTCTCCTTGCTGTTAATAGCAAAATGCAAAAGGAAAGAATTAAGTTAGGAATGAGCTCTTAGGTGCAAAGAAACCAGAAATTGATGGTTTAGAAAATACTGAGCTTCCAGAAAAGGAGAGCCTAGAAAATAGTGCACCACATGAGATTTTAACCTAACATGGAAGTAGTCAGCTGTTAAAGGACAAGTGAGGATTTGAGATTGAGTTATCTAGAAAGGATCGGTGGAAAGTTATTTTGTCTGATGAGCATGATCCCAGCGTAATGCATAAAAAATGTACAGTAGTGTTATGGGATCTGTATAAATGGAACCACTGCCTGTCTGGACTAAAAAATACAGAAAAGGGATAAATTGAAGGAAAAATCACTTCAGAAGCAGAACCATGGAAGCCAAGAAACCTTGGGCCAGGAGAGCAGGCCCACCCAAGTACTTGGAGAAGGTGAGTTTGCCCTGAAGGCAGAGGGTGGGCCTCCCACCTAGATGTTCTGGAAGAATTGTGTCCCAGGCCTTGGAGAGGATAGAGCACACTCCTGTATTGGGGAGAGCCTGGCTGTCACCCTATTGTTCTGAAGGGATTGAGAGTGTGCCCTGGAGATAGCAGAGAGCCCGGGTGCTGCCCCAATGCTTGGAGAGGGTGGAATTGAGACAAAGGTGGCCTCCCAAATGTCCTCCAAGGTTGCAAACTCTGTGCCAACATTTGGAGAGAGCAGGGCCACTTAGTAGGCCTTTGAAAAGATGGGACTGCTGCTTTCTAAAGCCCTGAGGATAAGTGACTTTCAGACTTTGAAATGTAAAGGAGTTTGCTCTGCCGGTTTTTAGAACTGTTTGGGTCCAGGGACCTCTGTGTTCCTTCAAATTTCTCCCTATGGAAATGGGAATGTGTATCCTATGATTATCCTCCCTTTCTGTATTGTCAGCAGATAACTTATTTTGAGTTTTACAGGTCCAGAGCCAGAGGAGAATTTTGCCTTAGGACAGACCATGCCTATAGCTGACTTTGATACGATTTTGTAGTTTCTGACTTGTATTTGTATTGCTACTGAAATGGTTTAAGACTGTGATATTGTGTTGTAATGAATGTATTTTGCATTTGGAAAGAACATTTCTTTGGGGGGTATAAAGGGTGGATTGTACTCATTTGAAATTGTTGTGTACCCCAGAAAAGCCATGGTCTTTAATCCTCATTCAGTATTGCTGGGTAAGATCTTTTTTATTGTTTCCATGGAGATATGACCCACCTAATTCTGGGTGGTAACTTTTGATTAGATGGTTTCAATAGAGATGTGTATCCACCCATTCAAGTTGGGGTTGTTTACTAGAGCCCTTTAAGAGGGAACCATTTTGGAAAAAGCTCAGTGCTGGTGGATCCCACACAGCCAGAGACCTTTGGAGATGCAGAAGGAAAATGCCCCCAGTGAAGCCTTATGAAATGAGAAGAGAAAGCCAACAGATATTGCCATGTGCCCTCTCAGCTGAGAGAAACCCTTAACTTCATTGGCCCTTTCTTTGGAGTTAAGGTATTTTTACCTTAATTTGGACATTTTCTTGGCCTTAGAACTGTAAACTTTCCACTTAATAAATTTCCTTTTTAAAAGCCTTTCCATTTCTGGTATATTGTGTTCCTGCAGCTTATAAACTAAAACAGACATTGATTGGGATTGCATGGAATCTAAAGACCCATTTGGGAAATTTCATTTCTTAAAAACATGGAATGATCCAGTTGATGAGCACGGTGTATATTTCCAATTATTTAGCTCTTCTTTGATTGCTTTCATCAGTGATTTGTAGTTTTCAGCATATAGGTCCTACACATATTTTGTTAGATTTATGCCTTAGTCTTTATTTTATTTGGTTGTTACTGTAAATGTTATTTATGTAATTTTAATTTACATAAATTTCAAAATCCAAATGCCCCAGAAATATATTATTAATTTTATATCAAACGTGTCCTGTGACATTGCTAAACTCACTTATTAGTTTCAGAATCCTCTTTTGTAGATTCCTTAAGATTTTCTGTATGAACGATCATGATCCCTGCAAATAGAGACAGTTTTATTTATTTTACACAATTTAAGAGAAAAAAATAGTATTTTATATAAACCCAGCCATTCACACCTTCTATCCTAAACAATCAAGGTTCCCTCTGTTATCATTTACCTTCAACTATAAAAACTTTCTTTAGCATTTCTTTTAAAGAAGGCTTTCTAATGAAAAATTATTTTACTTTCCTTTGTTTTTGTAATAAGTTTATTTCACTTAACTCCTGAAGGAATGATATATAGGCAAATATACAATAAAGATAGAAGAATGGAATTCTAGCTTATCAGATCTTTCTTTCAGTTCTTTGAAGATGTTTTTCCACTTTTGGTCTCTGTTTTTTTTTATGAATATTCCTCAAATATGAAATTCATTGTACCTCCATATGTAGTGTTTTCATTTTTCTCTAGAAGTCTTTCACCAAGTTTGAGAAGTTTTCAGCCATTATTTCTTCAAATATATCTTTCTGCCCCACTACCACCTTGACACAAGTCACCACATTCTCTCTCTTCAGTTGTTGGATAGTCCTCTAATTCTTTTAACTGCCCCATTCCTATCAACTCCTGAAGTCTCTTCACAATAGATAAATAAAAATGATAGCTTTTAAAATGAAAAGCAGTTCCTGTCAGCTGTCTGTTCAAACATAACAAGGGCTTCCCATCTGACCTAGAGTAAATTTTAGATTTCTTGTGTTATTCCACACAACTTACTTGTTCTGTTCCATTTCCTGCTACCTCTTTGACCTCAACACTACTACACTGTTTACTCCCTCTGCTATATGCACAGACTTGTGACCTTTTCTTATTCCTTAAACATTTCAAACTCACTAATGACTCAGAACCTTTATATTAGTTGTTAACTCCCCTTGATAATATCTAAGCTAGAAACCCTGTTCTAACCTAACCACCTCAAGTCCACCAGGTTTCTGCTCAAATGCCAGCTCATCAGAAAGGTCATCTTGAATACCTTCTTGCTCAACAGTCCCTCTTTCCCCACTTTACTTCTCTTTATTACTTTTCACAATCTGACTCATTACATATTTATTAGTTTAATGTCTTATCCTCTAAATTTGTTGTAAACCCCATGGGTGTAGTCATTGTAACTCTTATTTACTGTCTTATCTCCAGTATTTCTTTGTATAAATAAGTACTCAATAATTAATTCTATAATCTATAGGTAAGTTGGAGTTTTCAACATATACATGATATTTGATGCCATGGAAGTGATATTATCTAGGGAATAAATGTAGACAGAGAAAAAAAGTATTCTGGGGACTAAGTTCTGGTAATATTCAACCTTTAGAGTTCAAAGTGGGTAGCAAGAGCTAGAAAAGAGCTGCAGGTATGGCAGGAGGAAAACTAGGAGAATGTATATTGCAGAAGTTAAGATAATTTATTCTTTAAGAGTGATGAACTCTGTCAGTTGCTGCTGGTAACATGTCAAGATATAAACTAAGAACTGACCAATCAATCTGCAAAGCTGAAAGTTTAATGATCTTGACAAGAATGGTTTAATTGGAGTGGTTAAGATGGAAAGTTGAATAGATTGAAAATTTTATATAGGAAAATATTTTAAATTAGAATAATTTGATCTTTGTGATATCAGTCAATATTTAGTGCATTTATTTTTTTCTTAAAAATTCTAAATTATAATAAAATTTATCCACAGATTTCCAGCTTTTATTTGAGATTCTTAGCCCATAGCCTAAGACACTGACTTTGGAAAGACTTATCTATGAGGAAAGCTTTTAGTATATACTTTTCATGTAACTTTTATTTTTTACATCCTCCATTAAATAGAGAAAGTTTACATTTAATAAAATAATGCTAAAGGGCAGTCATAATTAAGAATTGATCACATAAAAGCAATGAGAAAAGTTACCTTGACTCTCATATGTCCAAACTCAGTTCCACAAACCAAAAATTAAGAACAATTAAAATGCTATAATTTTTTTAGAGCATCTCCTACTAAATCATCTGCATACTCATAATCTCACACTGATTGCATGGAATTTAACTGGGCTTGTTAGTATAATTGTAAGAGGCCCAAAACTTCCTGAACCAATGTGTTCATTGAGAAACCCATATCAAGACTCCTGGGAATCTTTTGGATAAATACTGCCTGTGTAATTAACTATGTGTCTCCACTACAGAGTCATCAACCAGCATATTGCAATAACTTCTTCCATGCTTAACAATAGTTTTCGGCAAGAAAGAAGGCCTGTTGAAGTCATTGTTATTTCTCCTGAAGTCCTCACCTGGTGTGAGTGTGGCTAAGATCAGCTGCCTGCTCTTCCTAAATGTGCATGCCTATTGAACCATCCAGTCACCATCTCCCACCTACTGCACTTATAACAACAAAAGTTACGAGATAGTGTTGATTATTTGCCAAAACTATAAAAATGTAATTTTGCTTGAGGAAAAAATGTGATTAGGACACACATGATGCTTATTCTCAGGAAGCTCTCTACCTTTCCTCTCTCTTTACAGCAATTCTTCTAATATGCCTTTTAATAAACCACTATTTTGTTGTTGAGAAAAGCAGAAAGAACTTAGAGTCATTAAAAAAGCACATTGCTGCTCTCTTGATTTGCCACAGTTCTGATAAAGAATATAAGGAAGTTTCATGGAAAGTGTGTAACCAGAATAAGAGAGTTCAATTTGATTGACTTGATTCTACCTCCTGATAAAACTCAATATTTCGAGTAATCGTGTAAAATGATATTTCATTTCTTTTTTTCCTCTCTCACAGTGTTTATATAATTTGTTTATTTTTCTATATTACAGATCTTTCTGGAAAAATCTATTAACAATTTAAAATTTTATTTGGAGATTCAAGGAAGTAAAACAAAAATTAATATCATACAAGCATAAGTTATAATGCAAAAATTAAGAATTTGAAAATTTTCTTTATGTTTCCCTGTATAATTGAAGTGACCTGAAATATGGTAGTGTCAGCAATCTAGGGTAACCAAATATCCATCAATAGACTAAATAAGCTGTGGTATATGCATACCACGGAATACTGTGCATCTGTAAGACAGAAAAAAGTCATGAAGCATGTAACAATGTGGATGAACTTTGAGGACATTATGCTGAGTAAACTTAGCCAGAAACAAAAGGATAAATACTGTATGATCTCACTAATACGAGTGAACTTTGAGAGTTAAATTTAAGAACACAAGTTATCAGTAGTTAGAAAGAGAGTCAAAATTGGGCATTTGGTTCTGAAGGAATACAGTTTGTACAACAGAACTGATTGTAAAAATTCTGAAATGGATAGCACAATTCTGCCTGATGGTACCATAATAATATAAGTACACTGAATGAAGCTGAATGTGAGTATGGTTGAGGGAGAAGGGCCGGGGGCATGTATGAAGCCAGAAGGAAAGTTAGAGGATAAAGCCAGAGATGGTATAACTTAGGAATGCCTAGAGTGGACAATGACGGTGACTAAATGTACAAATATAAAACTGTTTTTGCATGGAGGAGAACAAGTGAATGTCAGCATTGCAAAGGGTTGAAAATGGGTGGTGTATAGGAAAAGGTACAATCAATGCAAGCTAGGGTAGGGTCAACAGTAACATTGTAATATGCTTTCACTGACTGTAACAAAGGCATTGTGCCAAAACTAAATGCCAACAAGCAGAACTGTATGGGGGAGGGGTGTGGATTTTATATGGAAGAAAAGGTAATGTCTTCATGTAGATTATGGTATGGAGGGATGTCTATTTACTTAGGTCGGATTGTATGATATGCAAATAAAATTAGTTAAAAATGAACAGAGAGAAACATGTGCTAGAGAAAATATGGAGAAAGAGATGTACCTATTATTTGTTGGTAGGGAAGCTAACAGGGCAGTGTAGTGGTTCCATAGGAGGCTAGGACTGGGGTTGCAAGATCATATGGTGAGGTACATACCTAGAGAAACTGAGAGTGGGGACACAAATGGACATTTGCACACTGTGTTTATGGTGGCAGTGTTCATGATTTGCAATAGATGGAGGGTGGCCTAAGGGTACAATGACTGAAAAATGGAAGGGGAAACTGTAGTGTTTGCATACAGCCATATAACAGACTTCTGAGTGGCTGCAAGAAGGAATGAAGTTGTGAGGCATGCAACTAGAAGAATGAACCTTAAGGACAGTATGTTGAATGAAATGGCAGAAACAAAAAAAATAAATATTATCATGCCTCACTCATACGGACTAACCAGAATATACAGACTCAGAGAATTGAAGTTGAGAGCATGGGTTATTAGGTTGGGGCCTATTTTAAAGGTTCTTAGATTGTAAGCTCTTACAGCAGTCATATATTCAGAAGCTGTAACTGGTATTTCTAAATCTAAGATACTGAGCTATTTGTACAATCTGATGGTTCCCTGAAACTTCAGGTATTTATGTGACTGAGACAAAGAGTTAGAACACTGAAGCTATGAAAGTCATCATTATCCCATTATCCCATTTCAGCAACTGTCTAAAAACCTAAAAAAGTGATCAGACTTCATTTAGAGATATGAATGAAGTTGATCTGGATAGGACTAAGGTAAATCAGAATGCTGGGTAAAGGATAATATGGCCCATATTTTCAAATTTCAACCTCTGTGTGAGATCAAAGGGAGAGTTGTATTTGATTCAAAATTTATACTTTGGGTAGCACATTTTGTAATTTAACTTGTATGATCTGTTTATTTGAACACAATAGTTACATGGAGTCTTGAATAGGGTGTGAGGTCTTGTTGGTTTGTACAGATTAGTGGGATACCCCAATATACCCCAGGGTAATTTCAGCTAATAATACAAAACTATTTGCAAAGTTCCCTTGGAGGACTGCGGAGAAAGAAGGATATAATAAACTTCCACAACTGGGGAATTACTGAGACTCTTACAAGCAGTGGAGACAACTATTTCAACCAATTTTGGGGTTGGCCCCTATGAAACTTATTCCATCAAAGGAGAGGTTAAGCCTACTGATAATTATGCCTAAGAGTCACCCCAGAGAACATCTTATGTTACTCAGATGTAGTATTTCTCTCTAAACCAACTTGGCAGGTGAACTCACTGTCCTCCCTCTACATGGGACATGACTCCCAGGGGTGGAAATCTCCCTGGCAATTTGGGATATGACTCCAGGGGATGAGCCAGAACCTGACATCATTAGAATGAGAAAGGCTTCTTGACCAAAAGGGGGAAGAGAGAAATGAGACAAAATAAAGTTTCAGTAGCTGAGAGATTTCAAACAGAACCAAGAGGTTATCCTGGAGGTTATTCTTATGCACTATATGGATTTCCCTTTTTAGTTTATGGTGTATTGGAGTGGCTAGAGGGAAGTACCTGAAACTGTTGACCTGTATTCCAAATGCAAAATACATTCATTCCAACACTATATCACAGAGCCTTCAACCATTTCATTAACAATACAAATACAAGTCGGAAACAGTACAGAATCTCATCCAAGTCAGCTACAGGCATGGTCTGTCCTAAGGCAAAATTCTCCTTTGGCTCTGGACCTGTAAAATTCAGAACAAGTTATCTGCTGCCAATGTAGAAAGAAAGGATAACATAGGATACATATTCTCATTTCCATAGGGAGAATTGCATTTAATAGAATATCTTTTTAAGTTTTAAATAGATAAATGTATATATGTATTTCTATTTAAACACCAATATTTTCCAATATTTAAAAATTTCCATAGCAATACATTTTTGGTTCCTTTCCAAATATTCAGTTATATAAATATTATTTACAACTCTGTGGGCAAACATAGTATCTCTGTGTATATATCTTTGATTCTATCAACACTTTGTATAACTGAATATTTAAAATGGAAGTGAAGGATTAAATGGTATGGCAATTAAAATATTGAGAGGTATTGATGAATTGCTATTTGGAAAGCTGTAAACATTTTCATATATATAATAAGCACTATTTGAGTGGACACTCTGAAAAAATTTAAGAAGAAATATTTTAATATTTCATTTTGTCATGAATTTTCCTTTTCACCAATTGTTTTCAGTTTAAAAATATTATCATATTTCTCTTACTCTTGACTTTTTTTATTTCCTCTATGAATTGGTTGCTTCTTTTTTATTAGCAGTATATTGATTTGTACAAGCACTTATACATTCTGTACATTTATCCTTTATTATGTATGGTATTAATTTTTATCCAAATTTATTGCCTTTTTAAAGCATTTTTTTATGTTAAAAGTTTTAAAACATATGATTGCATACACAAAAGAGTTAAGTAATATTAATATTTTCTTTTCTGATTCTAGTTTGCTTGAAAACTTCTCCACCCAAGAATATACAAGCATTCTCTGATACTGTCATTAGTATTTTTTTTAATGTTTCAGACTTAAGATTTAGAAATTTTAATTATCTGGGATTTACTTATTCATATGATGTAGAACTGAGGCTGATATATTAAGATATAAAGTTCCAGTGACCAACCAATCATATTAGCATTATCATTAAAACAGTCCTTTTCCCTCTGATTTGAAATAATTTCAATAAATGAAATTCCCATATATACACAGAGAAGTTTCTGGAATATCTTTACTGCATTAATTCATTATCTAATTACACTTTTAATACCACTGCACTTTGAAGTAGATTTTGACAAATGGTAAGTCAATTCTTCTCTCATCATTCTTCCTATAGACCTCTATTATGATGGGGTTTTCTTAATTGTTTTCTAATTCTAAACTTCTAATAGTTTACTGCAGAGCTATAAATAGCCAAAAATAAATCAAAATCAGCATTACATCCTATTCAAGTTACAATTCAATTCTTTAGGAATGAATTATAATACATAAAGTCTTTAAGCATACAAGCATAATTTAAAATAACATAAGTGAAAATATAGTTCAGTGGGTTCCCTTTTCTTGCTTAGAAAAATATTGCTTTTTCCCCAAGTCTTAACTACAGTGGTAAAAAATCTGAACATTAATATCTCTTTGAATGACTTTCTTGTATTTGCTTAATGTATAGATCAGTAAACAAAATTCTTTCATAGTAAATTGGAAGGCTTGCTATTCAGGCAAATAATTCCTAAATACCTTAGTTTGCCGGGACTGCTCTGATAAATACCACACGAGCTGGCTTAAGCAAAAGGAATTTATTGGCTTACCATTTTGGAGGCTAGACATCCAAAATCAAGGTCTCAATAGGCCTTGCTTTCTCCATAATAAATACATTCTGGTTCTGACTTGCTGGCAACCCATGAGGTTCCTTGGCTTGCATCTCTACCTATGTTACATGGTGATTTTCCTCATCTTCTGGCTTTTTCTGACTTCTAGCTTCTACTTCCCCTGCTCATTCAACTGTGTTTCTGTCTAGATTTCTTCTCCATATAATCAAAACCATTATATGGAATAAGACCCACCGTAATTCAATTTCACTGTACCTAAATATGAGCTTCTAAGAGTCTTCGTCTTTCTAATAAAACATCTGAACACCTTCAAAAGTCCTAGTTACAAATGGGTTCACACCCACAGAACTGTGAGTTAGAACTTGAACATATCTTTTGTGGGGGACATGACTCTCTCCCCAAAACTGAGTGAGTGTTTCCTGCCATATATTCCACAAACCATTAGATACTGAGGTTTTCACAAAATGTAATTCCATGATCTTAGACTTTTGGGAAAGCCTACAAAAAAAATTCTATCTTTAGTACTAACAACTTAAATTAAAATATTAAGATTTTGGTAATTTTTGCAAGAAAAATATAAAATTACTTTCTCACTTAAAATTATGAAAGCACTGTTTTTTTTTTTTCTTGTGTGTGTGTGTCTGTGGGGAGGGTGATATCTATTAGAATTTTTATGAGCTATAATTCTGCTAAATGTACTTAAGGAAATGTTTTCCAATGCTCAAATTAAAGTTAAGGTTTAAATTCTATGAATTTTCATTAGCTACCTGCAAAAACTATTAGATTATAATCTTCTTGAGGATAGTTACATGTTTATAAACATCTTTACTTCTCCATTATTCATAAAATCACTGCACAAAATGCAAAGCTCTTTTGCTCATCCCCAACACCTAACAGAAGGAATAACATTTTAGAAATAGTCATTAAATTGGGCTGGTTAAGTAAAAGAGTGACTGAATATATGAATTACAAGGTGAGTAATTCTTACATATGGCAAAATTCGAATTTAAAGACTATATGGGGGAAAAAACATTTAGCTGTATCTAGTAAAGAAGTTCAGCTAAGAAAAAGAATGTTAATTAATGTTCCCTAGATTAAAGTGAGAAGCCATTGGGAGGGGTCTGATCATTTTTCGAAGATAACAAAGGTAAACATTTTGGCATATCCTTTCTAATCATTTTTTAAAATTCACTTTTAGATACCATATTTTATGTTAAATTTTATGAACTTTTTTTAACTTGACAAAGTACCATAGACATTTTCAAGTTATTATTTATTAATCTATATCATTTTATATATCTTTAACATATTAGAACTTATGCATTAATAATAATTCAACTAGCTCTCTATTATTGAATTTTTGTTGTTTCCAATTTTTCCTCGTAAGAAGTAATGCTTTAGAATTCTCGCCTGCCATGTGGGAGACCTGGGTTCGATTCCCGGTTCATGCACATCCCAAAAAACAAACAAACAAGCAAAACAAACAAACAAAAATTCAACAAATGGTGCTGCAATAATGAGATAGTCACATGGAAAAATAATGAAATGTGACCTTGCCATACAGCATCCAAAAAAAGAAAGAAAAAATTTAAAAAGATGTAATGCTGTAGTGAATATCTTATTCATAAGGAATATTTTTAAATCTATATTTCCTTAGGATAAAAGATTATAAGTGGAATTGCTATTTAAAGTATATGTTTATTTTGGAAGTTTTTGTACATGCTTTCATATTCATCTCCAGAAGGATTGCGGACCAATTTATTTTTTCACCAGCAAAGTCTGAAAGAGTGAATTTCACTCATTTAGCTCAACAAATTACAGAATCAAATTTATTCTTTGTCATTTTGCTAGCCATAGAATTGGACTTTGCTACCATTTTAACTTATATTTTCCTATTTACTAATATACAAAAAGGGTAATCTTATGCTCTTGTTTAGTTGTTTATGTATTTCCAGTATTCCTGGTTTTTAGTATCCTTATTTCTAAATATTATGCATAGTAAACCTTAATCCATATTGTTCACTGTTCTTTCAATTTTTATTTATATGTTCTTATTTGAAACACTTTCTGATAGCTGGAATTGCCTGATTTATTTAAGTCAGATTTCTATATGACCTCCTTTGTATCTTTTTTCCTTGCTCTTATGCTTAGTTGTGAAAAACAGCATGCTGATGTAAGTTATTTTAAGATTCCCTTGTTTCAATTTTCTCTTTAATCCATTATAAGTTTAATTTTGGTTAGTGTTGTGAAGTAGACATAATAGAATTTCTTCCATACAGATTTTTTTTTCAGAATTATTGTTAAATGATCCTCTATTACCACTACTCTGTAAATATAATGCCATTGTCATTATATTTATAAAACTGTTTATGTATATGTGGAGATATATAAGGATTCTGGTCTATGCTTTTAGTTCTTTCAGTATATTTATGTATTTTTACCACACGTACAACAACACTATAATAAGAGGTATATGGGTGTGGCCCTTTGTTCATTCCAAATTTCTCTTTGCTCTCTTAAATACTACTACTTGTATATTTATTATTTCATTTATTTGGCTCAGGATAACTCAGTACTAATATGTCATTTTTTTATCATAAGATACTTTTTTCAAGGTGGGCTTTACTTTTTAAAAAAAAAAATCTTATATACAAAGATAAGGAGGTTTCTTCATATGTTTGATAATTTCTTCATTTCCTCACCAATCAGAGTAGTATTTTAAAATTGTCTTGGAATGTTATCATTTCAGAACTGTGACTATATCTTAGCAAATGTTTTATTGTTAAGAAGAAAGTAAAGGAAATTTTAAAAAGCTTTCCAAATTGAATAATCTATGATTTTGATTATTTTCTTTTCTTTCCTCTCACACTACTTCCTTTCCCTATTCTAGGTACTACAATATTTTTCTAAATTTTAATCCTTAGCTATTATATTAAAAAGAATATGAAAAAGAATTCAGGTTCTCTATTGAGTAATAAGCAAAGTACGCTTACTTATCACTCCATTGATCAGATCCTCCAACCCTGAATATTCTCTTATGTTATAAATCATGTACCATCTCCTCCGATCCAGTCAATCGTGTCCTTTTACTGCCACCACCCACAAAAATATGTTTCCACTGCCAACAAAAAAGTCTGTATACTTTTGCCTGCTTTAGGTTCCTTGCCCTCTTTTACTATTATGTCCAAGTTATTACTTATAAGCCCCATCCATGTTCACAGTTTGTGTCTAGGATATTACA
This sequence comes from Tamandua tetradactyla, assembly GCF_023851605.1. Classification (NCBI taxonomy): domain Eukaryota; kingdom Metazoa; phylum Chordata; class Mammalia; order Pilosa; family Myrmecophagidae; genus Tamandua; species Tamandua tetradactyla. Next base: position 134,256,735 of record NC_135330.1, on the reverse strand, counting down.
AGAACTAGTACTAAGATGAGTGCTTGTAATTCAGATATGTTCAACCTTATTTGAGCTTTTGATATTATATTATCATATGTGATTATATGGTATTATATCTTTTTCCCATGCAATGATTTTCCATAGCCAGATGGCCCCGGATTGTTATTATTAAATTAAATTTAAAATATTATCAAATTTCTGAGATTTGTGACTTCTTTATTTCCTCTAAAATTGAGGAATTTATGTTCTTTCATTAAAAGAGAACTCCAGTTAATAGAAACTTCTCATTAAGTAATAAAGGATATAATCAATTGATTCATCCATTCCTTATGTCAGAGATATTGCAACATACTGAACCTTGTCATTTTAAATAAAATTCTTCCTTTAAAGAGATAATTTTGAGATACTTATCAGATATTTCATTATTGGACTTAAAGAAGAATGCCACTTACAAAATTGTTAGCATAATTCCAGGGAAAATTACATACTGGAAAAATATCTTCCTCACTTCTCCGATGATTTTAGTAGATAAGAAAATAGGAATTAATTCCATCAAAATATAATGCTTTGTCCTTGGATATAATGAAAACATGAACACCAGAAGAAAACAATCACTGTTCAAAATGGTAAATTGGCTTTTAAATATACTTTTTTAATTCACTGAAGTTTCAAAAATAGGCATAAGATAAACAATGACCTGTAGGGGGAAAATCAAAGGCTGACAGGCAGCACTACTCTAATAAGTGTCGCTGCTGCTAACAAACCACCTACATCCATCAAAAGTTGATTCAGAAAGATTGAAGGCAAGGTCCCAACCCTGATTGAAATGAAATGTCAGCAAGGATAAGAGAAGAAAGATGGAGATTGTATTAAAAAGAGAACCTGTGTTCAGAAATAAGCTTTGGGACATACAAGAATCTAAAATGGCATCTATATCCAGCAGAGCAAATTCATGGGGTCTAGAAACTAGGTTAGTTTGTCTTTTTGAAGCACTTGTTGAATTCAGAGTTGAATCTGAACATAAATGGATTTAAAAGAGAATCCTTTTTATTGATTTTCAAGGTAAGATGACATATGAGGAAGAGAAGTAGAGAAGAATAAAAATTGCTAAGGCTGTAGAAGCTTATTTTCTTTCTTTCTTAAAGTTATTGGTATAAGTATAAATTATACACATTAATCTACTTTCAGAAATTGTTTATACTATGCCAAACTGAGAAAATTGGTCATTTATTTCTTTGATTTTCTTCATATCAGCTCCTGCCTTATTCCATACACCAGGGATTGTAAAATGACTCGGAGTCCAGACTCGCCCCTGACACCCCAATTTGGACACAAAGACAAGAGTTTTAATTCTTCAAGGAGACAGGGAGGTGTGGTAGAAGGAGCATTGCATTGAAATTGTAGGGTTATAATTTAAGCTCTGACAATTAGAGAATTGTAATCTTGTAACAGTTTCACCCTTTGTGAATCTTAGAGTTCCCAGTTATAAAAAGGGGAGAAAAATCTCTACTCTCTCTTACCAACTACAAATGCTGGATTAGATTTTTTAATGATGTGGAAGTACAAAGAACTATACAGTTTCTATTTTATTATTTTATCATTTCTGGATATGCAACTTAAAAAAATCTTTCAATTCACCATCACTCATGTAGTAAATCTTCCCTTCTGCTCACCTTGTGAAAAATCATCAGGCGCCACTTAAAATCATGGCACCCTCAGGCCTTGACTCCAACTAAGATACATGCCTTTTCTCCCTCCTCTTTACCGTCCTCTTTGCAATCATCTTATAATATATGTCTTCCCTTCAATTTTCCTAGGTAGATATATATATGCCTCTTTGAACTAACTGATAACCTGATTTTTTCATGTTCAAACTAAATTCCTCAAAGAATTGTTCAGTAAAGTTCATTCTCTTTCATTCTGTTTGGCCTGAGCCAAAACCTATATTATCCATTATAAAAATAAAACAGAGGATAATAAAGATAATGAAAATAAAATAAAATACTCTGCTGTATGTAACATAGTATTATTTTTCTGTCAGTGCTATACCAAAAATACTACATCATAAAAGATATTCATGGACTTTACCTATCAAAGTTCAAAGAAGTTTGCACTGAATGAAAGTAATATAAGAATAATGCAATTAGCTCAGAGGGTGAAAAAATAGTTTGCAGATTAATGTCCAATAGTTAGCACACACTGTTAAACCACAGTTGGTCAGTTGTACAATTGTTTCTTCTGTGGTCTAAGTTTATAATAAAATTGTTTTTGCTAATAAGCAAACTAAAGAAGTAAAATTATACACTTTAGAATATTACTGGTATTTCAAAATAATCTTCAAAGCAAGATATTTGGAAGCAAATTATAGTGCTTAGCACTGGAACCTCAATTTCCTTAGTTTTAAAACAATGTTATACTTATCTTTCCAAGGTGCTATAGTGATATTGTTCAGATCAAATCAAATAATGTCAATAAACAGGCCATTAAAGTAATGTTAGCAAACATTTATTGCTTATTACAGCTTCCCAGAAACTTTTCTATGTTCTTCTATATATATATTATCTTAGGTACTATAATACCATCAGCAGCAGCAGTAGCAGCATTGAAGCAATCTAGCCAAGCACAAATATACATGCTAACTACCTGAATGAATGTGTTTTGTACATTACATAAAGAATTAGTGATAACCAAATCTTCAATTAAAAAAAAATCTTGCATCTTTTGTCCAAAAGATTCTGCAAGATTCCCTTGTTTCTTCATTGACAATAATGACAATAGTCCCTCACAACTCCTTTCAAACTCTAGAAGGTCCCATCAGCAGATAAATTTGTATCCATGTTCTGTAGCTGGGAATGATATCTACAGAGATTAGGCATGTGCTATAGTTGTATAGAGGTGAAAAATAACTCTTTATTGGAATACAGGGCATACATTGATCACAATAAGGGGAAATATTATACCAAGGCTAAGGGAAAGAGAGCTCAACAATATACTATACTGAACACAACAAAACATAATCTCTCATCATTCCATAATGGGAACCTCGAACCAGACATAATAATCATGTCAAGTTAAAGCAAAACTACTTAGTGACCACGTATTCAGAGGAATGTACCAAATCTCCACCATACTGTGCTTTAGATCCCAAGTGAAGTGACTTGTAGAGAAATGATGAGAGATCCAGGTGCTACCATTATTTCAAGAGCTGAATGTACTAGGGAAACACCACAGTTTTAAAAAATGTGAACACATGAGCCATAAACAATATTACTTCTAATTGAATATTCCTTTGAAAATGTGCTTTTGTTCTTTAATCATACAATATTTAAAGATTCTTAGAAATGCATGACCACTGTAAAAAAAGACAGTCTTTAATTTTATACTTTTTTCAACATAATTACAACAGTGCTAGAGCCACAATAAAGACAGATCTTCACCAAAATCTTGAACATCCTAGCATTCCCCTTCAGAGTGAAATAACAGTAAACTTCCATAGATTATATTTTTCTTTCCTTAGAGGTCCTTGAACAGAATATTCGAACATTATGTGGGTGAAAATGATATCATTTCAGAGAATATCTAATTAAAATGACAATTATTGTAACCATCACCTAACATTTATCAAGCACCCACATTGTGCTGTGTGCTACATAAATACACACCCACCTACCTCATGTGTTGCTTTCTATGTCTTGACAATCTCTGTGTGTATAAAAAAGTATATGCAATCAATATTATTTGATACCATCCATAAATTTTAAAGAATAAAGATGCTTCAGTAGCCCCTAGCAAAGGCAAAAGCTGTTGCTTCTTGAGAAAGTGACATCTCAAAATTTACCCGAATCTATCTTCTAGAACTGTGGTTCCCCAAAGAGAAGTGAATGCACAAGAGACCATTCACATATGAACCACTGGGGAGCAGGAAAACATTGCAACTGTTATTTATAATATTTTTTACCAAAAAGAAGGAAATTAAGCTTTGTTAATATTTAATACATGGATTGAAACTGGTGTCTTCTTTCATTTCACATGTCAAATGGCCACATAATGCATCCTGAAAAATAGAGCTCAGTAGTTTTACAGTGGGAAAGCACTAAGAACTATACCATTCATTTTTATCTTATTGCAATTTATTGAGGTTTATTTGTTCCCAGTTAGTAGATTTACATAATATTGTATTTAGTTTAACTAAACTAATGCTCACAAAAGTGATAAGAAGCTTAAAAGTTTCCTGCCTTCCCCCCAGAAATATAAATTGAGATAATAGTACTTTTACAAGGATAGACAAACTATAGGAAAATGACAGCATTGACAGTCACTTAATTTATATTCCCCAATAAAAACAATTATGATTTAATTTGATATAAAATGAAATTATTCAAAACATTCAAAATTGTCTAAAAAACTATTTTAAATTTGGATTTCTATCCACTGTATATAATGATAATATTGCATTTGAAATTCATCTACTATGTTATTCATTGGTTAGTAACTGCACAAGGTTGCCCCAAAAGTGCTATATGTTATTAGATGTCGTTGATGTGCCTATAAGTTAAAATCTTTGAAAAATAGTCAAATGTCTTTAGCAATTTGCTAAAAGGTAAGGAGTAAGAAAATACGCTTTATTCCACACAGAAGTTTAGTTATCTAGTGTATAAGTACACAAAAGAATAAGATAATTTAAAGATTCTACATTTTTCTTTACAAAAAGATGAGTTGTTGACTTATTACTAGTATTCTGATAGACAGGAGTATGGTAGTACATTAAAAGTTGTATATTACTACTCATCAGCTTTTGAATTAAAAAAGCTCACATTTAATCTGCCTAAGTAAGAAAAATGTGATTTTTTTAAAAAATTGAGAAGATAAGAAGATAAATTCTCTTGAAAAGAAATTTTTGCATGATAAATAGTTTAAAAACAGATACCGGAGATGTTTTCGCTTCCTTATATTATTTAGTTGTTGGAGATGACACAAGTGCAGCACCCATTAAATAAACCCATATCTGCATACTCAAAAAACAAACAGAAAAAACATAAACTTGAAAAGAATTTCCTAACTTGTTGGAAGACTCTTCCAAAAACCTGTCAGTGAGTAATGAAACCATTTCTAAAAATTTAAAGTGCAGTATGTTGTGATTCCTTTGAAAGAAAAAAACAATTGTTTTATAACTAGAAATATACAAAATTTCTGGTAAAATTACAACAAAAAATTAAATTCTTGTGAAACCAAAATGAATGTGAAATATTGGATATGATTGGAAAATGCCTATTAAGATAAAATTTGAGCAGCCACTGATATGATTCTTCCACTTAGGTATTTCTATTTCATAAGTTATCTTTTTCAGCATTGAGAAACACTCAAATAAATGTTCAAAGAAACTGGAGCTAGAGTCAGTCTTTAGTTCAACAAAATGTTAAGAAATTTTTTTTTTTAAATAATGAAGCCTGTTATTTAGCAACTCATTTTATAAGTAAATAAATATACATATATTGGGGAGATGTGCTCTATTAAAAAAGTTCTTGATTATTGAAAGGAAGAACATTTTTTATACTACTGAGCTTATTAAATAGAGCTTTTAATAGAAACAGTGAGTAGGATGATAGGTTAAGAAAAGATACCTTTTAGTGAAGTAAAAACAAAGGGTCAAAGTACGAAGATTTAAGTAAAAGAAATGAAACTCACAGGTTAAAATTGAATAGAAGTAAGTTCCACATAAAGAAGGAAGGTAATGTTAACTGAAGGCTTGTTTTATTTAATTCTAACCAGTCAAGAGTTGTGTGACCTAGTTGACATTATCTCCATCTTGCATAAAAGAAAATAGAAGTTCAGAGAGTATAGGTAGATTATGCAAAGCTATCAGTAAAAATGTTTTGTCTTTGAAAAATGATGTTCCATGTATTGTCATCCTCACTAAAGGAAATAGTCAATTAATTTGATCATTTTAACCTTCAACCATTTTAAATCAATAGGAATATACAAAATGTGTCACCCAGAAAGCACTCTAGGAAAGGTAATGGTGTTAATGCCTTCTGGTCTTAAGATTATGGCCACAGGGATATTAAGGTCACTAAGAATAATTTGAGGGTTGCCAAGGACTTGTTTAAAAGTGTTTTCAAGTCTTACCGAGAACTCTGACATTTCAAAATAAATAAAAAGATGAGTATTTAAAATCATGTTTTCTTTTCAGAAAAAAATAAATGAAGTTAATGATGTTAAGATATAAAAATTCTTGAATACAGTGGTTGTACAAAGGGATTAAAAATGAGTATAAATGGAATGAAAAGATAAATTCTAAAAGACATTTAAAATGTTAAATATATTCTTAACTTTTTGATAGTGTAAGTGAAAGATTCCCCCCCCAATTTTTCTGAAATGGGTACCAACAACTATTCTTTATACATACAAAATTGAGAATCATTTCAGAGTAAAAATGGCATACTCTTCTTTACTGTCATGTATATTAGCTTATTTATATGAAGAGTGACATGTAAAAATATGTTCACCTTTAGAATGTCATAGTAAATTACATTTTATTAATAATTAGCATCCATATAAAACCAAATAAATCTTAGATCATTTGTTTATTTTTAATTAAAAAGGCAAATTGACTAAACATAATTGGACTTTGAAAATACACTCAAATCTAATTTTCCACCAGTGAAATATTTCTAATCAATAATTTAACTACTAAATTGACAAATCCCAAAGTATTTCTTTAAAATCTCATTAGCATGCTTGCTTCCTCTTTTCCCTGTAAGTCTTATTCAATTATAACAAAGTCTTTATTGAAACACAGCCCAAGAGAAAAGAAAAAAGTGGTTGCCTAGCGGAGGTGAGATCTAACTAAAGGTCACATGAAATTGTACAGGAAGCCTACGGGAAACTGCAAAAATAAAAAAAAAGTGGTGGCTTAAGAGAGAAGGGGCATCCTTGGGGGATGTAGTCCTTCCTAGATCTGTGAATACACTGAATGTGTCATACTACTTGCACACTTTCTTCTTCATGAAATACTTTTATTGACATAAACTGCAAATCTACTATCCCTTCTTTTTCCTGTTTATTCTGTCAAATTCTCTTTTAATTGCCTCTGATTATTTATCCTTTTTTAATGATGTGCAAAATTATTCTAAGGCTCCCAGTACCATTAAAACTTTGATACATCTTCTGTATTCTAGTAAGGAAAAAATGTTGAAGAAAAGAAACTATAAGATAAATCCTTCAGCCTTTTTATAACACAACACTAAATATCAAATCTTTATCTGACATCTTAGGTCAACCTGTCATTGGCCTCTGGCTTTAAACTTCAGCCTTTCTTAGTCTCCTCTCCTCAGAAATGTAATAGCCTGGTGCCTGATAAGTGAATGCAATCACCTTTTAGTCTTCGATTTGTCACCCGTTGAATTGTTGAGTTGTATGTAATCATTCCAGCTTCACCAGTATCAGTTTGACCAGCCCAGAAATTCTAATGTAATTTGTTAGACCTCTCTTAAATCCAGCCTCTGGGATCCACTTTCACATTGCAATTTATACCCCACCCATTTTTTAAAACACCAGATTATTCATTCATTCTTGTTACTCATTATAACTTTTCTTCCTTTATAACAGTTTTCCTCAAATCCTCTTGAAAAGTGTTTAGTATTGTTGTATATAATATCCTCAAATACATAACTCTACATTCATTCAATTGTATTCTGAACTTTTTGCCTATATTACAAATAAGGAAGGAAGAAAAGTTGCCTTGTAGAAATATGATTTTAGCTTCTCCTGTAGTATTTGTTTTACAATGAAACAGTACTCATTTAATGGCTTCAAGATGGCTGCAAGAAAGTTTTGATCCAAATCCACAGCTATATAAACAGATGCTTCTAGTACCAGCATATTTTTAAAAATAATAAATATATAAATAAACTAAACTAAAACTAATATTAAAACCAATAAATGACATTAAAAGTCCAGAGTTCTTGCCTTATGGCTGAAATAATTATTCAACCAGGGAGGCAAAACAATATCAATTAGCATGAATTTAACATGAAGGATGCATAAATTTAAAATATAAAATTCCCACATGCAATTGCTTTTAAAATAAAATTGTATGTTTCTTTTATGTAAGCTAAATGAAATATCGACACATACATAATGTACCTATAGGGAACTCCTAAATTTTCCTGTGATAGCAAAACTTGGAGCAGATTAGTTATCACCTCTCTTGAATCCAGATATCTACTTCTTCTTGCTGAAGTGACTCCCCAATTAATTCCTCGTTCACTGTTGCCTACTAAGGTTCTAAAGAAATTTCATAAAGTTCTTCTTTTCAACAAACCTGCAGATTTAGCCCTGGATTTGCCAGTTATATAAGCAAAAAAAAAAAAATCATCATTATACCGTCTCATGAAGATTAAACTAGTTTGAACTATTTTTTTTACATATATATGAAAGAATACTGAATAACAATATACATCAAATTGTTAAAATAGCTCATACTTCACTGCCTTATAGGATATTCCTAATACTTAAAAACTATTTTTCTTAGAAAAACAAGGTCTTGGAATTTATACAAAGCAGAATTTGGTATCACATGAATAACACCTCTTACTGTACCAATACATGATAGAATATGATTTGAATAAATATTTGATATTTCTTTTGTTGGTATTAGTCTGGTATTTTTCTGAAGACCATACTGCATTAAAATGCTGCATTTAACTTATTATTTAACTTCAAATGCAAAGAGTAATAGAATATTATATTTGGAAAAGAACATGTAGATCATCCAGTACTACTTTTAATGCAAGAGAGATATTATAATACATGAAATAAATGATATATGATTGATATATGATGGTATGATATAAGATAATATGACTGAAGCTCTTCTATCCCTTCTTGGGAGATCCTCTTATAACATGTAAATATTTTGAGGGATAAGCCATCACTTTTTGGAAAGTTATAAGTATTTGATACTAATTTTACTTATTGAACTGTTGTTACTTTCCTTATAACTTTCAAGCCTTGGTTGTCTAATCTCTCTACAAAAGTTTTTGGCTGTTCACTCATACACCTTCAAACTCTGCTCATTTTCCTCTGACTCTGGAATTCCATTTGTCCTGAACTCTCCTGATAAAATTCTTTTACTAATTCTTAAAACACAATGGTTAAAAAATTAAAAAAAAAAAAAATACATGGTTTCAAATATGAGCTCTTCTGCTCAGGAGTCCTTCTCTATTCCATGCCAGAAGAAACTAAATCTACCATAGAATGGTAGAAAATGACCATAGTGTCATTTTCTCCAAGATCCCATTTATTTCTTTAATATTTATTTGTTCTATATTGTTCAGAATTAATAACAGAAAATCAACTGTAATCTGTGACTATTGCTATGAATCACAACCAAAATTAATCTCTATATTCTGCAGGAATATTTATTTACTAATTGATTAGGTTCATTCAGGAGGTAGGGAGAATGAGCAGCCTCTCATATGATGAAGATTTGTTGCATGGATACTCAACAATGTTAAGAGGAAAAAGCCATCATTGCATTTCCTCTGTTAGGCATAATAGATGAAGGCAGGTAGGGGTGGGAGTTGGGGGAGGAGGGGTGGGGTGGGATATCTTTTTTAGGAAATTCAGTAGCCTTAGGAACCAGTGCCCTATTATCATGTCTTCAGAAGCAGATATTCTTGGTCTCTTCCCAAATTCTCCAAACTGTTGATTCTGCTAATCTTTTTTTATTTTTCTGCTCCATTCTATCCCTTCCAACTCTGTCTGTGATAGTCAGTGCTCAGTAAAATAATATGATTGATTTGGTTAGTCACTATTTAATCTATTCAATATATAGTAACTGTTAGGTGGAGTTCTCATCTCCACCTAACACCTAGGTTACCGCACAACTTACAGGTTGTAATTACGGGGATATATATAGTTACTTTTGGAAGGGCCTTGATCATTGTTTGGGGTGACTGCAGCAATGTGTGACAAAAAGTATGGAAACATGTTTGTAAAAATATTTGCCACTTTCCCCAGTAGAATGATATACCTGGTGACATGACATTCCAAGCTTTATGTGCTATGTAGCAAAACATACTTTTAACTTTTCTTTTGTGAAATTACAGTTTGAATCTAAACTAATGGTTACTATCCTATTTTAAGTTTTTTCTAGCTATCATAAATGCTTACCTGAGTAACTTAGGTTAACATTTATGATTGACATTTATAATGTGATTGGCATTTATAATCCCAACTCAAATTCCCTCTATGGAAGCATAATAACATTAGCACCCACCTCCCTTCCCAAGGCATCAGAACTCACAGTCTTATGTAACGTGATTTTTTTACTCTCATAAAATCAAAGACAGATCAGGAATCAAACTAACATTGCTTCAAAACTGTATGTAATTGGGGATACAAATTTTTTAAGAAATCAAAGTTTCTTCTGCCTAGGTAAGTCTTGCTTCTGAGACAATCAGATCTTTTGAAATATGATTATGAGACCAAACAAACTATGTAAGAGGAGAAAAAACATCTAAAGTAAAGGCTTGGCTGAAGCTCCCTTCAGTTTTAAATCCCAATTGTCAAAATTACTAATCTCACACAAAATTGCAAGAAATATCCACAATACTCCATTCCATAGCCATATTTGTTTTCCTTTTATGGATTTTATAGTAGAGACTGATTTAATCACAGTTAACTTCCTGATCATGCCTTGAACTCCTTCTAGTCGGCCTTGTAAGAAGTACATGGGCTGTTATATTTCACTATCTACTGTGAAACACCTACCACCTGGACACAGTAAAGGTGTTTTTAGTGTCTTTTTGTGTAGTAGTGTCTTACTATGTTTTAAGTATATGTTTCTGCTGCTGATTTAAGTCAAAGACTTGAAAATAAAAGACAAGAAATTGTTGTGTATAATACCATTTTTATGGAGTACAAATATGGTAGATTGAATTACATACTGCAACTTAGACATGTTCTTAATCTTAATTCATATCCCTGCTGGTGTGAAGCATTGCAAGTAGAGCTTTTTGAAGACATTATTTTTAGTTAAAGAGTGGCCCAACTGAATGAGAATGGCCCTTAATATGGATCACTGTAAACCTTATAAAGAGAAAGAAATAAGAAGCCAGAGTGCGAGAAAGTCATGTGTGGAGGAAGTCAGAAGTCAGTGGAAGCAAAGAAAGAACGAATGGCCATGTGACACAAAGCAAGGCTACATGCCTAGGATCCCCAAGGATCTCTGGCAGCCACCAGCAGAATGATATAGACTTCGGGGAAAACACATCATCCTGCTGAGCCCTTTATTTTGACTTCTCTTAGGCTCAAAGCCAATAAATTCCCATTGTGGTATTTATCATGGCATCTAGTAAATTAGAACAGTAAATTGCTACACAAAATTAAAACCTCATTTTTGTCTTTCAGTCTTAGATTGATTCTGATTTTAGTGCTGTAAATGTGTTTGCCTACAGAAAAGGCTAAATAACATGAAGAATCACTCTGAACTGTGTTTACTACAAAGGCTTCCATCCAGCATGAAAGTAAAGGGAGAATATTTCACAGAGAGTGAAGAATGAAATCAGACATTATGAAATGAGTAAATCACTCTCTACATAACAAAAAAAGAAAATTCGACCAATTGTAGTTTATCTCTCATTTTCTTATGTTGCAAACTTTTAGTTGATTTTATCTTTGCTTATTTAACTTTGTATCTTTCCCTAGCAATGAGGAATAGAAAACTAAAAGACAAAATGATGGATAAAAGCAGTGTATGATATAAGCAGAGGAAGGTTCTTCTCTGCACAAGCCCTGAGTTATATTAAATTATCTTCTGTGCTGCCACTCGGTTGAAACATATGATCCTAAATTTAATCAGTTGGGAAATACAGATAACTCAAGTTGAAAATTCCTCATTCTGCTAATGTTGAAAATCATATCCAGATTACTTATATGGAACATGTGTAAGAATAAACCAATGTGATCTATGAGGAATGGATGTCATTTTTGGTTGCCAGAGGAAACAATGTAAAATTATAGTATGATGTTGAACGTAAGGTATTAAACATCACCATCATCTTCATCATCATCATCATATCAAATTTCCTCCTTCTTACAGGCGCACTCTTGCACACAATGACAATAATGGCTTAGCCAACTAACATTATGAAAGTACCACAGTTATTTATTTATTTATTTTTTCATTTATTAGAGAGGCTATGGCTTTACAGAACCATCATACATAAAATACTGGATTCCAATATATATACCACCCCTCCCATCAATATCTTGAAATGGTGTGGAACATTTGTTTCAATTGAAGATAGCATATTTTAATAATTACACTATTAATTCAAGTCCATATTTAACTTAGGGTTCACTGTGTAATGTAGTTTCATGGATTTTTAAAATTTTTAAATTGTTAGCATATATATACAATCTAGCATTTCCCATTTTAACCATATTCAGATATATATTTCAGTGCTGCTAATGGCAGTCACGATGTTGTGCTACCATCACCACCATCCATTACCAAAACATTTCTAACATGCTGAATCAGACCCTGTACATTTTAAGTCATAAATTCTAGATTCTGACACTATGAATTTGCTTATTCAAATTGTTTCAAACAGTGAGATCATACATTATTTGCCCTTTTGTGATTGGCTCATTTCACTCAACCTGAAGTCTTCAAAGTTCATCCATGTTGCTGCATGTATTGGGACTCCAATCATTTTACAGCTGAATAATATTCCATTGTACATAATATATATAAAAAACACATTTATTTATCCATTCATCAGTTGAGGACACTTGAGTTGCTTCCATCTTTTGGAAATTGTAAAATAATGCTATTATGAACATTGGCGTGCACATATCTGTTAGAGTCCAAGCTCTCAATCCATGTGGGTATACAAGTACTAGGATTGCCAGGTCATATGGTAGTGCTATACTTAACTTTCTCAGGAGCCACCAAACTGTCTTCCACAGTAGCTGCCCCATTTTACATTGCCACCAGCAAAGAATGAGTGTTCCTATTTCTCCCCTTCCTCTCCAACACTTGAAGTTTTCTGTTATTTTTTTAATAGCAGCCATTCCAATGAATGTGGAATGGTATCTCATTGTGGTTTTGAATTGCATTTCCATGATGGCTAATGCCATTGAATAATCTTTTTATATGTTTTCTGGCCATTTGTCTATCTCCTTTGGAGAGATATGTGTTCAAGTCTTTTGCCAATTTTTAATTGGATTGCTTGTATTTTTCTTATTAAATTGGAGGATTTCTTCATATATTCTGGGTATTAGTCCTTTATTAGATATGTGGTTAAACAATATTTTCTCCTGTTGTGTTGGCTGTCGTTTTGTCTTTATGATAAAGTCTTTTGAAGATCAAAAGTTAAAATTTTGTTAATGTTCCATTTATCTATTTTTTTTCTTTTGTTGCATATGCTTTGGGTGTAAAATCTAAGAAATCATTACCTAACACAAGGTCCTGAAGTTGCTACCTTGTGTTTTCTTCTAGGAGTTTGATAGTTATAACTCTTATATAGTTAAGGTCTTTGATCCATTTTGAGTTCATTTTTATGTATAGTGTGAGGAAATGGTCCTCCTTTCTTTGTCAATAGAGATTGACTTTTCCCAGTGCTGTTTGTTGAAGAAACTATTCTTTATCAATTGAGTGGTCTTTACCACCTTGGGAAAAATAAGTTGACCATAAATATGAGGGTTGGTTAATGAGCTCTCAGTTTGATTCTATTGTTCTGTCTGTCCTTGTGCCAGTTCCATGCTGTTTTGATTACTGTGGCTTTGTAATAACTTTTAAGATCAGGAAGTGTGAGCCCTCCAACTTCATTCTTCTTTTTCAAGATTGTTTTAGCTATTCTGGGTCACTTACCTTCCCATATAAATCTGATGCTTGGCTTTTCTATTTCTGCAAAGAAGGTTGTTGGAATTTTTATTGTGATTCTACTGAATCTATAAATTACTTTGGAAAGTATTGATATCATATTGCTATTTAGTATTCCAATCCATGAACTGGTCATATCCTTCCATTTATTTAGGGCTTCTTTAATTTCTTTTAGCAATGTTCGTAGTTTTCTATGTGTTGTCTAGCTCTTTGGTTATATTTATTAATAGAGATTTGATTTTTTTAGTTACTTTTGTGACAGGAATTTTTTTTTCTTGTATTTTCCTTCTGATCGTTCATTGCTTACACATAAAAACACTACTAATTTTGGGATGTTGATCTTGTACCCTTGAATTCTGCACTTAACTGAATTCATTTCTTTGCTCTAGGCATTTTGTTGTAAATTTTTCAGGATTTTCTGTATATAAGATCATATCATAATAGGAAAAGTTTTAATCCTACTTTTTCATTTCCAATTTGGATGCCTTCCCTTTTTTTCTTTCTTCCTTTGGCCTAATCACTCTGCATGAAATTGCAGTATGGTGTTGAATAACTAGTGACAGCGGCCATCCTTGTCTTGTTCTTGGTCTTAGAGGGAAAGCTTTCCATTGTTTCACCATTAAGTAAGAAGTTAGCTGTGGGTTTTTCATATATGTTGAGGAACTTTCCTTCTACCACTAGAGTTCTAAGTGTGTTTTTTTTTTTTCAAAAAGTGGTGCTATATCTTGTCAAATGTCTTTTCTGCATCAATTGAGATGACCATGTGTTTGGACTTTTTTTTCCTTTGTTCTGTTAATGTAGTACATTACATTAATTTTCTCATGTTGAACTAACCTTGGGTACTTTCTCTTTTCTATATGTTTTTCATCTATTTTCCTTGTGGCTATCATGGGGGTGAACCTTAACATCTTAAATATATAACAATTATATTTGGTTTGATACCAATTTTTCAATAGCATGCACATATCCCTTCCTATACCACTATGCCCCCTTACCTTTTTTCCTACCTGTTATCACTTATAACTTTGTACGTTGTATGAAACCTAAATTTATTATTACTTTTTATGCATTTGCCTTTTAGCACAGGAAATAAGCAGTAGAGTTACATACTAAACAATACAATATAATAATACTGGCATTTATAATTACCCAAATGGTTACCTTTATTGCGAGTCTTTTTTTCTTGATGCTGCTTTGAACCACTTTCTATGTCCTTTACTTTCAACCTGAAGAACTCTCTTTAGCATTGCTTGTTGGACTAGTCTAGTGGTGATGAATTCCCTCAGCTTTTGTTTATATGAGAATGTCTTAATCTCCCCTCATTTTTGAAAGGGATTCTAGCTGAATATAAAATTCTTGGCTGGCGGTTGTTTTCCTTCAGCATTTTAAGTATTTTACCTATTGCCTTCTTGCCTAAATGGTTTCTAATGAGAAATTGACACTCAATTTAATTGTTATTCCCTTATACCTAAAATGTTGCTTTTCTCTTACAGCTTGCAGAACTCTCTTCTCTTCCTTTGCATTTGATAGTGTAATTAATATATTCTTGTTTTTTCCTGTTTGATATTCTCCCAGCTTCTTGGATATGAATAACCACATCTTTTGCTAAGTTTGTTGTCTTTATTTCTTTGACCGTTCCTTCTGCCCTTTTTTTCTTTCTCTTCTGGGGTTCCCACAGTTCATATATTTATGCATGTGCTGCTTTGGATCTATTATGTATCTAAGAAAAGTCATGTTTTAATCTTCATTCAATCTTGGGGGGCAGCTATTTCTTTTAATCCTGATTCAATATTGTAGGTGGAAACTTTTGATTAGGTATCATCACAGATATGTGACACATCCAGTTGTGGGTAGGGCGCATGGTAAGATGGAGATTTGACACCGCCAATTCCAAGTGCGTCTTGATTAGTCTTGTGGAATCCTTTAAAAGAGGAAACATTTTGGAGAGAGTCCAAAATGAAAGATGCCTCAAAGCCGACAGAGCGCAGAGCTGACACAGATGCTGGCACTTGGAGAATAGAGACATGAATGTTTGGAGATGCTTAGAGCCCAAATGATGTTGCCGTGACTTAAGCAAGCCAGAATCTGGAGAGAGCTGGGGAAGCCAAGAGATGATAGCCAGCCCTGGAAGCCAGAGGCCAGCCACACAACTACCCAGCTGACAGAAGCCTTCCTGACCCATCAGCCCTCCTTGAATTAAGGTATCTTTACCTGGATGCCTTAGTTTGGACAATTTTATGGGCTTAGAGCTGTAAACTTGCAACTTATTAAATTCCTCTTTTTAAAAATCATTGCATTT
This sequence comes from Tamandua tetradactyla, assembly GCF_023851605.1. Taxonomy (NCBI): domain Eukaryota; kingdom Metazoa; phylum Chordata; class Mammalia; order Pilosa; family Myrmecophagidae; genus Tamandua; species Tamandua tetradactyla. The sequence continues at coordinate 134,240,560 of NC_135330.1, read as the reverse complement.
CATGTATATCGCATTCCAGCAGCTTACAAACCAATACAATGCACTTGATGGACTCCCAGAGCTGTACAAGGTTATTTTCACTTTTAATATTTCTTTTTCTTTCTTCTCCTCAGCCTGGCTTATTTCAAGTGTCCTGCCTTCAAATTCATTGATTTGTTTCTTCTGCCAGCTCCAATCCATTCTTGAAATCATCCTGGGCATTTGTTCATTTTAATTATTGTTGTCTTCAAGCCCAGTAGTTCTGTTTGATTCCTCTTTAAAATTTCTCTGTACTTAGATGCTGATATTGTTCATTCTTGGTTTTCCTGATTTTTCTTTTAGTTCTTTCTCTGTACTTTCATTCATCTCCTTAAGCATTTGTAAGACCATTTTTTTAAAGGCTTTGCTCAGTAGGGACACATTTTTTACTTCATTTGTGCTTTCTGTAGTTTATCTGGTTCCTCTGGAGCAGCCATCATTCCCTGTTTTCTTGTCCTGTACTCTCTTGTTGAACACTGTGCATTTTATTATTTTTTTTAATGTTATCTCTGGGATTTTTTCATTGGGATATCTGTTTCTTAGATTTGTAAGCAGCTAGTGATAAGACAGATATTTTCTTCAGCTTCAGACCTACCAATTAGGAAGGTCTGCTGAAGGCAAATTCGGTATGCAGGATTTTCTTTGTTTGGGCCTCTGTCTTATCCAGGGCTTTTGCTTGTTAGTTGTTAGCTGTTTTGTAATTCCCCTGTTTACAGGAATTTGATTACATCTTATGTTTCCCATAAGACAGATCTCCTCTCCTGAGTATTTGAAGTTGGCAGGTCTTTTTTCCAGACCATCCACCTCTACATTCCTTTTGATGTCTCAAGCTGCTTTTGCCTAAAGGGGAAATTGGGGAAGGAAAGTCACCCTGGAAAGGGCTTTCCAAAGTTAATATTTCCCAGCCAAAACAGGGCCAGGGACCCACCGAGGGGGCACAGACCAACTCCAAAGTGCCCTGGGGAGGGGATCAGGAAGGACGCCAAGTGCTTCTTCGATAGTTGCACGATGCAAATGCAGCGCAGCCCTTCAGCTAACTGTTCCCCACAGCTCTGAGGAAATGCTGTGTCTCTAAATATTCACTGCCTCTTCCTCTCTCTGGGAAGGGTTGAACCAATGGCTGCCACCACCTTTGTCTAGGTAGGTTGAAACAATAGCTCCCCTTAGGAGCCAGGACCCAGGTATCTGAGTTTGCTAATCCAAGCCCATAATCAGTGATTGCCCATGTCTTCCCTTCTTGGGGAGGGAGATTTTATGTCCTCTCTCTCAGCTAGCCAAGGACTGGATCCCACAGCAACCTGCCATGAGAGTGGGGGATGGGCACCAGTAGCTTCCATGTGGAGAGAACAATTTACTGTTCCTTACCATAATTTATCAGCTTCTACTTTCTGCTCTTCCCTGGATGCTGTATGGTGTTCTGACCTCCATTGTTTTAAGAGATCTTCATTTCAGACAGTTCCTACCTGTTTAATAGTTGTTTAGGTGGAGGGACTGAACCCTGAATGCCTTATTCTCCATTGCCACAGTTCTTAAGCAATAAAGACAAAAAATTTACATAATGTAATTGAATAATTAACATGAATTCAGAAGGTGGATGGGGAGAATGGGACTCAAGAAAAGATAAATCTCTGATAAACTCTACCTAATACTTAGATTTTATGTGAAAGGATAAAGTTTCCAGACTATCAACAGTTGTTTTCTATTGAAAATGCCACAACTTATTTGACTGGCCTTATTGTTTGTTTGCAGTTTATTTGACTTAACTGACAGAATGCACCAGATTATTTTTCCTGACATTTAAATATATCCATAAAGTGACTCTAAATTGGTGATTGCTTGCCTTGTTGAGTTTTTGCTCACTCCTACAAAATGACATAATGCTGACAGTCCTGCCATAAATATACTGTTGAATTAATCAAATAATATGAGTAGTCAATACTATCCTGGCTCTAAAAAAATAGACAGCAAGCACTTAAAATCCAACCAGTCCTTATATTAATATTCCTAGCAGAGTCCTTTGACTAATAACATCTCAAGTTTAATACCACAAAATCCTGGAAGTATAATTACTGATAGAGCACGCATTACAATATACTATGATTTGAATATGCAAATTATATATTTACTAAAATAAATGGAAATATAAAACCACTGGAACTTATTTATATTCCTTAATGGTTACATTTCCGTCACCATCTAATAGCCTTAAGTTTATGACAGAAAATATTTGAAGACTAGCAAATAGAGGCATAAGTAGAAGTTGATATTGTTGACAAAACCTTATGAATATATTCATGAAAATAAAACTATATTTCAAAGTATTTACTTCTGTAGTGTGTAAAGATAGGTAATATACATGCACCCATCCATAAAAAGAGAAAAACCTTCTGATGTAATATCCAGTCTGGACTTTACTCAGTCTGGTTCCAATCACAGTATATTATTTCATCTATTAAAGTGGTCACTTAAAAAAGTTGGGGGCAAAATTGCCTTGAATTTGAACATTTTTACCTGTAATAATACATGTATCAATATAATAGGTATACTTTAAAATACAGAGATCCTAGGTCTAATGATGTAATTGATATAGTTTGTTATGTAATGAAAACATGAAACTCACATTCCTAAACTTATACAAGAAATTTATTGTTGAAAATCCGTATGTACATATTTATGGAAGACCCTGAGAACTGGTTCATATAGAAATGTAAGTTAACTCCATTTGCACTTCCTTCAGGTTCTGTCAAGCCATCTGGGCAGGTTTGAAGCTATTATATACCCCAGAAAAGCCACGTCCTTTAATCCTCATTCAATATTGCCAGGTGGGATCTATTTCATTGTTTCCGTGAAGATGTGACCCACCCAATTGGGGGTGGAAACTTTTGATTAAACGGTTTCCCTGGAGATGTGTCTCTACCTATTCAAATGGGTTTGCTTACTGGCACCCTTTAAGAAGGAACCATTTTGGGAAAGGCTTTAGAGCTGAGAGAGCCACATGGCCAGAGATCTTTTGTGATACAGTAGGAGAACACCCTGGGGGAATCCTTATGAGACCAGTTGCCAGGAGAGAAAGCTAGCAGATGTCACTGTGTGCCTTTCCAGCTGACAGGTGTGTTCTGGACCCATCAGCCTTTCTTGAATCAAGGTACCTTTCCATGGATACCTTATTTTGGACATTTTCATGGCCTTAGAACTAAACTTGCAACTTAATAAATTCTCTTTTAAAAGCCATTCCGTTTCTGGTATATTGCATTCCGGCAGCTTTTGCAAACTAAAACACCATCCGACATCATCAGGTAACTCAATGAGTGTGAAATGGTGTTAATAAAAGTGTTAGCTGTTTTCTGGAATGATGTTTTCTCTAAATGTATATACAGTAATGCATAAGAAATAGTAAATACAAGGAGTATAATGAGATGACTTTAGAGAGGAAAGAAATTCTTTCCTGGACCCTAATACACTCAAGTTTGTATAACACATTGCCTTGAAGATGTTAAAAAGAGTGTCACATTCCAGTTTTAAAGTCTCGTCAGGACTGTGTATGGACATATGTTTTCAATTCTTTCAATGTTCCCTTCTCTCTGAGTCTTAAGTATAAGCCCACAGATGCTGAACCTTTACTCAGTTTCTCCAAGAAGCCCACAGTTGTCACCACAAAATATAGCCAGTCTCCAACATCTTTCAGTAGGATCTTCTACTAAAGTCTCATGTTTCCTCAGGTGCTGATCATATGCCCTGAGTTTTTTAATCAGTTAATTTCTATACCCTTTGCTTTTGTCTTGACTTTTTCTTGAAGAATGCTGTTGTGTGTGTGTGTTCTTTTTACTGTAAGAGATTGTCAGTGAAAAAGGTATTGGGCATTTGTTTATTTTTTGGAGGAAGTGATGGATAGTTTAGAGTCTTTCTGTTTTTATTTTGAGCTGGGATATAAATTGTAAAGTTTGCACATATTGCCTTTTATGGAAATGCCTTGGACAAGTCTACAAAGTCACTGTCGTGCTTCCTGGTATAGGTTTTGCTGCTTTTGTAATTTCTGCTGTTGTTAAATTAAAGAATTCCAGGTATGATTGACTTATACTGTTCCTTTCTGTTATTTACCAGATACAAATTTGTGGTTATATATTTTAAAATTACATTTAAAAAAATCCTTCACTATTTCTCTGTAGCATTTCTTTTTTTTTATTTTTTAACAATACATATATCAAAGTAATAATTGCATGTTAAAATGCATGAGATCCTAAGCCTAATAGTAAAATTGATTTAGTTTGTTATTAAATAAAAGCTCTATTTCATATCATTAAGCTAAGAATGGACCATATAATTAGAGTTTAGTGATCTGTCTTTATTCGATCAGTTGCCAAAGATCTGTCTAAATCAACATTCATAGTTACTATCAAGAATTTTATAGTGTACATAAAAGTGAAAGCTAAACTATTCACATATGTGTCTGCTTCTTTAGCATAAAAACACAGATGTTTCCAATTAAAATTCTGAGAAGTTTTTAGTTTACTTGTCTTAATTGAAATAATAAAAAAATAATAGGACTGTCAGTTAATTTGTGAATCCACTGTAATCCGCAGTGAAATTAATTTCTTTCGGTAAGGGTAGGCGTGCACTTTAATATTGACTTTCAATTTACAACTATCATTTATTGCATATTCTAATGTAAATAATGGGCATGTGTGAGGTGGGGGAATAGTTGCAAGGAATGTATGTAACATTTAAGGGAGAGCAACCAAGCAGGCAGCTTTAATTTATACCTCAGGCAGTGTCTTTGGTGTTTGGCTCTGGCAATGCACTATAAATGTAGTAGTTCTGGTAACATGTGCACAAGTAACTCCCAGGGAGGGTTTGAAGCATCCTGAAATAACCCCAGAACCCCTGGTCTTGAATAGCCCTGTAGTCAAGAGGAGGAGCACTCATGTAACCAGGCATTTTCCTTACCAAGGGAGCTGTGTTTTAGAGGAGGATGCAAAATCAACTGTATTGTTCCCAAGCAACAAGACCGCAGCAATTTTAAATGACACTTGACCTAAATAATAATTTGGGGGCTTTTTAATATCTCACAGCTGTAACTCATCAATTTATTTTGCTTTGTTGTTGTTCTTTAAAAATAAAAAATCCCCGCTATGCCATAGATTGACTTTGACAACTGAAATATGTTTTGAACTTTATAAACATAAGCACTTTATATAAACTGTCTTCTGGTGAATAGCATGTCTAAATCTCTAGTAGGTTGAGGGCAGAAAAATGTATCTGAAAATTGCTATCCTCCTTTATATCTTTAAACCATATTTTTTATCTGACCTAGTATGAAGTCTAAGTCAGATATGACAAGAAAGCCCAATAAATTGAAGACAGTTTAAAGAGTTAGGATGACTCGGTTATATAACAGCTCTTGCAGTGTTACCATTGCCTTTCAGTTTTAACAATTACACAAAGAAGAAAATCAGAGAATCATGGAAAATGATGGTGAGAATATTGTACCAGAAAATTCTATAATATGAATGCCAATCCTCTAAACATAAGTTCTACCTTTGAGTGGGCTACTATAACCTGTTAATAAAATAAACTGTTTTATTAAAAATAATAAATTTTCTATACAAAATAAAGGACAGTGACTACAACAAATCTGAGATTCCAATTATTGTACACATTAGTGAGTCCATTTGATTTCAACCAAAACCAAAGATATTTGGGCTTTTAATTGTTTTTAGCAACCTTATTACAGACAAAAGAACAATTTTCTACAGGCATTTCAATATTGGATTTTACTGAAAATCTTCTGGTTTTTCCTCCCCAGACCACAGTGAAATTGCAGGCCAGAGATTAGGAATTTAGATGTCATAGAAGATTAACAATGTATACAGAGTTTATTTTTAAAATATCATTTTTATCCCTTTCTTCACAACTATTTAGCCATGCTAAGAAAAAAAAAAAACTTTTTGGATCAAAATGATGATTGTATCACCATACATTAAAATGTTTAATTCAGTGAGATAATGGTAATACGTTTTTGTCACTATGTGTCAAATTTTGGCCAGAGGTGAGCAACATGAATGTGGATATCTCTGAGAGTAATTTTAAAACTCTGAACAAATCATTTGTGTTTATGCTCTCCATAAATAAAATTAGTTTTTAAAATATTTCTGCACTTACCAATTAAGTCCAAATTTTCTACACTTCTACAACTGTAGAAACAAAACCTGCCCTTGGATTCTCTTAAGTGCAGTATTTGCTTTTTCAACTTTAAATGCTTCTCTTTTTTAGTGTCTTGCAAAAACCTATGTTTCAACCTGAATTACACTAACTGCACACATATAAGTCAATTATATTGTCCTCTCCAATAATGCTTGAAAGATGGAAAGCTTGTAATAATTAATAGCTAATACTTTATGGTACGTAGATCATCAGATATTTGTTTCTTAATTGTTTTATATCATTGAACTATTCTTAGCTTATTAAAATTGAGATATTCCTAATTACATATTAAAACCACATTTAAATAATTATTTCAGAACAGAAATAATTACCATTTTAATAACTTTGAAAACATTGATAAAGATATGAGATACAAATGTTTGTATTTTATTTGTTAATGAAATATTTATCAGATGCTGACAAAGCAAAACTACAAGGAATTACCCTGTATTTTAAATTTGATAAGAGTGACAAAATAGACTGCAGTGCTAAGGACTCAGAAGAATGACATAAATGTAAGAGGACGCTAGTCATTTATGCTTCCCTTGTGCTTCAAGAGGCACTCCCAGTGCCCCTGGTCATAAATCCCATGTAAAGTGGGACACCCACAAGTCAAAGTTGCCAAGAAACTATGGGTTTGCTGCCTTTTATGCCAGAGGTCAACAAACTCTGGCCCATGGGCCAAATCTGGTTTTAAATAAAGCTTTATTGCAACACACCTATACCTATTCCTTTATATATTGTCTCTGGCTGCTTTTACTCTATGATAGCAAAACTGAGTAGCTGCATCAGAGACTGTATGGTCCACAGATCTACCATATTTATCATCTGGACTTTTTATAAAAAGTTTTCTGACACCTGTTTTATACCAATAAGCTGAAGAAGGGACTATATTAGTGTTCAATTGTCTACCTAACTGACTAAGCAAATGCTTGCTATGTTACACTTACATCATTCTATTTCTATTTCATTAACTGTCATCAGGACTGGAACATGTTGAAAAAATGCACACACACCCCCTCCACTCCACCACCACTCAAATCCATCTCTTTGATTGGGTATATCTCATTCTTTTCCAATTTTTAACAACCCCACTGATACATAGAAATTTTACTTTAATATAGCAACATCACAGCCAAAAATTATAAAATAAAAACACAATATTAAATACCATGACAATTCTCATCAGGAAAAATCAAACAAGCCCACTTCAGTCTTGTACCAAGTGACATAGTTGGAGTTTTATTCATTAACTTTTAAAGCTAAAACTATTTGATCTGAGCTTCCAGGCAGTTCATTAGCTTTTCAAGTCACACTTTCTTCGGTAAATTAAATTCAACATCCAGGATGGCTTCAGTGAATATCTATCCAACTCAAGAAGACATAATGAGTATCAAAGCAATGATAGTTTATAATCAGAAACATCATTATCAAGCAAAAGGCTCAGTGCCAGGCTGAACAGTGTGAATCTTATTTCCTGATTTCTGGCCTTTTAGGAACATACCTGTTGAGGTTCCTAAATTATTATGGTGCCTTCTCAGCACACTTGTCATGAGAACACTAAGGTAGCTACTTCTAGGGTTCATATATGTACGGATCTTCTCCCATGCCATGCAGATGGAAAGTAGCCATTTCAGGCTCATTAAAGTTGAGTACTGTGTGATAGCTCTGGCTGATATTTATTTTGAATCCAAGTGACTTGAGTCACATACAATTTGAAGCATTGAAGACTGACACATGATCCTCTAGCTGCTTCTTTCTCATTCTTGGATGGATATAAAGGCTCAATATTGCACAAGATTGAAACAGCCTGGATCACAAACTGTTGCATGAATGTAAGCTGTCATAAATTGCTGCTTCCACCCTTATAGATTTTGAGATAAACAAGAAATAAATCTTTATTTTCATAACACCACTGAGGTGTTCGTGTTCTGATGTACTATGCCTAAAACAGATGCCTTTCACTTGAACTCTCTGTAATCTCAAATCAAGTTCTCAAGTGCTTCCCACCCTTTCTCTTTAACCTGAATAGTAGAAAATATGAAGAATTGAACTATTATATTCACTTTTATTATATTTTACCAACTTTCATCATGATCTTAATCAGTCACTCAACACCACAGCTATCACCTCTCCAAGAAAAACTAGAATACAAAAGAAAATGTCCCAACCATCAAGGAAAATGCTTGAAATATGTCCACAGTCCAACTCATGAGACAAAGGCATTCTAATCTCTGAAATCCAATGCAAGCTCCCGAAAGACTGAAAATAAAATATTAGCTGGTCAATATACTGTACCATATCCTCCCCTTAATGACAGTGCTAGCCTTATTTAGCATTTTCTGCTACCGAGGTAAGAATGTAAGCCTCCAGTATTTCAGCAGGCTTTAAATGCCGGAGCATTCTGGTGAAAAGGGGCCAGTACCAAGTTTAAGACCCATGACTGAAGTTTCAGATTTTCCCTTCCAGTATTCACATAGAAAACACAAAATCAGGGGGATAAAGCTTCAGAAATTTACCTTCACAGACTGAACTAGAAATGGTCCCAAATTTGGTAATACAACTACTCAGTGATCATAGCACCAGCTCATCTTTAACACTCACGCCTGAGATCTGCTATGCCAATTGAGGTGTAAATTTGTTGATAACTACCCAGCACCCCTCATGGAAGGAGAGGATTCAACTACACAGAAAGAGAAAACTGGGGTTCATAATTTGCCATATGGTGTCTCTTGCCTTGTTCCATTAATAGGTACATTTAGCATGCCATGGGAATTCAAAACCTGTGGAGGTACCCTGCTGCAACTTACTTATTCCCACCCGAAATAGGAAATATTTAATGTTCATATCCCCCATGTCAAGAGCTACTACTCAGAGTCCACTATTTGTGCCTGAACAACCTGGCTACCAAGTGTCAAAGCATCAGTGTGTCCTCCTGCAACTCAACCAGTAACACAGGCTAATGGACTGCCAGGACTTGATTCAGAAATAGAAACCATATCTCCTTTATGAAAACAGGAGCTACCACCACCTTTCAATGCTTTGCTTTTGGTAAGGACTTCTAGAATGAGAAGTTTGGTCAGGACAGGTGAGGTTACCACCTTCATGCAACACTATCTTTGGTGATGATGATTGCAGGCTCTTTTTGTTTAGGGAGGTTTCTTCTGTGCCCCCAAAGCTTCTGTTAGATTAGCTCCACCCCAGCTGCCTCTGCATTTCTTTTATTCCAGTCCTCTTTTCCTAAATCCAGAGCCCAGTTCTCTATCACCTAGATCGGCAACTAGACCATGAATAGCATGCTACTGAAACAGAAGGTCCAGGCTAGATAAACAAATACTGAGCCTCTCTCTAATATATCCTGTATTATAAAATTTGTAGAAGGTGATTTTTCTCTATGCCTGAAAGACACAAAAATTCATTTGACTTGAATAAAAATATGTTTGAGATATAGGTTCACTTTTCCTATCTGTAGGGCCTTGGTCAACACCACTATCAAAAATCTTACAGAGTATTTTGTTCACTGACATAGAACCATATATAACATATCTGCATCACTATCTTGCAACAAAGGAGATGTGGCAGTGGCCAACAATCATGGACATGTGTCCCAGAAGTCGCCAACATTAGAGAATTATGGAATGATCTTTTAAAGAAGCAGCTGGAGTACTGGACTGGAGATGATAAACTGCAAAGGTGGGTACTATCCACCAGGATACAGTTTATACCTACAATTAATGAGAACTTTATAGTACTGTGTGCAATTCATGGGTCTAGAAACCATAGGTTGAAAAAGGGAGTGGCCCTGCTTACCACGAATCCAGGAAGCCACTTTGGGAATTTCTGCTTCCTGTCTCACCTTTAAGTTCTGTGAGTATAGAGGTCCTGATTTATACAGTTGGATCACTTCCAGAAGAGGACACAATAAAAATCCTATTGAACTTTAAACTGTAGTTGCTGCCTGGTTAATTAGTTTATTTATAGCAAAAGACCAGCAGGTAAGAAAAGGAGTTGCCAAACTGGCAGGGAAATTTTTGATCACCAACAGGAAGAAGAGTATTTAAAGTACAGGTAAGGTTGTAGCTTAGATGATCCACCTGGCTATCTATTACTACCCCCATATCGAGTTTTAGTCAAACACAGGGAAAACTAGCAGCTGTAGCCTAAGAAAGACATGGTAACCAGGGCCACACACCTTTTAGTATTGAGGTGTACGTCACCCATAAAAAAAGTTACATACACTGGTAAATGTGCTCATCAGTGGTAAAAGGAATCAAGAATGGGAGGTACTGAATAGGTAATTTGTTGCCAAGGATATCAGTTGTTGATGGCTCACAGCTGTGAGCTCACTGGAACTCTCCCTTGATCACATGAACTGCTTTACCCATGGTAGTTTTGCCTCCTCCTACGGGATACAAAAATGTAGTCCACTTGCCTCAATTTGGGAAAATAATAAAGAGCCATGGCAATTCCAAAGCTTCCCACAGTTTGATTAAGGCATTATTTGCAAGTGTATAGCATTTCCCTCTACCAAAATCTGCCTTCATCATTTTCTTAAAGATATATCTCCCAAGAGCTCATCCTAATAATTCTTTGCATGCAACTCTCCATTTCAGAATTCTATCAAAGAGAACTCAGATAGATAGGAAAATTTCAATTTACATTATTCTCTTCACTCTTTTCTTTTCTTTTTTTAATATATATATGTATAAAAATATGTTTTTTACTTATTTTTTTTTTTATTAGAGAAGTTGTAGGTTTATAGAACCCACATGCATAAAGTACAAGATTTCCGTATACTACACAACCACCAATACTTGCACTGGTGTAGAACATTTGTTACAACTGATGATAGTGCTTTTTTGTAATTTTACTACTTTTTTTTTGACAGTAGTTACATTTGTTAAAACTGATGAAAGATTCCTTGCACTCTTGACTTAATGTACAAGACATGTTTTTTTAATCTGCTGACTGTTCCAAAAAAGACTTGTAGAGTAGAAAGGTCTTACTCAAGAATGACAGTTTAGCCTTGGCTGAAATTTATTTGCTTTATTTTTTTCTTCTGTTTTTTGGTTTTATTTTTTAATGGTTGCTATTTATCCTTTCATTTTGGTTAACTAATTTCCAAATCAGAAAACAAGCAGTACAAACAATGCACCAGTAAGTATACAAGTAAATAAGTGCATGTCTTCCTGCTGTTCATTGAATATCCACAGAAACCTACCTGTAGATACTGAAGTCAGTGCGGCCCACCTGGAATGAGCGACTTATACATGAAAGCTATAGGTTCACTATTATAACATTTTATTGTTATATCGGTGGAGGGGGCAAGTTACCACTCAAGATTCTAGCTTATAATAAATAAGACAATTATTTCCTATGTAAAGATAATGATTTTTTTATTCTACAGCTCATTGGGTCATAACTTCTACCACAGGCTGAACCATGGCTGTGGCATACCCCCAGAATCCACCATATGCTTAGTATATGTTGGGGACATAATGGTGAGCAAAAATAAGCACTGGACCCCAGAGCTTGGAGGAAGACAAGAATTAATCAAATTATTCTGATCTAATAAATGTATAAATGCAAATTAATAGTAAGTGTTCTGAAGATTAAAATAACAATATTATAAAATGAGAACACTAAATCAAACAATCCCTACAGTAAATGGTGGTTTAATGAAAAATTTTTGATTAGGTAATTATTGAGCAAAGCTACAAGGATAAGAGAAGGTCATTGCCAAAGACTGAAGGGTGAGAGGAATGGAATATGCAAAGTCCCTCTTGTGAGAGGGAGCATGGTAACTTTGCATAATTTAAAGTGATCAGTGGGTATGAAACTAAAAACAAGGGAAAAACAGGTGCATCAAGAAACAGAAGGGGAAAGTAGGAAAAAACAACCCAAAATCTTGGAGGCTGTGTTAAGGATTGCTTTACACAAGAACAATGTAAAGACCAGGAGAATTTTAAATAAGATGGCTCTGAATTCAATGTGTGCAAAAAATTAGAGTGGTGAAGAGTGAATGCAGGGATTTTTCCAGCCAAGCAAGCTGCTGTAGGAGGACATTATCATGACTGTTATCCAGAAGAAAAGATGTGTGGTTTTCACAAGCCAAAGATTTACCAAAGCATAGAAGGTTGCTGTATTTGCCAGGTTAAGTCCTCCAGTTTTCGATTCACTGACAGTAAACACTATGAAAAGGACTTCCAGAACTGTTTTGCGTTGCACGAGATCATTCAGGATGTATCCTCAATGCCTTTGACCTGCTTGTGAAAAGATTGAAGAAGCTGTTAGCAGGATCAAGATAGAAACAAATAAAACTGGAATCATGTGGCAGATGCAAGCGCAGGATCCAGTCACAAGGCTACATTGAAACCGAAGAAAGTGAAAACAGTCTGGAAACATGAAAAAAGGCAATCAGATAAGTAAACTGCAGAAGGAATTTAAATGTCACAATTCTGATGCTCACAGCACAACCTCAAGTGCCTGCCCAGCCCAGTCTCTTTGTTATAGTAACTAGTCAGTTGATTACTCGGATACCAAGATATCTTCTGGTTCGAACACAACACCAGTCTTTTCCTTTTCAGATCTCACATACTGGAAGAAACAGAATGTGTGCTGTGGAATTATCTACAAAGACCATTTTAAATTGTCATAGACCCACATCTGTTCAAGCCTTGCTGCAGCAATGAGAAAGCAGCTGTGGAGAAGCTTGAGGAGCAGGGGCAGAGCCTCTACCCACCTACATTCAGGAGTGGGGACTGGGGTTTATGGAGAAGAGGAATCAAATAAAGACTAATTTTGGAAAGACAACTGAACAGCAAAGTGATCTTCTGATTTTTAATTTGAATAGTTCCTATTTTGTGAAAAGACAATTTCTAGAATGGGTTTGAATGGGTTATTTTTCCCCCAGTTTCACAAACTCTAAAGGCAGTGTCTAGCTTACTGTTGTAGCTTGGAATCTGCTAGAATGCAAAATACCAGAAACGGAATGACTTTTAAACAGGTGAATTTATTAAGTTGCAAGTTTACAGTTTTAAGGCCATGAAGATGTCCAAATTAAGGCAAGACTATAAAAATGTCTAAAATAAGGCATCCAGGAAAAGATACCTTGGTTCAAAAAGGCTGATAATGTCGGATTTCTCTCTTGGCTGGAAAGACACATGGTGACCTCCTCTAGCTTTCTCTCCAGGCTTCTTAAATGGCTTCCCAGGGGCTCTGTCCATTCTGTTGGCTCTGTGGGTTCTGGTGGCTCTGAAGCTCTTTCCAAAATGGTTGCCTTTTAAAAGGCTTCAGTAAGCAACCCAACCTTGAATAGGCGAAGACACATCGTCATGGAAACAATTTTAAAAAATCCCTCCCAGCAATATTGAATGAGGATTAAAGAGCTTGGCTTTTCAAAAAGTACATAACAGATTCACATTGGTATACCTACTAAAAGAAAAAGATAATTGGCATAATATTTAAGATGCTGAGTATTTTTTAGGAAAGCTAAATGCTGTAATAAAGCTCTTTACAAGTTTTTGAAAATCCTCTTCTCTTGAATTAAATTAAGGGAATTTCAGGGGACAGAGATGAGATTTGCAATATGATAAACCATTTGTAGCTTTAGACTTTTTTATATTGAGAAGAAGTGGTATACTTTTTAGGTTGGCTGGCTGTACTTGTTTTCCCTCATGGTGATAAATCTGTCATAAATCAATGATATGATTTTCCCTTAGAGGTATTTATTAATAATTTTAAAATACTAAGGTCCTGTGGAAATTCAGATTATTTGAACCTGTACTACTGAAATATTAGGCAGGACAGACTAAGCTTTCTATTGCAAATACCTTGAAAGAGAGGACAATATAGAAGAGTCTGGTATTAATGAAGAGGACAGAGTGGAAGGTTTGGAGAAGGTAAGCAAGGGTGGAAAACTAGGCAGATATCATGACAGTAATGATGGCATGGAAGCGAACTGGGAACTTAGAAAACAATGCTTTGGAAATGAATTGATTAATAATAATATTAATAAAAGGCATGATGGGTTTAGTCCAAATCCTTTTTGAGGAGGGAGGAAATGGACTTAATGGGCATTACACTATATCTTTGGTGCAGTAGCAACCTCAGTCTTAGTTCAATAGAACTTGGGTGGGGTTACATCACAAGTGGGTTCTGTACCTACATCCTGATGGCCTGTGGGTTGGTGATTTCAATGGCTGCAGACTCTGAACTAGGGAGAAAAAGCTGTATTTAGTATTTAATGTATTCACTGCCATTCATTCCAAAGCAGCATAAAATTTAAAAATAGTGAAATGATCTTTTGAAACAATGAGAATCTGAATTTTATCTACCTTCTTTTTAGCTATCCTATTCACAGATTTCTTTTTGTCTCCACCATCTTTATTTCCTAGAATTGCATAGCCTTTCCTGAACAGTGTAGGGAAAGCATTCCCTACTGATGTAACTGAAGAGGTAGATGCTCATCTTCTTTTAAATGTCTTTATTTATCAAACTGATAAAATTACTTTTATCTTCAGAATTTGGGTAAGGGAAAGAGTAGGAATTAACATTTTTGAAAGCTATTATGTACCAGGCCGTTTTCACAATTGATACATTCACTTTCAATTCTTACATCAATCATGGGTGATAGTAATTATATCTTAACGCACTAGAAAATTGGCACCAAGAAACATTGTACAGCTTAAGATCATGTGGTTCTTCTTTTTTCCCTCCATTTGACTTAATCCTCCTGTAGAGCTTATAACCTATAGATAATTATCTCCTAGAATTCCATGAATATTATTTCTCAAAAGGCCTGATACATTAAAATATACATCTCAAATAGCACTAACATCTGAATTATCCTGTTCCTATATATCCCACAGCTCATTCTTCATCTCTCAAAGTTCAAAATCCAATTGGCACACTCTCTAAAGGTCATCTGATTCCACATGAATTCTTTGCTAAGATAAAGATTAAACTTTTATACATTATCACTTGAGAAGATCCACTTCCAGTACCATCCATAAACATAACCTCATAAGTTTTCACCTTGCCTAATATACCACACCTTTCAAACCTGGATTTACCTAATTTTTAAAGATTACATGGGTAATAATTCCCACTTTATTACAAGTACAGCCACATTTGTCCCCCTTTGTAGCCTGATGCACATAGTTAGCTCATTTATTCTTGTCCTTGTTTCTGAGACAAGAACTCTAGAATTGGACAAATTTGCCATTGAATGCAAAGAATATCACAAGGTATCAAAGAATGCAAACTCTGGAGCCAAATGGCCTGTGCTTAAATACAACATTTCTCAACATCTTTTTCCTCGGTTACTTTGTCGGTAAAGTGGAGACAGGTACTGCATAGACTTGGGATAAAGATGAAATGAGATGTATGGCAAATGCCTTACAGAGTACATATGAGCCTCCCTCCCCAAACCCAAGATTAAATGAGATAATTCATGTAAAATACATAGCCAGTGTTTGTCAAATAATGAGTTTCCAATACATGCTGACAACTACTACTATAATTAACAATAATAATAATAACAGTAACAACAATCTGTAATATGGAGACAATAGCATTTATCCTGCAGGATTGTTACAAGGTTGTGGTAAATTATATGAAGCAGTAATCTAAGCATCTGGCCCATTATAGGTGATGGATAAATAGCAGCTATTATTGGCACCCTAGTCTTCCATACCTCCTAATACTTTTGTCCATTAACAAGTACAATCCCTGTCATAAAACATCTTCTTGAGTTTTGTTTTAGAGTTATGAAAGTGAAAAAAATAGAGTAAAATAAAGAACCATATCTAATCCAATGCAAAATCATTTCAATTAACTCACTTCAACTATGGCGGTTTACTTATTTGAAAATTATTTCATTCAGCCCTTGGACCAATTCCTCACAGCACTATTAATGGTAGCAGCTCAAGAGATTTGTTGCTTTATTAAACACATCAAATTTGATTGACCTGACTTGCCCCAATATACATCAATATCACCCAAAATATTTCCATGTTTATAAAATGTTCTTCTCCTTCTATTCTCAGAGGCATTGGAGTACTGCTGGTTTTTAAAGCAAAGTTTCCCCAATTCCATTTCCTTCTTCGTCCTCTGGGAACCTGCTCTTTCAATTATCCCTGCACAGTATAAATTATTTAAGCTGTCCCTCTCAGTTGGCCCCAGCCCTTGTAATCTCCAGTGTCTAAGGCTTTGAAACATCTTCAGAAATGTTTCCTTCACAGAAGTTTTCTTCTCCTTTATTTCAGTTTTGCTTCCAAAATTTTCAAACAAATGGTATGTATTGGCCTCTAATTTAATCACCAACTCTCATCTTCTTAAGATACTTTTGAAAATCTTTTGGCTTCTGAGAATTTTCCCCTTTCAAAACTTGCCAATTACTTCTTCATCCTTAAACTCAAGTCTCTCAATCCTTCCTCTCCTTAGAACTCATTTTAGCATTTGACCACTCTTTCAAACAGTCAGAGGAAATGGCATGGAAAAAGGCATAAAAGCAGGGAAGCATTTCTCTGTTCTGGGAACACATCCAAGTTAAGTACCAAAAGTTGCAGGAATCAGGCAAAAGATAAAAAATCAGGCAAAAAGTTAAAATGTCAGGTAGGGAAGAAGAAGAATAAACAATTTCAAAGTTAAAATAAATTGGAGTTAGTAAAAGAAGTTTCAACCATCAGGTGTCACTGTCTAAATACTTATTGTGTACCATGCAGATCAAATTTCGATTTAACTTGGTTATGTGTATATGTGTGAATTGGGCACAATTAGCTCAAATCAACAAAGAGTCTGCTAAAACATTACCAAGCTAACTGTTTTTCTCTCTAAGATTTCAATATTATTGATTAAAATAACACATGAAAATGAATGTGAAGAGGCCTGTGAAAGAGGCTAAAAGCAGCTAGAAATATGACAATAGAGTGAATCATCAGAAGAACAAAACCTTCGGATCCTGTTCTTAGAAATATGAAGGTATCAAATTACCATTGGCAGTAATTTATTACTGGCAATTGATAATTGTTAATATACCCAATTTAGTGCTTTATTTTGAAAATTTGACCAAAACTTAGGGCAAGAAGATTATGGGTAGTGATGGATTTGAGTAAAATAAGTAGAAATTTTTGAACTAAAAAAATGAGCCCACTGCATCAATAATCTGCCTTCATGTGCTAAATATATATGGAGTTTTTTCTCAGATGGTAGAATATAGGGGGAGGGGATGAGAAGGGAGTGACCTGTAAATTCTTGCAAGACAGTGGTTACACAGTCCTTCTTAAACGTGGAATTTTGAACCCTTTTTAGGCATTGTGCAAAACAACTAAATAGAGGTATTTTCTGTCCTCTGAGACATAAAACTCTAAATAATTAGGTTTTAGTTTTAGCACAGTTAACTTCTTTACATTTCTAAAAGTTGGATGGAAAGTCACCCCAAGTAGCACTTGAAGAAACACAAAATAGGTGAAGTTTAATACCCAGGTAGCATTAAACCATTAGTATTATAGCAGTATTGTATGCACTTGATCAGTGCCTATAATTAAAGATGATTTGTATTTTTAAAATGAGTAGAATTTGAAATGATGATAAAAGAAAATAACATACAGTAAAGAAACTGAAAAATAGCATAGCATACTGTGATGAAATACATTTATTTTTGTATAGTCTTCACAATTTTTGTTTAATTTGTTTTGTGTTTACTAATACCAATATTACTTAATATTTCATTTAAATAGGTTTTGAGTTCATTTCCTTTTTAATATATTTTAGCCTGAAACAAAACTTCACATGAAATTTTGTGTTTCAGTATGCTGTGATATTTTTTTCAAGCACATATTGAAATAAAAATTAACAATGAACTTTTAAAAAGTATGTTTGTGAACCACCTACAGTCATTTTGTGTAGCAATCGGTGGTGGGGCAGAAAGGGAATTACCTCTTAGAAATAAATGTCCATGTATTTGGAGGAAAAATCAGTTAAGTGGTTCAACAGCAATGAAAACTGGTGTTTTTTCATTATAATTTCAAAAATGATGTTATATTTTAATTTTAAATTTTAATATTTTAAAATTTATACCAAATTGTGCCCCATTATATTCATATCAAGGGGAATAAGTATATTTTCCAATTAGTCCATTATCTATATACTTCATTTTTATTTGATTCTAACATCAAATTTGGGCCAACGCTCAAACACCATAATGTCAAATTTATAAATGATTCTTGACTTCCAGTAATTGAATAAAATTCATAATGTTCCATCTAGTTTATTTGATTATCCCAGTAATATTATCAGTTGAAAAGTCATTCCATAGATAGTTCAGCTTGTCAATAAGTGTGTGTGTGTGCATGGAGGGGAGGGGAGTGAATCTGAAAATGTGCATAATAGCATTCCATGAAAATAAGTGAGAACAAATGCAGTGCCACAATTAAAATAAAGCACAATCAAAAATACTTCATGAGATTGAATTTTACTATTTAAGCCAACTTATTTAGGTATAAATTTTCATACAATAAAATTCACTTATTTTAAGTTTGATATTTGATTAAATGTATACAGACATGTAGCTACAACTCCAATCAAGAACAGATTTTATTCCATCAATGAAGTATTCTTTCATTTCTTCCCAGACAAACCTCTCATCATTGCTATTAATTATTTTTGCCTATTCTAGAATTCAATATAAATGGTATCATTTAGAGAGTACAGTCTTGTGTCTGACTTCTCATTTTCAGTATAATGTATTTGAGATTCATCCACATCGTTTATATCAGTCATTCTGTATGTATATATTTCCTGTCAGTTCTGTTTCTTTCTCTGGAGAACCCTGACTAACTAGATGGATGGATGGATGGATAGATGGATAGATAGATAGATAGATAGAGCTAGATATTGAGATATAAAATTCCAAAACTATTATCTTTTTACAAAATTGTTTCTTGAAAAGGCTATTTTTTCCTATTGGATTACTTTTACAACTTTTTGAAAATCAGTTAAGTATATATTTACAGGTCCATTTCTGTACCTTCTATTCCATTCTATTAATTTGTATGTCTATTCAACTGCCGAGACTTCAATTTCTTGCTTCATGAAATCAGATTTTTTTCCATTTCTATTCATTATAATTAAAATTGTGTATGCTATACTAATTCATTTCCACATGCTTATAGATTTTAGAAACAGATTGTTAATTTTCAAGATAAAAAGCCTGCAAGAATTTCTATTAGGATTGTACTGAATCTGTAGTTCAATTTAGGAATATTCTCATTTTAACAATATTGAGTCTTTCAATTGATGAAAATGGTACATATCTTTTTCAAAGCACACCTTTAATCTCTTTCAGAATTAAGAAATACTCTAAAAGTGGTTCATGTAGCATTTTTAATTTATCTCAATGTAGTTTACGTTTTTAATGATATTGTGAACTATTTTAATTTAATTTTCATTTGTTTGTTTCTAGTATATAGGAATTCAACTAATATTTTCAAATTGATTTAATTTTCTAGATTCACTTATCAGCTCTAGTACTTTTTAGCTGATGTCATAAGGTTGTCTATCGACAAGAATTTTTATCTGCAAAAGAAGACAGGTTATTTTTTCATTTCCAATTTGTAAACCTTTCATTTTTTTTCCTTCTGAATGTTCTGAATCTAGAAATGAAAGCAAAACCTAGAAGAAATGATCAGTTCTATATAGTGTTGAGTGAAATGTTTTATGTAAATAGAAATGATACTGACATGGAAGAGAACAATACTAAGGAAAGCCCTAAGACTACATTTCATTCTATAAATAGTTCAGACATTTTCATACATTTTTACTTACCTAAAATAGAAGAAACAGATTCAATAGAATATGTCTATGATAATTTCAAGCAGCCTGAATTTATTTTTTACACATCTTAGTGATTTAGCTTTACCTATATTTGAAATAAAATATTTAGCAAACATAGCAAACATTCAAAAAGTTCTTGCTTTTTTGACTTCTGAGAATTGTTTTAAAATAATTTACCTGTTCCATAAAAGACAATTAAGAAGAATTTTTCAGGTGTATTTTTTTTCAAAGATGATCAGTAAACATCGTGCATGCAAAAAGAAGAGTGCAGTTACACAAAAGGGTCAATTTAAAAAAAAAAGAAAGAAAGACTGACTTCATTGTTGCAGTATATTCTGGTCTGGGTCTTGATCATTGCAGAGTTTTGGCATCTGACAGCATAATATGGGTGTCATGGCAGACTGCATTATGTACCACAATTGATATATGTTCTTAATCTTTATTCTGCATTCCTGTGGGTGTGAATCCATTGCAAATAAGATCTCTTGAAGATGGTTATTTTTAGTTAAGGTGTGGTTCAACTGAATAAGGGTAGGTCGTACTCCATACAAGAAATGGCCTTTTTAAAAGAACCCAGAGAATAAGACTTCCGGGAAGAGGGCAGAACAACATAGGTCGAGTTCACCCCTGCTGCAAAGAACAGCTAGAGAAGAGAGAGAAAAGAGTCTGGTAGAGCAATTCCACAGTGTAAGTGACTTGGAAGGGTCTTCTACACCACAAAATAGGGAGGTGTGGTGGAAAAACCGGAAGAATTAAGGTGCAGAGATCTGGACGCTGAACAGCTAGTGCAGACAGCCTTCCAGTTCCAGACAGAGGCCCAGAGCCATCAGGAGGGCACAGAGAGGGAGACCGGGACAAGGAAGTAAGCCAAGCCGAGTTCCTTCAACTGGCTCCCCTCACGCCCTGCCTCAGCGCCATAACCTGTAACTCCCCATACACTCCATGCACCTCATGGAGTGTATGAACCGCATCACTTGCTACCCTACTATGCTCCAAGTGCTCTCACTTGACCCCCCTACCCACGCATCCCAGCTCCACACACCCATCCTTCTCATGTGTGCTAGCCTGCCCCAGACCAATCTCCCTTCCTGTCAGGCCCACAGTCTTGTTCTTCCCCTCTGGAGACCCACCTACTGGTATCCAGCCCCTCAGCCTCCACTCCCCCTCACTGACCCTGCAGGAGGCCACCTGTGCATCTGGGCTATAGATATTCACATTCGTACTCAGGGCACAGCCACACCCAGCCCTTACATTCACTCAGCCCGGAGCTCCCTGAGTTCTGCATGCGCACATCAGCATCTGACCCAACAGACATGTCCTCAGCTCTGGGCAAACACTGATCTGCGCATCTGGGTCACACCCACCCCCAGCCCACTCAAGCACAATCACATCCCACTGCCGCTGAGCTCTGTACACGTGAAACTAGGACCCTACCCCACAGATCCATGCTCAAGCACAGCCACATCCTCCCTGCCAGAACCCATGTGTTCGTACACAGACCTCTTGACCCTGCACCCCACCCCCCCACTGTGCACGTGTGCATACCCCACCTCATAGCACAAATGCCCTTCTCCCACAACTGGCAGGCAATCTTGGGCACATCTGTGTCACATGGCCTCTGCCCTGCACAAGGAGGCACCCCTACCCCACCACCCTCCTGCAACTCCAGACCCACACCAGGACCTGACCCACCCATCAGCACCCACCTGACACATGGTCCACAACCTCCACAACATGTGACCCAGCTCTAGACACTTGCACATCCATGTTCTGACCTCCATGAACCCCTCCCCCTGTGCAAGGACACACCCACACCTCAACCTCCTTGTGCCCTGACTTCTATGCCCTGTATCAAACACTCTGATACCCATGACCTACATGCTTCATGCACCCACTCATATCCTGCCCACAAATGAGCCCCTCTGCATCTGCTCAGCCCCCACATCCACCTTTTGCCATGCCCTACCTCTGTGTCCTTGCCTCCATGGCTCCCACACCACATGTTCACAACCCAGTGACCTGCATACCTTGCTCACAGGTGCCAGCGTTGAGTTCCTGACCTGTGCATATACCTGCACTGCAACCCATCTCCGCACTCTTGTGCTCCCCCCAAGAAGCTCATGCCTGCATTCTGCTCCACACTGGTCCTGCAAATACAAAGCTTTAGACTACTGAAGGAAATCAGATGCAAAGTAACCCTATCAAGATATTTGCATGCCACAGAGACAAAAGAAGATCACTAACCATATGAAGATGCAGACAGATACAGCCCAGTCTAATGACCAAATTAGAACATCAGAGGAAATATAAACTTTGGAACAATGAATCAAAAATGATCATATAACTTTACTAAATGAAATCAGCAAGATGGCTAATGATATAAAAGAGATTAAGAAGATAGCAGAAGAACATAAAGAGAAATTTGAAAGAATAAATTTTAAAAATCAGATAGCACAGGGATTAAAGATGCTACAGACCAAATAAAAAATATACCATAGACACACAATAGCAGATTTGAAGAGGCAGAAGAAAGAATAAGCAAACCAGAGGACAGGAAAATTGATTTTGAACACATAAAAGAGCAAATGACAGGGTGATGCAATGGTGACTCAGTGGCAGAATTCTCACATGCCATGCTGGAGACCTGGGTTCGATTCCTGGAGCCTGTGCATGCCCCCCCAAAAAAGCAAAAACAAAAAAAAAAGAAGGAAAATTTTGAATTAGTACTCAGGGAAATGAGGGACAAAACAAAACACATAAATATAAGAAACATCAGTTTCCCAGAAAGAGAAGAAAAGAGTAAAGGATTAGGAAGATTAGTGGAGGATATAATAGGGGAAAACTTCCCAACCTTTATAAAAGACATAAATATGCAACTCAAATAAGTCCAACAAACTCCAAATAGAATAAATCCAAATAGGCCTACCACAAGGCACATTCTAATTGGTCTGTCAAATATTGAAGAGAAGCAGAGAATCCTGAAAGTGGCAAGAGTAAAACAATTTACTATATATAAGGAAAACCACATAAGATTGAATTCAGACTATTCAACTGGAACTATGGAGACAAGAAGGCAGTGGTATGATATGTTTAAGATCTTGAAAGAGAAAGATTCCAGCCAAGGATTCTGTACCCAGCCAAATTTTCCTTCAAAACTGAAGAGTAATTAAAATTTTCACAGGCAAACAAAGGCTAAGAGAATATGTTAATAAGAGACCACCTCTATAAGAAATACTAAAGGGAGTTCTACCAACTGAAAAGCAAAAGATAGGAGAAAGGTCTGGAAGAGGGCAGAGAATTGAAGAATATCAGTAAGGGTAACCTAAAGGATAAAAAGAGAAAGAAGGAAAAGAACATATAGATCTGAAAAATAAAAGCCAAAGGATAAGATGGTGGATTAAAGAAATGCTTTTATAGCAATATCTTTGAATGTTAATGAACTAAATTTATCAATTAAGAGATACAGATTGGCAGAATGGATAAAGAAATATGATCCAGCTATATGCTGCTTACAAGACACTCATCTTAGACACAAAGATGCAAACAGATTGAAAGTAACGGACTGAAAAAAAATGTTCCATGCAAGCTGTTACCAAAAGAAAGCAGGAGTAGTTCTACTAATATCAGACAAATAGACTTTAAATATAAAAACATTATAAGAGACAAAGAAGGACACTATATATTAGTGAAAGAGACAATTAACCAAGACGAACTAATAATCATAAACGTGTATGCTTCCAATCAAGGAGCTCTAAAATACATGAGACAGACATTGCCAAAACTGAAGGGAACAATAGATGTTTCAAAAATAATAGTAGTAGACTTCAATACACCATTCTCTTCTATATGCAGAACAACTAGACAGTATTAGCAAGGAAATAGAGAACTTAAACAATTTGATAAATGGATTAGACCTAACAGACATATACAGGTCGTTACATCCCAAAACACCAGGATATACATTCTTCTCTAGTGTTCATGGAACATTAGCCAGGATAGATCATATGCTGGTACACAAAACAGGTATTTATAAATTTAAAAACATTGAATTATCCAAATCACTTTCTCTGTTCACAATAGAGTGAAGATGGAAATCAATAACCACCAAAAAACAAGAACTTTCACAAATATATGGAGATTAAATAACACACTTTTTTAAAAATGAGTGGGTAAAAAAAGAAATTGCTAATGAAATCAGTAGCTATCTAAAGATGAATGAAAATGAGGATGCAACATATCAGAACTTATGGAACGCAGCAAAGGCTGTGCTGAGAGAGAAATGTGTTGCCCTAAATGACTGTATTTAAAAAGAAGAAAGAGCAAAAATTGAGAACTTAACTGCTCACCTTGAGAAACTTGAGAAAGAACAGCAAACTAAACCCAAAGCAAATGGAAAAAGAGAAATAACAAAGATTAAAGCAGAATTAAATGAATAGGAGAACAAAAGAAACAATAGAAACAATCAATAAAATCAAAAGTTGGTTCTTCAAGTAAAACAATGGGCCACTGGCAAGGTTGACAAAGAAAAAAAGAGAGAGGATGCACATAAACAAAATCATAAATGAGAGGAGGGTCATTACCACAGACCCTGAAGAAATAAAAAGGTAAATCATAAGAGGACACAATGAACAACTACATGCCACAAACTAGACAATTTTGATGAAATGGACAAATTCCTGGAAACACATGAACAATCTATATTGATTCAGGAAGAAATATAAGATCTCAACAAACCAATCACAAGTAAAGAGATTCAACCAGTCATCAAAAATCTTCCTACAATGAAAAGCCCAGGCCAGATGGCTTCACAGGGGAATTTTATCAAACATTCCAAAAGCACTAACACCAGTCCTGCTCAAAGTTTTCCAAAAAAAAAATTGAGGAAATAGGAACACTACCTAACTCATTTTATGAGGCTAACATCACTTTAATACCAAAACTGGGTAAAAATGCTGCAAGAAAGAAAAACTACAGACTAATTTCCCTAATGAATAAAGATGCAAAAAGTCTCAACAAAATATTAACAAATCGAATCCAACAGCATACTAAAAGAATTATACACCATGAGCAAGTGGGGGTTATACCAGGAATGCAAGGATGGTTCAACACAAGAAAATCAGTTAATGTGATACAGCCCATTAACAAGTCAAAAGGGAAAAATCATATGATCATCTTGATTGATGCTGAAAGATCATTTGACAAAATTCGGCATCCTTTTCTGATAAAAATACTTCAAAAGGTAGGAATCAAAGGTAACTTCCTCAATATGATAAAAGGCATATATGAAAAATCCATACCTAGCATCGCACTCAATGGTAAGAGCTGAAAACTTCTCACCTAAGATCAGGAATGAGAAAAGGATGCCCTCTCTCACCACTGTTATTCAACATTGTACTAGAAGTTCTAGTGAGAGCAATCAGGCAGGACAGAGAAATAAAAGGCATCCAAATTGGAAAGGAAAAAATGAAGTGATTCTATACTTGGAAAATCCTGAGAAGTCTACAACAAAGTTACCGGAACTAATAATCAACAAGGTGGCAGGTTATAAAAATTAATGTGCAAAAATCAGTAATGTTTCTACACACAAGCAATGACCTAAACAAAGAGCCAATTAAGGAAAAAATTCCATTCAAAATAGCAACTAAAAGAATCAAGTATCTAAGAATGAACTTAACTAAGGATGTAAAGGACTTGGACACAGAGAACTACATAACATTGTTAAAAGAAATCAAAGAAGATCTAAATAGATATCAGCTAGGGTTCTCTAGAGAAATAGAACCAGCAGGAGATATCTGTAAACATAAGATTTATAAAAGTGTCTCACACAACCATGAGGATGTAGAGATCCAGGATCTGTAGCTCAGGCCATGAGCTTCAAGGAAGGTTCTCAGTGAACTCTCAGGAGAGGCTGACTGGCTGAAGCAGAGAGTGATTCTGTCTTCTGAATCTTCCTTAAAAGTCATCCAGTGATTAGATTAAGCATTACTTATTGCCAAAGATACTCCCCTTAGCTGACTGCAGATGCAACAAGCTGTGGATGCAGCCAACACGGTCATGATTTAAGACCATGAAATACCCTCACAGTGACAGGCCAGCGCTTGCCAAACCAGACAACTAGACAGCACCACCTGGCCAAGTTGATACATGAACCTCACCATCACCATTCACCCCTTGTCAATTTGGCAGCTAAACCCATCACCTTAAACCATACTTAATCTATAAATAGAAAACAATGACAGACGCATTTTTCCTCACCTGACAATATTCAACTGTCCTGCATACAACTGGAAATGCATTATATCTCTCCAGAATAGGGTACAAGTCCTTGGGTAATATTTACTCTTAAATTTGATATCCTATAACTTAAATACTATAACATGAACAAAACAGATTATGTCATATAATAAAGGGGATAAAATAAAGAGGAAAACAAAGATATTGATTTATGTATAAATATGTAGATATTAATTGCAAAGAAAGGAATATACGTATCATTACTGTGCTTGTTTCTTTAACTGATCACATGGTGGTAGTTCATATTTATCAGTACCTTCTTCCACTACCTGGTTTGAAAGTATTATGTGACCTAGAAAAGCCACATTTTAATCCTGATCCATTTGTGGTGGCAGCCATTTCTTTAATCCCTATTCAGAATTGTAGCTTGAAAGCTTGATTAGGTTATCTCCACGGACATTTGACGTGCCAATTGTGAGTATTAACCTTTGATTAGAGGGACATGTGACTCCACTCATTCCAGGTGGGTCTTGATTAGTTTACTGGAATCCTTTAAAAGAGGAAATGTTTTGGAGAGAGCCATGAAGACACCGAGCCCATGCAGCCAGAGATCTTTGGAGATGTAGAAGGAATATACCCCAAGGGGAGCTTCATGAAACAAGAAGCCTGGAGAGAAAGTTAGCAGATGTTGCCATGTTCACCATGTGCCTTTCCAGTTGAGAAAGAAACCCTGCACATCATTGGCCTTCTTGAACCAAGGAATCTTTCTCTGGATGCTTTAGATTGGACATTTCTATAGGCTTTCTTTAATTTGGACATTTTACAGCTTTAGAACTGTAAACACCTAACTTATTAAATTCCCCTTTTTAAAAGTCTTTCCATTGCTGGTATATTACATTCTGGAAGCTTTCAAACTAGAAGGTGGAAAGACTTTCTTTGCCCATGGATAGGAAGGGTAAATGTAATAAAAATGTCAAGTCTACCCAAATTGCTCTACAGATTCAACACAGTACCAATCAAAATCCAACAACCTACTTTGAAGACTTGGAAAAGCTAATTACTAGCTTCGTCCACAAAGGAAAGAGACCCCAAATAGCTAAAAAGCATCCTAAAAAAGAAGAATGAAGTGGGAGGATTAATACTCCCAAATTTTATAATTTATTATAAAGCCACAGTGGTCAAAACAGCATGGTACTGGTGCAAAGATAGAAGTATTGATGAATGGAATTGTATCAAGAATGTAGAAATTGACCACCCCTATGGTCAACTGATCTTCAACCAGACCCCCAAATCCATGGAACTGGGACAAAATAGTCTTTTCAATAAATGGGCATAGGAGAACTGGATATCAATAGCCAGGAAAATGAAAGAG
This sequence comes from Tamandua tetradactyla, assembly GCF_023851605.1. Lineage (NCBI taxonomy): Eukaryota > Metazoa > Chordata > Mammalia > Pilosa > Myrmecophagidae > Tamandua > Tamandua tetradactyla. The sequence continues at coordinate 134,212,899 of NC_135330.1, read as the reverse complement.
CACCCCTACCATACACCCTATGCAAAAATTTACACAAATTGGATAAAATACATAAATATAAGAACCAGTGCCATAAAGCTCCTAGAAGAAAATGTAGGGAAACATCTTCAAAACCTAGTAATAAGAAGTAGCTTCCTAAGCTTTATACCCAAAAGACCTGTAACAAAAGAAAAAACAGATAAATGGGAACTGCTCAAAATCAAATGCTTTTGTGCCTCAAAAGACTTTGTCAAAAATGTGAAGAGGCAGTCAACTCAATTGGAAAAAAATATTTGGAAATCACACAACGAATAAAGGGTTGATATCCTGTATACATAAAGAAATCATACAACTCAACAATAAAAGGACAAGCAACCCAATTATAAAGCAGGCTAAAGATACAAATAAACATTTTTCTGAAGAGCAAATACAGATGGCTAAAAGCACATGAAGACGTGCTCATTCTCATTAGCTATAAGGGAAATATAGGGCAAGACTACAATGAGATACCACCTCACACCTGTAAGAATGGCTTCTATTAAACAAACAAGAAACTACAAATGTTGGAGAGGATGTGGAGAAATTGGGACACTTATGCACCGCTGGTGGGAATGTATAATGGCACAGCCGCTATGGAAGACAGTCTGGTGGTTCTTCAGAAAACTAAATATTGAATTGTCCTATGACCTGGCAATGACATTACTCAGTATATACCCAGAAGAGCTGAAAGCAGTGACACGAACAGAGATTTGCACACCATTATTCATAGCACACTATCCACAATTGCCAAAAGATGCAAACAATCCAAGTGCCATTAACAGACGAGTAGATTAACAAAATGTGGTATATATAGGCGATGAAATATTTAAAGCAGTAAGGCAAAATGTCATGCTGAATGACGTGCCAGGATGGATAAGCCTCAAGGACATAATGCTGAGTGAAATAAGCCAAATACAAAAAGATAGATACTGTATACTTCCACTTTTATGACCAGGTAAAGATAAACTCAGAGGTTTATAATACAGAATATAGAGGACCTACACATACACAGAAGCTTGAGATGGGTGAACAGTTTGCCTATGAAGTTGAACTTAACTGTAAGGGAATAGATAGAAGTGAAGGTGGTGCGCTAGTGGGCCTAAAAGTAATATTACCTAAAAGTAATATTACCTAAAAGTAATATTACTGATTGCATATGTAGAATGGTATGATTTCTAAATGTTGGGTTAATTTCTTTTTTTCCGTTAATTAATAAAAAAAAAAGTAATATTACCATATTGAAAGTGAACATGATTGAAAGACTCATGTGTCCCACCAATTAAAGCTACAATAAGTGCAATTTATTTATAAAAATAAATAAGTTCTTGCAGGATCTACTACAAAGTATGAATCTTGTACAAAGAGTGTATAATTTGGGGGTTGTTCTAGTTTGCTAGCTGCTGGAATGCGATATACCAGAAACAGAATGGCTTTTAAAAAGGGGAATTTAATGAGTTGCTAATTTACAGTTCTAAAGCCAAGAAAATGTCCCAATTACAGCAAGTCTATAGAAATGTCCAATCAAAGGCATCCATGGAAAAATACCTTGGTTCAAGAAGGCTGATGAAGTTCAGGGTTTCTCTCTCAAGTGAGAAGTCACATGGCGAACACAGTCAGGGCTTCTCTCTCAGCTGGAAGGGCACATGGCAAAAATGGCATCATCTGCTAGCTTTCTCTCCTGGCTTCCAGTTTCATGAAGCTCCCTGGGAGGCATTTTCCTTCTTCATCTCCAAAGGTCGCTGGCTGGTGGACTCTCTGCTTTGTGGTGCTGCAGCATTCTCTGCTCTCTCCAAATCTCCCATTCTCCAAAATGTTTCCTCTTTTATAGATCTCCAATAATCCAATCAAGACCCACCCAAGTGGGTGGAGACATGTCATCACCTAATCCAGTTTAACAACCACTCTTGACTAAATCACATCATCCAGGGAGATGATTTAATTATAGTTTCAAACATACGGTATTGAATAGGGATTATTCTACCTTTATGAAATGGGATTTTGATTAAAACATGGCTTTTCTAGGAGGCATACTTCCTTTCAAACCAGCACAGGGGTAAAGGGAAAAAATGTTATTGCATGCTATGGGTTATGTTTAACAGGAAAGCATCAACTGTCCCACAGCAATAACAGAAGTACATAATGGCAGGAGGAGGGATAGGAGTTAGGGGGAGGTTTGGATTTTCTATTTGGTGAGGGTGTGCTTCTTGGCTATCTTTCTCTTGGGAACAATGAAATGTGAATGAACCTGTGGGATATTTGGTGAGGCAAAATAAGCTTGAAACAAAACAGCAAGTATTGTATGATCCCATTTAGAAAACTGGGGCCTAGATTGTAAGCTCTTAAAGCAGTCACATTTAACCCAGAGTGGTGAGTGTTATTTCTGGATTTTGAGGTGCTTTATATATGTATAACCTGGTATTTTGGGATGAGAGTGAAGCCAATTGTGTCGGGATTAAGTTAATTCAGAATACAGGGTTAAGGAACACATTGCCTATATTTTAGAACTTCAAGTATTCTTTAAGACCAAAAGGAGAAAGTTTTATTATGTCTAGAACCTCAATTTTCTGTAGTACATAATCTAACTCAACTTGTCTAGATATATTATTTAAGCAATCCCAACAGAGGGAGCCCAGATTAAGAATGAGAGCCTGTATATCTTAATGTAATGCCTGGATACATCCCAGAGTATATTAAGCAGATAATCATAAGTATTGACGAAGTTCATTGAAGATGGGGGAAAAATTATGGAACTTTAAAATTTACCACCAAGGAAACCCTGGATATTATGTCAAGTATTATGGACACCCAAATCAATATACCAAGCCCTTGATCTCGAGGCTTAGTTTTGTGAATCTTATGTATATAGTGGAGATGCTTAGCCTACCTATAGGTATGTCTAAGAGTCACCTCTGGAAGACCTCTTTTGTTGCTCAGATGTGGCTTCACTCTCTCTAAACCCAACTCTGGAAGTGAAACCACTGTCCTTCCCTCTATGTGGGACATGACATCCAGGGATGAAAGTCTCCCTGGTGGCATGGTAGATGATCCCCAGGGATGAGCCTTGTCCTGGCACCATGGGATCAACAATGCCATCCTGATAAAAAGGGGGGAAAGAAGTGTAACAAATAAGGTATCAGTGGCTGATAGAGTTCAAATAGAGTCTAGAGGCTACACTGGGGGTCATTTTTAGGCATACTGCAGTTAGATATTGCTACCTATCATAACTTGCCAACCCCCGACCAAAACCATTCCTGACAATATTAAAGAATACCTAAGGCATTAAATAATAGTCTATAAAGTTTCCACATACAAGGGTAACTTTCCAAAACCTTCAACCTCCAGATGGGTCCCTGGACCAGATAAATCCTGAAATGCTGAGAGGCCAGCATTTCCAGAACATCAACTAACTAGTTCCATCCCCCTAGCCCATATTAAAAATAGCCCCTTCCTAAAGAACAAGTTAGAATGGGCATAGCCCAAATACCACTAAAGAGTGGGAGAAAGATCAAAGATGATGGTGGAGTTATACAGAGAAGATTGGGTTTAACAAATGAGTGTGAGTACTAAATCATCAGGCTGATAATTGTTTTAGTCTGCAGAACCTTAGAGCAGCTAGAAGTAAAAACCTAAAATTGTGCAATTGTAAACCATACCAAACTCTGAAATATGTTCTACAACAAATTTTTGTGATATACTTTGAAATTTCTTGCTTTTATGTATATATATTATTTAAAGAGAAGAAGTAGTATAACAGAGAAGATAGGATTTTACAAATGCATAGGACTGCTGAATCATTATATTGTTATTTCTATTGGTCTCTAGTGTCTTGGAGCAGCTAGAAGCAAAAAATGAAATTTATTGCTTTATTGTATATATGTTTTATTTCACAATATAAATAAATAAATAAATGATAGCTATAAATCCAAAAAAAAAGGAACCCAGTGCGGGGAGAGGTGGGACTCCGCCGAGTCCGGTCCCGCTAGGCTAGCGAGGGTGCACTCTTCCTGCCAAGGGGGTTCAGGGAGTAGAACCGCCAGGCGCAGAGGGGGCTCGAGCCGAGGGTTTGGGTTGGAGGCACGTGCACAGGGGACCACTGCGGGTCTGAAGGACTGGAGGCCGAGTCAATTAAGGCATGAAGCAGGGCAGCTTTATTGTTGGTAGACGCTTATGCCAGGGCCACCAGTAGCTAAAGACCATGAGGCTCGGCGAGCCCTGGGTTATATACAGTTTGAGGGGAGGCGGAGTTAGGGCGTGGACTTCAGGGGAGGGTAGCCAATCACACAGGCACCATAGAGATGTTGTTCCTGAGTGTGCTTGTAGCAGTGAATGCTGGGCAGGTGGAGGAATAAGGAGAAGACCAATAGGGTTAAAGAGACAAGGCTGCATCATCACTAGTCGCCGGTGAGGCTTGTAATTCAGAGGTTTAGAAGAACCGGACGTGCCAAAATGGCGAGGGAGGGAGAGAAAGAGACTAAGCTACCAGGCCAAGAATAAAATTATGCCACAACCCAGAAATCACAGAAGCCAGAAAGAACAGGACAGCTCCATGTGACAAGAGACAGAGACACAAGTGAAGGAATTCCAAAGATTACAAACAGCCAGTAACAGAATACTACAGTCTCTGGGAAAAAGCAAACCTTGCCAATATCTTCATTTTTTTTTACTGCTTAAGGCTAAAGCCTTAGAACCAGTGTGTCAATCAATTCTGTTGTTCATGGCAACCACTGTCCAGAATTCATTATAGCAGCCTAGTAAGCTAACACAGGAGTTGAGAGAAGTAACCCTGGAATCATAAAACCCAGGTTCAAATTGTCTCTCACTTGTGATCATTCTGTGGCCTTGAGAGATATATTTAACCTCCCTGTGCCTAAGACTTCTTCATCTGTAAAGTGAAAATAATTATTGTAACAATCTATTAAGAGTTATTGTGAGGATTAAATGAGTTGTTAATTGTAAAGGACTTAGAAGCACTGTGTGTGGGTTTCTTTTTAATATATTAAATGTATTTCAGTTGATGAAGAATGCATGTTATTCATATGCCTCAAGATAAAACTGTAATAGTTGTTTGAAGAATTATTCTCATCACTAGTTCAAGAAGTTACACATTTAAATATAGCCAGAATGCAGATTTTCATATGCAAATATATTTCAATGTCCATATTATAGGGTAAGATCATAAAAGATAAAAAAAAAACCACATTTTTCATGGAAGTTAACAAGAGCCAAGCTTCTGCATATGCATGCACTCTGTTCTTTTTTCCTTTTACAATTCACTACATTACAATTTCCTGGACCTTAAAAGGCAACTTAAATATGACTTTCTCAGGGAAGCTTTTTGGTTCCTCTTTTCAGGTTGCATCCTTGGTACATGTCTTAATGAATCCTTCATCTACCTGTATTGTGCTCATCAAAATTATGCTTAAATAATTATTCCTGGGTGGGTCACAGTGGCTCAGTGGCAGAGTTTTCACCTGCCATGCCAGAGACCCAGGTTCAATTCCTGGTGCCTGCCCATGAAAATAAATAAATAAATAAATAAATATTCCTGAAATTTGTCCTTTTATGTCTCTTTAAAAAGAATACTTTAAGCTGTTTAAACATGGGGTATTTCTTATTTGTAACTGCATCTTCTGTTTCTAGCAGATTCTGACGCAAAGTATCTGTAAGTTCCCTAAGAGGATAAATCTAGCCTTACACATTTTATTTTTTGAAGGCTTTTTTTTTTGTATGCTATATTGTGGGGGTCACATTTTATTTTTTTTTTCCATGTGAATATCCCCTTATTGCAGCACAGTTTGTTGAATTTTTGTTGTTTTCATTTTATTCATTTGTTTGCTTATTTGTTTGGGAAATGAATGGGCTGGGAATCGAACCTGGGTCTTCACATGGCAGGCAAGAACTCTACCCACTGAACTACCCTTACACCTCAAGGAGGTTTTTTAAATACATTTTTATTGAGATATAATCACACAGCATAGAAACCATATGAAACATAAAATCACTGGCTCACAGTATCACTATGTGGTTTTGCATACATCCCCATGATCAAATTTAGAACATTTTCATTACTCCGGAAAAGAAATAAAAACAAAAAAGATAATCCTAAACTTCCCATACTCCTTACCCCCTCATCCCATTTTTGACCCACAATATTGGTGTGGTGCATTCGTGACTGATGATGAAAGAGTATTAAAATTACTGTTAACTACAGTCCATAGTTTGTGATAGGTACATTTTTTTCCATTTACCATTCTATTAATAACTTTTTGTAATAGTGTTACATATTTGCTCTAGTTCATGAAAGAACTTTTTTTACATTTGTACAGTTAATCATAGACATTATTCACCACAAGATTCACAGTATTATACATTTCCATGTTTTAATCTCCAATTTTCCTTCCGGTCACATACGTGAGTTTATACTTCCCATTTCCACCACATTCACACACCATTCAGCACTGTTAATTATTCCCACAATAACATGCTACCATCACCTCTGCCCATTTCCTAATATTTAAACTCAACTTAGCTAAACATTCTGAACAACACTTCCCATTCTATGTTCTCATTCTGTATTCTGGCAATGTATATTCCTTATTCCTGCTTGGGCAGGCACCGGGAATCGAATCTGGGTCTTGGGCATGGCAGGCGAGAACTCTGCAGCTGAGCCACCATGGCCTACCCGTCATTGTGGTTTTGACTTGCATTTCCCTAATAGCTAGTGAAGCTGAGCATCTTTTCGTGTATTTTTTAGCAGTCCGTATTTCCCCTTTGGAAAAATTTCTATTCATGTCTTTTGCCTATTTTTTGAGGGGGGGGGGGTGCATAGCCTGGGAATCGAACCCGAGTCTCCCACATGGAAGGCAAGCATTCTACCACTGAATCTATTGCCCATTTTAAATTGGGTTGTTTGCCTTTTTATTGTGTTGTAGAATTTCTTTATATAAACTGGTTATAAAGCCCCTTTCAAATATGTGGTTTCCAAATATTTTCTCCCATTGATTCAATTATCTTTTCACCCTTTAACAAAGCCCTATGAAGCACTGAAGTATGTGATTTTGAGGAGTTCCCATTTATCTATTTTTCTTTCGTTGCCTGTGTTTTGGGTATACAGTCTCAGAAACTACTGCTTATCACTAGATATTGAAGATGTTTCCCTACATTTTCTTCTAGAAATTTTATGGTGGTGGCTCTTTTATTTAGACTTCTGATCCACTTTAATTTAATTTTTGCATAGGGTGTGAAGTGGGGGTCCTCTTTCATTCTTTTGGTCATGGATATCCAGTTTCCCTGCACCATTTATTGAAGAGTCTGTTCTATACAAGTTTAGTGGACTTGGGAGTCTTGTCAAAAATCAGTTGACCATATATCTGAGGGTCTATTTCTGAATTCTCAGTTCTATTCCATTGATTAATATGTCTATCTTTACGCTAATACTATGGTGTTTTGAGTACTGTGGCTTTACATATGTGTTAAAGTCAGGAGGCATGATACCTCACACTTCGTTCTTCTTTTTCAAGATAGTTTTTGTTATTTGAGGCTACTTATCCTTCCAAATAAAATGGATAATAAGCTTTTCCAATTCTGCAAAGTAATCTGCTGGAATTTTGATTGGTGTTGTACTGAATATGTAGATCACTTTGAGTAAAATTGACATCTTAATGACATTTAAGCTTCCAATCCACGAACATGCAATGTCTTTCCATTTATTCAGGTCTTCTTTGCTCTTTTAGTAATGTTTTGTAATTTTCTGTGGACAAGTCCTTTACACCCTTGGTTAGGTTTATTCCCAAATATTCAATTCTTTTAGGTGCTATTTCAAATGGATTTCTTTTCTTTATTACATCTTCAAATAGTTCATTACAATTGAGTAGATGTGACATCGATACTTGCATGGTGATCTTGTATCCTACACTTTGCTGAACTCACTTATTAGGTCAAATAGCTTCATTGTCCTTTTCTGGGATTTTCTAAATGTGGGATCATGTGTTCTGCAAATACTGGCAGTTTTACTTCTTCTTTTCCATTGGGATGACTTTTCATTCTTTTTCTTGCCTAACTGCTCTAGCTAGAACTTCTAGCACAATGTTGAATAGCGGTGGTGACATTGGGCATCCTTGTTTTATTCGATATTAGAGAGAAAGCTTTCAGTCTCACCATCAAGTATAATATTAGCTGTGGATTTTTCATATATGGCCTCTATCATATTGAGGAAATGTCCATCTATTCCTATTTTTCTAAATGTTTTTATCATGAAAGGATGATGAATTTTTTCAAATGCTTTTTCTGCATCAATTGTGATGATCATATGGTTTTTGCCTTTTATTTTGGTAATGTGGTATATTATATTAATTTACTTTCTTCTGTTGGACCACCTTTGCATACTGGAATAAAACCCACTCGATTATGGTATATAATTCTTTTAATATGCTGTTGGATTCTATTTAAAAGTATTTTTGGGGGATTTTAGCATCTATGTTCATTAGAGAGATTGGTCTGAAGTTTTCTTTTCTTGTAGCATCTTTATTCAGCTTTGGTATTAGGGTGATATTGACTTCATAGAATGAGTTAGGTAATAATCCCTCTTCAATTTTTTGGAAGAGTTTGAGCAAGAAGGGTATTAATTCTTCTGGAATGCTTGGTGAAACTCACCTGTGAAGCCATTTGGTCCTGGGCTTTTCCTTCTTGTTAGGTTTTTTATAACTGATTTTATATATTTACCTATGATTAGTTTGTTGAGGTCTTCTTCTCTTTGACATTTGACTGTCTAATTACTCTGTGTTTTAGAGTGGGTCTATTCACATTTATTTTGTTTGGAGTACATTTGGATTCTTGGAAGTGCATTTTTTTTTTTATATGGATGGAAAATTTTCAACCATTATTTCTTCAAATATTCTTTTTGGCCCCTTTTCCTCTTCTCCTGCAACTCCAGCGATGCACTTATTTGTGTGTTTTGTGTTATCGATCATTTCCCCAATGTCCTACTCAATTTTTTCTATTTTTCTTCAATTTCTTCACACATTAGTGTAGACATTTAGCCTTCCAATCCAAGTGTTTCTAGGAATTTGTCCATTTCATCTAAGTTATCTACTTTGTTGACATACATTCATAGTAACTACTTATGATCTTTTTTATTTCTTTTGGCCCATGGTAATGCCCCTCTACCTCGTTTCTGATTTTATTTGCAGCTTCTCTCTTTTTCTCTTTGTCAGTCTAGCTAAGGGTTTACCAGTTTTATTGATCTACTCAAAGAAGCAACTTTGGGCTTTATTGACTCTATTTTTTTTATTCTCCATTTCATTAATTTCTGCTTGAATCCTTGTTTTTTTCTTTCCTACTGCTTGCTTTAAGATTAGTTGGCTGCTCTTTCTTCTGTTCTCCCATTGTTCAGTTAGATTATTGATTTTAGGTTTCTTCCTTTTTAATGTAGGCATTTAGGGCTATAAATTTCCCTCTCAGCACTGCTTTCACTGCATCCCATAAGTTTTGATAAGTTGTGTTCTTGTTATTATTTGTCTCAGGCCATTTACTGATTTCCCTTATGATTTCTTCTTTAGCCCACTGATTATTTTAGAGTGTATTGTTTAACTTCCATATATTTGAGTATTTTCAAGTTCGCTATTTGTTATTAACTTCCAGCTTCATTCCATTATGATAAGAGAAAGTGTTTTGTATAAGTTCAATCTTTTTAAATTTATAAGACCTGTTTTGTGCCGCAACAAATTATCTCTCCTGGAGAATGCTCCATGAGCTTTGAGCATTGAGAATAATGTATGTCCTGGTGTTTTGGGGTGAAATGTTCTATATATGTCTATTAAGTCTAGTTCATTTATCATATTATTTAGGTTCTCAGTTTCTTTATTGATCTTATTTTTAGATGTTCTCTCTGCTGGAGAGAGTGGTGTGTTGAAGTCTCCTACTATTATGGTAGAGTTGTATATTACTCCCCTCAATTTTGTCAATGTTTGCCTCATGTACTTTGGGGCACCTTGATTAGGAGTATAGATATTTATCATTGCTATTTCTTCTTGGTGAATTGCACCCTTTATTAATATATAGTTCCTTCTTTATCTCATAATGTTTTTTTTTCATTTAAAGTCTACTTTGTCTGATTTTAGTATAAATACCCCAGCTTTCTTTTGGTTACTACTTGTGTGGAATATATTTTTCCATCCTTTCACTTTCAATCTATTCACATTTTGGGGTCTAAGATGAATCTCTTGTAAACAGCATATGTATAATGTATTGTTTAATCCATCCTGCCAATCTGGGTCTTCTGATTGGAGAGTTTAATCTATCATCATTCAAAAATATTACTATAAAGGCAGCTCTCGATTTAACCATCTTATCCTTTGATTTTTATTTGTCAGATTTATTTTTTCTTCCTTTTTTATTGTTACCCTTATGAATACTCTTCAACTCTGTACCCTCCTCCAGATCTCTCTCTCCTCTCTTTTCTTTTCATCTGACAGGACTCCCTTTAGTGATTCTCCTAGGGCCAATTGTTTTATTAACACACTGAATCAGCTTCTGTTTATCGGTGAATATTTTAAAGTCTCTCTCATTTCTGTAGGACAGCTTTGCTGGATAGATAATTCTTGGTTGGAAATTTTTCTCTTTTGGTATCTTAAATATATCATACAACTGCCTTCCCATCTCCATGGTTTCTGATGACAAATAAGAACTTAATCTTATTTGGCTTCCCTTGTATGTGGTGAATTGCTTTTCTCTTACTGCTTTCAGAATTTTCTCTTCTCTTTCACATTTGACAGTCTGATTACTATGTATCTTGTAGTAGGGTCTATTTGAATTTATTTTGTTTGGAGTGAATTTAGTTTCTTGGATGTGCATATTTCGGTCTTTTAAAAAGGTTGGGGAATTTTCAGCCATTATTTCTTCAAATATCTTCCTGGCCCTTTTCCCTTTTTTCTCCTTTTGGGACTCACACGATGCATGAATTTGTGTGTTCTGTGTTGTCAATCATTTCCTCAAAACCCTCATCAAACTTTTCATTTTTTTAATCCACTTGTTCTTTTATTTGTTCAAATTCTGTTGATCTGCCTTCTAGCTCACTGATTCATTCTTCTGCCTCTTCAAATCTGCTGTTGTGAGTCTCTAGTATATTTTTAACTTCATCTACAATATCCTCTATTTTCATAATATCTATTATTTTTCAATATATTCTTTCAAATTCTTCTTTATGTTCTTCTAGTGTCTTCTTAATATCCTTTATCACTTTACATACATTTGCTTCATTTCTTGGAATCAATTCAGGAGATTTGTTTGCACATCTTTAATTAGTTGTTACAGAGTCTGTATCTCCTTCAACTTTTTTATCTGTTCCTTTGACTGGACCATTGCTTCTTGAGTATTAGTATGCCTTGCAATATTTTTGCTGATACCTGGTCATCTGATTATGTTGATGAGTCTATTCTGAAAGTTGATTTCTCTTTCTTGTCTAGGATTTAGTTGTTGCCTGGGTTTGTATTAGGGCACTGATTTGACAGTTGAGTCACTGATGTTTCTCAGCCAAAACAGGGCCAGATACCCATGCAGGGGGTGTAGACTGGCTCCGATGGGCATGGTGAAGGCCTAGAGAGGCTCTGAAAAGTGCTGAAATATTCCCCTGTACTTTCTTCAGTGACTTAATTTTCCTCAGAAGCTATTTAATTCTTGGAGCCCAGCAGCATCTGACTGGGCAGGGCTGAAACTGCAGAGATTTTGTGTGCTCACTTTGCCAGGTAAAATCTGGCTCAGTGTGGGATGTGTCCCCCACTTTACCTGCAGTCATAGCTGTCCCCCAGGCAAGAATTGGGCCACTTGCTGCTCTTTTCTTTAAGAGTGGTGGATGGACACCCGGACCCATAGTTGGGATTAATCTCTACCCATATTTTCTCAGACTCTGTCCCTCACTGAACTGGGCCTTGAGATGTCCTCCCCTGTCCACTGGGTCCCCAAACTTTGATTTCAGCAGTTTCTGCCTGGCTACTTGCTGCTTTTAGGAAAGGTTCTCATTTAAGAAAGATCCTACCGAATTCTCCATTTTGATAATTCCTCCTTGTTACCCTTTTATTTTCTACCCTCTCCAGTAGCTTTTTTGTTGAGAAAGATCCTACCTAATTCTCCATTTTGGTAATTCCTCCTTGTTACCCTTTTATATTCTACCCTCTCCAGTAGCTTAAGTCTTGTTGTGGTTCCCTGTGGGCTTTGGTATCTGAGTCTGGAAATAGATAGGGATCTGTTCACTGTTGTGAGAAATTTTATACTCTCTGTCCTCAGTGGGAGGTGGGAGGGGTGCCAGTTGTTGCCTCTGGGCACTTGCTGAGCTACATGGGACTGAGTGAGGGGAGGACAAAGGATGGCCAATCCAGGTCCAAAGTTTCCTACTGGATATTTTTCTGTTTCTTTGATTCAGCATTCATGGGATCCTTCTCCAAACTTTACCTTTCTCCAGAGTTCTGAACAAGTGAGATTTATCTGTTTGCTTTTTTTTTTCTTTTTTTTGCTGAATCTAGTTGTCTTTCATCACCATGTTGATGATGTAACTCCCAATATAACTTTACAATTTTACCCCTAACTGGTGAGCATATTAGAGATGCAAAAAGCATTTGTTTGCATGAATAGATGAAGAATTTAACAAATGATAAAACTGTGTCCTTTTGAGAGATAAAATACTTCAAAGTTATTTTTCTGCAAAGTTACAATGTTGTTTTTTGATGCTACCCTTTGAAAACACTGTATTATGTTATCATTCAATAATATAATTCTAGACACATTATGTGTTTACTAGGATTGAATAAATATTTGTATTAAGGTCTTTGAGTAAGTAGAATTCTAGGGTGGTCCCCAATATTCTAACCTGTATTGTACACCACCTTCTCCCAGTTATACAATCAACTCTAGGTGCTGCTATGAAGTTATCTCACATAATCAATTAAGGTCCCAAATAAGTTGACCTCCCAGCAATAAGATTATATGGACGGTTCCATGGTCCTTGAAATCTAAGCCTAAAGATGAGAGACAGTCAAGTCAGAGAGATTTTATGCATGAAAGGGATCCCATACAATGGAGATTCTGTTTCTGTCTTTGAAGATGGAGGACATCATTTGGCAAGGAACACAGGCAGCCTCTAGGATCTGAAAATGACCCCCTCTGACAGCCAGCAAGGAAACAGGGGTTTCAGTCCTACAGCCACAAGAAATGAAATATAACAAACAACATGAATGACCTTGGAAGCATATTCTTCCCAGTTTCAAGATGCAACACAGCATGGCAAACATCTAGATTTCAGCCACCGAGACATGGAGAACACATTTATTATCTTACCCAGGCAGCTAACTTATAGAACTGTGCGTTAATGAATGCGTGTTGTTTTAAGCTACTTCACTAATGGTAATTTATTACACAGCAAAAGAAATCTAATATATCTGTTTATAGAAAAAAATAGGCTTTGTTTGCAAGTGCACAGAAGAATTTACAAGACTCAACTCAAATTTTTCTGACTACAATTTTTTGAGTCTCAATTTTAATTGTTTGATAATGAAATACAGATTAAAGAAAGCAAATTTACTTAATTTCTTTATTACAAGCATCCTGTGAATTAACTCTAGCCAACAGGACAATGTTAGTGGCAATAAAGAAGGTTTTTAAATATTGTTTTTCAAATAAATATTGGATTTTTGAAGAAATTTTGTTTTTTATGGTTCAATACAAAACACATGCTGAATTGTTTGTATATGTCAGAGAGCTAATCCTAGATTTATAGATCTTAAGAGTTTGCCTCCTTCAACATCCATTGACCTTCATCACTCCTGTTTCATGTTTTTGTTTGAACCCTGCCATTTCATGTGGAAATCACAAAGGAAAGAAAACTATTTCAATCTCCAAATGTATTTGAAGATCAGCTCTGTGCCATTGTCTGTGTCCTACAAAAAATGTGTGAATCTGCAATCTGAAGATCATGATGAGAATGATTTATCTTTGTACCTGAAACACTTCATACATTCTCAGTCAGAAAAACTATAGGTGGAAGAACCAAAGGTAAGGTCAGTTGTAACTTCTGATTTTCTTTAGTAATATGATGGTTGCTAAACTAGATTATTTATACTTCTTGGCACTTCTCAATTCTACTTCATTTTGTTTTTAGTGCAATATTGAGAATCCCTTGTATATTTTAGTCCCTAGCATTATTGTTTCATGTTACTTTTTACCATAATAAACTTGTGAATCATAATGATTACCTCAGTAGGGTTCCTATGGTGAATTGATTTGCACAACCTCTTTTGTTATCACAAATGTGATCCAAAAGGGTGCCAAGTCAGCAGTTCCTTGTGCTTATTAATATAGCACATTGCAGCGATTTATTTAAAACTTCGACAGTTATGCTAACAGTTAATAATAATTGGACCTCCATGCCTATATTTCATTTGGCTCTAAAGACAATTGGATCTTTTAAAAAGTAGCTAACAATTCAGCAGGTGTTCTGCTTAAAAATTCAGCATAGTCAAGTGAAAATGGAAATGTAATTACAGTACAAACAACAAATACGGGCAACTAGAAGGTATACAATTTAAAAAAGCTTGGGAATAGAGTTGTTATTAAAGATAAAGCAATATTGGAAAGTCAAAATCAGAAGATTTACTGAAAGCACATAAATATATGGGAGAAAGAAATAGTAAAAATAGACTCAATGTGATTAACCCAATTTGTTGCTAAAAAATTAAAATGCAAAATGGTATGTCAAGAGTAAATACGCTTTTCACAAACAGTCTTCTTATTAAACCCCATTTTGAAGGTTAAGTATAGACAAGAGTGTTTTGGATTTTCTAAAGCTTCTGGAATGCAATATACCAGAAATGGAACTGCTTTTAAAAACGGAATATATTAAGTTGCAAGTTCACAGTTCTAAGGCCAAGAAAACATCTAGATTAAAGCACCAAGAGGTTACCTTCATTCAAGAAAGGCTGATGCCATCTGGAACACCTCTGTCAGTTGGGAAGTCACCTGACTGGCATCTGCTGGGGTCTTTGGTTTCTGGACACCTCTGTCACCTGGGAAGGCACATGGTGACATCTGCAGGCTTTCTCTCATGGTTTCTTATTTAATGAGGCTCCCCCAGGGGCGTTTTGCTTCTTCATCTCCAAAGGTGTCTGGCTGTGTGGACTCTGAAGCTTTATCCAAAATGGTTCCCTCTTAAAGGACTCTAGTAAGGGACCCACCTTAAATGGGAGGAGACACATCTACATGGAAACCACCTAATCAATGAGATGAGCCACCCAATTGTGGGACATCTCCATGGAAACAACTTTTCAAAAAGATCCTACCCAGCAATAATCAAGAACATGGCTTTTCTGGGGTTCACAACAGTTTCAGATTGGCACACAGAAACTTTAAATATACACTCCATATTAATTACTGTAATATTTATGTTACAATATCTATATCTTGTCTCAAATATAAATTCAACATAGAAATTATAAATCAAATACTATACTGAGACATTTGATAACAAATAATTAAATTTGTTCTCTAAATGTAAAATATACATTTCAGACCTTATGGAAGTGTTTTGATCTTACAGTGAAACATATTTTTAAGAGTCCACTAAATAATGCTGTCACCTCCACATGCTCAATTTCATTTGAAGTGTAAGGAAACAAATAAATATATAGCTGAGTTTTCAATTGGTGGTGAAACAATGATAAGTCAGAAAAAAAGGTATTTATAATCTATGTTTTTAGAAAAATTCATTTGAAAGAAACCTGTTTATTTTTTAGCTACATAAGCTAAGTGAGCACTCTGGATAGAGTGGTAAAAATTAGGCATTATTCTTTCTCTCAGAATATTTACAACCTGGAAAAAATATAGATAATAAACAAACAAATATATAACTAAAAATTGTGATAATTGGTGTGACTAAAATAAAAGTAGAAATATATAAGAGAATAACCCAAGAAGTCTAGTTTAGAATAGCTAGTACGGGATGATATTTCTGACAAGGAACATTTTACTGAGATTTGAGGTGAAGTGGATAGAGTGAGACAGGTCCAGGAAAAGAACATACATGTAAAAGCAAGCTCTGAGGTATAGATCAATGTGAATGTAGCAGAGTATTGACCAGAATAAGTTTGAGATATAAGGAGTTTAGATGATGAAGAATCTCTTCTGATAGATTAAGGAATCTGGGCTTTCATTTTAACTACATTGCATAGTCGTGGAAATATTTTAAGCATATGGTTTTAGGGGGATAAGTGACAAAATTAATTTTAATTTTTCAAAACATCACTTTAGGTGCTCTGTGAAGAGTGAACCATGAGTGGGAGATGTGGGTTGCAGCAGGGAGATCATTTGGAGAGTGCTACAATAATCTGAGGGATGATGACTTAGACTAAGCATTAGAAATGAGGTCTTCTGGAGCTACAATTATGTATTAAGTCTCTAAAGTGCTACAAGGTACAGGAAATATTATCCTATTAGTAGTACAAAAGTGTATTTACTTTTGATTTAAGTATCTCATTGGTCTTGCCTTGTTGCATATGATTTTAACATGCAGATTTATTAAAGATTAGATTAATTAAAGATAAATGTGTTTCAAATCCTGGTAAAATGAACATTTGAGCAAAAAGAAAAAAGGTAAATACCAAAAGTGGAGTAAATTCATTAAAATGTGAACCATGAGATTTTGTATATTTACTAGAGGAGGGCAGGACAAAATTGGCTTATCTAATTTCTTGAAACTAATAATAAAAGGAAGGAAATATGATTTCTATTTACACAGTATCAATATTTTGAAAATTCAAAATCTTGAAACTGTTTCTCATCTGAGATCAGTGAGAAAACCTTTCACTGAGTCTGGAAATGAAAATCTTATGTCTGAAAAAAAATCACCACCAAACCTCCTTAGTAGAGATACTGAGATATTATGCAGGTAGATGCAAATTTTTTTCAAGATAACTTTTGGTTTGTTCTGGGTACTATTTCAAATGGCCCCTGAATCTCAGCATGGTATTAAGTCAGGCTCTGCTTAAGCGTGCACCTTAGCCCATTAAAAATTCAAGCATATGGTCCAGTGTTGAGGAAAGGTCAGAAAAATGTATGAACAGAATTATTATTCCTAACAGGTTTCTCCATACTATTCTGAAGGCTGTAACTAGTAATCTCTAATGGAAAAGCCAGATCCAAACCTGTCTATTAATCATGTTCAACAGTGGCCTGAACATCAGGAAGGAAGCCTGCAGTGGTGACTGGCAGCTAGATATGTTAGAGAGAGCAAGAATTGTGCTCTCAAAGGGCCTGAGTTTGAATATCAGTTCTACACTCTGCGATGTTTTAAGCTCTCCCAGCTTTACTTACCTGGCTATAAAATGCTGGTAAGACTGGCTGAGCACCACAGTCATGAGTCTTCAGTGAGATTATGCTTATAAAGCACCATTACAATGTCTGATCCATGACAGGCATCTAACACATTGCTATTTTTCTTGACTTGTTTTAAATAGAAAACAAAACTTTTTTAATGTGGCTTCCAAACTTTTGATGTTAACATTTGCAAAAGTAATGCCAGTAAAGTTGTTGAATGATAAGTTCCAGTATGTTTTTTATTTTACTCTAAGTTACTAGTGACTTGGAACGTATTTTAGACGGTAATAATCATAAGGTATAGATTGTACACTGACCATTGTGCCAATTTCTGAAAAGTAGCTCTTAGGACAAAAACAATCACAAGCTGCTATTATTACTAAAGGAAAGTCTGGCACGGAGATATTGGGGGTAGTGGGACAGGAGCAGCAGTGCAGTGGTAAGGAGAGAAAGTATATAGGAGTAACACATCACCCACTGCACCATAAAGCACACTGTTCATTTGAGATCAAATAATGTGTCAAAATTTCCCCTGAGAATAAAGACTTTATTTACAAATCCACCTTTTTACCTTCTTTTTCTTTCTCTGTAGCTATTTTGACATTAGTTTGTTAACTTTATAACTGAGAATTTCATACACTTTTACTTTAATCATATGAAATAAATATGCATAGAAAACAGATGCATTATATCAAAGTATCTTTTTGAACATTCTCAATGATTTTGGCTTATTTAACTTTAAATCTAAATAACAAAAGGATTTGGTCCCAAGAGCAGTAGAACATTTTTTTCCCATGTGTCAATACCTGAGAGGAGATTTTGCAAGGTGGTCTCACGCATCAGCCAGGTTTTATTTATAAAGACAAGGATATTAAGACAATGCAACATGGAATTCTTAAACACTATCTTTCAACATGTTTTCCTGAATATAACAGTGACTTGGGAAACTTACAAACTAGTCAGATCTTTGTGTCATTTTCAAACAGTCTGCTGCTTTTTATCACTCTCTTACCTCTTGTGAGCATTCAAATAAATGTTGTGTAATATTCAGAGGGAAGTGCTGCCTCAATGTTGTGTTTCTCTTTTCCAGTTAAAATGAGTTAGAGAGATAGCAAAAGACATTGATGATAAATACACACTAAGTATAGATTGTAATGTTCATGCTCATATTCACCTTGTACAGAGAGGACTGGGTGGGAACAGGAGTCTCTAAGGAAAGACTTTGTTAAGAAACAGGTCTGGCCAGCAGCTGTTAGTATAATATTTTCAGTTTCTACTAAATACTCAAGGAAATCCCAAAAATCAAGACATTGAACGCAGAACAGTAAGACTAACAAATCGATGTGTTTTCAAAATTTGGGACAAATTTTCACAAAATACAATGTCTACAGAACTGGACTAAGTATTTTAATTAGGATAAATTGGTTAGGAAGTATTTTGCTCCTCCTTCTTACCCCTGATTAGAAGCACAAGGTAAAAAACAAACAAGAAATTGAGTATCTGACCATTTACTCTATGGAGTTGCTCTTTGAAGCAAGCCAGTGTGCTATTGTTACCTTAAATGCCATTTAGAATTTCCCATTGTCATATAACAAAGAGCAGGATATGATAGTGGCACACTGCCTTTGAGAACTTTATATTCCAAAATCAACTTGTGCTAGCAGATACACTAAAAGCCTTGGTAGGTTCTCATTTAATGATTTACCATTTGCTCTGTTCATACCAGCATGAGAGAGCCAAAATGGGGGAATCACAGTTTATCAGAGCCTTATTGATAAAACCCTCCAGATAATAGAAATAAAGCCACGTGCTGATGCACATTGACCTACTTACTGTCCAAGTCCGAATCAGAGGTGGAATTTCAATCCACACCCAAAAGCTGAGACTTGAGCCAAGTGAACAGCATTCATTGGTAAGCATGAGATTTTGAGAGATCACTCTCAATTCAAGGATCAATATATAAAGAATAACCTAGGACTGAAAAACTGGCTCACCTTCTATGTCTGCTGAGTTCCCTAGCATCTTGCTTAAAGTAGTCAGTATCTTTGCTATATTGTCACATTCTCATAGTGCCCTCTACTGCTTTTCTGGTAGACTTGGAGACAACAGGTAGGTTGACAAGTAAAGAATGTGCTTTCAGATACCAGGAACCAGTGAGGAGAAAAAAAGGTTTCCTTTTACATGTTCTTGGTTATTAGAAAACATATTTAAATACCATCCTAAATTTTTTATAACTGTACTCCTCATCCAGCCCCAGGTTGAAAATCCCCCATGAATACCGCTCAGAATATTCTATCCAAATACATTTTTTAAAAGTCTGCTTTAATCTGGATAATTATTAACTGATTGATAAAAATGCTTTTTTTTTTAACATTTTACAATAGTCTTTTTTTTTTTTTTTTTTTTAACATGGGCAGGTACCGGGAATTGAACCCAAGTCCTCTGGCATGGCAGGCAAGCATTCTTGCCTGCTGAGCCACCATGGCCTGCCCTACAATAGTCTTTTAACTGATGTTCATCAGTTTACATACTATTGCTTTAAAAGCTCAGTTAAACAAAATGAAACATCTGTCCTGCAGACTATGAATACCAAAATGCAATATTCCTTGTGTGGACCCAGTTGCTACAATGGTGCATCATGGAGCCACAAGGCTCTAGGCACCACAAAACTTTTCAGGAAATGATCCCTTTATTGTACAGAGTGAAGGCTCCAGAACGGGTAAATCTTGTCACTTACATAGCACAGAGTCCAGAAGAGCAGGGAAAGAAGTCCTATCACAGTTGGTCTCCCAGGCTTGCAGAAGACTGCTCCAGATCAGGGTCAATAGATGGCAGCGCCACATGTTCCACTTTTGGCAGGAGGAATGAGACAAATTTATCCTGTTTGAGCATGGTTTTTAACCACCATAGGGGAAAGGGGCAGGGGAGAGTTTCCTGCCACTAAAAAATTTTGTTCTATTAAGCATCTGGGGCTGCTTATTCCCAGTTTCTGGTTTTAGGGTTTGGCCAGCCCTCTTCATTAGACTTAATGTCTCTTCTAGACTGTGGACCAGTACACCATAGAAAAGGAGGTGGGGCAGGGGAAGGTCAGAGGCTGACCACTTTCAGTATGTTTGTAACTTCCTCAGAGAAGGAGGTGGGTGTCGGTGAGGTCTGGGCAATAATAGCCCCTTAACAGATGTCTGTGACTTCCCTACCACCCTACCACTGATTGCTGAAATTTTCATTTCACAAACCATTAAATGACTGTGAATGCTTTTCCAGTTGAAGAAATCCAGTTCTATCTCAGAAATTATGAGAATTTTCTTTTAAAATCTAAAACTTCGCAAAGAGAGAAAATTATAACAAAATACAATTTTGAGAAAATTGCAAAGACTAATGAAACAAGGAAAACATGATTTAGAATAAAGTGCATAAGGTGCTAACGACTTTTTCTTAACACCACAATTACATCTTTAAAAATTTCACTGGTAGGTATTGCAAAATCTGTAATGATAAAGTGAAATCATTCACAGCACAAAATAAATTGATCTGCACAAATTAAAATGATCTTAGAAAGTTTTGTCTATTTTTTAAAGAAATTTGGTGGTAAATTAGCATGTAATAGAGGTTAAAAATTATCAACATTTAGATCCAAAATTATGTCCAAAGTCACAAGCAAATTTTATAACAAGAGAACTACAAGAAAAGATGTATTTGCATTACAGTTTGTTTTATGTCAAATCATACTTTGATAATGAGTGAAGGTAAAAATGAACATCAAATTAAAAAACAATGTATTTTATGCCTGGTTTGTGTTAATAATGTAAATTTATCAATGAGTATTTCAACTAGAAGAGAAAAAAAAACACTTTAATTTGTTCTCTTTCCAAACAGAAATGGTAAATCACACAAACCATAATTTGCTCTGTTATATATTATAAAGGTTATGTTTATAGTATGAGCTGTGAATGAGATTAATGACTTTTCTCAGCACTGTAAACTTCCTCCCAGGAAACAGAAGCTAAATTGCAATAAATCATGGGTTTATGTTCCTGTATTTATGGGATAGGGAAGATTTAGAATTCCTCAGTAGAAGAATTAAAAGTAAAAGAGAAAATTATGTCTTCTGCAATATAAAGGTAGATATAATGAAGCAAGCTCAAAATTGTGCATTCAATACACTTAAATAATGTCAGTAATTTATTAAAAGTAATTACCATGGCATAGTTTCATGCTCATACTTCATCAGAAGTGACAGAATACTAGTTCAATATGTTAGTTACTTTCACATCATTATGTATCAAGAGCAATTAAATTAGAGTTGTCATTTTTCTACATTTCCCTTAAAACTACATACTGCCTTTTCTTTCAAATATGTATCAGTAGTATTATGGGAGATGGAGTTCATCTGCTATAAAAATCAGATGTTTCTCTTGAAGAGAAATATTATCATTTAGGTCAATAACACAATCTTAGCTCATGTCCTGAAGATATGTTTTTTTTTAACCTTTGTTTTTAAGAAAAAGAAAAAGAAAAACTATCTACCATGGTTGGCTACCTGGTAAGAGTGTAATCTATAAAATTTATTTCTATGTAAAGAGATTTGAACACAAAATTGAATAACAGGTTTTAAAATCTAATATCATTTTTAAGTGAATAGTCTTTCTGACTCTTCAATTTGTGGCATCGTACTGGAAAAACAAGCTAAATTCAAACACAGAAAGGCAATTATAGCAATGGATTCATAAATAAAAAATAATTCTCATGAGAAGGATGAAAAATAACTCCAATCCCTACAAATAAGTGCAAAGCAATAAAATTGAACAAAGAATTATAAGGTCCAGAATGTCATGTTTTACATATTTTGAATAGACTGCTTTTCTATCTTTCTTCAAAGAAGAGATCACACAAACCACAGAGCTAAACTTAGATCTTCTATGTCCACAAGTGAGTAAGCTGTCTGCTAAGATTATACAACTTCAGTTTAGAAAAAGCACAGATTGCCGAGATTCCAGGTCAACGTAACTTATCAAATATAGAATTTTTAGATCTTTTAAAGAATTTGCATCCACTAATGAACAGTAATTTTCATATTCCTAAAATATGTGAATCCATAACCATTTTAAGAATTTACAAATAATGTAGATATTTAATGTGCACTAATCTATAGAAAGTCAGCAGTACAACATAAATAACACACAGTATTTCCTCTAAAGTGGTAAACAATCCATGGGTGACGATTAGATAGGGTTACTATAATGTGAGAAAGATCTTGATATTTTCTAATATGAAAACAAAGATTTTTCTTTAAACAATTTGGAACCTCAAAAATAAAAAGACATATACATCATTTTTTAGGTTTCAATAAATGGAAAGTTGACAAGAGGGAAATTTATTTCTAATTTGACAGATGTTCAAAGAACATTTTATTGTCAAATATCTCAGTCCATATATTATAGAAGTTTTTATATGTTATTTTTCCACATATTTCTTCTTTCATGTATTTTGATCCTTCTATCACTGTCAGATTATGTGTTAACAATAGTTGGTAAAAGACATAGGCATATCATATTCATTTCATTTTAAAAATGAATCAGATAATTTGTCTTATCCCCAGCCAGATTGCTTCATTTCTGTCTGAACACTGAAAGCTATTAAAAGGGTTAATTGCATTTTTTAGTAATAGTCACACTTGGCCAAAATGTTTATATTGTTTTGATAAGAAAAATATTATTACAGCAAGTTCTAAAACACCAAATTTTAAAGTAAATAATCAGTGTACTTATTCTTGCCTTATAAATTTGTGCTATGTAACATAAGTTTCAGGAAAAACTATTTTGACTTGAGCTCTCTCTTGAAATGCACTCATTTACAGTCAGCACTATTTAGAAACATTTTAAATAGCCTCATTAGATATAAGAAATATTAAAACTTATTTCTTAATAGCATTAAAGAATATTTCATAAATAAAAGTTATAACTTCAGATAAAGAGTATAAACTCTTCCCTCATTTATACATGGAACAGAGTTGTGCTTTAATAGGAATCATTTTTAGAAGACAAAAGCTAAGGAAGATTAATGTGTCACTAATGAAGATTTGGTGACAAGTAAAGGAGTGTATCACAGGTTTAATGTGTATATTGATCTGCACAACATCCAAAGGTTAAAATCCTATATAAAAAGTTAGAAAACAGTAAATAGGCAGATGAACTAAACTATTTAACACCAATCTAATAGTAGAGGCCTTTATTTTTCATTGTAACTGCATGCTCATTTTTTGAGTCACAGTTATAAATGAAAGAGATTTAGAAAGCAATGCTAAATCATAAATGCATTTATGATAAAAAGAGGAAATGCAGCTGAAAAGTTAATAAGGTTTGTAATGTAATAGATTAAAAGAGACAATATAAGTAAGAAGCATTGCCATGAATTTCTCTAATTCTCCTATGAAAAGTATCCTGAAACAGATGTTTATGATAATGATTTGAATACATTAAGTTTAAATGCAACATATAAGTGAAATTATAAAGATGGTTTTGATATATAACGTGTTCATGAAGAGAGGAAATATAGATCCATTATCCTCTTAACCAGAGAGAACATAAATCTTTCTAATTCCTTTCTTTTCCCATCCTGCCATTTATTATGGTCAATTATTAATAATCTAGGTTGGTTGAGTAGTAATCCACTGTATGGATTTAGCAGATCTTGTTTGTGTTTATCTATTGATGGGTATTTGTGTTGTTATTAGAGTTGAGCATTTATAAATCAGGCTGCTGTGAACATTTTTATGGACAATTTGCTTTTACATTTGAGGGGTTAATTCCAGGCATTGGTATGGCAAGGATATAAATTAACTTTTTAAAGAAACTGGTAAAATGTTTTCCAAAGTTGTACTATTTTACATTCCTACTAGCAATGTATTAGAATTCTAGTTGCTTCACATCCTAGACAACTTAGTATTATCTTTCTTTTAAATTTAGTGATTTTAATTGTTCTGTAGTAGTATTTTATAGTGTTTTGTATTCCTATTCCCTAATGACAAAAGATGTTTAGGACATCTTTTCATATACATCCTTGTCATCTATATTATCTTCTCTGAAGTGTTTGTTCAATTTTTTTGCTATTTTTAAAATTGCATTGTTTGCTTATTGAGTTTTAAGAGTTTTTTATATATGCTGGTATTAAATACATGATTTGTAAATGGCGGTTCCTAGTCTGTGACTTTTATTTCCATTGTCTTGAGTGCATTTGGCCTAACAGAAGTTCTTAATTTAGAAAAAAGATCCATTTATCATATTTTTTATAATATCTTGTAGATTATCTATGAAATATTTGCCTCACCCAAGGTCATAAAGATTTTCTCCTATTCTTCTAGAAGTTTTATATTTTCAGGTTTTACACTGTAATCCAATTTAAGTTGACTTTTATATGCAGGTTATAGGTTGAAATTCATTTATTTGCATATGGACATCCAATTGTTCCTGTACCACTTTTTGCAAAAGTAAAACTTTCTCCAATAATGGAGAAGCCATTGTGATTTTGTCAATTTAAGTTGACTATATACATATGCAAATCAAACCTTCTATTCTGTTCCATTCATCTCCTTCTCTGTCTTAATGCCAACACCACAGTATTGGTTACATTAACTTTATAATAAGACTGAAATAAGTAGCCTAAGTACTCCAACTTCGTTTCTTTTATTAAAGTTGTTTTTGCTTGTCTAAGTCTTTTATAGTTCTGCAGAAATTTTAGAATTGGCTTGGCAATTTTTGCACAAAGTTTCTTGTGGGATATAGTTTGGTATCACCTATAAATTTGGGTAGAAATGATATGTGTTGATACTAAAGAAAATAACTACTTTTCTAAAATTTCAATTTATTTTATTGCCCTTGATGCCATTATCAAAAAAGAAGAAAGGGCAAAAATCAAGGAATTAACTGTCCACTTGGAAGAACTAGAGAAAGAGCAGCAAACTAACCCCAAAGCAAGCAAAAGGAAAGAAATAATGACGATTAGAGCAGAAATGAATGAAATTGAGAACATGAAAACAAGTGAGAAAATCAACAAAACCAGATTTGGTTCTATGAGAAAATCAATAAGATTGATGGACCCTAAGTGAGGTTGACAAAAAGAAGAAGAGAGAGGATGCAAATAAATAAAATCAGAAATGGAAGAGGAGCCATAACCACTGACCCCACAGAAATAAAGGAAGTAATGAGGATACTATGAATAACTTTATGCTAATAAACTCGACAATGTAGACGAAATGGACAACTTCCTAGAAAGGCATGAACAACCAACATTGACTCGAGAAGAAGTAGATGATCTCAACAAACCAATCTCAAGTAAAGAAATTGAATCAGTCATTAAGAAGCTCCCCAAAAAGAAAAGTCCAAGACCAGATGGCTTCACATGTGAATTCTACCAAACATTCCAGAAAGAATTAGCACCAATCCTGCTCAAACTCTTCAAAAAAATTGAAGAGGAGGGAAAGCTACCTAAGTTATTCTACAAAGCCAACATCACCCTCATACCAAAGCCAGACAAAGATATTACAAAAAAAGAAAACTAAAATTTCAATTTCTGACTGCTGTGGGTATATAGATATGCACTGCATTTTTGTAAATTTACGTTGTATCCTGTAACCTTGCTAAACTCTCATTAATTGTAGCAGCTTTTTTTGTAGATTTCCTCAGATTTATGTAGAAGACCATATGGGCTATAAAATTAAGGTAGTTTTAATTCTTGCTTTAAAATCTAAATGGTTTTATTTATTTTTCTTGTTTTTTTCCATTAGACATGCCAGAAGGATTATCAAGAGAAATGATAAGTACTGACCTCCTTACCTTTTCTTGATCTTAGAGAACAAGCATTCACTCTTTTCACATTAAGTACAATGGTAGCTGTTGTTGTTTTGGGTTTATTATTTTTACATGTCCTTAATTTAATTGAAGATATTTCCTTCTATTCTTAGTTTGATAGAGTTTCTTTTGTTTTGTTTTGTCAGGAATGGATGCTGGATTTTGTCAAGTGCTTTGCATTTATTGAGTGATAAAATATTTTTCTTCTTTAATTTGCTAAATGAACATTAATATAAAATGATTTTCAAAAGTTAAACCAAGTTTGCATTGCAAGGTTAAAATCATTTGGTTATATACTATGTATTCTATTTGTTAAAATGTTTATTAGATTTTTGTATGTATGTTCATGAGGAAAATGAACCTATAGTTTTATCTTCTTACAATGTATTTGCTGTTTTTGTAACAGAAATTTTGGCCTCAAAGAATGAGGTAAGATGTAGTCAATGTTTTTCAACTTTCTTTAAAAGGTTGTATAGAATTGGCATCATTTCTTCATTTAGGAAAAGAGTTTAATTGATAGAAAAGAATAGAGTTCACCAATGAAGCTATCAGGACATGGAATTTCTAAGCAGGAAGGTTTTCAACCTCAAATTCAATATATTTAAAAGATATAGGGCTCCTCAGTATGTATTATCATTGGTAGTTTTGTCTTTCATGGAATTTGTCTATTTCATCAAAGTTGTCAAATTTATTGGTTTAAATCTTTCATGATATTTCTTAGCAGTGCTTTTTTTTTTTTTTTTTTTTTTTTTTTTTTTTTTTTTTTTTGAGAGAGGGAGGAAGGGAAGGAAAGACAGAGAGAAGGAAGGAAGGATGGAAGGAAGGGAAACATCTTTAAACATTTTCTTGTTTTATTATATTTTGTTTGTTTGTTTGTTTTTTACATGGGCTGGGGCCGGGAATCGAACCGAGGTCCTCCGGCATGGCAGGCAAGCACTCTTGCCCGCTGAGCCACCGCGGCCCGCCACTTAGCAGTGCTTTTAATATTTATAAAATCTGAAAGTGTGCCACCTCTCTCATTCCTAATATGTTAATTTGCATCTTCTATTGTTTTTTTAATCTGTGATCTGTCTGGTTAGAGGTTTTTCAAGTTATTAATCTACTCAAACCACGAGAATGCTTTCATTGATTTTCTCTATTGTTTTTTATTTCATTACTTCTTGTTCTGGTCTTTATATTTCCCTCCTTAACTAACTTTTATCCCATTTGTTCTTCTTTTTCAAGAAGAACAAATTTCCATTTCAAAATGAAAGCTGAGGTTCATCATTTTGGCACTTTTTATTTTCAAATATAGATATGTGGCACTATAAATTTCCATCTAAGTACAATTTTAGTGCTATCCCAAAAGTGTTGATAAGTTGTGTTTTCACACATAATTTTCAATCAATTTGAAATAATTTTAATTTCTTTTGATTTCTTAATTGACCCATTAGTAATTTAGAAGTGTATTATTTAGTTTCTAAATATTTAATACATTCAGATATCTTTCTATTACTGATTTCCTATTTAATTCCATTGTGGCCACAGAAAATGTTTTGTATGAAAACAATTATTTTAAGTTTATTGAGATAAACTTCTGCCCTAAGAAAAGGGATCCAGAAGAGAAAAGAGAAGACGCCATCATGTGCATTTCCAGGTGTATTAGTTAAGGTTCTCTAGAGAAACAGAATCAACAGGGAACACTTGCAAATATAAAATTTATAAAAGTGCCTCACATGACCACAGGAATGCAGAGTCCCAAAATCCACAGGGCAGGCTGTGAAGCCGACGACTCCAATGGATGGCCTGGATGAACTCCACAGGAGAAGCTCACCAGCCAAAGCAGGAATGGGGCCTGTCTCCTCTGAGTCCTCCTTAAAAGGCTTCCCGTGATTAGATTTAACATCACTAATTGTAGAAGACTCTCCCCTTTGGCTGATTACAAATGGAATCAGCTGTGGATGCAGCTGACGTGATCATGACCTAATCCTATGAAATGTCCTCATTGCAACAGACAGGCCAGTAGTTGTCTTATCAGATAAATGGCTACCACAACTTGACCAAGTTGACACATGTCCCTAACCATGACACCAGGTGACAGGAAAGCCAAGGAGC
This sequence comes from Tamandua tetradactyla, assembly GCF_023851605.1. Classification (NCBI taxonomy): domain Eukaryota; kingdom Metazoa; phylum Chordata; class Mammalia; order Pilosa; family Myrmecophagidae; genus Tamandua; species Tamandua tetradactyla. The sequence goes on along the minus strand of NC_135330.1, from coordinate 134,184,586 downwards.
AGCAAAGAGTGGTGGCCCTGGGAGGAAGCAAGCCTTCTAGCCCACGAAAACCTGAGCTAGTAAAGTCCTGCTGTTAGTACAACACATTGTATTGTATTTGTTTCAGAAGCTTGGAAACTACAACAATCCCTGATAGTATTATTTGCTCTAAAACTTAAACTAACTGATTTTTACATAGCCACATCATTTTTTTTTAATTAGAGACGTTGTGAGTTTACAAAACAATCATGCATAAAATACAGGATTCCCATGCATTACCCCGCTACCAACACCTTGCACTGATTGGTAGGGAACCTTTGTTACAATTGGTAATGGCACTTTTTTTTATAGTTGTACTTTTTTAAAGAGAAGTTGCCTTGTTATAATTGATAAAGGATTATTAGAATTGTTCTATCTATCCCCACTATTTACATTAGGTATATCATTTTTCCATATACAGCCCATTATTGCCACATTATATTAGTATTGTGCACTAGTTATAATTCATGAAGGAGTCTGCTTTTACTTATGTTATGAAGTATGGTCCGTTGTCTACAATAGGGTTCATTGTGTTGTACAGTTCTGTTTTATCCTTTAATATCTGTTCTAATATATATAATACATGCAACCTAAAGTTTCCCCATTTAACCACATTCACCAAAATACTTTAGTACAGTTTGTTACAATGACAATAATGTGCTCACATCATCACCCATTTACCAACCTTTACCAACAGCCTAGACATAAATTCTGCACGTTAAGCATCAACTCCCCATTCTCTAACCCTACTCTATCCCCTGGTAATCTGTACTCTAGATTCCAACTCTATAAATTTGCTTATTATAATTAGTTCATAACAGTGAGATCATGCAATATTCGTTCTTTTGGGTATGACTTATTTCACTCAACATATGTCATGGTCAGGTTCATATGTCAACTTGGGCAGGTGGTGGTGCCTGTTTGTCTGGTTGGGCAAGTGCTGGCCTGTCTGTTGCGATGAGGACATTTCATAGAATTAAGTCATGATCATGTCAGCTACATCCACAGCTGTTTCCATTTGTGATCAGCCAAAGGGAAGTGTCTTCTGCAATAAGTGATCCTTAATCTGATCACTGGAAATCTTTTAAGAAGGATTCAGAAGAGACAGGATTTTCCTGTTTCGGCTGGTGAGCCTCTCCTGTGGAGTTCATCCAGACCCTCCATCGGAATCATCGGCTTCATAGCTTACCCTGTGGATTTTGAACTCTGTGTTCCTGCAGTCACATGAGACACTTTATAAATTTTAAATTTGCGAGTGTTCCCTGTTGATTTTGTTTCTCTAGAGAACCCTAACTAATACAACATAATACCTCAAGGTTTGTCCATGTTGACACATGCACAAGGAATTCATTTCTTTTTACAAGTGAATAGTATTCCATGGTGTGTATATATATATATATATATAGCATATTTTATTTACCCACCCATCAGTTGATGGACACTAGTATTGCTTCCATTTTTGAACAACTGTGAATAATACCATGATGATCATCAGTGTAAAAATATCTGTTCAAGTCTCTGCTTTCAGTCCTTCTGGGTATATATATAGCAGCAGGATTGTAGGATCATATGGTAATTCTATGCTTAGCTTTCTTAGGAACTGGCAAACTGTCCTCCATAGTGACTGCACCAGCAATGCATGAGTGTTCCTGTTTCTCCACATCCTCTCCAACACTAGTAGTTTCCTGTATATGTGTGTTTGTTTTTAATAGTGACCATTCCATTAAGTGTGAAATGCTCTCTCATTGTGGTTTTAATTTGCATTTCCCTGTTAGCTAGTGATGTTCAATATGTTTTCAGGTGCTTTTTAGCCATTTGTTATTTCCTCATTGGAAAAATGTCTATTCAAGTGTTATTTTTTGCCATTTTTAATTGGGTTATTTGTCTTTTTGTTGTTTAGTTGTAGGATTTCTTTATATTTTCTGGATCTAAAATCCTTATTGAATATGTGATTACCAAATATTTTCTCCCATAGAATAGTTTGTGTTTTCAGTTTCTTGAAAAAGTTCTTGATGCAACAATTTTTTTAATTTGAAGAGACCCCATTTATCTATTTTTTTTCCATTGCTTGTGCTTTGAGTGTAACATCTAAGAAATCATTGCCTACCGCAAGGTCTTATAGATGCTATCCTATGTTTCCTTTTATTTTTCTGTTTTCATCTAGGAGTTTTATGGTCCTGGCTCTTACATTTAGATCTTCTTTGCTCCATTTTGAATAAATTTTTTAAATGGTATGGGATAGTAAAAATAGGGTTCTCTTTCATTCTTTTGGATATGTATATCCAGTTCTTCCACAGCCATTTGTTTAAGGACTATTTGTTCCTTTGTTTAAGGACCCATTTCTTCCCAATTGAGTGCACTTGGCAGCTTTGTCAAATGTTAATTGGCTGTAGACTTGAGGGTCTATTTCTGAACTCTCAATTTCATTGCATTGGTCAATATATCTATCCTTATGCCACTACCATGCTATTTGACCACTGTAGCTTTGTAACACGCTTTAAAGTTAAGAAGTGTGAGTCCTCCAACTTCATTCTTCATTTTCGAGGTGTTTTCTGGCTAATAAGGGCACTTACCCTTCCAAATAAATTTGAAAATTGGCTTTCCTTTTCTGCAATATAGGCTATTGGAATTTTGATTTGGATATTGTTGAGTCTGTAAATTAATTTTGGTAGAATTGTCATCTTATTTTTTTTTATTAATTAAAAAAAGAATTAACAAAACAATTAGAAATCATTCCAATCTACATGTACAATCAGTAATTCTTAATAACATCACATAGTTGCATATTCATCATTTCTTAGTACATTTGCATCGATTTAGAAAAAGAAATAAAAAGACAACAGAATAAGAATTAAAACAATAATAGAAAGAAAAAACAAAAAACAAAAAAAAAACAAAAACAAAAAACCTATACCTCACATGCAGCTTCATTCAGTGTTTTAACATAATTGCATTACAATTGGGTAGTATTGTGCTGTCCATTTCTGAGTTTTTATATCCAGTCCCGTTGTACAGTCTGTATCCCTTCAGCTCCAATTATCCCTTCTCTTTTTTTTTTTTTAATTAACGGAAAAAAAGAAATTAACCCAACATTTAGAGATCATACCATTCTACATATGCAATCATTAATTCTTAACATCATCACATAGATGCATGATCATCATTTCTTAGTACATTTGCATTGGTTTAGAAGAACTAGCAACATAACCGAAAAAGATATAGAATGTTAATATAGAGAAAAAAATAAAAGTAATAATAGTAAAATCAAAACAAAACACAACAAAACAAAACAAAAACCTATAGTTCAGATGCAGCTTCATTCAGTGTTTTAACATGATTACTTTACAATTAAGAATTATTGTGCTGTCCATTCTTGAGTTTTTGTATCTAGTCCTGTTACACCATCTGTATCCCTTCAACTTCAATTGGCCATTATCTTACCCTGTTTCTACCTCCTGCTGGGCTCTGTTATCAAGGACATATTCCAAATTTATTCTCGAATGTCTGTTCACATCAGTGGGACCATACAGTATTTGTCCTTTAGTTTTTGGCTAGACTCACTCAGCATAATGTTCTCTAGGTCCATCCATGTTATTACATGCTTCATAAGTTTATCCTGTCTTAAAGCTGCATAGTATTCCATCGTATGTATATACCACAGTTTGTTTAGCCACTCTTCTGTTGATGGAGATTTCGGCTGTTTCCATCTCTTTGCAATTGTAAATAACGCTGCTATAAACATTGGTGTGCAAATGTCCGTTTGTGTCTTTGCCCTTAAGTCCTTTGAGTATATTCCCAGCAATGGTATTGCTGGGTCATATGGCAATTCTATATTCAGCTTTTTGAGGAACCGCCAAACTGCCTTCCACAGTGGTTGCACCATTTGACATTCCCACCAACAGTGGATAAGTGTGCCTCTTTCTCCACATCCTCTCCAGCACTTGTCATTTTCTGTTTTGTTGATAATGGCCATTCTGGTGGGTGTGAGATGATATCTCATTGTGGTTTTGATTTGCATTTCTCTAATGGCCAGGGGCATTGAGCATCTCTTCATGTGCCTTTTGGCCATTTGTATTTCCTCACCTGGTAGGTGTCTGTTCAAGTCTTTTTCCCATTTTGTAATTGGGTTGGCTGTCTTTTTGTTGTTGAGATGAACAATCTCTTTATAAATTCTGGATACTAGACCTTTATCTGATATATCATTTCCAAATATTGTCTCCCATTGTGAAGGCTGTCTTTCTACTTTCTTTTTTTTTTTTTTTTTTTAAGGAAAGACAGAGAGAAGGAAGGAAGGATAGAAGGAAGGAAGGAAGGAAGAAAGGGAAACATTTTTAAACATTTTCTTGTTTTATTGTATTCTGTTTCTCCGTTTTTGTTACATGGGCTGGGGCCGGGAATCGAACCGAGGTCCTCCGGCATAGCAGGCAAGCACTTTGCCCGCTGAGCCACCGCGGCCCGCCCTCTTTCTACTTTCTTGATGAAGTTCTTTGATGCACAAAAATGTTTAATTTTGAGGAGTTCCCATTTATTTATTTCCTTCTTCAGTGCTCTTGCTTTAGGTTTAAGGTCCATAAAACCGCCTCTAGTTGTAAGATCCATAAGATATCTCCCAAAATTTTCCTCTAACTGTTTTATGGTCTTAGACCTAATGTTTAGATCTTTGATCCATTTTGAGTTAACTTTTGTATAGGGTGTGAGAGATGGGTCTTCTTTCATTCTTTTGCATATGGATATCCAGTTCTCTAGGCACCATTTATTGAAGAGACTGCTCTGTCCCAGGTGAGTTGGTTTGACTGCCTTATCAAAGATCAAATGTCCATAGATGAGAGGGTCTATATCTGAGCATTGTATTCGATTCCATTGGTCAATATATCTATCTTTATGCCAATACCATGCTGTTTTGACCACTGTGGCTTCATAATATGCCTTAAAGTCAGGCAGCGCGAGACCTCCAGCTTCGTTTTTTTTCCTCAAGATGTTTTTAGCAATTTGGGGCACCCTGCCCTTCCAGATAAATTTGCTTATTGGTTTTTTTATTTCTGAAAAATAAGTTGTTGGGATTTTGATTGGTATTGCATTGAATCTGTAAATCAATTTAGGTAGGATTGACATCTTAACTATATTTAGTCTTCCAATCCATGAACACGGTATGCCCTTCCATCTATTTAAGTCTCCTGTGATTTCTTTTAGCAGTTTTTTGTAGTTTTCTTTATATAGGTTTTTTGTCTCTTTAGTTAAATTTGTTCCTAGGTATTTTATTCTTTTAGTTGCAATTGTAAATGGGATTCGTTTCTTGATTTCCCCCTCAGCTTGTTCATTACTAGTGTATAGAAATGCTACAGATTTTTGAATGTTGATCTTGTAACCTGCTACTTTGCTGTACTCATTTATTAGCTCTAGTAGTTTTGTTGTGGATTTTTCCGGGTTTTCGACGTATAGTACCATATCGTCTGCAAACAGTGATCGTTTTACTTCTTCCTTTCCAATTTTGATGCCTTGTATTTCTTTTTCTTGTCTAATTGCTCTGGCTAGAACCTCCAACACAATGTTGAATAATAGTGGTGATAGTGGACATCCTTGTCTTGTTCCTGATCTTAGGGGGAAAGTTTTCAATTTTTCCCCATTGAGGATGATATTAGCTGTGGGTTTTTCATATATTCCCTCTATCATTTTAAGGAAGTTCCCTTGTATTCCTATCTTTTGAAGTGTTTTCAACAGGAAAGGATGTTGAATCTTGTCAAATGCCTTCTCTGCATCAATTGAGATGATCATGTGATTTTTCTGCTTTGATTTGTTGATATGGTGTATTACATTAATTGATTTTCTTATGTTGAACCATCCTTGCATACCTCGGATGAATCCTACTTGGTCATGATGTATAATTCTTTTAATGTGTTGTTGGATACGATTTGCTAGAATTTTATTGAGGATTTTTGCATCTGTATTCATTAGAGAGATTGGTCTGTAGTTTTCTTTTTTTGTAATATCTTTGCCTGGTTTTGGTATGAGGGTGATGTTGGCTTCATAGAATGAATTAGGCAGTTTTCCCTCCACTTCGATTTTTTTGAAGAGTTTGAGGAGAATTGGTACTAATTCTTTCTGGAACGCTTGGTAGAATTCACATGTGAAGCCATCTGGTCCTGGACTTTTCTTTTTAGGAAGCTTTTGAATGACTAATTCAATTTCTTTACTTGTGATTGGTTTGTTGAGGTCATCTATGTCTTCTTGAGTCAAAGTTGGTTATTCATGTCTTTCCAGGAACCTGTCCATTTCCTCTAAATTGTTGTATTTATTAGCGTAAAGTTGTTCATAGTATCCTGTTATTACCTCCTTTATTTCTGTGAGGTCAGTAGTTATGTCTCCTCTTCCATTTCTGATCTTATTTATTTGCATCCTCTCTCTTCTTCTTTTTGTCAGTCTTGATAAGGGCCCATCAATCTTATTGATTTTCTCATAGAACCAACTTCTGGTCTTATTGATTTTCTCTACTGTTTTCATATTTTCAATTTCATTTATTTCTGCTCTGATCTTTGTTATTTCTTTCCTTTTGCTTGCTTTGGGATTAGTTTGCTGTTCTTTCTCCAGTTCTTCCAAGTGAACAGTTAATTCCTGCATTTTTGCCTTTTCTTCTTTTCTGATATAGGCATTTAGGGCAATAAATTTCCCTCTTAGCACTGCCTTTGCTGCGTCCCATAAGTTTTGATATGTTGTGTTTTCATTTTCATTTGCCTCGAGGTATTTACTAATTTCTCTTGCAATTTCTTCTTTGACCCACTCGTTGTTTAAGAGTGTGTTGTTGAGCCTCCAGGTATTTGTGAATTTTCTGGCATTCCGCCTATTATTGATTTCCAACTTCATTCCTTTATGATCCGAGAAAGTGTTGTGTATGATTTCAATCTTTTTAAATTTGTTGAGACTTGCTTTGTGACCCAGCATATGGTCTATCTTTGAGAATGATCCATGAGCACTTGAGAAAAAGGTGTATCCTGCTGTTGTGGGATGTAATGTCCTATAAATGTCTGTTAAGTCTAGCTCCTTTATAGTAATATTCAGATTCTCTATTTCTTTATTGATCCTCTGTCTAGATGTTCTGTCCGTTGATGAGAGTGGGGAATTGAAGTCTCCAACTATTATGGTATTTGTGTCTATTTCCCTTTTCAGTGTTTGCAGTGTATTCCTCACGTATTTTGGGGCATTCTGGTTCGGTGCATAAATATTTATGATTGTTATGTCTTCTTGTTTAATTGTTCCTTTTATTAGTATATAGTGTCCTTCTTTGTCTCTTTTAACTGTTTTACATTTGAAGTCTAACTTGTTGGATATTAGTATAGCCACTCCTGCTATTTTCTGGTTGTTATTTGCATGAAATATCTTTGCCCAACCTTTCACTTTCAACCTATGTTTATCTTTGGGTCTAAGATGTGTTTCCTGTAGACAGCATATAGAGGGATCCTGTTTTTTAATCCATTCTGCCAATCTATGTCTTTTGATTGGGGAATTCAGTCCATTAACATTTAGTGTTATTACTGTTTGGATAATATTTTCCTCTGCCATTTTGCCTTTTGTATTATATGTATCATATCTGACTTTCCTTCTTTCTACACTCTTCTCCATACCTCTCTCTTCTGTCTTTTCGGTTCTGACTCTAGTGCTCCCTTTAGTATTTCTTGCAGAGCTGGTCTCTTCGTCACAAATTCTCTCAGTGACGTTTTGTCTGAGAATGTTTTAATTTCTCCTTCATTTTTGAAGGACAATTTTGCTGGATATAGGAGTCTTGGTTGGCAGTTTTTCTCTTTTAGTAATTTAAATATATCATCCCACTGTCTTCTAGCCTCCATGGTTTCTGCTGAGAAATCTACACATAGTCTTATTGGGTTTCCCTTGTATGTGATGGATTGTTTTTCTCTTGCTGCTTTCAAGATCCTCTCTTTCTCTTTGACCTCTGACATTCTAACTAGTAAGTGTCTTGGAGAACGCCTATTTGGGTCTAATCTCTTTGGGGTACGCTGCACTTCTTGGATCTGTAATTTTAGGTCTTTCATAAGAGTTGGGAAATTTTCAGTGAAAATTTCTTCCATTAGTTTTTCTCCTCCTTTTCCCTTCTCTTCTCCTTCTGGGACACCCACAACACGTATATTTGTGCGGTTCATATTGTCCTTGAGTTCCCTGATACCCTGTTCAAATTTTTCCATTCTTTTCCCGATAGTTTCTGTTTGTTTTTGGAATTCAGATGTTCCATCCTCCAAATCACTAATTCTATCTTCTGTCTCTTTGAATCTATCATTGTAGGTATCCATTGTTTTTTCTATCTTTTCTACTTTGTCCTTCACTTCCATAAGTTCTGTGATTTGTTTTTTCAGCTTTTCTATTTCTTCTTTATGTTCAGCCCATGTCTTCTTCATGTTCTCCCTCAATTTATCGATTTCGTTTTTGAAGAGGTTTTCCATTTCTGTTCGTATATTCAGCATTAGTTGTCTCAGCTCCTGTATCTCATTTGAACTATTGGTTTGTTCCTTTGACTGGGCCATATTTTCAATTATTTGAGCGTGATCCGTTATCTTCTGTTGGCGTCTGCGCATTTAGACAGATTTCCCTGAGTATTGGATCCAAAAGTTTGGAAGATTTTTCTGTGAAATCTCTGGGTTCTGTTTTTCTTATCCTGCCCAGTAGGTGGCGCTCGTGGCACACGTTTGTCTGCCGGTCCCACCAGTAAAAGGTGCTGTGGGACCTTAAACTTTGGAAAACTCTCGCCGTCCAGGAGGTTCGCTAGCCGAAGCGGCTTGAGCCGGCCCGGGGTCCGAACGTCTGAATTTCCTAGTCGGCCCTGGGCGACAAGCATGGCGGGAGGGCACCAGCGGCAGCGGCCTGCCCGGGAGAGTGCACGTTCCCCGGGAGTCACGGGTTTGGAAGGGGCCTCCCCCACCCGTCACCGTTCTCCGTGGCCTGGGGATTTCCGATCCAATTCTCTCAGTTGGTCCGGGGGGCCGCACATGGTGTGGGCGCCAGCTGCCTTGGTTTCAGGGGACCGCCTCTCCAATTCTCCCAGCCGGCCCGGGAAGGGGGAAGGGAGTAACTCTGGCCACTTGCTGCCCTGCCCAGTGAGGCCCGCGCGCCTCGGTGATCTCACCCGAGCTGCTTCTCTCAGCCAGCCAGCCGCTCCAGGATGGGGTACGCTGTCTCCTTTATCTCTGCTGTGGCTTTGGGCGCCCCCTGCATTGTTTCTACTCCCCCAGTAGCCGTCCCGGAGAAGAAACTAAGATCTGCGCGTCCTACCAAGCCGCCATCCTCCAGGAAGTCCCAATTGTCATCTTATTGATACTTAATTTTCCAAACTATGAACACAGACTATCTTTCCATTTATTTAGATTTTCTTTTATTTCTGTTAGCAAAGATTTTTTTAGTTTTGTGTGTACAAGTCCTTTACTTTCTCAGATGTTGATTATTTTAGTTGCTGTTATAAATGGATTTTCCCCCTTCATTTCCTCCTCAAATTGTTCATCACTAGTATATAGAAACACTATTGATTTTTGCATGTTGATCTTGCATCCTGTCACTTTGCTGACCTAAAATATAGCTCTAGTAGCTTTTTAAGATATTTCTCAAGATTTTCTCTATATAGAATCATGTCATCTACAAATAGTGAAAGTATTACTATTTTGTTTCTAATTTGGATGCATTTTATTTCTTTTGCTTGCCTAATTGCTCTGCTTAGAACATCCAGCACAATATTGAATAACAGTGATTCTTGTTGGTAGATCTTAGAGGGAAAGCTTTCAATCTTTCATCATTAAGTAGAATGTTAGCTGTGCGCCTTTCGTATATGCCCTTTCTCATATTGAGAAATTTTCCTTCTATTCTTATTTTCCTAAATGTTTTTATCAAAAAAAGTGGAAGCTGTATCTTGTCAAAGGCTTTTTCTGCAACAATCAGGGGGATTATGTGCCCCCCCTTCATTTTGTTAATGCAATGCATTACATTAATTAGATTTCTTGTGTTCAACCACCCTTGCATATATCTTGGATAAAATCCACTTGATCATGGTGCATAATTCTTCTAATGTGTGGTTGTATTTGATTTGTGAGTATTGGGTTGAAGATTTCTGCTTCTACATTCATAAAAGTAATTGATCTATAAAATTTTCTTTTCTTGTAGTATCTTTATCTGGCTTTGGCATAAGGATAATTTTGGTTTCATAGAATGATTTAGATAGTGTTCCTTCCTCTTCAATTTTTTGGAAGTGTTTTAGCAGGATTAGTATTAATCCTTCTTGGAATGATTCATAGCATTCACCTGTGAAGCCATCTGGTTCTGGACTTTTCTTTTTTAGTAGGTTGTTGATGACTGATTCAATGTCTTTACTTACAATTGGTTAGTTAAGGTCTTCTATTTCTTCTAGAGTCAGCATAGTTTTTTTGTGTGTTTCTAGGATTTTTTCCATTTCATCTAAGTTGACTGATTTGTTGGCATACAGTTGTTCATAGTTTCCTTTTATGATCATTTTTATTTCTTGGGGTCAATTGTAATGTCCCTTTTCACATTTCTGATTTTATTTATTTGCATCTTCATTCTTTTTTTGATTTGTCAGTCTAGCTAATGGTTTTTCAATTTTATTGATCTTTTCAAAGAACCAATTTTTGGTTTTATTAATCTTGATTTTTTTTAAATTCTCAATTTCATTTGTTTCTCCTTTAATATTTGCTATTTCTTTCTTCTGTGTGCTTTGGATTAGTTTGCTTTTCTTTTCTAGTTCCTTCAGTGTTCAGTAAGATCTTTGATATTAGCTTTTTTTTCTAATGTTGGCATTTAGGACTATAAATTTCTTTCTCAACACTGCCTTCACTGTATCTCATAAGTTTTAGTATATTAAATCCTCATTTCCTTGTAATTTCTTCTTTGACACACTGATCATTTAAGAGTGTGTTGTTTCACTTCCACACATTTGTCCAATTTCCTGTTCTTTACCTGCTATCGATTTCAGCTTCATTCCTTTATGGTCAGAGAAAATGCTTTCTACAATTTCCATCTTTTAAAATTCATTGAGACTTATTTTGTGCCCCAACATATGGTCTATCCTGGATAATGATCCCTGCTCACTTGAGAAGAATGTATATACCACTGTTTTGTGGTGCAATGTTCTATATATGTCTGTTAGGTCTAACTTGTATTTCAAATTATCCAAGCTCTCTATTTCCTTATTGATCTACTTAGATGTCTGATCTGTTGATGAGAGTGGTGACTGAAGTCTCCAGTATTATTGTAGAGATTTCTATTTCTCTTTTCAAGTGTGCCAGTGTCTGCCTCATGTATTGTGGGGCACCATGGTTAGGTACATAAATATTTATGTGTTATTTCTTCTTAGTGGATTGCCCCATTTATTAAGACAAGTGTCATTTTAATCTTTTGTAACATTTTGCATTAAAGTCTATTTTGTCCAATATTAGTTTCTAATATCTATTTCTTGCCTTGGATATGTGTTACATTTTTTTTTTTTTAAATTGCACTATTTGTGCAGTTGTTTCAATTCTAGGAGAAGGTTTCTCTCCTCTGTTTCTTCTTGGGCTTCTTTTTGTTTCTGTTTTGCCTCTATGATGTTTTATACTTCTTTAATTGCCTCTAGCTGCTTTTGCCTTGAGGGAAAATTCTCAGATGAGAGTCACCCCAGAGAAGACTTTCCCAAGTCAGTTTTTCCCAGCCAAAACAGGGCCAAAATCAGGGCTTCCTGAAGACCTCCAAAGTGCCTAGACGAGGGGATCAGGAGGGATGTCCAAAAAACTCTTGACAGCTTCTCAAAGCTGTGCTTTCCTGGCCTGCCCAGCAAATGCAGCCCTTCAGCTATCTCTTCCTCACTGCCCTGAGGGAAGCACTGTATTCTAAATCCCTACCACCTCTGTTCCTGTGTTTGTCTCATATATTTTTGGGCACCATGGTTAAAATAATGGCTACTTCTGCCTTTGCATGAAACAGTAACTCAGAACAAGGACCCAGTGATCCATCTGTGCTACTCAAAAGCTATGATCAGTGATCAGTTGTACTTACCCTTGTTCTTGGAGAAGAGGGTTTTTATATCCCTTTCTGACTCCAGCGAGCTAATCAGGAACTGGATCCCAAGGCAGCCCACCATAAGAGTGGGGGATGGGCACCAGCTGTCATATGGAGAGAGCAATTCACTCTTCTCCACCAAAGTTTATCAACCTCTTCCTCCCACTCTTCCCCCGCTGCTATACAGTGTTCATCTAGTCTCCAGAACCCCAGAACAGTTGTCTCAGAGAGTTCTTGCCTGTTCAACAGCTGTTTTCGTGAAAGGACTGAGTCCTAGATTTCCCTATCCTGTCATTTTCCCCAAGAGTCTTTCCACTTTTCTTTCTTTCTTTTTTTTTATTTTGCAAGGGCAGGCACTGAGAATTGAACCCGGGTCTCTGATATGGCCAATTTTCTTTTGATTACTATTTGCATGGTATATTATTTTCCATTATTTTACTTTTAAGTTACTTGTATCTTTGTAATTAAAATATGTTTCTTGTAAGGAGCATACATTTAAGTTGTTTTCTTTTTTTTTTTGCTGTTCAACTTTAAACTCCATCTTATAACTAGGTCTTTAAGCAAAATATATAAATATAGATACAATGAGTTAAATACACCATTTTGTTATCTGTTTATTATTTGTCTCATTATGTGTGCCTTCTTCATCTTTTCCATTTTCTCTTCATTTTGATTATCTAAGTATTTTGATAATGTCAGATTAAAATGAGGAAACAATTTCATGCCAATAACTGCCACAACATCTTAAATGATATGGGTATATTCCTTTACATACATATATATGTTAGAAAAACTAATAATGATAAAATAAAGATCTGAAAGCACTTTATTGATGAAAGTCATCGAATTTGTTTTCAAAGAAATTTAAATCTTCCCACAACAAAAACCCAGCAAAGGAAATTTCATTGTGACTCTATCAAACATTTAAGGAAGAAATAAAGTGAAATTTGACCAAATTTATCCAAATCCTTTGAGAATATAGAGGAAATTGGAGTATGTCCCAACTCATTTTAAGATACCAGTATGATTTAAATACAAAAACATAACAAAAACATTACCAATAAAAAAATGCAAATAAATATCCTCATGAATATTAGTGAAAAAATCCTTAATGAAATATAAGCAAATCAAATTTCATCAATATATGATAAAACATATTACTTAATGTCCAAATTGTGCTTACTCCAGGGATGTAATAATCGTTAACACATGAAAATCAATCAGTGACATTAACAGAAGAAAAGAGCACAATCATTTGATCATCTCAAAAGATATACAAAGAAGCATGTGACAAAATTCAACTTAGTTATTATTTTTAAATCTCAATAAATTAGGAATGAATAGAGTACAACTAAAAAATCTATAACATACTTAACCCTGAATTATTGATATTTCCCCTCTAAATATTGTGAATAGACAAGGATATATCAATCTCAGTCATAATCCCAGCATGTTTTTTCTGTTTAGTTAAAATGAATGACAAGCAAATCTAAAGGGCCAAATATAAACAGACAAATTTTAAAGAAGAACATATTTAAATGACCTGAGTTATAGGTTTACTAAAAACTAATATATAACCAAATAAGGATAACCAAATAGATAAATAGAATAGAAAACCCAGAGATAGACCAATACATATGTGATCAATTGACTTTCCACAATGGCACCCAAGCAATTCAATAAAGATGAGCAATTATTTTTAACAAGTGATGCCAGAAAAACTGAATATACATATGGAAAAAATAAACTTAGACTATATAACTATAAATAAATCTATCTCACTCAATACATGCAATTAATTTAATAACTTTTGTAACCTTGACTTAGGCAAGAATTTCTTCGACCAGACATAGAAAAAATAACCATATAAGAATAAGAAGCACAACTAGATTTCATTGAAATTAAATACTTCTATTCATTAATATATGCTATTAAGAAAATAAACCACAAACTGCAGAAAATATTTGTGAAACATGTATCTGACAAAGGCTTTATAATGGAAATATAGAAAATATACTTAAACTCAATACTTCAAATGACTTCTAAAAAAAATGACAAGGGACCTGCACATTATTTTCACAAATGATCATATACATACAGCCAATAAGCACATGAAAAGGCACTCAAAAACACTATCAGAGAAGTGTGAAATAAAATAATGACACACCGTTTAATACTATGACCGCAAATATTATGAAAAACGCAATGCAGTCAAACTCTAATACACTGTGGATAGGTATGATGAAAAAGTTTTAGCAGTTCGTAAGATTGTTAAGCATAGATTTTCACTCTGACACAGTAATTCCATTTGTAACTTCTAGTTTGTCCAAGGGAAATAAAACATATATGCCTACAATGAGACATTCTAACTATATTCATAATAGCTTCCAAATGGAAACAACACAAATTCCCACCATCAGGAGTATGGAATAAAATAATTGTGGTATAATCATACTTTGAAATATATTAAGCAATAAAAAGAAGAAAGCTGCTGATAGTTACAAGTGCATAGATGAATCTCACAGACATTGTATATAGCTGCAGAGTTGCACCTATAACTAATAGGTGCTGTATGATGCCATTTACATTTTATATAATAGGCAAAACAAATATATGGTGAACAAATTATAAACTAGTTGCTTCCAGAAAGGGTATGAGCAGTTCTCCGAGAAAAGGCACAAATAATATTTTTGGAGTGAGGCAATTTTCTGTATATCTTGTCGTGGGTGTAAGGTACACTACTGTAAGGTACACCACATTTGCCAAATTCATTAAAATACAATTTGTGCATTTCACATTACATAAATTTTACCTCAAATGTGTAAACAAATATTAAAATCTAGCTAATAGGTTTGATTTTTGTAGTGATATTTTCTAGCAATTTTGAAATTACTTCTTGTATTTATATGCTTGAGGAAATGAGAAAATATTTAGGATAACTGGACCCAGGCTTTCAATGGTTTAGAAGGGAGCTACCACTAAGAAAATAAGAAAAACCACAATGTACCCAACAATTTTGGATTTCAATTGCCAATATCAGGATAATTTTGTGATTTTAAATGTGCATATATAGATTGCCACATATAAAAACAAATGTAGATATTGTGTCCATTGACAGAACTGGAAACAATCACATATCTGTGGCAGTGAAGACCAATAGTGCCCATATCCTGATTTCTAAGTTTAGCTTCTTTTCTAAGGAACAAGGGGTCATTATAGGAAAAGTGTGATTCCAGTACTGGACCAGTAAAATCACAAAATTAACTGGAAACATTTTGTTATGCCAGGAAGTTAGGAAATGTTGAAAGAATCAAGCATAGGAGCCACCTTGAAGTATCTCCCACTGGCCAAATTTGTGGCAAATTAAACATGAAAATAAATATTTGTAGTGATGGGTAGATAAATAATTTACAGTAGAATGCCTAGAAAGAAAAATTGGAGTTAAAAAATCATTAATAAAAAAATCATTAATAGATGTTAAAACTAGTAGGTGTGGATTTTTCTGGGTTTTCTACGTATAGTATCATATCGTCTGCAAACAGTGATAGTTTTACTTCTTCCTTTCCAATTTTGATGCCTTGTATCCCTAGAGAATATTATGCTGAGTGAGTCCAGCCAAAAACTAAAGGACAAATACTGTATGGTCCCACTGATGTGAACGGACATTCGAGAATAAACTTGAAATATGTCATTGGTAACAGAGTCCAGCAGGAGGTAGAAACAGGGTAAGATAATGGGTAATTGAAGCTGAAGGGATACAGACTGTGCAACAAGACTAGATACAAAAACTCAAAAATGGACAGCACAATAATACCTAATTGTAAAGTAATCATGTTAAAACACTGAGTGAAGCTGCATCTGAGCTATAGGGTTTTTCTTTTTTTTTTTTTTTTACTATTATTGCTACTTTTAATTCTTTTCTCTATATTAACATTTATATCTTTTTCTGTTGTGTTGCTAGTTCCTCTAAACCGATGCAAATGTACTAAAAAACGATGATCATGCATCTATGTGATGATGTTAAGAATTACTGAGTGCATATGTAGAATGGTATAATTTCTAAATGCTGTGTTAATTTCTTTTTTTTTCTTTTTCTTTCTTTCCATTAATAAAAAAAATAAAAAAAAATAAAAACTAGTAGGTGAAGTGTAAGGAATAGAATATTTACATAGTCTCAAAATATTATGCCATGAATTATTTATTAATTATAAACCAAAAAGAATAACTTCACATCACTAATATTAAGACAAACCAACATCAGGTGCTTCCTGATATGAAACTCTCTAAAGGACATGATATCATTTCTTTGGTCTTCTTCCCCAAAATGCAGTCTGGATGGATTCACAAGGAAGCATCAGACAATCCCTGCGGAGGCATATTTTACAAAAACACTGTTTTATATCTACAAAAATGTCAATATCAAGAAAGACAAGTAAATGTACCAGATATGAGGAGCCCAAAGAGAACAGGGCAACTAAATACAATGAATCCATCATCCTGGATTGGTTTCTGGATCAGAATAAAATACCTTAAAAAGGCATTATTTGTACAATAGATGAAATTTGTATATGGACTGGGAAAAGATAACAGTAATGTATCAGTGACAATTTTCCTAATTTTTTTTATTGTACTACGGGTAGGTAAGCGAATGTTCTTCATCTGAGGAAATACAGGCCACAGGATTTAGGAGTAAAGGGACACAAAATCTCCAAAGCATTTTTTATGTCTTAGAAAAATACGTATATGTATATGAGAAAAAGACAATAATAAAGAAAATGGAGCAAAATTGAAACAATTTGTGAATTACATAAAGGATATACAGGAATATTATTTTTATAAATTTTCTGCAAACCTAGCATATAAAAACACAAAGCACATACATACACAGCTAGGAACAAATAAGACAGAAAAAACGAATTGTGTATTAGGTGATGGTAGGGTAGAAAATAACATGAAGAAACTGAAGTTCTCAGCTCTGAAAACACATTATTCCTTTGGTTTAAAAAGACATGATTATTATCCAGATGAAGAATAGTGGAGGAAAACCTTGGAAGAAACAGTGAGGAAAAAATAGCTCACCATCTGGAGAATGACTGTATGTAGAAGAAGGTACATTTGCTTATGAGTTTTATATAACAGGATGATGTCAACTAGAAGAAAAAAAAAGTAAAGAGAACAACTTAAAGTTTCCAACTCATGAAGGATATTTTCTAATGCTATTTATTTCACTCAAAGAACATAGACCAAGATAGGTCTCTCTTTTAGTTTTCTGTCTGCTTCTTAGTAGTCATAATTACTAATTAAACATTTAAACTTTATGTGTGAATTTTATCACTTGTTAAAAAAAAGAACAATGATACCCAATTCGTGGTATTTTATGCAAATGCAATAAAAATTCACATAAAAATTTTAAACATCAAATGCACTAATTATGTGCATATAACTAATGTTAACATTTACTGATAAATATTGTAAGAGAGGTAGTCATATATATATATATATATAATTTTGCTACTTCTCAATAGGTTCAAATTATAGTCTGTAACATTAGATTACATATTATGTACTGTAAACACTTGAGGAAAAGAAACGAAATTTTCATTTAAAGCTTCTGACATAATTTGACCTTTGAACAGAGCACACAATCATTAAGAAATTTTATCTTGATCTTTATGCCTTTTAGAGATATTTTCTGTTTTGAATAGATTGTTTCTGCTCCATTGGAAAAACAGAATTTTGCAAAAGGTAAGCAACTTTGCAAATATTTCTCAAGTATATAGCATATCTGAGCTGCTGTCTTGGGAACTAGGCCATTTCTAATACAGTGAGTTGCTGTGTATACTTTATAATGTCAAGACATGCTCTCAAGATTGCATGAGCTTTTCATGAAGTCTAACTTGGAACACTGTCACATTTTTAATTCTATACACTCTGATTTATGAACAATTAAAGGATTTTCTTAACATTGTATTTTCTTACTGTTAAAGCTTGATCTAGCATTTCTATTTTAAGTACTTTTTCTGTTGTCTTCCATGGCATTCTAACAGTTCTAAAAGTTTAATAAATAATTATAATCATTTGCAAAGTTCTTTAACATAAAATATAAAAATTTAGCTATGATATTGAACGTGGTGAGTACATCTGTGTATGTATACATCTATGTGCATATATAATAACATCTCCAAATGTCATGAAATTTCATCAAAGTAAGAAAGTCATATTGAATGCTTCATAAATTACTGTATTAGTCAGGGTTCTCCAGAGAAACAGAACCAACCAGAGATATCTGTAAATTTATGAGAGTTTATAAAAGTGTCTCATGCAACTGTGGGGATGCATGAGTCCAAATCCCATAGGGCAGGCTGATAACTGGCAACTCCAATGAAAGTCATTGGTGAATCCTCCAGGAGAGGCTGGCTGGCTGAATAAGAAGTGCAAGTTCTCTCATCCCTTAAAGGTCTTCAACTGATTGGATTAAATCCAGCTGATTGAATTCTTTCACTGTGGAAGACATTCCCTTAGTTCATTGTAGGCATAATCAGCCCAGATACAATTAACTAACTGATGATTTAATAAACCAGCCTTCTGGTTTATTAACCAGTCATGAGATGTCCTTGCAGCAACAGTTACACCAGTGCTTGCTTGATTAGACAACTGGGCACCATCACATGGTCAAGTTGACATATAAACCCAAACATCACAATTAGCGTGATAATATCTAATTATGGAAAATATGAAAGGATAATATGGAAAATATGAAAGGAAACTTTGAAATAAGTTCATCTACATATGTAAAATATGAAATACCTAAAAATAATTACATCTAATTTTAGGGACAAAAATACTGGACTATGCTTCTAGTTTTAAATAACATGCTATATGTTAAGGACTTAGCATTTGTGGCTATAAAAATTGTGACTATAGTATAATGTGTATTATATCCTCAACATGAGTTTTTAGAGGTCAGGTTTAAATATTTCTGTAATGGATTTTGAATGAAATATGAATATAGGACATGAAAAATCTATTCACATTTGTTGAAATTAAAATGACGTATGTAACATATATTAATCTAACATGTATTAATCTAATAAATCTAAGATATTTGAACATATACCTAATCTTAGTAGTTAATTAGTTATCCCCACAGAGCTATGTTTCTCCATTTTCACTTATTCAGATGAAAACCAACTAATCAAACAAAGGATTGAAGATTGATTCCAAAGCTATAAATGTATTATATAATGTGATATAAATTTGCAAATTTTCAAGATAGGTAAGGCAAAAAAAACAGAAGGCTACAAAATAAGTAAGGAATCACCAGTGATGAGGTAGTGCATATAAGAAGTAGTGTGGGATCCCTTACATTTTTAAGTGTAAGGCAGGAAGCAAACACAGTGATCAGTCATCCATAAGTGTCCAAGAAATAAATACAAACAAACTGACTAAATGCTTAGCAGAAGTTTGACTCTAGTTTTGAACCAGAGATTTTTTTTCCTGAAGAATTTTAAAAAGGACACTGATATTCAAAAGAGTTCAAACTATTACAAAGTGAAAGCACCTTAAAAGTAATTTGTTTCTTTGTACTCTTATTTCTGGACCATTCTCTCTCTTCTTGGATGTCAGAGGCATCTTTATAAGATGTAAACCAAATTCTACCTTCCCCAAATCCTCCAATGAATTGGAAGTTATGTTAGTCAGGCTCTCTAGGAGGACAGAACCAATAGGAGATATCTGTAAATATGAGATTTTGTAAAAGTGTCTCAAGCAACTGTGGGGATGAACAAGTCCAAATTCCATAGGGCAGATGATGAGCTGACAACAACGATGGACATCTTTATGAATTCCCCAGGAGAGAGGTTTGCTGTCTGAAGTAGAGATGAAAGTTCTCTCTTCTGACTGCTGAAATTGTCACTTCTCCCTTACAAATATTCCACTGAGTGAATTACATACAACTAATTGGATGCTTTCATTGTGGAAGATACTCCACTTAATTGATCATAGATATAATCTACCATAGATGCTGTGGTAATTAGATTCAGGTGTCAACTTGGCCAGATGAAGTTACCCAGTTCTGTTGCTGTGGCCATGAGCCAACGGTATGTGAAGCTCATCTGTTGCTCATTACATCTGCAGTAGGCTAGGAGGCATGCCTGCTGTAATTAATGATGCTTGATTTAATTAGCTGGTGCTTAAATGAGAGAGCTCAACATAGTACAGCCCAAGCAGTTCAGAATACCTCATTTCAGCACTCACAGCTCAGCCCAGGCCTTTGGAGGTACAGAAAAGAACCACCATGGGGAAAATTGTTGGAACCCAGAGGCCTGGAGTGAAGGCCGGCAGAGATTGCCCTGTGCCTTCCCATGTAAGAAAGAACCTCAGTTGAAAGTTAGCTGCCTTTCCTCTGAAGAACTAACGAAATAAATCCCCTTTTATTAAAAGCCGGGCGGGCCACGGTGGCTCAGCAGAGTGCTTGCCTGCCATGCCCGAGGACCTGGGTTCGATTCCTGGTGTCGGCCCATTTTGAAAAAAAAAAAAAGCCAATATGTTTCTGGGATGTTGCATTCCAGCAGCTTGCAAACTAGAAGAGCTGGCTGATAATTTAGGTCCATGAAATGTCCTCATAGTAATGGTTAGGACAGAGCTTGCCTGACCAGACACCTGGGCACCAGCACTTGATCAAGTTGACCCATAAACCTAACCATAACAGAAGATATGAACTCCAGTTCATTGGAGGAATTGCTATAGCTTAGGACTGTTGCAATTGTTTCTTCCTCTTCATGGAAAGTCTTCCCTCCAGATCTACATGTACATTAGCTAACTCAATTCATTCATGTCACTACATATGTGTGACCTCCTTAAAGACTCCATCTACATTGATAACTTCCACAACTGAGTCCCTTAAATATAACCCACTGTTGTTGTTTTTTGTATCTTCTCAGCTTACAACTACATGTACAATATTTATTGTACTTTATTTTTACTTTTTTAGTTATTTTTTTCCTCCCCTGCAAAATAAATAATAAACCCAAGCCCATGAGAGCAAGTGCTTGGCTATCATGTCACTGTTATTGCCTAGAACCAAGAACAGTGTCTGTCACATAGCAGATATGTAATAAAATTTTTGAATGGTTAACAGAACAGGGAGCTAATATCGTATAATCTGAGCATCCAACTTTTGATTACCAAGATTAGCATAAGGGCAGAAATTAAAGTACCTTAACCATGAAGAGCCAGCTTTTCTGGGAAATTGAGGGAATGGATGACAGTGTTGGAGTAACAGTCCTCACACTTTTGAAACTGAGATTTTTAAAAATCCATTTTATCACTTGAGGGTCTACTTAAGATTTCCTTGGAGAAAAATAGTTCTGCTTGTTCAAACAAAACCCAAAAAAAGCAATGTTTAAAATCCACTGATTTATAGGAATGGGTGCAATTCCCATAATCTCAAGGCAATTCCCCATCATGTTTTTCCTCTCAACTGAAATTTAGCTGATATTGGGCAATTTGGGGTTCATGATTACTTACTTCCTGGACAAATCCCTGCAGGGAAGCTATTCCATGTAACTACTCCAGTGTAAAGCCATATGCTTGAAGAGTAAATCTCCTACATTCTTTCTACAAAAATTGTGGATCCATACGAGAACACTAGACAGAATGTAAGATCACCCCATTTCTGTTGAAAAATTATCTGAGGAAAGACAAGCTTGTAGGGTCAACTTTTGCTTTCACACTCAAATAAGTTGTAACTGAAGCCACAGATTTCTTCCTCACACCATAATTATTTTTGTTTTCAGTGTGTTGGGCAATGGATAATCTTTGGCAAGTGTCATTTCATTTAATCCTCACAACTATCCTGTGAAGATGATACTATTATCATTTACATTCTACAGATAATCCATAGTCTAACTCTGAAGACCTTGCTCCTGACTATTTTATGATTTCATCTGAAAATGTTTTAACACAATTGTAACAAAGATAACTGAAGGAGGTAACTTGCTGTGTAATTATTAGCTGAAAACCTGTCAAATGTTGGGAAAGTAGTATCTCGAAATAAAAATCTTTGACTTTAATATTGATAAATTGGATTTTATACATGATAATTATTAACAGGAATATAAAATCTAACTCCTATAATTTAGGAGGTCACAAAATTTCAATACAAACACATATCCTACATATATATGGACACTATATAAGAGATTGAATACTGGGACAGCCTACTTACATGCAGTTCTCAGGCAGGTTCTTATTTTAAATCATCATGAAATACATTCATTAGGGTCATCAGGCTTACCCCCTTTTAAAAAATTCACAAGTATTTATGGACAAATCCCCCAAGAGACAACCTATAAACCTTTGTTTTCATGGTAGCAATGAGGAACATGATTCCAAAAAAAACCAATAACTGGAATTCTATAATGTGCATAAAGCTGGATGAGTGCAATCATTATGAATATCTGTTCATGAAAACAAACGCCAAGAAAGGTCGATCTAAAGTGTAGATTTATAACCAATTTCTCCTATAAAATACTAATATGAAAAACCAGGCTTTCAATGAGACCTTGGAATATATTTTGGATGAAGTACAGACTAAATTAATAGATGGTGACTTTGAATGAATCATGTGAATTCAAATTCTATTTAATCCAAATTATTTCCAACACGGAGACTAGTTGGACTTCTATAGTTCAGACCATAGCTGACTGGAAATCTCAGCCAGTTGCCAGAAAGGTCTTTCTCAAAAGCAGACACTGAAATGAGGCTAAGAAAGACCAGATCATAAATTACAGCTACTCAAGTCTATATTGCCAGCATGTCAAGCAGCAACTAAGTGGCCAAGAGATAGTCCCAGAAAGCAAAGGGGCCAGACACTTCCACCTTGCAAAGTACTTTGCTTCATCTCCCATCTCAAAATTACAGAAACCAAACTCTCCACTAATATACCCAGAATGTCATAATAGAAAATATACCCCGAATATCATAATAGAACATAACTATAGAAGAGTCAAAGACTAAGAAACCTAAGGGGCAAAAATTTTTATTTTCTTTTCCTAGAGTATTTAAATGATCAGCCCACTACATTTTAAACCAGATGGGACCAACATTTAAATCTTTTATCCTAACTGGTATCTTGGAGCTTTAAAAAAAGAGACAAAATTATTTAAACACAAAAATAAAGTTGCCACAGTTTCTTTCCACATCTGAGGCCTTATGTAAAGAAATTTCTGATACATTGTGAGTTCAACCTTAAATAAGCTTAATTTTTAAACTAATTCTAAAATTTTCCTATTATTTGCTAATTTGTTAAGCATTAGTGGAATTTTTGATTTATTGTTATAGTGCCATAAAAAAACATAAAAATAAAATTAGGTTTTACAGAGAGCTTTCACAACACATATATAGGAAATCAGGTCTCCAATGTATCTTTCTAATATGATAACATCTTAATTATCCTTCAATTTGTAATACCAATTTCACTAACTATACATTTATTCTCTTTTTTACATAACCATCATTTATTAATATTATATTATGCACAAAGTGCTCTTATAAGATAGAAATGCAAAGATTGATATAATGCTATTATTACTCTCAGATTACTGGGGGATGTGTTCAGAAAAGTATGCAAATAATAATACAAGGAAATAAGGAGTGTTATAGAGTTCAGTTCAAAATGCTTTGGGAGAAGGGTCGGGGCAATAATGTTGATAGGTTATGGGTACCTCACAATGTAGGTGACTTTTGAATTGTACCCTAAAGGATAAATAAGATTTTAGCAGCCACATAATGTGGAAAATGCCATTTCAGGCAGTAAGAGGGCTTGTGCAAAGGTAGCGCACCATGAAGAAAATATATATTTATAGAACACTAAATAATTTCATGTGACGAATGCATAGGAGACATGGTAGTGGGTGACAGAAGATAAAATTGGGCTGGAATCTGGAAACAAGACTGGCCCAGTACTCAAACAATACCAAATGAGGAATTGCAAACTAATTAGTACAAAACAAGCAAGTGCTATTCTCTCATTGATATAGATGCTTGCATTCTGAACTTTCTTCAAAGCACCTCCATTTTTTTACAAGTATGGTCATCCTAAAATATATACCTATTAATAATAGGATCATTTACTTTGTATCTTAATATTCTTAAGCTTAGAATGTTTCAAAAACTCTCTATCACTAAGAGACTAAGCAAAGCGCCTTCCTACAGTATGTGAGACACTTCACAATCTGGCGAGGCCTGCTTCTCCATCTAACCTCCCACTTTCCTTTCTCCCACACGCTACACTCCAGCCTTAGGGAAATCTGCCATTCTTGTCCATATTTCAACTTAGTCTAATTATCACTTCCTCTTGTAAACTCTTCCCTGGTGCCTACAAGCAGTCAGTCACACCACCGTTGCTCCATGAACTGAGGTATTTGGCTGTCAGTTAAGGATCTTACAGAGAATGTTCTGTGCTGAAGCAGAAACTGGATTAAATCATCTCAGAGCTTACTTCCAACTCTGTATTTGTTTTCTACAAGCTATTATACTTGCATAAATATTTCCCACATTGATAAGCCAAATTATAATTCAGGTTTTTGCATTTAGGTTATTTGAATAAAATAAAACAACACCTCACGCAACCTATCAATTGTTTGGTTTTTTGTTTGTTTGTTTTTAATTTAGGATTTCTGCTAATGGTAATAGGTACTATACCTTTATATTAGATAGATATATGTTATAGATATGGTGTATTAGATAGATACCTATGATGTGAATGTATAGTGTGAGTATACTGTAATATAAATGTTAGTACCTGTACTAGACCGTCTAAACTGTTTGTGTTTTGCTATAGAAGATAGTACATGCCTACACAAATATAAAGATACATAATACCTAGCATATTTCTGTACCACAAGAATATTACTGTATTAAATAGACATATTAGTGTATTTTATGTCATACAGGTAAAGGAATGGTAGAAGACAGATGATAGATGGGTTGATAGATAGATGATAGATAGATAGATGATAGGTAGATAATCTCTAAGAAATACCTTTTATTGGCCTATTACCTAGTCCAGGCTGCTTTAGTAATGGGAGTGTCCTAGATTGCTTTCCAAAGGCGATCTCTCTTCCACACCTTTTTTTCAATATGCTAATTTATTAAATGGGAAAATATAAAATATTTAGGGATATTCTTATGAATTGTAAGATATTAATAGGCTCTTATTCAACATGTTTAAACAATTCATGTACAATTTTTTTTCAGGAAAAATTTCAATTTACCTTTAATGCTACAACTTTTATAGTCACAATACTATAACTGTAAATTTGAAACAATGGGACGTCAATTAAATCTGCAAGGTTCCATTTCTTCCATGAAGACATTCACAAATTGGAGCTATTTCCAACATAGTATTTATACTGTGTTTTATTCTTTTATGCTGTTGAAGTGGTTAATCCTATAATGATTATTTAAAATACAGGTAATATGTGCCCTCCTCACTATGTGGGACATGACATCTGGGGTGAAAGTCTCCCTGGCGACGTGGGAGAGGACTCCCATGGATGAATCCATACCTGGCACCATGGAATCAACAATTACATCGTGACCAAAGGGGGAAAAGAAGTGTAATTAATAAAGCATCAGTGACAAAGAGAGTTCAAATAGAGTCGAGAGGCTACTCTGGAGGTTGCTCTTATGCAAGCATCAGATAGACCTTGCTACCTATCATAACCTGCCAACCCCCAACCAGGACCATTCCAGCCAATCTTAAAGCACACCTAGGGAAATTTATAAGATTCCACAAGGGATCGAGGCTTTAGAATAACTTGCCAGAACCCTACAACCTCCAGATGGGTCCCTGGTCCAGTTAAGTCCTGAAACACAGCCCAGCCTCTCCAGAACATCAGAGTTCCATCTCCCTACCCCATATTAGTGACAGACCCTTCCAATATCAAAAATTTAGAATTGCCAGAGCCCAAACAACCCTAATGAGAGATATGGAAAGATCAAAGGTGATGGTTCAATTATACATAAAGATAGGACTTCACAAATGAATATAAATGCTGAATCATTAAATTGATATCTTTTAGTCTCCAGTATTTTAGAGCAGCTACGAGTAAAAACCTAAAATTATGAAATTGTAACACATGTCAAAGTCTGAAGTATGTTCTACAAATAATTGTGGTGCTGTGCTTGGAAATTTATAGCTTTTTGTATATATATTATTGTTCACAAAAAAAGAAAGGGGAAAAAAGTCAATTGTGATGATAAAAAAGAATTTCAGCCTGCTGTCCTCTTATATTCTGGAGCTGCTAGAAGGAAAAATATGAGAGGATCATATGATAGCCCGTGACAAACTCTGGGATCTGTCCTGTAACCACTTCTTGAAGAGTGCTTTGAAAACTATTTTTTTTTCAATATTGCTTTTTAGTTCTTTGCTTTGTATATATGTTATACTATACAGTTTTAAAAAGTTTAAAAAATACGGGTAATATGAAAATATATATATATGTTTGTGTGTGTGCTTATGTTTGACATTTCTAAAACTATTTTTGAGCTAGAAATTAAAAAAATAACTACTTATAGGGTATTTGATGGCATAAATAGCACTATTCAAAACCAATTTAGTGTTACAGATGTATGTTTTTTCAGTGAAATAGTTCTTCTGCTCATTCTCTTTTATACATAGCCAGGACTCCTATTCACCCACATCATATCAAATGCTTCCCTGGGCTCCAATCAGAGTCTGCAAAAGGGTCTAAGTAGAAAAATCCATGCTGTTTTTAGAATTTTTGCTTTCATATAAGAACAAAGCCCCTGTCGATTGAGAGAACATTTTTTTTTATTTTTAACTTTTTTATTATATAGTATAGCATATATACAAAGCAAAGAAATGGAAAAAAAAAACAATAGTTTTCAAAGCACTCTTCAACAAGTAGTTACAGGACAGATCCCAGACTTTGTCGTAAGCTACCATCCAACATCTCATCTTTTTTGTTCTGGCTGCTCCATAATATAGGAGGCTAGAGGGCTTAAATATTTTTTTTATCATCACAATCAACCTTTTTCCTTCTTTTTTATGAAAAATAACATATATACAAAGAAGCTGTAAATTTCAAAGCACAACACCACAATTACTTGTAGAACATATTTCAGAGTGTGACATGGGTTATGATTCCACAATTTTAGGTTTTTACTCCTAGCTGTTCTAAAATACTGAAGACTGAAAGAGATGACTCAGCATTCATATTCATTTGTTAAGTCCTATCTTCTAAGTATAACTCCACCATCACCTTTGATCTTTCCATCCCTCTCTTTAGGGTTGTTTGGGCTATGGCAATTCTAAATTTTTCATATTGGAAGAGTCTGTCGCTAATATGGGGTATGGAGATGGGACTATCTGATATTCTGGAAAGGCTGGGTTAGGTTTCAGGACTCATCTTGGACCAAAGACCCATCTGGTTGTAGGTTTCTGGAAAGTTATCTAGTGCCTGGAATCCTTGTGGAATCTTATCTATTGCCCTAGGTGTTCTTTAGAATTGGCTGGAATGGTCCTGGTTGGGGGTTGACAGGTTATGATAGGTAGCAAGGTCTACCTGAAGCTTGTGGAAGAGCAACTTCCAGAGTAGCCTCTCAACTCTATTTAAATTCTCTCTGCCACTGATATTTTATTAGTTACATTTCTTTTCCCCCTTTTGGTCAGATGTAATTCTTGATCCCATGGTGCCAGGTCTGGATTCATCCCTGGGAGTCATCTCCCATGTCACCAGGGAGATGTTCACCCCTGAATGTCATGCCCCACATAGCGGGGAGGGTAGTGATTTCACTTGCAGAGTCAGGCTTAGAGAGATTGAGGTCACATCAAAGCAGGAACTGAGGTCCTCCAGAAGTAACTCTTAGGCCTGTAGGTAGTCTAAGCTTCTCCGCTACCTATATAAGCTTCACAAGAGTAAACCTCAAGATTGAGGGCATGGCCTATCGATTTGGGTGTCCCTAAAATTTGACACAGTGTAAGGGGATTCCCTGATGGTAAGATTTAAGAGTTCCATATTCCTTCTCCCATCCTTCAGAGGACTTTGCCAATACCTTTTGATTAACTGCTTAATAAACTCAAGGAGGCATCCAACATTACAATAATCTATAAAGGATTAAAGAACATCCTTCTGATTTTGTGCTCCCTGTGTTTCAGTTGTTCAAAAGAGCTATACACATAGGTTGAATTAGATTATGCACTACAGAAAATTTCAGTTCCAGATCAAATAAAACTTTCTTCCATTGGTCTCAAAGAGTATGTGTGGTTTTAACACATAGACACTGTCTTCCTTACCTCTATATTCTGAATTACCTTAACCACAACATGTTTGGCTTTGTTCTTATCTCTAAATCTCAGGTTATATATATAAAACAGCATCTCAAAATCCAGAAATAATAATCACCATTCCAGACTTAATGTGCCTGCTCTAACAGCTTACAATCAAGGCCCCTGTTTTCTTTTAAGCATTTTCTAAAGGCTACCATACTATTCCTGTTCTTCTGTTTCTGGTTTATTTTGTCTCACCAAATGTCCCACACATTCATTCATATCATTGCATGCCTCACAACTTTGTTCCTTTTTGTACCAACACAACTTTCATTCATAAGTCTACACTATCGTTCACCAATCTCCTTCTCTATCAGTGCATTCTTCAACCACCTGCATTCATCAGGTATCACGTAGAGGGCTCGTAGTCCACAGTCCATCAATATTCTCAATTTTAGATAATTTCATTGTTCCCAAGAGAATGAAAACCAATAAACATATCCTCGCCAAATAAGAAATCTAAACTTCCTCTTAATTCTTGTCCCCCCCCCCCCCATTACTTACCTCTGCTCTTGCTGTGGTAGTGTTGATGGTTTCTTTTTGAACATAGCGCATAGCATGCAATAGCAGTATTCCCCCTGTGCCCTGGACTTAAGCAGTCTTTGTACAAGAATTATATCTTTGAAGTAATTCTTGCGAGAACTAATTCATATTTCTAGTGTTAACCAGTGGGACGCATAGGTCTATACAACCCCTTTCAATATTGTTCATATTCAATATGGTAATATTACTTAGAGACCCACTAGAGAATCACCTTCACTCTTATATATCCCCTTATATTGGAGTTCAACCTCATTAGCTAATGGTTCACCCACTGTAGCTCTATATGTCTCTAAGTCCCCTATATTCTGTAATATAAGCCTCTGATTATATCTTTATGCTGGTCATAAAAGTGGAATCATATTGTATCTATCCTTTTGTGTCTAGCTAATTTTGCTCAGCATTGTGTCCTCAAGGTTCATCCATCTTTTCATGTGCTTCAGAATGTCATTTTTTTCTTACAGCTGCATAATATTCCACCTTATGCATATACCACATTTTGTTGATCCACTCGTCTGTTGATGGGCATTTGGTTTGTTTCCATCTTTTGGCGATTGTGAATAATGCTGCTATGAACATCAGTGGGAAAATGTCTGCTTGCATCATTGCTTTCAGCTCTTCTGCGTGTATACTGAGTAGTGCTATTGCTGGGTCACAGGGCAACTTGAGATTTAGTTTCCTAAGGAACCGCTGAACAGTCTTCCATAGTGGCTGCTCCATTATATATTCCTACCAGCAGTGCATAAGTGTCCCAGTTTCTCCACATCCTCCCCAACATTTATAGTTTACTGTTTGTTTAATAACAGCCATTCTTATAGGTGTGTGGTGGTATCTCATTGTAATCTTAATCTGAATTTCCCTTATAGCCAATGAAAATGAGCATTTCTTCATGTGCTTTTCAGCCATCTGTAATTTTTTCTTCAGAAAAATGCCTATTCATATCTTTAGTTAATTAATATCTTTAGTTAAAATTAAATTTAATTAGTTAATATCTTTAGTTAAAATTAATTTTGACTTAATTTTTGTGTAAGGTGTAAGATAGAGGTCCTCTTTCATTCTTTTGGCTATTGATATCCAGTTCTTCCATGCCCAATTATTGAAAAGACTATTTTGACCCAGTTCAGAGGATTTGTGCACCTTATCAGAAATCATTGACCATAGATTTGGTGGCCTATTTCTGCACTCTCAATTAGATTCCATTGGGTCAATGCTTCTATCTTTGTGCCAGTACCATGCTATTTTGACCACTATGGCTTTTTAATAGGTTTTAAAATCAGGGAATGTTAATCCTCCCACTTCATTCTTCTTTTTTAGAATGCTTTTTAGCAATTTGGGATCTCTTTCTCTTCCAGATGAATTTGGTAGTTAGCTTTTCCAAATCCTCAAAGTAGGTGTTGAAATTTTTATTGGTACTGTGTTGAATTTGTAGATCAATTTGGTAAAACATCGTACCTATTTTTAGCCTTTCTATCCATAAGCAGAGAGTGTCTTTCCACCTACTTAGATCTCTTTTGATTTCTTTTTAGCGATGTTATGTAGTTTTCTGTGTACAAGTCCTTTCCATCCCTAGTTAAGTTCATTCCTAAGTATCTGATTCTTTTAGTTGCTATTTTGAATGGAATTTTTTCCTTAACTGACTCTTCAACTAGGTCATTGCTTGTATATACAAACATTACTGATTTTTGCACATTAATTATATATT
Organism: Tamandua tetradactyla; assembly: GCF_023851605.1. Taxonomy (NCBI): domain Eukaryota; kingdom Metazoa; phylum Chordata; class Mammalia; order Pilosa; family Myrmecophagidae; genus Tamandua; species Tamandua tetradactyla. The sequence goes on along the minus strand of NC_135330.1, from coordinate 134,153,930 downwards.
CTACCACCTTGATTAATTTGTTTATTAGCTCAAGTAACTTTGCTGTAGATTTCTCAGAATCTTTTAAGTATAGTATCATATAATCTGCAAATAATGAAAGTTTTACTTTTTCCTTTCCAATTTGTATGTCTTTTATTTCTTTGTCCTGCCTGATTGCTCTAGCTAGAACTTCTAGCACAATGTTGAATAATAGTGGTGACAGTGGGTATTCTTGTCTCATCCTGATCTTAGGGGGAAAGCTTTCAGTCTCTCTCCATTGAGTATGATATGATGCTGGCTATGGGTTTTTCATATATTCCCTTTATCATATTGAGGTACTTACCTTTGATTCCTATCCATTTTTTATCAGAAAAGGATGCTGAATTTTGTCACTTTTTCAGCATCAGTCGAGATCGTCATGTGATTTTTCCCTTTCGATTTCTTAGTATGCTGTATTGCATTAATTGATTTTCTTATGTTAAACCATCCTTGCATTCCTGGTATAAACCCCACTTGGTCATGGAGTATAATTTTTTAATGTGTTGTTGGATTTGATTTGCTATTATTTTATTGAGAATTTTTGCATCTATGTTCATTAGGGAAATTGGACTGTAGTTTTCCTTTCTTATACTATCTTTACCTGGTTTTGGTATTAAAATGATATTAGCTTCATAAAATGAGTTCGGTAGACTTCCTTTTCCCTCAGTTTTTGGAAAAATTTGAGCAGGATTGGTATAAGTTCTTTTTGGAATGTTTGATAAAATTCCCTTGTGAAGCCATCTGACTCTGGGCTTTTCTTTGTAGGAAGATTTTTTAATGATTGATTGAATCTCTTTACTTGTGATTGCTTCGTTAAGATCTTCTGTTTCTTCCTGAGTCAGTGTAGCTTGTTTGTGTGTCTCCAGAAATTTGTCCATTTCATCTTAATTGTCCAGTTTGTTGGCATATAGTTATTCATTGTGTCCTTTTATGATTTCTTTTATTTCTTCAGGGTCTGTGGTAATACACCCCTTCTCATTTTTTATTTTGTTTATTTGCATCCTCTCTCTTTTCTTCTTTGTCAATATTGTTAGTGGCCCATCAATTTTATTGATTTTCTCAAAGAAGCAACTTCTGGTTTTCTTGATTCTTTCTATTGTTTTTTGTTGTTGTTGTTGTTGTTGTTGTTGTGTTCTCCCATTCATTTATCTCTGCTTTAATCTTTGTTATTTCTCTTCTTCTATTTGCTTGGGGGTTGGCTTGCTGTTCATTCTCAAGTTCCTCCAGGTGTGCTGCTAAGTCCTCAATTTTTGTTCTTTCTTGTTTTTAAATATAGGCATTTAGGGCAATAAATTTCCCTCTCAGCACAACTTTTGCCACATCCCATAAGTTCTGATAAGTTGCATTCTCATTTTCATTCATCTCCAGATAGCTACTGATTTCTTTAGCAATTTCTTCTTTTACTCACTGGTTGTTTAAGAGTGTGTTTTTTAATCATCATATATTTGTGAATGTTCTCATTCTTTGGTGGTTATTGAGATCCAGCTTCATCCCACTGTGATCAGAGAAAATGCTTTGAATAATTTTGATGTTTTAAAATTTATAAAGGCCTGTATTGTGCCCCAACATATGATCTATCCTGGAGAATGTTCCATGTACACTAAAGAAGAATGTATATCCTTGTGCTTTGGGGTGCAATGACCTATATATGTCTGTTAGGTCTAATTCATTTATTTAACTTCTCTATTTCCTTGTTGATCTTCTGTCTGGTTGTTCTATCTTTAGAAGAGAGTGGTGTATTGAAGACTCCTACTATTATTGTTGAAACATCTGCCACTCCCTTCAGTTTTGCCAGTGTCTGTCTCATGTACTTTGAAACTCCTTGACTGAGAGCATAAACATTTATGATTGTTATATCTTCTTGGTGAATTGACCCTTTAATTAGTATATAGTGTCCTTCTTTGGCTCTTATGATGTCTTTACATTTAAAGTCTATTTTGTCCTATATTAATATAGGTACTCCTGATTTTTTTTTTTTTTTTTTGGTTACAACTTGCATGGAAAATCTTTTTCCATCCTTTGACTTTCAATCTATTTGTATCCTTATGCCTAAGATTAGTCTCCTGTAAGCAACATATAGCTGGATTATGTTTCTTAATCCATTCTGCTGACCTGTACCTTTTAATGGTAAGTTTAGTCCATTAACATTTAAAGTTATTACTGAAAAGTCATTTCTTGAATCCACCATCTTATTTTTTTTGTTTTATTTGTCAGATCAGATCCATGACTGGGGGTCCATGCACATGCATGGGTCTAGGATTGCCATAAACAGATGCACAGAGCTCTGGGAGTGGGCAGGGTGAGGCCTGTGTGGCACAATGAGCAGGGGGCAGTGGTAGCCTGGGTATGGAGATTAGTGCCCACAGCCTTTATAAGCTGGCAACAGCCTGCAGGGAACAGGGAGGGGAAGGTAATGCTCAGGAGGGGTACAGGAGAGGTGGATTGGGCTGCCCTTAGGGTGGGGGTGTTGCAGGTTTGTGCACTGGCAGTACAGTATCAGTCCTGTACTGGTGAGGTAGGTGTGACTGGAGCACCGGGAATGGGAGCGGGTAATGGGGTTTGGGTGTGTGGGTGTGGGGTGAGTCGCTGGCCATGAGGCTGTGCTGGTGAGGGTAGCATGCCCAAGAAACACATCTTGGCTTACTTTTTAGTCCCCAGCTCCTATCTGTGCACTCCCACAGGCTCTGTGCCTCCACGCTAGGCTCCAGCTTTCTGCCTCTCAGTTCCTCAGGCTCTGCAACTAGGGCTGCCCTAGTGGTGCAGAAGATTCTCCCACGTTGGCCACACTCCTGAATCACTACCTCAGTTTCCCTCTTGTCCCTTCTCTAACTTTTCCATGGATCAGGGCTAATCTTGAACTACTCAATTCAGCCATCTTTCTGGAAGTCTCTGAGACAAGATTTTAATGACTAAGTCAATTGATTTGTCTGCTTAGCCTTAAAATTGTTTTTTTAAATAAATATTTTTATTGTCAAAATTTAACAAACAAATATGCAAACATTCTTAACATACAAACATTCCATACATGGTGTACAATCAATGGCTCACAATATCATCACATAGTTGTGTATTCATCACGATGATCACCTTTTTATATATTTGCATCACTCCAGAAAAAAAGAAAAAAGAAAAAACTCGTGCATACCATACCCCTTACCCCCTCTCTCATTGACCACTAGTATTTCCATCATCCCAATTTGTTTTAACCTTCATTCGCCCTATTATTTGTTTATTTTTATCCACATTTTTTACACATCTGTCCATACCCTAGATAAAAGGGGCATTAGACACAAGGTTTTCACAATCACACAGTCATATTGTAAAAGCTATATCATTATACAATCATTTTCAAGAAACAAGGCTACTGGAACACAGCTCAACAGTTTCAGGTACTTCCCTCCAGTACAACATAAATTAAAAAGGAGATATCTATGTAATGCATAAGAATAATCTCCAAGATAACTTCTTGACTTGTTCGAAATCTTTCTACCACTGACACTTTATTTTTTCTCATTTCTCTCTCTCCCCTTTTGGTCAAAAAAGGTTTTCTCAATTCCTTGATCCCATAATTTGCTTCACTTTGCTTTCACCCTCTTTTCTGCCTTCTGTTGCGTTGACTGTTTTCTTCCCTTAATTTGTATCTTATGTTTGCATTACATATCTTTTCTTAGTTTTCCCATCGATTATCAGCATTTATATTTGTCTACATTTTTTCTAACATGTGCTAACATTAATTAGCTTCTTACTCTTTATCCAGAACAAGGCAAGTAACACTGCATGCTTTAGCTTCTCATTAACTGTTCCTCCTTTCCTATCATGTGATTTTTTGCATAATATTGTAGTTCAAATTTCTTATTAACCATAATAAACATATTTCCATTTCTCTTTATATTGCATTTTTTATTAGAACTACATTTATTGTTGCTGCTTTTTCTTGTTCACTGTTTTAACCTAATGTTTTCTTTTGCCTTTATTATTTCTTTCCTTGCAGAAGCACATTCTTTGATCATTCTTATGTCAATGATCATTGGTACTAACCATTCTAAGTAATCATATAAATTTCTTCTGTTATGCAGTTTAGGTGAAGAAAAGTTCACCATCCTGATAATTACTCCTTTTTGGTAATGCAGATTTACCTGCTGGATGGATTTTAGGATTTTTTCTGTCCTGATGCTCTGCAATTTCACTACAATATATCCATCCCACACCCAGGGAGTCTCTGAACCTGATGACTCATATATTTCTTCATTTTGTGATCATCTTAAATTTGTTTTTTGTCTTTTATAATGTATCTTCTTCACCATTCCCTCTATTTCTTCCTGCCAGTTCTCCATTTAGAAGTATGTTTAGAATCTCGTCATAATCCTAAGATCTCCTTATTTCTATTTCATGTCTGCTATTTCCTTTTTCTTCCATGCCACATACTGGGGGATTCTCTTGTTCTCTTGATTCATTAATTATATATACAGAGATTTCAATCTCAGGATTTCCCAACTTTTATCTTCCATAGAATGCATACAAAATATAAATACTTGTAGGACACACTGGCATAAACAATGTCTACTTATTCCAGTAGTTTGTTTTAAATCCTTAACAGAATTATTGATATCCTTTCAGCAATGTCTCTTCAGGATTTATAACTCAGTCAGTAGTATCTTCAAATGTATCCCTATGGAATGAAAATATTTTTATGTAACCATCTGGTTTTGTGGTTTATCTATACCAATTCATAAATTATCATTGTGGGTATTAATAGTGTTCTTGATAAACAGTATCATTTTATTTTTCTTGTTTCATTGTCCCCATACACAGTATTGACAGTTGACCACATAGGCTAGTAAAGAGAATTGTTCTGCAATTGTTTGTGCAATTTAACTTCAGATATTAACTGTAAGACATTGCAACTAACTTGCTTGCACTCAATTTTATATTCTTTGCGATGTCCTCATAAAAGAAGCTTAAAAAGTTGCAATCTTTTTCTGCTTATTTGGATTTTTAATAATAATTTGCAAGTATAATTTTACAATGCTTGGCAATCATTTCTTCATTTAATAAAATTGTCAATAAATTGCTTACTCCAAAAATAAAAAGTTATTTAGGCTCAGTAAGACAAATTTGCTTGTCTTAAATCATGTTTCATTCATTCCTCCCCTCTCCTCTTTCATCTTCTCTTTCTCTTTTCCTTCCTTCCTTCTTTATCCTTCCTTCCTTCCCTCCTTCCTTCCTTCCTTCCTTCCTTCTTTTCTTCCTTCCCAGCATTCTTGTGTATTTCTTGTGTCTATTTGTTTGATTACTATGCTTGCTTATGTATTTTATGACTTTAATAAAATATTCATTAGACTTAGATTATTAAGATATGTAAAAAGTTATTTCAAGTATAAAAAACTTCAGTAAAAGCATTTTGAGTTAAAAGTCAATTTTAGAAAATATGATTGTGCTGGTTTGAATCTGTTAGGTATCCCCATAAAAGGCTATATTCTTTGAATCTGTTCTTGTGTGGGCAGACTTATTGTTGAGTGGAAACTTTTATTTTTTTGCATAGGCAGACACTGGGAATCAAACCCGGGTCTCTGGCATGGCAGGCAAGAATTCCACCTGCTGAGCCATCGTCACACTGCCCTGAGTGGAAACTTTTCATTGGTTTGTTTCCATGTAGATGTGACCCAGCCAATTCAAGGTGGGTCTTATCCTTTACTGGAATCCTTTAAGAGAGCTCACAAAGAGAAAACAGAGAAAGAAAATTCCCAAGGAGAAGCCATAATGACTCACAAGAACTGAGAGAGCCATTTTGAAGCAAGAATACAGGAGAGAAGGACCTGCAAACATCACCACATGCCTTCCCATGTAAAAGAGGAACCCTAGATTTCAGTAGCTTTTCCAAAGAGATGGTATCTCCCTCTTGATGCCTTAATTCAAACACTTTTATGGCCTTAGAACTGTAAATTTGTAACCTAATAAATCCCTTTTGAAAAACCCAATTCACTTCTGGTATATTGCATTGTGGAAGATTTACCAAACTGAAACAGATTGCTGTGAAATACAAATATAAAAAATGCTGGAATGGCTTTATAAATGGATAAGAGGAAGTTTCTGGAAGAATTGTGAGAAGCTGGATAGGAAAAGCCTAATTTGCTCTGAAGAGAGTTGGTAGAAATATGGACCCTAAAGTTACATACATTAAGGCCTTAGACAGAAATGATGAATGTGCTGTTGCAAACTGGAAGGAAGACAATCCTTCTTTAAAGTGGCAAAGAATTTGGCAAAATTGAGTCCTGCCTGGTATTGGATGGATGGTAGAATTTGAAAATGATCAGCTGAGATATCTAGCTGAGGAATTCTCCAAACTAAATGTAGAAAATGCAGCCTGGTTTCTCCTTTCCGATTACAGTAAATATTGAGAGGAAACAGATAAACTGAGAACCAAGCTCTTGGTTACAAATTATCAATAAATTGATAGTCTGGAAAATTCTTGGCTTCCAGAAAGTGAAATGACAGAGGCTGGTTTCCCAGATGAGGATTTAACTGAACACGGAGGACCAGTCAATCATGTCAGTTGGAGTCAGGATTGGAAATGCAGCTATCCAGAGAGGTTTTGTAAAAAGTCTTATTGTTTGATAGCTGGGACGCCTGTTTGTTGCATGCTAAACCAATAATTTGTTGTGTGATCTATATGAAGGAAACCACTGCAAGTCTGAACTAAAAGGGACAGAAAAGGGGCAGGTTGAAGGGAAAACAGCTTCAAAGGCAGAACCATGGAAACTGAGGTCTGGAGCAAAAAAACTCAGGCCAAGAGAGTGGAACTTCCCATGCACTTGGAGATGGCAAGTTTGCTCTGGAGTTTGTAGAAGGTGGTCCTTCTAGCCCATTGTTCAGGAAAACTACAGTCATGTCAGTGTTCTCAGATGCCTGGGGAGTTGAGGGGAGCTTGATCAGACCATTGTTCAGGAAAAATGCTGTCTTCTCAGGCCTCAGAGAGAGTGGAGTATATTCCCCAGGGATTGAGGAGAGCCTGACCAACATCATTGATCTGAAGGGGTTGAACATGTACACCAGAGATGGTAGAGAGTCCAGGTGCCACCCTGATGCTTGAGAGGGTGTTGCCTAGAGCATGGTGATCTCCCCAAGACAAATGCTCACCCCAGTTCTTGGAGAGAGCAGGACCACTGCGTAAGCCCTTGGAGAGTGGGGCTGCCTCTCTCTCAAGCCTCAAGGATATAATGTCTTCTGTGTAGAAAACTTTCAAACTTTGAAATCTAATGGTGTTTGCCCTACAGGTTTTCAGAACAGTTTGGGAACTTTGACCCGTATTTTCCTTCCAATTTCTCTCTATGGGTATGGGAACATTTTTCTTATAACTGTCCCTGTTTTGTATATTGGAAGCAGATAAGTGGTTCTAAGTTTTGCAAGTCCAGAGCTGGAGGATAATTTTTCCTTAATGTAGACCATGCCTGTAACTGATTTTGATGAAACTTTGTATTTACTATTGTCACTGAAATGACTTAAAGCTTTTGTGATTTTGTGATGGAATGAATGTATTTTACATATGGAAAGAACATGTCATTTTGGGGTCCAGAGGGTAGAGTGTGCTGGCTTGAATCTATTAGGTACCCCAGAAAAAACTATGTTCTTCTAATCCATTCTTATGAGAGCAAATCTTTTATTGGGTGGGACGTTTTGATTAGGTTGTTTACATGGAGATGTGACCCCACCTGATTTAAGGTGGGTCTTAATCCTTTACTCTTACTGGTCCTTTCCCTAACCCCTCCAGCAGGAGCAGAGTAATCCTTATGTGCATACTGGGGTGCTGTAAGTCTCTGCAAATCTATTAGGTGGCAGTCTGAAATTCTGAATCAGGAAATGCATCTCTGGCTCAACTGCCCAAAACTTGCTCTGCAGTCAGAAACAGCTGGCAGACAAGTAAAGCGGTATAAGAAACAAGTCAAAACAGCGTAAGGAAAACAATTACCTGCTTTAAGATATATAGTAGAGCACCCAGGAAGGGTAGGAAGTCTATTTGATAGGGAATAGTGGGGGCATTCAACTTCCTGTGCACAGAGGAAATCCTAAGGCCCTGAGCAAACACAAGACCATCACAAGGGGCAGGCACAGAAAGGATGGACAGGATTCTGCACTTCACCTTTGCCTTGGGCTGTTATTCTTGATAGGAAGATTAAACTCTGAAGGAAAGCACTAGCTAATACAGAACCAAGTTGCAAAAAGCGTGAAAGGTGTTTTTGAGTTGATTTGTTAATATTAGCTCCTAGTACTCAACCGCTCTCTGTAATATACAATAGCAATGACCAATCTGAAGTGGAAATCAAGAAAATATTCCATCTATAATAACAACTACATCAATCAAATATCTAGGGATAAATTTAACCATGGATGTAAAGAACTTGTAAATGGTAACTACAAAATATTGGGTAAAGAAATCAAAGAAGGCCTAAATAAATGGAAGAACATTCGGTGTTCATGGATTGGAAGACCAAATTTTGTTACAATCAATTCTATCCAAAGCAATTTGCAGATTCAATGCAATCCCAACCAAGCTCCCACAGCTTTGGAGAAATGGCAAAGCCAGTCATCAAATCTATATAGAGACTGAGGAATCCAAATTACCAAACACTTCTTGAAAAAGAGGAACGATGTTGGAGGACTCACTTCTGGGTTTTGAATCTTATTACTAAGCTACAGTTATCAAAACAGCATGATACTGGCATAAGAACAGACATATAGGCCAATGGAATAGAATGAAAGGTTCAGAAATAAGCCCTCACATCTATAGTCAATTGATTTTTGGCAAGAGTGCCAAGTCCACTCAACAGGGAAAAAAAACAGTCTCTCCAACAATTGATTGCTGCTGGAAATACTGGATGTCCATATGCAAAAAAAAAAAAAAAATGAAGGTAGACCTCTACCTCATACCACACAAAATTAACTCAAACTGAATCAAACCTAAATATAAGAACCAAAGCAAAAAAAAAAAAAAAAAAAAAAAAATAGAAGAAGACATTGGGAAGCATCTTCAGGACCTTGTGTTAGGCAATGGTTTCTTAGACTTTACACCCACAGCACAAGCAACAAAAGACAAATTTGTAAATGACATGTCATCAAAATTAAAAACTTTTGTGCATCAAAGGATTTCATTAAGAAAATAAAAAGACAATCTACAAAGTGGGGGAAAGCATTTAAAAACCATATAGCTGATAAGGGTTAATATTTGGACTACATAAAAAAAACTCCTACAACACAACAGCAAAACACTCAAGAAATCTAATAAAAAATGGGCAAAACACGTGACCAGATACTTCTCTAAGGAAGATATACAAATGGTCAATAGGCACATGAAAAGATGCTCAATTCCATTGGGCATTAGGGGAATGTGAATCAAAACTAAAAGGTGATACCACTTCACACGTACTTGAATGGTTACTATTTTAAAAACCGAAAATAACACAGGTTGAAAAGGATGTGGAGAAATAAGAACATTCTTTCCATGTTAGTGGAAATGTAAAATGGTGCAGCTGCTGAGGAGAATTTACAGTTCCTCAGAAACTTAAGTATAGAATTGCCATATGACCTGGTGATCCCATTTCCAGGTATATACCTAAAAGACTTGAAAGCAGGAACTTGAATAGATATTTGCACACCGGTGTTCATAGTGGCTTTATTCACAGTGGCCAAACGATGGATGCAACTTACGTGATCAGCAATAGCTGAAAGGATAAGCAAAGTGTGGTATACACACAATGTAATATTATTCAACTGTATAAAGGATTGAAGTTGTGATATATATATATCACATCTTCAATCCTATATTATATATCCTATATATAATATATATATATCACAACTTCAATCCTATATTATATATCCTATATATAATATATATATAATATATATATAATATAATATATATTATATATATCCTATATATAATATATATATAATATAATATATATTATATATATATTCTATATATATAATATCATGGATGAACCTTGAAGACATAATGTTGAGTGAAATAAGCCAGATGTAAAAGGACAAATGTCGTATGGTCTCTCTTATATAAAATATTAGAATAAGCATGATCTTGAAGTCAACAACTAGAATACAGGTTACCAGGAGCTGGAGAGGAGGTAGGGAATTGAGCTTACAGCATTATTCATATTATTTTTAATCATGGGCTCTGCAAGGGTTTTAACTCCTATCCCTCAAGACCCATATTTGCCTCTTTTCTCTTTCCTTCCTTTAAGACCTGTGAATTTAACTCCTGCTCACAATTCTAAATATTCATTTTGTTTCTGGTCACCTGGAGATTTCTTTTTTCTTAATTTTGGAAACATATATATCTTTAAAAATGAAATGACATTTATTTGTAACCAGAAAGGGCGTGTTCCAGGATGTTATCCTACAAGTGACAAACCAATCTTTTAATGACAATGAAAATAATTTAGTTTAAGACATAAGGCTATTATTTACCCAGAAATATGTTAATATATTGCTGGAGATTTTTAAACACTACCGTATTCTTCTGAAATAAGATCAAGTTTTTATCTAAAATCTAAAATGTATAAAATCAGGTATCATTTACATTCTAAGTATGCCTTAGTGGCATACTTACTGAGTTTAATATAGCAATCAAGAATTTGTTAGGTTTTGGGGATTCTTCCAGGCTTAAAAATTTAAATTTATTTTTACAGTAAAAGCCAGGCCCTGAGGTTTTTAAGATATGTAACTTGCCCAGATTAATTAGTTTTTCCCCTTTGACTGGTTATAAGCCAAATCTAATTCTCCATTCCTTTGTAGTGAAATATTATAATACCCTTAATAATCCTAAATTACATGAAAACCCATAAAGATTTCAAAAATTTTTCTCACTTAGAGATTTTACTATCCTCCTTAAAAATTCCCATTTTCTTATTGCTAAAATCTTCTTTATCCTTTACGTTATTGTGTCTAATATATTCACAGATATTTGACTCATAAAAATGCAGAGCAATTTTATTAATTTACTATTTGAATGGTTGTCTTTCATACAAATTCTCTACAAAAGATTTTATATTAGCCTTTCTTTCTTAAAAGAACTATTCTTAACTAAAATGATTGTTTTTAATTCATAAATATTTTTTCTTTCTATATATGAATAACTTACAAGTTTATTACTTTCTATGACACTACACCCTACTTTTATTCTCAATATTTGTGTTTCTAAATAATGGAAGGCAGACTTCATCAGCAACAAAGAACTAAGAATTTTTAAAAGCAATGGTAACATTTCAAAAGCCAAGTTTCCACTTGAAAATTTAAAACTTGGCAGGCATGCTTTATAGTTCTGATAGTCTATCAAATTTTAATAGTTTTAATTGCCTAATTATCTCCTTCATTGCTATGATAAAGCCTTTTAATATTTCATTTCTACTACAGGAAAAAATGTTCCTGTCTGTGCTAGTGAACCTTCTAACCTGAATGTTAAATTGAAGTTCTTTAGTATAATCTTATGCTTTTGTAAACCAGCTCCATCTGTTATCTCATTTTCGTCTCCTCCACCGCCTTTCTTACCCAGTGTTACTTCTTTATTCAAGGAACACCTCTTTTTCCTTCCTTTATCTTTTTGTCACTGGCAGATCTGCTTTTTATATCCATTTTTATACTTTTCATAAATTTCTGCCTATATATGTGCACGTTCTTTAATGCAGGTAATAACTTTGTTTCTGAATCTCATATGCCTCCCCATGCCTCTGAAAAATTTGTTCCCTTCTCCTGATCTTGCCATTACACCTCTCTTAATCTGCTGTCCTGTGCTTTACTGAATAGTTACTGGAGAATCAATGCTTTTTCTCAGATACTGACAGGAAGAACTGCCACGGGCACACTCAGCAGGACAAGGGACCATGGGGTCAACAACAATAAGATTTAAAGAGTTCCTTGGCACTACATTTCTGCTGAATTCTGTGATGCATTTTATATCTCATTCATTAAACTGATCCATCCAAGAGAAATATATAATAAATATAAAAATTATTTCATTTATTTATAATTTCAAGAATTTATTCCTCATGCCATAAGTACAGAAGAATCCCTAGGGTTTCATGTGCAGAAATACTGTCATGGATGTCCAGAGAGTCACTATTTTTGAATATAAGATCAGAACTCTCAGTCACTATTTTTCACACTTAGTATAAACCCTCAAGTTATTCATCCTTATTCTTTATTTAGGCAGTATCTGCTTGCTCTGAAATTCTTGACATCCTGCAAATGAAAATGTTTACTTTCAGTTTCTTTACAAGTTAGTAAAGGAACTAGTCAACAGTAATTAGGGTTTAAATAGTGTTCAATGATAATGCTTCGATTATAATCAGTCTGTGACAAATACATAAAAATAAGTTTCTTTTCCTGAGGAAAAGATAATGCTAATATGAGAAAATTGGAAGCGGCCGCATTTAAAAAAGTAATTTATCTCTGACATGAAAATCTCTTCATAACAAATCAGTGCATCTCAATTCACAGGAAAATATTAAACCTAAGATAAAAGATTTTCCTAAGCAATACAGCTACCCCCATCATTAAAAACAAGACATTTTCAATAATGCATCTCAATAAGCATTAAGTTTATTACTACCTCCACTTAATATTTAAGGAAAAAAACAGTTTTTTTCATGATTTAGGGCAAATAGACACTAGAATATAAGACTTATAACTTAAACCTATAATTGCTTCTAGTATTTATGTGTACTAGGAATAGAAAAAAGAGACTGCATGTCTCTTCAAATAATGCATTTTACAAATAAAGCATCAAAAGAAGGTCTTTCACAAGAAAGAATATTTGTATGCCAACAATGTGTTAAATCAGGCTTACATGGTTCTGCACTATACCTGGCTCATTATTTTACAGGTATGTTTAAAACAGTTAGGAATATGCTTCATTTGTCCTTTTAAAACTGTTGATAAGAATTTCTGACAGGTCCAAGTGAAAATCAGAGGCACGAAATGTCCAGAATAAAACCCCATCTGAATAAATATATGGTTAAGAATTGAACTAGGACATTTGACAAGAAATAATTTTATATAGTTAAAGAGATTACAGTTTGTTAATAATATTCATGGAACTTATGATTGACAAAATTATTTGAACTATAAACTATAAATGAAAATATTTTAAAAGGTAGCTTATAAATGATTTTACATTGCCTTTAAAAATGAGCTAAGTTGAAAATCTTAACATAAGCTAAAAATCTATGCTTTATTTGTTTCCAAACCATATCGCTTTCAAAAAGTTCTGGAAAAAAAAGTATTTATACACTTATTCGGTCTTTGAAAATCACATTGCGTATACTGGATATCTTAAGATGAACTCTTTTAAATCAGTGAGGATAAGTCTTTTTAAAAAAGAGATAGGCAAATGATCAATTGTAGAATTATGCATAGCTAGGTTGAAAATCACATTTATGAAAAAAAATTTGAGCTGATATCTTAAAGAAATAAATTCCATTTAACCCGACCAAAGTCATGCAAATTATTTTCCAAATATGTTATTTTATTAGATTTGTTTGTATATTTACTTTTATTCCTGTTAGTGTTGCAATAGTTAACTTTACACCTAGCCCACAGTGTGAGCTGCAGGGTGGAGTGGTCGCTAAGCAACTAACCAGGAGAACATTAAGTACCAGATTTTCATCGTTTAAATCTGCTTTGGAGATAGAGAAGGGAGAGATTTTTATGGACAGAACTTTTCAAGTTGATTTGGCTAAACTAATCAGCCTTCAGTTTGTATGCCTGAAATCATGTCAGGTTGGCAAAGGCCGAAACAAGAGAAATTGCCTCTAAGAAAATACTCTGACTGCGGTGGGAAGGATTTTTCTTTAAGTAAATTAGTGTTGTCCTTAAATAAAAAGACGTATTCCTCAAAACCAGAAGAAATTTCATACTTAGTGTATTTTCACTCCTATCTCATTTGGTATCCTGAAAATAGTTATTTTTAAGGCGATTTATTTTGTATTAAAATTAATATAAGCCCATTTTTTCATATAAATGCATAGAAAAGTTTTCTCTTTGTAGATTGAAGCACAGAAAATTTTTATTCTGAATAGGTTCCAAAGATTAATAACTCACTCTAAAGAGGGGGGATAGAGAGAGTGGATGAGTCCTTTGATTAAAAATATAATAAACTAAAAAATCTTCTTTTATTTATTTCTTTCCTTTCTATTATGACTTTAGAGAAATAACTACTTCCTTGTCTGAATGTGTGGATTTATTAACTATGGGTTCATCCTCCTTAAAGAGTAGCTTATAATTTCCTATTTCTGGGCTTTATATTAAAAGAATCAGATACAATCTTCCAATTTGCATTGAATAATAAGCTTGTGAAATACATCTGTGGCTTTGTATGAGATGTCGTTCACTAATTTTATTACAGTGTATTGCTCCATTACATGGATGTAACCCATATCATTATTTAGGCCATATTCATTAATTGTCAATTTTGGTGTTAATACAAATTTAGGGTTTTTCCAGTGTTGAAGTATTAAAAACAATTCTGCTAAGAATATTCTTGCATATGTTTTCTAATATACTGTGAAGGTGTTCACCTGGGCATAGTCCAAGGAAGAAGACTGTGCCATGGGAATCGTAGATCTTCAACTTTTCTAGATAATGCCAGATTGCTTCCCAAAATGGTTCTACAAATTGACCCTTCCACTACAATATTTGAGAAACCCTCAGTAATTCCAAATTCTCACCAAATTTGATATTCTCAATTATTTTTTCAATGTTGTCCGTCAGGTACTTGCAATGCATTGCATTACAATTTTTATTGTCATATCCATGACTGGTAATGAGAATGAGTATTATTTCATTTCCTTTTCTCTGACTTGCTTTGTGTTTAAAATCTTGAAATGTTTTAATGTTTAAAATTTTCCCTGTGCCTACTTTGCTGCTCAGTGACCCTCTGCCTTGTCGGAGGATGATGCAACTCTGTCCTATAAGAAATCAAGAATACTCAGAGGTCCAATGCAACATGGAAACATTGTGTACCAATCTTGCCCAAGATTTAAGAGTCAGCTTGTGATTTTCATGATCTTTATTCCCTGTCACGAGACCAGTAATGATTCAGGTGGACTTGCTCCTAAAACCTGAGTCCCTGAGTAAGACATTAGTGCAGAACTAAAGCCCACCTGCGATGTGCATACAGTGTGAGTATGAATGCATTATTTTTTGTATGCCATATGGCCACATTTCATTATTTTTCCATGTGAGTATCCCATTATTGCAGCACCATTTGTTGAATTTTCTGTTTTGTTTGCTTGTTTTTTGTTTCTTTATGACACTTGTTCTTTGTTGGAGTTAGAAGTTGAAAATATTATCTCCCTTCCTATGATACATTTTTCATTCTCCCTGTGTTGTCTTTTGATGGAAAGATTCTTAAATTGAGTTTATGTGAATTTATCAAAGGCAAAGGCCTTTCTGGTAAATCTTGTTGAAGATATCCTTCCATACCCTGAGTTTATGGATATATTCTTCTATATTATATTCTAAAGGTATTTGTTTGCCTCTCACACTTCAGTAGAACTTGACTATTAATACTCAGCCTTTGAGGTTTGTCTTGAGAAATGCTTGACTAATGTTTGGTTTTCTTTTGTTTCTATTTCTTTTGTTTCTATTTTTCTTGACAAGTCATATTTTCCTAGCAATTTTTTGCTTCTTATGCATTTTCAAATAATGGGCATGAAGTAGTTTATAATATCACTTAATAATTTTTACATATAAAATATCGATAATGTCACATTTCTTCTTCCCATCTATATTTTAAATTGATTTTATTATGTTTATCATTTTATAAGACTTTTTCCATAACCAATTTTGCCTCTATTAGTCTTTTCCTTTGTGTATTTATTTTTATTAATTTATGCTTTTATATTAATCTAGCTTAACTGATGTATTTTCTAACTTCTTAAAATGGATGCTAATAGATTAATCCGTAATCTTTCTTTTTCTTTAATAGTTAGATTTTTAATTACATTTTTAAGCTGGCCCATGCTTCACACAAGCTTTTATTTTTTATTTATTTATTTATTTTTTGTATGCTCTATGACAGGGGTCACATTTCATTCTTTTTCCATATGAGTATCCTATTATTGCAGCACCATTTGTTGAATTGTTGTTTGTTTGTTTTTGACAAGTGCATGGGCGGGGAATCAAACCTGGGCCTCCCGCATGGCAGGCGAGAATTCTGCCACTGAACTACCCTTACACACCCCACACAAGCTTTTACATAATATTTTTTATGACCATTTGTTCTAATCTAATTTTATTTTCAATTATTAGTTCTTTGTTTGACTCATGGATTATTTAGAAGTGGGTATATTAATTCTTAACATTTTTTTCTTTCTGATAATATTGTTTTGCCTGATTGAAATTTGGTAATAGAATTTCATTTTTAAAAATACTATGAGACCTTTTATATGGACAAGTATATGGTTAAATTTTGTAAATATTCAATATGTGCTTAAAAATATTTATTCCACAATTGTGGAATTCATTGATAGATAGGTTTTTATCTGGTTCATTTTTTGCAAATTTTGTTGTTTAAAATGTCTACATTATTTTTACTATTTTTGCATTTATTATCAATAATTGATAGTGATGTTAAATTTCCATCTATGAAATTATTTTCCTATTTTACCAACATTTCTCTCAGCTTTCAATTTATTTATCAACAGTATATTATTAGTGCATTCAATTGTAAAATATATCTTACTGGTTAATTATACTATATTTTTCCCAGTCTTCTGCCATAAAATAAATATATCAAATATTACCATAGACTAATAACTTATAAATGAATGAAAATTAGTGTGACAGTAAACTTGTCAACAATAGTAATGAAATAATATTTTCAAAATGCAAAGGAATAAGACTGTCAGCCTATAATTGTGATATTCATAAGAATGACAGTGAATTAAAGATTTTTTTGGAAAACCAAAAACCATGAAAGTTTACCATCAACATAACTTTGCTAAATTAACTGTAGAGGTTTTAATTCAGGAATTACAAAAATAATGAAAGATTTTAGATAAGTAAAAAAATTGAAATGGCAAATATGTATAAACTTTATAAATTGTGTCAAATTTTTAGAGTTAAAATACAATGGCTTTATGTTTAAATCATTACAAATATTCACTTATCTTTATACCTGCTACTAAGTCCTACATAGTTGGAGCTCAAGGACTATTGTGAGAATTCATTCAGGAAACAAGTGACAATGTCATTTCTTTTTCAGTGTAACAAGTTTGCTTGTGATTTAATTCTCAGTAAATTTTGTGACTCCTTGAAGGCAAAAGAAAACATCTTTGTTTTTTATCTTTACTTGTCCCATGACTAGACTTTGTCTGGCATGATCTCAAATTGTTACTTGAATAAATGAATGATTTAATGAAAGAATTTTATAATCCAGTCAATATCCCAACATCAGACGCCAAACCATAGAATTCTGTTCCACTTCCTATGGTTTTATTCATGAAGTGAAACAGTATGTTCTTGGCCTGCCCTGCATTATTTTTCCTCGAAAATGGATTAATTTATACGTATCTCCTCCTGCAGCAATCCAGACAGTGTAGAAAAGCCTAATGTCAGCAGAGAAATAAGATCTTGCAAACAGACAAAGGCAGAAGGCATAAAATCACAGAATAGGTAAGTGAGGTGATGCCACATAGTAACTAATGGAATACTTTGGTGAACTTATTGGCATGACACAAAGCCACTCAGCAAGAATGCTTGATAAAAAGCCCATACTTACAGTGATCTTGAGTTAAGAGCAGAAACAGAGACTGAAAATATTGATCTTGAGTAAAAGGTCATAACCATCGCAGTACAGAATGGCCTTGAGCTGAAGCAATAATGAGACAAAAGAAGGTCACCAGTTTTTAGAAGACTCAAGAGGAAGAAAATCCAGACCCAACAAGAGAAGAGAAAATTCAGAAATTTTAAATATTTGAATAAATAACTTCCACAATTTCTAGTGAGGTGGTAACAAAAAATTAACATTAGAAACCCATTGTATATTATTTAGAGTCTGTTCCTTTAGTTAACTCTAGAGCACAAGATTTTTATTTACTCATTCATATATTCATTCAGTGAGATATTTTATGAATGTGTACTAAGTGTCAGGAACTATAATAGGTGCTAGAAATACATAGATGAATCAAACATGACCCTTGATTTCAAAGCAACCATACTCTGGTGTTTAATCATTCCAAGTAATATTTTGGTATTCTTAATAAAGAGTGAAAATGTCACTCTCAAGTAAAACATAAATACAATGCCATTTACTGTATATTAACATGAGATTTCAGATTATAACTCTAAAATCTTAAGTGAGAGTCTGAGTAGTTAAGCATCTTCACCTCATATTCCTCTCCCCATCCACATTTTGAATAAAGAAAGTTAAGGAAAATGCTTTCCTGAAAAAGTGTCAGGGTCTCCCTCATTTTTTTCTCCTTTTTGGAAGAAGATTGAAGTGTTCTTTCCTACTTGTATGGGGCTTCAATATAGTAGTTACTTTCCGTTAAAATTGTGTAGATTTATTAATATTTTTAACCTCTAGATTCTTTAACAACCGTTCATTTTGGTTTTATTATTATATTTTAATCCACGCTGCCCTGTAGAATGAATAATATAGCATGGCATTAAAGTACATAAACTCTGAAATGAGATTTTCTGTCTTTGAAACGTGACTCTGCCATCAACTAGTTTATCCTTTCACTAATTTTTTAATCTCTTGAAACCTGTTTTATCGTTGTAAAGTAGGGATAAAATTATATTTCCCTCATTGAAATGCCTTTAAGATTAAATGATTCACTCCATCTCTACAACTTAGGATAGGTCCCAGTAAATAGTAAGTACTCAACAAAAAAAGGGAAGCCAAAGCTGATGATACGTATCTGCCAAATAAGTGAAATAATAAGCTAAGGAGTAGCAATAGCCATGTTGAGAACAATTTTCTGAATAAATCTCCTTGCTGCCAAGTCAAATAAAAGTGTAAAAATTGGAAACTAATGGCTGCTAATTAAAAGCAAAAGGGTAAGGTAGAAGAAAAGCCTTTCATTATTTCCTTCTCTACTCTTCAATCCAACATACTCAAATATTTTCTACCTTCCCTCCTTGGGACAGAGTCCCAGTAACTGAAGAGAGCTGTTCAGTCTCTGAGGAAATCAGTTAACAAGTCTCTCTAATTATGCTAAATATATTTACATTCCTAGGGAGAGCATGCTCAAACACTGTAGTTTATTTTCACTGAGCTGTGAGAACAAGAAAAGATGCTTTAAGAAGACTGGGAAGAGGGTTTCATATGAACTATATGTGGCAACTGAGTGGGACGCATGACACATGCTGGTCAGGTTGTTATGTGCATGTTGCACTATTGGCTTAGAAACAAGAGAACATGAATCACAAACATCAGGAATAGGCCCGCCTGTGAACTGACCTCGCCCAGCCAGCCTCTATGAAAAGATGATAGAACTTTTCTTTTAGGTTTGTGTGTGTGTGATGAGAAATGCAGGTATATGATAACTTATAGGGTGCCAGGGAAGGGAAAGGGGAAGCTGAAATATCCCAGGTTTCCCTTCAGCAAATGTAAGTTCCTGAGAGCACAGCATTAGAATCAAATGGCCCTTCTCCAAGATACAGATGTAAAACTGGAAAATACTACATAGAAAGAGAAATGGCATTTAGAAATAATTTATGTGATAATGAGCAAGATTAATGATCAATTGATCTTTAGTACTGGAGTTTTCAGCGCTAGAGATTTCAGAATCACGAATTTTAAAATGACATCCTTGGAATAACCTATGTTAGACTATTGCTTAGAATGTGTTTTTTTTTTAAAGCCTATTGAGAGTTAATAGTCCATAGCCATTATCTTTATTTTCAAATATATTGTCAACGTATCAGTTTGGGAATTTTGTTAGACAGCTGCAACAAATGTTTGATATTGCTCCAGAGAAAATAAGCAACCAGATTCAACTATTTCAATTAATTCAATTATTTTGATGGACATTTGCTCTAGCTGAGCTTTCACATTTTAGCCTGCAACAAGTCCATACTACTGTATAAATTCGAACCAGAGTTAAAAATGAAGGCCGGTGGGGAGGGGAGAGGATAATCTATAATCTTTCCTGAATTAATATTTAATCAGCAGGACTTTGACCAGAGACATCTACCTGTGCCTCTACCGGAGTCTGTAATATTTTCAAAGACCTGTGTTTATGTGGTCATCTCGTGCGTAGATCAGCCTCAAGAAAACTTTATCAGATGATTGAAACAATTGTGTCGCAACCTGAGTTCCCTCAGGTCTGTCAAAATAAGTTAAGGCAAACCTATAGTTAAGCAGTAGATGAACGAAACACCAATGTTTAAGGTACAATGGGAAAATTTGTAATAAATGAAGGATGCTGAGAAGAGAGTTGCAGAAATGAAAACAGTCACAAATAGAGGCTTGAGTGGAGTTGTTGGTGGCAAATTATCATGGAAATAAAAGAGAAGAGATTAGATCCCTTTGTATCTAAGGATTTCAAAATTGGTCCAAGGAGAATGGAGAGAAAAAAAAAGACCAAAAAAAAACAAGTGTACATATTTCATGACTGAAGAAATAAGGGGCAGAAATTGTAGCATCAAGATGAGAAATTAGTGGTAGGGAAAAATAGCAAATAGAAATTAGACATCAATATTCTTATTGTTGGTAAATAATAATTATTATGTAAGGACTTGAAATTTTTTGAAGAGTCAAAATTCCTTCAAATTGAAGAAGAATATGAAAACTGATGAAACTGGGATCATGATACTTTTCTCTAACAAAATGTGGCTATCAATGAATAAGAATGATTTTGTAAAACTTATAGCTCAAAGGATTCATAAGAAGTAATCCATAGAAGTTTTAAATATTGACAGTGTTATTGAAGTAAGTGACTACCATCCAAAATTACTATTTTTGAATTTTTAGAAGTTCCAGTGAATACATTTAGAAAAATAAACTTTTTGATTTTTTGTCAGTCTTCGTATATATTTGTGTGTTTTATATAAATAGGAATTATTAAGAACACTCTCAAACTTTAATGGCTATCTTTTTATGACAGCAGAGATGAGTAAAAATAATGGCAGTATAATACTACAGAGATTTCATAATAATTAAATGAGAATGGAGTAATAGCTAAATAAATATATTTAATTTAATATTTTCACAGCTTAAATTTGTATTTCCAGACACCACCTCTGACTGGTATATATAAATCTCTAGTAAGTCTAGCTTTAAAAAACAATATTTGGAAAAACACATGAAGAAAGTAACAGTGTTTATATTTGGAGATCAAACAATTTAATCTAGAAAAAGAGAGAATGAGGGAAAAAGAAGGTATGCCCTTCCATTGGCTATGATGAGAGTTAATCACACTGAATAAAACAAAACTAATATTATATCAACTCTAAGTTCTCAAATGATATGATTCCTGAAAAAGAAACATACACGGTGTGGAAAGCCCTCCTAGGCTGACTGGTAAAATGAAAACAAAAGTTTTTCTGCAAAAAGCATTTGCAGTGATTTCACGCTCACTATGTGAATGAGGGGACAGAGAATAACTGAAACTCTGCACGCTGGTGCCACGGGAAGAGTGTGTCACCCTGTGTCATGCACGATCACAGGTTTTAGTCTATTACTGCCTGATAAATTCAAGCAAACCAAATAGGTATGAAATGATGGTAGGTGACCTCCTGTGGGATTTTGTGCACAGAAAATGGAAGATGAATCAGCCTGAATTGAATTGTGTCTCTCTCCCGCAGATAAATATTGCATACTAAATCACTTTCAGTGTACTCGCCTTGCCTTTCATTTGGTTTTAATATATGCAGATATGCAGTGTCAAGTCATTTCAAACTGAGTACTGTTTGACTCTATGTACATAGTTTTACTAAGGTAAAATATAATGAAATTCGTTTCCCATTCCTATAATTTTTCAGCAAGTAGTGCGACAGAATTATGAGCTAGAACACTGACTTTTAACCAGTGTTTCTAATGCAACTAGGTGGTATAAAACACCCACAGCTTTCTAAATCTGAGGGAATCTACTGGGTTATTTCCTTAGAAACTTTGCAAAGCAAGACTTCCTTTAGTGACTGTCTCAGTTAATTAAAGTAAATGAAGTTAGGTCATATTTTGCAAAAATAATTTTTACTAGGTGTGCTGGTTGGAAATGATTTATGTACCCTAGAAAAGGTGTGCTTTAATCGTAACCTCATTTTGTAAAGGCAGCCATTTCTTCTAATCCTTATTTAGTACTGTATGTTGGAAACTTTAATTAGATTATCTCCATGGAGATCTGATTCGATCAAGTGTGGGTATTAAACTTGATAACACGGAGATGTGTCTCTGCCTGTTCTACATGGATCTTGATTAGTTTACTGGAATCCTATAAAAGAAGAAGTATTTTGGAGAAAGCTTCAGAATGCAGCAGAACCACGAAGCAGAGAGTCCACCAGTCAGTGACTTTGGAAAATGAAAAAGGAAAATGCCTCCTGGGGAGCTTCATGAAACAAGAGGCCTAGAAAGAAAGCTAGCAGATGATGCCTTGTTCACCATATGCCCTTCCAGCTGAGAGAGAAATGCTGAACATCATTGGCCTTCTTGAACGTAAGTATTTTTCCCTGGATGCCTTGGATTGGACATTTCTATAGACTTGTTTTAATTTGGACAACTTCACAGCCTTAGAACTGTAAACTAGCAACTTATTTAATTCCCCTTTTGAAAAGCCATTCCGTTTCTGTTATATTGCATTCTGGCAGCTAGCAAACTAGAATACTAGGTTACTATATTCCTGAAAATATTATCATCTACACATCTTATATCAAAGATATACTTTTTGTATAGAACTTGTTTTAGTCTGCCAAAGCCTCCAGAATGCAACACACTAGAGATGGATTGGCTTTTAATAAAAGGGGATTTATTTAGTTAAAAACATATAGTTCTTCAGAGGAAAGGCAGCTAACTTTCAACTGAGGTTCTTTCTCACATGGGAAGGCATAGGGTGATCTCTGCTGACCTTCTCTGCAGGCCTCTGGGTTCCAACAACTTTCCCTGGGGTGATTCCTTTCTGCATCTCCAAAGGCCTGGGCTGAGCTGTGAGTGCTGAGATGAGGTATGCTGAGCTGTTTGGGCTGTGCTACATTGAGCCTCTCATTTAAGCTTCCAGCCAATTAAATCAAACATCATTCATGGCAGCAGGCATGCTTCCTAGCCGACTGCATAATGTAATGAGTGACAGATGAGCTTCACATGCCATTGGCTCATGTCCTCAGCAAGGAAACTAGGCACCTTCTACCTGGCCAAGTTGACACCTGAACCTAACTATCACAGAACCGTTTTCCTATTTTTCTGAAGTCTTGTGATAATAATATAGCATGTGTGTGTTTGTGTGTGGTGTATGTGTGTTTAGGCATGCAAAATATGGACAGTATAATTTATGAGCAGGCAAGGAATTCTGGACATAAAGTTCTTGAACAGAGTCATAGTAAATACGTAATACTACCTGCTCTGCTCTCTTTTCCCAGAAGTCATTTTAGCCAACACCTAAAGAAAAGGTGAGGGACAAACAGGAAGAAAATTGATGAAAACCAGTATAGAGATCTACATAGTAAGTTCAATCCACTTGGTTGGGCTTTTTCAACAAATATCCAGAATATTGCAGTTTAAAGAAAAATCAGGATTAATTATCTCTAATGTAATGATCCCAGTTGATATGGAAACTCTGATATATGAATTTGTCTATGATTCAGATGTCTTCTATATTGTTGTAGAACATTGCCTTGTGCATGTCCTGACTTCAAAGCTTAAGGTGATTCACCACCACATGCATAGTCTAAACATTGAGGTAGGGATCGAACCATTTTTCTTCAATAGCATAACCCTGAAGTGCATCACACTGGGTGGAAAATAGTAACATGCACAGCTAGGTTCAAAGACACTGGGAAATGTAGTCTTCATTATAGGAAATGTTGTGCCTGGCTAAAAACTGAGTATTCTTACTATAGATGCTGGAGAAGAACTAGTACACTTGGTCATTTTATTAAAGGCTGAACACTAAGGTTCTTAGTAATCAATACCAGTAGCTATTAATAGTCCCTATTTCACAGGTCCTAAATCTCATTCTGTTAAGACTTACATATCTTGTGAGAGGTGATAGAATATCACTGTTTAGAAAAGTTCTTCTGAATCCATGTCTTTCGGCCAATCCTGCTTCTGTTATTTTCTTGCTGAATGACTTCTGTCTCCTGGTCTGTGAAAAATTGAAGGGTATTTTATAGGGTTATTGTAAGTATTATATGTTTTTACTTTCACACACTTAGAACCATATTTGGCACATAATAAGAGCTCAATAAGTTTTAGTTCATAGAACTTTAGCACTCTAGATTAGTGATTTTGAAAATAAAAGTCCTATTTGTCCTTCACAATCTTTTTCATTTTAATGCTTTCGTGTAGATTTCTATTTCATTTCATGATAACCTATATTGTTTAATAATAACAATTACAAAACTATATCGAGCCCCTGAGACTACAAGTTCTTTTATTCTTAAGTCAAGATCTTTATTAGCAATCTCTAACAAAAAAGTGTTTGTTTTCTTTTAATTTCACATCCAACTCTATGAACAATGGCTTCATTAATTGCCCAAATACATTTATCCACTGACCTAATCCTGTTTTGAAATGTCTAAAAATAATGTTAACTTTATAAAATTCTAACCATGTATACTATTAAAAGTAAAAACAGACTGTTTTAGACAGCCAGAATTGAATAACTCTTTAATCTTACATTCCAAAGCATTCCGCAATAATAAAGATTTGTGAGTGCCTACCAGAGCACAAGACAGCTTGAGGAATACAACTCAGAATGTTGAAGGCATCCTGATGAAAGAGAGTCAGATATAATTCAAGAAATTATGTGCAGTGTAAATTATAAGCAAACATTAAACACAACAAAACCATGGCAAGCAGCTCATGTTCTGCATAAGTTCAGGGCTGGCAGTAGAAATAGAGTGTGCAGTTCGTGCTTCAGCATGCAGATGTACTAATGTCAAAGGGAAAAAGCATTATGGCCTACCACGATGGATCAACAGTGAATGGATTTTATGTCTCGAGGCAGAATACACATAGAAAAGACAAATAGTTGGAAAGCAAAGAGAAGGGGAAAAAAGAGAAAGAGCAAAATAACAGAGGAGATTAACCAGAGTGATATAGAAAATTGGAGTTGAGAGAGGAAGAGAGAGATAAAGATAGAATATGAGAGAATGAGAGAAGAGGTAGATAAAGAAAAAAAAAAAGAAAAATGGGAAAAGAAATCATTCTCAAAAAATTTAGGCCTGCAAACAGAGGCTAAAATATGTTGTAAGTACTAAACACAAATGTCCCAATCTCCCTGGCTCTGACCTCTATTCTATTCTACTAGTGAATAGGTCTTTTTGAAGTTCCTACTTGTTGGTCTCTCACAACCTGAAGCCTATACATTTCCTTAGCCTTGACACCTTGCTCACTCTTCATATACTCATCAGCACTTGGAAGACCAGTGCAGCTTTAGAAGTCAGTGAATCTCAAATTGTAGCACTATCCAAACTTGCTTTGTCCATGGACAAGAAGTCTAAATTGAAGCTAATGATAGAGGTACTCCATAAACATTGGCACATGTAGTTTAGAGCTCTGCTGGCATTTATAGTCCAGAGCTGCACTGTCCAGTAGGTGACCACCAGTCACATTTGGATATTGACCACTTGTCCAAATTGAGATATGCTTTAAGTTTAAAATGCACACTGGATGTGGTAGTTAGGTTCAGGTGTCAACTTGCCTGGGTGAAGGTGCCTAGTTCTATTGCTGTGGACATGAGCCAATGGCATGTGAACCTCATCTGTTGCTGATTACTTCTGCAGTTGGCTAGGAGGCATGCCTGCTGCAGTGAAGGATGTTTGATTTAATTGGCTGGTGCTTAAAAGAGAGAGCTCAACATAGCACAGCAAAAGCAGCTCAGCATACCTCATTTCAGCTCTTGCAGCTCAGCCCAGGCCCTTGGAGATACAGAAAGGAATCACCCTGGGGAAAGTTGTTGGAACCCAGAGGACCGGAGAGAAGGCCAACAGAGATCACCCTGTGCCTTCCCATATAAGAAAGAACCTCAGTTGAAAGTAAGCTGCCTTTCCTCTGAAGAACTATACATTAACTAAATAAATCCCCTTTTATTGGAAGCCAATCTGTCTCTGGTGTGTTGCATTGCAGCAGCTAGAAAACTAGAACACTGGACTTTGAAAATGTAGTGTAAAAGATCTTGTAAAATATTTCATTAATATTTTATGTGAGTTGTATATTGAAATAATATGTTTTGTTGATATTGGACTTAAAAATAGAGTATTAAAATTCAGTTCATTTGTTTCTTTTTACTTTATTTTAAATGTGGCCACTAGAAAATCCAAAATGACAGTTGTGGCTCACATTATATTATTATTAGATAACTCTGGTTTAGAGTTTTACCTATTGTCTTAGATTGTCAGGCTGCAGTTACAAATACCGTACTATGGATTGGCTAAAACAATGGGAATTTAATGACTCCCTGTTTTGAGGCTAGGAGAAGTCTAAAATTGAGGTGTCAGTAAGGCAACGCTTTCTCCCCAAAATCTGTACATTCTGCCAGTGATCCGTGAATTCTCATGGCTTGTATCCCTGCTCATGTTATATGGTGATATCTTTTCTTTTCTCTTCTGGGTTTGATTAACTGTTGTCTTCTGGCTCCTTCCCTTCTACTTATACAGGAAGTCAGTCATCCAGATTAAGGCCTGCTATCATTCAGTCACCTTTAAAATAACAGTTTCAAGAGAACCTATCACAATGGATTCACATCTACAGGAATGCAGATTAAGAACATGTCTAAATTGAGGTACATAATTTGATTTACCAAACTCATCACAAGACAAAATCATTCATCTTTCTGCAAATTCAAAACATTTGTGCTCCCTGCTGAGTAGACATAATCTTAAAATTGCATTGTCTAACGCACAGCCCAGTGTGCAAGGGCACATGATTTTCCTAAGCAACACAACATATGCATCTGCCCTTTATCTGAGCACTTTAAAATATGTGCAGCTCAATTTGTGATAATTAAACCTGTCACTAATTCTCATACCCCTCCAACCACATTGCTTATACTCTCTCTGGTCAGTGACAAAGAGTGTAAGAAGCAGAAGAAAACTGATCATTTACACTGGACATACTCTAAAAGTCAAAGTAAATATTTTTTAACAAGTCATTGATAAATAATAATAGCTAACCTGTGTATTGAAATGAGGAAAAGAGCCTCATTTCCATTCAACATTAAAACTTCTGAGAGGTGAGTATTTGATCCAACATTTCAACATCTGAAGTCAATATTTGCCATGTCACTCAGTAGCGATAAAGACCTACAATAAAGTATCACATTTCACTGATTATAAGTTGCATTTTTTTTCACATTTTGACATGTTTTTGAAATCAGGACACACTTTGTGATTGATGGCATCCTACAACTTCTTTTGGACAGACAGCATTGATAACAAACTTGTCATTGTTTCTGCACATGTAAGCATTGTTAACTTGTGTCTGATAACACAATTGAAATGTCAACATTTCCATCAACACCATATTAAAGAGCCATCTGAGGAAGGAATATGAGTCTGTTACATTTAAAACCCTCAATGATGGTTAATTGTATGTGCCAACTTGACGAGGTTACAGTGAAAGTTGGTTGGTTAAACTATTTAAAAATAGATGTATTTTTAAAGGGAATTAGCATCTACAATCAGTTGAGTTTAAACCAAAGAGGTTTCCCTCAATAATGTGGATGATCCTTATCCAAGCATTGGAAGCCTTCGAGTAAAGCACTGTGGGTTCCAGAGAGAAGAAATTCTGCTGCAAGACCGCAGCATCTCTTATTGGAATTTCCATATCCCTGGCTTTTTTTATGGATCTTTGACTTGCCAGCACCCACAATTGCGTGAGGTAATCCCTTAAACTAGATCTTACTATACATGTACATATACAGATACATATATACACATGCATACATTCTGTTGGTTCTGTTTCCCTGGAGAACCCTGACTGATAGGCACATTCTAGTAAGATAAGTAAAGTACCAGCAACATGACTTGTAGAATTGGTATTCCACTCATGGAAGAAAATTCTGGAAACAATGCAAAACAGTCTTTAAAGAAATTTTCTATCCTCAACTGTCTTGAAAGTCCAGGGGACAATATATTTTAGGTAAAAAAAAGACTTACTAATGTAACTGAAATGGTGATTCAGATTTGTAATAGAAAAAACTTGAAAAATACCTTAACCAATTTATTTCACCTACATTTTCCACTGAAGTATTCACAAGAATGATTTTTAATTAAAAAAATCTATATATAAATCTCACAGAATTCTCTCAGCAAATATAAAATTAAAATTCTAAGTTACACAATGAATTGAATTGTAGTTTAATTTGAAGCATTTTCTTTCTTAGGATATATAAAATAATACCTTCAATTGTTATCACTTTAGTTATAATAAACTAGTATATTTTATATACTAACCTAAACTGTGAGATTTAAGAATAGCACATTCCTAGAGATACTCAAGTGAAGTATTCATATTAACCATTTATGGTTTTAGACCATTTTGGAGTTAACAAGAAAATATCAAAATAGTTAAGTATCGTGCTTATATTTCAGCTTCTTACTTATTGTAAACAGTAGTTAAATACTTAACATGAGAGAATTTGCCCTACCTTTCATGTCTCCTTTCCTGTCATTCTCCAAATTTTTATTTGGGTTCATTAGTTTTGCTCTTTAGTTGAGTGCATATATATAAAAGTAGTTCTTGATCCATTAAATATAGACACTGTTTATTGAAACTTTATACATTAGTCATCTGTCCTACTGCCTCCTCTTGATTTCTATATTATACTGTTCTTTTACATTATTCAAGTTTATAATTTTACAACCTCAAACTGCAATTTATTCTAGTGACTCTTTATGTTGATTGTGCAAACTGAACAGAAATATTCAAGATTCCCAACATTATGCTTATGTAACTAATTCTTACTTCAGGATCAAATGATGTGATTGAACCCACAAAAAAAAAGACAAAACTTTATTAGGAAACTTGTCCCTTGTTTCCTGAAAAATCATACCACATTTTTAAATTTTACAAAGGTAAATTAAGACTTATTTTGTAACTCATTTTTGTTTAGCTTTTACTATTTTCCTCCTATTTCTAGAAAATGTATATGCCCTATCATAAAATTATAAGTTGACTTGACTTAGGAATGCAATACAGTTTTGGAGATATTCTTTATAGACTTCTCTTGTTTTTGTTACATCTTCAATATCCAGTTTTTATTGTAACTTTTAAAAATTTAATCCTACGGTTTCCTGCTTTTCATATTTGTTTTTTACTTTTGTGTGTGTGTCTATCTTCAAGTAATTTTTTCTCTAAGAAGAGTCTGTGCCAAGTAGATTTTCTAAGTTTTTTCCCCTTATCTGAAAAGTTCTTTATTTTTTTGTCCCTAAGCTTAAATTGGTTGGTGTTACAGAGAGTGCGATTGGTTTACTTAACACCCTTTCCCAGCTCCTGGCTGTCTTGCTAGCCTCTAATATAAAGCCTGGGAGGGTGAAATTCAGTACTCAATTCTCAGCTTCCTTACAGCTATGGACAGCCAAGAAACACAGTTATGTCTGGTGAAATAAGTGAAGTCCTACTGGCAGAGGGACATATCTAGAAAAAGTTTTGTTTCCTGAAGAAATACAATTAAAAAGACTCAGCAGATGTGGTCCAACCATGCTTTCTGATCTTCTTACTTAACTGTTGCACATAATTGGGAAGACTGATCAAGGAGGGTAGCAGCCATTTTTTAACCATGAGGCAACCAGAATGAGGAAGAGGCTTACATGATACAGTAAGTAGAACGTAGGTCAAAGAGCAGAGAAAGAACCTGGATCCCTGTCAATATTCTTGAGAAGATAAACTTCCGACTATTTTCAGTCAAGCAGTCCCCTAGCAGCAGCAAATATGGTGGCTGTGCCAGTTTGAAAGGATGTGTGTACCTTAGAAAAACCATGTTTTAATCCTAATCCCATTTTGTAAAGGTAGCTGTTTCTTCTAATCCCTATTCGGTACTGTATGCTTGAAACTGTAATTAAATCATCTCCCTAGAGATGTGACTCAATCAAGAGTGATTGTTAAACTGGATTAAGTGGAGACATGTCTCCACCCATTCCAGGTGGGTCTTGATTAGTTTACTGGAATCCTATAAAAGAGGAAACATTTTGGCAGCAGGGAGAGATTTGGAGAGAGCAGAGAAGGACGACGGAACTCTGCAGAATGGCAGAGCCATGAGAAACAGAGAGTCCACCAGCCAGCGACCTTTGGAGATGAAGAAGGGAAATACCTCCCAGGGAGCTTCATGAAACAGGAAGCCAGGAGAGAAAGCTAGCAGATGACGCCATGTTTGCCATGTGCCTTTCGACTTGAGAGAGAAACCCTGAACTTCATCAGCCATCTTGAATCAAGGTATCTTTCCCTGAATGCCTTACCTTAGAAATGCCAAGTCTATTTCTACAGACTTGCTTTAATTGGGACATTTTGTCAGCCTGAGAACTGTAAACCTTACAATGTATTAAATTCCCCTTTTTAAAAACCAATCCATTTCTGGCATATTGCATTCTGGTAGCTAGCAAACTAGAACAGTGGCTATTGCGTGCACTATTGCAGTTGCTGGGTTAGCTTGCCATGCTCTTGTAGACCTGATCAGTAAAATGACAATGAGCCCAAATGGATTTGGACATTCTATTATTATCACAGATAGCATAAGCCAGAGCAGCAGTGTCAGCTTCCCACATCCCTCCTCCCCTCAGGATGACACCAAACCAGATGTTCAGATGCCAAATGATACTAAGCAGCTCATAACTAAGGAGGGTTTCCAGTTAAGTGAGGGATGAGGTAGAGTGTCCCAGTATTTCTCACCAGAAACAAGGCAGTGGATGAGAAATGGCCTCACATAGCTCTTCCCAAGACTGCCCGTCTTGCCATATTCCAGGAAGGATCACAAGGTGTTCTGCCAAGACATGGGACAGCCTGTGTTTGAGCCTTGCCTATGTGGCTATGTGGAAATGTGGATGGTGACCAGAGTGCAAGGATAGAGCCGTTGCTCTACAATTATTTGCTATGTGAGGATAATAAACTCTTACATATTAAAGCTTATTATATGCTATTTTCCTTTTACTTATAGCTGAAGATCTCTACCTGATTAACATGAGTATAAAGTTTGAGAGTCAAAAAAATTCACTCTGACTTGAAAGGTTCAGATTGTCATCTATCTTTCTAAATTCTAATGTGACTTCAGATTTCTGGCATCAACCTCATTCTCATTCTTGTTTTAGGTAACATGTCTTTTCTCGCTGAAGCCACTTAAAAATCTTCCATGTGGCGATAGTGTTCTGAAATCCTGTGGGACTTTTCTTAAACTGGTTGGCATTTAATTGACCATTTCAATCAGAACACCCTGTTTTTATTTGACTTTTAGAAATTTCTTCAAGCATTACTTTAATAATTTCTTCACTTAACGTTCTTTGCTTTCTCTTTCTGAAAATTTTATTAAATTGATTTATATCCTTCTAAAACAATCAACTGTATCTCTTAATTTTCTCTCAAATTTTCCATCTGATTTTTTTCATATGTTCAGAAATATATCCTTATGTCTGTCTTCCAAATCGCTAACTTAGTTTTCTACCTTGTCCATTTCATTAATCGTTATTCACTTCCCTAGTTGATTGCTTTTAGTTTAGCAGTCGTAATTTTAATTTCTGATATTACACCTGTTAAATGGCAGCTTCTCAATTTTTAAATGCAATATCCTTCAGAACGTTTCTGAGCTCAACTTAGAATTTTAAATATTTATTTCTCATTCTTGTTTTACTTCTCAAGTTAAATGTTCTTTTTTTCACCTTCGGCTTTTTCATTTTTGTCTCACGATTAGCTGTCCATATTTGAAATTTAAGTACAATCTTAATTACAAGTAATTACAAGTATTATTATCTCAAATTACAGAAAAGGAAACAGAAAAAGAGAGATGAAGTTGCTTGTCAAAGACAATCCAGTTACAAAGGAGCAGTACCAAAATTTAAATGAAGGCTTTATTGAGGCCACTGACACAATGTTAAGCTATTAGAGAGGGATTTGATGAGGATAAGGAAAGAGAAATTCAGTCCAAATAAGAAGCAAATATTTCCTAATATATTGGCTGGAAAAGCAATAATGCAAGGAATGATTAGTCCCAAATATTGCACGGGATACACTTACACTAAAAGTTATTTGTTGTTTATCTGAAATTCAAATTGAACTAAAAAATTTTTCATTATATTTATAAAACTCAACTTCAACTTGTCCTCTACTTTTATTTGTTTACTCTTTGTTTTAACTGAATCAATCCTGGGGATAAACACGCACAAAATACTCAGAGAGGAAATCTAAAGAGGTAAAAGAATACCAATATGGTCGCAATGGTACTTTTCTTCAACAGCCAGAATTTTTGAAAGTAGTATATAACTAGATGGCACAGACAAAGTAGTTTTAAAGGGCTGAGCTTTGACAGAAGCTGAAGTAGAAAGAAGTTTGAGTGAAAAGAAGTAGGGAGATCCACTGATGGTCAGAACATTTAGCTTGTAATGGGAAATGAAGGCTCAGGAAACAAGTGAAGGCGCTACCCAAATGGAAAGGTCCTGGACTAGAAATATATTCTGAAAGAATTCAGTATGTTTTTTCTCAAGGGCCCTCAATATTAAGGAAAAGGTGCTAGTGAGCACTCAATACGTATTTGATAAAACAAGGAAAATAAGAAATAGTAGGCATCAGTGATGTTGAACCCA
This sequence comes from Tamandua tetradactyla, assembly GCF_023851605.1. NCBI lineage: Eukaryota > Metazoa > Chordata > Mammalia > Pilosa > Myrmecophagidae > Tamandua > Tamandua tetradactyla. The sequence continues at coordinate 134,120,951 of NC_135330.1, read as the reverse complement.
GTGAATATGCAAACATTGTTTCCCCGAAAAATGTAAACAAAAATAGCACATGGGACATTTCTCAGAAAGAACTGAAGCAAGTTATTTTTTCTGGTCCATAAGTAGCCAGTCTTATCCCACTGACTTTGTGGGATGCAGTCCCAGATAATGGAATCCCATTATACTAGTCTTTCACCACTTTTACCAAGTTTAAGGTTGTGTGTGTGTGTGTGTGTGTGTGTGTCTACGCATATGTGTATGTGATCCCATGCATGTCACATCTGGGAGGGTGGGTGTAGAAATTAATCATATAGAATTATAAAGTGTGGTGTATATATATCCAAACTATAAATGCTCGATGCAGGACTCTTAAAGAAAATCCATGCATTCATGCAAAGTATATTGCTTTAAACAACTGAATTCCTTCCTCTTCTAAACAACATTTAAAACCAGAATATATGAAACATCTTCAGAGGAGTGACCCTTTGTTTTGCAGTGAAAGAAAATCTTGAGGGTTACCACTCTTGCTGCAAAATATCACAGAGTCTGTGAAATAAGAAAGTCAAAATGTATTGGACAAAGAGAAGAGAGGAGTGTATAGAGAGAGAACAGGAAACCTGCAATGAGGAAAACAACAGGGGGTTGCTTGTTGAGCTCAGTGACCTTTTTCTATTCTTCATACACTGAAGATTGTGTAGATCATAGAAAAAAAGATTTCTTTAATTCTTTAGTTTTCTGTATACAGGTAAGTTTTTTTTTTCTCTCCTCTATTACCTATTTAACTTTAGTAATTTTCCCCTGTAAAGCTATTGTACTTGTAAATTTGATTCAGTATAAGCTAAATAGGCATTTATTTTTATTTTTATTTTTTCCCCTCCTATTTAGCTCAGTATAAGCTAAATAGGAGGGGGGGGGGAGTATCTGAAATTTTTCCTTGTATTTTTATAAAACTCTCCAAGAACTGCTAGTATTCTTCCCCTAACAAGTAACACTATAGTCGCCAAGGGAAATGAAACAGACCTTAGAATGAGTCTAGCAGCCTATTAAACATTTAATAAGTAATAAGAATCCATCAAAGTGTGGACTGTTCTTTACCAATTTCGGTTGCAGATAGTCACTTCGCAATTTGAGCTACAGAAGCAAGAAGGAAAGGAGACATTGTAATAAAAGAATCAAATTTAAAGTGATCTAAGAATAGCTGATTTATTGTTTTTTATATTTGTTAATATGAACTTTCAAGGATTGAGTCATGAATATAGACAGTTTTGTGCATTGTCCATGTGCATGTGTCTCTGGCTCAATATTCAAATATTGAGATTCTATTTCCTTTCTGATGCCTTAACAACCACTTTGATACATTCATTAATCAGATCACTGGATTGCAATTTGTCTCGTCTTGTGACATCATGGGCTAAAAACCAATATAGGAGAGATTAAGCATACTTTAATCATTCTAGATGCTTCCCTTATACAGATTGTCAAGACTGGATAATTTCACAAAACTGAAGTAGTACTTTCAGTGATGGCAGGCAGAATACATTTCTACGAGAAGCATGTATCAATTGTCTCTTCTTCCCTCTTCCAAATCTAAGCTACGCTCACAACCTATTGCAAAAAAACACATTTTGGCCGGGCAACGGTGGCTCAGTGGCAAAATTCTCACCTGCAGAGCCGGAGATCTGCGTTGGGTTCCCAGAGCCTGCCCACATCAAACAAAAAAAAAAAAAAAAAAAAAAAACACATTTCTCAGAACACTTAGGGCAATGGATAAGATTCTACAAAGTTTCCATGCATTATGGTAACTTTCCAGAAAACTACAACCTCCAGATGGGCCCCTGAACCAGATAACCCCTGAAACCTAGAGGGCCCAGCCTCTCCAGAATATCAGATAGTTACATCTCTCTACCCCAGATTGTTGACAGACCCTTCCAACATGAAAAAGTTAGGATGGCCATATCCCAAATACACCTAAAGAGTGGGATAGAAAGATCAAAGTGATGATGGAGTTATAAAGAGAAGGTAGGGTTTGACAAATGAATATGATTGTTGAATCATTAAACTGATATTTCTTTTAGTCTCCGGTATCTTAGAGCAGCTAGAAGTAAAAACCTAAAATTGTGGAATTATAACCCATACCAAACTCTGAAATCTTTTCTACAATTAATAGTTGTGTTGTGCTTTGAAATTTATTGCTTTTTTTGTATATATGTTATTTTTCACAAAAAGGGGGGGGGTCAGTTGTGATGATAAAAAAATATTTATTCCTCCTAGCTTCCTATATTCTGGAGCAGCTAGAAGGAAAAATCTGAGAGGATCATATGGTAGCCCATGACAAACTCTGGGATCTGTCCTGTAAATACTTGTTGAAGAGTACTTTGAAAACCATTGTTGTTTTCATGCTTTACTTTGGATCTATGTCATATTATACAATAAAGAAGTTTAAAAAATAAAATGTCGGGGTGCACAGGTGGTTCAGTGGTAGAATGAACCTCTCGTGTGGGAGACCTGGCTTCGATTCCCGGATCATGCACCTAAAAAATAAACTAAAATAAAATACCACACATTTCTCACCATCTTCCACTGTTCAAATCATATTTTCCTCTTATATTGTGGGAGGCAGGCAGAATTCCAATATTCTTGCCCCTATTTTACAAACCCTTTACAATCCCCTCACCCGGAGTGGAGGTGAGACCTGTGAATATGATGAGATTATCACTGCCATGATGACATTAAATTATTTGACAAAGGTGAAGGGACTTTACCTAAGTAAGCCTGACCTAATCAAGGAGCCCTTTAAAAGTGGGTTTAATTCTTCTCTGATCCAGGGTTTCTCTCACTGGCTTTGTAGAAATAAGTTGCCATGTTGCAACAGGACAGCACAGCTAAGGCTTGAGCATGGTGTCTAGTTGCTGAGAGTGACCCTTAGCCAATAGCCAGCAAGAAAACTAAATTTCCCCAAGAACTTGACCAAATGAAAAAATAGATTCTGTCTTAATTAAGCTCTGAGAATGCATCCTGGCTGACATCTTGACTTCAGCCTCTTTGGAGCCTGGGACCAGAGGACCTAACTGTGCTGTGCCTAGGCTGCTGGCCAACAGAAACTGGGAACTAACTGATGAGTGTTATTGTAAACCACTAAATTGTGATTATTTGTTACTCAGCAAAAGCAAACTAATACAGGTCCAGGGAAGCATATATGAATCAAAGCTAGCTATTAATACATTTTGAGGGCCTTGAAAAATGTTGGATGCAGAACTAGGTTACTCTGAGATCCTAGGCCAGTGTTGACCACACAAGAATTGTAAGTAAGGCTGAATAAATGGTTAACATATAATAAAACAATTCTTAGCCCTACATATTGCAAAGCCCCTTGCAATATATTGATCTTTGAAATGATAAATGATCTTTGATAGGAGAGTTATTATTTAAATACATATTTTAGAAATGAGAAAAGTGATTCAAAGAGAGGTTAAGTGACTTAATAGAAGTAACAGAATTGGTAAGTCCAAAACCTTCCACCTTACTTCTCTATGTTACGCAACAGAATTATTCAGAAAATGAGTAGCTGGAAACATGTGAAAATAAATAGATTCTGATTAATTCATGAAAACAAATAGAGATGGCATCAAGAAAATGAGTTTTGGGGCAAGTTATCTAAATCTTTGAGATCTGATCCCTGCATCTGTACGATGGAAGTAAAATAGTATTAACCTTTTAGATGGCAGAGTATATACACAAACACACCTTTTGCAAAATGATGAAAAGAAAAGGCAATATGCACAATTTTGAGATTTTAAAGTTTTTGTAGCCTTCCTACATACTGTCTTTATGGATATCGTCAGTTGAACTAAAATAAGAAGGGAAATTCAAAGCCCTATTGCAAAATCTTTCATAGATTTTACATGTTTAAAGGTAAACAGTCTTACAGGTTACGGGTTAAAAGTTTTCTTTTTAAAATAGTTTTATCAAATGTTCTGTAGGAGGATTGGTTATTTGAAAAGTGTTTATCATATGCCAATATTTTTCTGTCCCCCCTTCCCATATAAAGAATACAGAATGTGAGGTTCATATAAAATGACATTAGAAATACAGTTCTAATTTAGCATTCATCTTTAGAATTACGAAAGCATTCAAAATCACTCCAGGTAATGTCATCAACATGTCGATGGAAGACATTTCCTGAAAAAGTCTCCCTAGAAATTTAATGAATAAAAGGGCAAATCCCACTTGCTTAGAACTCGGGATGATGATAGAGACTGAAGAATGGCTGTACAAATGCTGAATCAAAGACAATGCAAAGGGCGAACCATGGTGGCTCAGCAGGCAGAATTCTCACCTGCCATGCCGCAATTCTGGGTGCCTACCTATGCAAAAAAAAAAAGACAAAGCAAAATATTTGGTAGGAGGTTTCTGTCTTAGACCACCAGTGCATCCCCCTTCCCCTCACTCATTCCCGCAGAAGACTTTCTCACAAAAATGAAAAGACAACCTTCTCAATGGAGAAAATATTTAGAAACTACATAGCTAATAAGGATTTAAAATCCATAATACATGAAGAAATCCTACAACCCTACAATAAAAAGACAAAAACTCAATGAAAAAAATGGGCAAAAGGCTAACTAGACATCATTTCCTCAAAGAAGATGTACAAATGGCTAAAAGGCACATGGAAAGATGGTCAACATCATTAAATGTTGGGGATTTGCAAATCAAAACCAAAATGAGATTTCATTTCACATCCACTAGAATGGCTACTCTTAAAAAAAATAGGAAACTACAAGTGTTGGAAGAATGTAGAGCAAAAGGAATACATTCAATACTGTTGGGAATATAAAATGACACAGCGCTGGGGAAGAAGTTTGGTAGTTCATCAGAAAGCTAAATACAGAATAACCATATGACGTGGCACTCCCACTAGTACATATATACCTCCAAAAATTGAAAGCAGAGACTTAAACAGATATTTGCTTATCAATGTTCACAGTGGCATTATTCCCAAATGCCAAAAGATGGAAAGCAACACAAGTGTTCATCAACTGATGAATGGATAGACAAAATGTGGTGCGTGTATATATATATATATATGTACTGTGGAATATTATAGAGCTGTAAAATGAAGTCTTGATACGTACTATAACATGGATGAATTATGATGAGTGAAGTTAAGGCACACACAAAAAGACAAATATTGTATGGTCTCACTGATATGAATGCATTATAATAAGCAAACTCATTGAGTTAGAATCTAGAATATAGGTTAGCAGGGGATAGATAGGCGGGTAGAGAATGGGGAGCTGGTGTTAACTTGTACAGAATTTCTATTTAGGCTGATGGTAGCATTTTGAAAATGGATGGTGGTGATTGTAGACATTATTGTGAGTGTAATTAACAGCTCTGAATAATATATAATAATATATAATATATAATAATAATATATAACTTCTGAAAGGAGAAGTTTTGGGCCCTGTAGGTTATAAAAATGAAAGCTAGAAGATAAAACATAGGACTGTATAACACAGAGAACCCTGTTGTGAGGTTAATAATACAAATATAAGAATTTTATATAATGAATTATAATCAATGTATAATACTAATACAAGGTGTAATAATAGGGTGTTACATGGGTGTTTACGTAACATAAATTATGGACTATGGTTAAAGTACTGTTTTAATATTCTTTCACCAGTGGTGACAAAGGTACTGCATTAATGTAAATCATCAACAATAGGGGGTATAAGGAAACTCCATGTTTTTCACATGATTTTTCTATTAACCTAAAACTTCTATAATGAGATTAATAATTTAAAAAAATCACTCTAGAATATTAAACAAAGCGTTGGTTACTTTCTTCAAATATCTTTAACTTCCTGAAAAGAGGGCAAAGATCTATCTTTTCATTAATTATTAAAAAGAAAGTAATTTAGAAATAGAATTCTTTTTTTTTTTTACGTTTTAGTCACACAGTATACAATCCATCCTAAGTGTACAATCAATGGCTCTTGGTATAATTGCATAGGTGTGCATTCATCACTACAGTTAATATGAGAATATTCCCATTTTTTTCTGAAGAAAAAATCCCATACTTATATCCCCCTATTATTGACATTTAGCTTTGGTATGGTGCCTTTGCTATAATTAATGAAGGAATATTACAATGTTACTATTAACTATAGACCTAAGTTTATACTAATTGTATTTTTCCCATGAGAAAACCTGTCATTAACACCTTGTAATAGTGACCTATGTTTGTTCTAGTTCATGTAAGAACTCTCTTGGGTTTATACAATTAACCACCATCACTCCACGCTCAGTTTTGCTAAGTTATACAATCCTGGTTTTTATCCCCTAGCTTTCCTTCAAGTACATACACAACTCTAGGATTCCTCTTTCAAATATACTCATACTCTACTCTGTTCATTACGCTTACAGTATTGTGCTACCATCACACAGTATTATGCCATGCATTTCTGTACCTTTACAATGAACCAACAGGACATTCTGTACTCCTTCACCATCAGTTGCCCGATCTCTGTCCACTTTCTATCTCCTGCCAACCCTATGCTCTCAATTTTGGTTCTCAGAGTTTGCCCACAATAGTTAATCCATATTAGTGAGACTAAACAATATCTGTCTTTTTATTTCTGGCTTATTTTGCTCTACGTAATGCCCTCAAGGTTCATTCACCTCATTTCATGCCTCACAACTTCATTCCTTTCTGCAGTCACACATTACATCAAATTATACACCTCAAGAACACTCCTTCTTAACAGTCTCATTAAACCGTGTTTCTCTTTAAGAATAAAAAAAGAAAACATCATCATATTTGTACCACTTAAAGAAAATATTTTCAAATGTCAACTTCTCCCAAATAATTTTTATCCTTTTACATAATTTTGGACTTGACAATCTATTTCTAAAATTTACTTTTTATTTTCCATATTTATACATACATTTTAAGGGCTAGAAATTACTTTCAGTTTTTTTCTAAAGGATTCACATCAGTTTTTTGCCTAGAATAACTCCAATGGATCTTGAATAGGACTTCCTGGTGGATACACTTAGATATGAAACATTTTGCAGCATGATTGACAGATTCTCATATATACTCCAGAACTACAGAAAGCAGATGTCATTTGGTAGGGTTGAAAAAAAAGCGAGTTTAAAATATCCAATACTCAATTTAACTGTTTTTTTCATGACCATATAAAATTAATAGACTGATAAATTGATTCGTAAATGATCACTAAAATCATATTCCACTTAGAGAAAAAATTTAAGATGAAAGTTTCACTATTCATGTATGCATACATGTTTATTTTTTTCCTCAGCTTGTTTCAGGAGTATCAGTGGCAAGTTCTCACTTTTGTAAGCACCTGAATTTATCTCTTTGCAGTAATTAGATTATAAATATGAAATATTTCATATTTGCAAATCCTTATTTATGTGCTGTAGTTTTGCAATTTATACTACTCTAAATTCTAATAGTGCTTACCTTATGTCTGAATGTAATGAAATAACTAACCCACTGAACCAGACATCAAACTAGCAGAACATTTCAAGTTTTCACACAAAGCAAGAGTCATTCTTTCTGTGATGAATGAATCTTCAAAAGAAAACTCCTACCTCTGCCTGACCTTACCCAGTAACAAAGAAATAGTCGTTTTGATCTGTCCCTATTTTCATATTTAGTTACATGATAAATTAATCATACCAATAAACAGAGGGAAGGAAATAAAGACAGATATCCAAAATAGGAAGTTCTCACTTTCAGAAAAATTCTGCAAGTAGATAGATGATGACAAGGAAAAAAGCTACATTCTTTCTATGCCTCCAGGCAAAGGAAAACTACGTATGTTCAGTGTTCCCTAAAAATGATGCATGTTAATTGTACAATTTGGCTGATAGTATAGAATTTCAACCTTATGATAAATTACCATAATGAGGATAAGTGATTATAATTACAGATACATATATACACATCAGTAATTAGGAAGAGAGCCAGAAAACAATACTTTTGATACTTTATTGCCTGATGCATTTTTTTAAATGTTGCAATCACTAATAAAAATTCAGAGACTCAGATGAAGATTTCCCATGAATAAAGTTCTAGGAACTGAAAAAAAAATGTACTTTTCCTCTAGCACACATATTGTAAAGAAATTACCAATAGATATTGTTGAGAAAGGTGAACATCAGCAAAAACTGAGACTTAACATGAAAACCTTAACACTGTTATATTTTTTTAAAAAGTGAGAAGTTTCCTCCAGCAATTAAAACATCATTTTTACTTGACAAATTGTTCTCTTCCTAAATCTCTTTGTCTCAGAGAAATTCAGTCAGGTTCCTGTAAGTTCCCATTGTCTGAGAAGCAGTCACATATACCTGTAGTCTCTGCCTCAGTGCTTGATATTATCTATAGGTGAGTGACAGGGAAGTCCAGGACCAACAAAGGTTCAGTCTGTTCCTGTCAGGAAGCGCTGGCATATCTTTTTTATTAGAAGTACCCAAAATTTTCTCTGCAGAGTTACAGTCTTAGGGTAGGTAATAGCTCTTTCCTATTTTTAACCATTTATACACCTGAATCTAAGCGGATCTCTTCCTTTATCATGGAAATGCCTGCCCCCTTTTGGCAAAAACCAGTAATTCACGCTGAGAAAATGCAAAGCATAATGTTCTCTCTCTCACTCCCTCCTTTCTTAAATTAAAAGTGGCCAGTTTGCAACCTAAAGAGAAAACTAATTATCATGATTCAGAATTTGAGTCCCAAAGGGACTGTTCTCTTTTCTTGGTGTTCTGAAGTACGGCTTTATAAGGAGCACATGATTTCACTTCCTAGAATTAAAAAAGAAGAAGAAAAAGGTCTATGGTCAAGGAAGTTCAAGTTTGAATTTGCAAGTCATTAGGCCTCACAAATTTATTAATATTTCCTATAATCAGATCATTATAATAACAATAATCAAATGACATGTTAAATGCCAATCAAAAAAGTATATTTACCTTCAAATTTAAAAACTGATTTTATGGATTCCATATAAAGGCTTCATGAATTATTGAAATTTAAAAAGAGGAAAATACTCTGTGTCAGTTGCTATTTTCTTACTCACTTCTGACACTGTGATCAGGGAATGCTGTTTTCTTAAAAATATAGCTCAGGATATGAAGAACAAGAGATACCCAAGGGCAAAAATAGCTGATTCAGTCATTGATTATGAGTAATCAAGGAATGCCGAAAAAGCTGAGGCTTTGGCAGAAAAATTCAGTGATTTAAATTAAGTGTCAAGCTGGTTAAATGCTAACCTTTGATTCTATGATTAAGAATGAGGATTAGGTTGCAGTTTCTGTCGCTGGGAGAAAAAACAAACAAGCAGGATTTCTTTCCTTTGCACTGAAAAGTTGATTATTTAACCAAGAATGATATTGGATTTACTTGCGTCTTTGTGGTATACTCAGTGCTTACATTGATTAGAAGGCATATCACTTCTTTTGGAGATAGATTGAAAAAAGTGGTAACTTTTTTAAAGTATTGCTGAAAAAATATATATTGACAAAGCCATATTATTTAGTAATTTATTTCATCAGATCTAGTAAATAAAAAGTAATTTTGGGGTGTGCAAGGGGAGTTCAGTGGTAGAATTCTCACCTGCCACGCAGGAGAACCAAGTTCAGTTCCCGGTCCATGCACTTCCCAAAAAACAAACAAACAAGCAAAAACAAAACAAACACAAATCAAACAAAAATTCAACAAATGGGCTGGAATCCTGGGATGCTCACATGGAAAAATAACAAAATGTGACCCTGCCACACAGCATACAAAAAAAGGCAATTTTTTAAGTCTTTCTGAACCTCAACTACTCATATAATTTCAATGGCTTTTCATTTTAGTTTGCTGCTGTCTATATGACCATTTATTTGACAATAATAATTGTCAAATAAATTTTATATAATAATATTTGACAATATTATCCATTATTCCAAAATACTTCCAGTCCTTGTTCCCTTGCCATGGACACACACTTGTACAGTTTTTTTTTTTTAACATGGGCAGGCACCGGGAATCGAACCCGGGTCCTCTGGCATGCCAGGCGAGCATTCTTGCCTGCTGAGCCACTGTGGCCCGCCCACTTGTACAGTTTTTGTTCATTCAAATTTTTATGTCCTAGTTATAACTCCTTTCTGAACTCCTCTTTCAATCCTTATCTGGGAATTTTTCTTACTCTTTGTGCCTTTAGGGGCTTTATTATCACTTGTGGCTCATTGTGATGGTTTGGAGCTATATATCCCAGGAAAAAACATGTCTTTAAACTCAATTCATTCTTACGGGTGTGAACCCATAACTGAGTTTGATGAGACTTTGCACATAGCATTATTTCTGAAATCACTCACACCTTTTGGGATATTGTGCTGGAATGGCTGTATTTTGCATGTAAAAAAAGACTTGCCTTTTGGGGATCCAGAGGGTGGTCTGTGATGGTGTTACTGGACAAAGGCTGTGGATTCTTTTGCCTGACACACTCAATAACCAATTCCTGAGACACCAGGGTTTCAGAGAGAAAGAGTCTATTACTAGGTGTGCAGTAGAAGAGCAAATGGCCTAGCAGCCCAAAATCTGTCTCCCCGAACTGCAGTAATTCTGATAGTTTTACTAAAGAATAGATGGGCAGGGTTTAGGATAATGAGCACAGTGGCCCCATATGACTTATAGGGTTAAAGTCTAAGCTGCTGTGCATGACTGGCAGGGCCACTTAAGTTAAATCCAGTCTCAGTTATCAAGATAAGTTTAGACTTGGAGTAGGTTAGTTCTGGGTGGACCCACGACCTTTCATTCACAAGCATTAGGGGCGGTCTTTAGTGGTTAAAAGACTCTAAATTTGAACAACTGGATAAATGGGTATAAATGAAGGTTAGTCACATGGTTTTTACAAATCACAGGGGCAAAAGATAAGGGCTGTACAATCATTATCAGAGATCAAGTCCACTGGATTACAATTTAGAGATTTCAGGAATTTCCCTCTGTCTAATCCAATAGACCAGAAAGCAAAAAAAGCAATATCTATATAATGATTTAGTAATCAAAATCATCCCTTAAATCTTGATTTCTCATTTACGATAGTTTGGAGCTATGTACCCCAGAAAACATGTTCTTAAACTTAACCCATTCCACTGAGTATAAACCCATTGTAAGTAGGAACTTTTGATGGTGTACTTCAGTTAAGATGTGGCCCACTCAATCAGGATGGATCTTACTCCTATTACTAGAGTCCTTTATAAGCAGAACGAAATTCAGACAGAGATAAAATAAATAAATAAATAAATAAATAAGGGAAACAAGAAGCTGAAGTCAGAGGAAGCTGAAAGAGAAGAGGGAGGCCAAGACAGGCTGCCATGTGCATCATGTGACAGAGGAGCCAAGGACCAAGGATCACCAACAGCCAGCCCCAGAATTCCAATCTTGAGGAAGAAAGCATTGCCTTGATGTTGCCTTGATTTGGATTTCTCTTTGCTTCAAAACCATGAGCTATAAATTTACATTTCTCAAGCCAACCCATTGCAAAGTATTTGCTTGATCAGCCAAAGGAACAAAAACACTAGTGCTACAAAATAGATCTGAGGTGGCTCTTGTTTTGGGTTGCACACATTTTCAGGGATCCTTACAAGTGGGTTACTAAAACAATGACTTCAAAGTATAAGAAAAATATATTTCTTTTCACTTGTTAACCTTTTCTTAGATTTGTCTTTCTGTGTTATTGTTCCTTAGTAATAGTAAGACCACAAGGATGTGGGTTTAGGGCAAGGACTTCTAAATTTCTTTGTGGCATCTAGCAGTTTACAGACCTTTTGCAAAATAATATATTTAAATTCATAAAATAGAATACATAGTATTACAAAAAAGCTAATTATGCTAAATACAGTTATCAAACCATTTTAAAAATTGTGATTTGGTAATATATTTTCTTGTTTATTAACACATTCAATAATAAGATATAGTGGTTGGTTTATTATTACCTTAAACTCAAAGTGATATTTCAGGATATCTGCAACAACAATGTAGCATGAAAAAAAAAAACAGTGAACTCTATTGGTAAATATCGACAAATTCATTACATTTTTTACTACATTAATAATTGAAATAAATACTAAATTTCAGTCAATGGTTAGTGAATAAAAGACGCAATTATTTTTTTCCCGTTGACATTCAGTACATCTTGGCTTAGAGCAAAACCGCCATAAACTTTTTGATTTGAGCCCAGCTTTTCAAAAGAAACCTTATGTCATAACGGTCCTTCCTATCTTTCCACCATTAGTGTTTTTGTATAGGAGATTGTTATTTAATCCCTATAGAAACCAACTGCAAATCCCTAAACATATCTTCCTCATAAATCTGAAGACACTCTAGGATGAAAATTCAAAAGATTGGAATTCTAGCACAATTTCATTTTATCTTTACTTTCACTAACATGCAGCTGCATGAGCATTAAAATGTACTTATTTATCTGACTGTGGTAAGTTCAAATACCTTAGGGACAAGCTAATCATTTTCAGTGGGCATTTTTGTATTGTGAGATAAGAAATAGCTCCAGGAGACAGGATTTTTGAATAATGACAGAGATACTAGAAGGAATTATTCTCTTAGAAAGTGTTCTTTAACCTCCTAAATAAATTGACTTTTACAAAAACTCCTAACATAACAGCCATATGAAGCTGGTTTGATTTACATATTAAAAATAATATCACATCTTTCTCTCAAATACAAGTTGCTTTGTAGTTCCTGTATTGCACAGATTTCTTCAATCAAAATTTTGTAGAAACTGAAATAAAAAGACAATTTACAAACTCTGTGTGGTTAAGAAGGAATTGTTGCATTTTACAGCTGCGAGTATGAGAAGATTATACTTTTCAAATTATATTTAATCTTTATATCAAGAGCTGTCAACTTTGTTGAAAGAAGTAGAACTAAGTTTGTTTTGGAAGAATAAGACAGTGAAGTTACCTCACAGATCATTTCCCTATATTGGGCCACCCAACGTAAAAAAGAATTTGGCCTGTGGACCACCAGTTTGCCATCTCTGGTTGATTTGCATAAAATAAACTGGAATTAGAAAAAAAAAAAAAAAGCAAAATTGAGGTGACACTCTTAGTTTCAGCTCTCCTCATTCAAAATCACTAGTTTTTGGTTTGGCAAGGTGAAGAACAAGTATGTGTATTTTGATTTGATAATCCCTCAGATTATCTCTTGCCTAACTCCATTCAAACAAATACCAGAGCCCTAGGGAAAAGGCGATTGTTATAAAGAACATACTAATCAAAGCTGAATCACTGTAGTTTCTATAGGTAGGAAGCAATGCCACATGATGACTTTATCCACCAATAGGAACTGAATAAGGGGAAAATGTTTGAGCAGCGACAATAAGAGAGAAATATTTTGAGGTGAAATTATTCACGAAGCTGCAGCATTGGTCAGGTGGTATCAACTACTAATATTTATGAAACCAGCAGTCAAGGATAGACATATCGACATAGCTGCTGTAAGCCAAGTAAACATAGAAAAGGAAATGGAGTTATGAGGCTTTCCAGGAATTCATCCAACAGAGCAAGTCAAAGAATTTGAACAGAGCAAGTCAGAGAAGGTCTGCTAGTAGACCACAAATTCCTGTTTTGTTAATGTTGTTTGTCTCTTGATCTATTATTACTCTCAGGCCACTGGCTTATGAAAGACCCCTTAGAACGATAACAAGTATTTAAGTACTACCCGTTAAGTTCAGATGTCACCATTTACCTATATTTAAAACCACCTTTGGCACACGTGAAATTGTTTATTAAGAAGCTAATATATCAGTGTGGCTCACCAGCCTATGGATGAAGCAATATCCAAGTCAATAATCTATGCAATAAATACATGCAAAACTATAAATTTTCAGAATGTAATGAAAACCATCTTCCTTCTGGGACACTGATATCTGGATATCTTGATAATTATAACTGCAATGACTTGGAAAGAAAATTAAAACAAAATATTTAGTGCTCTTGATCTGAGAGATAAAAATAAAATAATTTATCATCAAAGGAAATAAATGAACTGACCATTCAAGGTTAGGAATCTCCTCCTTCTGATTGCCCTCTTAGCTCCATGAGAAGAGGATGCCGGACTTTCTAATTATGGCATCTCCAGATTCTAGGACACCTGCTCAGAACACATCAACTGATCATTAATATGAAATTGTCAGTACTTAGCAGGTTTTCCTTATCTGAGCTACGAAAAGGAAACTGTAAAGTAAATATATGGGATATTTCAATATCATCTGAAACATTTGCCTTGTACCCCACAGTAGCTCCCTATTAGATGTGTTTATAAATTTTCCCCCAAAAAAGGTAGCAATTTCTAAATGTGTCTCTTAAAATTCTACATCAGAAAATGTAGTGTCATTTTCCACTCTGAGAAGAGCCTATTTCTGATACTTGGCCTGTGTTTATGATAATGATATTTCAATTCATTGGAAATCCTACTTCTTTAGAAGCGTACTCTAAAGCAAAAAGTTTATTTAAAAACACAACTAAAGCAATTGATATTATTTCCTATTGAAAGAGAGAAAAATGAAAAAAAGATAAAAAGAACTGAAAAAGGCTTTTCATTTAAGTGGATTTTAGTTCAATGAGATGATCACAACATTAAAATACTTCAATACCTCCTTTCAGTTATTGTCTGCAATTACTTGGTCTCATATACTACCATAATATTGTTGATTACCTTTTCATATTTATGTACATTTTTTCCTAACTAAAGCATACCATCACCTGAGAGGCAAATATACCTCATATTTTTCATTTTCGCTGCATGCAGTAAGTACATAGTAAGCCTAGTTAACTGCTGATTGAAAATGAATGCTTTTATGCCATTGCCTGAAATCCTACCACCCACCTCCCACAATCCCAAATCAATTTAAACCCCATCTAGCTAAACCTTTCTTATGTCTTAGAGTCAAATTTATATAAAATGTTATAAAGTTCAACTTTTTACCATAAAGTGTTCTTTTTTGATATATTTTTTTTTTTTTTTTTTTTTTTTTTTTTTTTTAGTCTCTGAACTTATCTTTGTGCCTCTAGAAGTTGAGATTTCCGGAGATACCAAAGCAGCCTAGTCACCAGAAGTGAGATTTTTCCAAAAGATGCCAAGAGCCTGGGAACTAGCTAATCCCATCCTTGGCTTGTTCATTTGAACTAGGATCCTACTGAAATAACAACCAGTCCACATTGTCTAGCAAATCTTTTGTTTCTGCATTAATTTCTATTCCATAGTCTACTATTGTTCTTTCAAATGTAGTCTACCTTCTAGAAAATGTCTGCAAGCCTTCCTCTCCATGGACAAAATAAAGAGATGATATCAAAGAAAAAACTTGCCAATTTGTATTCCTTCTTTTTCCTAATCTTCCAATACATCTGCTGGATCACATCCTCAGAAACATAGCTTGCTAATCTTCAATTTCTTACCACCAATCCACTGAAGAGCCACTTCATCTATATAATTGATCACCTACCTGCTTGTTAGCAAGTCATGAAATAGCCATCAGCACCTATTACCTTCATAGTACAATTTAACAGTGCCTTTGGATTTAATGTTTTCTTCCTTTTGTTCCTGTGACAAAGATCTCTTTAGTTTCTTCCCACACCCACCCCCCTACCCTAATCTCGGGCTGCTCCTTTTCATTTTATTTCCATTTCCTCTATTTTGTAAACATTGGTTTTCATAAATCAAAATAAAAGTGGAAAACTTCAAAACATTTGTAACATATTTTTTCCTATGCAACAATAATTTCCTTAACCAATGAGAAGCTCTCATAAATCTTTCCCATATTGAATTCCCAAATTCTGTGGTTTGTTGCATACATACTGCCGAAGTTCTCCATCATTGAAATCGCCAGCGTTAATAACCCAAACACTCATCTCATTTGCCTAGAATACTAAAAGCTTCTTTCCTAACCATTTTCGCTGCGTCATCTGTGGCCTTGCCTAATCTATTTTATACCCAGAAATCCAAGTAATAGCACTAAAATGCAAACTGAGAATGCCCTATACATAAATGTGCGCATGCACCTTGGCCCACGCAAACACATGCCCACACTCCGTATGACCTCAA
Organism: Tamandua tetradactyla; assembly: GCF_023851605.1. Classification (NCBI taxonomy): domain Eukaryota; kingdom Metazoa; phylum Chordata; class Mammalia; order Pilosa; family Myrmecophagidae; genus Tamandua; species Tamandua tetradactyla. The sequence goes on along the minus strand of NC_135330.1, from coordinate 134,104,843 downwards.
ACACTACAAATGAAAACGATTTTAAGATAAAACTCAAAATTCTTAATGTGGTCCACATAGTGCTGTATGGTTTCATTTTGCCTTCTGCCATTGCCTACCGCCACACAAAATTCCAGGCTGTGTGCCAGTTTTCACTGGTCTGCCTTCAGTTTCTTGGATGTGCCCTACTCCTTACTGTTCCATCTTCCGACCATGTTTTATCCTACTTTTTTGACCTATTTAACTCTTATTTTACATTCAAATTTTAGCTTAGTCATCAAATCTCAAAGCAGAGCTCCCATTCCAACTGCTGGGCGAAGAATCCAGTAGTGCCACATACCTTTCCTTCTTTGCTTTGTCATAGTTTATGACCACAAATTCAATTTTGTGGCATAATTTACTTAGTTACTCAAAGCAGATACTACATCTCCAACAAACTATTCTTGTCTCTTCTAGCTCCTTAATTTCTCTCAAATTTTGTCAATTCTTTCTATGTTTTTCAGTTAGATTACCTAAACTGATTAACAATTATTTACCCTGTCTCTAAACATGGACCAGTCATTCTATTCTCTACTCCTTCAATCAAAAATGATATTTCTGAACCATAAACCTGATCTTGTTCTTTCCCTGTTTAAATAATTTCAAAGGCTCCCTGTGGCCCTCAAAATTAAGTGTCAATAGCTTCATTTAATATTAAAGATACTTTGAATGATAAGCCATGTTCATCTTTATTCACTCCTTGCCTACCATTTATGTCAAAAAATCAAGGGCTCCCCTGCCTCAGTCTCTGCCCACGCTGTTACCTTATGTATATTCTAGATGTCTTCTCAGAGGTAACTATTTTGATCACATAGGACTGCCATTAGTCTGATTTCCCATAGAACCTGATCCTTTCATATATACAGTGTATTTGCAATATATGTATATATATATAGTCTCTATGTATACAAGACATGCACATACATATATGTATATGCATGTACATATATGTATATACATGTGTGTATATATACATATATGCATATATGTACATATATATATATGTATATATACACATGCTTTTAAAATTAACCTATATTGCTTTCCTTTCTCCACTAGAGGAAAGTAAACTCTGAGAAGGCTGGGTATACTTGAGTATCAAGTATTCCCAGAGCCTAGAAAAGTGTCCAACATTAAATGCATATTTCTTAGATATTTATTGAAATAATAAATCAATGTCTTGTGACCCAGATTATCTCTAACTTCCCACCATATATTGTGAGCCTCTTGAAAGTTATAATAACAAATATTTGTAAAACAGAATCACATGCAAGATAATTTCATTTGCATTAACTCTTTAGATTTTCAGAATAAAATCGTGAAGCAGATATTGTCATCCCCAGATGAAGAATTAAGATTCAAAGTGATGAAATTATTTGCTCAAGTCTGTCTTCTGTTAAATACTATAAAATGCAAACCCTACTCTTTAACTCCAAATCATGAGGTTGTTACATTAATTGCTTCATTTTTTTTTAATAAATCCCAAAACACATATCTGTGAGTGATGCATATCCATAATTTTGAATGAACAAATTAATAAATAAATGCATTAGTAATCCAAATGGAAATTTCACATTTTTGTTAAAAAATTAAAATTTGGGGAAGAACAGAAAACAAAATATAGTAGACTTACAGTTCTCTGAGAGCTTCCAGAAAAAGTTTATGGATGTTGTGAATTGAATTCCATTTAAAATGTCATTTAATTCATATTGTATCTAATATGATCAAGAATATGGAGAAAATAGCAAGTATATGGCAAGAGGTAGAAATTTATTTAATGTTAATAGTTGTACAATTGTTTTAAAAGATGATGCTTCAGACTTGGCTTACCTTAGTGCACAGAAATATTTTTAAATAACTCACAATCTTTTAGAGAGATTTTTCCATTTTAAAGTGAGTTTACATTTAAAATCATTGTGATTTAAGACTTAATATCTCTGTAAAGAGTATTAAATCACACCTGCCTTTATAAATCTCTGCTCTTATAAGTGTGAATACAAATTAAGAGAAGGAGAAAATTATAGGCAATTTACATTTGTTGTAGCCTTGTTTCTGCAGCAGTGGGAGAAGATGGCCATAATCTGCTGCCCTGCTAACTGGAAATGCAACAAGCATCATAAGGAGCTGCCCTCACAAAGTGCTTCTCTTCAAATCTTAGTGTGAGACTAAGAAAGATGATACAAATCAACTTTAAAATATCTTCAATAACATGGCAAGATTTGTCATGTTATTATTATTAGCACTTCTCTTAAGTGTCTGTATGGCACTCTTTATTGCTGTGATTAGAAGAAAAGTGAAAAACATCAAAGCCTTTTTCAACCTTAAATGATGCACTGAGACAGATTCAGTTCAGTCACATTTAAAAGAAAATAAATGCCGTTGATTCAAAAGAAAGAAAAAAGGACGGAAGAACAAAGGAAAAAGAAGACCAAGAACTGCCATGTATCACTAGTTTACAGAGATTTTAGCCTTTTAATCTAAATTGATTTGATTGGATGGGATAGGACAATGTCATTTGAAATGTTTCCCTCAGATTACATATCCTTAAAAAAAAAGGCTTCTGACTGTCAGGCATGATTTCAATGCCCAAAAGTGCTATTGTTTGTCTCTATTATATAGATATCTTGTTGGAATTATAATTATTTAATCATAGATTTTGAATCTACTTCCCAAGAAATAAGTATCCATTTTATAAAGCTGTCTTACAGCATGGATGCATGCAAGCATCTTGAAGAGACATGGATAAGATTATATGGTTTACATAGTCAACTCCTAGAAACAGTTAACAATAGTCTTTCAGACATGCTATGATTGCTTAGAATGTAAATGTAAAGTCTTTTACTTTAGGACTTAAAGTACTCATTGTGCAGAAAAGTTATAAATTAGATACACAGAACATGGCTTAACACATAGTTAGTGAGTTAGTGAACAAACAGAGGACTCCAAATACTGTCTGCTGCTAAATAACTTTAATTTCTATTTTTCACTCAGATCACACAATAGATCACTGGATAGAATTTTCCTTTGCTTTCTATTTTCTGTGGTAAATAAGACCACACTGAAGAAAAACATATACATTCATATACAAACATATACTAACACGTACAGCATATTCTTCTGTGTTAATAATGAACAATTTTATGTACTTATCTATTTGACTCTTTCAAAAAAAACAATGTCTGCAACAGGTCTAATTCAGAGGATTACACATAGTCCTGGTGCTTAACCAGCATACTGGAGGTATGTTATACACAGTAAGGTAAGCTGATTTATATTGGCTACCAGTTCTTTTATGTGCAATAATTTATGTGCTTGTGATTCTTTTAACTTCAAGCCCAATTGAAAAAAAAATTCAATGATCTCAAAATTTACTATTTATAGGTCCCTCTTCTAAGTGCTGATGGAACTCAACACCTCTGTCAACCCAATAGCCTCTGTGCTGTGCATCAGTTCAACCCAACTCCTCATCCTTATCTAAGATTTTTCCTACCTATATATGTTCAAATTCTATCTCTAAACCCAATTAATAATATTTATCCATCTGACATCTTTTCCTACTCCTACAGTGCCTAAATTGCTTGGGTGAGAATTACCGTTAAGAATTATCATGCATTAACTACAGTTTGAATAGCTAAAAAGCTAAGAAACAATGCACATTCTACTACAAACAGACTTCCACATGTGTAAATCCCAAAGGAACAAAGTTAACCAAAATTGAGTCATAACACTACTTGAATTATAGTAATTTGAATACCACTTTGCCTCTCAGGTACGTACTTATTCTCGATCTTATTCTGTTATTACCTCTACCACCCTAAAATCTTCTCTCTCTTGACTTTTCCTTATACATCTCATGCCATTTGCCATCTTTGGTTAACATTCCAATCTCATTTCCTTGTATTACAAACCATTGCTGGACAAAATCTTAAGACCTCACTGAATGGAACTACTATAATCTTTGCCATAAAACCATAATAATCTTAACCCTGTGAATCTGCCCTAATATTTATTTTATTGCATTCTGGCTTCTTTAAGACTTTCTTAAAACATTTTTCCCCTATGTTTCCAGCATTCTTCCTGTTTCCAATATTATTTCTGCTAGTCTCATTCAGCAGGTAGCATCACCTCTTCACACTCCAGTAGGACTGAAATCATCAGACACGATTTCCACAATGCCCTCACTCTAGACAGCACAGCAACTGTCAACACATATGCCTCTGAATTCCAAAACATGTCTGTACCTTCATATGTCACTTCTCTTGGGCCAGGATGGACCTTGATCCCAAACTCTCTTCACTTCTGGTCTAGCAAATATCCTCTCTCTGTATTGCACCTCCAAAAACAAAAGTATTCTATGGTACCAGAGAGGGCTTAAATGCTATGTCAAAGAGGAAGGCACAAGCAACTTATCAAGATTATACTCTGTATTTCCTTAACATCTATTCCAGGTTATTTTCACTATTCAGAGGTCAAGGTGCACTACAGAAAATCTGCTCTGGCATTTTTGAGGAGCTGCCAAAAAAAGCACCCAGGAAAATCTGTTGCTAAGAATACAGGGACTAGAAAACAAAAACTATTTCTTACAGTTCAAATTTTTTTGCAAAGATAACATGGAGACCTTTGTTTCAAGTTAAAGTCACTGTGATACTACTAATTAAACATGTGGTGCTTAAACAGTATTTATTATGCCCTTTTCTGTTAGAAAATACCAAATCATTTGAATAAAAATTTGTACAGAAACAATCATCACTTGAAACCTTTAAGACTTCACATTCTGACTGGATCACAAATTCAGATTTTCTTTTCTCAATATAACTTTCCATGCTAACTCTAAATGTTCTTGCTCTTTGCCCCCATTCTGACATTTTCTTCTATGTCATTTCCTGTCTTTATCATAATTTTCCAACATCACTCTAGAGTAATTCACTCCCCTATACAACTCAAATCTGTAATTTATTCACACTACCACATATTGTCCTGAGAGCATCTCTGATACACATTTACTAATGGCCAAGTCTGGATAAGCCCATTATGTATTTTATTTAATTGACTCAGGATTCAAAGACTTACTGGACAAAGTATGGTAATCTTATAAGTAGACACCTGTACAATTTCAATTCTGTTTAATTCAACAAACACATATTCATTACCTATTTCACTCAGTGTCTGCCACATGGGTGGACACAGAGAAGTAAAGAAGAATGAAATTATTCTTGTGTTTGAGAAATACACCTTGTACTGAATATCAGAGTAACAAGCTCAAATAAAAATCAATAATGTTCAGCAAATGCTAAAGGAAGAAAGAAAAACAATGTGCATGTCTGTAGAAGCACAATTGAGGGGCACTTCACCCAGCCACAACTGGGCATGGACAGTGTCATGAGAATAAATGGATTCCAAGAAGCATGAAAACTAAATGCAACCAAAGGAAAGGAAATATGAAACAACACATGATGGGTAAGTAATTATAAACACCTTGAACCTAATATAAGGATTGAGTTTGGACAGGTAGGAAAAAGATTGGTTATAGATATTGGTGTACACCATTTTAAAAAAGGAACAAAGTGCTAGTGGCTTGATCAAGGAAGGAGGAGGGATTAAGACAACAGATATGATAAGTTTAATTTGGAGGATCCAATGGAAGTGGACAGCAATCAATAAAATATACCAGTTTTGAAATAGAGGAGAGATACCTGGGTAGAAAATACAAATCTGGGAAACATTTATGCGAGTGATAGATGAATCCATGGCTGTAAATAGGTTAAACACAGAGCCTCAAGAAATATCAGCATTTAGGAGTAGATTGAGTAGAAACCCTGAAGCAACTTAGAAAAGCAGGGCTAGGGAGTTCAGAGGAAAACCCAAAGCCAAAAATGCTACAGAAGGCAAAAAGAAGACGATTTCAAGAAGGCTGTATAGATGATGAGAGAAAAAAGTAGGAAAATTTTAATGTATATTTTTGCTTGTGGATTTGTGTGAGGAGGCATATGTTTGGGGCATGAAGTCATGATTCAGCTGTCTCCCTTGATGAGATGCAGATACATCTGAGAATTTGGGGGAAACTTGTGAGGTAGACCTATCAGAAGAGAAATAATCCATTTTAAGAGTAAATAAGATATTTAATATTGAAGAAAAGTGTTTTTTTAGAGTTTTCTGAATTCTTCTTCTAAGGTGATGTTTGTCATTTAGCTTATCTTCCACAGACTCAGAAATGTGTCCTGTTTTAAGGGGATGCCCCATAGGCCATGACTCTATGTAAGCATAAGGCTTGAACAGGAATGATTTTTGAACAATCTGGTTGGTATTACACTTGAGAGCAAAAGCATTCTTCCCACATCTGAGATTGGCTTTGATGTATTGATAAAATGGTGCTCAACAAATTACAATAGGACTCATCAATGGACATCAAAAAGAAAGCAGCATACAGAGAAGGAAAGGAAAAAGATGGCAGGTTTCACTTAGCCCCCAGGATTTGTCCATAAGCTGTGTACAAAGCATATCCTGGAGAGTCCCAGGAAGGACTGGAAGAAACAGATCAAAATTGGAGATCATAAAAAAAAAAATTGCAGGTCTTACAAATGCCTAAGAACCACACTGTGTAAGTTTCCCTTTGCTGGTATAACAAATTAACAGAAACTTAGTGGTGTAAAACAACACAAATTCATTATCTTACAGTTCTGGAGATAAAAGTTTAAAATGGCTTTCGCCAGGTTAAAACATGGTGGGTTGTGTTTTTTCTGAAGGCTCTTGTGACAAATCTGCTTTTCCAACTCCTCTTGGTTGCCTTCATTGGCTCATGGTTCTCTTCCATCTTCAAGGCCAGCAGCGGTAAATCATGTCTTTCTCAAGATGTGATCTCTCTTTTCTGTCACTCCTACCACCCTCTTCCACATTTAAGGAAGTTTATGATTATAGATGAAACACCTAGGTGATATGGGGTTATCTCCTTATTTTATGGTCAGTGATTAGCAACTCTAATTCTATCTGAAAGCTTACTTCCTTTTGCCATGTAAGATAATGTATTGACAGCTTTGAGGATTGGATACCTTTTTCAGGCAATTATTCTTCCTACTGCTTATTGGTAGCATATTCAGTTTGAATTCTGTGTTCTGGAATAAAATGAAAACTTCAGGGTTATTCTCAATGAGCTGGGCTTTGGCTAATAACTTATAGATTAACTAGATTTTGTCTTGCTAAGTGATATAGGGCCCTGAAAAGTTTTTTTTAGATAGAATATATAGGAGAAGCAAGTGGAATTAACATAAATGGAGATGCTGTGAGGAAGAAAGTTTTGATAGTATAGGATAAAAATATCAGTTATTAGGGTGGGAAATCTTGGGGAAAGGGGAGACATTTAAACAGAAGATTGTTGTATCTTATTTGATGCAATGTAAACTTTTCATCTACCTAACACAATAGCTGAAAGATTCTCCAGGATAGATCGTACTCTGGAGCACAAAACAGGTCTTTATAAATTTAAAAACACTGAAATTATTCAAAGTACTTTCTCTGATCATAATGAGATGAAGCTGAATCTCAATAACCACCAAAGAATGAGAACATTCACAAATATATGGAAATTAAATAACACACTCTTAAGCAACCAGTGGATCAAAGAAGAAATTGCTAGAGAAGTCAGTAGCTATCTGGAGATGAATGAAAATGAGAATACAACTTATCAGAACTTATGGGATATGGCAAAGGCTGTGCTGAGAGGGAAATTTATTGCCCTAAATGCCTATATTAAAAAACAAGAAAGAGCAAAAATCAAGAACTTAACAGCACACCTGGAGGAACTTGAGAAGGAACAGCAAACCAACCCCAAAGCAAATAGAAGAAGAGAAATAACAAAGATTAAAGCAGAGATAAATGAACGGGAGAACAAAAGAACAATGGAAAGAATCAAGAAAACCAAAAGTTGGTTCTTTGAGAAAATCAATAAAATTGATGGTCCACTAGCAAGACTGAACAAAGAAAAAAAGAGAGAGGATGCAGATAAACAAAATCAGAGAAGAGAATGGGTGGGTTACCACAGACCCTGAAGAAATAAAATAAATCATAAGAGGATACTATTAACATATATATGCCAGCAAACCAGACAACTTAAACGAAATAGACAAATTCCTGGAAACACACAAACAAGCTACACTGACTCAGGAAGAATAGAAGATCTCAATAAACCAATCAATTTCTCTTTGTTGAAGTAAATAGATGCAATCAGTCATCAAAAATCTTCCTACAAAGAAAAGCCCAGGCCAGATGGCTTCACAGGGGAATTTTATCAAATATTCAATAAAAAACTAATACCAATCCTGTTCAAACTTTTCTTAAAAATTGAGGAAAAAGGAACTCTGCCTAACTCATTTCATGAAGCTGATATCATTTTAATACCAAAACCAGGTAAAGATGCTATAAGAAAGGAAAACTACAAGTCAATCTCCCTAATGAATATAGATGCAAAAATACTCAATAAAATATTAGCAGATCAAATCCAAAAACACATTAAAAGAATTATACACCATGACTAAGTAGGGTTTATACCAGGAATGCAAGAATGGTTCAACACAAGAAAATCAATTAATGTAATACAGCACATTAACAAATCAAAAGGGAAAAAAAATCACATGATCTTCTTGATTGATGGTGAAAGAGCATTCGACAAAATTCACCATCCTTTTCTGATAAAAGCACTCCAAAAGGTAAGAATCAAAGGTAAATATCTCAATATGATAAAGGGAATATATGAAAAACTGATAGCCAACATTGTACTCGATGGTGAGAGACTGAAAGCCTTCCCCCTAAGATCAGGTATACAACAAGGATACTCACTGTCACCATTATTCAACATTGTGCTAAAAGTTCTAGCTAGAGCAATCAGGCAGGACAAAGAAATGAAAGGCATCCACATTGAAATGGAAGAAGTAAAACTCATTATTTGCAGATGATATGATATCATACTTGGAAGATACTGAGAAATCTACAGCAAATATACTTGAGTTAATAAACAAATTCAGCAAGGTAGTGGGATATAAAATTAACGTGCAAAAATCAGTAATATTTCTATACACAAGAAATGACCTAGCTGAGGAGTCAGTTAAGGAAAAAATTCCATTCAAAATAGCAACTAAAAAAATCAAGTACTTAGGAATATACTTAACTAGGGACATTAAGGACCTGTACACAGACAACTACATAACATTGCTAAAAGAAATCAAAGGAGATCTAAATAAGTGGAAAGACATTCCCTGCTCATGGATAAGAAAGCTAAATATGGTTAAGATGTCAATTCTCCCCAAATTGATCTACAGATTCAATACAGTACCAATAAAAATTCCAACAACCTACTTTGAAGATTTGGAAAAGCTAACTACCAAATTCATCTGGAAGGGAAAGAGATCCTGAATTGCTAAAAAGCATTCTAAAAAAGAAGAATGAAGTGGGAGGATTAACATTCCCTGATTTTAAAAACTATTAAAAAGCCATAGTGGTCAAAATAGCATGGTACTGGCACAAAGATAGAAGACTTGACCAATGGAATTGAATTGAGAGTGCAGAAATAGACCACTAAATCCATGGTCAACTGATTTTTGACAAGGTCCACAAATCCTCTGAACTGGGACAAAATAGTCTTTTCAATAATTGGGCATGAAAGAACTGGATATCCCCCAGAAAATGAAAGAGACACCCTATCTTGCACCCTACACAAAAATTAACTCAAAGTAGATCAAATACCTAAATATAGGGCTAGCACCATAAAGCTTCTAGAAGAAAATGTAGGGAAACATCTTCAAGACCTAGTAATAGGAGGTAACTTCCTTAGCTTCACACCCCAAAGCACAAGCAACAAAAGAAAAAATAGATAAATAGGAGCGCCTCAAAATCAAATGCTTCTGCACTTCAAAAAGACTTTATCAAAAAGGTGAAGAGGCAGCCAACTCAACGGGAGAAAATATTTGGGAATCACACATCAGACAAAGGTTTGATTTCCTATATATACAAAGAAATCATACAACTCAACAACAATAGAACGAACAATACAATTATAAAAAGGGCTCATGGTATGAATAGGCATTTTTTCTGAAGAGCAAATACAGATGGCTCAAAAGCACATGAAGAGATGTTCATTTTCATTGGCTGTAAGGGAAGTGCAGATCAAGACTACAATGAGATGTGTAAGAATGGCTGCTATTAAACAATCAGAAAACTATAAATGTTGGAGAGGATATGGAGAAATTGGGACACTTAGGCAATGTTGGTGGGAATGTATAATGGTGCAGCCACTATGGAAGACTGTTTGGCAGTTCCTTAAGAAATTAAATATCGAGTTGAACTATGATCCAGCAATAGTATTACCTGGTATTCACCCAGAACAGCTGAAAGCAATGACATAAACAGACATTTGTGCACCAATGTTCATAGAAGTATTATTCATAATCACCAAAAGATGTAAACAAACCAAATACCCATCAACAGATGAGTGGATCAACAAAATTTGGTATATACATATGATGGAATATCATAGAGCAGTAAGATGAAATGATGTCCTGAAGCACATGACAAGATGGATGAGCCTTGAGGACATAATGCTGAGTGAAGTTAGCCAAACACAAAATGATAGATATTGTATGATTCCACTTTTATGACCAGCATAAAGGTTTAATCAGAGTCTTATAATAGAGATGATATAGGGGACTTAGAGATACATAGAAGCTAGAGATGGGTGAACCGTTAGCTAATGAGATTGAACTCCAATGTAAGGGAATAGATAAAAGTGAAGGTGGTTCACTAGTGGGTCTATAAACAATATTACCATATTGAAGATGAGCAAGAGTGAAAGGTGTTGTATTAACCTACATGTCCCACTGATTAACACTAGAAATACGAATTAGTTCTTCCAAGAATTACTTCAAAGATACCATTCTTTTACAAGGAGTGTTTAAATCCAGGGTACAGGGGCAAAACTGCTATAGCATGCTATGAGCTATGTTCAAAAGGAAACCATCAGCACTACCACAGAAACAGCAGAGATAAATAATGGGGTGAGGAACAAGAGTTAAGAGGATATTTAGATTTCCTATTTGGTGAAGGTGTGTTTATTGGTTTTCTTTCTCTTGGTCACAATGAAATTATCTAAAAATGAGGATGGTGTTGGACTGTGAACTTTGGGCCCTCTGCATGATGCTCAATGAATACAGACGGCTGAAGGATGCACTGACAGAGAAGTAGATTGGTGAACAATGGTGTATACTTATGAACAGAGGTTGTGTTGCTACAAAAAGGAACAATGTCATGAGGCATGCAATGATGTGAATGAACATTTGGGACATTCATTGAGACAAAATAAACCAGAAATAAACAAACCAAAAAAAGTGGTACGTTCACATTTAGAAAACGCTATAAAAAAACAGGGGCCTTGATTGTAAGCTTTTAGAGCGGACACATTAAGTCCGGAGTGGTGATTATTGCTTCTGGATTTTGAGAGACTGCTTTATATATATAACCTGATATTTAGAGGTAAGAATGAAGCCAAACAGGTTGGTTAAAGTCATTCAGAACACAGAGGTAAGGAAGACAGTCTGTATTGTAGAACCACACATACTCTTTGAAACCAATGGAAGAAAGAAAATTCAGTTCTGAAACTGAAATTTTCTGTAGTGCATAATCTAATTCAACCTATCTGTATGGCTCTTTTGAACAATTGGAACTCTAAGAGCACAGAATAAGAAAGATGTCCTTTAAGCCTGTATAGATTATTGTAATGCCTGGGTACATCCTAGGGTATATTAAGCAGACAATCAAAAAGTATTGGCAAAATCCCCTGAGAGATGGGAGAAAGAATACAAAATTATTAAACTTCACCATCAGCGAATCTCCTGATGCTGTGTCAAACTTTAGGGACACCCCCATAGGCCATGCCCTCGATCATGAGGCTTACTCTTGTGAAGCTTATGTAGGTAGCAGAGAAGCTTAGACTACATATAGGCATGCCTAAGACTTACTTCTGGAGGACCACTTTTGTTGCTCAGATGTGGCTTCAGTCTCTCTAAGCCCAAGTCTGCAAGTAAAATCATTGCCCTCCCCCTTATGTGAGACATGGCATCCAGGATGAAAGTCTCCCTGGCAACATGGGAAATGACTCCCAGGGATGTCCAGACCTGGTACCATGGGATCAACAACTCCATCCTGACCAAAAGGGGGAAAAGAAGTGTAAATTAATAAAGTATCAGTGGCAGAGAAAGTTCAAATAGAGTCAAGAGGCTACTCTGGACATTACTCTTATGCACGCTTCAGTTGGACCTGGCTACCTATCATAACCTGCCAACCCCCAACCAGGAACATTCCAGCCAATCCTAAAGAACACCTAGGGAAATATATAAGATTCCACACAGTAGGATAACTTTCCAGAAACCTATAACCTCCAGATGGGTCCCTGGTCCAGATAAGTCCTAAAACCTAGCCCAGCCTTTCCGGAACATCAGATAGTTCCATCCCCCTACCCCATATTATTGTCAGACCCTTCCAATATGAACAATATAGAATTGCCATAGACAAAACACCCCTAAAGAGAGGGATGGAAAGATCAATGGTGGAGTTATACAGAGAAGATAAGATTTAACAAGTGATTCTGAATGCTGAATCATTAAATTGATATCTCTTTTAGTCTCCAGTTATTTCAGAGCAGCTAGAAGTAAAACCTAAAATTGTGAAACTGTAACCCATGTCAAACTCTGAAATATGTTTTACAGCTAACTGTGGTGCTGTGCTTTGAAATTTGTTGCTTTTTGTACATATGTTATTTTTCACAAATAAAAAAAGGATGGAAAAAAAGTCTATTGCGGTGATAAAAAATTTTCAGCCCTCTAACCTCCTATATTTTGGAGCAGCTAGAAGCAAAAATATGAGAGAATCACATGGTAGCCCATGCCAAACTCTGGGATCTGTCCTGTAACTACTTGTTGAAGAGTGCTTTGAAAACTATTCCTTCTTTTATGTCTTTGCTTTGATATATGTTATACTATACAATAAAAAAAAAGTTAAAAATTTTAAAACTATAGCTGAATATCTTTAACATTTTTGAAATCATATTTTTTCCATTGGATATAACCAAATCTTAATATTATGCAGTAGGAGAAAGCATGAAGTTCAAAGCAGATTTAACTGCATTAGGGTTACAAATGTAAATACAATCCTTTTCTAGCTTTAAATCCTAAGAACTCCCCACATTGTGGTTGTACTCAACTTCTATTTCTCTGTTTCTGGTTGGTGATGGTCACTTTGGAAACCTGGAGAACACATATAAACATGTAAAAATATTCTTTATTAACTTAATTTGGTCTATTATATATTCACTAGCTCTTAAGTTTTTAAGTTTTTCATTGTCTTTTTTAAATCCCAATTTTAGGAAACTTTCAGGTAAATGTCTCTATTCTTGAAGGGCATTTACTGAAAATTAAAGTTAAATTTTGATCCCTGATGTGGAGGTATTTCTGTTTGCTAGGCTGCTGAAAGCAGATACCATGAAATGGGTTGGATTAACAGTGGGAACTGTTTCGAGGCTGAAAAAAAAATGTCAAATGAAAGCAGCATCAAGGGGATGTTTTCTGCTTGAAGACTAGCTTCAGGGTATCCTTGTCTGAGTCAACTCTGACACATAAGGCACATGACGGCATCTGCTGGTCTCTCTCTTCTTTGCTGAATTTCAGTGCTTTCAACCATTGTTTCTGTGGCTTTCTCTCTCTTTGTCTGAATTTCATTCTCTTATAAAGGACTGCAGTAATAGGATACAAACCCACCTGAATGAGGTAAGTCACACATAAACTGAAGTACCCTCATCAAAATATCCTACTTACAATGGGTCCACACTCACAGGAAAGAATTAAATTTAGAAATATGTCTTTCTGAGACACATACGGCTTCAAACCACAATGCTCCACCCTCCAGATCCCAAAAAGACATGTTCTACTTTCCCAGATTTACCATATGGATAGGATTTAAAACACTTCTATCTAATGGGAGAGAGAGAGAGAGAAGCTGAGGAAACAACTGAACAGATAAAAGCCTTCTGAAGGAATCTGCTTTCACACTGCTCCAGTCTCTGTGTTCCAGCTGTTTTCCCTAAAGGAAATACTTAGGATTCCAAAGACAGAAGAAACAAACAGTCCTGTCTTCAACTAGTAACACATGCCAGATCGTCCAAACGACTCAGCCCACATTCACAGAAAAAAAAAGAAAAAAAAAATCTCAGATTACCTGGAACCACCACAGCTATTCTCTAATAATGACCAAATCACATTTTGTGTCAAATGTGTCCTGTCCCAAAAGCACAAGAATCACATGGTGTATGGAGTAAAAGAGGGTACTATGCATTACAGGAAGCTATCCCAGGAGACATTGAACACATTGAAGGAGAAATTTGAAGTAGCTGAAAGGATATTGGCTTCTGAACAAGAAAGAATGGTGATGATTCAGGAAGAGAAGATTGAGTCAGAATATAGGATAAGGTTCTGATTGCTGAATGAAATGAACCTCTTGAGATTGCAAGGATGCATATTCTACATGAATATGAGCGAAGTCAGTCCCCCTGTTTGGGTTTGCCAGAGTACTAGAGGAGAAGTTCCAGAAGATGCTACAGAGACTAAAGAGTTTAGGAAGAGAGATCATGAATAAACTGAAGGAGAGTGAAGTCAACCTTCCTAAACAGATCAGCAGCCTCCAAAAGATCACCACAGAGCTGGAGAAGTTTGGGGAATCTGCCTTCACGCTGCTCCAGAATACAAGACATTCTTTGGAAAGGAGTGAGTCACTACTGCTTCAGTGTCTAGAGCCTGCTTATATTACAGATCTGAGTTTTTCCCAAATAGCAGGAATGAGCAAAATGCTAAAAGTATTCCACAGATATATATAACTTTGGGTCCGGAAACAACTCATCCCTTTCTAGTTTTATCTGAGGACCTGAGAAGTGTGAGATGCACCTGATAACCCAGAGATATTTGACTTCAGTGTCACTGTGTTGGTGTGGAGAACTTCACCTCAGGGAGGCTTTACTGAGAGGTAGATGTTGAAAAGGCCACAGAGCAGTTGGGCATCTATGAGGCCTCTGCAAGCCAAAAGGGAGATGGACCCAAAACTTTTGGAGATAAATTCTTACTCACAGGATCCATTATGGAGAGAGATTTTACCTTCTGGGTATTTCTTCCATTAAAAAGGATTTCCCTGAGGGAGCAAATACACAAAGTTGAAGTTTTTCTAGACTATGAATATGAACAAATATCATTCTACAATATGACAGAGAGATCACTCATTTACAATTTCTCTTATCCTACCTTCCAAGGAGTCTCAGGCCTGTGTTTTCTCTTCATATCTAAAATGAAAGCATAAATCCAGACTGTCTCACCATCTCTGCCCCTCATGGTCCTCTTTGGGGTGTTACTGTTAACCATCAATCTTAGTATGATATCCAAGGCCATGAGAGGCCAGAAAGTTAAGAGTTTGACTTTGTAAAAGCATTTCTGTAAAAGACATTTTGTATTTGAGCTGGAACCCAGTTCAATACCCCAGACCCTTTTCATTCTTGTGACCTCCAATCTGCCTTTAGTGGAAGAGGTTGCATTTAAACTGAGTCATGAATAACTAAAGGGCCTTACACTGATTAGAATAAGAAATGCATATGTAACATGGGATTGTGAAACTAGAAAAGAAATGCAATCTTACCTCAGATTAGCTGGGGTCCATAAGTGTAGGTTAAAGACTCTAGACATACGTTCTAGTTTGCTACCTGCCGGAATGCAATATACCAGAAACAGAATGGCTTTTAACAAGGGGAATTTAATTAGTTGCTGGTTTACAGTTCCAAGGCCAAGAAGATGTCCCAATTACAACAAGTCTATAGAAATGTCCAATCAAAGGCATCATCCAGGGAAAGATACCTTGGTTCAAGAAGGCTGATGAAGTTCAGGGTTTCTCTCTCAAGTGAGAAGGCACATGGCAAACACAGTCAGGCCTTTTCTCTTGGCTGGAAGGGCACATGGCAAACACGGCATCATCTACTAGCTTTCTCTCCTGGCTTCCGGTTTCATAAAGCTCCCCGGGAGGTGTTTTCCTTCTTCATCTCCAAAGATCGCTAGCTGGTGGACTCTCTGCTTCATAGTGTTGCTCTCTCTGAATCTCTCACTCTCCAAAATATTTCCTCTTTTTTAGGACTCCAATAAACCAATCAAGACCCACCCAAATGGGTGGAGACATGTCGTCCCCTAATCCAGTTTAACAACCATGACTAAATCACATCATCCAGGGAGATGATCTCATTACAGTTTCAAACATACAGTATTGAACAGAGATTATTCTACCTTTATGAAATGGGATTTATATTAAAACATAGCTTTTCTTAGGGGGCATACTTCCTTTCAAACCAGCACAACATAGTTCTTAAAATATTGGCAGAATTCACTTATTAGCTGTGGGAGCTTTATGGTGGCTTTTCCATGACTTTCCTAGATATAAGATCATATGATCTGCAAATAGGCAAAGTTTTACTTCTTCTTTTCCAATTTGGATGGGTTTTATTTTTTTCTTGCCTAACTTGTCTGGCAAGAACTTCCAGTACAATGTTGAATAACGGTTGAGACAGTGGGCCTCCTTGTCTTGTTCCAGATCTTAGAGAGAAACTTTTAGTTTTTCCCCATTATGTATGAGGCTAGCTGTGGGAATTTCATGTATGCCTTTTATCACATCAAGGATGTTTCCTTCTATTCATAGTGTTCTAAGGTTTTTATCAAGAAAGTCTGCTGGATTTTGTCAAAAGCCTTTTTTTGCATCAATTAAGAATATCATGTGTTCTTTTCCTTCATTGTGTTAATGTGACGTATTACGTGAATTGATTTTCTCATGTGGAGCTAAGAAAATCAGAACATAACAGGGATATGTGGAGCATAACAGGGATAAATCCTACTTGACCATGGTACACAATTCTTTTAATATGCTGTTGGATTCAGTTTTCAAGTATTTTGTTGAGGATTTTTGCATCTGTATTTATAAGAGACATTGGTCTATAGTTTTATTTTCTTGTGGTATCACTATGGCCCTTGGTATGAAGGTAACGGTAGCACAACATTGTGCACATAATTAGCATCACTGAAATATATACTGACTCTGATTGAAAAGGGAAATATTCTATTGTATATATGGTAATGGACTAAAAATTAAAATAAAAACATCCATGGAACTACACTACACAGTGAACCTTAAGTTAAACCCTGGGCTATAGTTAATAGTACAATTATTAAAATGTGCTATCATCAAATGTAACAAACGTTCCACACAAATGCAAGGTATTATTGGTGGGGTGGTATATGGAAATCCTGTATTTTATGCACGATTTCTTTAAACCCACAACTTCTCTAAAAAAGCAGAAAAAATTTAAGAAGACGTGTTATTTCCATATGCGAAGTACATTCATTCTTTGACAATATCCCAAAAGCCTTAAATCATTTCAATTGGGTGGAAGGCCTGCTCTCTCCAAGTGTTAGGGCATACTCATCCTTCCCACAAACATGGGTAGTTTTCCTGTCTTGGCCCAAGAAGATATCTTTGGTACAGACTTAAGCTTCCAAGGTTTTACCTTTGAAGTGATTTTTCCTGCAATCTGTCCCTTCCCTGTACCTTTTAATCG
Source organism: Tamandua tetradactyla (assembly GCF_023851605.1). Classification (NCBI taxonomy): domain Eukaryota; kingdom Metazoa; phylum Chordata; class Mammalia; order Pilosa; family Myrmecophagidae; genus Tamandua; species Tamandua tetradactyla. The sequence continues at coordinate 134,087,157 of NC_135330.1, read as the reverse complement.
AGATTGGCACTGGTTCCAATCATGTGGCTCTCACAAAAAGCGTATTAGTTTCTTATGTAGTATACTAGGGCCCAAACCATCGGATAAAAGAAGTTCCCACAAGCCCTTTCTGGATAACTGCATTTCCAATCCTGTCTTGCACTGAAGTGGCTGACTGAATCCATGGTCAGTTAAACTCTCAAATGGAGCATTATTCTGTGGGGACCCATTTCCTAAAAGCTAAGAACTTTCCAATCAATCTATTTTTAATTTGTTTGTGCCCAGGAGTTCAATTCTTAGCTTATCCTTTTCTTCTTTCATTCCACTAGAAACTTCAAGGAGAAACCAGGCTGCACTCTCCACTTTTAATTTGGAAATTTCTTCAGCTAAATATCCAAGCTCATCACTTTCATACTCTTCCTTCCTCTGACATCAGAGCTCAATTTTGCCAAATTCTTTGCCACTGTAGAACAAAGATTGCCTTTCTTCCAGTTTGCAATGACACATTCATCGTTTTTGTCAGAAGTACCTTTAGCATTTATATGTCTGCCAATAGTCTCTTCAGAGAAATGTAGGCCTTCTCTATCAAGTACCTCACAATTCTTCTAGCCCGTAATTACAATAGGCTTACACCCATAGGAATGAATTAGATTTTAGAACATAATTTTCTGGAGGCACGTAGAGTTCCAAACCACCACAGGAAGGAAGTAGTACTTCCTAGAGAAAAGTGCTGTCACAATATATTTTTTTATCAGGCTACATCACATATTTCTTTAATTTAAGTGTGATCATAAATTTTGGGACACTGCTCAGACATATTCCATTCCTAAAATTCTTTGACATTAAAGCATCTATTTAGCAATCCTCAATAATAAGTTAATTCAAGCCAAATACAGCTAGAGTTAATATAAAATGTAACATTTCCTAGATCATTAATATGTGATTTACTTCCTCATATAGAATGAAATTATACTGTAATATGCTTCCTTGTTGAGATACATATATGTTGTGATTACAATATAGTTCATCTTTTCACTGTAATACAAAAGAATTGTAATTAGTCTTATTCTTATTATACTGTAAAACTGGATTAGCACATTATATTTTAATACAACTTCATATTTCATTTGAATAATTTTAATGGATCATTATGTATTTTTTAAAAATCTATCTGTAATTGAAAATAAGATACATCAAAACACTAAAAGTATAAATAATGTAGCACAAGGCATATTTAATAATCAGTCTCTTCACACTCAACCAGTGGGGTATACAGTTTTTTGTCTATTTCTCAAAGAAATTCAAAGGAGATTTTTCACCTATTTACACCATGGATAGGAGAAACTGTCTAAACAGAGTGTGTAAACTGTTTGGAAAAGGAAGATGTTTATGGCAAAAGAGTGTAGCTTACATGGCAAGCAGGTAAACAGGTTTGTATATTTAAATATTAAATAGCTAATAAAGCTCATAGAGACATAAAAGTAAGTTCTACTTAATTGGCTATGAATCTCTAAAAAAATATATTCAAATATGTTGCACCTGGTATAGTATGTTCATCGATATCTTTATATAAAATGCTTTTGGTAAAGTCATTTCCCTGCCCAAAGGGCTTAGTATATTATCTAACTCAATATTTAAACAATTGTAAATGCAATAGAAAATTGTACCAGTATTATTGTTCCATTCCTTTATGTGCTAAGATATTTTTAATGATATTCTGTTGCAAAAGCAACAAGTCAACTCAACTCATTCATTAAAAATGAAAGAAAATAAGAAAGATCACTTCAGTAACAGTGTTCTGGAAAATGCATGATTTTATACAATATACATCATATTATAAATTACTTAACAAATAAAAAGAAAAACAAAAGCATTTAATCATTTTAATTCTTATAAATTTCTGAACAGCATATTCTTAGTGGTCTCCATCTTATTATTCATTTATTTCTCATCTTTGGCAATCATATAATAAGATTAATACAAATCATTGCCATAATTAACATTATCTTCTCATATCCCAATTTATTGGTTAGAGAAATATGAATTAATTTACATGAGGGTTATAAGAGATAAGGAGTCATTATAAAAGCACAATGTGCAATATCTAAGTCTTTGAGTTGCTTATCAAAAAACTCCCCTTTCTTGTACCTTTCAAGCCTACTTTCTACATTTTAATAATTGATTTTAGAACAGTAAGATTTAAAAGGAATAAATCAAAACCAAAGAGCCAATGGTGGGAAATAGTTTAATCATGTGCTTCTTGTGCATCAGCTCAATTCCTCTCTCCATGTGAGTGGAACAGGGTTTCCTGTAATATAAGCCCTATGTATCTGCTGTGCTTAGACTTTGCAAAGAGGAGGTTTGGCTAAGCATTTAACATCATACACAAAGCCCAAGTGTTAACATTGCTGTTATTTCATCCTGGTTAAATAATAATGACAAAAGAAACTGCAGCACTTTTTCATTCCACAGTTATAGTTACCTAGTGCAGTTTAGAACCAAGTGACAGAGAGAAGAAGAATAAACCTTGTAAACCCAATAAGCACAGAAACTATAAATTAGAATGCAATTTTGAACATATGCCTAACAAAGATGAATTTCCACCTATTATAAAAGTACCATTTGACTATATACTTACCACTGAAGACTGCGGTAGCAGAATTATAAAGTCATACAGTGGCTACTGTGTGGTGCTAGGAATGTACCCAATGGGTGTTCAATAAGTGCTAATTATCGCTGCTGTTTCAGTACTCTGAAGCAGCCTCAGAACACTGTATAATCGATGGAAGACCAGTACAAATTATATTAGTGGAATTTTTTTTTATTATTATCATCTCAAGGCAAGGAGTAGATAGATCAGATACCAACCGAGCCAGCAGCCTTAGAGAGGTGACTGCTGGGACAGCAATACACAAAACGTCTGCTTCATGCTCCAGATATTGCAAACATTTCCTGTCCAGCTTTGGTTAAAGTGATCCCAGCCTGTCTCCAGGAAACATAGGTAAATTCGAACTCATTATTTTTTCTAATAAAACATAGGAGAATTAGAAATTAAAACAAAAAAAGGAAAGAAATCTTAAAAGAAAGATATCAAAAGAAGAGCAAGGAAAGGAGGGAGGGAGGGAGGGAGAAAAGAATGTTGGAAACATTCCTGTGGAATCCCTGTGTCCTTCCCGAGAGGCACTACTGGCCATGGATGCGGGCAATGTCTCTACCCTGGAGTGCATGTGGTTTACATTCCTGGTTTCTGTACTAAAAGCCAGTTAACTGCGAAAAACGACCAGTCACTGTGAAAGACAAAAACACCTATAAACATTTCCAAATATCCCCAAGCAAATGACACCTCCCGGCTTGAGAAACACCGCTGGACTTTGTATCTCACGGAGCTCTTGTTGAATTAAAAATGCATCAGGGAACTATGGCGCGCTACGCCAGTGGATCTGAGCCTCGACTGCACATTAGAATCATCAAGGGAGCTTTTAAAACGCCCAGTGCCATGGCCACAGCCAAGCTCAATTATATCAGAGTCTCTGGGCTCAGGCATCAATAATTTTTAAAGCTTTCTTTCCCCACACCAGTGATTTCAATGTTGTAAACCATTGCAGTGAACCACTGCCTCTGGAATACCTTTAAAATTGATGTGTTAACTTAATAGCCGAGTTGCAAGTGGCGAGCACTCCCATCCCAAGGATCTGGGACTAGGATTTTAACAGGCATTACTACAGGCTAACCATTTATTGATAACCTACTAGGTATTAGAATCATACTAATTTACATATATATAATTTCAGTCTTCAGAGCACACATTAATTCTTTTTTTAATAAAGAAACTGTGATAGAAAATTGTCTCACTGACTATTATGTGAGGATGCCCCCTCTTTCTTTTGCAGAACATGACGTACTGTTAGAAGAGAGCAGCTCCGTGGCTAGACCCTATCAGGGACCAAAAGAACAGAAAACCTGGGGAACCTATTTCTCTAAAGAGAGTAGCAGCGGAGGCAACCAGTATAATCAGCTTCTATTTATATCAACAAATTCACGTTTAAGTTTGGTGTGCACAGTGAAGGTTCAGCAGTCAAGGCCAAGCACTAGATGCCAAATAATAATAATGGAATGTAAACATGAACTCTTTAGAGTTCATCAAAGGCAAAGGTTGGGCTGGGAGTGGAGAAAAAATAGTATGCTTTTATTTTTTTTTAGCACTATCCATTTAGATTCAGGATTTGTAATGTACAAGAAAATTCAAACCCGAACAAATCCCTAAATAAATAAGGAACCATGAAGTTTCTAATTTTCTTATTCCAGAAAGGAGACACATATACCGCTTAAGTGTAGTGACAACAGTGGTCGAAATAGAAGTTGAGTTATTAAAAGAATGCATCACCAGGAAAATAAAGTCCCCAAGGAGAATCGTTCTAAATGCTATAAATACATATGTCATTTTCATCCCTTGTATTGAAGCAAAAAGGGAAATGATGTGCAGAAGAATAAAGACTTGTAACATTCACTCACATGAAAGAAAAAAGTGAAAAGTCCACAGAAATCATTTGTTTTGTTACTCTGAAATACCAGCTCATTCTACACAGTGTTCTCTGCCTCTCTGTTAATTATAAAGGAAAGCTAAATGCCGTATACTTCTTAGAATTATGTGTTCTAGGTTTAAAGGTTGTTTTATTTTCCCCAAAATAAATGGGCATATAATATTTATGATATATTCCCACAATGAGTGCCACATATTCATACCAATCTGTTTTGAATACATGCATTTTAGGAAGAACATGTTTAAAGATTAAAATTACTCATATTTTCTGAAGCAAAAATGAGGACAATAATAATCTACTATTTACCTCATTTTCTCCTTGTTTTGTTTCCTTCTATAAAATTTATTTGTGAATATTATAAATAAAATGTAAAGGAGTATAGGCTTTAAGTTCGAAAGATAAGCATTTGCTCAGAAAGGAGATGTGGTGACTAAGAGTTTAAATTTCTAGTTACAAACACATTTTGCTTACATTAAAATATCTTCAAATATTTTAAGCAACGTATTTTAAAATCTCTGAAAGAAAGTAGTTGGGGAAATAAATGACCTACAAGGACCAGCTACAGGGTTGGTAATCAAATCTGTAATATCGTGTCTTGCAAAGGAATCATGGAGACATGGAGCTGCATACTAAATACCTGACATTATTTTTCCTAGTCCCAAAGAGAATATGACTTTCCCGTGCAAAACATTCAAATTGTAGTTTGTATCCAATGCTCTCAGCCTCTCAAATTGTTTAAGACTTTAAAATTTAATCAAGGGATTTCTTAATGGATGCTTGGAAGAGCAACATCAGAAATACATTTGACAAAAGGGTAACAAATTTCTACTTAATTATTTACAATGGCCATATACAGCTACACAGAGACAGAAAAGTAGTCAGACTTCTGTGCATCAAACGCAGCCATCTGAAAGAACAAGGACATCAGTTCGTCCTTACACCATGCAAACACTTTTCAAGATTGCATCTTGTTGATCTTGATGAAATTACAAGACTAGGATGTGACGTGTCATGCCTGGTAATTTATGGCCCCAGGTCACTCTGAATAGAATGCTTTCAGGGCACAAAAAGCCTACTTGTCATTTGCATGCATCTCATTTTGTCATCTAAAACATATTTTGCATCATTGCTATAAAAGCCGCTACTTTCTTCCTTCTCTCTCTTTCTCGCTCCCATCTGTATTTCTATCTATAATAAAACAGACAAGTTTTCCACTGAGCCCAACATTGTAACAAGCATAAATATGAAATGGTAGATTAAAGCAATTAACCTACTAAGTTTAGTTCAGGAGTTTTCTTTTTTTGTCATTTACTGAGTTAGAATCATAATATAGTCAAATATTTCACTTGTTTGTATTCACAGAGAAAACCCTTATCTTTTGCACTTTGAATTATGCGTTTGTTAACTTTCTCCCCACAAATAATTGCCGAGGTTTTCCATTACTAAGAAGTAGAAATACATTTTTCAGACCAGTACTCGTCCTTGATAATTCTAGTATACAATGCATTTAGTAGCCTTGACTTTTTAAAATGTAAAGTTATACATTTTTTAAGCTTGGATTGGGGTTTTGACTTCAAGGAATGTCATTATAAATAGATCCATAGGTCTCCATAAAACTCTGATTCTTGAAGAGATGTTGTCAAGTATTTTTGACAGTTGAAAGACAAAATGAGTTTTAAATATTATATACATATATGAATTATAGACTTTATTTGAATGAGCTAATTTTAATGAACCCACAAAATTCTAGAAATTTATATAAAACCAAATGTATATCATCCCTGAAATGCCCAATGTATCTAAAGGCTTGTTTTATTCCTCAACATATGTAAGAGATGAATCTGAAGAATCTTATATTAAATGCAAGATTATTCCATTTATAGAATTAATATACTGGCATATGAAATACAACCAAGCAATTAAGATCGTTTCAGGAAAAATGCATAATTGGAAATTTTTGCATAGATTTTTAACAAAATCTGGAAGTTATAAGAACTTGGGTGTTAGAGTAGGAAGGAACCTTATGAATCATAATATCTCATCTCAGAAAATTCTTTTCGCCACCACCTGTGCAGGCAGCCATCGAATCATTGACACACTAAATATGAAAATATAATTCAGAACCATAATGCAGCCTATCTTGTTGCACGTTATATAACTCAGAGTACTTACCATAGTGCAGACCTTTGTATATGTCACTCCCAAAAGCAAAAGAAACAGGTTTCTTTAGAAACTCCGTATCTCTTGATTGGGATACAAATGCATTTGAGCTAGAAATCTTACCTTTTCTACAATTAAACACGATATGTATTAATATTGATCTTAGTCCATTATAGACTTTATACTAGATTCTGTGTACTATGTAAAAAATGCATGTGACAATCACTTGTTTACTTATGTTAATTTGAAGTGGTCAGAATTATCTTACTTTGTTGCACTTCTCTTCCACCACATCAGCTCTCTTGGGAAATTCTTTTTGGTTTTAAAGATTTACTATGATAGTACATTTGAAAGAAAATTAGCATAAAATAATTGAGAAATATTTACACCTAAGATCAGTTTTCATCTAGTTCCATGAGAATTTCTAAGCAATTCTAATGTTGGAGGAATCGTTGGGAGGTATCATGAGAGAGTGGTAGTGGTAGCCATAAAAGCTTACCAATAAATGATAATGAGAGAAGCAGCATATAATCTGAGATAGTACCCTGCTTGCAAGCTAACATGTTAGCTGCCACAGTGCCATAGATGCTGGCAGAAGACATGAGACTCTCAAGTCTTATTTACTCATAGCACAACCAGGCAGTACATCAGTTCTCCTTGCCCCCAGTTGCCACAGAATTGATGCTGAGTTCGGCCAAGTAGTTGATGCTATATACACAGTGGGTTTGTGTCACAGCTGAGGAATTCCAAGATTAGGAAACCCCGATCTTTTAAAATTGGCTCCTAGAAAACCTATCCATACTTTTCCTTGAAGGGAACATTTACCTTTCATCTGGTCAGCATACAAATTTGCCCTCTGTCCCAGAGGGAGACGCTATTTCTATCTTCTAAGATTATTCGACATCCAAACCTCCTTGGAATTTAGTCTGGGACAGAGGCTGAAATAAAAAAGGAAGAAATGCCACAGAGAATCATCTTCCAACATTGACATGTGAGATTGTACTCCACTGTGATTGTGGGATTCAAAATAGTACAAAACAGCTACACTTGGAAACACTGTTACCATAATGTACAGAAATGCAAATTTTCCATGGGCCATTGTTCCAAAGGACTGTAAAAACTTTTCATGGAATCTATCTGAACATTTAAAATAATATGTAATCCTTTCTCCTGGCCTAACACTTTTGGGTTAATAAAAGCCAGCATGGCTGTGAAGTAAATCTTCTAGTTGAACCATTCATCCATCTTGCATGAAATTTGGGCTAGTAGTTGTAATTAATTTTTTCCTAATAATTTTGTAAATTGGTAGATAGTTTTAACCTTCAAATGTCATCTGCCCTTTCTCCATCTCAGGCTCTATTTGACAATAATAATTTCCCTGTCACCATCAAATCTGTCAAAATGTTTCCCGCAGCCCTTCTGCTACATCACAGGAGTCATTGCTATAACCTGAAACTGAGGTCCTTGTGTCCATCCCCACACTTTACTCTGCTCGGCCCCTAGCTACAAAGATGGCACAGGATCTTTCACATCCACGCAATTTAAACCATTTAGTAACCTACAGGGTTGTGCTGCTTGGACTTTCCAAGTTCTTCAGGATTTTTGTGAAAAAAATGTTTCCATTTGGGTGCTTATAGTCTATGTCTATAATTTTAAAAGTAAGTATGGACACCATAAAGAGGAGAAAAAACATTCACGACTTTAGGAAAAACATTTGCTTTACCTCCAATCAACAAAGGATTCATTTCTAGAAAAAACTAAAGAACACTGAAAAAATGAGATAATGTAGCCTAATAGAGACAGGGGCAGAAGGTATAAACTAGCATGTCAAAAGTGGAAACAAAATAATTAATAAATCTATGGAAATATGTGTCGATAGCAGATAATTTTTATTAAATTCACAATGAGGTAAATATTCTCTACCACCAATTTGGTAAAAATCCAAGCTTCTAAGAATAAGAAATGTTGGCATGTTTGCAGGGCTCAGGAACTCTCAGATTCTGCCTGTGGGATTATAAATTGGTATAATTACTTTGGAAAATAATTTGGTGATATCTTTTAAAGTGAACAATTGTGCACATGTGCCCTGAAACCTAAAAGAGTACCATAACAGCATTGTTTGTAATGTAAAAAAGCTGGAAACAACCTAATGTCCATCAAAAGATTGGTTAAATAAGTTTTCATTAAAGGAATATTATACAGTGATCAAAATGATCACAGTATAGCAATAGACTTAAAGTTGTAAAAATAGAACATATTATAAGACAAGGCATAAACTGTAAATCTAAAAAACGTGGTACTTATATGGATAATGAATGTATCACAAAATGAAAGTGAATGATAAACAGAAACACCAGTTTTGAGAGAGGTTCAATATTTCTCTAACCTCTCTCTCTCCCTCCTTTTCTGACTCTCTCTCTCAACAGAAATGTGAGACTGGTTAAAAAATTTAAAAAGTGTGAGTAATGTTCCCTTTCTTTAAACGATATTTGGTTCAGAAGTATATATGCCTTTATTTACTATCATGCGACATAATTTACATAAGTCTCTAACATATTCTTTTTATGTATCAACTATTTCATAATAAAAATAGGGAGAAAAGTCAGCTTGAAAGGTAAGCCTCTAAAAGGAATGGTAGATATCTGACAAGAGAGAGAAAGTGAAAGGGATAGAGGCACCCTTTAGGTGTATTATGCTAGCCAATTATCCTTGACTTTTGAGCCTTCAGTCCCTTTTTCCTTGAAATGCATTTTTTCCATAGGAGGCACCTCCAACTTTATGAATCTAAAACTGTAAACTGTTAATCCTTTTCAGCTTTGTCTGAATTCTAGGGAGAACAAGCCATAAAACTAGGGTTGATTTGAGAATTTGAATTAGAATTTCTTGGATATTGAACATATAACCACACTTGAAGCAAGTGGCAAAGCTGAAGGCTTGCTGTGGTTCATTCTTTCATGTGTTTTCCTTGTGTTCATGTATATTTACTTCTAAAATTGACTTAGTGTTCAGCATAATCATTTTTTCTCTAAAATTGGAATGTGTCCTGGTGATATTCATTTTTCTCTAAGATGTCTCCATGCTACATTAGTTTTTAATAAGGAAAAAGAGAATGAGTAGAGACCTTAGATTTTTGTAATGCCATCCATAAAAAGGGGAGTACATTAATTTTTCTTCCCTTTTTTGTAAAAAAAAAAGGTTTAAATTAAATTTAAATTTTCAAGTAAATTTGTTATAGTGTTGACACTGTTGTACAATGCATCTGTTTCATAGACTACTCAATTATTAATCACTGAATTTTAAAGTGAGACTATTGCAAAGCTAAATTAATATTTCATGCAACCTTACTGAATTTCATGATACCTAAATATACAAGTTAGGGCTTCTGTGGGTTCCACTGATGATCAGTTAAAAAAATAAAAAACTTCCTGTGCTAAGGTTTGTATTCACTTTAATATTAAGTGTATCTAGAATAGAGAATTTGGGGCTCAATAATAATGCATGTTAACTAGTGATTTTATAGATTCCATCATTACAGACTTTCTGAAAATTACAGAGAATATGACAATTTTAATATCTACAAAAATGACATTCTCAACATCATCATAAATAATATAAAATACATCAAACTTCATTATGATTTACTCTTTTATCTCCAGATCTTAAGTAGAGTTGATAAGTAGGTTGGTTTGATAAAAATAGACTATACTTTTAAAGGTGTTTACACCAGTAATTTGTGACTGTCCCTGAAATTTTAATTGTCAAAACTATATTTTAAAAGCCAATATACAGGATAGATATACATGCAGTTTTTGAAGTATGTATCAAAAAAACTCACAATGAAAATGTTTTTGCTGATAATATAATTTAAAACATTTATAGCTGTGAGGTAAAGTATGTAGAATGTTAAGTATTCTTTAAGTGGTAAAATTGTATTTGTTCTCATGTGTGTTTTATGATAATTATAAAAAAGACAAAGGATAAAATTTGGTTGCAGAAAAAAGTACATTGAAATTTTTCCCTATTTTTAATGAATGCCTGTTTTGCCAGTCAAGCAGGTGATATTGTGATATAAAGGAAATAAAAGACATGCTTCATACACTCAAAGATATACATATATGTGTGTAATATGTATGTATATAGATATACACAAAATATACTTTAATAGCTTACTTATGATCATATGATTTAAAGCAGGGATTCTTGAAAAATCAATTATTGTAGCATAAAAATTAAAACAGTCCAATAACCTGTTAATGTCAACTACGTATTTTTTAATCCTTGAAGTAGTGCTGTAGTGTTCCCACATATGTGAAATAAACTGTCTTCCTATAATCTGACAATGAGACTCTCAGGAAATAAAATATGAAAATGTAGGCTTTACTGTGACATTCCTATGCAAGCCCAAACACCATTACAACTCAACCATTTTCACTCGAACCCATTTCCTCTTTAAAGTTCAGAAACGGCTTCTTATGCTCCTACAACGGGACTATAGTGTTGAACCAAAATTTTCCAGGGGACACTAATCTTCCGCGTCACTCTCCCTGCAACTCCACAAGTACAACTAACTTGCCTTTGGTCTGGATGAGATGATTCCAAACTCCATTCACTGTAGCTCTCCATTTCGATAAGTTTCTGGTGTAATTGACGCGTTTTCTTTTCCATCAAGTTTCCCTTCGAATATTTGCTTGTCCCTGTGTAACATACAGCTTTCGTGTATTACCACTTATTTATTTTGAAGACCTATGTGGTTTTCAATTGAATCGAGGCTGTGATTTACATATCACCTAAGTAAACTTTATTATATAATTGTACAACTGCGGGAGGAAGTCCTCTTCTTCACCCCCGTGGTTACTGCAAGCGTTCAAGCTTCCTTTTTATTGTCTCCTCAGGCCTCCAATTCCCCCATAGTGGCCCTCACTGACTCTGTCTTTCTAAAGAAATCTAATCCCATTAGTCTTTTTAACATCCTGCAATGGTTCTCTTGACTCCAAGATAATATTCACATATTTCAATATAATTTTAATGCCATCATGATCAGATATAAACCTCCCCGCACCTTCTTTCCAATTATTTCCAAATTACACTCTCTGCTTCCAAGTGATTCACTCTTCTCTGTATTTGTTCATGCTGTTTCCTCTGAACAGAATGCCTAACATATTTTGTTCTTCTTATTATCTTTCATGTTTCTCCTCAGGCATTACTTCTACAAAATATCTTTCTGATCCACCAGAGAAGACAGAGACATATCCTTCTTTTTATTACTCCTAAACTCAATTTACAACATTAGCTCAGCTACCATCAGATGGTGGGTATTTCTGCATTCGCCAGACGTCTATAACGGCATTGTTGCCATGTCTCATTTTACTAAATTCAAAGTTCCTTTAGGGCAAGATCTTTGAATTTCCAGATTCAGTACAGAGTAGGTTTTTATTAGCATCTATTGGAAAATAGAATGAAGTGATGCCTACTCACCAAAAATTAGTAATATGAAATGAATTAAAAATATAAATGATTAAAATGACATTATTTATACATTTATGTGCAAACTAGGTACTCACTGTGGTATGGTAAAGAATTTCATGAAAATTTTCTGAAGTGCATACTAAAACGCAGATTCCTAAGCCACACTGACCTAAGAAATCAACATATCTATCTAGTCTTAGAGACCAGGAGTCTTCAATTTTGATTAACTCTTAAGTTGATTCTTAAACACCCTCAAGTTTGAGAATATATCTTTATAAAAATATTATAAGAAAAAATTGTTATTCGCATTTAATGTTGCTTTTAGAAAATGCTTTTAAATTCAAATAGGTAATAGTTGTTGTTGTTTTATTTTTTTGCCAGGTGAGGCAAAATCTCATCTTTGTTTTCATAATGAGATGAGCTGAATATGGAATTCTAAAATCCCTGAATATTGAGCATTGACCAGATTTCTTAAATGTCAGTTCTGGTCTCAAAATATCTCAAGATGGAATATCTAATATTTTTTTCTCCTAACAAAAGAGTTGCTTAATAGTTTCAGAAGTAAATATGCTCAACTGAAATGCACCTTTTTTAAATGGCATTTCTGTTAACAGAATTTATTGTAGAACAATCAAAGATTTATATAATATATTCTTCTATAGACACAGATATAAATATATATTGCTTTACTCATGTAAGTTACAGTAATCAGAAGATAAATACTCTCCAAAACTTGATGTTCAAATATAGTCCATTTATCCAGCCATATTTATGAAAAGATTTATGTTTGATCCATGTTCCTAAATGTGAATATTATACAATTAATAGAGCATGTTAATACTAGCTTGCAGTGTTTTCTTCACTAAAGATCTTCTCTTCTCAGGGTATATATGACTTGCAAAAGGGGTTATATTTCTGTATAGTCTCATACACACAAATTTCTTGTTTTAAATTCTATTTGATCTGTTCCTAAATCTTTTGTCTTCCCAATTGTATAGACTTTTACTATTGATTTGGCTTATCTAACTCATTTCAGGAGGAAAATGAGTTCTCTGATTAACTTGACTCATTCTTAAATGTATAGATTAAATGCCTCTTAATGTATATTCTCACATCTGGCTTTCCAGATGTTTGCAGTAATAATTATGTAAAAATCTACACAGTATTTCCAGGGTGTGAAAAAACACTAAGGAATGAATAAAGGCAGAATTGTGTCCCTACCTGCATATGATTCTCCAGAAATTGGGAATCTGTAGTGCATGCAAATCCAGTTCATCAAACTCCAAAAACTTTAACAGTCTTAATCCACCCTTACATAGACTGGAGTCCTAAATAACATGGCATGCACTTGCCTATTCAAAGACTTTACTGAGCAGAAATATTTTGCTTTCAGCCCTAAAAGAAAAACATCTTGAAATATTTTCTTTATCTTAAAACACATTTTATTTATTTATTTTAAATCAGAAGAGGAGTTTACAGTATGGGCTGGGCTAGATGGCGTGACCAGAAAGCTAGACAGACATGCAGGAGTGGAGTATATATATGGGAAGGAAGGTCCAAGTTGCAGGCTTTAAGAGGTGACGTAGTGACAGGTAAGTGTCATTCTAGGAGTGGGTTAGCATCAGACGATAGAGAGGGGCACAAATGTTGTGAGGTATCATGAGTGCTTCTGGTTAAGTGATACCCAGGAATTTAGTCTGGTTGTGGTGAAAGGACTTTTAGCCCTCCATTATAATACAGAAATAGAAGCTGAAACCTAGAAATTCAATTTTTTCCAACTCAGCCTGTATTAATTGTTAAGATTCCCAGTGCAAATGCTAGCAAGAATTCCTGAGTTTATAACTCTATACTGGAATATTTCCATGAAAATGACTAGGCAATTTTATATTTATTCTTCTTTCAATACCCTTTTCACAAGCCAAACTAGAGGGTAGAGATGTGTGTCCAAAAGTTTTAACGTAAGCATATTCTGACAGACTGAAATAATGGGCAGGAATGGTCAAATAAATTTAGCAAATTCTAGTAGACTAGAATGCAATTCATAAAAATAGGGTACTTACACCAAGTGGAGCAATATTCCATCATTTTCTACATATATGGGGTTCAATTCTGGACATCTACGTCATCAACAACATTGGTAAATAGTTGTATACTGAAAGGAGTAACTAGCTCAATTCAGTTTAGCATACCTAAGCATGCTGATAATTTGTCAAGTGCTTTCCAGGTATCAAAATTATGGAGGGTTTACACAATGAGATATCATCTCACACCCACCAGAATGGCCATTATCAACAAATCAGAAAATGACAAGTGCTGGAGAGGATGCGGAGAAAGAGGCACACTTATCCACTGTTGGTGGGAATGTCAAAGGGTGCAACCACTGTGGAAGGCAGTTTGGCGGTTCCTCAAAAAGCTGAATATAGAATTGCCATACGACCCAGCAATACCATTGCTAGGTATCTACTCAAAGGACTTAAGGGCAAAGACACAAACGGACATTTGCACACCAATGTTTATAGCAGCATTATTTACAATTGCAAAGAGATGGAAACAGCCAAAATCTCCATCAACAGAAGAGTGGCTAAACAAACTGTGGTATATACATACGATGGAATATTATGCAGCTTTAAGACAAGATAAACTTATGAACCATGTAATAACATGAATGGACCTAGAGAATATTATGCTAAGTGAATCCAGCCAAAAACTAAAGGACAAATACTGTATGGTCCCACTGATGTGAACGGACATTCGAGAATAAACTTGAAATATGTCATTGGTAACAGAGTTCAGCAGGAGTTAGAAACAGGGTAAGACAATGGGTAATTGAAGCTGAAGGGATACAGACTGTGCAACAGGACTAGATACAAAAACTCAAAAATGGACAGCACAATAATACCTAATTGTAAAGTAATCATGTTAAAACACTGAATGAAGCTGCATCTGAGCTATAGGTTTTTGTTTTGTTTTGTTTTGATTTTACTATTATTACTTTTATTTTTTTCTCTATATTAACATTCTATATCTTTTTCGGTTATGTTGCTAGTTCTTCTAAACCAATGCAAATGTACTAAGAAATGATGATCATGCATCTATGTGATGATGTTAAGAATTAATGATTGCATGTGTAGAATGGTATGATCTCTAAATGTTGGGTTAATTTCTTTTTTTCCGTTAATTAAAAAAAAAAAAAAAAGAGAAGGGATAATTGGAGATGAAGGGATACAGACTGTACAACGAGACTGGATATAAAAACTCAGAAATGGACAGCACAATACTACCCAATTGTAATGCAATTATGTTAAAACACTGAATGAAGCTGCATGTGAGGTATAGGTTTTTTGTTTTTGTTTTTTTTGTTTTTTTTCTTTCTATTATTGTTTTAATTCTTATTCTGTTGTCTTTTTATTTCTTTTTCTAAATCGATGCAAATGTACTAAGAAATGATGAATATGCAACTATGTGATGTTATTAAGAATTACTGAATGTACATGTAGATTGGAATGATTTCTAATTGTTTTGTTAATTCTTTTTTTAATTAATAAAAAAAAAGAAAAGAAAAAAAAATTATGGAGGGTTTAGATAGCATTTTATATACAATATAATTTGTACAAGTAGGGTTATACGTAACCGAAAAAGAAAAGTCTTCCTATATGGTGGATACAGTACATTGTGTCCCTTTTCAGTGTGTGAAAGATTGAAAGCCCAAGGGAATGACACCTATTAAAAGCAAGAGCATAGAAAAGAAAGTGAATGGCCTATCCTGTGAGGTAGTAATTTCCTCATTACTCTAAGATGTTCAAGCAAGAGATTGGTGATGATGCTTCAGCATCCTGAAAAAAAGAAGGGGCTATATCTTACATGTGGTAAAAATCTTGCAGTTCAAAATGTGTTTCTTCCCAGTGGTTTCATGACTTACAAAAACAGAACCTAGAGATCCAGTCCATTATTCTTTCCAATATTCTTTGACTTATCTGGGTAATATTCAGCATCCTACCTCACCTCTTCCAGCAGTAGATAGTGCTTTATCATCATTTTACATCAGAAAAAAAATAGGCTGTGAAATGTGGCTTCAATAATTTCTGCCATTTCCTGAAGCATAGCAATGCAATAACTCCCGTTTTTAGAAGGATGGAAATGATATTCCTCACGTGAAGGTAACGAAGTATTTGAAAAACAGTATTATTTGAAACCTGCGAGCAATATTATTTAATTTACTATTTTGAGAAATAATTCATGGATATACTGTTTCTGATGTTCTTAGATATGTTAAAATTGTACCTCCATTTTGTTCTTTTATTTATTTTTTGTCAGTACTAAAATTTATTCATTTTTTTATACCTGCTGCAGTAGTAGGGCAATTTCAGATGAGAGTTTAAGAAAATGTGTCCTATTTGCCTTTCAATTGTCTTTGACAACAGTGTAATATATTAAAAAAAAGACCCTATATTTTTTACTTACATGAGGGCTTAATATGTACTAGGCATAATTCTTAATACATTATAATACATTATCATACTTAAACAGGTTTCAACTGCAGAATATGATAACACTTTAGTCAACACTACATGTAAAGTTAATTTTCACCTAATCAACGTAGCAAGTTAAATGGCCATCTCCTTTAATTCCAAACGTGCAAGATAATATGGCAATTCAAAATAAATTTAAGAGCACTCCTGACATGGAAGCTTAATATTTTCCCAAGAGATGGAAGCTATAACAACAATTCATGTCGGCCTTGAAGTACCCTGGAAAGTGACCAAGGTAAAGCAATCTATCACTGACATTCATATTATTCCAAAAGATAGTTTTTTTTCTTTTATAAAAATCCAGATAATAAAAATCAATTTGAATGTGAAACATTTCAACTGCAGTTGAACATTATTTGTTTCCTATTTGCCAGTTTTGTCTATTTCAGCAGATGTTTTATAACATGACAGTTTAGCCAACCTGTAATGTCTTTGCCCAAAAAAACATGCCCTGGCTACCACTATTTTGCTACAGTACACAGATATTTACATATATGGCTGCAAAAGAATCCCATGTGTTTCGAACCTGGAGACATTAGTATTCAAACACTGAAGAAACTCATGTGCAGTAGAAGCAATCTGAAAGAGCTGTGTCTCTGCCCACTGCCCAGCACTTACAGCGCAGTCAGCTTTTGTAAGTGGTAATGCTATACTGCAAGTGGCACATTGCTACTAGAAAGAGTCCTCCAGCAGCTCTTCCTTCTGCCTACATTAACTTCCACAAGTCACGTTGTTTGGGCCTTTGATCAAAAAGTGGAAAACTATAGAAATCCAAACTTAAAAATGAAAGACTATCAATTTGCATTGGAATCAAGTCTCTGCATTTTTAATGTTTAAAATGGTCCACAAAAAAGTATTTTAGAAAATGAACACAAAATCCGACTGATTTATTTCTTCTAGAATTCATTCATTCTAAAATGAGTTAAAAAGAAAGATAGGAAAGAAAGAAAAAATATAAACTGCTTGAAATCAGCTGAATTTGGTCACAGAGGAAACATGGTTTACAGCAGCAATTTTCATATTCTAACTCCAATAGGTATGGGGAATGTGTGTCCCCAAATTATATTGTTTATTTTCCGTTCTTTATATGAGCATCACTGTATCAGGCCGGTTCTCCAGAGAATAGAGCCTATAGGATAGATGTGGGTATGCATGTGTATATAAGGAGATTTATTTTAAGGAATTAGCTCATGTGATTGTGGAGAATGGCAAATCTGATCTCTTTAGGAGAGGCTGACAAACTAGGAACTCAGAGATTAGGTGACATAGTCTTGAGGCAGAATTTCTTCTTCTTTTTGAAACCTTAGTTCTTTGCTTTCTGAGGCCTCCAACTGATTCGTTTAGGCCCACCCACATTACAGAAGATAATTTTCTCTACTTAAAGTCAACCAGTTATTGATGCAATCCCATCCACATATACTCCTGTAGCAACTTCTTGTTCCCCCAAACAACTGGGTGCCATAACTTAACCAAATTGATACATAAAATCAACCATAAAAACCACTTAGTAGCAAACCAACAAAAAATTGAAATACACAAAATTTATTAGTCAAGATAATTCTCTCATTTTAATCAACAACACAAATTCAGTGTATATAGGCAAAAGAGAAAGTATAGAAATATGCTCATAATTTAAATGTCTTAGAAAAAGAGCACTAGACCTACTGAAGATCTGAGTTTCCAACAAGCAACTTCATTAAACTTTTTAAGTGTTATTGTCTTCATTTGTAAAATGTAGAAAATAATATTGGCTCTACATAATTCACAGTGTTATTGTGTGGTTAAAAATGATACATAAAATAAAATATGTAAAGTAAAATACAATACATATAAAATAAAATAAAATGGAACCTGCAGATGACATAGAGTTAAGTGTTTTGTACAACAGAGAGAATTTGAAAAAGGTAATTTGCTTAATGTCTGTCTGTACATTTACAGGTGTCAAGCCTATTTGCCTCTTAAAAGGGAAATTTACAGGAAATTTACAAACATTTACAGGTTTGTAAGGAACAAGAAAACACTTCTCAGCAGCTTTAGACAATTAGGTGTGAGCAAATGGTCTAAGCTTAGAGACCACATATCTCTTACTTGAGATTAAGAATCTAGAACAAGTGTCTCTACAAGGAGGGAAGAGATTGCTATTTGTTTCCAGTCTCATCCAGAGATGGTGGCAGGAGCTGAGGCAGGGATGGTAGGTGCAAAGTACCACAGACTATCTGTGCCATTCCTGGGGTATGGCCCTGGCACCCCTTCCCACAGTACCACTTCTCCTGGGTTCTGCCCATCTCCTGAGTCAGGTTCTGCCATCATGCTGTGGTTTTGAGGCCTGCATAACATTCTTCCAATTCCTTTATTTCCTGCTTAGGATAGTAAGAGTTGGTTTCTGCTGCTTACAATCAAAAACCTGATTGTGTGATGTAATGGATTTCCTGGGAGCTGGCTATATATGTTACCTGGCTATGGTAATATAACTGACCATTTCTCTTTTTCTTTTTTTGGGGGGGTTGGGGTGTGGGTGATGAGGGGATGCATGGGCTGGGAATTGAACCCGTCTCCGCCTAGCAGGTGGGCAGTCTACCCCTGAACTACCCGGACACTCTCTTCTGAGTATTAAAAATATGGATGTGAACCTTATGAAGTTCCTCTTTGCTCCTAGAAAAGCCTCCTTTCCCTCTATCTGTCTGATCTCTTAGAGATCTTAATATCTCAAAACTATGTTCTAATGATCTGAGACTCATTCTGTGATGCCTCAACTGGGCTTACTTGGAGACACCCCATATTTCCATTTATCGCCTAAATCACTATCAGAACTCCAGTTATGTGATGGTAATCACTGCACAAAAAAACAACCAGTCAGAAGTGTCATGTCACAGGATAAAAAGGTTGATATATTAATAAGGCATACTTCAGTAGCTACAGCTCTCAGCTCTACTTTTCGCTGCAATACAGTTTCTTGCCCTTCTCTTTGTGTAATGGAATTGATGGTGTATTTCTTAGAACTGATTTATTTGGCCCAATTTATATGAATTGGTTCATTCTGGAACATTTGACAGAATAGTTGGTATCAAAATAACGCTGTACATAGAACACATAAATGCATTACTGAATAAAGAATGAACTGAAAGATCATAAGTTCTCAAGGATGATATGCTCACAGTGAGAGGATTAAATTGCATAAAATTCAAGTCTCTACTCTGAAATACACAGTGCAATAAAAGCTTGAGAGAAAAATGTAAGATGGACTCAATTTCTCAGTCATTGCCATGAGTCTAGATGTGCATCCTGCTGTTATGTGAACAATTGCCATGCCTGGAGGGAACTGAATGAATGCTGGCGCCTATTGGTAGATGGAATAAAAACTTTAGCTTATTCTCCTATCATGAGACTCACATGCCATATGCTGCAAACTAATACATTAAATCGGCATAATGAGGAAGATAACAATTTTACCACTGCTTGCTTACACTGCAAAAACATAACACCATTATATAAATTGCCTGTAATTCATTGAGTTTCCTTTTTCTTGCAGTTCTTAGGAGAAGGAAACATGTTATGTAGAAAATCTTCCTGTTGATTTGCCTGGTTAAGAATATAAGGTACAGTGAACTTTGCTCTGAATATTATTTCTCCATTTTCTACTGAATTGGCCAAGCTATAGGTTATATAATTGCTTTTGAGTTCTATATTCTCTGCTTGCCTTTTAGGAAATAAAAATTTGCATAACAAATATTGAAAATCTCATTTTCACTAGATAGACTTTTTAAAGATATGTTTTATTTGTATAACTTTAATTTCCATGTTAACTGTATTACTGTTATGTATTTCCAGTATAATAGAAATGTAAAATATTCAGTGTACTTTAAGATTTGGGGCACAGGGTCAGTGAATGCTTAACAGTTGACTGACAATTGATCCATAAAATGCTTGGAGACTGAGAAGTTGGCAGAATCAAATATCATAATACCTGACAAATCAAAGTAGGATGTAAGGGGAAGAAATAAACACTTGCCTCAAATGTAGAGAAAGCTAATTTCCCAATTAGTACTGGCAGAAACTCCAAGGATATCTCTAAACCAAAAATGGACATGGCTGGTGAAGACGATCATGAGTGCAAAAGAGCAATGTGCTTAAATTTTTTATATCCCTAGGCCTTTCATCAAAACAGCTAGTCAACAACAAATTCTGTATTTTACCATGCACTTTGGAAGATTCACGTCATGATAGGAGATAGTCTTTCTTCTCCCCAAACTTAAATTCCAAATGGGGTTCCAACATGTAAAGAGTTGAAGTATGGAAAATATAAACTCAATAGAGAAAAACGAAATGCAACTTAAATATGACAGACCAAATAACAGTGGGACTCCTGAAATGGTGGAAGAATTCCTGTAGAAAATTGGAGCTGATCAGGTATGTGAAGGAAATGGAGGACATCGATAACAGACGAAAAGATGTTCGATGATGCCGTGGGGGTCAGGCTAAAATAAGCAAAGCTATTTTTCTATCAGTGATCATGAACTGTCTTTAGGAGAAAGAAAGAGTCCTGCCTGATGAGACATTGCAAAATAATTTGTTGCATGTTTTGGAAGGGAAGAAGTAGATAGCTTTGGAAAATATTGAAAAAAAGGGGCAGATGTTTGCATTTGATCTGCTAGATAAGGAAATACCGAAGACAATATACTTTCGCATCAAAGCTAATGCATATTGATGTAATTCCCTGCAAATGTCTAGCCATTGTATACTATGTTGTCGCTTTCTGGTTTCAAGGAAGTGGGGCACTCCAGAAGTTATATTATCTAGGATTGCCTAGATATTATTAATATTAATTGTAGGTGAGGTAGATCAACTAGCATCTGTCAGTGGTTTCTTCACCTTGAAAATGTTTTCTGCTTTGCTTAAAAGCTTCACAAATATTGTATGGCTTCTCTGAATGAAATTCTTAGAATAACAAATTCACAGAGACAGAAAGCAGAATAGTGGTTACCAGAGGGGGCATGAAGGAAAAACTGAGGAGTTATTGCTAAATCAGTATATGAGTTTTGGTTGACGTTGATGAAAATAATCTGGAAATTGATAATGGTAAAAGTTAACCAATATCGTCAACGTAATGTGGAAAAATTCCCCACTTAAGAAAAAAGTTAAAATTGTTTTTATGTAGTGCATATTTTATCATAATTAAAATAAATATTTTTTAAAGTTTTTTTTTACATCAAAACAAAAAAGAAAGAAAAATAAACTGAAATTTCTGGTTAGGATGACTGTAAATTGACACTTTGAATCTTTTATTTCTATAATACCAAAATGTTATAGCAATGATAAAATACATGAAGGGATACCTAAAAATCCAACAAAAGTAATTTCTAGTGTCTGAAATAGACATCTGGCTAAAACTGGATGCTTCCTGGATTTCAGGGCTCAGCATAGGCTGGGGAAGCCTTAAGTTCACTTTGCTCAGGTAAGAAAGAAGGAAACTGCACCATATAAGGCAGGGGGACCAGAGGTCCCTATTTTACCCTAACTGAAGTTACTCTAAATGAAATAAGCAAAGTATAATAATCTATAGATGGCTTTTATATATTTGTATTTCAGATCATTAATAATTAAAATAATAACCTTCAAAAATTAACTTGTGCAAAACAGTGCAAAAATGGGCTATGAAAGAATCCATTGGAGAAATTTTTTTAAATATGAATATTAAAAATAAAAAAATAATATGAGATTGCTCTGGTTTAAAGAGGTATGTACCCCAGAAAAAAACGTCTTCTTAAGGTTCATCCGTTCCTGTGTATGGACCGGTAAGTAGGACCTTTAGTTGAAGCCACTTCATTTAAGCTGTGGCCCTCTCTCATTCAGAATGGGTCTCAATCCTATTACTGGAGTCCTTTATAAATGGAAGCAAGACAAAGAGAAAACCACAGAAGAAATAAGCTGAAAGTAATGAAACCTAGAAAGAGAAGGGAAAGGCCAGCAGATGCCACCATGTGCCTTGCCATGTGGCAGAGAAACCAAGGATAGCCAGCAGCCAGTATTTGGGAAGAATGCATTGCCTCAATGATGCCTTAATTAGACATTTCCATGGCCTCAAACTGTAAACTAATAATTTTCAACTATTTAAGACAATGCATCTCATGGTATTGCTTTAAGCAACCTAGGAAACTAAAATATAGATTAACCCTAGAAAGTTTAGAATTGAAGCCTGTGGTAGTTAGATTCATGTGTCAAATTGGCCAGGTGAAGGTGCCTAGTTCTATTGCTGTGAATCTCATCTGTTGCTGATTACATCTGCAGTTGGCTAGGAGGCGTAACTGCTGCAATGAATGATGTTTGATTTAATTTGCTGGTGCTTAAATGAGAGAGCTCCACATAGCACAGCCCAAGCAGCTCAGCATATACTGCATCTCAGCATTCGCAGTTCAGTCCAGGTCTTTGGAGATGCAAAAAGGAATCACCCCAGGGAAAGTCGTTGGAACCTAGAGGCCTGGAGAGAAGGCCAGCAGAGATCTCCCTGTACCTTCCCATGTAAGAAAGAACTTCAGCTGAAAGTTAGCTACCTTTCCCCTGAAGAACTATAACTAAGTAAATCCCCTTTTATTAAAAGCCAATCCATCTCTGGTGTGTTGCATTCCGGCCACTAGCAAACTACGACAGATTTGATACCAAAGAAGTGGGGTGCTGCTTCAGTTTGCAAACACCAGACATGTTGGACCAGTTTTTTAGATGGATAAGGGGAAGATTTTGGAAGAACTGTGAAGAGAATGATGAAGTCCTGGGGTGCCTGAAGAGACTGTTGGTGTAAACGGAATCACTGCCAATCTGCACAAAGTGGGACAAAAAAGGGACAAATTGGAGTTTTCAGAGTGAGAACCATGGAAGTTCAGGTCTGAAACCAAGAAACCTTGGGCCAGGAGAATGGACCCACCCATATACATGGAGAGGGTGAGTTTGCCCTGAAGGGTGAGGATAAGTCTCCTACCTTGTTACAGTACAGAGCTGTGTCATCTCAGGCCTTGGAAAAGGTATAGCATGTTCCTTGGGGAGTGGGGAGAGCCTGGCTGCCACCGCATGCAGGGGTTGAGTTTGTGCCCCAGAAGTGGTAGAGAGACTATGTGTGGCTCCGATGCTTGGAGAGGGTGGAGCTGAGAAAAAGGTGGTTTCCTCAATGTTCCCGAGGTGGATTCAGAAAGAGGCGGGCCACTGCATAGGCCCTTGGAAAGGGTGGGACTGCCACTTTCTAAAGCCAAAGGGTGAATGGCTTTCAGACTTTGAAATCCAATGGTGTTTGCCCTGCAGGTTTTCAGAACTGTTTGGGTCTTGTGACCCCTGTGTTCCTTCCAATTTCTCCCTATGGAATTGAAAGCCTACATCCTGTGAATGTCCTCCTTTGCATATTGGCATCAGATAACTTGTTTTGAGATTCATAGGTCCACAGCTAGAAGAGAATTTTTGCACTTTAATATTGTTTAAGATGATGTGTGTAGTTGCCAAGTTGACAAAGAATGGACATGTGGTAGTTAGATTCACGTGTCAACCTAGCCAGGTGAAGGTGCCTAGTTCTATTGCTGTGGACATGAGCCAATGGCATGAGAACCTCATCTGTTGCTGATTACTTCTGCAGTTGGCTAGGGGTCATGCCTGCTGCAATGAATGATGTTTGATTTAACTGGCTGGTGCTTAAATGAGAGAGCTCAACATAGCACAGCCCAAGCAGCTCAGCATACCTCATCTCAGCACTCGCAGCTCAGCCCAGGCCCTTGGAGATGAAGAAAGGTATCATACCGGGGAAAGATGTTGGAACCCTAAGGCCTGGAGAGAAGACCAGCAGAGATCTCCCTGTGCCTTCCCATGTAAGAAAGAACCTCAGTTGAAAGTTAGCTGCCTTTCCTTTGAAGAACTATAACTAAGTAAATCCCGTTTTATTAAAAGCCAATCC
Organism: Tamandua tetradactyla; assembly: GCF_023851605.1. Classification (NCBI taxonomy): domain Eukaryota; kingdom Metazoa; phylum Chordata; class Mammalia; order Pilosa; family Myrmecophagidae; genus Tamandua; species Tamandua tetradactyla. The sequence goes on along the minus strand of NC_135330.1, from coordinate 134,062,555 downwards.
ATCTCTGGTGTGTGGCATTCTGGCAGCTAGCCAACTAGAACAAGGCCCTTCTTGCTAACTGGTCTTAGAGTAGAGATAAATACATTGGATCTGGAGATATGCACATTTATCAGGAAAAGAGAGACAACTCCTTTAAAACTTTAGAAGCTGCCACATTAGTGAAATTTTTAGGGTTTTGATAATCTGTAGCATGCCAGGATATCCTAAGTCAGTGGTTCTCAAACCAGTGTATGTCAGTATCACCCTCAAGAGTTCTGATTAAATACATCAGTAGAGCTCAAAAATGTACCATCCTAATAAGCTTCCCAAGTGAAGCAAAGCCATACTATCTGCAGCAGAAAACAACTCATGGTTTAAAAAGCAGACCCTTATATTCTACTGGCTGAGGGGGAGCAACTGACCATGTGAAATCAGTGAGCTGGGAATGATCACATTCAAAGTATCGTATGATTCCAGTGGCATGGCAGCAATTCATTATGCAATAGAAATGAGACATTTGTGATTGAGCCCTATGGCACAAATAAGGCACCTGAAAGAGTGACCCAGATTTTCATTTCACTGATGTTTCTCCATCAACTGTATATCTCTGGCCTTCCCTAAGACCCACTGAAAATGGTCATTAATGAATCAGCTCTGATTTACAGAAGAATATGTTGTTATTAGAGGAAATGGATTAATTCCAAACTACAGTCTTGTTTCAGACTAGCCCTGAATAGAATAGATCTTCAAACTAGCCCTGTAGAGAGAGCTGTATGCAGTATGCTTGGTCATTTAATTTAGGAGGAGAGTGTCTTAAAGTACAGATATATACTAACTCCTGGGCAGCGTGAATTATCTGCCTTTTTGCTCCATATATTTAAAGTAGGAAGATTGAAAAATTGGAGGCAAAGGAATTTGGAGAAGAGACAGGTGGATGGAGTCACTGGAATTGGGTTCAAAACATGTACATCTCTGTGTCTCAAATTAATCCTCATCAGAACCCAACGTTAGAGAGTCTCAGCAGGGTAGATAGGATAATCTTCTGGTGAATGTCTAAAAGACTCACTCCTTATCCTCTCCTTTATGGATTCATAAAGAGTCTTACATGGTGGCAGAGTCATAAACCATATATGGGCTCAAGAGTATATATGCCGTTTCATCCACCCATAAACCTGCCAGCAGAAAAAAAAAAAACGAGCCCTCTACGGGGTCTGGGTTACAGGTTGATGATATTGTGCCATTTCCACCCTGGAAGGTGCAGCTATTCATCATTATTATTGGAATCAACACCTACCTTGGGTAAGAGTTTGTCTTTCCTGTCTCTGCAGTACCTCTGCTAACATTACCATCATAAGGCTAAGAAAAACCCAGATTTATTGGCATAGGACGCTGAAAATTTATAACAAAAGATGTGAAAAAATGAGCTCCTGACTATACAACCCACTGCTTCTACAATATATTGCATAACAAAGAGGAAATTTGCCTAAGTGATGAAATGGATATTAAAGACACCATTAAGACACAGCTCATGTTAATATGCTTTTTGTGTTTGGTGTGGTGTATTCCAGCATATGCATTGAATCAACAGCTAATATATGATAATACATCCTCCATAGTTAGAAAGCATAGGTCTGGGGAGCTTGAAATGGAAGTAGGACTGAACTCTCTAAATATCACTTCCAGAGAACGACTTGGAAACCAATGGGGAAAGAGTAGCGAGGTAGATATTGAATAAGAGAAAACTGGGCAATATTTACCCTACCAGATAGTACTGGAGTGTACTGTATTGGTATACACTGACAGGACATAGTCTATTGCAAAATGTTAAATGACAGAAATAAGTCTACGAAGCAATGAGGAATGAACTCTTAAGGTAGTGGACCTAGGGTGATTGGTTATTCATATGGAAAATGAAAAAAATAGATTCCTTCTTCACACCATACATTAAAAATCCATTTCGTGCAGTTTAATGACTAAAATGAGAAAAGCAAAACATATGTAACTGTAAAAGAAAATATGAGAAGAAATGACCTAAGGGTAGGGAAGGAGTTTTTAAAGAAGATGAAAAAAGCTCAGAGATATATTTATAAATTTTATTATATACAATTTTTTATTTTGCCTAAATAGAAAAGACAAACTCGAATCTGAAGAAAGGTATTTACTGCATTTATATAAAACTCCAACATTTATTTCTTTCTATAATACGTTAATGACCCCTCCAATATTAAAATAATCAGTAAAACAACAAATGACCCAGGAAAAATTGGCAAAAATGAAAATAATTCACGGAGGAGTATTCTGAATGAGCAGTGAACGCATGAAAATATCTTTAACATCACTAGTAATCACAGAAATGAAAATTAAAACACAATTAGATATCATTACCACCATCAAATTGGCAAGAACTTTTCTAGTTGTCAATGCTAAGAATTTTCAAAAATATAGAAAAATGAAATTATGTGGAAGTGTGAAGCGACAGATAGCAAAATTTAAGAAACCAATTTGATACTATCAGTAAAAGTTTTCAGGCACTGTGTCATTTAGAATTGTGCTTGGGTATGAGTTACTGTAAAATAGATTACAGTGGCTTAATCATGCAAGAGGTTTAGCTCAGACATGAAAAAAAATGTCCTCCGGGCAGGCATCCCAGGGTTGGAGCAGTGACTAGCAATGTCCTCAAGGAACCAGACTCATTCTGCCACTCTTCCTTCCATAATGTGTGACAACATCTCCAGGATCACCACAATTCCAGGCAAGAAGAAGGTTAAGAAAAATTGGGTAAGCATCAGCAGTTTGTGCTTATGTTGCATTGCCCAGAACTATGTCATAATCCATGAGGATCAAATCCCTGTGGATATTTATACAAATAAGAGAATATATATATTCATATACTTTTTTTTTTAGTGCCTTGCTACTCAATGTGTGTACTGTGACAAGCAGCAGTAGCATCTCCTAGAAACATTTTGGAACTACATGCTCTTAGGACCACCCAAAGATCTACTGAGCCAAAAATCTCATTTTTAACAGGCATCCCACATGAATCATTTGCATATTAAAGCTTAAGAACGCTGTGATGGTTGGGTTCTAGTGTCAGCTTGGCCAGCTGATGGTATCCAGTTGTCTGGTCAGGCAAGCACTGGCCTAACCCTTACTGCACGGATGTTTTGTGGCTGGTTGATACACCAGAAGTCTGGTTTATTAAATCATCAGTCAGTTGATTGTAGCTGTGGCTGATTACATCTGTATTCAACTAAGGGCGTATGACCTGAAAATGAGATAATCCAATCCGTTGGATTTGAAACAAGCGGTTAAGAATCTTAAGGGAGAAGAGAGAATTTTCACTTCGTCTTCAGCCAGCACGCCTCTCCTGCGGAGTTCGTGGAGACCCATCATTGGAGTTGCCAGCTTCACAGCCTGCTTATGCGTTTTGGACTTTCACATTCCCATGGTTATGTGAGACACATTTATAAATCTCATACTTACAGATACCTCCTATTGGTCTGTTTCTATAGAGAACCCTGACTAATACAAAAAATATTTAAATAAGTTAAGAAGCCCCTCCCTAGAAAACCCTTTCTTGATACAATAATGTACATTGTGCCTAACAAGGAAAAATGGAAATAATCTAAATGTCTGTCAACAATTGGATACATAAATATTTATTCATTCAATAGAATAATTCACAAGGCATTTAAAATGAATGAACTAGAATGACAGGTGTCAATATGGAAAAATACCAAATGTGCAATATTGATTTTGAAAAGATAATGTAAAATCAAATCAACAATATTATATAATTTGTATATATTTTAAAACATACAAAATAGTATTTTACATGGATAGATACATATTTACTAAAAATATAAAAACATGCATGGATGGAGGAAGCTCCCCAGTATCAAGATACTGGTGAACTCAAGATAAAAAGGAAAGAAAACATGGTTAAAAAGTGTTCAATATCTTTCATACTTTTAAGTTTTATTTCTTAAAAAAACTGAAGAATATACAGCAAAATGTTAAAATGTATGTATTAAAATATGTGTGCATTAGTGTCTACAAAACTGTTCTCTATACTTTTTATGTGTTCAGAATATTTCCTAAAATATTTTTAAAGATAAAATAAATATATCAAATTTTTTAAAGGTCTAGTGGTGGTATAACTCTTCACATAGACAATTTGTTCTTAAATGATTTAGCAATAGCTGGGTAAAATGAATACATTATTTATGAAGATTAAGTAAGTCAGCATTAGAGTAACATTTGCAACTGATTTTTATGATGTTAAATCCAAAATATTTCAATGAATGTGCAGTTCTCTGTGGGTAATAATACAGTTAGGAAATGAAAGAATATATCTAAATACAAGCACACTTAATGCAACAAGCATGCTTCAATACCGTTAAAAATTAATGGGGAAAGAAATGTGTTGCAGTTCATTATTGATGCTCGTTTGCAAAAAGTAGCTGAACTCCCTTGGACCCCACCCCTCATTCTCCCAGTTTCTCATAGCCTATCTCTTCACCCGCTTGGCTTTGTCAGTGATGTTTATTATATATTTATTCCTTTTCAATATACCTTATCTGCTTAGAAAATGTGCATCCTAGTTCAATTTTTGGTGCATAACTTTTTCCATGCTTTTATTGTTTAACATTAACGTGAGAAATAGTTTTACAATGAAGAAAATAATTTTTTAGCATATAATACACTGAGGAGAATTAAGCCTTTTAAGGAAAGTACTGTTCACCTATCTTCTCTGCCTTGTGCATCACTTTCAATTTAATTAGCCAGAAGATAAGAAAACAAACAGGAAGGAAGTTTAAGTGACATACCACAAAGACATTCAATAGAGAGTATGGAAAGATCAGAGTTTGAAACAGTCCCATGCTGTTTCTACTCTGCTCTCTATGAAATTTCACTAACTTTAAAATAGACCCAAAATTAGAACCCAGAGACTCACAAGTTCCCGCTAAAGAAACAAAAGTTACTTAGTTTATTCTGACCTTGGCCTCAAGTACTATTCCTTAACTTCTCCCCATAATGGATGTCAAGATAGTTGGTTATTATAAAAAGTTGAACTGTGTCTACTTGGCGATTTTTACCTTTATGATTTTTTAGTGCCTGCAGCTTGGGCATCTAGAGGGTAATCATATATCCAGAGCTGGCAAACTTTTAAATTGGTGAGCCAAGAAACAAAAAACTAAATTGTCATTAGTTGCACATAATATATTTCTATTGCAAGTAAAAGCAAAAAGACCACTTAAAAGCTAATAAAACTAATGAGAAATCAGTGAAATGGCCAAATACAAGGAAACATACCAAAAATAATAGCTTCCCCAGATGCCAGCAGTAATCAGTTAAACCCATACATACACACACATAATTTAAAATAGAAAAAAAATTCACTCAATATTTAGGAATTAACATCACAAGTTAAAGAAATATGTATTTAAAAGAAATAACAAAAGGGCAAAAAGCACATAAAAAAGACCTAATAAAAGATACCATATTCCTAGATAGGATGACTCACTAATATAATATATTGATTTCTCAAAAAAAAACATGTAATTTCAATGTAATCGCCTTCAAAATTGTAATATGGGGTAGATCTGTATTTATATATATGGAAATGTGCTCAAACTATCATTTGTTGGGGGGAAAAAAGCAAGTTGTAGAATATTGTGTATTTCTTCCATTCTGTGCATGAGCATTTACTAAAGAGTAGAATAATCTACAGTAAATTCTTAATGGTCATTGCTGTGAAACAGGTAGGAAGGGCAGGAATGTTTTATATCTGTTATATACTTCTGCATTGTTTGAGTCTGTTATGGTGACTGTGTATTATATTTGAAAAACAAAAACAAAAAATAAATCAATAAAAAATGGAGAGATATCATATTAGAGGACATAAAGGAATAACTTTGGAAACCTCTAGTATGGTAGGCTGATTAATGGCCTCCCCCAAAAGTCAACATCCAAATAGCCAAAACATGTGCATGGTAAAAGGGATATTGCAGATGTAATTAAGCTAAGGGTTTTGAGATAGGAAGATTACCTTGGCTTATCAAGGTGAACTCAACATAGCACAAGCACCTTTCTAGGAGGAAGACAGAAAGAGATTTGACTACAGAGAGAATGAGATGTGTCCAAGAAGAAGTAAAAATGCCAGCAGCCTCTAAGAACTGGAAAAGTCAAGGAATAGGTTCTTCCCAAGGGTCTCTAGAAGAAACCAGTCCTGCCAACATCTTGATTTTAACTCCATAGGACTCATTTCACAATTCGGATTTTCAGAACTGTAAAAGAGTGTTGTTTTATGCCACTAAGTATGCAGCGGTTTGTTACGGCAACAATAAGAGAACTAATACAGGCAGGAACGATGCACAGAAAAAGTCCAATACGTAGGTAGTATAATCAGTAACTGTATAACAAACAATCTACGGGTTGAGGAGGTTTGAGTAAGTTTGGCAGCGTAAGGCAAGAAGGAAAAAGGAATGAGAATCACCACGGTATATCTAAAGGCAAAATTTAACTCAACAGGAGAAATTTTAATTAAAACCAGGGATAAAACTGAGTCAAAACAAAGAACAAAGGTTATTGTAAGATCAATCAGCCAGGCTGTTGTTGAACAAATATAAATTGAGCGTATTACATACAGGGCTTGAGATGGAAATGTAATAAGAAATGAACTCTGCCACATGCGTTTGCAATCAGGGAAAAGTAGTCAAACCGCAGAAGAATTGCAAACAGATGTATGATAGGATTATTTGCTTTGTGGAATAATTACTCTGGCATCATTGGTGGGGGTGAGACTGAAAAGACAATATTAACCCCAGGAAGCACAGAAGATGCAGAAGCCAAGAGCAAAGCAGAGATCAGAAGTGGAAAGAGATTAGGTCAGAGCACCCATAGAGGTTTCCCGTCAAAGAAGTGCTCTGGCCGAGGTACCTCCTCTGGAATACAAAAGTCTCAGTTGATCTGGGGCTTTGGCCTGGGGAGGGAGGCAGGGAATTGTAGGTGTTCTCAAAAGAATGGTACTCTTCTCTAATAGGAGACAAACTTATGTTGAACACATCAATGTCAAACTAATATTCTCAGCCTAAATAATGCCGGTTTGCTTCTGATTATTCCTGTAACAGTGCCATTGCTCTCTCTAACCCTCATAATGAAGAGCTGAAGAAAATGTATACACACACATATACACCCCAATAAATATGCATATCTTTTTTGTACAATGCTAGGTATTCTATTAAGGTTTTGGAAAAATAATCTACTTATTCAACATCCACCTTTGCTTTCATCCTGCTGTACTGGTTTTAAAATGCAACGTTTTGAGATGAAGGTGGTTGTGGTCTTGCTAATCTGCTCCAAAGCCATTTCAGTGTCATACACACATTATACGCTAATTGGATTCCTGATGCATCTTTAAAAACTAATTTCAAAACACTAAGTAATCAGAGGCTTTGTCTTCCATGGAAGACATTGCATCAGCAAAAAGTGTTTATTACTCAGCCACCTGTGTTCTGCACAAAGCAATTTGGGCAGACACAGTCCCTGCCCTGAGGAACTGTCTAAAGAAGTGCCTTAAAACATACAAAGACAGTCAGACAGCTGCACTAATAATGAGCATAAGCTACTAACATTATTTTAAAAATAAAATAACCCAATTCATAATTTTATTTGAAACAAAAGATGAGCTAGTTCTTTATTTTGGAAAAAAATAGATATGGGAACATGATAAATACTCAATAAACATTTGTTGAATTAAATTATGCATGCAACAATCACATTTAGAGTCAAAGGTGGAAAAATTAAACTCACATAACACTTAGGATACAGATTCTAAGACAGTTACAAATTATCCAGGTTCCCAAGCCCAACAGCAGAATAACTAAATTTGGGGTTTAATTGTATGTATGTGGAAATTTCCAATTATTTGTAAATCTCTTTCTCTTTCTCATAGTCTTGCTGTCCATCTGAAATATATTGCTTTTGAGTATTTCTCTAAATCATATTGAAGATTTATCAGTAGATACTGTTCTAGTTTGCTAGTTGCCAGAATGCAATATACCACAAATAAAATGGCTTTTAAAAAGGGGAATTTATAGGATTCCAGTAAACTAATCAAGACCCACCTGAATGGGTGGAGATATGTCTCCACCTAATCCTGCTTAACAACCACTCTTGATTGAGTCACATCTCCAGGGACATGAGCTAATTACAGTTTCAAACATGCAGTAGAGACTAGGAGAAACAGCTGCCTTTACAGAATGGGATTAGGGTTACAACATGGCTTTTCTAGGGTACATACATCCTTTCAAACTGGCACAGATATATTACCATTTTTTTCATTGCCTAGATTGCCGTACCCACTCCACACACTCTTAGTTGAAATCCTTAGCATTCAGCAAGAACGATAAATCTCCTTGTGGCTATTACTCCTGAGCAGTAGATCTAATTGAAAATGTCCCTTCATAGACAAAATAAAAGATGTTACTGAGTTTTTTTTTCCTACCCACTTTTCTCTTACTTTTTAAATGGCTCTACTTAGTCAGTCCTCACATTTTTTTGTAAAGAAGATCAATGAAAATTTGTCCTATTCTCTACAAGTTCATATTTGAAGCATTTGATAGCAATAAGGCCTCCAATTGGATAGTTCACTCTTCTACATTTGCTGAATTTCTGACAATGATGCTGGGAGTATAGGGTGACTATTTAAGTGCTAAACATATGAACACGTATCTGATTATTTCTGTGTCCTAAGTAGCAGACCAATAAATAAAGTCACATGAGTGTGCATTAGTACAAATTTAATACACCCATAATATGGTAAATCTTTGGTGACTCTATAACAGTTATTCTATTTCTCTTACATTGAGTAGCAGTAATCCATTAGGGAAAGTAAATCTCAGCCCAAGCGGTGTGCCTTATTTCTTGTTTCAATGACTGGTTCAGGAATGTGCAGGTGACTGAATTCTGGCTGATATAAGGAATTTCTGGCTGGAAGCTTCTGGGAAAGTTCTTCTATACTGTTAAAAAAAAATATGATGGGACTCCAATTTCTCTCTTAGATGATGTAAGGAAAAAAGCCATTAGCTTCCATTTCTACTTGCAGTCATCCCCTATTAAAAGAGTAATGACACTTAGGAAGAAGCTAAAATGGTACCTAGCAGATCAAAAGGACAGGAACAATCTGGGTCCTTAGCTTCTTCAGGATTTTCAGTCATATGAAATAAACTCCAATCTGTTTTTGTTTGAGGCTTGCTTTTTAATTGTAACTGTAAGCATCCTAACTAATGCAAGGTAGTTACAAATGACTGCTCTGAGACAATTTCTGAAACATAAGATTGGATAATTAATGACTGAAATAAGCTTAACTGTTCAGGAAGGACAACACAAATATGGTTTCTTGATAATAGTAGATTATACATGGCACACTCCATATTAAGAAGACTTGAGATAGTTTATTTAAACCCAAGAACCAGGTTTGTTTGTGCCTGTCAGCAAATTTCATTAGATTGTAACCTACTTGAAGGCAGGTCTGATATATTTGTATCAGACCTTAGCATTGTGTCTGGTATATAGATCTTACAAAAATATTTGAGAATTACTGATAGGGAAAGACATGAAATAATATTGGAGCAGATATTCTCCTCACTAGGCTTGCTATTTAATATTTTTGGAAGAATGTGTGTATCTTTATTCCCATCAGTAGAAAAAATATGATTGCTTACTCTGAATTTCCTTATAACACTTTTCCCATAATATAGATTTCCCTGCTTTGCTTTTTACCTTTCACTATCAAATATTTCTTCAGTTGCAAAATTAAGGATTCAGTTTAAAGCATTTGAGCCCACTTGTGAGCCCATCAAATAAGTCACACAGGATGTGCCGCACAGCATGAGGGAGCACCGTTGAGATAGGGAAACCAGTGACGTTGTGAATGATGCTCCTGGGAGTTGTGTATTGTGGTGGCCCTGAGTGAGTTAGGGTAGCATACATGATCCTTCAGACAGATGACTCTTCTTAAGACAATGCTCTTGGAGGTTATACCCAGGTAAGGCAATCTCTTCATTGGAACACTGAGCCCCCTTTTCACTATACAAGCATTCTCTCAAGCTACAGCTTCTTTCCCTCTTTCAATGGAGAAGAAACAGATTGAGAAAGGTAGACTACAATATGCATTATTTCATGCATACATGAATATCAGATTTTCATCATTGTATAATGACGTGCTCATGCTAAGGCTGTGGGAGATCTGAGAATTAAAGATTCCAGACATGTGTATGGATACTTTCAGGAAGGAAGATAAAGATTGACTCTGTTTTATGGAGGCAAAGCTAAAGCAATGGAGAGAAGTATAGGCATCGAGATAAAAATGAGTAAACTTGTAAGACATCAGTAGCAGTTGCAGGTGGTTAGCCAGGGCTCTTAGGGACCCTCCCAGCTGCCCAACTATAATCTCCACAACATACCACAAGACATTATTCCTCAAGAGTTTGCTACAAAACCATATCCTTACTATGCAAATGCATCTTCAAAATCAGTACCCTCTTCAAAACAGATGGGCACGTTTCCCCTAGATAGATATTCTTATGTTACTGGTAAAGTTACATATTACCTGGTTGTATGACTATATCTTTTTTCTCCTCTTATTTCCAAATGTTGCTTTAAAGCCAATTTTTTTTCACATTTTAATGATAATTTCTGACATTTGTATGGATAGTTTAATCATATCAACAGAAATGTGCTGTATTTTAGCTAGATTTTAAGATTGAAATTTACTAGCATTTTTTTTTATTATTTTCTCAAGTGCAACCTAGCCATAAGCCTCATCTGTTCGTCTGTTTGTTAGCTGAGTTATTTATTTGCCTTTGTAACATAGCAGAGATTTGACACTCAACTTATAAACCAGGATCTCTAAAGCTTCCTTAAAATATTTTCAAAGTAATAGCACAACAATGTAGCATGGGCATTTTTTTAAATGTGTATAGAAAATTGCCAGTCACACACTAGGCAATGTAATTAAGGGTGATAGAAATTGCCAAGTTTCTTAGTCTATGGTAAACATTTTCAAAGCTACATGAAGAACAATGTATGAAACATGCCAATAGCTATCAAAGGAAAATGTTTTTATCAGACGTTCAGAAAAGCTGTTTTACTTTCCACAATATTCAATTCAATCATGGTAAAAATAAAACAAGACTGTAACCAAATATGAAATGCAAACAGAATCATGCTATTCTTTGATATGACTGGAAATTATACACTGAGGCTTACAGAAGCATTATCTATTAGAATTATGTCACACTGATGTCATATTTGGCAATTACCAGAGGTGACTCATAAAAATCTTTGTACTCTGAAATTGAATTGTGTAGAATCAAACTCCACTTGTGATATTTAAGAGGGAAGATGGCTGGGAATTAAGAGCATAGCATTATTAATGGTTTTTATTAAAAGCTCTGTTTTTGACAAAGTGAATTATCAAAAACTTGGGTGTTTTACCACTAGATTGCATGTTAGCTTCAAGAAAATAAAACCATAAAGTCATGATTAAATACTCCAGCTAGATCTCAGCAGTAGTCCAAGGAACTTGATGTCTCATTGGTGTCTGTCTGTCTTGTGGTGAGAATGAAAATTAGCGTCTGTCAAGGGAAAGATAGTCTCGTGAGAAACTTCAGGGCTCTGAGGTTCGAACATCTCTCCTCAGATGGTCAACCCTCAGGGACTTTTAAATTTTATTAAATAAAAAATACTTTTCATTAGAGTGATACAATTGAGAAGTGGTCAAATGACTCCAAATCCCATCCTCATATTCTATAGGATTCTGATTTTTTAATGGTCTGGTTTAACTCTTTCAACATCATAGTTGAGGATACTCTGTTGTAAACTCTAGCATATCCACTGAAAGAAATCTATTCTGTGAGTTTCAGAAGGCACACACTGTGGTGATTTTCCCACTCTAGGCATTAGAAAGGCAAATGTTGTCATTATTTTGGATTCGCTCTATTCAGTCATCTATGTATGCAAAGGAACACTTTTAAACTTTGGACCTTTTGAACATATGAAATAATTAGTTGAGAGAGAAAGAATCCAGATTTTGGAACAAGAGCTATCTAGGCTCATGCAAGATTTCAAATCAATTTATATTACTTGCCAATAATTCAAGTAAATGATCATTTGTAATTATTGGAATAGTTAGCATGTGACTAAAAACAAATGAAACAAATGTTGTTTTAGTTGGCATTCTTTCATCGCCCAAATACTACGTTGTTCTTTGTTTGGCTATTGTATATCCCATGCTGTGCTGCTTTGGCAAGATTGCTTCTTTGAAGCTGGGTTCTTCTTACTATTTATCCAAATTCCCCTTGTTGCCAAAAATGAATACCCAGGTATGAGGGAACTAGGATAAGTATCAGCATTCACTCCATTCCCAATTTGCAAACTATGGGTCAACTAAAGCAACTTATCTATAGCTGTTACAGCAGCTCCAGGAGTTCTCTGCCATGCAGCAGGAACACTGAATAAATGTACAGTTTTATAGTCAGGTTGATATTTCTTAGCCATCATGATTTTGTCACCTCTACTGGCTCCTTTTCTCTCCATCCTTTCCACTCCCATTTTTGTGCCTTTCCATAACTAAGCTTAGTTCCTCTTCTATCTCCTTACTTCTTTTTTCTTGGTACTTATAAAAGTTAGTTTATAACTTCTAAAAATTCTTATTTATTATATTGACAGAGCTTCCAGAGTGTGTGGATAAAAGCAAGTGTTCAACCCACCATGTTTAATTGGCTCTGCTTTTTTTTCAATCTCTCATGAGTGAAAATTTCACCCTGTGTTGTCCTCATTAGATTGCAGTGCTCTTCACTTCTCCTATTACAAGTCATGGGGGTTTCAGCTCCTGGGAGATGGACGTTACCTCTGCATGGTCTCACCATTTTCAGCATCTGTCACCTAGTTGATTGTAGGGAAATGTGAAATTGGCAGTTTCTACTCCCAGCTTCCAAAAGAGGAACCTTATGTAAATAATACAAAACCCATGGTTATGTGTGCACTAACTGAAAGTTTTTCTTTCTCCCAGTCTGTAATGGCTTCAAGGTGATTCCTTAAGTACATTAAGTCCTTCAACTATTTTCCTGTGGAACTTCTGCTTTCCTAAAACAGGCTCTGTTGAGTCTTTGTTGGCACTTATTTTTCTTTCCATTAGCACATCTCTGAAGCTTTCCTTTTCTTTCTAGAATGGTAGGGGCGCTGCTTTGTGGTACTCTGAAGTTACCCATGGCTCTATAATGAGCCACACAAATGTCTTAACCTAAAACATGACACCAGTACTCCTCCTAAAAAAGAAATCATTATTGTCTGGAAAATTACTCTGCTAAAATATATAGGGAAAGGGGAAATTTCAAGCTCAGTATTGTCAAAGAGAAGATGTGAGCTAAACTGCTCTGCATGGATCAAAGGGAGATTTTTTTTTTTCTGTATCTGAGGATAAAGGAATATAAGATATAGGATATGGGGACAGTTTGGGAAAATAGAAAGCAAGATGGAGATACTTTGAGATCAGGCAGAGTGAAGGGCCACTTTGTAGTGTGGTGGTTTCCTGGTATTCATCTTCAAATGTATGTCTTGCTGTATCCTAATCACATACTGCTTTTCCAGCTTCTCCCTGAGCAAACATCTGCAGTGAAATGCATGATGTTGACAAATACATTATAATAATAGCTTATTTAATTGAAAGAAAGGAAGTGCATGGTTCTCTTTCATGGTAAGGAATAGAGAAAGCACTTCTAAAAGCAAGGCCCAGATTCAGAGAGCCATGGTGAAATAAGTCTCTCCATTGGATTAGAGCAGAGAGTGGAGCCAGCCCTGTCTTGGTCAGCCATTTTTTTCTAAGTCTCCAGCAGCCAAGAACCTCCAAATATTGTACAAATCACTTTCATCAATTATTTTATTAAAGGCTGACAATTTAGGCTTACACAGGTTAAGTAAATTTTTCAAGTTCACACAGCTGGTAATTATAAATTCTTTCATTCCTAGTATTCAAAATTAGGTTGCTTCCACTGTTCTGCTGTTAAATTATTTATGTGTTCCACACAACTTGCCAATCTCTGTCTTCATTTTCTCTGTCTTTGAATTGATGATGCAAGATTTATTGTCTCATAATCTCTGTCCCTAATCCAAGCGTTTGTCTTAGAGTGTGTTTATGCCAGCTACTTTTGTTAGTTAACAAAAGAAAATTTGCACACTGGTTCGATCTACAAAGGAAATTATTATTGGTCAAAATAACAAACATCGCAAAATTTTTTCTTAATCCCTATTTGGCATTCATGGGGATACCAACCCCAAGAATTTGTGTAAATGCTGGTGTTGTCATAATGCCTAATATATTTGCCCAGTGCAGCATCATGGTACATTTATAGTCCCAGAGATATAGGTATACTTATGTCTCTGTCATTTATTAATTCTGTTATCTTGGGCAAACAATTTGACTCTGTTAGCCTGGGTTATCCAATCTATAAAAATATAGGTAAATTGTTATAATAGTGCTGAACTCATGATATAACTCAATGAATTAGATGTAGGTGTCAGTAAATGTAATAGGTGACATAAGGTAAGCAGATAAATCTTAATTAGGGAATGGATAAGGACTAGTTCAGAATCAAAGCTCAGGCACCATCCAAGAAATGAAAGGTAAAGAGCTTCCTCAATTCCCATACTCTTTCATATAAGAGTGGAGATTTTCTTCCTAATATTTCAGCCAATCTGCATTACTTCAAACATGACAGATTTTTTCTAATGAAAAAAATTACATTATCATGATAATCAACAAAACCACTCATTTCATTAATGAAAAGTAGTATCCTAATTATCAAACAACTGATGTTTATTAGACCTAGAGGTAGCAAGCATTCTTACAATAATTGACTATGTGGTGTGTTTGTGTTAAAGGCTATGTAACCCAATTATCTTAATTTAAGCAATCCTGCATTTAAAATGTAATTATTCTCAGTTTAGATTATTTTGCATTTATTTTAAAATAAAAAAGGTCATAAACTCTGGCACTTAAAGCTTGGAAAAGGAGAAGGAAAATGGAATCAAGGAAAAGAGCAAAAAGGACTTTAATTCTATCTTTAATGTTTTATTTCTTAAATAGTAATCTGAAGCAAAATAAACTATATAGCTGGTCCATATTTTTCATGATGTTTCTTTATCCTTATGTGTGGTTATACTACTAAATAATTTAAGCAAAGGCATGAACAAAAGAATATGAACTAGTCCGTCTGAATTGGAGAATCATCTCCATACTGCACCTTCAAGAGTCAGCCGTATGTTTGGAAGTCATGAACATTAGCTGACCGGGATTTTCCCAGATCATGAAATGTAGGCCTAGGATTCATTCCAACATCTCTCATAATTGACTTTTACTTTGAGAGGTGCGTTAAGAAGAGAAAGAAATTTAAAAATTAGAGGAGAAAAGAAGTGGCAATTCTCTTCCACTAAGAAAAAATTAAAAATGATCCAGTTTGAAATAGATATCAGAGAACTACTACAAAAATGTAATATTCTTTCCATCATACCATGCTATTCTATGAAGCAGATTCCTAGACTCTGCTGCACTTTCCCACCTCTGCTTGCACCCCTCATATTTTATTGCTACTTTGTTTTCTATGTCATGTTTTATCCTGATCTATTTATTTACATGCCTTACATCCTCACTAGGGCTAAAGAATTGATAACACTAACATTTACTAAACATCAATGATTTATTTTTGTTAGTACAAAATCTCAGAATTTAATTGAGGATTGGGGATTTTTAATATGTCTTTTAAACATGAATCCCTGTTATCGCCCATGGTATCAGTATCTCATGGAATACGCCTTGAAAATTATGAATTAGATGATTCCCTAAGGTGTGTTCAAGGGCTAATGTTCAATGATTCCATCATTTCCTTGAAATACTGCCCCTTCCTGTGATGTTGGTAGATGTTCTGCTGCAGTTTATTAAATAGCAGATGCTTAGGAATCCTGCTGTCATCCAGGGAGCACGTTTATTTTGCAGCAAGTGACACTTCCAGATGGTGAACTGGATGTAGCCTCGCAAGCTGTTGATGAAACGGCTCAGGAAATGGTGTAAGGCATTTGTGGGAAGTCCAAATTTCATTCAAACTTAGACATTAACACCGTGCTTTACGCATTCAAATGTTTGGAGCTTAATGACAGGGTTCGGCTTTGTCCATTAAGCTCATAAAGGTCATGCTTCACCATTAAACCCTGCATATCCCCGCTATTAGAGAATATCTTATCTTGCTAGGAGATTTTGTAAAGCAGTTTCACTTCTGCTTTATGAATGAAAAATTGCTATATCTAGGAGACTAATAATGTATGACCTTCTCTTTTTGCTTATCAAAATAACACATTTTATCTACTCTGCAAGTAGTAGATAAAAGCAAGCTAGATTTTCTTTTATCTATTTTTATTTTTGTATATTTTCAAATAAAATTGGTGGTTGTTTATTAACATTTTTCTTCTAAACTGATTTTTCATTTTGAAGTGATCATTTTAAGAATTATAATATTTGGGTGCATGGTAAATCATATGATTATTTGTGGGCATTAAGGTATAGTACTAGAATAATTGAGAACAAGAAGTATAAGAGAAAAATCTGGAATAAGTGAGGTCACTGTATCATGCATGAAGCCACATAAATTGTTGTAGAATCCATTTGCATTACTCTGAAATAAATGCAATGACATTAGCCCAGTTTTCTCCTTTCTCTCTGTCTGCTTCACATGAAGAGTGTTCTACAGTTGTCTTTTAGTAATCACTTTTCTACCTGATCTATATCAGGATATGACCCTTGATTTTGCTAATTATTTACTTTTATATTTCATAGCTCCAGTAGGACTCAAAGTAACAACAAACAGAGTAACAAAGTAGCTAATTGGCACTATTTTTTGCCTGGAAAATTGGCTTAAGAATTTATTTTTATAAATATCATGACCCAGGTATATAGTGCCATCCATATACAAAATGGCATGATCACAGATAAATAAACTATGTAAAAATTTGCACTTCTATAATCCAAAGAAAAATTAAGAACTTACTAGGACATTTGTATTAGTGGCCTATTACTGGACAACAAATCACCCCAAATTTAACATTTTAAAACAGCACACTTTTATTATTTCTTAGGTCAGGATTCCAGCCATGGCTTAACTATGTCTTCTGGCCCAGAGGTTCTCAACAGGATGAAATCAAGATGTCGTCAGCCAGGCCTGAAGCCTTATCTTAAGGTCCATGTGGTTGTTAGCAGACCTTACCTCCTCACCATATGGGCTTCTCCATGAGGCCGCCTCATCACCTGGCAGCTGGCATCTCCTAGAGATGATCCGAGAGAGTACCTATGGTGTTTTACAACCTAATCTTGGAAATGACCTCCCATCACTTTGATGGATTCTATTCCTCAGAATAGACTCAATAGGTCGAGCCTGTATTCAGTAAGAGGCTATTACACAAGGATATGAATACCAGTAGGTAATGTCATTGGGCCATCTTAGAGACTGCCTATCACAGTATTTTTTATTCCTTAAGTGATTAAGATAAATACAATTTCAACTGCAGGTAAATTGGAAAGTCATCAGAGGGGAAGTGAGGTGTTCAGGTCTTAAGATCCTGGAATTTAATACCTAAGAAAGTCTAAAAACTCAGCAACCTCAGTGAGACAGTTTTCCAATCTCTTCAAAAATAGCTATAACTGTAATACTAATAGAGAACTGGCTTCACGTGATTCCTCACTGGTAAGGGTAGATTGGTGCATCTGTAAGATTTGCCTAATTACAAAGGGAAACATTTGCATATGTGGTCCTTATGTATTCTGTACCTATGTCTTTATTAGGTTTAAGATTTCCACCCAAACTGTAACAAGCATTTTATACCACCTAAAGTGTCTAATGTAAAGCCACTGTGAGAGCAATTTCAGATTATCTATTAATTATCATGTTTTCATATATGTAATTTATGCTGTGAAAGGTTTTTAAAAATTGACTCATGAGAAATACATAGAAAAATATTAGCAGCTTTTAAAAAATCATTCTCCAAAATTGCTACAGCCTCCCACATGATAGATTAACAATCACCCTTTTACAAGCAATCCTAATTACCATCTCATATCTAAAAACTGAAAAAGAATAACCTATTTCAGATCAAGTTTCCACAATAGATACTTTTAATGATGGCCATCCATATCGCACAGCTTTTGTTTGTTAAGCTGACATGGAAAATTAGCTCTGCCTTTTGTTCCTTCTGATTTGCACTTGCATATGAACCAGATGGCAGTAAGAATCAGATAAGAGAATAATAAACTTAAACTAGAGAAATTGAGATTGCTTGAAACAACATATCCTTTCAAAGATATAAAAACCCCGATGGTTAAATCCTTTTCCCTTTTGCTCCTGGCATGAGCTGTCTAATGCATTTATTTCCATCTACCTTTATTGGAGAATCTGTCCATTAAATTAAACCACGGAAATGCAGGACAGATGAGTCTTCGTTCAGGGGAACTAATAAGCCCACTAAGTCCTGAACAGTGCATCAGATGAGCTGTAGTTTTTCACCTTTCTTACACACCTGGGAGGCATTAAATAATTTTTCCTCTGAAGGGGACTTTTTTCCTTGTCCAGAGGAAATACTTTTCTTACACAAGCTCTAAATAATGAGCCACTTTAAGGTAACTCTGTGTAGAGGGACTCGTGTTGCAAAAGTCCATCACAGGATGGGTGCTGTTAGAAAGCTAAGCTTATTACTTTGATGTATCAAATGATGCTACAACTCAAAACTTCCTAAAGCTCCATCTATTTGGCATGTGATGAGGGAAATAAGTGACAAACAAAAATGTTCTAATATAGCCTTGCTGTTTCCATGTCAAGGCCTGTATGAAACAGAAACCTGCTTCCCATAAAAAATTCTTTGACGTACTTCTGTGAGCATGGATCCTTGGGGAGATTATAAATATGTCCTTATTGCATGAGAGGTTACCTTTAATAGAACATTAAATATCGTTATTAAGTTCTTCTGACAATGGTTACAAAGAACATAGGAGGTTGAACCGGTAAACTGAGAGGAGCAAGAGATGAAAATGTAAGAGCAACACCAATTATGTCAAATTAAATAAAATAAGCAGAGATACTCAAATATCTAACAAATAGGTCACTATTAGTTTTAGAATATTTAATTGTGCATTTTGATAGCTTAGTCATCTATTTCAAATAATGAATCACTCCAAAATTCTTGGGGAGCAGGGACACTGAAAAAAAAACTTTATTTTAAAAAATTAACATTTTCAGCTAAGAATTATAGTAAATTGAAATTGCTAAAATTCAATTTGTTAATGAAACTTGATTTTTGTAATATTATTTGAACTGAAGTTTTTACATAAATCACATGAAATAATTCTAATATTTTCAATAAGAAGGCAAGCTGAAATAGCTTAAGGGGTGGGGTAAGTTTTGTGTTAATATTTTATTAACCAATGGGGGTGTTTTCTGTGTGACAAGTAGAATAAATTCTACTAATAGAACTGGAGAAAGAAGAATCAAAGGAAGTAAAATCCATGCAACTTCATTCTACATATTCGCATTTCACATATCATTTCTTAAATGGCAGAGTTCTATTCATACTCTTAATAATAATAATATAATAGTAATATACAAGGACAGCGTTGATGAACACCCTGAATTGAGAGAAAAGTGTTGAATTGAGTCAACCTATATTTGACAGAATAAAGATCTGGGTATTTCCAAGAGTGACTAGGTTATTTTATTTTATTATTATTATTTTGTGAGGCATGGGCAGGCACTGGGAATCAAACCCGAGTCTTTGGCATGGCAGGCGAGAACTCTGCCTGCTGAATCACCGTGGCATGCCCTACTGAGCCACCACGGCCAGCCCTAGCTTAGTTTTTAAAATTAAATGTTGAGTAAATGGAAATGGCTAAATAAAATAAAATGTTCATCAGAATTAAACTGAATTCAGTGCTCCTTAGCACCCTCAGACTGTAAACTAATGAAAAGTAAAAACATCTGTATTGTTCATTATGTAATGTTTTTAAGTAGACAGTTTGAATAACATCATTTAGATTGTATTAATAGTTGCTCCTGATTCACATAATAATTTATTTGCCTCCTGGACCACTACAGATTACTTTCTAAATCTTGATCAATATAACATATAGGTGCAGAGCACTTGCAAAAAAATGGCACCACAATGGGGAAGGGGAAACTGCCTGAGTAGCATCTCTTGGCTCTCAGTAATTGGGTATAGAGAACAGCATGGATTTTAATCACAGCCTTGTAAATACTGTGCAGTATACTTACGTATGTATCAATTGGTTTAGCAAAGAATATTTGGAGTATGTTTTGCTGCATATATCACCTGCCAGTGTGTTCCAGAAAACAGAAAAAAAAACATGAGATTGTGAATTTAAACCAGAGAAAAAGGACAGGTCTAATCAACTGTTTTAATGGAGTTGAATTCCTTCTTTTCAATTAAGACATTTTGAATGACTTAATGTTCTCTGTTCTCATTTTAGAGGAATTTTTGTTTTTCTCTTTAAAATAAATTGTCAGTAGTCATACACCATAATTACAATCTTAATAGCTAGGGATTCACAGATATATCCAGTGATACAGATGAATATTTGGCAGTTGAAGAAAAGTCTCCTTGAATTTCAAAACTTTCTATACAGCCAATATTCTTTTTTCATATGATAATGCCTATGTTTAATGTGGCTAATGCTTTTCATTGAAAATTATCTTAGCATTTTTGAAATTATTTTTTGCCACAATGAGGAAAAACAATTCGATGAAAAATCAATACCTTGAGAAGCAGAAAACTATAGTTATTATATTCTAATAATATAATACTATTATATTATATATATAATGTATGCCCCAATAGAGCCTCAACATCTATAAAACAAAAGGTATATAATAAAATTGGTATAAAAATTAGACTTCTAGTAATACATTAGTGGGGATATAGGCTCAGATGTTGGGAAAGAAAATATCCCCCCAAAACAGTGGTTTAAATAGAGTGTATTTTTTTTTTCACATCACAATCTGAGGACGAATGACAGGTCATGAAAAAATTAGGGCTGCAGGTTCATCTTCCATTTTTGCTTCATCATAACCAAAGTATAATCTCATCTGCATTGTTGATACTAAGTCAATGCCATTTCTATATTGTAATTTCTGCAGACAGAAAAGGTACTTCAAGCATAAGTAAATTTCATTTAACAAGAGAGATGAATGTTCATCAATTTTCACATTATACTAGAGGAAATAATAGTCACAACTGGGTGCAGGGCCTCTGAAAAATGTCTCAACAATTTTGGGTCCAGCAAAAATCTACTCTAATGCAAGAATGAATTCAGAGGAACAGCAAGCAGACGGACCCAAATATATGCAACCTTCCTTATTCCCAAATGTAGACTCTTTCTTTATTGCGTCTTGTTCAAAGTATAAAGTCTTTTAATGAAGCACAATCCTCTCCACTAAATCTACACATAACTTTTGAAATCTGATGATGTATAAAGTAATCATTTTCTGGCCACCCCTCACCCAATATGCAAAAGAAAAATAACTCTGTCTACCATAGGTATATATTGTTGATACGCCAGGCATGTAGTTTGGTTTCCTTGCTAATAAAATTCTCTCAAAAATGTAGGTTTTCACCATATTTTCGACCTGTTTTTTTTGTTAAATAACCATGCCCAAAGATATCCTCTTGACATACACTCAAGGCTGCCAAACCTTCTCTTTTATTTATTGGTTCTGGGCAAAACCCATCCACTCTCCATTGGTGTAATGGCAGCTAAGTTGAGGACACATTGAAATAATACAACTGAAAGGAAAGGTGACATCATCAATCTGAACTTTGCCACAAATTGATTCCCTTTTCTGCCTGGAAAGTCTACTTTAAGGGTCTCATTTTCAGCTACTTAGAATGAAAAAGCAGTTGGCATTTTGGTGGATTGAAGTTTATGCCCCCAGAAAAGCACATTTTTAAATCTAATTCATTTCTGTGGTATGAACCGATAATAAGACAAACCTTTGAAGAGGCCACTTCAGTTAAGGTGTGACTGACCTCAATCAGGATGGGTCTTAATCCTGTTACAGGAGTTCTTCATAAGAGAATGAAATTCAGGCAAAGAGAGAGAAAGCCACCAGAAGCTGAAATCAGCAAAACCCAGAAGAGAAGGGAGAGCCCAGCAGATGCTGCAATGTGTCTTGCTATGTGACAGAGGAGCCAAAGATTGCCAGCAGCTGGTCTTCAAGAAGAAAGCATCACCTTGAGAGTGCCTTGATCTTTGGACATTTTCTCTGCCTTAAAACCTTAAGCAAATAAATCCCCATTGTTTAACCCAACCCATTTCGTGGTATCTGCTCTGAGCACCCTAGGACCCAGTATTTTAGTGTTTTTAGGACCCAGATTATTGGTTCCTTAGTCAATAAGATTGCTGGTTTTAGGCAGAGACTGCCTCTCTTAGCAACCCTATGTTTTCTTCTATCAAGAATTGCAAAATTGTCAATTCTTGCCTGATCTTAGCTCTTTTCTAGGAACGTTGCTAAAATAGCAGTGAGCAACGAACACACATCAATTGTCTAGATTTTTCTAACCTGTTACAGTAAAGTTAGAGTCTTGTTAAGCATATAGTTTGCATTGAAGTTATCACAAGCCATAGCTTTACATTTGTCTTGCCATGCTGTAGCAAGAGCCACCTTTCCAACCTGAACACCTATGCCATCCTCTTTAGTCTTCTTGCAGCAAAAGTCAGTGCCACATAATTTAGGGTTCCATTTAATAACACTTCAATTCCAGATATCTTTTTCTGTATTAATTAAAGTATATTTGATTACAAATAAACCGCAAAATGCATTAATTATAGCAAGACTTTATTTCTCTCATCCATATAGTTTGGAAATGGTCTACACTGGCAGGTAATACCTTTCTTTTATGTCCTTTCTATGAAGATAACCAAGTTCCTCCCCCACCCCACCCCCCACCAGGGCATTGATTTCATCTATGTGGTCAAAATGTCTCTTTGCGATCTTTATTCCAATTCTAGAGGAACAGGTATAATCACATGAGAATAGTCAATTCCTTTTGAGTAAGGAGCTCAAAGTTGTACAGATAACTTTTACTACTATATTCTATTAGAGAGAATTTATCTCTTTGACTCCACTTAGTTGCTTTGAACATGAGAAACATATTCTCTAGTTGGGAAATTATATACTATGGCAAAATTTTATCATTACAGGAAAAAGGGAAGGTGGATGTGCTGGTTTGAAAGCATATGTACCTTAGAAAAGCCATGTTTTAATCCTAATCAATCTTGTGGGAGCAATGGTTTCTTCTAATCCCTATTTAGTGTTATAGGTTGGAAACATGATTAGGTTATCTCCATGGAGACGTGACCCAAGCAAGTGTGGGTATTAAACTTGATTAGACAGAGACGTGTCTCCACCCATTCTATGTGGGTCTTGAGTAGTTTTCTGGAATCCTATAAAAGAGGAAACATTTTGGAGAAAGCTGTAGATTCTGAGAGAGCAGAAAACACCGCAGAACCACGAAGCAGAGAGTCCATCTGCCAACGACATTTTGAGAATGAGGAGAGAGCCACAGCACCATGACGGAAGGACAAGAGAACCACAGAGTCCACCAACCAGTGACCTTTGGAGATGAAGAAGGAAAACACCTCCCAGGGAGCTTCATGAAGCAAGAGGCTTGGAGAGAAAGCTAGCAGATGATGCCTTGTTCACCATATGCCTTTCCAGCTTAGAGAGAAACTCTGAATGTCACTTGCCTTCTTGAACCAAGGTATCTTTCCCTGGATGCCTTAGATTGGACATTTCTATAGATTTGTTTTAATTGGGACATTTTCTCAGCCTTAGAACTGTAAACTAGCAACTTATTAAATTCCCCTTTTTAAAAGCCATTCCATTTCTGGTATATTGCATTCCAGCAGCTAGTAAACTAGAACAGCGGATTAAGAGAAAAATCAGCTATCTGCCAAATGATATAACTTAGTAATAAAAGAAATCAAAGTAAAAGAATGAATATATTTTGAATCATCTAGACAAAGCTATATACTAAATACTTCTGGGAACCATTCCCCAAAATGAAAAATTCTCAGAAAAAGATTTCATAAATTTAAAAAATATTTTCAAATGTAAGAAATTATTAACTTTTCCTAATACCTAAATGGAAATGGAGGATTGATATCTAACCTTTTATTGTTTTGTGTTATTATATTGTGATATAATTCATTTTTCTTTAGAAATTATAAAATTTTAAATTATTTCACATACAAAAAATAGGATAGCTCAAGCAGTGTTACTATTTTTTTCAGAAAAAATTTAAATCAGATGTCAATGCTTATTAATGATACTCTCATGAAGCCCAAAGAACATGATTTATAAAGTCAATTCATCCTAGAGAACACAAACACTGAAATTTGTGGGGATGTAGGTGTTCACAGATACTTTGGAAGGAAACGCAAGAGTCCCTTACAACAGAGAATAAACTCTATAAAGCTGCATGAACTCTTTTTTACAAAGAACACGCATGTATATATTTCGTTTCCAATATGAATATGCTTGTCTTGTACTTATGTATGTTTATTGGATCCTCTCTTCCTCTGTATTGATGGAAATGATTAGTTTCAATTATTATCTTAAGAAAGCAATTTGGATTCTTCTAAAACAATCATTATATGTCACGTGTACTAATATTTAAGTGCCATTTTGTTATAAGTGAGACAAATGTCCAAAATATTATGCTTTCTCTCTAGAATTTAACTAATTTATTTGAAATGCATATTGATTGCAACCTATAAAAGCTATTATTGACATAGCAATAGTTTATCCTGAGGCAGGGAAGATTGTGCTGGTTGGAGAACAAATCATTCCCAATATTTTTACTCCTGTTAATTTCTTCATATATTTAAGAATGGGCACTCACATCCAGCCTCATTCTGCCATTGGTATCTTATATTTGTTGTAAGAAAGAGACTATAATATAATGGATTGATTTTTTAAATGCTTTACCCTCATGGATATCAGCTTCAGTCACTAGAAAGCAGGTCAGGAACAAGGCACAGGTGTTATTCTATTGAATAACATGTAAGATGAGAATAACATAATGTAGAGTGAGAGTATAGTCAAACTTCCTCAGATAGACTCTCCTTTCTTTTCACAAGTATAAATGGAGCAAAGAAAAATACAACTAAAGTTAAGTAGAGGCATTTATATTAATATCTACTTTATGAAAATATCTATTTTAGAGAACTTTCTTTTTATCTCTCTCAAATATTAATGAGTTCTCAGTATTTCTATGTTTAATAAACAGTGTTAAAACATTAGAATTTATATGCAAAATTTCCATCTGATATTAATTAGAAAGGTAGAAAGTATTAGTTTCTATAATTCACATTTATGAAGTTAGAAGGAAGTTACTGATCACAATAAAATTAATCATCACAATAACCACATCGTAAGTCAGCCAGATGTAGCATCAATCTATTCCAGATTGAAGCAGTACATCCAGGTCATGAGCAGGTGCAGAGGGAAAAACCAAGCTGCATGAGCAGGTAGCCCAGATGCCTGTGTTATCCACCACTGTTACACCAGTGCTTCTCCTTCAGATCAAACCTGTGGCCACAACAATGTGCCTTTCATTACCAGCTAACAGGGGGAAAAGAAGCCCAAGCTTGATTCTTGGTGGATTGGCTTTGTATGTGGATGTAAGTGAAAAATGAATGAAAGCTCCATTAGAACCCTATCAAACATGACCACATGACCTTGAAAGACAGTGGTGAGAAAAAAATCCTTCATGTGAGAAAGGTATTAAGTAGGTGCACCTGGAAATCCACTTTGTGTGGGTAAAAAAAGTGTCCTGAGCTAGAATATGCATATGGGTTCATTGTCAGGAGTGGCTTAGAACTGGTCAGGGGACTGGTGTCAGAAAGATGGGAAGATTAGCAACAAGGAAGTCTTGGTTAGAAGCATGTGGGTGGACATATGGAAGTGAGCACAAAGTGTGAAGATTTTCATATCACATATTACCATGTATCATAGAGCATCCACTGAATAACTAAATAAGAAAAATGATAAATTTCATCATTGGCCACCACATGATGGGTATATAAGCAAAGTGGCCAGGGTGGCAGGGATGGAGACTGGGCCTCTCCAGCTACCGCTGCTGCCAAATTTGCAACTGCTAGAAACAGGGAACAGTGCTGTGTCACTGATATGGCACAATTCTTTGAGGAACCCAACTAATCACATGGTGGCAGGCTGAAGACATTGGAACCCTTCCATCCTGAAAGCTCTAGGGAATTATTTTGGCAGACATAGATAAATACTTTGGATCTAAGTTGGCCTTTCCTGCTCGGAAGACCTCAGTCAGCACCAGTAACTGAGATTTTACAGAATGTTTGTCTACCAGCAGGCGATCTCACAAAAAATCACACCATAATGGATGCCTACTCTGCAGCAAAGAATGTGGATGAATGTTTCTAATGTCAGTAAGTGTGAAAGATCTAAAATTTTATCCCACCTTCAACTATTAAGTTGAAGCATTTACATCGAATCACAAAGGGTATGATAATTTTCACTGTCTACTAAATTGACATGAATTCACAATGAAGGGATGTGGAGCAGTCTGGTTACCCTATAGGTAGAAGCTATTGAATAAAAATATAGTAAATACAGAATTTAGGGGGCATAGAAACATACACTGAAAGTGGAAAACCACATTCTTTTGTTCTCGGTATGCAATTTATACTGTAGTCATAAGAACAAGAGTAGATTAAATTTATTTGGAAAAAGTTTCTTTATTGATAACAGTTTGAATCAGGTGGAAAACATATATAGGGACATCTATTGCATTTACTTTGATGGGTCTAGCTAAACTAGAGAAAGATGAATTTATATATGTGTTAAATAAATGAAATACCTGTTGTGCCGGTTTGAAAGTATTATGTACCCCAGAAAAAGCCTTGTTTTAATCCTAATCCAGTCTTGTGAGAGCAGTTGTTTCTTTTAATCCTGAGTCAACACTGCAGGCTGGAAAACTGATTAGATTAGTTTCCGCAGAGATGGGACACACCCAAGTGTGGGTGTGACCTTTGATTAGATGAAGATGTGACTACCTATTCCAGATGAGTATTGATTAGTTTACTGGAATCCTTTAGAAGAGAAATGTATTGGAGACAGCCAGAAATGGCTGTTTAAATGGCTTATGCAAAACCTAATATATCACATACCACTAGAGACTAAATAAGGAAGTCTTTGGTCAGCCTAATAAGCAATGCTTGAAAAAGGAAGAAATGCTGCACAGGAAGGAACGTAAGGTCTATGAGTTTCATGAGATGAGGAAGTGTAGCCTGTTTCTTCCCCTCATTATTGACAAATGAGGAGGGGAAGACTAGTAGGGGGTTGCCAGTGAGAACATGAGCCCCTTTCTCTTTAATCCAGCAGACAGATCTTCCTAGAGAAGAGGAACAAAGAAAGGTGATAAATCCTGCCAGCTTGAAGATAAGATTCATTTTGAATAACCCATAATATTTCTGTCCTGCCATTACAGTTTTTGAGTCAAATGAAAGCCAAAATGCTAATACATTCTATGTTACATAAATTATCAAGGTACATTTTGCTATTTTGACCTTTTCAGCTTTCCTTCTATAATTTGATTGGGCAGCTATTATACCTGTTTTCTGTTTACAACATTTTAACATGAAAAGAAGAGAGATATTAAGCCAAACAAGCAAAATACCAAAATAACACAGACTTAATTAGTCAAAATGTGCTGCAATTCAGGGGACCAAAATGCCAGCAAGTTTGGAACTGCTTTGTGAATTTCTTGATTGACAGAGACAGCAAGAGAAAAGAAAATGGTAAGTTAAGTGAGGACAATGGAAACCAATTGTCGGGATTATTTAAAGGTCATTTTTCTCTATAATATATTAGATGCAATAATAATGATTTTTCAAATGAATACATAGTTGAAAAATGTGAAATTTACTGAGCTTACAATAGATAAAAGTAAGATTTGGAAGATCAGATCCATCAGGTGACATTTCTTGAATTATTTGAAGGTAGAACTCATTGGTTTCGGAACTAAGAGCAAATAAACATAAGACATTTTTTTGAACAGTTTACAATTTCCAGCTTAGATTGCAGACAATGAATGTGTAGTTACACAAATCCATAAAATAGAGTGATTTTTGCCAAGAACATCCAGAAAAATTGAATGAAGAAGCAGAAGCAATGAACAATTGGATTGATCAAGGGTTGAACTTTACCAGTCCATATAGCAGAAGGATTAGGGGATAAGGAAGTTGAAGTTGTTTGTAAAATGGTGGTTTCAGTGAGTTCAATGGGTATGACGAATGAAATATAGCATGAATAAGGGGGGAAAAGACACAGTGAACAGTGAAGAGATGTTGGAAAGGATGAGGCGGAGATTAGTTTGTGGACTTAAGAGAAATGATATGCAGCTAGTGCTTACATTTTGATGCTGACCAAGGAAGACAGAGATATTAGGTATGCTACACTTAGCTGGTTTAACCTTTGCGAGAACAAGAGAGAAGTATAAGAAAGGGAGATATATCAAAGTTTGCTAATCGAAATTTTGGAAGATACTAAAAAAAATAAACTGTAAAGAAAAATACATTTGCAATAAAATCTAGCCAATTCTCTTCCATCCATCTAAAAGCCCAAAATCATTTTCTAGATCTCGACTAACTAAATAACACGCTTCTACTCCGAATTGGTTAAAATCTATTGAATGTATAATCCTGACAATTTTCTAATTTCAAAAATGTTGCATTGTTGAACAATTTTTGCTTCCCTCATTTGATGATATTTCTAAGTCACTAATTTATAAGTTTTAAATAAATAAATATAAGCACATGCTTTAAAAAAAAAACAAAAATTCATCATAAGATGTGACATTGAATAGTTCATCTTCTCTAGATTTGACTCCCAGTAACTTCAATGTACAGCACCTTTGAAAATAATCTAAAATTTAGTCTATCATTGCATATTCCCAGCATGACAGAAGTACAGGTCATCTGAAGGAAACTCTATGCAAAAAAAAAAAAAAAACCCTGGTTAAAACTTACTATTTTATGTTAATGGGTTCTTAAGAAGTGAGGAAAACTTCCAAGAAGTCTGCACTCAACAAGGGAAATTGAGACTTGGATTAATAGGAAGACTGAAGCAAGCATATTTTCATCTATTCCGCCATCGAAATAAAATTAAAACTCCAGGTATATATTTAAACAAACATAAGAACACTGAAAGGTAGAGAGAATAAGTCAAACTGCCTAGGGGCTTAGGGAGCTGAGCTACATCTTTTTTCTTCATATATCCCAGACTTGGAGCTGAAAAAGCAATGCAGAAACAACAATGGGTGGAAATGAAAAAAGAAAGTCCCAGCAAAGGCCAGATCTCCCTAGCCAAAAGACTAGGAAAGGTGCTACCTTGAAACACAGAAAACTTTTTGATGCTACCCACTCTAACTCCAGCCAGACACTATAGTAAAAATTGTGGCCCCACTCCAACCTACAGTTGGAAGACTAGATATCCACCTTTGGCAGCATTTAACAATGTATCCCAAACCCTCTGCAGAGTAGTGACAGGAAAGGCTAAGTAAGAAGCCAAGACTTGCATCCTTCCTGGATTGTAATGAGTCCATCCTCTTCAACTCCACCCCCTTCATGTCAGTTGATGTCACATGGGGAACCTGAACTTCCAACCCCTCCTGGTAATAATGACATTATTACTCCCTTTTCCTATTAGAAAGAATCAAATTCTTTCACAATTTAGAATCTCTGAAAATGTAGAGGTTAATTTTATATGTCAACTTGGCTAGGCTATTGTGGTAGTTTGAAGTTATTATGTACCCCAGAAAAGGCCATGTTCTTTTTTTCTTTTCCTTTTTTTTTTTTTTTTTTTTTGCATGGGCAGGCACCAGAAATCAAACCCAGGTCTCCAGCACGGCAGGCAAGAACTCTGCCACTAGCCACCATCATCCACCCAAGGCCATGTTCCTTTAATCCATGACTGTGGGTACAGACCTATTGTGGTTGGGACCTTTTGATTAGGTTATTTCAATTAAGATGTGACATGCCTCATTCAGGGTGCATCTTGATCCTTTTGCTGGAGCCCTTTATAAGAGGATAAAATGCATAGAGAAGCAGAGAGAAATGAACTTGAGAGAAGCTCATGAAAAAAGTCCCAGGGAAACTGAGAGACAAGGACACACCCACAGAAGCTGTGAGAGGAAGGCACTGAAGCCAGAGCTGAAGCAGTGAAACCCTGGAAAGAAGGATCAGCAGGCACCAGTCAGGTGCCTTCCCATGTGACAGACATGTCCTGGATGCCAGCAGCCTAACTTTAGAGTTCAGGTATCATCCTTCTGATGCCTTGAGTTGGACATTTTCATGGTTTAAGAACTGTAAATTGTAAGCTAATAAATACCTATTATAAAAGTCAACCCCTTTCTGGAATATTGCTTTCCAGGAGTTTTAGCAAACTAAAATGGCTATCAGCCCAGTTGTTTGTTCAAACACTAGTCTAAATGTTGCTTTAAAGGTAGTTTGTAGATGTGATTAAACTGACAATTAGTTGACTATGTCAAGGAAATGAACTTTAATTCCATCAGTTGGAGGTCTTATGAGGAATAAACTGAGATTTACCAGAGAAGAAGATATTTTGCCTAAAGACTATAAAAGTAAGTCCTGTCTGAGGTTCCAACCTGCTGTCCTCCTCTACAGATCTCAATCTTGTCAACCTCCACTTGCATGAGCCAATTCCTTAAAATATATGCATTTATACACTAAATCTTTTAGTGTATAAATACATATATTCTATTAGTTCTGTTTCTCTAAAGGATCTTGACTGACATACCATCCAACCATTAATTATTGTGGGAGGGGTTTGCCTAGGGTGTGGCTGCCAGGGTGAAGGTCACTGTGGTCCATTTTGGAGGCTGCATACTGCATTATCTGTAAAAGAAATAAATAAATTTTAAATGAAAATAATGACCATATACTCCAAAAAAGAAACTTCATAAAAATTAAAATAAACACTTGGGAACTAAAAATTTGATGCTGAATATTAAGAATCCAATGTAAATTAAACAATGTATTTGAGAATTTAGAATACTGTTTTCGTGTTCTAGGCTGCTGAAAACAGATACCATGAAATGTGTTGGCTTCACCACAGAATTTATCTGCTTACGCTTTTTTTTTAACTTTTTTTTATTAATTAAAAAAATTAACAAACAAAACATTTAGAAATCATTCCATTCTACATATATAATCAGTGATTCTTAATATCATCACATAGTTGCATATTCATCATTTCTTAGTACATTTGCATCGATTTAGAAAAAGAAATAAAAAGACAACAGAAAAAGAAATAAAATTATAATAGAGAAAAAAAACTATATGTACCATACCCCTTACCCCTCTCTTTCATTTACCACTATTTCAAACTGAATTTATTTTAACATTTGTTCCCCCTATTATTTATTTTTATTCCATATGTTCTACTCTTCTGTTGATATAGTAGCTAAAAGGAGCATCAGACATAAGGTTTTCACATTCACAGAGTCTCATTGTGAAAGCTATATCATTGTTCAATCATCATCAAGAAACATGGCTACTGGAACACAGCTCTACATTTTCAGGCAGTTCTCTCCAGCCTCTCCACTACATCTTGAACAACAAGGTGATATCTACTTAATGTTTAAGAATAACCTCCAGGATAACCTCTCGACTCTGTTTGGAATCTCTCAGCCATTGACACTTTGCCTCATTTTACTCTTCCCCCTTTTGGTCGAGAAGGTTCTCTCAGTCTCTTGATGTTAATTCTCAGCTCAATCTAGGGTTTTTCTCAATCCTTTGATGCTGAGTCTCAGCTCATTCCAGGATCTTTGTCCCACGTTGCCAGGAAGGTCCACACCCCTGGGAGTCATGTCCCATGCAGAGAGGGGGTGGGTGGTGAGACTGCTCATCATATTGGCTGGAGAGAGAGAGGCCACATCTGAGCAACAAAAGAGGCTCTCTTGGGGGTGACTCTTAGGCCTAAATTTTAAGTAGACTTGACCTATCTTTTGTGGGTTAAGTTTCATGTGAACAAACCCCAAGACTGGGGGCTCAGCCTATAGCTTTGGTTGTCCATACTGCTTGTGAGAATATCAAGAATTCAACTTGGGGAAATTGAATTTCTCCCCACTCTCACCATTCTCCGAAGGGGGCTTGCAAATACTTTTCCAGTCACTGACCAAATCATTCTGGGATTCATCGGGGGATCACTCTGGACAAACCAACAGAATCTCATGTGCTACCTGAGATTCCAAGTACTTTTGACATTCAATCAAACTATCTACATGAGTTATATTAGGAAATGCTCTAGTCAAAATCTAAATTTTGTAACAAATAAACATTTTTTGCTTTTGTCTCACACATAATGTGACATTTTAAAGTATTAGTTATCATCTATTTTCAGCACCCTGCAATAATGACAATCCTTTGTTCTTCCTCATGCAAAAACATTTTTAAAATTTGTACATCGTACATTTCACTATTATTATACACTCTAGGCATTCCTAGATTATACCATCTCGATCTTTAACATCTATCTTTCTTTCTGATTTCATTTATGTCTCCAGCTCTCCTCCCTCTATCATTCTCACATGCAACTTCATTCAGTGTTTTAACATAATTACATTACAGTTAGATAGTATTGTGCTGTCCATTTCTGAGTTTTTGTATCCAGTCCTGTTGCACAGTCCGTATCCCTTCAGCTCCAATTACCCACTAACCGTATTTCTATCTCCTGATGGTCTCTGTTACCAATGACATATTCCAAGTTTATTCACTAATGTCAGTTCATATCAGTGAGACCATACAGTATTTGTCCTT
This sequence comes from Tamandua tetradactyla, assembly GCF_023851605.1. NCBI lineage: Eukaryota > Metazoa > Chordata > Mammalia > Pilosa > Myrmecophagidae > Tamandua > Tamandua tetradactyla. The sequence continues at coordinate 134,029,584 of NC_135330.1, read as the reverse complement.
TAGTTTTTGGCTAGTCTCACTCAGCATAATGTTCTCAAGGTCCATCCATGTTGTTACATACTTCATAAGTTTATTCTGTCTTAGAGCTGCATAATATTCCATCATATGTATACACCACAGTTTGTTTAGCCAATCGTCTGTTGATGGACATTTTGGCTGTTTCCATGTCCTTGCAATTGCATATAATGCTGCTATAAACATTAGTGTGCAAATGTCCATTTGTGTCTTTGCCCTTAAGTCCTCTGAGTAGATACCTAGCAATGGTATTGCTGGGTCATATGGCAATTCTATATTCAGCTTTTTGAGGAACTGCCAAACTGCCTTCCACAATGGTTGCACCATGTGACATTCCCACCAACAGTGGATAAGTGTGCCTCTTTCTCCACATCCTCTCCAGCACTTGTCATTTTCTGTTTTGTTGATAATGGCCATTCTGGTGGGTGTGAGATGATATCTCATTGTGGTATTGATTTGCATTTCTCTAATGACCAGGGACATTGAGGATCTCTTCCTGTGCCTTTTGGCCATTTGTATTTCCTCTTCTGAGAAGTGTCTGTTCAAGTCTTTTTCCCATTTTGTAATTGGGTTGGCTGTCTTTTTGTTGTTGAGTTGAACAATCTCTTTATAAATTCTGGATACTTGACCTTTATCTGATATGTCATTTCCAAATATTGTCTCCCATTGTGTAGGCTGTCTTTCTACTTTCTTGATGAAGTTCTTTGATGCACAAAAGTGTTTAATTTTGAGGAGCTCCCATTTATTTATTTCTTTCTTCAGTGCAATTGCTTTAGGTGTAAGGTCCATAAAACTGCCTCCAATTATAAGATTCATAAGGTATCTCCCTATATTTTCCTCTAACTGTTTTATGGTCTTAGACCTAATGTTTAGATCTTTGATCCATTCTGAGTTAACTTTTGTGTAGGGTGTGAGATATGGGTATTCTTTCATTCTTTTGCATATGGATATCCAGTTCTCTAGGCACTGTTTATTGAAGAGACTGTTTGTCCCAGGTGTGTTGGCTTGACTGCCTTATCAAAGATCAAATGTCCATAGATGAGAGGGTCTATATCTGAGAACTCTATTCCATTCCATTGGTCAATATATCTATCTTTATGCCAGTACCATGCTGTTTTGACCACTGTGGCTTCATAATATGCCTTAAAGTCAGGCAGCGTGAGACCTCCAGCTTCGTTTTTTTTCCTCAAGATACTTTTGGCAATTCGGGGCACCCTGCCCTTCCAGATAAATTTGCTTATTAGTTTTTATATTTCTAAAAAGTAAGTTGTTGGGATTTTGATTGGTATTGCATTGAATCTGTAAATCAATTTAGGTAGAATTGACATCTTAACTATATTTAGTCTTCCAAGCCATGAACATGGTATGCCCTTCCATCTATTTAGGTCTTCTGTGATTTCTTTTAACAGTTTCTTGTAGTTTTCTTTGTATAGGTCTTTTGTCTCTTCAGTTAAATTTATTCCTAGGTATTTTATTCTTTTAGTTGCAATTGTAAATGGAATTCGTTTCTTGATTTCCCCCTCAGCTTGTTCATTGCTAGTTTATTGAAACACTACAGATTTTTGAATGTTGATCTTGTAACCTGCCACTTTGCTGTATTTGTTTATTAGTTCTAGTAGTTTTGCTGTGGATTTTTCAGGGGTTTTGACGTATAGTATCATATCATCTGCAAACAGTGAGAGTTTTACTTCTTCCTTTCCAATTTTGATGCCTTGTATTTCTTTTTCTTGTCTAATTTCTCTGGCTAGAACTTCCAACACAATGTTGAATAACAGTGGTGATAGTGGACATCCTTGACTTGTTCCTGATCTTAGGGGGAAAGTTTTCAATTTTTCCCCATTGAGGATGATATTAGCTGTGGGTTTTTCATATATTCCCTTTATCATTTTAAGGAGGTTCCCTTGTATTCCTCTCCTTTTAAGTGTTTTCAACAGGAAAGGATGTTGAATCTTGCCAAATGCCTTCTCTGCATCGGTTGAGATGATCATGTGATTTTTCTGCTTTGATTTGTTGATATGGTGTATTACATTAATTGATTTTCTTATGTTGAACCATTCTTGCATACCTGGGATGAATCCTACTTGGTCATGATGTATAATTCTATTAATGTGTTGCTGGATTCAATTTGCTAGAATTTTGTTGAGGATTTTTGCATCTATATTCATTAGAGAAATTGGTCTGTAGTTTTCTTTTTTTGTAATATCTTTGCCTGGTTTTGGTATGAGGGTGATGTTGGCTTCATAGAATGAATTAGGTAGCTTTCCCTCCACTTCAATTTTTTTGAAGAGTTTGAGCAGGGTTGGTAGTAATTCTTTCTGGAATGTTTGATAGAATTCACATGTGAAGACATCTGGTCCTGGACTTTTCTTTTTGGGAAGGTTTTGAATGACTGATTCAATTTCTTTACTTGTGATTGGTTTGTTGAGGTCATCTATTTCTTCTTGAGTCAAAGTTGGTTGTTCATGGCTTTCTAGGAACTTGTCCATTTCATCTACATTGTTGTATTTATTAGCATAAAGTTGTTCACAGTATCCTGTTATTACCTCCTTTATTTCTGTGAGGTCCGTGGTTTTGTCTCCTCTTCCATTTCTGATCTTATTTCTTTGCGTTCTCTCTCTTCTTCTTTTTGTCAATCTTGCTAAGGGCCCATCAATCTTATTGATTTTCTCATAGAACCAACTTCTGGTCTTATTAATTTTCTCTATTGTTTTCATGTTCTCAATTTCATTTATTTCTGCTCTAATCTTTGTTATTTCTTTCCTTTTGCTGGCTTTGGGGTGAGTTTGCTGTTCTTTCTCCAGTTCTTCCAAGTGGACAGTTAATTCCTGAATTTTTGCCTTTTCTTCTTTTTTGATATAGGCATTTAGGGCAATAAATTTCCCTCTTAGCACTGCCTTTGCTGCCTCCCATAGGTTTTAATATGTTGTGTTTTCATTTTCATTCATCTCGAGATATTTACTAATTTCTCTTGTAATTTCTTCCTTGACCCACTGGTTGTTTAAGAGTGTGTTGTTGGGCCTCCATGTACTTGTGAATTTTCTGGCACTCTGCCTATTATTGATTTCCAACTTCATTCCTTTATGATCTGAGAAAGTGTTGTGTATGATTTCAATCTTTTTAAATTTGTTGAGACTTTCTATGTGACCCAACATGTGGTCTATCTTTGAGAATGATCCATGAGCACTTGAGAAAAAGGTGTATCCTGCTGTTGTGGGGTGCAATGTCCTATAAATGTCTGTTAAGTCTAGCTCATTTATTGTAATATTCAGATTCTCTGTTTCTTTATTGATCCTCTGTCTAGATGTTCTGTCCATTGATGAGAGTGGGGAATTGAAGTCTCCAACTATTATGGTAGATGTGTCTATTTCCCTTTTCAGTAATTGCAGTGTACTCCTCACATATTTTGGGGCATTCTGATTCGGTGCATAAATATTTATGATTGTTATGTCTTCTTGTATAATTGTTTCTTTTATTAGTAGATAGTATCCTTCTTTGTCTCTTTTAACTGTTTTACATTTGAAGTCTAATTTGTTGGATATTAGTATAGCTACTCCTGCCCTTTTCTGGTTGTTATTTGCATGAAATATCTTTTTCCAACCTTTCACTTTACCTATGTTTATCTTTGGGTCTAAGATGTGTTTCCTGTAGACAGCATATAGAAGGATCCTGTTTTTTAATCCATTCTGCCAGTCTATGTCTTTTGATTGGGGAGTTCAGTCCATAAACATTTAGTGTTATTACTGTTTGGGTAGTACTTTCCTCTACCATTTTGCCTGTTGTATTTTATATATCATATCTAATTTTCTTCTTTCTACACTCTTCTCCACACCTCTCTCTTCTGTCTTTTCTTATCTGTCTCTAGTGCTCCCTTTAGTATTTCTTGCAGAGCTGGTCTCTTGGTCACAAATTCTCTCAGTGACTTTTTGTCTGAAAATATTTTAATTTCTCCCTCATTTTTGAAGGACAATTTTGCTGGATATAGAATTTTGGGTTGGCAGTTTTTCTCTTTTAGTAATTTAAATATATCATCCCACTGTCTTCTTGCCTCCATGGTTTCTGCTGAGAAATCTACACATAGTCTTATTGGGTTCCCCTTGTATGTGATGGATTGCTTTTCTCTTGCTGCTTTCAAGATCCTCTCTTTCTCTTTGACCTCTGACATTCTAACTAGTAAGTGTCTTGGAGAACGTCTATTTGGATCTATTCTCTTTGGGGTGCACTGCACTTCTTGGATCTGTAATTTTAGGTCTTTCATAAGAGTTGGGAAATTTTCAGTGATAATTTCTTCCATTAGTTTTTCTCCTCCTTTTCCCTTCTCTTCTCCTTCTGGGACACCCACAACACGTGTATTTGTGCACTTCATATTATCATTCAATTCCCTGAGCCCCTGCTCATATTTTTCCATTCTTTTCCCTATAGTTTCTGTTTCTTTTTGGATTTCAGGTGTTCTGTCCTCCAGTTCATTAATTCTAACCTCTGTCTCCTGAAATCTACCATTGTAGGTTTCTATTGTTTTTTTCATCTCTTCTACTGTATCTTTCATTCCCATAATTTCTGTGATTTGTTTTTTCAGACTTTCCATTTCTTCTTTTTGTTCATTCCTTGCCTTCTTCATGTCCTCCCTCAATTTATTGATTTGGTTTTTGAAGAGGTTTTCCATTTCTGTTCATATATTCAGAATTAGTTGTCTCAGCTCCTGTATCTCATTTGAACTATTGGTTTGTTCCTTTGACTGGGCCATATCTTCAATTTTCCTGGTGTGATTTGTTATTTTTTGCTGGCGTCTGGACATTTAATTACCTTAATTAGTTTATTCTGGAGATTGCTTTCACTTATCTTACCTAGGGTTTTATTGCTAGATGATTTGTTGTCTATCTGTTCATTGACCTTCAGTTCAGCTTTTTCTGGGCCTCTAGCTTAAGTTTTGTTTAACAGAGGGTCATTTTTCAGTTCTTGTTTTCTTGTTTTTTGTCCTGCTTGTAAGGTGCCTTTTCCCTCCCCACCCTTAGGAGGGTCTACATAGGTATTACAGACTCCAGCCGGGTTTTCCCGGACTAAGCTGGCCTCCTTTCCGGGGGAAAGAATCACCTGTGTCAGTTTTCCCTGAGTGTGAGACCCAGCAGGTTGAAAGGCTTTCCTGTGAAGTCTCTGGGCTCTGTTTTCCTTATCCTGCCCAGTATGTGGTACTTATCTGTCTGCGGGTCCCATCAGCAAAAGATGTTGTGGCTCCTTTAACTTTGGAAGGCTCTCCCTGCTGGGGGCATGGTGGAGACAGAGGAAAGGTTGTAGGCTGGTTTTAATGGCTTCAAATTGCGAAGCCCTGGGGTCTGAATTCCTTGAGAGAGAGATTCCACCTGTGTTGCATTTCATCCCTCCCGTGGGGAAGGTTCAGGCGGGAGACAGCCCTGAAAGCATCCTGTTTCTGTGTATGCTTGGGGCAGTTGCAGCCTGTGTAATCCCACCACTGAATCCAGAGGCAACCAAGCCTCCATAGAAACAGCCACAGAAGGCTCCGTTTCATCCCCTTTCCTCTTTTTTGGTTAGCCCAATAGGCGAGCTCTGCCTTGACCAGTTTCGCCTGAGCTGGGGGCCTATTTTTAGTAGTCAGAATTTGTTTATTAATGCCACTATTGGTGTTTGGTTGGACTCAGTCCCTGCTACTGTTAGAGACTCTTTCCTTTCCCTCCGGGAAGCCACCTGTGGGGGAGGGGCGCCGGGCGCTGGCCACCGGCCGCCACGGCTTGGGGAACTGCGCATGGCTTGGGGAACTCACTGTTCCAAGGACTCGCAGCCGGTCCAGCTGGTCCAGACTGGGGCATGCTATGTGTCCAGTCACTGTCGTGGCTCCGGGAGCTATTCTGTACTGTTTCTGGTTATTTAGTAGTTGCTCTGGAGGACGAACTAAAACGCGTGCACATTACTAAGCCACCATCTTGGCCCCCTCCCTGCTTACACTTTTGAAGTAGAGAAAAATGTCCAAATCAAGGCATCATCAAGGTGATGCTTTCTTCCCAAAGACTGGCTGCAGATGATCCTTGACACTTCTGACACAGGGCAAAGTACATGATAGCATCTACTGGTCTCTGCCTTCTCTTCTGGGTTTCCTGATTTCAGCATCTTATCCCCTGTGTCTTTCTCTCACTTTGTCTGAATTTCATTCTCTTAAAAAGGACTCCAGTAGGAGGATATTAAGATCCATCCTGATTGAGATGGGCCACACATTAACTAAAGTAGCCTCATCAAAAGAACCTACTTACAATGGGTTCATACCCACAGGATTGGAATATAGTTAAGAATATGTCTTTCTGGAGTACATACAGTTTCAAAACAGCACAAAAACTAAAAAGCTTTTTCTAGTCATTAGAACAAAAAGAGATGAACTAGAAAGATCAAAAGTTAAGAATATTTTGGTAAATAGTCTAGGAAGCTGGCTCTCAGGAATACCTCTCATTCCTGTATACATACCACTCCTACTGTGAGGAGGTAGAGTCTATTTCCACTCCCCTTGATTGTTGGTTTTCTCTGGGATTTGCATTAATCAATAGAATTTGGGAGAAGACAAAGAAAGGATAGAAAGCCAAAATTACTATTATTAGTGTTATTATTATTAGGGCATTATCAAGCTGGCCACAGTTTAACTATTAATAAATAACACCAGTTGCTTCTACTTGCAAGATATCTTCAAATGGGGGAATGAAACTTCTGTACCTCAGTATGATATTCTGTGAGAAAGAAGAGTAAGTATTTATCTGCTAACTCCTCCTTATCTCATGTCTTTCAGTGTTCAAAATTCACCGTATGAAGTTTTAACTTTCCAGCAGTTCTAGGCTATTATTGATCACTCTGGGAAGTTACTGGAGAGAGGTATCTTATCTGAGTCTGGAAGTGGTGAGAACTGAGAAGATTCATTGAGATGAGCTTGGGTATGCAGCTGCTCTTCCCCCTTACCCTCCAGGTACAGGGGAGGCAAGGCCATCATTTCAAGGGATTATGTGACAATTAGTGGCATTAGGACATTAGGAGACAATAGTGGCATCTGAGTCTCTCCATCAAGTGAGTATCCCAACTCAGGAGGCATGCAGGACTGAGTATTAATTAGATATTGTACAATCTATCCCTTGCACTACTCAAATCTGTTCACCTTCCCCAGTGCATCCTAATCTCACTACAATATGGAAATAAGATGGTCCCATTTCTTCACCAAGATTGAAGGTACAACTCCAATGCTTTAGGGTAGTAGCAAACTTTCAAAATGTATTGCACAGTGTTAGCAAACCAAGGCACAGTCCCTTTCCCTGCAGCTATTCCTGGCGCTATCATTATTATTGCTTCTCCAATCAATTCTAGATTCACCATTTCCCATACCTTACTACTCCTGCTGGCCAGTATTTCACTTGTTGAGTGAAATGATTATATTCCAAGGTTCTAAGGGGAATTGTCTTGTATAACATCAGGCTAAATTTGCTGCTTGGAAGCACCAAGCAATACCCCATCGAATTTCATTTGTTCAATACATATTACTTTCTCCATCCATTGTGTAAAAGCACCCCCAGCTTCTCATAATATTTGAGGTCAATTATACCAAGCAGTCTAGTAATTCTTTCATTGCCTGCCATAACCCTGCATGATGAGCCCAGTATGGGCTATTCTGGGGCCTCCATATATCTGGCAATTGGATCAGATCATATACCACCTATGAGGAACAATTGTATTTTCCACAAAGACTGTAAAACAATATCATGCATCCCACATACTCTGCTGCAATGTAACCCTGTCAGTCTTGCATTGGGATGTACAATCTAATCCTTCCCCACTTCCTTGAATCTGAGCAGGCCTTAGTGTGTGCCTTGACCATAAAGAGTTACAAAGGGGATACAATGGATTACATAATGCCTTACAGGTCCCTTGTGGGTCTCTTAGAGCACCTGCTTTTGGGATGCTCCCTCTCAGAACCCAACACCAAGCCAACGCTACATAGTAGAGTCTCAGCTGAGCTCTCAACCTTAACTAACAATCAGTGAGCTATCGGCCTTATCAAGCCTTCTACTGCCCTAAATGCAGCCCCTGATTCAGCCCCAGTATCTGACCGCAGCCAAATGAAAGCCCTCCATGGTGCCAAAGCAGGTCCTCAGATAAAAGCAGTTGCAAATAAACTATACTCTTCAAATAAAGAGTAATTTGCTGTCATGGGAGGCATGTGGGACCCGATGGGATTATCCCACATCCAGGGACTTAGCACAGCACCCTTGTCTATCACAGGCTTCTCTAACACAATAGGATATATGGATGAAGTGACTGGTAGCTTGTAATGAATACTGGAACTTCGGACTTTATTCAAATTGGCACCTTTCAGAGTCTTTTGATCAATGATGTGGGGCTATACTATGAAGTAATTTACATGCCGCATCCATAATATAAGAGGCTTGCCAAGCATAATGTCCCTTTCTTAGTGGGCAACACTTTATACTTAACTGATGCCCCAGACCTCTGGATCCCTAAAAGCCTCACTGATCTGGCAGGTCCCAGGATTTAGACACTATTTCCCTGTCATAACCTTCACTTGTTGAGGTTACACATTTAATCTCTTTTGCAGTTCTATCAATCCTATAATCAGATTTTTGGTCTGATTTTCAGCACAATCTTTCCTGTGACTGCAGATGATAAAAGTCTACTTAAAAGCTACCATAGAGGCTCTTTGGCTCTGACAACCTACCTTAAGTTGGCAATTAGCTTTAATAAGGTCTCTAAAGCCATAAAAATCATACCACATTATAAAACGTTTATCATTGACCTCATACTGATCAACTCCACTTGTTTTATACTTACACCTCAGGTGAAAACATGACTGACTATAATGTCACCGAATGCAAGAGGTTATTAACACCCTACTTATCACAAGAAGCATGGCCTTATTTCATTCAAACAACATCAAGCCTGCTCTGAAATCTCATCCTGCTGGTCTTCTTTCCAGAGACAGTCTTAAGTCAATTGTTTCAGCCCGAGTACCCTTGAAAATATGGTTTTAACTAAGGATTGCATGTTAATGCTTTGATGATAGATGAAATCCCAGGTAGCAAGAGGCAGGTTAAAATGAATGTGCAGCAAGGATGGAGAGAAAGCAAGTATAAAGTTTGTTACTGAACTGAACCCAGCTTCAGAAGATAGCATACTTGGGCATAGACTTTGAAGAAATTGCAGCTCCCACTGCTGTGGAAATGTCGGAGGCTGTGGAGTCCTTTCCTATATTTGCCCCAGGACAGGTGAGGCATCAGTGGTGTTGAGTAATAAAGGGGTGTTGGCTGTGGCCATAAATCATTACTGAGCAAGCAAAAAGGAAGGCAAGTGGGGCTTAGTAAATCTACGTGGGTACATAAAGTGAGCCAGGTAAAATAAAGTATAAAAATGAAATGTCAATTCTGAACACTGCACTTGGAAGATATTTTGGCTTTTATTGTTAGATTACTCCAGACATACCTGAACCAGTAGTAGTAATTGGTATAATTTTATTCAGCTGTTCTGGATAGTATGCATTTACATACATTTTCTTTAACCTTTACTTCAACTATACGAGTACTATTATCTCCAGTTTAGATTCACAGTAATTGAAGATAAAAGAGATAAAATAACATTTCAATGTCAGACAATTAATGTTTACAATTTCAACTTAGCTCTGCCTGAGTCTAAATTCCATGCTTTTTCAACTACACCATAACTCAAGAAAAACAAATAGCTGCTTATTTATTTGCTTTGTATATGAAAAACTCATGAATCTCTATTTTGTCCCCTTTAAAATTTGTAGATGGGGGTGCAAGCATAATTCAGTGGTAGAATTCCCTTCTGCCACACAGGAAACCCGGGTTCGATGTCCAGTCAATGCACTTGCCAAAAAACAAACAATCAAAACAAACAAACAAAAATTAAACAAATGGTGCTGCAATAATGGGATATTCACATAGACAAATAATGAAATGTGACCCCGCCACAGAGCATACCAAAAAAATTCTTATAGAGAACATATGGCATAAGTCATAACCTTATTTTACAAAAAAGGAATCTGCAGCTCAAAGAGGCCAAACACCAAACTCAATTTCACATTCCTGGAGCTCAAAATAAGGAAATGTTTCTGTTGTCAATTTGAAAATTCAGTAAGCCACCACAAGGACTCTAAGACACTGAGAAACATTTTTATAATGTGGTTCAGTTTTATATATAAGTATCACATGTTGTCAATCCTTGTTCCTCACCTCCGTCTACTATTTGCCTTTTTTTTTTCCCAGTGAAAAAGAAGACAGAGTGCTTTATGCTGTCATAATATAGACCTCATTCAAAAAGCCTTCCTTCTAATGGAAAATCACACACACACAAAAAAAAAAAAAAAAAAAAAAAAAAAAAAACAGTAATTCATAATGTCCAAGAAGAGAGAGTTTCTGTAAATTCTTTTGCATTGAATAATAAACCAGTTTTCCCTTCCTGCATTAGTAGAAAGTTCTAGATGCAATTGGGTGGTCTGTGCTTTAGAGTTTTTTGAGAGGCTGCCAAGTGTAAATGTGTGCTCCAGGGGCAGACAGACCTGGGATCTAAGCCTTGTTCAGCCATCTAACAGCTATAAGATTATGGGGAAGTTAATGACACTTTCTGACCTCTGTTTCTAATATGTAAAATGGAGCTATTGCGCATGTGAAATGAAGGAATTTAACATGTGTCAGTGCAAGGTAATGTATGCAATGGATTTATTAGGTGCCTAGATCCAGATTCCTCAGCCCCAAAAAGCTTTTCCTGTGCTTAAATTATAAAATTTTTAATTCCTATGTTATTGTTCATATATTTCAGAAAAGGTGAGGTTCTCATTCATTTCACTTTCAGCCCTCGTACATTCCCACAAAGTTGGACACTAACAAGGCTAACTCTCAGTTGCTAATTAATCTGAAAATGCTAAATACCCACATGAATTAAAGCCTTGTTTTCATCATGAGTCACTCACTTAAAAGGAAGAGCTGTTTAAGGTTGTGTAAAACATTGATTAATTATCTATCAAAAATAAGAGTCCAGGGATATTTAAACTCTTTGCATTTCAATAACAGGGTGATTAACGCAAGTCACCAAACTAAGGCATTTTATGATTGAGGAAGAGAAAAATGAGTTCTTGATGATGAGAAAAGGGTAACACGACACAGGAGAATGACCCTATTCTCTATTTTGGTAACTACATGCAAAGTGTGTTGCTGTGAAGTGAGCAAACAAAATCACATATGGGGAGAGGCAACAGCTGTCTCCATCAAGGCTCTGGCCTCCTGCTGCCCTCCATCCTAGAGGCAGACGGGGTGGTTGATCGCTGCCCACCATGCTATACTTTATTGCTTCATTGACTCTGTTGCAAATACTGACAACAGTTTACCAGCCCCAAATAAATTATTTGATTTACTCAAGTTCCTTTGCTACCATTCCAGAGTCTTGTGTGTCCTTGGTTAAATGGTGCCCTTGTAAAATTGCAAGGCAAAAAATAAACTGTTTTCCCCTTAACCAAATAGATATAGTGCTGTGATGTGAAATTACTGAAAAAAAATGTGATTTGGGGAAATTACAGTTCCTTGTTTAGTATGTATTGTGCATGCCCTACAGCCTTCCCTAACCAGTAGCTCCCAATTTCATTTAAATTGTAATGATTTCCTTTAAGGACAATTAAGTTGCCTAAGAGCAGCGCATGCATGCTAATGTGGCTGAGGCAAGGTTCAGTGTTGAAGAGAGTAATAACTGTTTATTAATATGATAATTAAGTGTAAATGCTTAGCAACCTAATGATATCTGTTAAATAACTTACATTTTGGAGTTAAATCCTGGCAAATGGAATTCTATTAAAAATAACAAAATGCAATGAATATAAAAATAAATGATGCTAATCTGCCATTAAATCACATAAATTTTCTGATTTACCTCTCATATGAAAGAAGTCCCCTCTTCTCACTTTTCTACCAAATATGAGAAACCAGTATAATTATCTGTGCCTATTTCAAAGAGTTTTTTATGCTTGTGGATGTTTTTTTGTGTGTGTGTATATATATATAATATATATATTCAGAAGGAAGGAGAAGTAACAATAAAAAAAGAAAAAAAACAAATACCATTTTAGAATATTCATTTTTAAAATGTGCTTTTAAAAACACTCATATTCTGAATTTTTAAAACTTCCTAAAATAAGAAAATAAAACTTCCAAATTTGGTATCCAAACTTTTAACACTTTTTATAGGTCCTAATTTCCATCATCCAATTGTCTTTTATCTTTCCATAGACTCTTAAGTAAATAATGAATATTTCTTATTTCCCCAGGATTATCTTTCTTTTCTATCTTTTAATTTTTTTTTTTGCTTTTTTTTAACTTTTTTATTGTATAGTATAACCTATATACAAAGCAAATAAATAAAAAAGCAATAGTTTTCAAAGCTGTCTTTAAAAAAGTGGTTCCAGGGCGGGCCGCGGTGGCTCAGCGGGCAAAGTACTTGCCTGCTATGCCGGAGGACCTCGGTTCGATTCCCGGCCCCAGCCCATGTAACGAAAACGGAGAAACAAAATACAATAAAACAAGAAAATGTTTAAAAAGATGTTTCCCTTTCTTCCTCTCTTCCTTCCTTCTATCCTTCCTTCCTTCTCTCTGTCTTTCCTTTAAAAAAAAAAAAAAAAAAAAGTGGTTCCAGGACAGATCCCAGAGTTTGTCATGGGCTACCACATGATCCTCTCAGAGTTTTCCTTCTAGCTGCTCCAGAATCTAGGAGGCTAGAGCGCTGAAATCCTTCTTTATCATCACAATCAACTTTTCTTCTTTTTTTGTGAACAATAACATGTATACCAAAAAGCTATAAAATTCAAAGCATAGTACCACAATTAGTTACAGAACATATTTCAGACTTTGACATGAATTACAATTTCACAATTTTAGGCTTTTTACCTCTAGATGCTCTAAAATACTGGAGACTAAAAGATCTCAATTTAATGATTCAGCATTCATATTCGTTTGTTAAGTCCTATCTTCTAAATTTAATTCCACCATCAGCTTTGGGCTATGATAATTCTAAATTTTTGATATTGGAAGGGTCTGACAATAATATGGGATAAGGAGATGGAACTATCTGATGTTCTGGAGAGGCTGGGCTAGGTTTCAGGGACCCATCTGGAGTTCTTAGGTTTCTGGAAAGTTCCTCTAGTGCTTGGAAACCTTGTGGAATCTTATCTATTGCCCTAGGTGTTCTTTAGGATTGGCTGGAATGGTCCTGGTTGGGGATTGGCAGGTTATGATAGGTAGCAAGGAGCCTCTCAACTCTAAAACTCTTTCTGCCACTGATACTTTATTAATTACACTTCCTTTCCTCCTTTAGGTCAGGATGTAATTGTTGATCCCACGGTACCAGGTCTGGATTCAGCCCTGGGAGTCCTCTCCTATGTTGCCAGGGATACTTTCACCCCTGGATGTCATGTCCCATGTAGAGGGGATGGCAATGATTTCACTTGCAGAGTTGGGCTTAGACTGAGGCCACATCTGAGCAACAACAGAGGTCCTCCAGAAGTAACTCTTAGGTATGCCTTAGGTAGTCTAAACTTCTCTGCTACCTACATAAGCATCACAAGAGTAAGCCTCATTATCGAGGGCAGGGCCTACTGATTTGAGTATCCCTGAAGTTTGACACAGTAGCAGGGAATTTCCTGATGATAAGGTTTAATAGTTCCATATTCTTTCTCCCCTCCCTCAGAGGACTTTGCCAATACTTTTTTATTATCTGCTTAATATACTCTAGGATGTATCCAGGCATTACAATAATCTATACAGGATTAAAGCACTGATTTCTTATTCTGTGCTTCCTGCATTTCAACTGCTCAAATGAGCTATACAGATAGGTTGAATTAGATTATGCACTACAGAAAATTTCAGTTCCAGATCAAAGAAATTTTTCTTCTATTGGTCTCAAAGAGATGTGTGGTTCTAAAATATAGACACTGTCTTCTTTCCCCTGTATTCTGAATTACTTGAACCCCAACCTGTTCATTCTTGTCTCTAAATATCAGGTTATATATATATAAAGCAGTTTCTCAAAATCCAGAAATAATAATCACTACTCCGGGCTTAATGTGTCCACTCTAAAAGCTTACGATGTAGGCCCCTGTTTTTTGTGTGTGTTTTGTTTTGTTTTTTAACATGGGCATGCACTGGGAATCGAACCTGGGTCTCCGGCATGGCAGGCAAGAACTCTACCTGCTGAGCCACCATGGCCCACTCAGCCTTTGTGTTTTTTTAATAAACATTTTCTAAATGTGACCATACCGTTGTTGATTTTTTTGTTTCTCACTTATTTTGTCTCAGCAAATGTCCCACATGTTCATTCATATCATTGTATGCCTCACGGTATCGTTCCTTTTTGTAGCAACACAACCTCCATTCATAAGTATACACCATTGTTCACCAATCTACTTCTCTGTCAGTGCATCCTTCAGCCATCTGCATTCATCGGGCATCATGCAGAGGGCCCAAAGTCCACAGTCCATCAACATTCTCATTTTTAGATAATTTCATTGTTCCCAAGAGACAGAAAACCACTAACCACACCTTCACCAAATAGGAAATCTAAACCTCCTCTTAACTGTTATACCTCACCCCATTATTTACCTCTGCTGTTGCTGTGGTAGTGCTGATGGTTTCCTTTTGAACATAGCTCATAGCATGCAATAGTAATTTTGCCCCTGTACCCTGGACTTGAACTCTCTTTATGCAAGAATCATACCTTTGAAATAATTCTTATGAGAACTCATTCACATTTCTAGTCTAAGTCAGTAGGACATGTAGGTCTATACAACACCTTTCAATCTTGCTCATCTTCAGTATGATAATATTATTTGTAGACCCACTAAAGAACCATGTTCACTCCTATCTATTCCCTTACACTGGAGTTCAACCTCATTAGCTAATGGTTCACCCATTTCCTAGCTTTTATGTACCTCTCAGTCCCCTCTAATTCTGCATTATTAGCCTCTGATTATACCCTTATGCTGGCCATAAAAATGGAATCATACACTCTGTCCTTTTGTGTCTGGCTAATTTTTCTCAGCATTATGTCCTCAACGCTCATCTGTGTTGTCATATGCTTCAGGATGTCATTTTGTCTTATTGCTGCATAATGTTCCATCATATGTATATACCTCATTTTGTTGATCCACTTGTCTGTTGATGGGCATTTGGTTTGTTTCCATCTTTTGAATAATGCTGCTATGAACATCAGTGTGCAAATGTCTGTTTGTGCCATTGCTTTCAGCTCTTCTGGGTTTGTACAAAGCAGTGCTATTGCTGGGTCATAGGGCAACTCGATATTTAGTTTCCTAAGGAACTGCCAAACAGTCTTCCATAGTGGCCGCACCATTGTACATTCCCATTAGCAGTGCATAAGTGTCTCAATTTCTCCAAATCCTCTCCAACATTTATAGTTTCCTGTTTGTTTAATAGCAGCCATTCTTATAGGTGTGAGGTGGTATCTCATTGTAGTTTTGATCTGCATTTCCCTTATAGCCAGTGAAAATGAGCATATCTTCATGGGCATTTGAGCCATCTATGTTTACTCTTCAGAAAAATGTCTATTCATATCTTTAGCCCACTTTATGATTCTATTGTTTGTTCTTCTGTTGTTGAGTTGTATGATTTCTTTGTATATATAAGAAATCAAACCTTTGTCGGATATGTGATTTCCAAATACTTTCTCCCATTGAGTTGACCGTCTCTTAACCTTTTTGACAAAGTCTTTTGTAGTGTAGAAGCATTTGATTTTGAGGAGTTCCTATTTATCTATTTTTTATTTTGTGGCTTGTGCTTTGAGGTGTAAAGTTTAGGAAGCTACCTCCTATTACTAGGTCTTGATGTTTCCCTACATTTTCTTCTAGGAGCTTTATGGTGCTAGTTCTTATATTTAGGTGTTTGATCCCCTTTGAGTCAATTTTTGTGTAGGGTGTAAGATAGGAGTCCTCTTTCATTCTCTTGATGATAGCCAGTTCTTCCATGCCCAATTATTGAAAAGACTATTTTGTCCCAGTGCAGAAGATTTGGGGGCCTTGTCAAAAATCAGTTGACCATAGATTTGGTGGTCTATTTCTGCACTCTCGATTCAATTCCATTGGTCAATGCTTCTGTCTTTGTGTCAATACCATGCTGTTTTGACCACTGTGGCTCCACAGGTTCTAAAGTCAGGGAGTGTTAATCCTCCCACTTCACTCTTCTTTTATAGGATGCTTTTAGCTATTCAGGGTCCTTTCCCTTCCAGATGAATTTGGTAGTTAGCTTTCCAAATCTTCAAAGCAGGTTATTGGAATTTTTATTGGTACTGTGTTGAATCTTTAGATCAATTTGGGGAGAACTGATATCTTAACTATATTTAACCTTCCTATCCATGAGCAGGAAATATCTTTCCATATATTCAGACCTCCTTAGATTTCTTTTAGCAATGTTACATAGTTTTCTGTGTACAAGTCCTTTACGTCCCTAGCTAACTTCATTCCTAAGTACTTCATTCTTTTAGTTGCTATTTTGAATGGAATTCTTTCCCTAGCTGACTCCTCAGCTAGCTCATTGCTTGTGCATAGAAATGTTACTGATTTTTGAACATTAATTTTAAATCCTGCCTTCTTGTTGAATTTGTTTTTAGCTCAAGTAACTTAGCTGTAGATTTCTCAGGATCTTCCAAATATAGTATCATATCATCTGCAAATAATGAGAGTTTTGCTTCTTCCTTCCCAATGCGTATGCCTTTTATTTCTTTGTCCTGCCTGATTGCTCTAGCTAGAACTTCTAGCAGAATGTTGAATAACAGTGGTGACAGTGGGTATCCTTGTCTTGTACCTGAACTTAGGGGAAACGCTTTCAGTCTCTCTCTCCATTGAGTACAATGCTGGCTATCAATTTTTCATATATTCCCTTTTTCATATTCAGGTACTTACCTTTGATTCCTAGCTTTTGGACTGTTTTTATCAGAAAAGGATGCTGAATTTTGTTGAATGCTTTTTTAGCATCAATCGAGATGATCATGTGATTTTTCCCTTTCAATTTCTTAATGTGCTGTATTACATTAATTGATTTTCTTGTGTGAAACCATCCTTACATTCCTGGTCTAAACCCCACTTGGTCATGGTGTATAATTCTTTTAATGTGCTGTTGGATGTGGTTTGCTAATATTTTATTGAGAGTGTTTGCATCTATATTCATTAGGGAGATTGCCTTAGTTTTCCTTTCTTATAGCATCTTTACCCAGTTTTGGTATTATTCTAGTTTGCTAGCTATCAAACATCACTTATTGCAGCAGGCATGCCTCCTAGCTGACTACAGATGTAATGAGCAACAGATGAGGTTCATGTATATTGGCTGATGTCTGCAGCAACATAACTAGGCACCTTCACCTGTCCAAGTTGACAACTGAATCTAACTACCACAGGTATTAAAATGATATTAGCTTCATAAAATGAGTTAGGTAGAGTTCCTTTATCCTCAATTTTTTGGAAAAGTTTAAGCAGGATTGGTGTTAGTTCTTTCTGAAATGTTTGATAAAATTCCCCTGTGAAACCATCTAGCCCAGGGCTTTTCTTTGTAGGAAAATTTTTGATGACTGATTGAATTCTTTACTTGTGATTGATTTGTTGAGCTCATCTATTTCTTCCTGAGTCAGTTTAGCTTGTTTGTGTGCCTCCAGGAATTTGTCCATTTCCTCTAAGTTGTCTAGTTTTTTGGCTTATAGTTGTTCATAGTATCCACTTATGATTTCTTTTATTTCTTCAGGCTCTGTGGTAATACACTCCTTCTCATTTCTGATTTTCTTTATTTGCATCCTCCCTCTTTTTTTCTTTGTTGGTCTTGCTAGTGGCCCATCAATTTTATTGATTTTCTCAAAGAACCGACTTTTGGTTTTATTGATTCTCTCTATTGTTCTTTTGTACTCCCATTCATTTATCTCTGCTTTAATCTTTGTTATTTCTCTTCTCCTATTTGCTTTGGGGTTAGTTTGCGGTTTTTTCTCAGGTTCCTTCAGGTTTGCTTTTAAGTCCTTGATTTTTGCTCTTTCTTGTTTTCTAATATAGACATTTAGGTCAATAAATTTCCCTCTCAGCACAACCTTTGCTGCATCCCATAAGTTCTGATAAGTTGTATTCTCAGTTTCATTCATCTCCAGATACCTACTGATTTCTCAATTTTTTATCTTTTTAAAAATCACCTTTAACTTTTAAAGTGTGTCTCCTTATTCCTTCATTATTATTGCACTGTTAGTGGCATATAGGCTTAACATTGTGAGTAGCTATCCAGTTTCCATTTAAAAGAATTGTGGCCAATGATAACTGTTGGGAAAACAAGCAGAAATTATCAATGTCCTTGCAAAATTGGTAACATGGAAGATTAGTACTGCATGTGTGAGATCACACATGCAAATCCAATGAACAAATCTGTTCTATGTTGCTTCCTTCTAGAAGCTTTCAAACTACTTCCCATGCTGAATGAGACACATCAATACCTTATCCATAGCATGATTTTGGGTCTCTATTCTGCATTCTGTGCTGAGGAAAAAAAATTTCTCATCCAAAGCCACATTCCTGAAGTCCCATTTTTCTTGCCCTCTGTCAGACTTCTCCCCCGATCATTGTTTTGCTGCCATGTGGTAAAATATGCACACATTGACTGAGGAGAGGCCTCTGGAGAAGACGAAATGTCTGTGGAAGTTCTTTCCAAAGAGACAGGGTGGCATGTACAAAATGTGTATATAGAAGGAAGGAAGATATCAAATGCTTAGGGGATTAAGCAAGAGTGAGGACTAGAAATATTCATTGGATTTAATCACAAAGAATTCTTTAACGACCTTGCAAAGGATGATATTCTTAGTATATTAGGAGCTAGGTCAGACTGAAGTGGGAATTGGATTAAATTGAATTACAAACTAATTAAAACAAAACAATAATTAATTCTGAAGAAGCATGGCTGTAAAGGGAGGGAGAAATGGAGGGAATTAGCAAGAGGAAGACTGCAGAATTGAGGTCTGCAGAATTGAGAAAGACTGTTAAAGACAGAGTATATTCTCATTTAACTATATTTAGCTGTTTAAGAAATACTCACTAGGAAAGAGAGATTGACGAGTAGCAAGAAAGGAGTGATAGGTGGTGGAAGAAGATCCCTGAACAAGTGCGAGGGGAAGCGACAATCTAAGGGCACATAGGGTGGGAATGGTCTTGCGTCCTACTGGAGCATCTCCTCCTGAAACAGAATAATAGGGATTGCCTTTGCGGTATTTGTCATTGTGAAGGCAGAAATTGCACACAAAATTGCCTTAAATTTCTCAGTGAAATAAAAGAAAAACAAAAACACTGTTATCTAACATACTCTTTACTACAAGTAGTTTTAGATTTGGTATGCTTGTTTTCAAACCACTAAGCAGTGGAGTTTTCAAAATACAGACTTACACAATATACTGTCATTATTCTTCTTTAGTCTGAAGACCTCTCAACCTTGAAGGTGGGGCTGGGCTTGTTAGTCTTTCCTCTTTCCAGCTTCTGGCTCATGTTGCTGTCTTGAGACTCTCTTTGGATCTCTAGAGTAGTACGGAAGTCTTTCCTATTTGGCCCCAGGTTCATCCCTTTGGCTTCTGGTCAAGATTATACTGACATACTGTCTACCCACTTGCAAACTTGGCTGGTATCCATAACCCTGACTGAAGAAGGCTTCTGTCTCTTGGCTAATTTTTCTATTCAGACAGGGGCATAAGTCCTGCTCCTTCCATTAAATCATCCTACATATTCTGTTTTCTTCCTTTTTTTTTTTTTTTTTGCCTGACTTTAGCACTTTGTGCCTTGCCTTTTATAAAATGCAGCAAAGAGGGAAAATGCAAATAGGGAAAAGAGACCGCTTACACTAGAAATGCCAATTAGCTATTTATGCTGAGGAGTTTTGGGGAATGTATCATAGCTTGAACTTTTCATTAATATTCCAAAAGCTTGGAAGTCTTTGGTCATCTTACGTAGGTCTCCTAAACAAAGAGAAAAAAATGGGAGCTAAGGAGACAGAACTCTAAAAAAGAGCATAATAGTTTGACTGAGTTGAAGTTTTAAATGACTTCCTATTTGATTTTATAATTGGGTAGAATTTGTGTGTAAGAGCCATCCATGTGGAAGTAATAAAAATAATATTCTCCAACAAAATGTTTCCAAAGAGAGTCATGGAGGGGGGGTCAAACTCAGCTCCAGCAAAGCTGAAAAATGAAGAGGTCTGAATGGAGATACAGCATGTCATCAAAAACTTTCTTTGTGAGCCTACCGAATGAATACTTGTGCAAATTTTGGGAGGGTTAGGTAAATGAATATTTACAGGTGAGTTTACTAAAGAATTTTAAGTGCCCACAAGAAATCTACCCTCATGGTCAGATGCTCATGTTACATTTATTTTATTTTTGCTTAATCAGATTTATTACTACAACTTTGTGTGAGAGTGCTTATTTAAAAATTGCATGAATACTGCCCAGACCAATTGAGGTAAATTGTTTTTAGGTGGACCAAACTTCAAGAAGGTCATAAGACTAAATCAGTGAGTCCAGGATGGAACTCTTGGAGAGTCTACTATGAAAAGGTAAGGAGGCAGTGCTCCAATTAAGTTTTGGACCATAACCATCCCAACTTCAAAGGAAGAAAAACTTTTGGCAAAGCAGTAAAATTTCCAAATCAGACAATTCCCTGTATTAACACATTTCCTTCATCCTATTCACAACTGCATTTAGACAGAAAGTGTTTCTCAGTATTCCACTGCAAAAGATGAAGAAGTGAAGAGACTATAGAGGAGTAGGCAGACTTTAGGAATCAAAGATTTAAGGAATCCCACTGGCACCCTTCACTAAAAGCATCCAGACACAGCATTCATTTCCAGACTTGAGCACTTCAGGACAGCATGCCAGAGGAGGCGCCAACCTGGGCTTTGCCTGTGAACTTCTATCATCAGAGGAATGGTCTACCCCTCCCAAGGACTCATTTGGATAATTCTCTAAGCATAGGAAGATGAGTCAAGTCATGAGTAGCCAAAAAGTTCACTATGTTGCCCATATCTTCCTTAAACATATTTTAAAAGTCTTAACCTATTCCCATAGCCCTAGCTCATACCTGTCATAGTATCTGAACCCATCACAGTAAAACTAGAAATTGATAATGAAAAGCCAAACAAAACAAAACAACTAACCACTTAGAAATTTAATAGCACTTCTTTTATAAATTTGGGATGAAAAACTAATTGAAAAATTAAACTACAGAAGTGCATTACAAGTAGACGACAGCAGAAATGAGAGCTAATCTGTCCTTCAAAATCCCAGAGAGGCACTGAGCAAGAAAGCTGCACTGGCACAGAGGGCCAGAGTGAGAAGCAGTGCTGAAAAGTGAAGGATTAATTGAAGTTCTATAAAAGGACAAACTGTGCACAATACATGTCACCACCCCACCACTATATGCACACAGAGAGTATAACTTCTGAGAAAGGACAAGTAGCTCTTTTCTAAAGAAATTGAAATAAGGATAAGGTGAGAGTAAAGTTTTCTCACAGTGTTGAAGCCACAGAGGAATAACTTCCCTCTTCTAGGGATTTCAGAGTCCCCAGCTTGACAGCTGCCTTTCTGTTTATCCTAAAATAACAACTGCCAGTCACCCCCAACTTTTCCCAACACATGAAGTTCCCATCAGGCTAGTTAGTCAAGAAAGCAGAGAATTCATTCTTGTCTATATACTAGAAGACAGAACTCATGTCACCTTCCCAGGGCTAAATTATGAACTAGAAATGGACAACTAGAGATCATCAGATACATACATAAAGAAAACCATGAGCATGAAAGATAATGACCAAATCGACAAAGGATAAGCTGATTCCTAGGGAAATACGTAATTCAAAAAAGGATATTGCAAATATCTAATTAGTATAGCCAAGGAGCAGAAGGAAAATATCTTTCACAGAAGAATAGAGTTCTGCAGGGAATAAAAGGGGAAAATATCAGAAAACAAACTATATGAAAATATATTTATTATTTCACCCATTCAGCAATTACACACGGGATGTCTGCTCTGTGCCTGTGTGGTAGGTACCTCCTCCCCATGCTCTCTTGCACACGAAATTGTTTGGATGAAGACCATGCCAAAAATTCAGGCTTAAATGCTATTATCACTTAGAGATTAAATACATTTTCTAAAATATCTATTAATGTGCAAATAACAAAAATCAAAATTTTAGTTGAGAAAAGCTGGGCACTGGAGGGAGAGAATAGAGAAAAAACCTATGGAAAAATGATAGAACCACAATAAAGAAGGATAATGGGCACTAAAGAAATTTGCTTAATCCAAGCCACTTGTAACCCAGCTGAGAGTAAGTCCCCTGGCCGGAGCAAGCTTTCCGGCAGATTCCCCCACACCTCGAGAGGGTGTTCTAAATACTTCACCCAGACCAGCATCCCCTAGTTGTAGCAAAATCAGAATCTCCAGGGGCAGGAGCCTAGTAAAAGCCTAGGGTCCAATCACAACCTGGTGGAAGGAAAGGAGAGAGGGTAGACAGGCAGACCCTCAAAATCCATAAAATTCAGCTCCAGGGACCCTGAACCCTCTGGCTTGCCAGCCTCAGGCATCCATGCCCTTTCAATGTGGTAAGTCAACTCCTCTGTTTCTGGATTTTTCTGCCCCTCCCTTAGAATATTATACACTTCCCTAAATTTGAAATTCAAGCTGTACCAAAGGAAGGACCTTGTTGGTGAGACCTTGGAGAGCTCACTTTGCTGTTCTAACCATCAGTCTCATGTTTAAAATGGGAACATCAATACCTATCATATAGTGATACTGTGAATATTTAATAAAATGACAATATGAGGAGTACCAGACAAAGTGCCTTATGGCACACTGGGCACTCATTAAGATGCGGTTATTCATATTTGTGTTTTTGTAGCTCCTATTATCAATATTGTAGTCATTTTAGTGATTTTTTGCGGGGAGAGGTGGGACTCCGCCGAGTCCGGTCCCGCTAGGCTAGCGAGGGTGCACTCTTCCTGCCAAGGGGGCTCAGGGAGTAGAACCGCCAGGCGCAGAGGGGGCTCGAGTCGAGGGTCTGGGTCGGAGGCACGCGCGCAGGGGACCACTGCAGGTCTGAAGGACTGGAGGCCGAGTCAATTAAAGCATGAAGCGAGGTAACTTTATTGTTGGCAGACGCTTATGCCAGGGCCGCCAGTAGCTAAAGACCACGAGGCTCGATGAGCCCCGGATTATATACAGTTTGAGGAGAGGCGGAGTTAGGGCGTGGACTCCAGGGGAGGGTAGCCAATCACACAGGGAGGACGGATGAGTGACTGTGACGTCTGTAGGCACCATAGAGATGCTGTTCCTGAGTGTACTTGTAGCAGTGGATGTTGGGCAGGTGGAGGACTAAGGAGAAGGCCAATAGGGTTAAAGAGACAAGGCTGCATCATCACTAGTCGCTGGTGAGGCTTGTAATTCAGAGGTCTAGAAGAACCAGACGTGCCAAAATGGAGAGGGAGGGAGAGAAAAAGACTAAGCTACCAGGCCAAGAATAAAATTATGCCACAATTTTTCCCTACTAACATTTTTCACTTTACCTTTTTTTCTGAGAATGTTTACTATTTAAATAGTGGCAAAACTGACTACTACAGCTGTTTCAATATTTCTTTAAGGACTCTCTCTTTACTCAATTCTCAATGTATCTAAATCTTCTAGGGCAAAATGCTCAAGTTAAAATAATGCATGATCATAATTAATAAGGAAAATTTTCTTTTAACAATGGAAGAAATTGTAAAGGCAACAGTTGACAAAATTTTGTAATCACTAGAATCACCTAGAACCCTCGTCACAGAATGCAGGCTCCGCCAACAGTCTCAGATTTGATTGTTGGAGTAATTCACACAGAACCCACAGCTCCCCAATTCTATACTTGCAGGATCAGTTTTTGTGTATGAATTGTTGAAAAATTAAAATATCTTATGTCTCTGAGTCAGCTATTTCTGGCTGAGCCATTTATTACATTTTAAACTATTAATAGAGTTTAATATCCCCATCTTTACTTCTGTCTTTAATTCAAAAGGAAGAGAGTTCTGCTGTAGGGGAGTCAATTAAACCACTCATTACTATGAATATGATGAAGGCTGAATAAGGTACTTGCCGGCAGATTTAAAGAGAAAACTTAGCAGAGTATTTACGTTGCTTTCAACTTCACAGATACAAACTGAGCATCAATCCACAATTCAGGTGTATTTGATTAGTGCTAATGCTTTATCTGTGATAGTTCAATACACAAAAACGGGCTGGAATAAACTGATGGGCAAAAAAAAAAAGTTGAATTCAGTCAAACCGTCCTTTTTGGTTCTTTGGGGATGCATAAAAACAGAGTCATTGGTTTTACTTTTCAGCTGGTTGTTTTGCTACCCAGATGTCGTTAGTTCATTTGTTGATTCAGTAAATGGCTTCTAAGCACCTACTAAGTGCCAGGGAACATATACTAGATTAATTTATCTTACTTTTACATGAATGCTTTTAGTGAACCCTTACACAGAGTTCAATATTGGCATGAACCAAGAAAATGCCATTGATATTTACAGTGGCTTGAAACTATTTCTACCCCCAGAAAAACATGTGCTTAAATCTAATCCATTTCAGTGTGTATGAACCTATGATCCGGCAGACGTTTTGATGAAGCTGTGGTTAAGGTGTGACCCACCCCATCAGGATGGGTCTTAACCCTCTTAATGGAGTTCTTCATAAGAAAATGAAATTCAGACAGAGAAAGGGAAAAGCACACAAGCAAAAACTGGAAAGCAATGAAACCTGGAGGAGACCAGCAGATGCCACCGTGTGCCTTGCCCTGTGACAGAGTTGCCAAAGATCACGGACAACTGGTCTTTAGGAGGAAAGCATTGCCTTGATGATGCCTTGGTTTGCAAGTTTCCCAGCCTCAAAAACTGTAAGCAAATAAATTCCCATTGTTTAAACTGGCCCCATTCATATTATCTGTTTTGAACAGTTTAGGCAACTAAACCATATTACAAGGCAAAATAAGATAGGACTATTTCCATTTGAAACCTATTTAAAATTCTCTTTGTGGGCCTGTCCCCAGGAAAAGCACATGAGTAGACAGGTGCTAGAGTTTTGCATTTATGAATCTCAGCCAGTTGCATGCAGATTATCAGATTATCAACACAAATGATTTCAGTCTAACCTAGAGTTTGATTTGTTTATCAAAGGATTCCTTCTGTTTTAAAGCCTCAGAAATTTTTTAGTTCTCCACGGGTCTTCTCATAGAGGGCTCCAGGAAAAAAAAAGAAGTCTTCTCAAACTGGTCCATTATAATTACTTACCAAAAGCAAAAAGCTTACAAAAAGCAAATATCTTTAACCAAGTAAAAATATTTCTTTCCTCTTTTTCAATATAAATGTCTGAAAATATTCGGGTAATAAGATTTAAATATGGCAAAATATGATAACTACAAAGTCAATACTAAGTAATATAGTAAGTAAAATTATATTTGCTTGGTAAATTTGTTGCCCAACTAATACATTTGAAGAGATTTAGCATTCGGATTTTCAAAAATTTTTCATACTGGATTAGCTATAAAATATGTGGACATTTCTTTTAAAAATTCAACACTATGCCTCTCTGTCAGAAACATTTTACCATTATTTCTACAGGAATATCAAGTTTGATTTATATCATTTTGACTTAAAATGCCTCTTATGGGTCTGTAACCCACCTTAAGTGTCAGGACAATTCTTACTTCACTACTTTTTTTTGCAAATCCAACTCAGCTCGACATTTTTCAAGGATATCAACATTATAAGAACTACATCATCTGAGGAAAACAGAAATGGAACTTTGAAATGACCTGGAAAGATTAAAATGCCTCTCTGAATACAATGAAGTGTAGGTAATAAAACTGGTGGAAAAAAATAAAGCTGATCAGATATATAGATAGCAATCTGTTAATGGAAAAAACAAATAAGTTTGAGAAAGATCTAGGAGAGATAACGGAAAATAGAGTGACTAAGACCTTCCAGAGAGAAAGCCACTTTGATGACATGTTGATTCTAGTAATTAGAAATTTTGATACTAAAAAAAAGCAATCAGATATAAACAAGGAAATGACGGCAGCTTGAGGGTATGCCTCTTTTGCAGAATGAATACTGTGACCCCAAAAGGTCACTGTCTTGATTATAAAACAGTCTAGGTAACCACCCTATTTCAGTGACTCTATGATTAAAATGTGAAAGTATTCGTGGAAAGAGTTAATGAGGAGCAAATAAAAATTTTACAGAGACCCAAATGAATGAGAACTGTTTCACAAGGAGAAATTCCTCAAACCAGGAGAATAAATGCTGGAAAAGCATAGCAAAACCACTGTCATATGTACAGCGCTTTACAAAAAGCTGTACTTTATTCAACCTTTTGCATGTGATCCCCATATCAACTGGTAAGAGAGATGAAAAAGATATCCCTTCCATGGATAAGAATGCTAAGACTCACAGAGGCTAAATTTTCCACACTGTCTTTGTTTTTCTCTGATTCACCAGAGAAAAGTGTTCTTGTTTTTTGTTTACTTTGACTCCTTCTGCTATGCTTGTTTGTTTTGTTCTGTGTTTTGTGCTTTTTTGATGCCAGAAGACAATATGCAGCATGATGAATACATTCTCTGGGATTTCTTATGCCTTCCTTCCAGAAAACAAAACTAATGGAGATAACCTAATCAGATAATCAGGATTAAAGCATGGCCTTTCTAGGGCACTTAATCCTTTCAAACCAGCATAGATGGTATACAAAATGAGCATGCCAGTAACAGCAATTGCTAGAGAATGCAGTTTGGGGGATGACAGCCTAATGGGCCTGCTATTCCCCTTCCCCACAGTCTTGGCACAGTGCCCTTGAGAATAGATTTGAGTCTGAAGAGCAGAGGTTTTATTCACACTGCTACCTCTCTCCTCCCTAGTTAGGGAGGGAAGGAATAGAGATCCCTGTACTTAAGAACTTGGATTGGTGAACTCAACTGAGCCAAAGGTAAGGGTAAGATAAGTGGTCAGGGTCTTCTCACTAATTAATATCCTTCCATGTCAGGCATGGGACTAGATTCAGCTGTGAGAGAATACAGGTAAAGGTGCCTTAAATATGACAGAAGTTTAAATTCTTTATCACTAAATCCTGTAGGTAGTACAGTGTTGGTAGGACATCTCCAGGATCCTGAGAGAGCCAATACTTTCTAAATTGAATCTCTGTCATCCTTTACACCCAATTTCTGCCAAGCTCATGTTTCAAGAAAACTGCTCCATCTTCAGCCATTGCAATCACCAGCCAAGAAAAATGAGAAAAGAAGAGAAGGTTAGGTACTCTTTCCTCAAAGACACCTACCTAAAAAAAATGCACAGATTATTTTATTCTACAGTCCATTGGCCAGAACTAAGTCACTTTCAACACTTATTTTTATCTTTATCCTGTTTGCCTCTGCTCCAGCTAATATTTGTATTTCTGTTATTAAGAAAGAAAGCGGACAGTGCAATATTGGCTGTAGCAGAATTCTTGCCTGCCATGCCAGAGACCTAGGCTTGATTCCTAGAGCCTGCCCATGTCAGAGAAAAAAAAAAGAAAAGGAGAATAAATAATGGGACAGCCAGTAGTTTCTACCACACTCATCAGAAACTTC
Organism: Tamandua tetradactyla; assembly: GCF_023851605.1. Classification (NCBI taxonomy): domain Eukaryota; kingdom Metazoa; phylum Chordata; class Mammalia; order Pilosa; family Myrmecophagidae; genus Tamandua; species Tamandua tetradactyla. The sequence continues at coordinate 134,001,865 of NC_135330.1, read as the reverse complement.
TTACATACCAGCATGTGTCTGGAAGGATTGGGAATATATATGTTATAGGTTTTATTTCTCTCTGTGGTCAATAATTTTCCAACTGTCTGATAGGACGTTTTTTACCCTTGATTAGTTACCTAAATTCCAAATCAATTCAATACTATTCAAAATATGTATTTGGAAACATTTTGAGATGTGTAAATTGTAGTCAAAATATACAGGAAAAACAACACATTTTTACTAAGTTGGCTTCATAACTGTACCTCACAAATTGATGCAGAAAATAATGGTTATAATGGCCTTTTTAGGCCAATTTTTCCTTTAAGTGAAGTAAATAAACTCAACCCTCTTGCTTTCATGAAAACAACAAACCAAGTGCTAGTGAGAATAAGAACCCTCATATCAAAGATAAACTTCTGACCAATATTACCAGTCAATGCATGTTATTTAGAAACAGCTATGGTTTAATGAAATCTAAGGCTCAATGACTAATGTTGCTTGCAATCCATTTCACCAAACTAAGTATATTCATAATAGCAAAATATAGACTTTTCACCCAAATAATATTTTATTAATGCTATTATGATTTCCTTGAGATTTACTTTTCTCCACAAAATTAAGAATACCATATTTAAAAAGGTACCTGATATATAAGATTCCACAAGCATTCCAGGCACCAGAGTAATTTTCCAGAAACCTACAACCTCTACATGGGTCCTTAGTCCAGATAAGCCCTGAAACCTAGCCCAGTCGCTCCAGAATGTCAGATAGTTCCATCTTCCTACCCCATATTAGTGACAGACCCTTTCAATATCAAAAATTTAGAATTGCCATAGCCCAAACAACACCAAAGAGAGGTATGGAAAGATCAAAGGTGATGGTGGAGTTATACATAGAAGATAGGACTTAATAAATGAATATGAATGCCAAATCATTAAATTGATATCTCTTTTAGTCTCCAGTATTTTAGAGCACCTAGAGGTAGAAACCTAAAATTGGGAAATTGTAACTCATGTCAAAGTCTGAAATATGTTCTACAACTAATTGTGGTGCTGTGCTTTGAAATTTATAGCTTTTTTGTATATACGATATTGTTCAAAAAAAAGTTGATTGTGATGATAAAAAAAGTATTTAAGCCCTCTAGCCTCCTAGATTCTGGAGCAGCTAGAAGGAAAAATAGGAGAGGATTGTATGGTGGCCCATGAGAAACCCTGGGATCTATTCTGTAACCACTTTTTGAAGAGTGCTTTGAAAACTATTGCTTTTTTATTTCTTTGCTTTGTGTATATGTTATACTGTACAATAAAAAAAGTTAAAAAAAAAAAAAAAAAGGTGCCGAATTTTGGTGGTATATAACCAAGGTAAGCCTTCAGAAAGATCAGAGATTTGGACACTGCACCTGATTGAATTATTCAAAAGTGTTATGGCTAAATATATTAAATAGTTTGGAAGATGTTAAATAATATTTCCTTTAGACAGAGAAATCAAGCAAATGATTTGTACTCAAACTACTTTTCCACCTTCTTACTCTGAATGAATGAATTTTCATTTCATTTCTCGTCACTTAAATCTAACTCCCCATTGTATATGGTCTTTGCTACTAGATAGGAATGATATAGTCTAAGAAGGCATAGTCAATAAACCTATCACTATCAAATTATACAAAGTTAGTATGTACTTAAAAGCAAAAAAAAAAGCTATATATCAACAAAGAGCATGTTATAAATCGTTGTGCTTTCACTTTGGTTTGATTACTACTACCATAGCTACAGTGGGATTTCCATAGTTAATGGAGTTCCTAGAACATGTGGAAACATTTAAAATTCTACTCAAGCAATATTGGACATCAGTGTCCCAAGCATTAGATGAGCTTGTTGAGAATTGTGGAGTGCTGGGGAAGGTGCAAGCAGGATGGTTATCAGGCTGATGGAAAAGACATGGTATAGCCATTTACTTCTTGCTGGAAAAGCAGTTTGATGGCACAATTGTCCACTTGGAGTGAACACCTTATATAAAACATCATCTGGGTCAGGAAAGACACTGGAAAAATTGAGATAGCTGCAAAGACTGGATGCACAAGTATATCGAAGAAGACTAGAAACAGAGGCCAAATAATTTGACCAGATCCATCTGATCTTAGAAATGATCAGTAACAGGTTTTCTATGATCGCAGTAGCAAGTTCATTATCCAGGATTCATATAGCTATGGAGGGCAAAACCCCAATATTAAAGAAGTGAGGGGCAGGGTAAAGCATCAGCCAGGCACCAAACTTTATGACTGATATCCTGCCTTGGAGTGAAACTAGAATTCTAAGACACAGTTAAGTTCCACATACAAAACCATCACAATGAGGGAAGTAGAAAAAAATGTGACTTGGAAGCAAAGAGACTCCTACATATTCATCTGTGAAGTTCTAGGTGTGAGCCAAGGAGACACAAGAATCGGTGAGGAAAACTATCAGTCAAGATTGTGTAGGTTGAGCTGCAGTTGTTCCAGATAGAGGAGGCTTAGGAGGTGGAAATAAGGTAGAAAGCTGAAATGCAGGTGAAGAGGCATTTCATTACTCCACATTCATTTTTGCTAGAATACAGATAGCCAATGCAGGGGGGAAAAAACTGGAAAAAATAGAAATTGAGGACATTTTTTGATTTACTAGAAATACTAAAGGGAAATATTATGCAGTATGGTCATTTTAAACAAAGGACTTTCAACTCAGTTATATAGAATTTGAGATACATTTAAACCGAGAGTAAGGACCTAAAAGTGCACTAGCCAAAAAGGAAATTATGACATATTTGTAGTTAGTACAGACTTAGATGGGAAATGCTAATTGTGATTTAAAGGAGATTTAGGGGAAAAAGGAAACTGCAAAATGTCCATGTCAGCAAATTCAGGACTTTCTCCAACATTTTAGTTACAATTAGAAGCAAGGCTGATAAAGGAATAATGTAAAGAGATACAAGAATAGTTTGTTCATAGGCAATAGCTGGCCTAGAGCTACTTATCAACTATTGGTTTTATATTCATATTCATTAGAATTTAGCCATGTAAATATCTTTTTCTACACCAATAAGAAGGTTAATCTTCAATATTTATCATTAATATTCAGCCTTGCTCTTCTCCTTTAGCTACATTCAGGCTTTCTGAGCTGAGGAAATCTCAGCTTTACAGTCATTAGTGATCATTATCCTTAAATGAAAATGTACTGGAAATAACTTTTATATCGTTCCTGGTGGGTAATTTAAAGGAGAAAATGGGAATATTAATGTTGAAAAAGTACAGTGTAATAGCCACAAAGCCTGCTGAAGAGAATATCAAGCTACAGGGATCACTAAGGAAAGAGGTGTCCTTGTCTGATGCTTCATGTAAGATATGTACTATTCCATTGCCCTTAACAAAAAAAACTAGTATCTGTCTTTCAAAGCAAAGTAAAGGAGTGCCAACCCATCTGCCTTAACACCAAAGTGCTGGATGCTCTTTACGCCCAGTGACTTAAAATATCAGACTTCCGTAATTGCCAGATTAATTTATTTACTCAAACTTGAATCCTCCATCTTTTAATTTAAAGCTTAATAGAAATTTTAACTCTCAGTTTGACCAAGCATTCATATGCATGAAATCCTGCTTGCTAGTTGATGCACTTACTCCTCAATGGAAACAGAGTGCTCAATGTTACTGTAACTTTGTGATACCCCTCAAACCTCAGCTCAACAGCAAATGGGATTTTAGCTAATCTAGAGCAAACACTGGAAACAACATAGTGACCAGGCCTGAAGAACAGAGCAAGAAAAGGCATTCACCACTCTGTTGCACATAAACTCAGATTGCACAGCACCAACTGAGATCATGCTACGTGCCAATCCAAGCTGCCAGGTCAGCTCAGCAACACTCCCTCTCTCACTGGCGCTGACATTCCACCGAATCATTCAGCACTCCAGCATTTAACATTCGTGGGTGGATTCCACCCATATCTCTCATCTCTGCAATTCCTGACCCTTGTATACCCTCTACTTACCATGTCTCCCATTCTCTTATTCATATATGGCTTTCTATTCTCCTACCTCATTGTATAATCCAGCTTCATTCCATTTAAAAAGCAACTTCCCTTGCTCTCAGCCCCTCTATAGAACTTTCTATGCTCTAACTGAAACCTGTATTACTCCGAGAAATGACTGCTTTTGCTGCAGTCTCTATGGGTGGAAACTGGTCATTCTCTCTCACCTCACACCACTGACCATGAAGCCAGCAGGTAGTCAGCATTCTTCTAACTATGCTTTCCAAAGCCTGTTGATCACTCTCTCACCCTCACAGATGCCTCCCCTCCTTTCAAATTCACATCTTGTCGCTGCCTTTATCATTAATAAATTGATGGGGCAAAACCCATATTCATGGACTGTTAACCTGAACTCCAGCCTCTTTCACCATCCCCAGTTCTGCCCTAAAACTGACCATTTTGCACATATTTTTGCATAATCCATCAAATGACCGAGTCTGAGCTTTTTTTTATTTTCTTCGTTCAGTGACCTCTATCAGCACTCAATTTCAGCAGCTCACTCCCATGAGTACACCTTAAATTTTATCACTCAAAACTGCTGCAGTTAAAACACCCTGCACATCGTTATCCTAATTTCTTACCACAAACTGTCTATCCTTTCACGACCTTATTTTTTTTGTAGCATGCCTGCTACATACTAGATCGTTTAAAATATTTTATTTTACAATGAGAAAAAGGAGATAAGAAAATTATCTAAAACTTTCAGGAGAATATAAATGCAGCGTAATATTCTTGAAGTTAGAGAGAGAGGGACCTAAGATATAAACAATTAAATTTTCAAAAAGACTTAATAGAGAAGAATAAAATGCCAAAAATATAATTACTTATAATGTCTAATAAAATAAAAATATCACTGCTAGGATTAATCAAGTAAAGCACTGAGAAAGCACGGTTGAAAGAAGATATAGTGCGTAGCGATAGTGGCTCAGTGGCAGAGTTCTCACCTGCCATGCCTAAGACCCAGGTTCGATTCCCAGTGCCTGTCCATGCAAAAAAAAAGACATAATCACACCAAAAAAAGAGTTTTAAAATTAAAATAAGAGAATGCCATAAAACATATACCAATAAATCAAAACTTCAGGCAAAACGGGCAATTGCTTAAAGAATAGAGTTCACCAAAACTGACTCAGGAAGTCAAAGAGAACACAACTAACTCAATAAGTATTATTGAAATTGAATCAATAACTAGAAATATATACCCTAGTCACAAATAAAACTCACTAGGGCGAGATAGTATTTGTTCCTCTATCACGTTGCTGATTTTCAAAATTTAAAATAATATTTCCAAAATAAAATTTGAGGGTTCTATGTTTAGAATATGGTTTTACTTTTCAGTGGGAAATGCCTCAGGGAAAATTAAATCCCCATGGGCCGCAAATGAAGGGCAAAATTAGGTTGGTGAATTGCATGCTCATGAGATGCCAGTCTCTATAACTGTTCCAGTTACTGTGACTGCAAAACAAACTACCCCAGAACTCAGTGGCTTAAAACAACAGCAACATATATTTTGCCCATATATCTGCTACCTGGGAGGAATGTCAAAGAAGTTGCAGGCATTTTTCAAAAGCATCACAGTGACAAATGAGCTGAGTTTTTAAAGGACATAAAGGGATGGAATAAGATGGAGAGTTAGAACTGAGAATTCCCCCAAAGAGACTGAGAAACTAAAAGCATTTAATCCTCAATGAAAGAGTATCTTAAGGAAAGCCAACACATCGGCAGAGAAAGAACACAAGAAACATGTCTGCCTTAGCCAGTATTCTACATTCAAAAACAAGTCACTTTTCTGCCTTCATGACTTCATAACCATTGATCCAACTCTAATAAGTGTTTGGAGTTTGAATCTTGGTGACCTGATTTCACAGTCTAAAATTGCCAAACATACCAAAAAGTTTACCTTGATGGAAATAAGCAGTTATCCCCAAATTTTCCAAAGAAAGAAATAAGTCATTTTTTGTGACTAATATTACACTGATATCAGTGGCAAAGTTTTCTACATGATTTTCTTTCTTCCCTTCCTTCTTATGAACAGAAACTCAAATATGTTGTAGGAAAAAAAGTGCCAAGACATTCTCCAGGCCCCCTTGTAGGTGGCAGTGGACATGTGACTATTTTGGTTTAAGCAGAGGTTATTGAATCAGGATTCTGAGAAGTCTGGAAAGACTTCTTAAAATAGGGCAGACTCAGCTGCACATGCTCTTTTCCCCTTTTCCCTTTTTCTTCTCCCTGTCTGGTCTCCAGATTTCATGACTAGGACTCTCAAAATCATTTTGGGGGCTGAAGGTAAAGTTTGTAATCCATCTACATTATAATATTTCATTTCCTTTTTCTAAGCAATAAGGATTTAGTGTCTTCTCTCCTCTTCTAACTGTTTTCTTTCTTTTCTCTTGTGTTTAGCACCATATAAGAGAAAAGCAGACAAAAAGCCTTGCAGAAGGGATTTCAGCATGCTCTAAGATGTCATCGATGCTTAGGCACCACCTACTTACCAGGCATGCAGACTTTGAAAGGTGGCTTTTATTCAATTACAACATGGCATTTACACTCCCAGCCATCACAATCACATTCCACAAGATAAAAAGGGGAAGGAGGAAGTGTAAAAAATGAGATGGCAGCTAAATCTTTCTCTTTTAATCCAAGGATAAACAGCTTCCCTGATAACCCTACTCAGTATAGCTCCATTTCCAATTCATTGACCTGAAACGTGTCACTCAGGTCACATCAAGATTGGCAGCACAATGTGAAATCGAGTGTCTAGCTGGGCACTTCACTCTCTCAAACAGAATTGGGTTTCTGTTAATAAGAAAAGGATAAAACAAATATTGAACAGGCAACTAGTGCTTTATAGCGTATGTCCCCTCTTTCCCTAATATTCTGTTCTTCTATATGTTTGTTTATTGACAGGTAGAAATCAAAGTCACTGGATTAATGTTTATTTAGCCCAAATTAGTCAAATGGATGTCATTTTAAAGGTAAGAAAATAATTTAAAAACGGACTTTTGATAATCATTTTAATTATTGTCATCTACAGACTATCAGGCCAGTCTTTGAAAAGGATCTCATCAGTGTGAATAGCAGAATTCAACTTATTATACTTACTTAGCATTAAATAACTCTTCTGCCACAATTCAGTAAAAGAAAACTCAGACATCTGTGTCTAACTTTTCAGTAAAAACTTTTGAATACGCTCATATTCATAACACAAATGTCCTTATTATATTTTCTTCAGGCATTTAGCCATTTTGTTATATCTTACAACAGCAATAATTCTTTATTCTATTTTTAAAAAAATGGAATTTTACAAGCAGGACAAACAGTTCCATAAATTAAGAGAAATACCTGCCTATGCTGAAACAACACATTTCTTTCTTATTCACACTTTACTAATGTATTTGTCTTGGAATCACACTCTCATTTTTCTTAAATTTACAGCTTCTTTTTATGAGTTGAAAATCCAGTAAAAAATTGGTTAGCACCTAGAATATCAAGAAGCAAGGCATTTATAAGTAAAGCACATATTTCAGATATAAATGTTTTCACAAAATATATATCTCATTCTAAAATATCTCTGAACGTATTTAATAGTTAGCCATATTTTTCTCCCAACACAAATTCCAGGCTCTTGTGTGTATGTGTGCATGAGTGTACACACATATGAGCCACATGTGCAATTTTGAGTTTTTTTGTTTTCCACATACAAAATTATTTCATTGCCACATTATACTCTTTTCCCTTAAGAGAAAATCTACAAGTATGAATCAAAATCTATGCATGGCTTAAATGTTGAAGGAAACTAATTTGCAGAAACAATTGTATAATACCTATAACTTACACGTATTATAGTTTACATTTTGTGCTGGTCTGAAAGTATCATATACCCCCAGAAAATTCTGATCCAATCTTGTGGAACAGCCATTTCTTTTAATCCTGATTCAATACTGTAGGTTGGAATCTTTGATTAGATCATCTCCATAGAGATGTGGCCCACCCAATTGTGGGTATAACTTTTTGATAAGAGGGAGATGTGACACCCCTTCAAGGTGGGTCTTGATTAGTTTAATAGAGACCTTTAAAAGAGGAAACATTTTGGAAAGAGTTCAGAAATGAGAAAAGCATCAGACCCAATAGAAATTTCAGAGCAGAGCTGACACAGACGCCAAACTTGGAGAATGGAAACACAGATATTTTGGAGAGGTTTCGAACCCAGCAGATGTTGCTGTGAGATGTTAAGCAAGCCAGAACCTGGAAAGAGCCAAGGGAAGCCAAGAGATGAAATCCATCCCCAGAGAAGCAACCCCAGAGAACCACTGGAACAGAGGTTGAAAGCAAAGGAGCCCAGGAGCAAAGGACCAGCAGATGTCAGTCACATGACTGCCCAGCCGGCAGAGGTGTTCCTGACCCATCGGCCTTCCTTGACCTAAGGTATTTTACCCTGGATGCCTTACTTTGGACATTTTTATAGGCTTAGAACTGTAAACTTGTAACTTATTAAATTCCCCTTTTTAAAATCCACCCCAGTTCAGTATATCACATTCTGGCAGTTTGCAAACTAAAATACATTTCAAAGAACGGGCACATTTTACCTGATTTTTTTTCTCCCATGTTTCAAGTGAGGCAGCTGATTTCCCATTTGAATTATTAGTTATTGACAGAATCAGGAATGGAATCCAGGTGCTTTATTCAAACCAGGCACGTCAAGAAGCTGAGCAAATACTATAGAAGTCCATGAAAATATCATTTGCAGAAGTACGGCTTTCTAGCATTTCTCTCCCCACTTATGTCCTTGCCTAATAAATGCCAAGAAAATGTATAAAAATTAAAAAATACTACATTTAAAAAAAGTATTTGAAAACTTTTCAAAAATTAAAAAATGCAAACCAACAATAATTACATATTATATATACTATAATGTACTTTAGAAATGCATGATTTGACTAGAGACTTTTCTTTTTTTTTCTTTTCTGGCATGGGCAGGCTCTGGGAATCAAACCCAGGTCTCCAGCTTGCCAGGCAAGAATTCTTGCCACTAAACCATGACTAGATAATTTTAACTTCAAGATTCTGAAATAGCACTCTTCTAATATTCTGAGAAAATCTCTTTTTTCACAAAAGCCAATGCAAATTTATATATTTAGAGTTCTACGGTTCATATCTCTAACTTTGAATAGTGTCTCTGCAAATGGATCAGACTCAATTCAAAATATACGTATTAACAACTACATGCTTGGCACAGCGTTTATTGAAAAAAAAAAGATTGTCAGTTTAACTAAACTTAGTTAAAAATTTAAAAACTCTAGGTTTGCAGGTAGAAAAAGTTAAAGCTAAAGATCATTGTGCATTTATACCTCCTATGATTTTTTTACATAAATGCTTAATGGTTTATTTCTATTTCATATTAAATACAGATGACTTGAGAGAATGCATAGAAATTCATTCTCGTATTAGAGAATCATGGGTTCTTTCTAGTAGACAAATGTTTTTAAATGTCTACTGGAAAATGTGTGAGGTGCTTAGGCAAAAAATGAAAAAGAACTCTTGTCCTGGCCTCAAGTACTTAGAATCTAGTGGGAACAAATAGTAATTTTACTCCAAGGGTGAACTGCTTGGTGAAATTTTTTGTTATAAATATTCAGAAGAAAGAAAGTACGTGTGCGTTCAGAAGAGGGAGAATGGATTTTCTTTTTGGGACATCAGAAAAGCACTTATGGCAGTGCATTGGTGGCTCAGAGGAAGAGTTCCCGCCTGCCATCTGGAGGCCCGGGTTCGATTTCCGGTGCCTGCCCTTGCAGAAAAAAAATAGAAAAGAAAAAAGAAAAGTACCTTACCTATTTCATCCTCACAATGGACTTTCAAAGGTAAACATCCTTATTCCCATTTGATAGATGAGGAAACACTGAGATATTAAATAGCTTGTAAAGGCTCAATCAACCAGGATCTCTGAGAGACATTGTGGAGCAAAGTACTCTCTCCACTTCCCTGCCATCTTCAACAACCTGCGTTAAACATAAAGTGTTAGCAAGATATATATTTCTGTTGGGTTATGGCACTTAGATTTGAGGGTAATTTGCTACTACAGAACAACCTAGAATATCCTCATCAAAGGCATTCTTCATAGAAGAAACAGTGAAAGTAAATGTTTAAATGAGCACATTAAGTAGGTCTATAAAATGGTGAGGAATTTGGCTAGAGTACACCACTCTTAGGGGTACTAACTGCAATCAGATTGTAAAGGCCAGTTGGATCTATGGTATGGAAGTCCACGAAAGCAAATTGGAAGCATCTATCCTCACTTCTATAGGTAGTCGTATTTAGGTGGCAGGTCAACCCGATCATGGAATCATAATCATCAGCAACACATAGAATAAAAATGTTTGATAAACTAATGAGTCTGTTTTCCTATGTTTTGAAGCTGTTCTCTCTATTCTTAGGATTAGATTTCCTAAGCGGATATAGACAATTCTTCTCTGAAATGGTTTTCGTAAAAGGTGTGCAGTGAAATAAGTCATGAATAATCATTTTAGGATAATGCCATTATTGATGAATATCATAAATATATACATTTGAGATGTATATGTAATAAATATATTTCATGTGTGAGTTATATAATAGATATCCAAATATTATAAATGCCAGCCATTTTTATTAAACTACTAGTTCGCAGTAAGAAATATTAGAAATGTTTATATTATTATATTAAGTTAGTATCTATGTAGTTAACAAATACTTAAAGAAATGCCAAAGGCTACTTTGATTGTTTACCCTTAAATCACTGCTAAGGTTATTGATATACTTTAAATGATGCCTTGCCATAGCTAAGATTCAGTCAGCAGTCCCTGGTTACTATCCGCAGTGTAACAGGTATCTAAAGGCTGGGCTATTACTTAAATTGGAGCCACACATGGGGGTGAATACTGGGCTGTCAGAAACTGACATGACTGCAAATGAAAACTGAAGATGTGGAACCTGGCAGTAAAAGTAGAGAGAGATGGCAGCCTGAGCTTTACGGCAATTGAAAATATCAGTGCAGACTGATGTTCAACCAACAGCAGGAATTCGGAATGAGGGCAATAGGCAGCCAAAGCAGAAAGACATAGGAAGTCCGTAGAGAAGTAACACTGCCCTGCACCCACACCACAACCCCACACCCCTACACATGTGATTATAAACAGAACTCTATGTGGGATAGCTATTAAAAGCAGAAAATAAAGCTCCATCCAGGTCCATGAGGTGATTGGAGAGACTATAAAAGGGACCAGGATAATTTTAAAAGGGACAAGAATAAGGCTTTGGAAAAAAGATAATAGCAGAATTGATTTAAAAATAAATATATGAAGGGTACATTTGAAAGAGTAGTCCGTTGTGATATTGCCTATAAATGCATATTTTTAGGACATGTAATTGGATTTGAAATTAGGCTGAAGGACCGTGAAATTGATATGATAATTTACTAATCTGTTCGTTTTGCTAAACTTGATCCTAAGAAACCCTAGGATCAAAAGATTATTACTCCGGGTGCATGGGTATCTCAGTGGTAGAATGCTCACCTTTCATGTGGGAGACCTGGGTTCGATTCCTGGTCCAGGCACCAAAAAAAAAAAAAGTGTATTAATGCATTTTCTAAGAGCAGAACTTCATTCAAATGTACTTTAGAATTGGTTCATATTCAACTCCTCTCCTGTAGCATCATTACATAATTATGATTTTAAAATTACCAAGGTGCCCCACCATAAAGAAAGGATCATCTTCAACTTGATTTCAGTTAAATAAACATATTTCCCCAGGGGAAGTTTTTGTTTAGTTCTTCTTCAGAAGCAAACCTAGTAACATCCCCCTAAAACCAATTTGGGAAATGTTATTCTAGAATGCTTAAATTAGAGTTTCTCAGCTCTGGCACTGTTGACATTATGGGCCTGCATTTGCTCCCAATGGCTGCATAATACATCACCACAGATTTGGTGACTTTAAACCCAACCATTTATTAGTTCATGGTTCTGCAGGCCAGAAGTCTGATATGGTATGACTGTGTATGAATTATAGAGCCTCATGAATTATATGAGGTTCTCTGCTCAGGCAAAATTGGGATGTTATCTGCTCAGGCTAGCTGCATTCTCATCTAGATTCCCCACGTCTTTTTACAAGTCCACTTGTTTGTTATTGGCAGAATTCAGTTCTTTGCGGCTGTGGAATTGAAGTCCCATGTTCTTGCTGGATGTCAGCTGCGAAGGCTCTTGTCTCCTAAAGGCTGCTCTCAGGTCCTTGCCTTGTGGCCCCCTCCAGCTCAGCAACAAAGAACCTCCCTCACATTGAATCCTTCTCTCTCTGAACCTCTCTGATTTACTCTTCTGGGACCACCAAGAAAAAAAAAAAAACTCTTTATACTTATAAAGGGCACATGATTAGGTCAGGCCTGCCTAAAATAATCTCCCTTATCGTAGGGTCAGTTATACCCCTAAAACAACATAATCGTGGGAGTAAAATCTTATCGTATTCACATTCCAAGGATCGTAAATGAGGTGTAGACAAGGGACGTGGTATAAGGGACAACTTAGAGTCCTACTTATGGGAGAGTGGGGGAATTATTCGTTAGGAAGGCTGCCCCATATACTGTAGTATGCTTAGTATCATCCTTACCTGGCCTCTACCCACTCTATGCCAATAACATCCCCGGATACACAGTGGAGAAGCTAAAATGCCTCCAGACGTTGCCAAAAGTCTTCTGGGGGCAGCATTGCCCCAGGTTGAGAATAGCCAGTTAAAACCCTATTCTATGGTCATTGAAACTCAGTGCCAAATAAAAATATGCATAGCCCTGATATTTTTAAAACCCTAGTCAAATATGTATTGTAGTCAAGTACGATTGTATTGAAAACTTGGTGCTGATTTTTAAGTATATAACTTATTCAATAGCTTAAATCAATGCAATATACATTTCCATTTATATGGACAGCAACTGATTTAGTTTGGCTAGTGGTACAGCAACCATGATTAGAACCTAGTTATAAAAAAGAAGGCATATAGGAATCAGAGTAGGGGAAGTTCAGAAGCTTCAAAGAAATTGGACTCTACTTAAATTATTGAGACACCTTATTAATAAAAGTCATAGCTTACAGCCATATCTGCCTTCAAGTCCTAGTTTCCCTTCAATTTGTTATGGATTTTCCAACTATGAAATTTTCCCTATCCTCTTCGGGTTTATTTATATCTTCAACATCAAGTATTTTCAGGGTTTTAAGTTCTACAGCTTTACAACTAGCTCTGTAAAATAGAAGTGTCTTTTATTAGTTCTAAAAAGTGTCTTTTGTGAGTTTCTGGGGACAGCATCTTCAAATGTTCCGGGACTTGCTGAAAATTTTCATGTCCATCCTCTCATAATATTTTTGAATTTATGGACTTTATAACATTCCTTCTTGACTTTTATCTCTCCAGGTTAAAGAATTCAATTTAAAAAAAAAAATCTCCACTTCATAGAACCTTTTTTGCTCTATAATTCATGAGGCTTTAGCATCTGTGGCAGGGTATAGTTTGTTCTTTTGAAGTCTTACATTGGTAGTGTGGGGCATGTGGGCTGACCCTGCCCATATACACACTAACAAGCTCTGGGACTTTGGACAACTTAAACTTCAATCCTCATGGGCCTTCCTCTAACCAAGGGATTATGTTAACTGCGTTTCAGGATTGTTGAAAATTAACAGCTCACAGAAGGGACTAATGAATTTATTCATTCATTGAAGAATTATGTGTTGAAAACTGGACGGTGATGATGCTGAGCATTTAGGAGTTGAAAACACCCACACACAGGCTGGCCCTGTTCCTCACTGACCTAGTATTTTCCTGCTCATGTGAAGGTAAAGGGGGGGGGGGCAAAAATGCTGATTCTGATGCTCTCACCCCCTGGTGGAACAATTGTTGAGACTTAGGAAGCCACCGCACACCACTTGGCACAAATGACAGTGCCCATTGTTCTGCTTTTCAAACCTCGGTAAGAACTACTACTAAGTAAGAAACTTAGAAGTTTATATTCTAATTATGTTCATTATCTTCTGTGGGGGATTTTACAGAATGCAGATATGCATACCATATCCCAGAGTTATCTGATTCATGAAGTTTCTAGTGTGGAATAAAGACTTGAATTTTCAAATAGGCCCAGGTGAATTTGGTGCATAATTGAAGTCCAGAAATTATGGCCATGAGGGCAACGATGTACAGCTGTGTACAGCAATGCCTCTTAAACAACTGGGGAATACTGCTTTAATCATTTTTGTGAGTTATTAGGGACTTCTTCTCATTGAGATAATTTCTTGCCTGGAGTGCAGTTTCCAGAAATTCATAAGTATTTCAAGTCTGGATTGTAGGATAGTATTTTCTGTTTTATGTTCAACATTCCCCATGAAGAAGTCTCAACCTCCTGGCATATCATGCTGCTATCTTAATGGAAAATATGACAGTAATACTTTCTCCCAGAATATGTCTGATTTATAGAGAATCAAATGAAAAATGAAACAAATTCCCTCTATAGGTATCTATATTTACATGGAAGTTCATGTGTGTGTACTCCTTCAACTCCTATAATCTTTCCTGGTTGTCTTCAGTTTTTGCTACCCATTTGCCACTTCATTCTCCAGAAGATTTAGTGACATCTATACATGTCCTAGAGTAACTAATCACCTTAGGAATATTATAAAAATGGGAGGTGACAGTGATCTCATACACAATTTTTAGAAACCCTTCTCTCCATAGTTTTCCATCATATATTTATGTCTAATCTTTGTTCATTTATTTTAATTTAATTGTTTATCCATAATTAAGGCTTGCTTGCTTCCCCTATTCATTCAGTTCAGCTTTTTAAAATTGTTTGAATGCTGTTAGCCTATGTCAGTTTAATCATTCCCTCTTTGTTCCTAAAAGTAAGCAAACGAGTAATAACAAAGCAAGCAAACAAAATAGAAAAACTCCAATGATTAATCAAGCATGATTTCTGCTTACAAAAGTTTTGTTAGTCTTTCCTTAACATACAGAACTCCATAAATGTCTCCTAATCCTACTTCATATTCTATCCTACTAAATGAAAGATGCATGAAAATGACACTAAATTATCCCAGGAGCCCTTCTCAGGAATAAAATCCAATGGTATTTGTTGGGATTGATTCACGTCCCCCATAAAGACATGTTCACCTCTTAGTCCTATTTCCTGTGGTATGAACCCATTTGTAACTAGGCCCTTTGAAGGTGGTTTATTGTTAAGGTATGATCTCATTTGTGAACAGGATGTACAAAGAACTGATCAGAAGTTCTTCTCATTCTTTGGATGAGAAGAAATTTAATTAGGTTGGACCTTAATCTATATGCTGGGAGGCCTTAATAAGAGAGGAAATTAGGATGTTTCAAAGCAAGCCACAGAAAGAAACCAGACGTCAGCAGAAAGGGAAGAGCAGACATGAGGAAGAGCAGATATAAGGAATGAGGGATTGCCATTTGAGGGGACACAGAGACACAAGCCAAGGAATCCCAAGGATTATAGCAAGCTGGCACCAGAATGCCACAGACTTCAGGGAGAAAGTATGGCCTTGCCAACCCCTTGATTTTGGATGTCTCATCTATGAAACCACAAGACAATAAATTCTTGTTTTTAAGCCAACCAATGTGTGGTATTTGTTATAGCAGGCTTAGCAAACTAAAACAGTATTTTTAGAGGATCTATTTGTTAATAGCATGGCAGCAAATTTTTACAATTTTACCCTTACATTTTTTCACCAAATTTTTGGTAATTGACTATTTAGTTGTCTTTAGTGTTTCCTTACAATGATTAAACTCTTTTTTCTCATGGCTATAAACAATATATATATAATATAATAAAGAATGTCCAGAACAATGGATAATTGGAAACACTACCCCACCCTTACCTCCAAACTTCCCCCAAATATCCTTCGATAATAGTAGCCGCAGCTTGTGGTGTAACCCAATGAAGAAGCTGCAGGAATGAGTGTCACTGAGCTTCTCACTGACCTTGCCAAGTGGACATCCAGAAGTAGATTTGGTTTACTTTGAAAAATAAAGAAATGTCATATTTCTTCCACTTCTGTTCCTGGAGCAATTAATAACCTTTCCAAGTAAAATTAATATTGCTTATGTATACTCTTCTTCATTATTTTCTTATACTGATCCTGAAATATAACAAAATTTTTCTAGAAACAATAGAATAAGCTCTATCACTGAATGGTAAGTGGAGTCATTTAAGCTTTTGGAGTCGTCTAGAACAAATGCATATATGATGCTCATATTACACTGACGATGGAGTCCTCGAAAGTCAAGAATTCTAAGCATAGTGAATTTTTTTTTTAAATGAGAAGAAAAGTAAGGCTGTCTAGCTGTGACTATTTGTCAAAAGCACTAGAAATCATTTATTTTTACAAAGGTTACACAAGGCAAGAATAATTTCGGATTTTCTCTTTTAAATATAAAAAGTATTTCCTGCATTTTCTAGGAGGATGATAAATTGCTTCTAAAAATATGTACTTTAGAAATGAAATGGCTCAGACTTGAGGAAAGCCTAAAGGCAAATGAAGTTTAGATATTTGAATTTACTAAGTTTTATATGCTAACTTACATCATCAACTAATATAAATGTTATGTTAAAAAATGTAAATACTCGTAAAAGATTTTTACTTTCTCACATAGAGGTTTAATCTCTACTCCTAGAAATATTATACTTACTTTCATGCTTAAAAATTAGTACTCATAAAATTAAGTTGACCAGCACAGAAGATAAGACTGGTAAAATTAAAATAGTTTATAGGAATGGGAATCACAAAAATGAGAAGGAAATGCCACTGTGCAAAGATTAAACATTTGCTGAATTATGTCATTAAGCAAAATACAGTAATGACTTCAAGATCTTTTTTAATCTATGTTTTTCTGTGATCTTGCACAGGATACCCTATTTGAACAGCAGACTTAATGAAAACATTGGGAAAGAATAAAAGAGTCATTAAAACTCAGGTAAAAATGGGAACTAGGCCACAAAAATTCATTTAAATATCTGCATTCAGTACTGTGAGTTTCTTTTTTCTGTGGTATTTTTGGTTTATGCAGCTGTTTTCACCTAACACACTTTATCAAATAATAAATATATTTCTTAGGCATAGTTGTAAGAGCTTCAAATATTTTTTTAAATGGACTAATTCAGGAATTTAGCGAAGAACTGACATGTGAACTAAGTATAATATATTGAGTTAATTGCTAAATGTGGAAAGCATTCTTGTCTTAGAGAAGGCATTTGGGCTTTGAAGTGAGTATGAAATGATTTTGAATCCCTGCTATGCCACTAACAAGCTGCATTAATTCATCATGTCACTTAACCTTTCTAAATATGGTTGTTCATCTGCAAAATGAAAATACATTCCTAGAGGCATGGAGATGCTTACCGGAGATGAAATTTGTAAAGAATTTAGTTGAGCACCTAAAACAGTATAGCCATTATTTTCAACAGTGGATAACTTAGCCCAGGAATGAAGGTTGTATGAGAGCATGTTAGGAAGGCTTCGATGAGAAGACATTTTTGGAGCTTAACCCAGGAGGATGGCTTTTATATGCACTCTGTCATTGATAACATTAATTTGCTTTACACTTATACTTGACCTGACCATCTAAACCCATGTAGATATGGGTACAACATAATGAAAATAAAAATCTACCATAAGATTCATTTAGAACTTTAAGTTGTTTAATGGAGATCAAAATATGATAAGAACAGCTTGTCCAAAATACAGAATAGTATTGAATTAACTAATCTCAACATATCAGAGTCCTAGCACCTTTGAACCATACATTATGTCAAATAAACTAACATTGACTTGATGAATTTTGCCAGATTAAAGTGGCCGGAATCAGGAGAACTTCAACCATGTTTTAATAGCTTTCCTGAACATATCCCTTGATATGTCCAATGAGTCGCCAGAAATAAATTACTAAGGTTGAAAAGAGGGAACTGAAATTAATTTCCATGTTGAAATTGGAAAATTAAATTACTTCAATTCTGCCACTTCGAGTACCTATTGGTCTATCAATCTCCAAACCATGCTGAGACTTTGTTATTTTACCCTTTTATATAATGGCATGGGAAGAAACAAAATAAGGAGGAGGTTATTATAGTGATTTTAGAGAGATTGGAAATGGGTGTGAAACTATTAAGAGAAGCTAAAATTAAAAAAAAAAATGTAAAAGAATGATTAATTCCTGATCCTTATCTTTATTTTTCTCTGTAAGTGTTTGATTTTCTTATAAAATATTTTGGGGTGTTTGTATTATTAAAAAAAAAAAAACATTCATCAAACCCATAATTATTAAGTGTCTATTAGGTGCCCAGGACTAAGTCAGGAGCTACAGAGCATCCACAAAGAAAAGGGGAAATGCAGCACACTCTCCTTACCCTTTAGAAACAAGATTCTTGGGTAAAAGCAAATGCATATTACACAATGATAACTATGTGTAGAAGACAATCAATGAGATAGAAAGAGAAACAGAATTACACGAGAGAAAACAGTATATGACCCAAGAAACTGGTGGAGGCTAGTGGTACAAGGGAAAAGGGAATATTAGTGGGAAGCCTGAAAGCTTTCTGGATGGAGTGACGCCTCAGTGAGGTTCTTGCTGTGAAGGAGGTAAGGAAATAAGAAGGGGAAACGGCATTTCATTGAACACTGAACAGACTTAAGTAAATACCTAAGATGTACATTCTTAAACAAGAAAAGACTGATATACTTTTAATTGGAAAATTTTAGTCCTTTCTTCCCTTCAACCCTGTCACTATACATCACTATTCAGTACAGTACAATGGGGGTCAGAAGATCAAATATGGAAAGGAAGACGCCTTTATTTCCTGCTCAACTGATAGTAGTGTGTGAATTTGTGTGGCCATCTCATGGAGTGCAAAGGTTTGGCTCTGTTCCCTTCATAGCCACTCCATCCCTGTAGGTCAACAGTAGTTTACAAGTTGTGATGGTTAGGTTCTGGTGTCAGCTTAGCCAGCAGATGATGACCAGTTGTCTGGCCAGGCAAGCACTGGCCTAAATGTTGCTTCAAGGATATTTCATGGCTGGTTGATAAACTGGAAGCCTGGTTTATTAAGTCACCAGTCAGTTGATTATTGATGTGGCTGATAACCTCTATGAACAACTAAGGGCATGTCTGCACAAAGAGATAATCCAATCAGCTGGAGACTTTTGAGGGTGAAGAGACTTTTCACTGCTTCTTCTGCCAGCAAGCACTCTCCTGTGGAGTTCAAGACCCTTCATCACAGCTGCTAATTTCCCAGTCTGCACTATGGATTTTGGACTCATGCCTTTCCTTGGTTGCATGAGACACCTTTATAAATCTAGTATTTACAGATCTCTCCTTTGGTCCTGTTTCTCTAAGAGAACTCTAACTAATACTTGAGTATTCTGCATTGTTGAAAAGAGAATGTTGTCCACATGGGATATTTCAAATGGGCTGAGCAAAGATTCAGATACAAAACACATCAACACCAATGAACTTTCAGGAATAGATAGGCAGCACTACTGTCAGAGAGGTCCTTACAGGACAGAATTAGATGGACAAATAGATTAGCTCCTTCTCTGTGTGGTTGGAGGTAGTATAGGCAGAACTTAAATATTGCTGCTTCAGTTCCAAACCACCAAATAAAGCTAGCAGGGGAATAAAGCAAGTCATATGAATGTTTTGATTCCCCAGTGCATATAAAATTTATGTTTATACTCTACTGCCATCAATTAAATGTGCAATAGTATTATATCTAAAAAAAAAAAAAAAAAACACTGTACATACCTTAATTAAAAATAATACTTTATTGCTAAAAAATGCTATCCATCATCTAAACCAGCAGCAAATTGTAATCTTTTGCTGGGGGAGGGTGTTGCCTTAATGTGGATGGCTGCTGACTAACAGTGGTAGTTGCTTAAGGTTGGGGTGGCTGTGCCAAATTCTTAAGATAAGACAACAAGGATGTTTGTCACATTGATTGACTCTTCTTTTCATAAAAGATTTCTCTGTAGCATGCAATGCTGTTTGATAGGATTTTACCTATGTTATAACTTTCAAAATTGGAGCATCCTCTCAAACAGTGATGCTGCTTTATCAACTGCATTGATGTAATATTCCAAATCCTTTGTTGTCGGTTCACAGCATCTTCCCCAGGAATAAATTCCATCTCAAGAAATCACTTTCTCTGCCCAGCCATAAGAAGCAACTCCCATCCCATCCCTTCAAATTTTATCAGGAGATTGCAGCAATTCAGACATCATTACAGTCAACTTCTAATTGTAGTGCTCTTGATATTTTTACCACATCCACATTTACTTTCTCCACTGAAGTCTTGAACCACCCCCCAAAATCATCTGTGGGAGTTGGAATCAACTTCCAAACTCCTGTTAATGTAGCTATTTTGACCTCCTCCCATGAGTTACACATATTCTTAATAGTATCTAGAATAGTGAATCCTTTCCAGAAATTTTCAATGTTCTTTGCCCAGATCCAACAGAAGAATTACAATCTATGGCAAATATAGCCTTATGAAATGTGTTTTTTAAATAATGAGACTTGAAGGTCAAAATCACTCCTAGATACATGGGTTGCAGAATGGATGTTTGTGAGCAGGCATGAAAAAAAACATTAATCTTGTATATCTCCATCAGAGTTAATGGATGCACTGTCAAAGCAGTAATATTTTGAAAGAAATCTTTTTTTTTTTTTTTTGAGTAGTAATTCTCAATAGTGGGCTTAAAATAGTCAGTGAACCATGTTGTAAACAGTTGTGCTTAATCTGGCCTTTGTTGTTCCATTTATAGGCACAGGCAGAGTAGACAGCATAATTTTTATGGGCCGTAGGATTTTTGGAATAGTGAGTATTGACTTTAATTTAATGTCATCAGCTGCATTAACCCTTAACAAGAGGGTCAGCCGGTCCTTTAAAGCACTGAAGCCAGGCACTCATATCCCCTCTTCCTGGTAGGGAAAACAGTCAAAACACACACAGCATTTATTAACTGAGTTTGCTGTCTTATATGGGTGTGTTTCACGGCACCCCCCAAACAATTACAACAGTAAGAACAAAGACCACAAATCACAGACTGCCATAACAGATATGATAATGAAAAAGTTTGAAATATTGTGAGAATTAAAAAAATGTGACACCAAGACACAAAGTGAACTCATGCTCTTGGAAAAATCACACCGAAAGATCTGCTTGATGCAGAGTTGCTTCAAACCTTCAATTTGTAAAAGACACATTATCTGCAAAGTAGAATAATATGAAGCACAGTAAACGAGGTATGCCTGTACTCACTCACATAGCAGAAGGATGAGTACTTGCTTGGCTTCTATGCCATCTGGAACCAAGGAGAGGTGGAGCTTGATCACTGAAACTACCAAAGACTTTTCATAAGAGATGGGAAATTTTCAATGGTTATTTTCTCTTTGTCTTTTTCCTTTTCCCTTCTCTTTTCCTTCTGGGACACCTACAACACGTATATTTCTGTGCTTCATGTTGTCATTCAATTCCCTGAGACACTGCTCATATTTTTCCATTCTTCTCCCTATCTTCTCTTTTGTGTGTCAGATTTCAGATGCCCAGTCCTCTAGTTCACTAATCCTTTCTTCTGCCTCTTCAAATCTATTGTTGTCAGTTTTCATTGTTTTTTTTTTCGTCCCTTCTATTGTGCTTTTCATTGTCGTAAGTTCTATAATTAGTTTTTTTCAAATTTTCAAGTTCTTCTTTTACTCACCCAATGTCTTCTTTATATCCTCCCTCAGCTCGTTGATTTGATTTTTGATGAGATGTTCCATGTCTGTTTAAGCAACCTGAATTAGCTGTTTCAACTCCTGCATCTCATTTGAAGTATTGGTTTATTCCCTTGACTGGGAGTATTTCTAGTATGACTTTTTTTTTTTTTTCCTGGAGTCTAAGCATTTGATTTCCTTAATTAGTTTATTCTAGATGTTCTTTTCAATCTTTTACCTAGGATTTTCTTGTTGAGTGGCTTTGCCTGTTATCTATTCTTTGACATTCAGTTCAACTTATTCTAGACTCTAGCATATGTCCTGTTTAACTGATAAGAATTTTTTACTTCTTGTCTTGCCTATATGGAGCTTTTTTTTTTTTTTTTTTTGAGGAGAAGGGTCTCTTCAGATATTACAGACCATAGTCAGATTTTCCCAGCCCAGACAGGTCCATGTATCAGGAGGAAAGAGTAGTCAGCACCAGTTTTCCCTAAGGGTGAGACCCCACATGAGGTGTTTGTCTGCCTGCAGATTCCCAACAGCTTAAAGTGATGTGGTGCCTTTAATTTCAGCAGACACCCCCTTTCAGGAGCATGGTTGAGACAGAGATGAGCCTGTAGGATGGCTTTAATTGCTTCAGTTTTCCAGTCCCTGGGGCCTGAATTCTTTGAAGAAGGGATTCCACTTGAGCTGAGGCCCACTTTTCTCTTGGGGAAGATACACCCTTTAGGGAATTAGCTCCTTTCATCTGACTAGTTACTTTGTCTTTCAGACAGGCTTAATTTCATCCTTGCCTGGGGCAGTGCTGGAGCCTGAGAGTGCTTCCAATTCTATCTAATGAGCTGTTAAGGAGTAAAATAAAAGCAAAAAAAAGTCTTTTCAGAGCCGGACCTCTGCTCCTTGGGTTTGTCAATCAAGAGCTTAAGTTTGTACATGGCTGTATGTCCCCCTTTCCTTGGGTCTAGCTCTTTTCTAATATTTTGTGCTGTCCAACTCAAAAAGCCTCTGTTTGCTCTATTTTCCTCTCAGCCCCACCCCCTTCCTGCTAAGGCAAAAACTCCTAGTAACTTCAGTGCTTATTCCAGATTCATCTGTGCTGGCAGCCTATTTTCATTAGTCAGAACTTGTTAATTAACTCTGCAATTGGAGCTTTGTTTGAGCTAAGCCCTTGCTACTAATAACATCTGCTTCCTTTCCCCTTGGAAAACCAGCCTGCTATGCCTGTGAGGGAGGGTCACTGGCCACCAAGGTTTGGGGACCTAACAGGTCTGTGGGGTGTCAGCTGTTCCACCTGACCCAGGCTGGTGTAAGCTGTGTGTCTGGTCACTGATGTTCCCCCAGCAGTTGTTCTGTACCATTCCTGGTTATTTACTAGATGCTCTGGAAGATGAGCTAAATTCCATACATCACTGTGCCACCATCTTGCCCTACCACCATATACTTTTAAAGGGTGACTCCACTGGAGCTCACATCTAAGACCCAGCAGACTTAGGACTTAACTCTTAAATTCAAGCTCTGGGAACTCAATTTTTGTTTCTCTCAAAACAATGCTTTTGAGATGAAATTTAAAAGTATATTTTGAAATCAAAAGGAAAGCACTTTCTATTTATCTGCAATTTCCCATTATAACTTCCTTTCCCCAGGACAGACAAGGTAGAGGATCAGAATTTCCCAGACAAGAGAATAATCATGTAAATGAATTCACACACATACATATATACATATATAATAAATATATGTTCTTATATAATACACAGCAAATATATGCATTATTTTCTTATCAAACACCATTTCTAATTGCTGCCCCTTGGTAAAAGTGTTCTATCAATAAACAAATTTGGGAAACATTTTGTTTTCTTTTGAGTAAGTCATAATAGATATTAACATATGAAATGTACCTGTAGCTTCTTAATTAGTACATTTTTAAATGATTTGGGAATGAGTAAGTCTCTTGTAGATATGATGTGCAACTTAGAATTTGAAAAGAAAACACATAACAGGTGCATTTGATTTGATTACATTCAAATTTAAAATGTCTCTACTTGAAAATATATCATAAGTAAAGTTGAAAGACAAACAACATACAAAAATAGTTACACTAGAAAACAGTCTCACTATCCAAAATGCATTATTAGTTTCTACATATCAATAAAATATATATATATATATAAGTAATTCATTAGAAAGCAAATGGCAGGAACAGGCAACTACCAAAGAAATACAAAAAAAAAAAAAAGAAATGCATCTTTTTTAAATTAACTAATAATAAAAGAAATGTATTGTTTTTGCCTGGCAGATTGATAAAAGTTTTTTAAAGATTTATTATGCTATGTTAGAGAATATTGGGTATATACCGTTAGTACATCTTTAAGTTGATATCTATTTGGAAGGCAATTTGGAAATATATATCAATATATCTCTGCATTCTCTTTGATCCAACAATCTCTCTTAGATATTCATCATAATGGGAGACAAAGGAAACAAAGACATATGTTTTATGATGGTTAACACAGTATTGATTTTTAGAAAAAAGAAACAAAACTTATGAGAATGGTTAGATTTCTACACTGTTCCCACCACAGCTGGTAAAGTTGATCTCTATGTATTTCTAGATGACAGTATCATTATTTGAAGTAAGCATGGTGGGGATGTGAGAAAGAGCCCTAGAGATTCTGAAATTATTATACACCAATCTATTGATAGTAGAAATGGGATTATCTGGAAAAGATATTATGAGAGGAGACATTTACTCTCTATGTTACACATTTTTTAAGGCTTCCTTTTTCCCTATGGAGCACATATAGCATTTAAAATTTAAGATGGTATTAAATTTGAAAAACATTTCACCATATATGAATACTTCATTTCGGTGGAGTGAAAGAATGTTAAAATATAAAATTAACTTTAAAATAGAATTGAATCACTAATGTGAATAAGTGACAGTTCTTCTGTATCAAACTAAATAAAGTGATCATGTTACCAATCCAGAAATACTAAAATGCTTCTAAAACACTTGCTTGATTCAGTTATATGGAGAAAAAATTCATTTTCAGTCATTGAAAACATTTCTTAGGAGTCTGAATTTAAATACGCAGAGGTCAAATCAAGTAGATTATATAAATTTAACTGAAAAGCAGTAGTTGTAGACATGCAGTCATGTACAGTATCAGAATTGCAAGTAGCAAGCATAATTCATAATGATAGAATATTTTAAAATACAAAAGGACAAGTGAAAATACTAATGAAATAAAAATCAATGAAAATTGATTTTTCATTGTATATATATTGGATATATATTCATTGTATATATTTGATATATATATATGCTCCAATATATAGGAGCATATATAAAGGAGCATAATTTTTCTTTTTTTTTAATTTTTGTTTGTTTGTTTAATTTTTTTTTCATAATTTATTTCTTGAATGCTGTATGGTAGGGTCACATTTCATTATTTTTCTATGTGAGCATCCCGTTATTGCAGAACATTTCTTGAATTTTTGTTTGTTTTTGGTTTGTTTATTTGTTTTGCTTGTCTGTGTTTTTTTTTTTTTTTTGGAGGGAGGAGGTAAGTGCGTGGACCAGGAATCGAACCCGGGTCTCCCACATGGCAGGCAAGAATTCTACCACTGAACTGCCCTTGCACCCCCAGGATCATAATTTTTTAAGAATAAATTATTTGAGATGACAATTTTGTTATGAATCTCATAAACTGCAAATTAATAATAAAGATATGTTAAGGAAAAACATATTCTTTCAAATACACATTATTTTTTAAAAGATTTTCAGAGAAATAGAAAGTATTTTTACAATGGTTGATTTAGAGCTCATTAAAGGTTAACAGAATTCTAAAAATCTAATCACCGAATGTGTTTGTTTCACTGTAGGTTGCTGAGTTTTATTAAGTTTATAATATATCGGTTGCAAGAGAGATGCAGAGAGCACTGAGGCTCCCTGGCTACTGTATGGCAATGTCACATTTCCCTTCGATTGCTGTCCAGCCAGGAACCCTCAGAAAATACTAATAACAGACAGCACAATAGGCATGTACCAATGCTTCCATTGTGAGGAATCTGTCTTCAATCCATCGTGGCCTTTTAGGTTTGTGTTTTAGTTTGCTAAAGCTGCTGGAATGTACTATACCAGAAATGGATCGGCTTTTATAAAGGATATTTATTAAGTTACACGTTTACGGTTCTAAGGCCTTAAAAATGTCCAAATTAAGACATCTGAAGAAAGATACCTCAACTTCAAAGAAAGGGCGATATCTGCCACATGGGAAAGCACATGGCTGGCGTCTGCTGGTCCTTGTCCCTGGTTCCATTGCCTTTAGCTTCCAATTCCAGTGGTTTTCTTTTTAGGCATCTAGGGTCCTGACTTGGGAGCTCCGAGGCAAAACTATGGGTTTTGTCTCTTAGCTTAGCATCTCATGGAAAGGTGTATGGCGACGTCTGCTGGGCTCAGGTTCCTGTGTAGCTTCTGTAAGCTCTCTCAGCTCCTGATTTCCTAGGGCTTCTGTTTTTCCAAATGTCTGCATCTAAACTTTCGCCAAAATGCTCCCCCTTTTAAAGGACTGCAGTAACTAGAGCACTTTGAATGGGTAGAGTCACATTTCCATCTAACTTCAAGGTCTAATTGTAGGTGTATCACATACCCACAGAAATTATCTAATCAGAGTTTCCACCCTAAACACTAGGTCTGCTCCCACAAGATTGGGTTAGGAAAAGCAACAGGGCTTTCCTCTTTTACTAACTTCTTATTTTTTTTTATTTTGAAATAATTTCACACCTACAGGACAGCTGCAAAAACAATAAAAACTCCATACAGAGAACCCCAACATACTCCCATATCCCCCCCAACCTAGACACCTAGATCTACCAAATTGAACATTTTGCCACCTTTGTATTATCATTCTATGTATATATATCTATCTATCGATTGATTGATTGAGATCGATCTGAACATTTGAGAGCAGGTTGTACATATCATGATACTTGAACACAAAATACTTCCATGTACACTTCCTACAAATGAAAATATTCACTCACATAATCACATAATCACCTAAAGTGCAGTTAAGTTCGAGAAATTTAACATTGATATAAAGTTTATATTATGTATTCTCATTTTTCCTTATGTGTCAATGATATTCTTTTTGAGCCTTTTCTCCTCTATTTTTGCATCCCACCTAGTATTATGTATTGCATTTTATTGTCAGTTATCCTGTTTATCTTTCTTTCTTTCTATTTTTAATTGTGGAAATAGATAGCATACATTTTCCTACTGAGCGCCTTCCTATCATACTATTCAGGGGAAGTCATCTCACTCACAATGCTGTGGTACCTCACCACCACCCATTACTAGAACTTTCCGTTCACCCCAAACAGAAACCCTATGCTCACTTTGCATCCATTCCCCATTGCCCTTTCCTCCTGCTCTTGGCAGCCTATATTCTAATTATTGTCTCTATGAGTTTGCATATTCTCTGATGCTTTCTTTATAGTTACCATGGAGCTTAAATTTAACATCCTAAATCTATAACGATCATGTTTGCTTTGATTCCAACTTAACTTCAATAGCATACACAAATTGGGTTCCTACACCCCTGTACCCCATCTCTATGTAGTTCTTGACACAAATTACATGTTTATGCATTATGAATCCAAACCACAGATATGCCATTACATTTCACATATTTGCCTTTTATATCCTGTAGTAAATAAAAAGGGGAGTCACAATTCAAAAATACAATAGTACTGGCATTTACATTTCCCCAAGTCATTGTACTTACCCGAGATCTTCATTTCCTCATGTGGCTTCAGTGAGTTTTCTAGTGCCCTTTCCTTTCAACCTGCAGCACTCCCATTAGCATTTCTTATAGGGCCAGGCTAAAGGTGATGAAGTCCCTCGGTTTTTGTTTGTCTTGGAATGTCTTAATCCATCCCTCATTTCTGAAAGGCAGTTTTGCCAGGCACAGAATTTTTATTGGCATTTTTTTACTTCCAGTACTTAAATATGTCTTCCCATTGCCTTCTCTCCTCCCTGGTTTCCAATGAAAAACAGGCACTTAATCTTATTGATGCTCCCTTGTTTGTGCCTCATTCTTTTCCTTTGCAGCTGTCAGAATTCTCTCTCTTTGGCCTTCAACAGATTGATTTAGAGCATGTCACAGTGGGGGGTTAATAGGGTTTATGCTGTTTGGAGTTTTTTGAATATCTTGGGTGTATATATCCTTGGCTGTTGTTAAATTTGGGAATTTTTTGGCCATTATTTTTCAAATATTTCCTCTTGCTCTTTCTCTGTTTCTTCTCTTCTTAGACTCCTACAGTGTGTTTATTGGTATGCTAGATGGTGTCCTCCCACGTTCTTCAGACTCTGTTCACTTTTCCTCATTTTTTCTTCACAGACTGGATGATTTCAATTGTCCTATCTTCAAATTTACTGATTCTTTCTTCAGCTTGCGCCAATTTTTTTTAGGTTTTGTTATTGTGGTCTTCAGCTCTATTTCATCCCTTTATAGAACTTTCACCTCTCTATTGATTTTCTCATTGTGCTCAGCTATTGTTTTTCTTATCTTCCTTATTTGCCTTATTTTCTTGGGCCATTGCTTCCTATTTCTTGGTATGCTTTATAATCTTTCATGAAACCTGGACATTTTGATATTTTTAGATGTTATTGCTGGAATTTAGACTCTGGAACATCTGTTCCTTCATCTTACATCCAGCTAGTGTTATGGCAGAACTTTCCTTGAGACAACAAAATAATAATAATAATAATAATAATAATAATAATAATAATAATGATGATGATGGAAAAAAACACCCTTCCCAATCTTTGCAGATTGACATTTGAGTGCTGTTCTTCACAGTTTATCGTACAAATAAATTTAAAAAATAGCTCCAGGCCAAAGTGCAGGAGCCTCCCTGATGCCTTCTGTGTACACATCTTATCTTATCTTGGCCAGGCATGTACAGCTCTAGTGATTCCCCTATCCGCAAAGTTCTGAATGTCCCCTCTTCCCTAAGAAACAGTTTCCTCACAATTCTGGACACTGTACTACGTGTTCTACAGCCAGCAATCCTTTGCCCCAAGCAGCACAGCTTGATTCCTCCCCCACAGCATTCTGTAGGAGAGCTCTGCTAACTTGCAGGGCAAGTTCTGGAATTGCAAGTATGTACCCAAGTATGTGCACAAGATTACTCTGCTCCCTCCAGAATCAGGTCCAGGGATTCACAGACTGGAAGTGTATCCCAGGTCTGCCCAGGCCAAAATGGATGTGGGGAGAGGCCAGCCAGAGTGCCATGAGATCCTACTGCTTTTAAGCAGCCTTCTTCTTGAGCCAGTACTCTCCCTGTCACTGTGGTCTTTGCTTTCTGGGGCTTTGAAAACGATGTTTCCAGCACTGGTGGTTCAAAGCTTCTGTGGGGTGACAGCACCCTGAGGATTTCTGCACCACCAATTTGACCAGGGCTCTTTTTGTTTACTTCTTGTAAATTATAGAAAACTGGGTGGGCCAGGGTGGCTCAGCAGGCAGAGTTCATGCCCTCCATGCCAGAGACCCGGGTTCAATTCTCAGTGCCTGCCCATACCTCCCCCCCCCCCCAAAAAGATGCTAAAGTACAGAAAATTGCTGCATTTTTAAAAACTATTATTTCTTGAGTGATTTCATTGTTTTAAAGAAAAAATATGAAAAACAAGCAATCTGAGAAATAAATATGCGATAAATTTAAAAGCGAAATGATAAGACCCTCGAATTAATTTGAAAAGCACGACAGCCCCAATAGAAGCAGGGCCAGCAGTCAACAGGCAGGCAGAAAGCTAGATCTTTTCCATACCTGAGATTTCATCTCAGTTACAGGAAAGTTCCCCAGGAAAAGCAGAGGTGAGTGTAGGGAGGAGTGTGAACAGGGGCAAGACTTACAAATGTCAATATACGAGGAAAATTGACAAATTCAATTCCAATCCAAAGTATCCATAATCTGCCAGGTGAATAATTGGCAGGAATAGCTCTTGACCCTGGAGATGCTTAGAATCAGGCCAATGTCAGTGGAGCTCCCCGGTTGCTCCATGACTTAAAGGTAGCTACGAACAAGGAAATGGTAGTGAGAGGAAGAGATTCCAATACAGCCCTGTCAATCTGCACAGGCTTAGACAAGTGGGGACCAAAAGGACACCCAGAGAGCAGACATAGGACTGAGCAGAAAGAGATGGAAACATAGTGGGAGTCTGGGGCTCCATAGTTATTAACAATTCTCAGGCCCTACCCTGTCACTAATGATACCCATTTAATTCTCAGGTTGGTTGCATACAAGGTAAGGTTTTTCCTGAAAGACTGGGCAGGCAACTCAAAAGCAGAAGGAAGGGATACCGCACCAGCCCATTAGGGGAAATCCAGAGCACTCACCACCATTTAAATCTTTGGGGAAGTTCTTCTGTTTGCTTAGTTTGACTTTTGTTTGTCTTCTTTTTGTTGTTGTGTTTTATTTATATTTGTTTTACACATATGAGCAGTGATTATAGCATTTTTAACAAAAGTGTGGAAGCCTAGCAAATAAGATGGCAGAACAGTGATTTACTTCCTAAGGCTGTTTCTCAAACGGCCGTGCAAAAATAGACACTTTCTCAGCAACGATTTCATTTGTTCAATGACAAAGTGATTTTCTTTCTTACAGCATCTCATTTCTGCTTAAAAGTAAAGCTAGTAAAACTCTTTATTCTTCGATCTTGTGACAGAGAACTTTTTTACCCCTACAAAACAACAAGCTGCACAACACTCTATCCTGGAAAATGGGTTGAAAAGTAGCTGAGGAAAGCAAGCAAGGAGGCATTAAGAGAAATGACATTTTTAAAGTGTTTTCTCTGAACCACATGTTTTACATGCAATAAAAATGACCAAGAAAATGAGATGTTTGTTGAATGTACTGTGTCCTCTCAAGACAGAAAGAATCAGATGGCTGGAAGCTCTAAAGCAACCTTGGGCCTCAGCTATCTTCATAATGCGGATTCCAAATGAAGCCGAATCAAGAAATCTAGGGCACTCAGAAAAGATTTGAGAACATTTTACTTTCATGAAACGAGAACAAGATACTAGGCAAAAGGAACCCAGATAGAACGTTCATTCAAAAGGAACATTTGAAATTTAAAAATAGGATTGCTTTGGGAGTTAGGAAAAAGGCAAAGAGAAGGCAAAAGGAACACTCTTACTGAAGAGTGATGCCTCATAAAAGTAGAAGGGGTGTGAAATGCAGTATAAATTCAGGAACTCAAGAAAGGGTCATCAAAGGATATTAGAATCATTCTGTGACTGAAGTAAGAGAATATTCACAAAGAGCCACACACATCATACACTAATTGAAGAGGGGGGACATTTTAACCAGATTGTGGTTATTTCCTTAATAAAATAGCCATAATTAGCATTAGGAGTAGTGAAGCAATCTGACAAACTATGGGTCTCCTGGTGAAAATGGATATGAAGAAAACATACTTGCCTATGAAAAATTATTGTTCAATAGGTTTGCTTCAATCTAATAAAACTTAAGACCTGTGCTGTCCAATGTGGCAGCCACTAGACACACATAGCTTCTGAGAACTTGAATTGTGACTAGTCCAAGTTAAGATGTGTGGTAAGTATAAAATGCACACTGGATTTCACAGATATGGTACTAAGAAAGAAAAAAAAGAGTAAAATATATTAACAATTTTTTGTGTTGGTTACATGACGGAATGATGTAGTTTTTTTTTTTGTTTGTTTTGTTTTGTATTGTTTTGTTTTTCATCACTCTGGGATTTATCAGGGCATCCAAAATCGCATGTCCTACTCAAGGTTCCATGTACTTATGGTGTTCAATTAAGCTGTCTACATAGGTCATATTAGGAAATGCACTAGTCAAAATATAAATTTTGTACCAAATAAACATTGTTTGCTTTAGTCTCACATTTAAGTTAAAATGTAAAATATGAATTACCATCTATTTTCAGCACCCTGCAGTAATGACATTCCTTTGTTCTTCCTTATGCAAAAACATTTTTTAAATTTTTCCATTTAGTCACTATCATTATACACTCTAGGCATTCCTAAATTATACCATCTCAGTCTTTATCGTCTATCTTCCTTTCTGATTTCATTGATGTAGTTTTGAAATATTGGGTTGAATCATCTATTGTTAAAATTAATTTCACCTTGTTATTTTTTTCTGATTAATTTGAACGTGGCTACTAGAATATTTTAAATTATATAAGTGGTTCAAATTATATCTTTATTGGGCAGAGCTACTTTAGTTTAAACTTCTAGTGCATAAAAATACAGGTCACAGAGAATGAAGTTAATGACTCTCTGATATAGTAATTAAGCAAACCCAGATTGTGACACATTCTATTGCTACCTGTCCTCAACTCATCAAAATTCAAAGTCATAGAAAAATAAATAACTAAAATAAGGAGACTGTTTTAGTCTAAAAGACTAAAGAGATATAATAACAAAGTCATCGTGGACACAGATTGAATTAGGATTTAGAAGGAGAACAAAGTGGCTTAAACTTCATTCTGGGTATAGCTGGAAAATTTTTAATGTATACTAGATTTTAGATGATGTTAGGGAATTATTATTACTTTCTTAATTGTGATGATGATATTGTGGTTATATGGGTGATTGCCCTTATTCTTAGGAGATGCATCTTGAATGATTTTTGTGGTCACATGATATAGCTTATTTTCAAATGTTTGAGTAAAATTATGAGTAAGTTTGACAAAGGAATTTGGGCAAAAACTTAAAAATTGCTTACTTTGGTGGTAGAGGATTGTACTATTCTATCTACATGTCTCTGTGTATAAAATTTTTCCTGTTAAAAAGGCAAGAAGCCAATGTAAGAAGTGGGCAGCAATGCCAGAAATTTTATATTTTCTTTTACTCTGTGGTATTCTATTTGTTTCCGTATGTATTTATGACCTTGATAAAAAGATAATTATAGAATATCAAATAATATAAAAAATCAGTAGTTTCCCCTGGCAAAGGAGCAATTACTCTTATGTATATTGATATTGCTTTAATTTCTTCCTTTCCCATCAGTAATCATTTACAATTGAA
The DNA here is from genome assembly GCF_023851605.1 of Tamandua tetradactyla. Lineage (NCBI taxonomy): Eukaryota > Metazoa > Chordata > Mammalia > Pilosa > Myrmecophagidae > Tamandua > Tamandua tetradactyla. The sequence goes on along the minus strand of NC_135330.1, from coordinate 133,968,978 downwards.
ACACCAGATGCAATATGATAATAATTATACCAGTTGACATTGCATCACTATCATTAACCCATAATTTTTACTCACATAAATGCAAAACTATCACTGAATAAAAATGGTATTGGACTTTATCATGGACATGCAGTGTAATTAGAAAATCAAATTATGAAAAGAAAAATTACTTTTACACGAACTTGTCTTAGATTTCAATTTTAACTAGGCAACTTGACAATTTTATAACGACTTTGCACAACTACATTTTTTTTAAATTAGAGGTGTTGAGGTTTGCAGAACAATCACACATAAAATACAGGATTCCCATACAGCACTCTGCTATTAACGCTTTGCGTTGGCCTGGCACATTTGTGACAATTGATGAAAGCACAATTTTGTAACTATGCTCTTACTATAGCCCATGGTTTAATTGAGGATTCACTGTTTGGGTAGTGCAGTTCCATGGATTTTTTAAAAAACATTTTGTCCTAGTAACATATATATGACCTAAATTTTTACCTTTTAGCCACATTCAAATGTATGATTCAGTGCTGTTACTTATACTCACATATTTTGTCCTGCCATCACCATCATCTTTTACCAAAACTTTTCAATCCTCTCAAACGCTACATTTTCATGCCATGGGTTTGTCTTACTTGAAAGTCGCCCACTCCCTTTTCTTTCTAATCACAGATTTAAATTCACGATATCTGGAAGGATAAGTGCAGTTCTACTATAAAGAAGATACTAAAATAAATAGACGATAATAAAATAGAATAGAATCCAGTCATCCCCGCAAAACTGCAGGTACACATAACATTGCGTACAAGTGATGCAAAGTAAACCAGGTCTCACTTATTTCATTGTAACCAATTTGGAATTCAGGGGTATATAAAAATAAATTTCATTAAAGCAACATTTCTGTGATTTTACCTATACATGTGTATGTTTAATAGTCTTAGAACTACAAAACTGATGCTATTGATACTTGGAAATCCTATCATATAAAAGATATTCGTATATATTTTTTTATTTACTAATTTATTTGACAATGGAGACTTCCTAAGTGTCAAGGAGCTAGGATTTCTATTTCAATAGGTAACACAGCAAGGTGCCTCTCTTTTTTTATACCTTTTTAGGTCCTGAATATTCCGCGGAGGTATTTCAGCCCCCGTTGATTAATGAGTAACTCTCCAAGACGCAGACCTTGGAAATCAGCACATTGTGTAAGTTAATGAAACAGGACTGAAAAATGTTCACATTGAAACTAACACAAAAGAGGAAAAAAATAAGAACACACAGGCAATTTAGTTGTTTTTTTTAATATAAAAGAAACACTTGTTGCAAAATGTATAAATTATATATTCAGATCATTGTATTTCTGGTTTTTCTAATTATTAATTCTAATTTATCTTTCTCAGGAATCAGATGATAATTATGCCTTATAATTAATATATTAAAATATAAGACAAATTAATCTCTGGCAAAATGAGTAAATAGCTTTAAAATATCCTGGTTAAAAATTGTTACATTCAAATAAGTTATTTGACAATACTAATAAGTATTAGTATTGATACTTGAAATCATAGCAAAAAAAGTACTTAATAGCTTATTGTTGTCATTAAGTTCATTTCATGAAGATATAAAATTTTATTTGTTAGATTTAACAAATAGATTTATAATCTAAAAGTAGAACAAAAATGCATGTTTCACACTTGGAGGCGTTTTAGTTTTGAGATGCATTACACAGAAAGTCCTCTAGATGACAGTGTTTACCACCGTTAGAAATATTTTGCCGCTTAATGTGACAATGAACTGAGCCAAGGTGAAGTTAAAAATCTTTGTCTGATTCGCAAATATTTCTTCAATATTTTTGCTTTGTTCTGAATGAATTTATAACCTAATTCAGCAAGTTTTTGCTCACTTATTGACTTATTGTTGCAATTTAATTTGCAAGTTTCCAGGAACAAGTAAGTTGACCCAAAAACTTTGCATGTAAGCATAAATATAATACGTGAAGTGTATCCTTTGGAGAAATTAAAATAAGTTATTGAGAGTATGGTAACAAAGATAAAAGAAATCTTAGCAACTGACAACATGAATTACTTTCTGTTTTTCAAGCATATATATAATCATAGATTTAATTGGAGCTATGTATGTTTATAGTCTTATAGCCAAGTCTTATAAATAATTTCCTCATCTCCTTTTCAAGGTAATTGTAGTTGTAATCTCTGACCTGATGGCCACCATAAGTGAATCACATATATCTATAGATATATAACAGAATCACAGGCAGTCAAATTTTGAAAGGGAACTTGTGAGAAGGTTAGGTTTTAGTCCATTTTTAACTAGTAAAAATAACAAAAGTATTTTATAAAAATAACTTTTATACTGAATATATTATACACTAGTATAAAACTAATTACAAAGCCTCATATATAATTGAAAACACATTTTCTGAAAGAAACAGAAATGGCCAAGATTAGGCCAGAATGGTTGTTTACAGATTTCCTGTGCCTCCTATAAAGCTAGAAAATTGATCAATAAAGGTTGGCAGAGAGATTTCTTTCTTAAAGTGTCAACTAGTATTTCAGAGGCACACTTTGTAACTTATTTTGTTTGTTTGTCTATACGTCATCAAATAAACTCCAGTGATATTTTACTTTTTCCTTTAGTTATTTGGACTTAATTAGATATAAATTTCTTTAAATCATAATATTTGGCATTTCAAATGCTATTCATCTAAACCAGATTTTTTTCCATTGCCAATTTGAGCCAGACGATCCCTTGCAGGTGGAAGGGGAAGGAGGCTGTCCTGTTCACTGTGGGATATTTAGCATTATCTCTGGCCTCTACCCACTAGGTGCCGGTAGAAACCCCATCCCTGCCCCATGTCCCAGTTGCAACAATCGAAAATGTCTCCAGACATTGTCAGATATCCCTTAAGGGGCAAAACTGTCCACAGTTGAAAACCATTGACCTAAACAGTTCATTTATTTTTCACTTTTCTTATACTCCCTTATAATTATAAAATGTCAGTCAAGTTATTACAGTTCACATTTTAGCTCCTCAGTAGATAAACTAATCAGGAATAGGGTGAAGCAACATTACCAAATTGCTGTGCTTCGTTCCTCTGTTAGGTAGAACTCTTTGCTGCAAGTGTTAGTTATTAAAGAGGGCACAAGTGCAGCTTTTAAGGAAGAGTGGCATGGGTATGAGTAGACATTGATAATAAACTGGAATCAGAGATAGCCATGATCAGGGTTCCTCACCGCTGATTCTTTCTGTGTATCATCTTCACATATCTTATTCTCTCCCCCTCTTTCTCTCTCTCAGCCTTCCTTTGATCTTCTGGTCTTTACAACGAAAACATTGCTTCTAATCCCTCCTGAGTATGGATCACTGCTTGTTCACAGAGCGCTTAGACTGATCTTGGAGTATTTCTGCTACAGTCCCATGGTTGTTTGATGATGAAGGGGATTGTTTGTCCATCTTGCCTCCTCGAGAATACAAGCAAGTGTGTGTTGGCCCCAATCAATTCAAATGTGGTGGGATGAGTCTGCAATGTGTGAAAATAACTGCTTTTCTCAGTACCATGTGGATGGAATAAGAGGAGAGGCATTTCCAAAGGAAGGACTCTTTATGAACCTTGGAGATGATCTGTAGTTACCTACACATGCCTTCGATGACTTCCTTATTAACTGGCGTCATCTACACACATCAGTGGCCTGCTGCCCTAACATCGTTCAGCAAACATCCTATGCTCTCCCGTCCTGGACCGCACAGTCTGCCGTCCCCAGAAAGTGCTAGGCTCCAAGCAGACTTCTTCCTCACTCCCAGCCACAAGTAAAGCTACAATTTAGCTCTTGGTTTCTAACCTCTCAAAAATCTAATCTCTTGAAGAGAAGAAACAATGAAATTAATCTGTGAATACTGTGTAAATCCTTTGAGCAGCACAGGAATATTAGGATCCTCCATGAAATTGGTAGAATATTAGGATCCTCTGGAAAATTGGTAGAATTGCAGAATTATTAGCCCCAATCCAAAACTAATATAGCAGAATCTGTATTTTAATTTAGCAAGTTCTCTTGGTGATTTTTATTCATATTAAAGTTTGAGAAATTGAATCAGGTTAAGTTTATGGTCCTAATAAGTTCTTTAAATCATGAAGAAGTCAACTTTATTATAGAAGTAGACTTACATTCAGTAAACTTAATAAATAGTCTGGATCAATATGAAGATTAAAATTATACTGCTACCATATTTATTTTTATATATTATCAAGCTCTTGCTACCCTGTATTAAACTATTCAGGTTAATGTAACAAGCAAAATTGTTAAAATTCAAAACATAAAGGAGAGATGTGGGAAGTATTAGCAAAGTAAAAAGGACTCTGTGTGTTTGTGAAAAAAGAGAATATGATCAAGAGGTCTCAACTGAATTTCTGAATTGTACTTGAGATCTGTCCACAGGAGCAAGAGAGCACGCGGCCGGGGGCTATCGGAGGTGGGGAGATTGGAAGGGGGGGCGGGGCGGCTGGCGGAGGTGGGGGCGGGGGCAGAGCACATGCCCAGTTTGTCATCCAAACTGATGAATACTGTTGGATAGATTCACAACACTGAAATTGTCCTTTACATGTTCTGTAATTATTTCATGCAATATTCATTTGCCCCTTTTTTCTACTAAATTCTGATATTTACCTCATGCATCACCTGGTCTTTAGGATCTGCTTAGCTTATTTTGCTCTGCCACAAAGCCAGTCTATTTCCGTGGTGAAGAGCAAATATTACCGGAAAGTAATCCTATTATTTCTTTTTGACATAGTCATTAAAGACACTTCCGTTGGTATTAGTTGCTACTAGAAATTAATTAAATAAAACAAGTTTGCAATTAGATCACAGATAGAGTGATGTTGCACTTAAAACATGGGCACTTATTTATCCTCCAAAATTGATACATTGTGTGACTGTTTTTATGACATAAGCAATTTACAATCTTTCCTAAATTATTTAAGTGGAACTGTTTTTTTAAATATTTTACAAGTGAGTGACATTTTTCCAAGGGAAATTTTTGTATCTAGGTTTTCATATACACGCCAGATATCTTGTTTATTGTACTCTTTTAAAATAACCGATCTCTCTTATGGCACATTCTGGCTTACTAAGCACTTTAAAGCACTTTCCCCATTTCATACAGTCAACAAGTTTCTTGGAGGCTTCTTAATCCTTCCTGAAAATATCACAAAACTCACAGGCGCGGGACTGAAGAGCTGCTGTGCATTTTAGGCCCTTTATACGGCCTAAAATAAGAAAAAGTTATTTTAAATAATATATGTGTGCATATACACACACGTGTGTGCACACACACAATTTGTAAGCATTCATAGCATTTAGTATTAACTTAAATCTCCAGATAAGGCATAGCAGCATCTTTTAAACCCCTCTCTATTACTTGGGTGTTATCAGTGATATGGAGTTAAGCCAGGGATGCAGGAGACAACAGAACATACAAGGTCTCCCTGAGTCATTCTAATTCAATTAGAGGAGGGCTGTGGGTCGAATTTGGTTCTTGAGAGGAGACTATTAAGAGAAAAATGAGACTTATCCATCCTGCCCTATATTTGTAAGTCTATTTATGTGCACATAATGTAACAAATTGAGCTCCTAGAAGAATATCATGTAAGGTTTTGTTTTTGGTTTTGTTTAGAAAGAAACCAATGAAAGCTTACAGACTTTAGGAATGGGGGAAATAGAGGATGACAATTCCCCAAAGGGTGTTCTTTCAAGAAATATGAAGTTCTTCTATTTTCTTTAACATACTCTTATTAATGAGAATGCACTGAAAGAGAATAAAGAGAAACTTACTGCATTTTTTATTTGAAAAAAAAGTCCTTATAATTAAGAAAATCATTTTCCCAATTATCTTTGGGCAAATGAGGTTGTGTTCTTGTTTCAAAATTTTTCTCTCTCTATTTGTAAGTGCGAGTAGAAGTGTTTCCAGACAATGTGCACGCTACTTGTGTCTTTGGATTTTTTTCATTTATATTAATGGAAATTGAGTTGGTAATAAATGACATTCTAGTTTAGCAGTTTTCCCTACAAAAAAGAAATATCATACAATCCCAAGAAATAAAAGTATGTTTTATCTCATTTGAAATTACATGACTTTACATTATTAAAGTATAGATTTACCTCTATCCTCTTTTAACTATTTTAAAACCATGTTCTCCAGGTTTTCCTAAATGACTGCTTAAACCTGCTTTAGATGGGGAAAATATTTTTCCTAAAAGCTAAATCTAGTCTATATAATCTGAAATTTAAATTTGATTATTTGGTAATTTATATAGTAATTGTTAGGCAGAACCTCTTCCCCCATAATGGGACCAACTCCTAGCAAATATTCCAAGAAACTTCCCCCACCCCAGGTTATGATTGTCCCCACATCTGCCTTCTGGCAACTGCATTCCCTCAATAACCCTTTTCCCAACATATGCCCTCTTGCAGTTACAATTTTGCTGGATTACAGCAAAATTTAAAATCAGCCAATGAAGAGTTGCCAACTCTCAATTTAGCCCCCTGCTTCCAAAACCAACCAATGGAAACTTCCTACTCCCAAACTAGACAGAGAAAACCTACCACCTCCCTTCTTCCTCTTTCCCATCCTGTAGAACCAGTTCCCCTTCCCTTGTTCAGGGCTGCCTCCAGTTTAGGCATCAGCCTGCCTGTGCATAGCCTCCTAATAAAGCTCCTTGGATCGAGTTTTGGTCTCCGCTCCTCCCTCCCGGTCGACAAACCTATCAGTAACCGTGATAAAACACTGCAAACTGTCAGCTCACATTGTGATAACTGTTAGAACTACAAGCCTGACATCTATAGTGGCCAGTTTTTAAAATATAGCAAATTAAGATAAATTTATTCCATCATTCAGATGGAATGTCGGTCATAATCTGTCCACCTTTGTGACGATACGTTGGACTAGGTTTTCCTTTAAAAAAAAGAAGAAAGAAAGGTTTTAAAAAGCAAAGAGAAAATAGTTAAGCAAAACAATTACTCAAGGAGTTTACTATTCTTTGCCAGTTTGCCCAGCCTTAAAGGGTGTTAATTTTCTTTTTGTGGTGTTAAAATTCTGCATTGTCATTTTCTAAACAGGGATAATACAAATAACCCTTGGTATTTTTAGCAGGATGGTTTTTTTCCCCCTGGAAGTATAGTAGAATAGTTGAGCCTTTTTTGTGAAATGGGGACTATAATACCTGCTGTGACATAAGAGCCCCCGTGATTGATCGATTAATATCTGTTGGACAGAATAAGGCATCTAGATTAAAGGAAATTTAGAAGTACAGGCTACAAAAGTATTATATTTATTTTATTTTAACTTGATTGGAATACTGAACTAGCATATCAGAGTTGAAAACATTAGGGGAGGAAATCCTTGAGGAGGTCATTTTATCATTCTAAATACCACAGTCTCTATCTTTCATATAAAATGTAACATGGAAAAAAAAATTTACAATCTCCCTAAGAAGTGTAATCTTAAAATGCTGAGTCGTAACTAGAAAAATCACAAAGTAAAATCCAATCAACAAACAACTACTTAATAGGTTAGTTTATTAAATGCTATTACAGGGAAATTATTGTTTAAATGCATAAATAGAACAATGTTAAATTTGTGGAATAGAAAATAATTTCATTGGTACCATCTGTTGTGTTTTGTTATAAATCTATAATAGCATTTTTAGACTTTGGTTACCTGGCCGAAGCTGACAAATCACAAATCAAGAATCACATGACTTATATAATCAGCAGAGAACACTACGGCAATTTTACTATAGCCCAGATGGCGTAATTCCTAAAGTACTTATCAGATTTAATATAGGTGAGAACATCATAATTCCTTACTGTAGAAAACAATCATTAGCAGAGATGGATGAGTTAATTAAATAGAGATCTAATTGGATACATATATATATGTTTTATATATATATAAAAATACACACACACTAGAAGGTCTGCATTGGACAATTTATAATTGGAAGTCTAATATTTTAATAAATATACTAAAGAGAAGAAGTTATTAAAGCACAGCATTAAAAACAATAGATGTCCCCATACAAAAACTAAAACTAATGAGTAATATCATTTCCCTAATTCATAATTATGCAGATTTAACTTGTAAAAAATAGTATGAGAGGTGGATTGTGAGCAGCTCTCATTATGCAAATAGTTATATAGTATATTGGGGGCAGTAGCCTCAAGTTATGATAGCGGAGGGTTTAGAATATGACCCTTTATATTTAATTTTCTTTCAGGAATATTAATGAGATCTCTAACACTTTCACTCTTTGAGTTTAGCAGCTGGAATTTAATAGGGAAAATAATAAGCCTCAATTTTAGCTTTAAGAAGTAAAACTGGTATGACTAGTTAAGAATCTCAATAATTTAATTTGTCAGATAAACATCCACATGGCAGAATGTGCTGAGCCAGTAGCTCTATTTCTATATTATGTACATTGTCCTTTGAAGAGTCTTGGCAACTTCATTCTGGGATTCTGACCTGTGGTTTTCCTTAATTGAAGTTTCATGGCCATAGATTTAATCATGTGATGATTATTTTTCTTCCTTAACCTTCATCCTTTGCTCACACTAAGATTTCATTTATGAGCACCGGGTAACAATTGAGTTCTGACCACAAGTAAAAGCTATCCCTTAAACAAATAGAAACAATTCTGCTTAATAATAATGTTAAATACTTATTGCTCAACTTGTGTGTTGCGACTACCTGATTTTGAAATGATTATGGTATGAATGAAATAAGAATGTGATATAACCGTGATGATTATGAAATGAACTGGAAAGTGGCAGTGCTGCTAAGTTTACTGTAAATGTATCACAACTATGGTTCTTTCATTATATTAAAATAGCTCAGGGCATAAAATAGGTGACTGCTGGAACAATGCACTAGCTTTAATTGTAGATTTTGTGAATGGTAAAATGATCATTCACTGGCAAAAGAATCTTCCTTTAACTCACTTTCATTATTGTATGAGACAGTATTTTTCTTTTAATTTTTACTTGGATACTTAAACAGTCCTTCTTAAATTCTGCATATTCTAATCATACACAATTATTATCGTAAGAGTTCTCTGAATACTTAAAAACACAATCCACTTATTGCCTGCAAGAAAACTTTTATATTTCAGGTATTAGTGATTCATGGTTTTCACAATGGGCTTTAATTAGACACCAGGGTTTTACTCTATGTACCTGAGGAAAAGTTTTTATAAAAGAAGAGCTTACATTTTCATAGATGCGGGGATATTCTGATGGCAAATAAATTGATTAATGAAATTATTTGTATAATATATGGGAGATTTGCTTAGTGATTCTTTTTACTTTTAACTTAAATATATAAAACTAATGTTCTCTTTTGAAAGAAAACGATAGTTCAAAAATCCAGAAGTAACCCTGAGCATTCCATCACCCTGCATGAGAATATGAACGGCCGTTATGCAGGCCCAGTATAGAGGAGGGAACACATAGGTTTAGGAATAAATGTCTTTCCTCTTCCTGTTAATTTGAACAAGCTAGTCAGCCATGCAGTAAGACCTTCTCAGACGACCTTTATATGGTATTCAGAGAAAGAACATTTTTGTTCCAAGTGAACTGTTATGATAATGCCTCAAACTTTACTCCCGTATCTGGCATGGTGACTACATCACAATATTCAAACCCTCCTGGCTTACTGATTGTAAAAGATCAATCTTGTGTAAATAGTGCTTTCGGGGGCCAGTGTTTAAGCTATACGGCTAATTCTTTGGGGAGTCAAATCAACCTGGCCTTGCCTGAAAATGAGAAAGGTGTGAGGATGCGCTATGCAGCTGGAATTGAAAAATGAATTGCACGGGAACAGACAAGTATGTCATGTAAAGTTGCAATCAGCAGAAAGTGCAGGGGGAAAAGAGGTGTTCCACAAGCTGGACGGGTCTCCTTCCAGCTTCTCGGATGAAAAGTTTGCAGGTAGATGAAATAGAGGCGAGCTTCCCTGCAATCTCATACCCGGAGAGCTGCTGCGCCCAGATTTCCGCGCAGCGCGGGAGGAAAAGAGCAGGGACAGGCACCATCGCGGCCGCGGCTCGCCCGGCTCCCCGAGACCAGACTTCGCGCCGTACGCCAGGCTGTGGCCAGGGCTGACCAAAGGGGAGTCCAGAGTCTGCCACTTCCTCTTTCTCCCGCAGTTTCCGTGAGCAGAGACGGAGGAAGTGCTCAAATTAATTTTCTTTCCTGGCTCGATTGAGAATCAAAAATCCTCTGCCCGACCTTTTTGCTACAGCCTCCCTCGCCGCCCTTCTTTCCAGGGCTTCAGCCGGCAAAAGCCTCTCCGCAGCGACCGGCGCGTGGTCCGTTCTACCCGCTCCGCGAACATGCTCGCCCGGGCTCCCCTCCGAGAGGCCGCAAGGGGGTCTTACGCCCCGGAGCCCCGAATGACTCTTTCCCATCTTTGCACTCTGTCTGGCCCCTCCATTTAGCAAAGAGAAGTCGAAATGGGCGCCCAGAGTCGCGCCACCTCCGCGTCCCCCGTCTGCCCGCTGCGGCTCCCCGGGCTCCCCGGATCCGCGCCGGCGCGCTCCGCCGACTTCCGCGCCGCCCCCGCGCTCGTGTGAACGCCGGGTCTCGGCCATTCGCCGCCCGCTGCAGCGTGGACCAGCCGCCGGGCCCACTCTAGCCTGTGGCACCCACGTCCGAGCCGGCCTAGGGAGCGTGTCGCTTCCCTCTGGGGACAGAACCTGCTGGGCATGCTCAGTGCGCCTCCTGGAACCCGGTTCTCTCGGGGCTGCAATCCGCTCTCCTGGTTTTCGCGGCTGCCGGGCGAGCGCGGGGGAGGGAAGGCTGGGAGACAGTCAGCGCCTTGTTCTGCGCCCCCTCCCTCGCGCCCGGCTGCGGCCGCCCGCACTGCAAGATGCTGGCCAATCAGGGGGCGGGGGCGTGGCCTGGGCCGTCACGCCCTCCCTCTGGGCTTATTGAGAGTTATATCAAGAAATTCAGTTCAGAGAGAGGAGAGGAGAGGGAGAAGGAGAGAGGGGCAGAGGAGAAGGGAGAGAGGGAGAGCATGCCAGACAGGAAAGAGCACCTTAGAGCTCTGAAGCACGAAAGCGATAACCGATCAGGAATTTTTCGGGCCACAGTCACACTGGAGAGCAGCCAGAGACTCACCATCACCCCAACTCTGACGTCTCCTACAAGAAGTTAGAGACTTAAACAGTATTGATATCGGATAGAGATGGTTTGCTGGATGCTGTGGAAAATACCCCTCAGCTGAAGAAGTGTAACGATGTTTTTCTGTGTGTGTTAAATACCAGAAGAGCCCAGAGCCGATGGGTAATAGAGATGAAATGTGGAGAGAATGACTAACGACAAATCTGTGAATTTGTTCTCCGGAGTTGCTAATTTGCCAGCCCGAAGCAACACATTTTACAAGGAGGAAACGTTTTGCTGCTTCTGATTTCTTCCCAAACTGGTGCTACCAGATGCGCGGCTATCTATGTGTTGGAACAGATCATCCCTAACTGCAGCATACCGGGAAAGAGGAAAGGTTGAGACAACTAAGGTAAGTGTAAAGTTTCACATGCACAATTGTAAATTCTGTGTTTAGATATGTCCTCAGCGTAGGAGAGGAATGTTTGTAATTGGGTAGACGGTTGGGGCAGAGCTCACCTACTCGGCTCCATCTGCATCCCTACCTGCATCACTCTGCCGGAACTAATCGCGGGCATCAGCTACCGTGCAGCCTAATGCAGATAAGATTAGTGACTGGGAACTGACCAGTTCTACTCAAGTAGGTGGCCGCCTGGAGCCTTGCACCCATTTAAATTGCAGTTAGGGGAGCATCTAAGCAGTAGCCTTTTTACCTGCGTTATTAGGGTGCAGTATTTATATGTGGTAGATGTTACTAATATTATAACCAGAGATCCGGATTAAGAAACTGCATTTTTTCCCCCTCTCTTATGCTCAGTAGAAAAATATTGTGCTGTTACATGGGAATAGTAGCTACGTTTCACTTACATCTCAACACTCTATTCCACCTCTAGAATAAGGAATCCTATATGATTGCACATTTTAAAAAGTTTTAATGTATTTATTGATTCTAATGGGGATAATTTGGCAAATATGGAGAAAGGAGAGCAAGGTCTGGGTAAGAAATTGGAAGTCTTGGTATTATGCTTTTAGGCAGTGAGGCTATGAAGTGGCCGGTGACTACTGCTTCTGATGCTGCCGCAGCATGTCCGGATGCTTGTTTCCCAGTAAGACTGTATTGGAGGCAGTTGAGGAACTGGTAGGAAAGAAAAAGAGTCTTTTTAGGAGAAAGAGATGACTCAGTGTGATACAGAAGAAAACACATCGCCTTTGACATGTGACAAAGCAATTAGCAAGAACCATAGCTAAATACTTAGGGTTTTCACTTGCACCTAAAAACACTGAGTGAGGTTGATTAGAAACGGGGAAGCGGGCAAGAAAGGGGGAGGGGAAAGGAGAAGGAGAACGCCTGTTGTGAATTAAATAGTATCCTACAAACAGTGTGGGGGAATACAGGTAAAAATCGCAGCTGTCCTTAATCCAAAAGTAGCCGGTTTCATCTCCTGTGGTCAAATGCAACAAGCAGGGGTTGTTGAATATTTTTAAGCGTAGAGTTAACTTGCAAACAGTAGCAGAGCAAACTGCCATGTTTACTAATAGTGTGGTGGGAAATGTGTTGTGATAGTTCATGACTGTGTGTTTTTATTTATTGGAGAATAATATTGTCTATACGATTGTGTTGACAGTGGCTGTCTCCAAATAAGCGATGAGATGTAATGCATCCTCCAGTCCATGCACGCTTCCTCTTGCAATTTGTGCATCATTCCTCAGTGGAAACCTTTAAACCCTAAAATCCAGGAAAAGAAAATAAATACATTATCATGGACCTGAGGGATTTTTACCTGTTTGCTGCTCTGATTGCCTGTTTAAGGCTGGATTCCGCAATAGCTCAAGAACTTATTTACACTATTAGAGAGGAATTGCCTGAAAATGTGCCCATAGGAAACATACCAAAGGATCTGAACATTTCTCACATCAATGCTGCCACAGGGACCAGCGCAAGCCTTGTCTACAGACTGGTTTCTAAAGCTGGGGATGCCCCTTTGGTGAAAGTATCCAGTAGCACTGGGGAAATCTTCACAACCTCCAATAGAATAGACAGAGAAAAACTCTGTGCTGGAGCCTCATATGCTGAGGAGAATGAGTGTTTCTTTGAACTTGAGGTGGTGATCCTCCCCAATGATTTTTTCAGGCTGATCAAAATAAAAATAATTGTCAAGGATACCAATGACAATGCCCCCATGTTTCCGTCTCCTGTCATCAATATTTCCATTCCAGAAAACACTTTGATCAACAGCCGCTTTCCAATTCCATCAGCCACAGATCCTGACACAGGCTTCAATGGTGTGCAGCATTATGAATTGTTAAATGGGCAGAGTGTTTTTGGACTGGATATCGTGGAAACTCCAGAGGGAGAGAAGTGGCCGCAATTGATTGTTCAGCAAAACTTGGATAGAGAGCAGAAAGATACCTATGTGATGAAAATCAAAGTAGAGGATGGAGGCACGCCACAGAAATCCAGCACAGCCATACTGCAGGTCACAGTAAGTGATGTAAATGACAACAGGCCAGTGTTTAAAGAGGGTCAAGTGGAGGTACACGTTCCAGAGAATGCTCCCGTAGGCACCTCTGTAATTCAGCTCCATGCCACTGATGCAGACATAGGCAGCAATGCAGAAATTCGGTACATTTTTGGTGCCCAGGTCGCCCCTGCAACCAAAAGGCTCTTTGCTTTAAATAATACTACTGGGCTGATTACAGTTCAGAGGTCCTTAGATCGAGAGGAGACAGCCATTCACAAAGTGACAGTGCTGGCTAGTGACGGCAGCTCCACTCCTGCTCGAGCAACGGTTACCATCAATGTCACTGATGTAAATGATAACCCCCCTAACATAGACCTCAGGTACATTATAAGTCCCATCAATGGCACGGTGTACTTATCTGAGAAAGATCCTGTCAATACAAAGATTGCCCTCATTACAGTTTCAGATAAGGACACAGATGTGAATGGCAAGGTGATCTGTTTCATTGAAAGAGAGGTCCCATTTCATTTGAAGGCTGTTTATGACAACCAATATTTGTTAGAGACCTCCTCTTTGTTGGACTATGAGGGCACCAAAGAATTCAGCTTTAAAATTGTTGCCTCTGATTCTGGGAAGCCCAGTTTAAATCAGACTGCCCTGGTAAGGGTTAAGCTTGAGGATGAAAATGACAACCCACCAATTTTCAACCAGCCTGTAATTGAGCTGTCAGTTTCAGAAAACAACCGACGTGGGTTATACTTAACAACTATTAGTGCCACAGATGAAGACAGTGGGAAAAATGCAGACATTGTTTATCAGCTTGGACCGAATGCCTCCTTCTTTGATCTGGACCGAAAGACAGGAGTTTTGACTGCCTCCAGAGTCTTTGACAGAGAAGAGCAAGAGCGGTTCATTTTTACAGTAACTGCCAGGGACAATGGGACCCCTCCCCTCCAAAGCCAAGCGGCCGTGATCGTTACTGTTCTGGATGAGAATGACAACAGCCCCAAGTTTACTCATAATCATTTCCAATTTTTTGTATCTGAGAATCTGCCAAAGTATAGTACTGTGGGGGTGATCACAGTGACAGATGCAGATGCTGGAGAGAATAAAGCTGTGACTCTTTCCATTCTAAATGACAATGAGAATTTTGTTTTGGATCCCTATTCTGGAGTCATAAAGTCAAATGTTTCATTCGACAGAGAGCAGCAGAGCTCCTACACTTTCGATGTCAAGGCCACCGATGGAGGTCAACCGTCTCGCTCCTCTACCGCAAAAGTAACTATCAATGTCATGGATGTCAATGACAATAGCCCAGTTGTCATTTCCCCACCGTCTAACACTTCCTTTAAGTTGGTGCCCCTCTCGGCCATTCCTGGCTCCGTGGTCGCAGAGGTTTTTGCGGTGGATATTGACACTGGAATGAACGCTGAACTTAAGTATACAATTGTGAGTGGGAACAACAAAGGCCTATTTCGGATTGATCCAGTAACAGGTAACATCACTCTGGAGGAAAAACCCACACCTCCAGATGTGGGCTTGCACCGTTTGGTGGTCAACATAAGTGACCTGGGGTACCCTAAGTCTCTGCACACACTCGTGCTTGTTTTCCTGTATGTTAACGACACGGCTGGCAACGCCTCCTACATCTATGACTTGATACGCAGGACTATGGAGACCCCCTTGGACAGGAACATAGGGGACAGCAGCCAGCCCTACCAGAACGAGGACTATCTCACCATCATGATCGCCGTCGTCGCGGGCGCCATGGTGGTCATCGTCGTGATCTTTGTCACGGTGCTGGTGCGCTGCCGCCACGCGTCGCGGTTCAAAGCGGCCCAGAGGAGCAAGCAAGGTGCTGAGTGGATGTCCCCGAACCAGGAGAACAAGCAAAACAAGAAAAAGAAAAGGAAGAAAAGAAAGTCTCCCAAGAGCTCCCTTTTGAACTTTGTGACCATCGAAGAGTCCAAACCCGACGACGCAGTTCACGAACCTATCAATGGGACCATCAGCCTGCCGGCTGAGCTGGAGGAGCAAAGTATAGGAAGGTTTGACTGGGGCCCCGCTCCTCCCACCACCTTCAAGCCGAACAGTCCCGACCTGGCCAAGCACTACAAATCTGCCTCTCCGCAGCCCGCTTTCCATCTCAAGCCAGACACTCCGGTGTCCGTGAAAAAACATCACGTGATTCAGGAGCTCCCTTTGGACAACACCTTTGTCGGGGGCTGTGACACCCTTTCCAAACGCTCTTCCACTAGTTCAGATCACTTCAGTGCCTCAGAGTGCAGTTCCCAAGGAGGCTTCAAGACAAAGGGCCCCTTACACACCAGACAGGTAAACGAGCACTTTTACTGGTCTATAAGTACTGCATACAAGTGCCCGGTCAACCAGTATTAACGTGCCAGTGTGGCTGTGGTTTTGGTCTAATTTTAGCTTAGTTATATTATAAAGAGGGAAAACAAACTAATAAAGGGAAAAAAAAAGAAAAAAGAAAAAAAACTTGACCCCTTTTCTATTCCTCTGGGGCCCAGTCAAGAATTTGTAGAACAGCTTTGAAATTTCTAAGTTCTGAGAATTATTTCACCTCCCAGTTTCCTTCAAATGGCAAAAGATGAAAAGAGGAAATCATTCTAAAATGTCCCAAGATAATGTTTGCTGAAGAAGAAAACGTGTTCTGATATGCCAAATTTGACCCCTGGGGTCTCCAAATTCACTGCTTTGAGGTTAGCACACTACCTTTTTGATCTAAAAAGTCACCTTCAAATCTCAAGTTTTAAGTGACATTTGAAGGTCTGAATGTAATTGTGCTGGAGCTGTGGTTGCTAAAGGGGTTAATTTTTTTTTTTAGTCTCTAACCAAGGTAGTAGTGTATTAAATGTATATCAGCTGTGAAGCACATGATTGTTGATAGATTACAGCTAAGCCATAAGGAAAGTCTTCTCTTTGATTTCAAATTATTTTATTGTAATATAGTACATTGGGTATTTAATGGAAAAGTTTTCAGATTGTCCACAGTGGCCAAAGTACTCTTTTAAAAAAAAAAAAAGGAATGCTTTCTCCCTGATATAGCTGATTTATACAGAAAAGAATGAATCCATTGTAAATATTCTCTCATTTTAGTAATGCATAAGTGATCTGTCATAACTCATTCGAAACTGTGAAATATGCCATATGAAGAGGGATTAAGAGGCTGAGAAACTCATATTTCAACCAAATCCAGAGTGAGTTTTTCTTAGGTCTAATAATTTCTTGTTAATAAAGATTTAAATGCAGCGCTGTCTAATTTATTTCACTGGTGCTTGTCTGTTGCCACAAATTTGAATGTCAATAATAGCCTGTAGATGGCACTACAGTATCATGTCCTTTGTGCTGGCCAGATGCCAATCCCACAGTAGCAGAGGAGGTGGGGAGGAAAGGATCAAGCTGGTAACTACAGCCAAAGACACCTTTTATTTAATGATAGTTGCTCTGGAGCAACTAGTATTTACGTTCCTTTGCTTGCTCTTTTGTGATTAGCTGTCACCACACCAACTTCCTAGGATTTTGTAATCCAATTTCTATCTCTATTCGTACTGAATCTACCTTATGGTGGGGTCCCATCTGAATTTGTGAAAAATAAGGAATACAAAAATTTCAGGAAATCAGGAAAAAGAATTAATTTGCAAGATTGTTTTGACAGCCTTTGATTGCCTTTGAACAATTAGGTGTTTCATTATTTTTTAAAATTTAATTGGCAGGGTGGGGTGCAGTGTAGGGTGCCTCTACTGAAACTCTGTTCCCTTTTCCATCTATCTTTTTATTGCTCCTGGAATGACTTTAAGGTTTGGATTAATATGATATTTACTATTAAAAGTAACTCTGACAGTGAATTACATGGATATTCTTAGAACCTTACAGATAATTCCTGTGACTGTGCATATTAACTCTCCATTTTTTAAAAAGTAAATCTTTAAATTTCTAGAGTGTCTTGAAAGTACAGATTCTTAGAACTAAAAGGCACAGTATGAAAGGACTTAGGATAAATCATTATGGAAGATCTAGAGAAGAATATAAGGTTATTAAGTATAAGTTGCATTGGGTCAGATTATTTTCATGTTAACTTCATCAGTTTCTCCAAAGAGGTTGATGTCTTAGAACTTATAAATAGTTCTAGTGTAGTCAAGATTTTAAGAGGTTGTTAAATAGTTAATTATGGGAAGAAAAACAATTTATGAATCTAAATGTGTTTAAGTTGCTATTTTAATGAACAGAAAGAAAATAGTATAATATACTCATGGTATTATGATTTGCATAGTATCTTGAACGTAGTTAATATGATTTAAAATTTACTACCTAAATCAAAAATTATTTTTCAAAGAAACATGATATTGTACCCACATGACCTTTCCTTTCACATAAGTGTGGAGTTAGCATTGCTGTACACACCAACTTTTCCCTGAAAATTAGAACTATATTAAACTATATGTAGTTTAGCGATGTAAATGCTAAGTGCATTTCAGCAAAATAAGGAAATGACCTTTGGTGGAGGCTTAGTGAGTCGTAAGAATGGTTTTTTTATGATGCACTCTTTCAGATAGGATGCTGAGTAATTCACTAACTGGAATTAAGGTGCATTTTAAACATTCCTTGAGACCATTGCATAACTTTGCTGTTCTCCTTGTAGGCATTTGGATGTTCCAAAGTAGCTATAATTCACTGTTATGGTAAAGAGCTATTAAAATGGCTTTGCTTATAGATTTTAGAAGTTTTCATGCTGAGAAAGAAAAATTGCGACATTGGAGAAAAGGACAAGTGGAAATACGGAGAAGGATGATGTTGGTAGCAATATGCACAATTTTAGCTTAAAAGAGGTACATTTCTATGAAAGAAGGACGTACATCACATACTACCATTGCAATTTTTTTTCCATGGAACTTTATAATTGTTACCTGAACATGTACTAGTTAAGCTGACAAGTAAAAAGTCTTTGAATTTTAGCTCTTTCACTTCAACGGTGCTGTCTATACTAAATGAATTTTTGCAGCTACACAAATTTTGAAACAGCAACTTTTATAGCTACAAAAGCTTCAAAGTAATTTTTAGGCTAACATAATCTAAGAAGTTTTTAAGTTAGGAGGCATGGACTGCTGTTAACAAGAACACCTTTTCAGTTTAGAGTGCTAATTGGCATGGAGATATACTCCGAAATTTTTGTGTAAAAGGTTACCAAATGTAAATGTTGTTCATTTATATTGTCCATTTAGGAAAGGACAATGTCTGACTTTTACTCCAGAGGTTTGTTTGTGACTGTATTTGTTCCTACTCTGCCTGACTTCTTTTTCCTTCTGCTGTTTTCCCTTGTGTCATCCTGCAAAAAAATGTATCAAAGAATTGTAAATCATATTCCTCATTCCCTCTATTTTACTAAGCATTCATTTTTCTTAAATATAACGATCTGTCACTGAATTTTCCTCAAATTATTTTTTATGAATTTTTAGACGTAGCCTTAGCATTCACAGATTGAGTGACATTTCCATTTTTTAGCAAAAGACCATGCATGTCTTGATATATTTCCATAAAAGCAAAGCTTACTGTTAAAGAGTGAAGGATGACAGCATAGTCATTTCCAGTAGGGCTTTAAATGATAAAGTTCATTGGTATATTTTCTCTAAAAGGAAAAAACAGATTCTTAACGGACATGGTTTTAAATATATGGTATTAGTTTAAAAATTGTAGCATGCCTAAGAATCACCTGGAGGGCTTGTTAAAACACAGATTGTTGGGTCCCACCCCCAGAGATTCCCATTTTGTACCGCTAGAGGTAGGGCCTGCAAATTTGGAGTGTTAACAAGCTCCCAGGTGATACTAATGCTGCTAGACCAGGGACTACAGTTTGAGAACCACCATCTTAGCATATTGGAACGAGAAAAGTCAGCCTCTTTCCCTTTCAGGTTATCATTTCCAGAGGACCTGTTTTTGCACAACCCAACGCTCAGCGCGCTTACTGACAGCTGTTTTATTGTAGCGGGAAGCTTTACAGTAAGCTATTTATTGCTTTTTCCCAACCTGGTTGACAGCATTTGGGGAATTAATTTTCTTGGCCCTGGTGTGCGTTTTTGGTATCAATGGAAACATTCAAGAAAAAGATAGTGACCTATTTACATTTGACAACTTCTTTGAGTAATAAAAACAATCTGTGATAGTTGTACTAGTTTTAGTTCTGGGTAAGCAGTCATGTTTAATTTTCTAAATGAAATTACTCAATTTAGAGCTTAAACATCCTGATTTTAACTGTTTGCATCTGACATAGTATTTGTTCATATAAAATTTGTGTATACATTGAAATTACACATTGAATGTGTGTATACATGTTAAATCCAAAATGTAGACATGTATTTTGCAGTGTCAAGGGAGTTGCTTCTATTTGAAACAACGTAGAGACACTGTATTTCATTTATGATTATTTTCCAGTTTTGAATAATCCCACCAAAAACATGAGTGAAATTCTGTTTTGACCTCTAAAATGCACAAGACAGTCATAGAATTGGTATTTGGAACAGTGAGAAGCAAATGGAATTAAAAGCAAAGGAAGCTAATATCATCTAATGTTAAGACTAACAAAAACTTTTAGACATCTTAAACTACTAAATTTTGGAATATATAGATTGTAGTGGTTGAACTGGGATGGCATGTAGAGAAAAACTGCTCGCCAAAATGCAAATTATTTTTAAAGTGTTATTATGGTTTTTATTTCTACTTCTTCCCTTTGGCTTAAGTTCTGTATAGTCATGAGCTCTATTTTCAAACTTAAGAGGTTGAATATATTCAGAAACCTTTGGCTACTGATTCAGAAATCTGAAATGAGGATGGGTCATACATTCAAACTGGCTCCTTATCCTCTCAGATTTATGCAGTAAATATTTGACGATCTGTTTTTTTGTTTGTTTTCAGCGTGAAACTCCTAGGTTATAAAATTTAGGGTACAGAATTCACTGCTCATAACCTTAAGGAGAAGAAAAATGAAAAGTTGCCAATGTATTAAATGCAAAAGATGTCTGCTGATTCTTGAACACATGTTGGCATAGAGAAAATAATTTCTATAATTAAAATATTCTACCCTCTTATTTTTAAAATGTTCCAATTAATTCTAGGTATAGAAACAAGGTAAACTGATATCCTCTTTAGTTTCAGATAAGTCATCCACGTGGTGTTACAATACAAACTTTGGCATCATTAAAACCTTGCAAATTCGCACTTGTAATAATGTGGTGTATATATGCATATTCTTATAAGTTAAAATTAGTGTAAGCTTTGATTTATCTTCTCATAAAAGCAAATTAAATTAGAATATAATATTTGAAATAGTAAAGTAGGGAAAGTTTAGGTTTAATCCAGGACCTCAAATCTAAAATCAGATTTCCTCATAATTAGCTGAGAATTATTTTGACTTTTGAAGTTTCTCTTTCTTATTGCCTTGCCTGAAATGTCTATAAATTACACTCAAGATATTAGAAATGGCATCCTAATGAAATATTTTTTCTTATTATAATGAGGTATGAAAATGACATCTCTAAATTTCATTTTCTCATAAACTCTGTTTCCACAATTATTTTTATCTTTTTATTTAGATTTCTTGCTTTGAAGTTTTTGGAGGGAAATGCAAAAATCCAACAAATGCTGAAAGCTACAACAGTTATATTGACCTGGCCAGTGTGGGTGGTTACAGGATTACGGGATTTCAAGGCCCTGTTGATGCTGTTTTCTGTTCTGTTTGACTTTGTCAGATTTGAACTCTTGGCTTTTGTATATTCAAAAAAAGCAAAAAATAGTGAAATGAGTGGATTGTTTTAACACTTTCACTTAAAATCTTGGGGTAAGCTTTCTTTGAATTTAGGCTGATGTTTTAGAGAGGATCATGGATCAAAACTACAAATTTATCAATTCTTACTAGTATTAATAAAGCAACTAATATCAATTTAACTTAGTTGAAAGCTAAGAAGTATTTAATGTGATTGTTTTTGTTTTCCTTTTCTTATTTTACACCTTACTTTACATTTAACATTCTTTTTCCAGAATGTATGACATATCAGGACTCTAAAATTTATATCGGACTTGTAAAAATCTTACTCTCATCACAGGCCAGGTAATAGTGAGAATTTGGGAACCAAACTGAGGCAGAGGCTTATATTAGAGTTTTCAAAACCTGGAGGCATGGGAGTCTGTCCTTCAATCAGTAATAATGCCAATATCTTATCGCCTTTTTAATAGTCAGCACACCCCCAAATCTGCTTCAGAGTACAGAATTAAATCTGAATGTAGAGGCACAATCTATCATGTAAATAGGAGATATACTCCACTGTTTACGATTTCCTCAGTTGTTATTTCAAAAAGATGTTGAATCTGTCAAACATTTCATTTGAAAAGGAACTCATGTTTTTTGCCTCTGTTTAGTACACACCTATTGGGTTGTCAGTCATCAGAAACATAGGACAAAAAAGATACATTACCATGATTGCTATTTTGGTTTTGATTTATGCTCTTTTTTTTCCCTGAGCCAAGATTCATTAAAATTTGAAATTCATAAATAAGTTAAACTGTCCTGCCTTAACAGTAAAAAGTAATGACAAGAATCAACTAGGAAAACAACCCATGTTTAATTTCTATAGTAATTTCCTATAGACATTAGGTTTATCTCCTATAGACATGAGTTCAAATGAAGTAGCCAAATCAGTAGAATTTTCTGAGCTGAAACAGAACTTTAAAGCATTTGGAACTTGAAGTCATTTCTTATGACTCTGTTTTTTCATAAGTTATCCATTATTTAAATGACATGTGAAAATATTTTCCCTCAATCTTTAACATTTTGATAGATTGCAGCACCATAAGCACATATCATATTGTAAATGATGAACCTGGGACCACCTGTCCAGCTAGAAGCAGTAGAGATATAAGCACAGGGAAGAGCTTTGTGGTATATTTGATTGATTCTTTCTAGTCATTTTACACTAATTATTCCGGAATTCTTTGAGAAAATATATCAAATTAACTTATCTCCTCTTGAAAGGAGTCCACTACAACTTCACCACGCATTAATTTATATGGATTTTTAATTATTGAAACTGCAAGAAAGAGTTGAAGTGGCTCTATTTTGTCATATTTGTATAATATCTTCTATTTTAACATTCCTCCACAGTATGTCTTTTTATCTGACCATCTCTACATCTTAGTATTACACTGCTTTGTTAATATCCAGTCTCTGGCCTTTTTTCTGACTGTTAGCAGTTGATTAAGAAATACTCTAATCCTTTTCAGGATATTGAGAAACTAATGGATTGCAGAGTATTTGGGTCTTTAAGCTTCAATTGTAAATGGTACGAAGAATTGTCATTCAGCTGATATTTGCATATATCTCTTCCAGTGCTAGTTACTTGGCTTCCTTTTTTGTCCTTCTAATCTTCAGCTTTCATTCTGAGAATATTTATTTTAGTCGGAAATAAGTGTGCCAGTGATAGAAATTTGAGATTCACCTCCAAGTGAATGCCATCACAGACAGGGAAGTTTTGGCACATTTTGCATAGATTTGTATGAACACAGTGAACCCTTCATAAGCTCTTAGATTGCAGGGACTCAGTGCTGAAAATTAAGTGGGGTTTTAAGATTTGAAATGTAGAGAGCTTTGTATAAAGCTGGTATTGCAGGTGCCTATTAAATATGAAGTAAAGGCTTTGTAATACGACTAGTGAACACGTTTCCCGCCACATTAGAATGATTTATAACCTAGGGAGTTAGCCTTTCTGTTTTTTTTTTTTTTTCTGATGCAAAAACGTTGTGTGTGTATGAAAGGATAAAATGTTCAAATATGTGTGTGAGAATGGACAGATTGGCTGTTTGATGGGTCTAGTGATGCAGGATAAACAACCTAGCTCTGCTCATGCTGACCTGTGATCCTTCTCATTCCATGATCTGACCTTCACCTCTCCTGAGAAGAAACCTCCTTGTATGTGCAGAGTCTCCTCTGAACATAAATCAGGTGGAAACCCTAGGCATTTACCTAGAATACTCTAGCATTATCATAATGGAAAGGATTGGGTATTGAGTGCCTGGATTCCTCATAGGGATTGCTATTGAGTCATTTCTCAAGCTCTATTTTAGAACTCATCTTTGCTCCATTTGTAAATAGCATGTATAAGTATCGCAGCAGTTCATTCCAAACATACGTGGGTTTCTGGGTTTCAGTGTATTTATTTTCACGACAGTGTTCAGCAAAATGCCTCACCCTTCTTTAATAATTATCTTTCACTGCCCCTGCTAGCTATGAATCTGAAAAGAGCCATGCATATTTTTTAATGATTTCACAAATACTCTATTTTTGCCTATGAGAAAAAGTATATAATCCATTTGCAGTCCACAGTAGGTACAGTGGCTTGCTGAGAATCACGAGAGATGATTGATTTTGAGAACAAAGCATTTTTTTTTTTTGCACAAGACAGTAGCAACCACAATTTAGTAACTGAGGCTTTTTCTCATTAAACAAAGTTCAATAAGGAGAAGAATGAAGCCATGTATTTTATAGGAAGGAAATGTCTTCTGCTCTACTGTACAACTAGAGTAGATCTTTTCTTGAGAAAAAAACTGCTGGTGGTTTTTGGATTCAGAGGATGCAACCAATCTGTGCCTCTGTGTGATAGCAGCTGCATGCTGAGGACTTTCAAATACATGGCAGCGTAGGATTCTGCAGGAACCTTTTTGTAGAAAGCACAAGTGACAAATGTAGACAAAATGGAGTGAGCTCTGAGTTGCGAGTTGATGCCCTCCTGTGTCATATATTAATGTCATTGAACTGATTTTCACATTAGAAGCTGAGAATCACAATAGTCTTCGCTCTGGGTCAGCTGTGAACACACCTGGTTTGGCAACTTTCTTTTTGTTCCATTACCTGTCATGCACTAGGTGGACTATATTCATTTACGCCATGTAATAAGCATCTGCTTTCTTAGTTTCTAGAAAGATTTTTAAATAGCCTAACATTATTTCCAAAAAAGAAAAAAGAATCCAACAAAATATTTCGATAGAGAAACTTAGAATGTATGAAACGAAACATCCATATATGTACCCTTTCTTCCTAAAAATAGCAAAGCCCAATTAATCTGACTTAGGTTACATATGATGCATTTTTCCTTTGCAATTTTTAAATTTGAGTTTTTCTGATGTGTCTTCCATATTAAGAATAAGATTAGGTTTATACAACATAATTTAACAATGTTTCAATGCATTTCCTAGTCATTCAAATTTCCAACAAAAAGAGATGTTAGTGTTCATGAAAATGAATTGTCCTTATTTTTCAAAATTGTTATTAGTGTCAAAATTGCATTAAACACTAGTAAAGTCAAACCATCTCTAGGATATTTTCATTTGGCATGAACTCATTTTCATTCCTGGTCTCGACTGCGAGATCTTCTGCCAAGCAGTGGTGGCAAAATATGTTGAATTCACTGATTGATTTTTAAACATCGTAAAAATTAAGCAGAATAATTTTGACACCTCAAGTCTCTGTTTTAGACAATAAAATTCTGCTTTAGCAAGGGTTATTGATGTCTGGATAATCCTTGGAGCAACATTCCTCAGGGTTTAAACTATTCCTACAGGACCATCTTTTATGGCAGGGCTTGTTCATCCTCTCCAGCTGATGCATTTTCAACCGCAGGCGGATGTTTAGAGTTGTTCAAAACATGGTCCTGTTTCCTGGTGTCCTTTCAGTCTCAAATGGCAGCTCAGTCAGACTAAATGTTGGTATGTCATCAGTTAAAGTATTAAAACTAAGAAAGTTATAAGAAAGCTCCTCAAAGTCAGAGACCACGTCCTATGCACTTTCCATTTCCAAGAGTGAACCTCCAGTGCCTAGAAGAATGAACTGTAGCAGGCATTCCATAAATGTTCAATTAACTTGAAAGACCAAATGATGCAGAAACCATGCTTTGTATAGCTACAGTATTTCTCATTGTAGTTATTGTATTATAACAATATAAAGAAGATAGTATTCTTATTTAATATATGTAGAAACTGAGGGTCAAAAATTTTAAGTGCTTTTCTTCAAGTCACATAGCTAAACTCCTCTGGAAACCTGGCTCTACACTGGGATTTCTTCCTTATAAGTGGCCCAGTTTCATTTTAAAACACCATTTTTAAGCCAGACATGTTTCAAATTCTTTTTTCATTAGTGACATTTTCGTTGATGAGGATTGCTTTCTATTTCTTAAAAAAACATAAGGCAACTCAGTGCACCCAAATTGTTCTTTATGAGTTACCTCCCAGTGAATTATCAGTAGACCATGGGATGACATTAAAATGTGGTCAGCATATGGCACACAAAACTCATTGCAACCCCTTGCTGTGATCGAGGCCAAAGTGAAGAAAATGCATGTAGAGAGAGTTCTGAATGTCTAATTCCAGCTGCTATCTGTATTTTCTTCTGTAACAGCTGGGGCCTGATAGCAAAGTCCTAATTGGGTCTAAGAATTTTTTATGCCTGAGGAGTCCCCCTGCTCTCCAACCTAAGGAAACATGATCTTTCTAGCATCCCTCCATTATTTTATTGATCCTTATCTCTGGAGGTCCAGCACAGAACCATGCTAACCCAACCCAGTCCTGTGAAGAGCAAGTGCAGACAGTATTACTTCCTGACTCAGCATTTCACCATTCTTTCCCCTAAATGATGAAATACAATTAATCCCTCTATATCATTTATCAGTGCCATGACTTACTAATTATTTCTGCATGTAGATCAGGGAGAGAAGAAGAGATTTTGCAAACTGCTGATTCTGATGTACATACATATACTCTTCCATTATGTATACTCAGAGGTATGCATGGTTTCCATTTCTGCCTCATTTCTTAGCCACTATGCCTGTCTATGAGAACCTTAATTTTTTCATACTAGTATATAATGGAAAATGAAGAATTGGGCTAAGAAATGCTAGATACGCAGGATCAGATAGGAACCTTGTCTTCCAAACATCCTCATCTAACTTTTTTCTAATCTTTGAATATTTAGGTTATTGAATGGTCACCTCTAAACATAACAATCAAGAGATTTGCTTTCATATCTGCTTTATAGAGGAAAATATTTTAGAAAAAAAAAGCATCACATTAAACTTCCCTTAATAGACTTTGAACCATCCAGACAATACCCTAGAATCAAATTCTTAAAAAAGAAGCAAAATAATAATTGAATAGTGATTAAGGCAGTGTCTAGCTACTATATTAATTTTAGAAAGATAAATTTGGTGTCTAATAGCACTCATAAAATAGTTTCACATTCTCAAGACTCGAATGGACCTTTGAGATTATTTGGCCTATTTAATTATTTTTCCAGCCAAGAAAACTAAGACTAGGAGAAGGAATTCGGTATTTGGAGTGAGAAAGATGACTTGATGGCCTGCGTCTTAAGGCTATGTGACTTGGTTATACCATTTAAGTGTACCGGTCCTTGTTTCCCCTGTCTATAAAGCTGCTGTAACCACACCTAATGCATACATGAGCAGTGCATGTATCTAGCCTATGGTAAGCAGGCAGTCACGTTCTACTCCTCCAGGATACACAACTTGCCACTGATAGAAGCATCCTACTGCATTTAGTGCATGCTCCCTTTAGTTTTGTTTTTCAGTGGTTTTTGTGAATCTTGAGTTTTATTATATATTTTTAATAGGTAAATCATCCCTGTTCATCTGCCTTTTTTTAAATCCCTTTTTTTCTTAATAGTTATTTCAGAGTTCTAAAAAGCTGGCCTTTGTAATAGCATCAGAATCACAGATATGATGCTATAAATTGTTTTGATCCCTATTCTTTCTTGATTGTGTGATTGCTTCATGTTTCGTTTGGAGTACTTTACAACTTTCATTTGCATGCCATGTTTTAAAATTAGTTTGTTATTAATTTACTACCCCTTCGATTACCCATAGAAACTACACCCATCTGGGGGTTTTCACCTTACACATCACTCCTATAACAAAACAGCATATAAGTGAGTGGATCTGTTTCACAGTCAGCACTTAACACAGCTGGAGTCATTTGAAACCTGCTGGTTCTTGCTTCCAATTATTCCATACTCAGAAAGCATATGTGTTGAAATAATGATATTGCGATGTAACCCAACTGGTTAAAATGCTTTGGAGTATATTGATCGTATTTCTGAGATTCATCACATTTCTGCCAGAAACAAAGTAGCCAATAGTCTTTACTGTGTTTCTCATTTTAAGGTAATATATGCTCATTTATAACATCGTAACATACAGGTTTATAGTTTTTGTATGGGTAAGGTAATAACATGAAGGAACCCCAACTATTAAACATGTAAACAATATGATGGTAACAGAAATAGTTTTTCTTAATATCATGGGGTCAAAATTATCATCTTATGTTAAAACTGCTGATATCAACATGAAGGTACTGATTTGGATCTGGAGCAGAATATAGCAGGGATTTTTTCTAATTCAATCAACTTTGTCAACTAAATAAAAAGTAGGATACAGCCAATTTCCAATTGGCCTCATTGTCACTTAGATGGTAGAAATTACGTTTTGACTTCTTATTGACTTTTTCCATCCTCTCAGTGCAATTAGACTTTTAATTTTGAGGGTGGGGTGGGGGTTGACCTTTTGGCTTAGTGAGTAGGAAGTATTTTAAAGTAAAACCAAACAAAAATTATTGACCAAAACCTTATTCTTTGTGCTTGAGAAAGTTTAAGCAAGCAGATAAAACATGGCAGTGTGGCATAATTTCCTTTAGGCTCTTGCTTATTTTACCCCAAAATGTGACCTCCATCAACAGCACTGGGCTACTGAGCAGGCAGGAACATAACATGAATACGACCTTGGGAATCTGACTTTATGGACTAGTCATAAGAATTAAAGCATGGCATCTCAGATATATTCCATAAACGCTAGTCTTTTTCCTAGTCAAAGGGACAAACTTAAAGACAAGCTGGCAAAATGAGGGTGTTAAATGTTTAATGCCAAGAATCAAGACTTAAGGATTTGTATTCATTGTTTTATATCAAGTATTTAATATTCTCATGGCATCAAATACACATATACTATAGAGCTAAATGTAAATGAAGACATTCATCAATTTAGGTTGTCCATATCAATGATATCTTTGATTAACCCTTATAATGGAAAGCTAATAGTGCATCCAAGGAAATCTATGTGAATTCCAGTTCAAATAATTATCAGATCCTTATTCCATAAAGAGAATTTTATTCCTGAACTGCACTCCTAATATCTTTCCTTGTGTGGATAGATTTCCCTTCATTCTCTCATTTAGAAATGTGAAGGACTTTTTCTGCCTGCTGAACACTTACCTCCTTTAAATGTAAGCCTGACTCCTAGACAATATCCATCAAAACACTAGGCTACTGAACATAAAATGTATATGCATTTATATATCTCTAATGAATGCTAAAGCTTATTCAAGAAGTAAATCCTATAGTTTTTTTTTGTTGTTGTTGTTTTGCATGGGCAGGCACCGGGAATTGAACTCGGGTCTCTGGCATGGCAGGTGAGAACTCTGTCTCTGAGCCACCGTTGCCCGCCCCCTAAAGTTTTACATTTTCATTCTTCTTAAAATTTTCTGATATATAATCAGGAAATCCTTCTC
Source organism: Tamandua tetradactyla (assembly GCF_023851605.1). Lineage (NCBI taxonomy): Eukaryota > Metazoa > Chordata > Mammalia > Pilosa > Myrmecophagidae > Tamandua > Tamandua tetradactyla. Next base: position 133,939,709 of record NC_135330.1, on the reverse strand, counting down.
CTGCCGAAGCCCTGTGATATGACCCACTAGTATATGTACAAATTAGATTTATTTTTACTTTTCATTCATTCTGCTATACAGCAGACATTTATTGAGTAAGTGCTGGGGCCAGGGACAGTGTTAGACAATGGGAATGTTTAAAAGAAATTAGTGAGACCTCGTCTTTGCTTTAAAAAATTCTGTGGACTTGAAGCACAATACTTTTTTTTCTTAGAATTCCCTTATTTTTAAAAATATGAAAATTCTCCTGGTTTTAAACTGATGTCATCATTTCCCTGAAATATTTATTTAAAAAATCTTTTTTTTTTAACTGGCGTTGGAAGCTTGATCTTTCAGAAGGGTAATAAAATTCTAAGATCTACTACTCTAATTATAAGAATGCCAGGTTTTAAATTTATCCTTTGGTTAATTTAGAGGGATATGCAATTCTTCATTCTTAAATTCACACTCCTTCTACAGGCAGAGGTGTCAATAAAATAGAGTTGCAAGTAAAACTTCTTTTTGTAACGATGAGATTAGCATAATTGCCATATTAAAATGACTTTAAAAACATGACATAGTTTGATAATGTTGACTTATAACCCAAGTTATAACAGACAGTGTTCTCTAAAAATTGAGTTCCACTTCTATAAGGATCCATTTTGAAAGAGGTATTTTGAGTCATGGTATTCTGCAAAAAAAATTGTTTCAGACTTCAAAAGACATAAGCTTAACATAGACATGGAGCCTATAGACATTAAACCCTGGCTGGAACAAATGTTTGGTTTAATTGGTTTTTACCTCCAGATGGTTGTGATTTTGGCAAGTCCATTTTCTTATGAATATTTATCACAATATTTCAAGGAATCAATGCAATGACACAATAGTTTAAAATAGAGACCTCTATTCACGTAATTTTCTCTTAAACTGAGGAGCATTCATATGCCTAAATTTGGTTTTCTGTAATCATTGAAGAAAATGGCATAATTGGGTTTTATATTTCAGGCAAGACAGACTTTGCCATTTTTAACTTACATAACTATTTCCCAAATGTTAAAGTACATATGGATGATTGTTTACGTGAGCAGGTCATTTCAAAACTTCAACATCATATGCACATAAAAAAAATGCTTTCTTGAAAAATATTGCATATAATGCTTCACCTGCACATTCTTGTGCAAACATATTTTTAAAGATCTTTTCTGCCAGAAAATGTACTATTTTAATTGCAATTAGGCTTCTGTGATAAACCATCAAGCTGGATCCTAACACGAGAAGTATCTCTCCAACTGTGGAAAGCATCTGTGGATGCTTGGGCAACTATCACCAAGTAATTGCTATAACTTAAATGAACTACGTAATTGAAACCTGCTAAAATATGTAGTCCTCAGGAATAAAATGAGTAATTGCCCTTGTTAATTAAGTATATTGATTAAAATATAAATATCACTTTTGGGGATATGACCAATCAAGTAACACTATGCAATTCACTTTTTAATAATGTGAAAGCATGGACAGTTTGATAAATTAATTTAGAACCAAGCAACAGAATAGATTAAGGTTAGCAAGAGGTTATATTTAAATAAAGGTTTATAGAAATTACATGTGTGTTATCCTGTCTGTATTAAGCAATTTCTACTTGAAATTGGAGATGTGCAATCTCACCATTATCACAGTGACAGTTAACCTGATGCTTTTACATAGTGTTAATTCCTTGTTTATTATGAATTTTACAGATGATTGTGATTGCTTTAACAAAGAAAGCAAACAAGTAGTGGTTATTAAAATAAATAAATAAAATATTCCATTCTCAAAATTTCTATACTCTTTCATTTCTTATTTTTGGCTATTGTAATGACCTTTTAAAACCATTTATACTTTGCTAAAATTTCACTTACTGTCTTGAGAATTGTTTTCTCCTCTGAAACTTAGATGATGGGACTCAACTACTTTTTCTTTTCTTTTATTAAAATTTCAGCTATCACTTTTGTTAATTACCTGGGGTAATATCTATCCTTGGCAAACTCTTTCTTGCCACCCAACATCTGTCAGGCCTATTCCTTCCTATCATCAGTTGATGCATGTTCAAACAGTGAAAATCAATGTTAATATTGGCTCAAGGAAAACAGTTACAAAATAAATCACATACTTCAGTCCCTCCCTACAGTGAACTATTTGCAATATTCCCATTGTTTGTATGATCTATGTTATCACTCTCCTGCCTTCATGTTGATAACAGAGCTTGCTTTCATCTTCTTTGAGGCCTCTGTCTGATTAATTTTCCCCTTTTGAACTAGAAAATTAACTTTTTCTTCCTACATCAAAAACCATAAAATGGGAGAAAAGTAAAATCTCTAAGCAGATTAATGATGTTCATAGTCTGATTGGAACACTCTCAGTTTAAAATAGGTGCACAGTTACCACAGTTTTGTAACATTAATATTATTCTAATTGGGTTTGTGTAATTCCTCTTTTTCTGTAGTTATGCATTCAGATGAATTTGGTATTTCAACTTTTGTGACTATTAGAGAACTGCACAAAGTTTTGGCATAGTGTGTATAAATATAATAAAAAAGTCAAACAGTTGTAATTTTGACTGATGGTACCATTTATTATCAGCAAAAGTCTTACAAAGGCTAATGAAATCAGATGATGCTCATCGATTTACAGGAAGCCTATTCATTTAAAGTCAAAATAGAGTTAAGTTGAAGAAATAATCTGAATAATCAGTACTGTCAATCTATTGCTGAGGGAAAAATGTTTGGGATTAAAATGACTGAACTGCAAATTTGGAAATCATTTGCTTTATTTCATTTATTTGGATGTTGTCCATAGATAAACTAATCAAGCAGAAAAAAATTAATTCACTTAAATAGCCTTTAAATATACCCCCTGATTGTCAAATAACAAGTGCTGTTTAGTCATGTAGAAATAAATAAAACCAGGTTATGCAATAGCAGAATTTACCACATTCTCTCCAGAACACTGCATAAACCTGTTTCTGATGGTTCTTACACCTGGACATTGCTGCCTAGGGATTTTACTCTTGTAATATCTCACTGTTTTCTGAATCCCTCAATTTGCTTGCATCTGCCACTACTTACTGCATTGTGCTCTTTCGTATTTTAAAAACTTTAAGGAGACCCAATTCTATTGGTGTTTTTAGTGGAGCTATTGTAAAGGGAATATTCTACACCATATGTTGATAGGTTTTAGGAGCCATTTCCAAGTTTGTGAAGGTGACATATATGGAGAGAAATATCACAGCGTACTTCCACAAATATCATATTTTTGGCCACAAGACCCATTATTTTTTCATATTAAGCAGCCTCTTCTAATGCTCATATCCTGAATGTACACAACAAAGAATATTCCTTAAAACGTTCTCAACACTTCCAATGTGGAGAGATGCTAAAATACAGATGTGGTGAACAGCTCACAAAAAAGGTAAATTCAGACGCAGTTGTTCTTCCTATGTTGTGTTCCTCCAGGCATGCCAGTGATCTATCTTAAGTGGTGCAGAAGTGGGCTACTTAGAACAGTGGCTTAACTTTGAATCTCCAGTACTGGGAATTCCTTCAGTTCAGCTCTTAATAGTGCAATTGGCTTTCTCTACCAAATACTGAGCACACCAGTGTTTTTCAGGGGAAGGCGAGTGTTCACCTAATACAGGGTCTAATGTTAGAGCTCAAAATGAATTGTCTGGAAAGAGAGGAGAGATACTTCAAACCCACAAAATCTTAAGTTTCATTTAAAGTAACATTTAAATAATGTTGGTTTCAAAATCATCTAAGTATTTTGTCTGGCACGACTGTCTTCTACATAAAATCAAAGATGAGGCAGTCTCATCATCACAAACAGTGATAGTTGATAGGGTACTGTTACAAATACATATTTTGTATCCTTTTCCCTTTGCTTATTTCTAAGCCTATTCCTCCGACCACAATTATAAGAAGTCGTAAGTTCTGATAAAGCCTTGAATATTAACAGATCTTGTAAGCTTTTATTGTGATACTCAAGCAGGACCAGCAACAAATGTATCTAAATTTATTTTCAGCCAATTCTTTTTACTTTCTGGTGACTAACAGTAGTAAAGGAAATATGGTAGAAGCTTCTTTGTAGTGCCAAATGATTTAATCAATGTGTGCATCAACCTAATTATTTTACTAACCAGGTGCTTGCATGTATTTTTTGGTCAAAACTTCCTATTATGCATATATTCCTCATATATGGAAAATGGCATAAATATAAACACTAGATTACACAAATATATCATTGGAGGGATAATCATATGGCTCTGTGGACATTACATGCTTTGTAAATATTCGTATTCTGTCCTCAAAGTATTTTTAATATCCATGGGTCATTTGGAGGCTCTTAAATTTAAAACCTTAAAATTATGTAATAATTCTAATAGAGGTGACATCAAAGTATAAAGAATCTAAAAATGTTAAAAATTTTAGGTTAGTGTCAAATGAATAACCAAGGATTTTGCATCAGAGGTACTTTAACTATTTGGGGCAGTAATGTACAGAATGAGATGTAAACAATGCGTGGCAAGGTAAGAAGCTGGACAGGCCAAGAGTTAAAATTTTGAGTTCATGGAGCCTTGTCAGAGTGAGCAATTTTGGGGACAATGCAGTAAATCACAGCTATTTGATTAATCAAATCAGTTCTATATTGTAAAAGTACAAAGAAATGTATGCTGGCATCTGATTTGGAATTGGAGGTTTGTATCTTAATGAACTTGTACAGTCACTGCCTTCCAATGTTTTGCCTGGAAAAGAAATAAATTCATTAGAAATTTGGACAAAAGCAACGTTGGGTAACCATAATAGAATCAGAATAGCCTATGTAGGGAAAAAAAATAAACATTAAGAAGAAAAAAATCATTCATTCTTGAGAGTATACTGAGTTTGAGACTAATTAATTGTTGGGTACATTAACATCAGCAATTATTACTAAAAACATAAACATGCATTTAAACCTATATGAATATTACTAACCAAAATAATTTTCGCAGAAGCGACAGATATTTTGGCCTCTGTAAAGAGAAAATAGCAATATTCACTTTGATACCATCATCTCTTCTCTATTTCTAGAAACCAATTTGCAATGGTTAGAAACTGGATTTCCAACACCAGATAATGGTGTTGATAATGATAATGGCCACCATTAGTTGGGCACTTACTATGTGCCTGTCATTCTTCTCAGCCCTCTACATGTATTAGCACATTAAATATGAAAAACAGCCCTGGCATGCTTATGTTACACTTCTATTAAGGGAAGCATTCGGGACTTCAATCCAAGCAGTTTGGCACCCAAAGCTTTGCTCTGGGCTGCTAAACAATACTGCCTCTATTATTTAACTGCTATTTTTTTTTAAAGTTTTAGTACATTATCAAGAATGAACTGTACCAATAGTAAATTTTTGTGTAAAGGTAAAAAAAAAAAAAAGATAGCTGAAGTCTAAGTTGTTTTGTTGTTAGTTTGGTGTACAGATTTGGTACTGAGCACGTAGTGTGATGATATAACCATACCTAAGGCATATATGGTTCTTTACAGTTTACAATGAACAGCCCCAGACTGTACATAGTAACGGTGGTAATTAATATGTCTATCTTTTAGGCAGTAGGATGCAGGATAATTTGCACAGACCATGCATTTTTGCAATGAATTAAAAGCTTTTTGCTCATTTTAAAATAGAATGCAGTTATGTGATTTTAACATTATATTACTCTTCATATATTAGTATTACTCCTCATAAGAAGGGATTTAGAAAGGGAGGGGGTAACAAATTTTAAAGGCAAAAAAATGGATCTCACTTCTCCGCTAGACTAGAATGATGCTTTCCTTTTTTTTTTTTTTTTTTTTTTTTTTTTTTTTAATTTTTATTCCAGCCCCTGTTCCTGAACGGGTCAGACGTACCAACCACCATCCACCTCTGCAAAAACTTGCCAGCTAAGATCAGCCTGGGCCTTCCCCCAACCTATCTGTAATGCACTGGGAGAACACAGCTTCATGTCTATTTATAAACATGTATATAATAAGTTATTTTATCATTGTTTATACAAGTTTAGCCTTTTTCCTATGGTGGGTTTTCCAGTTTTATGATGCACAATTTAAAAAAATGATCCAGTTATTTTACACATTTTACGAAAAATATATCATATTTATTACTTTCTTCCTAATTACTTCCTTGGTTAAACCTTTAACAATTTTTGGTAAAATTGTCAACCACAGGTTGGACTTTCAAGATCCCCTTAAAACTGAGAACTGGAGAAAATCACTTCAGTTGTACAGTCAGTAAAATTTATTTATCGCGGACTATTATAATGGATGTATTTTGATAAAATTTCTAGATGAAAATCTTACAGTTTTAATTTGATATACATTTGGAGGATAAAATGAGAGTTAACAGGTGCAAAGTTTTTCCTATTCTGTTTGGAAATTGACTCTGGGAATAACATGCTAAGCTCTTAGTCCATCGTGTATAGTGTTTATAGATCCTCGTGTTGCTTTCATGACTACTGTTCTTATTTAGAATGTAAATTCTGTCCCACACCTAGAGATTAGAAAAGGATCTTTTCTTTTAAAAAAGAGTTTCTTGATATAAGAAAAGAGATCAACTAATAATTCCCAAGGCCTAAAGTTTTGTTGCTGGTGTTCCTTACATTTTGATTGTGAGAATTCTGTTTGAGAGCTCGGTGGAAGAACCATTGTAGGGTGACAGCTTTTTCTCGATGGTTTTTACTAATAAGCTTTAATAGGCAGAAAGAATCAAATTATTCTAATTAAAAAGCAGTATTGAACAAGTTGACTGCATGTAGATTTTATGGTGTTAATTAGACAACAAGACGACTGGTAAGGGCACACTTTTAGATTAACCACAGATTTGCAGAAACTAAATTCACCTGTTAATTTGTCGATGAACTAGAACAGCAGAATTTCCTTCATTTAAATCATTAAGATAGGATATTGGAAGAGCATGATTTTTGACATACAGTCATGTTTACTTTGAATCTGATGATACATGCCAAGATAGAAATCAGTTTGTGTTTGAGATGTTGGGGAAGTATTTTTGTCTGTGCATTTGTTTTAAGGAAGTAATTTTTGATGGCGCTCATGTTTTATTAGAGCAAACATAAAAACAAACACTTTCAGTAAATTTTTTTCTCAGATTCAGTTGGGGGAATGTCAGACTGTTTTGATTTCACAATAGGTTACAGTTTTGTGATAGTGATCCCAGTTGGGGTTTGGAAACCAAAATTCTGGCATGCAGACATGAATGCAGTGACGTAGCATAATGTATTGACTTAGCTTTTTGGATTACCTAAAATATAGCCAGAGTTTTCCCTTATCTGGGGATTAAATGGACAAGGCTTAGTAAAAAAACTATTCTGGATGTTGGTGATAATTTGGAGTGACATTATGCCTATTGGTTCTGATTGTGACAGGTGGGCTTGATCCAAATGGACATTACAAGAGCCCAATTTAATAGTCTTTGCATTGGATGAATCTGTCTGGAGGAAAGCAGATGTGTTCGCCATGTACTTTGTTTTCCCCTCCACAATTAAGGATTAATAAACATCAATCCTAGGCAGTTGAGGAATGACATGAGAGGATTGATGAAACTGGGCAAAATTGCACTAGTAGAGTGAAAATTCTATGGTGATTTCTCTGCTGTGATGTGGTACACAAGGCAAAGGGACACCAGCTCCTACCTTTTGCTCTTTCAGGATTTTTATGAAATAGGAAGTGGAAGACAACCATGTGACTGAAGTTTTCACAATGATTTTTTTTCATCAAATACTTAAATCATTTTTCACCAATATCGTAAATTCGTTCAACTGAGTGGCCATTATTATGTGATTTTGTCCATTTAATTACAATTGCTTTTCCTCTTAAAAATATTTGCAGGAAAGGTATGCTTACTGCATAGCTATAGTAGGAAAATTATAATAGATGCAATAAACAGACGCAACAGATCTAATATACAAACTACGCATTTTGCTTTATGAAAGTCTCTAAGGAGAAATGATTTTTCCATACCTTATCAAAAGTCTTAATAAAAAATATTTCAATTCCATTACTTTGAAGACTCCCCAACTCCCAATTGTTTAATTTTCTATGCTACAAAGCTCATAAATTCATATTTAGAAATATGGCAATATTTTCTGTTACTAAGGTTGTGTATTTTTTTCGTTACCTGAGATTTTGAAATAGTCTTTATTGCAAATTGATTGTTTCTACAACAGTGCTTCACTGAAATTACTATTCTTGGACTTATTTTGGGAAGCTCCTGCACATATTTTTACATGGATTTTTTTTTTTTTTTCACGGGCAGGCACTAGGAATTTAACCCGGGTCTCTGGCATGGCAGGCGAGAATTCTGCCACTGAGCCACCATCGCACCACCCTTTTACATATATTTCTGAGAGTGGTGATAAGTTTTAGATTTTTAGTAATGTGATTCCTTGATATTTCCATTCAATGGAAAATGACAACTTCTTTTCATTAATTGCATGCATTCTTGTTTTCTTTTTTACTTTCAACCACAAAATGCATTTGGATGCTATACACAGAATAGCAAGAGTGTATTACAGTAATATTGAAATATCATATGCACTGTCACTTTTATATATCCAAATCAATGAGACAGTGGTAGTCTAGTAATTCATGTTATTTTTAAGAGCTTGGTTTTTAATTACCTCTTAGAATAGTAATATTAAAGCCAAAAGCATCAGGAATATTTCAAATTTAAGGTGTTAATTTGAAAAAGAGAGAAATCACAAATGTGTTACTATATTTGAGGTGATTATAGATGAATCTTGTTATGCAGCATAAGGCCATTAAACAGAATTATGAAGTCTATTAAACATAATGATAAAGGTCAAATACAGGTAAAATGAAGTAATTGTCTTTTAACTTTCAGTAAATTTGTTACATGATTTAGGGATATTTGTAGCTTATGAAACATTAAGATCCATTTAACTTCAAATAAGAAAGAATAAATTAAAGAATATTTGGGTACTGTAGTTTCTAACATCATGTGAGAGTGGCCAAAAGACTGGAAATGTTTTAATTTTTGTGAACATATACATGCTTTGTAGTTAAATGACTATTTGCTTTGCCACTGTTAAAGCGCAGAATGTTAAGAAGACATGAGGATTTGCTTAATTAACTCCTGTTCGTTTTACATGACAAGAAATAAGATTACTCCTTGCCGATCACATATTACTTGAATTATGTTTAATCTTTTTTTATGACCCCAAAACATACCAACACACACAAGCATACACACAAAACCCTAATGCAAATATGGAAAAAAAAAAAAAAAAGATACCTCCCCCATCATCACAAATCAGGGTATTTCTTTCCACTAGCTCTGATGGCATTCCTACCTGAGTGAAAATGAAGCTGCCGTGGTTAGTAAGGCAATGCTCATGTTTTCCAGGGGTATGGCCCATACTAAAATTCCGTATTTGTATGTGTCTTCTACATAGCCTCCCTAATATCAACTGACTCCTTGCAGAAAATATATATGTTTTTCATTCTGACCAATAAAAAGCAACTTGGTGAGTTATAGAGATTGACTGGGTGCTTGACATGTGGTGCTGTTCCCTTAAAACTATGGGAGATTGGTATTGGGGGACATTTAGGATAATTTAATTTGTCTTGCTTGTCTTTAGGTATATTTTTAGATAGGTTTATAGCCTACTATTATAAAAATAGAAAAATGCAACCTCCAGATCCCATACATTAGATTTTCTAATGCTGCTTATTTGGTCTAGATGTTAAAAAAAAAAAAGTGTTCCTAGTCACTCTATAATGTGTTCTGATATTACCCAGCAGATTGTGTAGAAGTAGCCAGATAACCACATTGTTCTATGTTTAAGGGCAAAGTGTATCTTTTCAATCATTATTGCCCAAGTAAATTTTTAGGGAATAATCACTGATTATTTTAGGGAATAATCAGTGGTGTCTCTGCCCACTTCACCAGTGAAAATAGAGTGATGGGTTTGCTTAGTCTCCTTTCTTTCCTGGATTTTCTAAATGAACCATATAAAAGGTAAAACATTTGTTTTCAATTAGAAAAAAAGGAGCTCTTGGTAATTTATATTTAGTTTTATTTCTCCAAAGTAGCCACATTTTTAGATACTCAAAATAAATTGCCATGTGTAATTAATTATATGCTAAAAATGAAATGTGGCTGAAAGGTATCTTCCTTTGCTATAATATATGAATAATTATGAATGTAAAACACTTGATGTCACATTTTCCTATAATACTATTATTCAGTAGTTAGCATATATACTATTGCAATAAATGAAATGAATTCTTGAGATTCATAGTAAGATTCTCCATGAAGCATTACAGGGAAAATTTCCCCTGATTGAAACCTGATAATTAAAGGTATTATTTAAAATAAGTATATTGCAGAGTAGGTATTATTTAACAAGCTCAGTACAGCAATATCTCTCTATTTTGATTTAAATTTTTATATTTATGGGAGGAAATTGGCTCCAGAATAGGCGATATATTTTAGGAATTTCAGAATAGTCAAAATAATGTTACAATGTGTTACATGGATAATTAGCAATTCAATAATTACTGTTAATAATTGGTAGAATTCTTTCTTCCCCGTGCTAGTGATTTAATTTGAATGGGAATTTAGAAACATGTATAGAGATGCATCTTAATATCTATATTTGCTGAACAGTGTTAAACACACAATTAAAATATGTCCTCAGCAAAATGGACCTTTGTATACACTAATTTGAATTGATAATGAATTATTAAAGTATTTTAAAAGTTGTATATCAAAATGTATAACATTCCATTTCTGGCTTTATTTTGTAAAACATTTTTGGTGTGATTCTCACATATGTCAAATCAAGTATTCTATTTATTTAAACAAATATATGCCTAATGTATTTGGAAGCTTATTGCACTCATATAATTGTATATATTGTAGCTTCAAAAGTCTGTACTTATCCTTGCTTTTAAAAAAGTAGTATGTGCATTTCTTTCCAATTTATTTTTAATTAATTATATTAAGGATAACATCCTTTACTAAATGTACCCTAAAATTCACAATAAAGTTTCAGAAATTGTTTTGTACAATGTTGAGGCTTTGTGTTGAATTTGTTTGTGAACATTGTTTTGAAATGATGCTCTTGGTCTTCTAATCAGAATTCCTTAAACTAAACTTATTGATAAAATGATAAATTTGGAGCATGTGGCATGGTAAATAACTGGCCCCTATTTAATTGGGAGGTTGTTCCCCTAAGTGATGAATTGCTCACACCTGTGGAATGTTGGCTAAAAGTGAGCAATTGGACTTTTCCCTCAAATCCCTAGTTCCTCATTATGTACACATTTCAGCATTGCAATGTCAAGCAATTTGCCCTTTAACTGAGTGTTCTAGATTGCGGGGAAGCAATTTTATGGAGGTAATGTGGAGAAAATATATGCAGGTCTGTTAATCAAACCTTTTTATGTTCTATTTACAGAAGCTAAGTAGATAGTTAAAGAGTAAAAGTTTGACATACATTACTTTTTTACATGCCATTGAAAAAACAAGACTAGTCTCTCAAAAACAGTAAATAGAAATATCCATATTTGGTTCAGGTTAACTCCTGAGGGACAGGCCTACTTACTTTGAGAAGGAAATACAGATTTCTGGGTTTAGGATTAGGTTTGTACCATGGTGAATTCAACACGGTATTTAATGTCACCCTATGAAGCCTACTGAGGTACAACCACTTGGCTATTTCCAGAGAGAAGTACATGTACTCTGTAGAAATATATATGCATTTGTTATGTGTTTGGTGTGTTTATTTCCTACAATAAGAAGTAAGAAATTGAATTAAATTTAGATAACGAATAACAATCCAAGTTGCAAATTGATTATTTTATATATATGCTAATGAAAAACAAACAAAAATCATCAATGCCATTTAAAAAAAAACCACATTTCTCGTGAGGAAAGGGTTCTATTTTGCAAAGATATTCATCTGAAATAGCAGAGATGAAAAATTGCAAACCATAATGTGAAATGCGTGTTACAAAATTGCTGTCGGCCTTAAAGTTCTTTTTATCTTAGCCCACAGATATTTAGCCCATTCTGCTCCATTTGCAGTTTCTTTTCTTCATGAAAAACAATAAGTTAGGCAAGTTCATTCAACAAATCTAATTGAATGAAAATATTTTTCAACTTGCATTGAAATTCTTATGCTACGCACAAAGCAGAACACTTTTTTTACTTGCCATGTAATGAAAAATAATTTGAATATTGAAGTAATCAAATGTGAGGACCAGCAGGAGTTGGGCAAGTAGCTTGTTGGTATTTTAAACATTAAATAGATGAGAATAAGAATTAACTTTTTTATAGGTGTAAGAGCGATGATTCCAAATATGTATTTTCCCCTTTCATTCATTCTTTGAAATTGCTTCCAATCTTAATGGTTTCAAGTAGTTCTAGCCAAATTCACTTCTTCCTTGCAAAGATGTTGCCCCATTTTATTTATAAACAGTCGTAGTTTGTCAATATATTGGGCATATTAAGGAATGTATTATCCAAATTATTTTTACCACTTAATATCACTTAAAAGATACATTCTGATATTAACTTGGAGGGTTAAGCAAGTCTTCTTAGTCACATTTTAGAAGAATCATATGATTTTTTTAACTGAGAAAAATTAGGAAAAAAAAGGATCAATTGAATTTTATGCCTACCTGACAGTATGTTCTGATGTATAGTATCCACAAATTTAGTCTACACACTTAATTATTGGATCACTAGAAACAAAGTATATAACCTTAGAAATGTATATGGAGTATTTTCAAATTTATGTATTCATATTACATATATACATATGTTTAGATAGATTGAGAAAGATTGGAATGCTAATTCTTCTTCACCTAAACACCCTGAATTTTTATGTTATTCCTTATATATGGTCAGCTATATATTATACAATCAATTATATAATCAGATTTTAAAACATATTTTTAGGCCAATACTTACTTTTGATATTATTTGAATAATATATCAATTTTCTGGTTTAGGTTTTTGAACGGATATAATCTTTTGAATTATCATCATGATTAATATTTTTATTAGTCTAAGTATTATAGGCTAAGGCCATTAATTTTAACTAAGGCTGCTTTTTTAAAATATATTTCTTTAGTACAGCACAGCATCCATTTAGTATTTGAAAATGTGCTAGTAGCAATTTACTTGTCTGAATAAACAAATTCTGAATTTCAAATTAGTTTGAATGAATATTTATTTTAACTTTAGTCACATTAAATTACTATGACTGTCATAAAAATAAAGGGTGATTCCACACTTTATATCTTTAATAACTATTTGTTGATCACTTGTATCGTGGCATGTGTTTTTGCCAAGTGGATCTTTAAGATAGTTTGATGTGTTTCACGTATTGCACTTACCACCTTCTGAATAGAATATTTGTGAGGTGACAATGATTATTTTGGGGGAGGGAGTGTGTGTGAAACTGGAAGTTGTGTTTACCAGAAGGGATTTAATAAAATTTTGCAAATTCAAAAGAAATTGGTACATATTAGGCAATCAATCAATAAACTGGAAGGTAAATGAATGATGGGTGACTACTGATGATATAGTGTTTAAATATATATATATATATATATGAGCCAGAAAAATTTCTTTTCTTTAAATGAAATTTCAGATAATCTTGTTAGGTGGTAAGATGAGTGCTAGGGTTAATTCCATTATTTTATTTCATTTGTTTTTCCTGGACATAATTTGAAGATGGTATAAAATGTTTTCACTATATAAAAGGGATGATAACACCCCAAATATTTAGTTTTTATTTTGTGTTATAGGCCACATGCTTGATATTTGAGATGTATATTTCTTACAGAAGAATAACCATCAAACCCTTAAACTTTGCCATTTTGAGTATAAATATATATTTAATAAAATATTATTTTTAATACATTGAAAATATTAATACTAACAAACTTTTTGTTTGATTACTATTTTCTTCAGAAAGTTCATGATATAACTTTCCAATATAAAAAACTAAGGTTGTTAGAATTAAGTCATTTATACATCATCACTATTAATTGGTATATTTCAGAGACTATTCTTAAATATATGCATTAAGTGTCTGTTCGTAGAATATTGTGTCTTTTGGCAATTTAATCATTTTGGAAATAGCGCAAAAGCCTTCACCATATAAATAGTTATTAATATCACAGAAATATATTTGTTACTTTAAATATTTTATTTTAAAATGTTCTTAAATATTTTGTGTTTTTGGACTCCTTTGAATATTATTCAAAAGCCATAGGCCTACTCTCCTGAAAATTCATGTACCCGCATATTTTCTTTAATTGCAAATCATTCAAGATTTCAACAGACCCCACAAAACTCATTTAAAACATCTTTCAGGGGCCTATGACCCTGGGTAATAACCAATTCTATTTATAGGTAGGATTCTCAATGAAATTCCTACTAAATATTCTTTGAAAATAAAAGGAATTCAATTTTCTGTTCTATAAAACATGATTTTTTCAGAGAATGGATTTTCTTTGGAACTGGTTTCTCCCATATAATGGCTAAAACCCAGAAACATTCTTGCTTCCTTATCTTGTACAGTAGTAAAATGAGGTATCACATTAAAGACATACATTTTGCCATAGGAATTGATAACATTAATGAAATGTTCTTTACTGTATTTATAATTGATTCTGTTAGAAGGCATGCAAATAAGCAACCAGATATAGCTAACCAAACACCTTTAAATTTAAACTCCCTTTCATATCTGCAACCCTCATTATTAGATTTGATTGTTTGAAATATTTTGTCCGTTCTTTTGCTTCTGTAAGGTACGCAGATAATCCCCATGAAATGACATAACAGAGCTATTATTTCCTGTTAATCATAACATTTCCTACTCAGACACTGTATATTTTCTTTCTTCTTAGAAAGCAAAAGGAATAATTAAGATGATACTTTTTATTTTCTTAGCTGTATATTTTATATTATTTTCACATAAAGTAGTATGTATAAGCCTCACAAAAATGTGTAAATTTAGCTTCCATCCCCATATCTGAGAAAATTAGAGATCAGAATTTAAGCCTTTTCAAGGTCACAAAGCCCCTATGTTACTCAGCTAGGAATTTTTTTTTTTTAATCTTCTAACACTCATCCAGGAATTTGAAAAAAAGAGACAGATTTATGCATTTTAAGACAACCAAATGAAACACTTACAAGCATAATCAAAATGTACCTACCAAGAATTCATTTTCTAAATTAATATTTGAAACTTTGGAAGTTATTTTTAAATAATATTTTAATAGTGTTTGTCATGTATACAGAGATAATTTTCTCAATACATTTTCATTACCTGTAGCTTTCTCTAACTTATAATCAAAGACATTTTAAACCTGGTGAATCAATCAAATGATCTTTTTTGGTGGCTCTTCTGCCAAAATTGAGAGATAAGAGTAGTGTTTCTCAGGGGAAGGCATCTTAGCTGAGAATTTTCACCTATACAAAGTTATCTCTGGGTCCTGAGCTCCATTCTCCATCAGTCCATTTCTTAGAGACATGAGACATGTTTCTTTGTTCTTCCTCTTTAGTTTTGGGTCATCCATATCAGTACGAGTGCATTTTTTATAAAGAAAAATCTGTATTGGTTAAATGCAATCTGAGAAATTAGGCCTCTCTCCTTCTCCAATAAAGGAAATTTACCTTAATCTGTAGTTACAGATAATTGTGTTCTGATTCAGTTTTTCTTCATCTACTTACCTTTTCTTATTCAGTCAAAATAAAAGAAACTAAGCTGGTCCATTTTGAGCTACTTCATCATCAGATTGCAATAGTGTTAATTCCTTTATCTGCAGAATAATACAGTAAATGTGGAAGATAAGGGTGAGCTATTTGTTCCTTATTCTATTCATGGTACCTAATCTTTTATTACTTTTCTTATAACGGGGATGATAAAACTAAATATGTAAGTAGTGAGCCTTGATAGCTTTTAAACTAATATGAATTCAATCATATATAGATTTAATATAGAAATTATACAAACCAATGTCAATAATATGAAAATAGTTTGAATTCCATGTATTTTTGTTTTTATATTTTGCCTAAATATTTCAAGTATCTTCCCTTAACAGATATTCCAGTGTTAGTTTTTGTATGCCTTCCCTCTTCCTAAGTGGCATATTTGGCATATACTGAGCCTCAATAAATAAAATAGCTAATAATTATGCAATAAAAAATATGACAAACACTCTTTTATTCACTAAATATTTTTCTTAGCATTCAAAACTGTTCTGTGAGGTAAATGTTATTCTTATCCTCATTTCAATGTTGTGAAAATAAAATTCCAGAGATAATAAATAATGTATCCAAAGAATTTATTTGAACCTCACAACAGACTATTACAGATTAAGTGGCAAACTATTTCAATTCTGTTCCTCCTTTCAAAGTTAATTATCTTTCTAAGTGTTTTACACCTTCGTGAGGTATAGTTTCCATATCTCATGACTCACCCATTTCATGTATACAATTCAATGTTTAGTAAAGTCACCAAATTGTGCAACCATCACTGTAATTCAGTTTTAGAACATTCTTATCATCCCAATGAGATCCCTTGTGCCCATTTACCATTAATCCCCTTTCCTTCCCTCTGCCCAGCAACCACTAATCTATTTATCTCTATAGATTTGCCTTTTCTGGACATTTCATTTACATAGACTCATACAATAGGTGATCTCTTATACCTTGCTATTTTTAGTGATCATTTTTGACATTGGTTTTAATAAATATGTCTTCAAAAACCATTACAATTATTAATACAGCAAAATGCAATAATGCCCAACTATGTCCCCATTTGCATGAATCATTTTCCCAGCAGCATCTCGAGTTCAACAACAAGCCTTATTTTTCCCAAAAGGGTCAGGTCTGGAAAAATCATGTAACTTGTCACAGGAATAACAAATTATTGTTACTATACCCAAATCTAGTATATCCAACCTTTGTTGCCTATTAAATAATAGATAGGTAGGTTAAGGGATCTTTAACATAAATTGTTTGAAATCTAACAGTATTTAAATATTATTAATTTATCCAGTGAGATGTGTTTTCATAAGCATTTTTGGCAGTGGTCTGGAAGTGGCTCTGATACCCCCCTATTATGGTGATTTCTTGGTTGACATAACTGATCCAGGTATCCATCTCAATCAAACTGGCAATTCTTCCTTGACACATAATGCAACAATTGTTGTAATTCCTCCTGACTGTCTTGGTAGTAATCTTTTATTGAGATCATTAAAAACCAAAACCTGCAAATTTAAAAGGAAAGCTATTCTAATAAGATCAGAAATATGGATATTATAGAAAATAGGAAGCGATATTTATTTTGCAAAATAACCCATCATCTAACTCTGATTTGCCTTTCTCTTAAGACACCAGTCTTGGATTTTGGGTAGCAAAGTGAATTCCCCAGTTGTAATTTTTAGATAATTATTAAAATGATTTTATCTGTGAACAAATAAATATTAAATGTTATGTGAGGAAATGACCAGAATTGGTCAATAACAGACATATATTTCACATAATTCATCATCCTTCTGAAGGGATGGAGTCCCTAAAGATAATGGAGTAGAAAGAGGAGTTACAGTGCTAGTTTTGGTCTTTGGTAGTCATGAGTGGACTTTTTTGTCTATGCCTCTTATGTTTTAATTTGGAGTCAGTGATTTTGTCTCTGAAATTTTTGAAACAGAAATAGTGTTAACATTTCTAAAGTACTTATATGAGTGCAATAATCAATAACTTAATATTTGAAGGAACTTAAAATAGTGCACATAGAAAGCATCATAAAGTGTTTGATGAATAATGTTGATAAAATACCCAAACACAATTCTCTTTTCAATTTAACTTTAAAAATGTTTGTGCATTCACAGTCTTCTGTCCAATCATCTTTTAAAAGGAAAATTCATCTTGAATTCATACAGTAGAAAAAAACAGAAATAATCTCTATGTATAAAATTTGGAAGTTACATTGTTTTTTCTTGTTATGTTTGCATATATAACGTAAATATTAATGACACTGAGGTTAAATGTTAACCCTGTTTGTATAATAAAATCTGATTTAACAGAAATATTTAAAAGTGCTTTCACTTCCACAGAAATATGGATAGAATTAGTAAAAGGTCATTTCCATGGGTATTACAGATTATTATAAAATTGAAAAATTAAGAGAGCCTTTCTTTGAAGCCTCCATAAATTTGCAACTGTAGTCTTTCTCTTTAGTCATTACTTGTAATTAAAGTGTTTTTTTTGCCCTGAAAAGAAAGTGAATTAAGAATATATATATCAATATATATTATGCAGATAATATACAGTAACATATGTATTATACAAAGATTTTTTAAATGGTTTATTTAATTTGAAAAAGCTCCTCTTTAAGAGATTTAAGATATTGTGCTGACTTCTCTCCATTTATTTTATTTTAAATACAATGAAGCCTAAAGAAAGAAAAAGTAGATTAAAAGAACTTGTATAGAAGGATTGTGTGGCTGGAATGAATGAAGTTATAGGGGAAGAGTACCAGAGTTTCCTTCTTCCTTTTCTGCTCCTTCCTTCCTCCCTCTCTCCTTTTCTTTCTTCCTTCCTTCTCCTATAGCACAGCATGAGCCCTAATAAGTAGTTGAACAAGAAGTTAGCCTTAAGGAAAGGGAAGAGTTTATGAAACTAACTTCTTTTGTATGGGATTAACTTGATTTATCAGATATCTTTGATTCACTAGGCTGAAGAAATGTAGTCATGATCTGGCATGCAATTAGGTATATTTGGTTAAAAACAATTGTGATTTTTAGACCAGCACATCAGGGAATAGTAATAATGCCTTGAAGGCTATAATTTGGTTTTCCTGTGCATGTTCCCAGTTTATCTCCAGTTTTTACATAAGCGTTGAGTGATGAGGGATAGAAAAGGGAGCAACTGAAGGAGCTGGCCAGCCACAAGGCAGAGGCACTTCTAGCTAACCACTTTTCCCTTCTGGTTTACGTGAATCTTACACGAACCTTCTTTACAAACCCAAAGAAGTTATGTATAATTCTGTCAATAATTCAAAGGACAGGGTATTTAACCATGATTTTACAAAGGACAATTTTGCACACACAAGTAAAGACAGGACTAGTCCTTCATATATTATCTGTCGTATTTTAATAACATCTCTTGAGGAATCTGGCCCACTCAAAATGAATTCTACTTTCCTGCGTTTCACCACCAGTACATAAAATCATATCACATGGCGTCCTCATTCCCTGAACACAGAACCTAGATCTGAGGGAAGAGAATCTGACTTTCAGCTAAACCAATGAGATCCTCTCCCCTCGGACTTTGACATTTTGTATTAGAGAGAAAAAGAGCCTAGTTTTTTGAGAGAAGGTTAAAGAACTCTCACTGTTGAGTCCTCGGAGGTAATCCAGTGCCTTTTTCTTGGCTCGTCTTTTCTTCCTTCTCATAAGATAGCCTAGTACCCTTCCCATACATTTCTAACACCTCACCCCCTTTAAGAGGACCAGAAAGAATTACAGCCAACAGGAAGCTATTTAAGATTGTAAGCAGCTGAGAGACATGGACAAAGTAGTGCTACACAAAGAAAAGGTCTTTACATTCATTCAAAGACGTATCAAATGGTTATTGAGTGTACTGTACACTAGAATTTTGAGATCACAAAGTGAACAAAGCATCGCTCCTGTTTCTCAAGGAATTTTTATTTTTCCAGGAATTTACAGTCCAGAAAGCAAAACATACTAAACACAAAAAGTAGTCCTAATGTGGCAAGTATATATTCATATTACTTACAGAATTAGGATTTCGCTTGTAGTAAAGTTTAAAAGCTCAGAGAATGAATTATTTTCCTGAAAGAGGACATTTTCATGGCATTCACTTAACAGAGTATTAGTGAATATTCAGGCATCAAAAAATGAATTTCATTGCTTTGAGAGAGTCAGTCTTAAGAGATCACATTATGAGTAGAGCAGAGGTAAAGAACTTCCTGTACGATCGCTTTTTAGTTTTTTTTCAGTAGGGTAGAAATTAGAAATTACCAATTTGACTTTTTTTTCCCCATTGTCTACTTATCTATAAGAAGGTCAAATGAAAGGTTAGCTTTCATTTGACATTTTTAAATATTACTGGGAAGGATCAAGAACTTAAGGAAACTTAAGAGACATGAAATACTAAAAAAGCAATGTGTACTCTATCTGTAAGAGAAAAAAGATTTTGCTATGTTTTTAGAATATAGCATTTAAAGTTAGAGGAAAATATGTTTTAAAAAGCAAAGATATTCATGTTAAGGAAAAGTCCTTGTTGATGAATCTACATTATTTAATATATTTGAGCAATTCTCTTTATCTATACTTTTATTACGAATTTTACATTGACAGATTTTTACAGGATTATGATCACCCAGCATTTTCAAAGTAGAAATCCAAAGTTCTATTTTGCGAAGCACATTGTTGAATTTGCTAGGTCATTTTTCTCAAAATGATCCAATAATTGCTGTTTCCTCTTGATATTGAATTAAATATTGACAAAGTGAAATAAACATTCCCTCTTAATTTAGAGTATCAAAGTTACACTGGCATGTAAGCTCTGAATTGATAAATTTCAGTGTCAAGAATGGTATCGGTATCTCATGTGACTTTGTGACAGTGCTTAAAGTTGTATTACTTTTGATAATTTTAAGAATATTTCTTCATTTTGTTTAAAAGCTATATCTACTACTTATATTTATATAAGTAAGTTAAAATATCACATTTTTCTCTTGAAGCCAAGTTGTGTTTTTCTTGAAGCATTATCTTAGAAAGTCCTTTCTCTCTTGCTAAGTTCCTTCTTTTTGCCTGGAACATTCCTCTTGCAAATTGTCAATTGGCTTCCTTCCCTCACTTATTGTACATTTATTTCTTAATTTTTAACTGTACTCTTTTTTTTTTTTTGCTCGATGCATTTTCTGCCTAATTAGAATTAAGCCTTATGAGGCTGGTTTCTTTATTTACTATAAAGCTGTTTTCCTGCTGTCTAAATTAGTGCTGTCTAATAAAGTAGTCATGAGCCACAAGTGATGATTTAAATTTAGATTATTTAAAAGTAAGTTTAAAATTTAAAATTATTTAAATTTAAGTTAAAAAATGTCCTCAGTCACTCTAGCTATGTTTCAGCTACTCCAGTCACATG
This sequence comes from Tamandua tetradactyla, assembly GCF_023851605.1. Taxonomy (NCBI): domain Eukaryota; kingdom Metazoa; phylum Chordata; class Mammalia; order Pilosa; family Myrmecophagidae; genus Tamandua; species Tamandua tetradactyla. Next base: position 133,918,477 of record NC_135330.1, on the reverse strand, counting down.
TGACTAGGGCTACCTTTTTGAACGTTGTATATGCAGAGCATTTCCATCAGCCCAGGAGTCATATAGGGCAGTACCACAGTGATTGACATACAGTAGGTGCTCCATAAGTAATATTTAATAAGTAAGTAATCAAGTCCAAAACTTTAAAACAAAGCTAATGTATACCTTTTGGTTTAAGATTTATCGTTTTTACTTTCTTAGTTGGTTTCTTCCTATTCAGTGACAGAAACTGTAAAAAGTGCGAAAAAGGTGATGCCTACTAAACGGACTGTTGTTCACAAGTAAAGTCAAAGATTTCCAGGGCAAACCACTAGCATTTTCAACTCTTTTCAAATGTGATTCCAAGCATTTCATTAAAAGAAAAGCTACAATTCTTTATAGCTTAGTATCTATTGAAATTAGCAGAAAATTATCTTCTGTTGGGAAAATAAAATTAGCAATACCATACATAATAACATGAAAAATTGTACCCCCTTGCCAGTTAAAAGAACACTTTAAAATGCTATCTTGATTTCACAAATAACAGCATTCTCAAAATCATAGCTAAGTCCAAAAAAGACTATTTGCCTCACATTTTCAGGCTCAATAAGGGGTTATATAGAGCTTAGATGCTAGGAATTGGGAGGGTTAAGCATTTATGACAGAAAATGGTGTCTCTTTTATAATATTATTATTATTATAGCATTGCTGACACAGAATAAATGACTTACCAATCTCACTAATGTCAGAAATCTCCATAGATGCATAGAAATTTATATGATAAACTTAAGGCACTGGATTTTTTCCTATGTCTGCTTAAAATTCAACTTTATTAGTGAACTATAGCTTACAAACTGCTTTGCTAGTTTTAATGCTGAATATTTCTTATGACATTTTTATACTTAGTTTATACTTTTGGAATTGACTTGCTCATCTGAAAAACATGGGCTTTGAAATCTCTGTGTTGTAGATTTAACTGCATTTTGTCTCAGTCTGCATCAGAAAAATAAAAACAGATGCGATTTCTAAATTTCATTGCAATCAATAGGCATTATACATGTATGAGTATGCTTAAACACACTTATATATACGGTGGTATCAAATCTATGATGAGTGGTACGAAATCAATATGATAATTATTTGATTGAATAGGCTTTAGAAAAATAGAATTTTATAGATGTACCATTACAAAGATGTCAGAGAGTCTTCTGCTGGAAATAGAAACTATATCTAAGAAAACCTATTATTTAATCATCACAGGCTAGAGCAAGCCATACTGTGTAAATCAAATCCATCCACAGACACTTTGGTGCACATTTTTTATACTCTGTTTTCCCTCTATCCCCAGAGGTTCAACCAGACATGAGGAAAGACAGTTATGATTGTTTTTAGCTACTGAAGAAAGCAGCTTTTATATTTACTGGGAGGATCAGAGAGACGTGGGGCATCCTGGAGTGCTCCCTTGGCTCCAGGTTTTAAGTCGTTGGGGTGTGTTTGTTCTTTTGTTTGTCTTTCAGGGCTGCATGGAGCAGCATGGTCATCATGTTCAGCTTGGACGCCCAAGGGGATAGGCTGGATATAAAACACAAAAGAAAGAAAAGCCAGTGCTTGCTGTTTTTGGATTGAAAAGTATAGCGGAAATAAGTCAAAAGTGTTTGGGTCTACCTAAATTAAAACCAACAATATTAGTTGTAGATTGCAGGTCAAATTTCTATAGTTCTCTCTCTATCAATGACATTTTCCATGGGAAATGGCCTTAATCTTTCAATTTTTTCTTTAAGCACCAGTCTCGCATGGAGATTTTAACAGCTGAGCCTTGTAAAGCCCAAGAACTGTCCACCTGTGAAGTTGAATAGGGAGTTAGTGTGTATATTTGTTTTAGGAGTATAGCAAACCAATATAGTAAAAATAAACTAACACATTTGTTAGATTTATTATCTGGTTGATCTTTCACTAATGGGGAATAACTTTTCTTTCACTTTTTATTTCTTTTATCCTAATACTTTCCTCTTGTGATAGATCATTAAATCTTAACTACTTTTATGTAAGGTCTTGCTGCTCAACATACAGGTCATGGGCCAGAGGCATCTGCAGCAATTAAAGAATAATTATTATTCTTTCTAGCATCAGATTTTTTCATATTTGTTGGTACAATATGCTTTACATGAGAACAAGTTTTAGCCTTTGAAAAACTCTTAAATGTTTCTGACAACTATTTCCAGTTAGTTGAAGAGCATCGGTGGTGGAGATTGCCCTGGATACTGAAAGATGCTTTTGAGATTTGGTTCCTTTGGCCCTGGTATCATGTCTTTGAAAAACCCTTAAAAGATAGCAAATATAAAACCTGAGCAATTTAAATATTGCAGATGTCTGATTTTGTTTTATGGATTCCAGGTTATGTTTGGTTTCTGAGTAAAGATTTCTTGTCTATAATGAAGAACATTATTTTAATGAATATTTATTTTATATATTGTGAACACTTATGCCATATATTATAATTTATATATTAGCATGTATTCATACAGGGGACTGGAATCTTAATTTGTGACATCACATCTGTACGTACCATACTTAAGATAGTATCTTTTAATGTATACACATCCTCTTTTCCTAGTTCTAATTTTGGCTATTTTATATGATTTCTGTGAGAAATACTTCCTCCTGTCACTCATAGCTAAAATTTTCTAGTTTGTAGTCATCTATAAAATCATCTCTTTTAAGTCCCAGAGAATAATCTCAAAGAAATACCACTTCAACTCATTTATGAAAAAACCTTATCATTTATTATAAAGCCTAATGCATTTATTAGATATCTTTTTATCTTAACAAATTAGGTTCTTTTTTGGGTCATATACTTATCTACAGCTATACATCTTTATCTACATCTCATGTATCTATACATCTATGTATCTATACATCTTATCTACAGCCATGCGTCTGTAACCATATATCAGAGTTGCATCAGAGATCCAGAGTATAACATAGAATTGCACAAGGATTTTCAGAGCACAAAAAATTCTTATAAATCTATCATGTATATTACACAAAGTTACTCATAAGCCCTGTATTTTCATAAGTTTAATTATGTCTCTACTCATTTAAATTCTAGCTCAATATTAAAAAATTTTATTTTCACATTAAGAAAAGTTACTCATTTTTAAGTATATTAAATCTAATTTTAGTGAAATATAGTCACATACCATACAGTCCATCCAAAGTATACAATCAGAGGTTCATAGAAACATCACATAGTTGTGCATTCATCACTAGGATCATTTTTGAACATTTGCATTACTCCAGAAAAAGAAGTAAGTAGAGAAAAGAAAAACCCCCAAACGTCCAATACCCCTTTCCCCAACCTCTTATTGACCATTAGTATTGAACTCAACCCAATTTTAAGACTTATAATAGATGTAGGTTAACTAAGACTGTGTAGTGTTGTCAAAAATAGGTTGTGCATGTGTGTCATCATCTCACGTCAGTGGAACAAAACAAAACATTCAGAAGTAGACCCACACGAACATGGCAGCCAACTTTGTTTTGGCCAGATAGTTTCACACTCATTATCAAAGACCAGGGCTACTGGATTACAGTTCGACAACGTTGGTTATTTCCTCCTTGCTATTCTGAAACACTAGACCCTAAAAAGAAGTATCTCTATAATAAGTCAGTAGTCAGTTATTTGTTACATCCTAACTTCTCAGTTGCACCTCCCCCTCTCATTTGATCTTCCTCTCAGTCTTCAGGGAAAAACAAACTTACAAAGAAAAAAAAATTATAGAGACTGGAATTTTCAGGAAGGGCCTAAAGCACCCCCTAGGATTTTCAAGAATACTGTTGGTTGGGCCATGACATGCTGTAGTAGTTTGCAATCTCTGGTTGAAGCTCACGTAAAAGTAACCTCCAGAATGACCTCTTGACTCTATTTGAAATCTCTTAGCCACTGTAACCTTTTTTTTGCCTATTTCTTTTCCCTATTTGGTCAGGAAGGCTTTCTCAATCCCACGATGCCAGGGCCAGGGTCCTCTCTGGGAGTCATGCCCACGTTGCCAGTGAGGCTTGTACTTCTGGGAGTCATGTCCCATGTAGAGGGATAAGCAGTAGTGTATTTACAGAATTGGTTTAAGTTGTTTCTTCAATACTGTATTTAGACGTACATATATGATATATTTTCACTATTTCCCACTAAGCAAGTAAAATAGGAAATATCCGAAATTAAGCAATGAGAGGAGAAATCTGTATTGCAGATGCTTTCAAATATTTTTAAAGAAAATATAAAATCTGTTGTCCTTGTTGGTAATTTTTTAATTAAAAATTTTTTTTCTTCTTCCTTTTTTTCTTTCTAAATGAGCTAAAAACCATATACTTAATTGCTAAGCTCTCTGGGGTGTCAAGAATTTAGTACAACAGTCAGTCACTACCCTCAAGGATATTGTTAGATACCAGAGGCAGATGAGTAGACAAGTAATTATCATAGAAGGTAGGATGTGACAGTGCATATATAAGGAAAGTCTTGACTATGTGATGTGGACCTTCTGTGAAATGACTTACTAGAGTCAACTGTGTAGCCCAAAATAGGGTACATTAAAATGAGGTTTGACCAGCTCTGCTGGTAAAATCATTAACCACCCCCCATGCAGGACATGGCATTCAAAGGTGAAAGTCTCCCTCACAACGTAGGACATGACTACCAGGGATAAATCTGGCCCTGGTACAGTGGGATCGCAAGGCCTTCCTGACCAAAAGGGGGGAAAATGTGTAGTAACATAAGGCATCAGTAGCTAAGAGAAATCAAATAGAGTCTAGAGGCTATTCCGGATACTACTCTTCCACAAGCTTCAGTTAGGTAGTGCTAATTGGCATGGTTTGCTAAACCCCAACTAACATCACTCCTGTTAACTCTTTTTTTTTAGAAGATTCATATTTATTTGAGATATCTATTTCATGGAAATTAAAGTCAGAATTAAATGCCATGTTGTGAATTTCTTTATGTATATATATACAAATGAAGAATTGTATACTTTAAAGCTTCATCAAAAGTGTATAGTTCTACAAATCTAGCATTCTAAAATTAGCAGTCATTAGCAAAATATTGGAAAATAAAAAAAGAAGATAAACATAATTCTGTTAACACAATCACCATTAACTCTTTGTTCTTTCCTCACATATTTTTCAAAGTAGATTTTTATATAGTTATAATGAAACTTTGTCTACAATTTTTGGAGGGAGGAGGCAACCGTATTTTTCTGTTAAATTATATTACCAGATACTTACTTACTGTCTTAGCTTAGGGCTGAAGGTGAAGATGGGAAAAGAATGTTCAGTGTGATCTCCAGAATCGACATTAAAGTAGCACAGTAGTTATGTTTACTTTTGAGTAGGTATGTTATATGGTATTCAAATTTGCATAATAACTTAGAGTAGATTTCTTTTTTGGGAGATTCATGGAGACAAACTTGTGTGGGCTGGAAACACATAGATACTCATGGATTTGTCTTTTGCTATAGGAAGCAATTATATAGAAATACAAACTTGATAAATTAAACAATTAAGAAACTCATGAATCCTGCTATTTAGAAGAAGTTGCTTGAGTCCATTGTTCTCTGCGTACTCCTTGCTCAGAGCAGACATTTAGTAAATATTTGCGGAATTAATGTGCAGGGACTGGGTAGGGAGTGAGACAGACAAGTTGAGTGAGGCTCCAATGACAGCTATAAGTTCAATGACAATGGAAGCCAACAGAAAGAGTAATTTACTAAAATATACTTTTCGGTAAAAAAGGGCATATAATATATATGTGTATAATTTTACTCCTATTAACTCTTAAGAATACCAGGGCTCGAACTGAGACTCTGTATAAGTTTCATGCACAAAGTTCGCTGTCTTGGAACCTATAATTTCCAGAGTGGTCCTAGGCCAGATAAATTCTGAAACCAGAGACACAAGCCTCTCCAAGATAATCAACTAATTATATCCCCTTATCCTTTAGTGTCACACCCTTTCTCAACATGAAAAAGTCAGAACAGGCATTGCCTGATGTTCCCTATAGATTGGGAGAGGGTCAAAGAAGGAGGAGGAGTTATAACAGAGAAAATAGAATTTAACGAATGACCATGACTGCTGAATCACTATATTGATATTTTTTCTAGCCTCCAGTGCTTTGAGGCAGCCAAAAGGAAAAATCTGAAATAGTGGAATGGTAACCCATGACAAACTCTGAAACCTATTCTGTAACTACTTGTTGAAATGTATTTTGAAAATTATCACTCTTTCTTTCCTTTTTGTATGTGTTGAATTTTCACAATAAAAAATGTTTTAAAAAATGAGATTGGAAGGATAAATAACCTTTTGATAGGTCAGAAAAGTCATTCAAAAGGAATGAAAAATAGTGAAAACCTGTAGCATGTCTAGTATTTACATAGGGTATAGCTATCATAAGCAATTTATCCGCAGCCTTGTCATGCACATGAATTTGTTATTAAAACCTTGTACTGCTACAAATTCACAGAGATCTGAATGACAATCAAATAAGTATCACATGAACAAAAGGCATATGTTGTTCACAGCCCAGAACCATGGCCTGAAAAGGACTGTGACCCTTCTTTCCTGTACCGTTAGGAGGGATTTGGACACGAACATCCCCAAGGAAGCTTTTATACATTTTCACTGATCAGTTGGTTGTAAAGTAATGACTAAGAAAAGAGGGACTGTTCTCTTCATTGAGCATGAAATAGAAAATTTAGTTACACACACAAGGTATTAGATATTTCAGAAAAAAGGCAAATGAAGCATTAAGGCACTAGTTCTCTGACCATGTATTTAACGAAGAAGAGAATTATCAATTCATCATATAATGATTTGCAAATATGTGTAAAAGGTACTGCAAATCTTTATATTAAATATTAATTTCTAACTACATAAACAATGTTGTTTTTGTATATATACTTAAACAAATGATTGTTTTAAAATGTAACAGTGACATTTCATAAGGGAAGTTAAAATGGGCCAAACTGCTTAAGTTCCACTTCTCCTTTACACTCAGTCTTCCATTATGATATCTTATTCCCATTATGGTATCTTAAAGCCTTTGTTTTAGGATTTTGAAAAACAGGGAAAATGCTGTATAGGAAGTCTTGCCATTAAAACTGCCTGCATCCAGGCCCTTTTGAGGCGCTCCTCTTCAATTATATCCCAGGATTCTAGAGACACCTGGTAAAAATAGCAGTTGAGATATTTGGGGTGAGATTTGGATTCAGAAAAAAAGGAAGGAAATAGACTGTTGGAGAAGGAACTTGTAAGGGAGTGAGTTCGTAGGCAGGTGTTTCCAAAAATATATTACCAACGCTTCCCACAATTCCACTTGATACATTTAACTTTGTATTTTCTCTTAATGCTTGGGAGACCAGGCTTGGTGTCTGGTGGAATTCAAATTAATTCCTGCCACTTTCTTGCTCTCCCTTTTTGGGCAACATTTTAGCCCGTCTGCTCTTTATTTTCGACAATGGACTTCAATGAGGTCTAAATGTACACAAAAGGGATAGGCTTTCAATACATGGTCATTATTATTTTATTATCATCATTGATTGTGACTCTGGTAGGAGTAGTAGTGGTCACAGCAATCATTCAATCAGTAGACAAATTATTTGAAATGGATTAATCTGTCCTAATAACTAGATAACAAAGCTGCATTGAAGAATCGGGAACATTCTTTTTGTTCATTTCCTTTTTCAGAAGATTAAAAGGAGAGTAATTTTAGAATATAAATCCTTCCTATAATGCCACCTTCCAAACATTTCACAAAAGTTAATGAGGAGCTTATAGCATTAGGAGAACACTTAGAGGCTCCCAAATTAAGTGGGGGCTACTTGAATAAATTTCTTCTATCTCCTGATGTTTCCAGGAAAAAGTAGGCAATTTTTTCCTTCAACTGGTGGTTCCTTAGTCTGGAAAATGAAAATCTACTGAGTATATTGAGGGATACTGATGAGTTGAGAGTTAGTGGATGTCAGTTCCTCTAAGGCCCAATTGGTAAGGATTTGAATTTGTATTCTTAGTGGGAAGAGCAGTGACTAAAAGTTTTTAGCAGAGGCATAGCTTGACCTGATGTGTGATTAAAACAAGTAATAATAAAAAATAAAACCATTCCAATTCCTTTGTGGAGTACTGACTTTGGTGGAGAAAGAGTGAAAACAAGAATAGAGATAATAGCAATTTAGACTAGAGTATATCCAAGATGTGGCAAACAATGGTGGCCTGTGGGATATATATTACATGTTTATTAGAAATGATATGTGTTGATGGATTAGATGTGGGAGTATCAAAGAAGGAGAAGTTTTAGGTTTAACCTTTTGACTCCCTGGTTTTTGTCCTGAACAACAGGCTAAATCATGGGGCCCTTTACCAAGACAGGGAATGCTGGAGCTGGAGTAGATTTAGGTGAAAAAATGAGAATCCTGTTCTAGGCAAGCAACGTTTAAGATGCCAATTAGATATTTCATTATAAATTTTAGGGCAGTATTTTAATTTCTAAATTTCAGGAGTGGGGGGAGGTTATGTCTGGGTAAATATATATATTTGGGATCCATTTGCAAGTAAATTTAATACCCCGAAATCAATTTACACTAGGTAGCAAGTGAGAAAAGAGATCCAAGGACAGAACCTACAGACAATCTCATATTCTGAGGCAGGAAAAACAGAACCACCAAAACACATAAAGGAGTAGCCAATAAGTTGAGGAGCAAACTGACAACCGTGGTGTCCTAGAAACCAAGTGAAGAAAGTATTTCTGGAAGGAATGGTGATTAGCTGGTAAAATGCTGCCGAGGGTTCATGACTGTTGAAATACAGAGAGAGAACTGACCCTTGGAAGATAGAGTTAGTTGTAGGCCTTGACAAGCGTGGCTCTAGAATTCCTTTTGTTGTAATTTCTTCATGCCCTGATTTTTCGGTTACTATCATGTCCCCTTAGTGACTTTGGAAGTGACAGCTCCTTTAAAATATCCCTCCTCTTTTCCAAGAGTCACCCCCATAACTGTGATTTCATACCCACACATGGGGCTGACACCACTTTTCGTCTCACCCTTTTGGATATTTATACTGAATGAATAACCATTCAGAATAAATTCAGAATGGTTATTCTCACCCTTTTTAGGATATTTATACTAAATGTTCACTTATACATTGCTCCTGCTATACTGTTGGCTACAGATATTCAAATCGCCATCCCATTTTAAAAACAAGTTTATAAAAAGCATTTCCTTTTAACTTCCTATGCTTCCTTGTTGTCTTCAAAGTTTTCCACAACTGTAATTTGAAGACGAATGATCTATATCCCTTTTACTACCAGTTCCTTTTTATTCTCTCTGTCCCAAATGTCTTGCGGTGTGGATTTGCTTATCGTGTTCACTGACATTGTTCTGCTTAATGACACCCAAGCTTGCCTAAGCTTGGAAACTGGAGGTTTTTTAACGTTTATTCTCTCTATGCAGCTCTTTTAAATAGGAAGTTGAAAGAAAAATTTGCAATATTTGCAAATTTGATTTACCGTGACTTAAATTTCCATATGAAATCCCCAGGAACTCCTCTTTTGACTTAAGCATTTCATACACCCTGCTTTGAAAGCCACTGATCTAGAAAACCAGCATTACGTTAATGGCTTTCATAAAGGACAGCACCTAAGGTAAAGGCCAAGCTGATTGTCCCTGGGTTCCTACACATCTCCCACTGTTAAATTTCACATTAATTTGAAATTGATTTTTAGTAATTAAAATCACAGTTATATTAGCCTCTTGACACAAATTTAAAATGAAGAGCTTTAACTTTATAAACGGTAATGCTTATTGTGGTTGATGGTGCTAAAAGGTAACAGTGCAACTCTGTAAACACATTTGGAGTTGCTATCCCTGAACATGAGCCAGCATCATAATCTGCTTATCAGTGAAAAATGTTCAGGGAGTGTGAAATTCAACAAGACAAGCCAAAGAAAATTAATCCAAACCTGCTTAAGAAATGCCAATTGACCTAATCTTCCTAATCTATTAATTCTGAAGGTAGAAGGAGCAATAGATAGAAAAGCCTAGGGGGTGATTATAATAACACAAGTCTTAGGAGCGACTCACGGAGTCAGCTTCACTCCAGAAGACCAATCAGGGGATTCTGAACAGTTATTTTAAATGGGCATAGGCCATGCAGAGTCGTATAGGTCAAAAGCAAAATCCAAAAATCAATAACAAAAAGTGAATTAGGGAACTTGAAGATATAAATAATATGATGTGCTGACTTAATACAAATGACTCCTGGGGTTAGAGGCATCTTGTAATAATAGCAGAACCATGTCTCCCAGTGAGCCAAATGGGCACCCAGCAGTGAGTTCCCCAAGCAGATATGGAGATAATAAAACTTAGAATCATAATACTGATAAAATGGCTTAACTATACAAAATATTCCTAAAAACAGCTACAAGTTACAGAGCACACAAACTGTGGTTGTGAGTTAAAGTTTTTAGACCTCAAGCCCCATAACTTGTCCTGTCTTTCATTCCCCATTAGAACTAGTGAAGTAGAAAGCCTCTGTATTTAAGGCAATGAAACCATGGTCTCGTAGAAAATTGTATAGATTGTTAAAAAGCATCTCAATTGAGTCACAATCAAATCAAATATTCAGCAGTAATATGTTAGCTATGTATCATTATTACCTGCCCAGGCAATGGAATTTTAAAGAAAAGCTTTTTAAGAAATAATATCAACTGTAGTCTGAGTATTTGAAAGATGTAATTGTTCTTAAATACCATGCCCTGATACATGAATTCTAGTCTGGCGTTTTCTTGGTGTCTGAAATATTTACTATATAAATGACAACCCCAGAAAGACTACTGGGTCTGTTAGCTTTAACTCTGATAGAATATGACAGGCATGATAACTGAATTTTATACCACTAATTATTATAAATTAAATAGAGAGTGGTTAACACTAGAAATCTGTTCTTGCTTAAACTGGTTTGTTAAGATATAGTCCCTGTGGTCATGCTTTGACCTACAGTCTAGTCACTTTAACAACCCACTTCCTACATATTTAGCAGTTACATACTTGACAGACTGCTTGGTCGATAGATTGCTATGGATCAATCACAATCATTGACTCTGTGGCAAACACCTTTACCTACCTAAGCCTCAATGTTTCTATTATAAGAACTAGTTATGCAGATATTTAAATCCAGCAAAACAAATGTCTACGTGGACTTCTCTGCCGGCCAATTGTGGAAGTGAGCATTGACTCTGACAATTATTTCTGGCATGGGACAAAAACTAGATGACCTCTCTAAACCTTAGTTGCTCATCTGTAAAATCATGGCTAACACATGCGAACCCAGGACAGTGCCTGGAACATTGTAATACATTCACTTATGTGCCCATACATTCAACAAATGTTTATTGAACAATTACTAGGTTACACAAACTCTGTTTAATTACGAATACAGGCATAAATGTACATCCTTATATTTAAAGTCTCTGTGGCCATGGACTAAACAGTAGAATTGGGGAGGCGGAAAATTAATCTAATCTTTGTATTGTGCTATCATTGGTATGCATAGGGTGCCGGAGAGTTTTATTGCCAGGGTATCTATCTGTCACTCTATTGGAGCTCAGGAGAATGTCTTCTCCATCATGGGGTTGTTTTGAGGAATTTAAATAAGATGATTTATGTAAATCTTTACTCAGTGTCTGGCACAAAATAAGCATACAATGGATGTTAGGTGTTAGGTATAATTAATATTTTTAAGAGGAGATCTAAAAGGTCTACACTCAGTAGGACTTAACTTCTACTGGCAAAGTGGGAAGGTACATTCAGAAGTATGCAGCTATACATGAAAAAACCTGAAGTGAATGAGAGGGGCACTTAGATGAGCTCAAAGAAATTAGATATAGCTTCTGCATACAGTACAAAGTCTGTCCAAAGGGACAGTTTATTCAGGGATCAGGTTATGAAAGGAATGATTATAAATTAAATTAGGAGCTGTAGACATTATTTTAAGTTGCAGTGGAAAATCACCAAAAATTTATAGTCTGAAGAGTTGGCATACATTTAGAAATAAAAATAATAAGAAACACTTAGAGAGTATTAGAATGCACAGATCTTGTGTGCTCAATCCTTCACATGCAATATCTCACTTAATCCTCCCAACATAAGGCATATATTATTTGCCTCATTTTACAGATGAAAAACTTGAGACATGAAGAAGTTGAGACTTGAAGTCTCAAAATCATACAACTACAATGGTGAAAACAGAATTCTTATCTATCTTTAGTCTAACTTTTAACTTCAATTGTACGTTTTCCCATCTTAGTGATTTTAACAAGCTCTCTCTGAGTGCACAGTGGAGAAAGACTGAAAACAGAGAGGTAAGATAGGAGATGGTGGCAGTAGGAATTCAAGAAATAATAACAACTCGAATAAGGTAATGGCAAATAAAGAGGAAAAAGGATGAGCTTGAGAAATATTTGGAGTGCATAACATTTGGTACCTGACTGTACATTGTGCTTGAGAGAAAGGGATGATTTGAACATGACCTCTAAGTTTCTGGTTTGGGCAGCTGTGCAGATGTTGCTTTCCTTTGTTGAGCTCTGTAACTTATTAATGGGGATTGATTTTAGGGGTGGAGGTTAGAAATCATGAATTCAATTCTGGACTTGTTGAGTTTTACTCACGTGTCCCATATAGTAAAAGATGTCTTCCTGTCTGAAAGCTGAGATTGTGGATCATCAGTGGTAACTGGTAACAAATGGTGCCAAAAGCCTTGCCCTGTGAGAGGTTATAGGAGAGAAAACACAAGAACAAAGGAGAGAAACACTAGCATAAGAGCATAAACATCAAGAATCAAGGGTTATGCACAGAAGCAAGACTGTAGGGTTGTGTATTCAGAGATGGACAAAGGAACGGATTGGGGGGAGGGGAGAACTGAGAATTACAGAGGTCAGTAAACAAAGGACCTGTTAACAGTGTCAAATGCTGCTGTGATACGAAGTTAGTTAAGGACTTGAAAATCCACTGGATTTTGTGAAAGCAGTCACATGAGAGAAATTTCAGCATAGTGATACAATCCAGATGACAGCTGGTAGACTGAACAAGTGGTAGAGAAGAAGCAGAGTGAGTGGAGACAATTTCTTCAAGGGAGTCTGAAAGAGAGGAGAGATATGGAATATTGGAGGGGTGTCAGATATCAGGGGAGTTTATTTAAAGAGAGAAAGTGCTCATTATCTAGTCACTAAAAAAAAGACAGTTATTCTCATTTTTTCATTTTTATAAAAGCAAATTTAAGTCCTGATTGTAGTAGCTGGATTTAGAAACTTTGCGTGAATTATGATTAGACAGAGCAGTAATAAACTCACTTTATTGAATGCTAACTATGGGCTGGGTACATTATTCCTTATTAATAATACGTTCTTTAATTCCTGTAACAACCTCTGAAGAAAGTGTGACTGATCTACATCGTTTACAGATGAATAAATTATGACTTAAGTTAACTCAGTAACTGCACTGTTGGTCTCGTCTGACGGCAAATCCCTGTAGCATATTTTTCCTTAATTTTTTGTTTTGAATTTATGATCACAGGAATAATATATCGTGAAAACAGATAAACATATACTTACATGCTCTTTAAAAAGGGAATGCCTATGTCAGTGCAGGGAAAAGACAACCCCCTACCCACCCCCACTTTTTTCTCTTGACCTAAAAGTACTAGCACTGCAGGAATAAGTAAAGCTAGATAGTGCTGTCAATTATTATGTTTCTTCAATCCTAAAAGAGACTCCTATTTTGGTTTTGTTTATTGTTTTTATTTCTGGAAAGCATTTACAAGATGCTTTAATAATAATGCTTTGGTAGAATGAATTTGGTAAAAAAAAAAAAAAAAAAAAAACTTTAACACCGAACTGAAAGTACCTTTTGGTTGGAGAGCAAATAAATGAAGGGAGTAGGGAAAGATGCATGTGCAAAGACCCAGACAGATCATCTAGTTAAGCATGGGGGATTGAACCTGAAAAGATTTATGGAGCACTGAGCAATTTGCTTTATGCTGGTAATAATTGCAACACCACTTATTCCCTACTTCCCTTATTAACTTTCTCTGCATCGCCGCTCTTTTTGAGTTCATCTATCTTAATGAAATATCCATCTTCTGTCTTTCTTTGCTGCTTTACATTTTAGACCTTATAAAGAATTGAAACTAGTTTTCTCAGCTGAGACACAGTCAGTAGCCAGAGGCTAACTTGGCTTCCAAGTAAGACTCTATGCAATTTCCCCCATTAGGCGTTTACTTCATTGTCTACATGAGAGCAATAAAACTTATCAGCTAGCTCAATCAAACACATCAGCTGGAAGCACGTTCTTGCTGTGAATGAAAAGAAAAAAACAGTTTAAAAAAAGATTTCACTGGATTTTGCTTTTAAAACTGTCTGGATCTGTTGTCTGAACATTAGATTTGGTTTATCTACGTATTCGTGTTTCTAAAATCTACTGCTGGCATTTTATAGAAGTATTATCCTAATTCTATTTACAATTAGTTAAGGCTTGGTTTTGGAGGTATGAGTATTAAGTGAGTTTTGGAAGTTATAGAAATAAGTAATTTATTCAGTCAGTTACCAATTCAAACAACTCCCTCCAACAAGGATTGTTTCCGTTCTGGTTTCCATACTTTTAAAAAAGTGCATTTCTGATGCCTTTTTCAGTACTGATAAAGCTATTTTTTTCTTTTTTTTTTTTTCACATGGGCAGGCACTGGGAAACGAACCCGGGTCTTCAGGCTTGGCAGGCAAGCGTTCTTACCTGCTGAGCCATCGTGGCCCACCTGTCTGATAAAGCTATTTGAACCTCAAATGGGGGTTGACTTGTTGGTGTGGGTCGCTTTGGTGAGCAAATGAGAGATGAGCACTTAGACAGAAATGGAAAGTAGAAATCCAGGTCTCAGCCGAAGCAAACGTCACGATTTACATACGTACACCTGGTGCTCACTAGGGCTTTGTAAGAGCCCCTGTTCCAGCTTCTGCCAAGCTCAATGGTCAGGATGGGTTACGGGCAAGGACTGGTGGGGGAAGTTCAGATCACTTACCACGTCAGGATGACTTACTTATGATAAAGCTTGCAGTGTTGTGGGCAGAAACCAATTAAGACCCCTTTATTTCTAGAGTTATGAAAATTACTTTTCTACCCTACTAGTGATTACTTTTAGTAATTAAAAAGCTAGTTTCTCTGAAGAATATCATAAATCTCTCAGGCATAAACACTGTGTTAATGAAACAGTTCCACTAGTTCAGTCCAAGCTAAGGATTATTGAAACCATGTTGAGTCAAATAACAAAGGGTGTTTGATTCTACCCATATCTGAATAGGTCATGGGAAAAAAGGTTCAGAAGCAAACTTGTCTGCATTATTTCCATTTGTGGATGTGCCGCATTATAAAAGCATTTAGCTTTGATGAGAGCAACATCAATGAATAAGTATACTTATGACACAAAAGATGCTTTAACTTATTTTTCTATTATTAAGAAATTTAGGGTGACTCACAAAACATTAATTTGACATTAAACCAAAATAAATAAATAAAAAATTAATTTAAGATGGAAATATGAAATCTAGGATGGGCACATCAGCCTAGAGTTTAATGCTATAGGATTTCCCCCAATATCCCCACTCCATCCCATCCCAGGCTGACCTTAACGGTAAAGTAACTTAGTTATTGGTGCAATGAATCAATAAATCTACTACCATGAATGTTTATAATCTATACTAAAAATAATACAGCTGTATTAGCTGGGTTTTCCATAGACAGGACCACTGTAATAAACAATAGATTCCCTCCCTTTCGTTCCCTTCCTTCCTTCTTTCCTTCCATCCATGTATCTATCTATTCTATCATCTAAATATCTCTCTATATCATATGGCTACCTGCTATCACTAGTATATTTCAAAATTAATATTTTATACACAAGCACATGGGGACAATTTGCCTGTATCTTTGGCATGTAAGTGTGTACGTGTGTGCGTGTGTGAAAGAGAGTCTTGTTAATTTAATAAAGTCTTGTTAATTTAATCAGTCTTTTAGTCATACAGACAACACATTCTGTGGAAAGCAGGGAGCTCTTAATTTTTCTTCCATCTAAAAATAAAATTCTAATATGAAAATATTAATTGCAAAAGTTAATGTTTATGAATTGTATGAATTGGTACTCTTTGTCCCCTTTAAATGGATGATTTTATTTCAAAGCATGTCATCCAAGTTGTTGAAAAGAGTTAATTTTTGGCTTTGTATAAAGTGATTTTTTTTAAAGCACGAATAAATCATGCATGCGACCCTACAGATCAAGCCTCTTAGAGGAAGTATACAGTTTTATAAGATGGTAGAGGGGTTCTGTTTTATTTTTGTCTTATAGCTAGAGGCATAAAACAGCATTTTCTGCCTCCAAAGAGTACTTAGAATTGGAAATTCAAAACATATTCAGGCACGCTTCTTGCTACCTTACTAACCTATTTTCCAGGGCCATTTTCTTTCAAGTGCAGTTAAAATTTTTCGCTGTCGTATTGAAGTATGTACCAGAGGCTCCTGGGATTTGTGTTCACCATTCTAGACTTTTATCTAGAGCAGGTAGCCTAACTGAATTTTCCATCTTGTGAAACTCCTGTGGTGAGAAAATGGAGCTAAGGACAGACAGATGCTCCATAAGTCCCTCATTGTGCATCAGGGCTGTGGTTGGAAAAAATACATATAATTTGCTGATCATAAAGGGTATATATTTCAAGGGGTAAGCTATTCACCCTACCTTTTCTGCATGAATGGTTTCACAGGAAAATAATCTTCAAAAGCATACTTCTCAGGTGCTGGAGTTTCTAATCCTCCACCCCTGATCCCAATTCCTTTTAAAAGCAAATTGCAAATTCTCTTTACTCAAGGTTAATCATGTAGGAAAACCAAATCTAATCTTCCCTTCCTCTGTTCCAATCTAATTGTCTACTGGCATAAAGCAACCTCAGTGGTCTAAATTTCCCTTCTCTTTAATTTATTCTTTAACAAAAATTCTAAATATTTTTATTTCCTGATGTATAAAGAACAGCATTTCAGAAAGTTGAGTGACTCCTTGTTTTTCAGAGTTTAACTGCTTGTAGCACAAAGGTGTAAATTTCTGTCTGAGGTCAGAATGCAACCCACAGACTTATTCTATTTGGTCTTACAGTGTTTAAATTTGCATTAGCTGCTAAGACTCAAGAAGCATTAGCTTCCCTTGAATGTTTGGATGAACTGGCAACACCACTCCATTTTTGGAAGGTCATAAAATGCCTCTGGAGTTTCATCTCTACTATTCCTACAAAAAGTGTAGGCTCCCTCATATTTGAAGAATCCCTGCCACTGCCTATTGTCTCCATAGTTTGGGACCCAGGTTTCCATTGTCATATTATATCTTGCATTCACCTTCACTGTTTTACTTTAGTTGCGTGTTCACTGAAGTCATTTGAGTTATTGTTCCATTCTGTGGAAAGAGTAGATAGGTTGTAAATTTCCTACCAATTCCCATCAGTTAGTTTGTGCTACCTGGAGTGATGTGTTAAAAATCATGCTGGAGTTCTGTTTGGACTCAGCAGAAGAAAATGCCTTCAAGAATCCCACCATCTGTATATTATGCAGCTGTAAGACAGAATACAGTTGTAAAGTATGTAACAACACGGATGGACCTTAAGGACTTTATGCTGAGTGAGATTAGCCAGGAACAACAGGACAAATACTGTATAATCTCACTGATATGAACTAACATTAATGAATGAACTTGGATAATTTCAGTTAAGAACAGAGGTCATCAGGAGATAGAAATAGGGTAGATATTGGCTAATTAGAACTGAAGGGATACAGATTGTGCAATGAGACTGATTGTAAAAATTCAGAAATGGATGGCACAATACTATCTAACTGTGATACAATAATGTTAGAACCCTGAATGAAGCTGAGTGTGAGAATGATAGAGGGAGGAGGTTTGGGGGGCACAAATGAAATCAGAAGGAAAGAGACATGATAAAGCCTGAGATAGTATAATCTAGGAATGCCTAGAATATATAATGGTAGTGACTAAATGTACAAATTTAAAAATGTTTTGCATGAGGAAGAACAAAAGAATGTCAATAATGCAGGGTATTGAAAATAGATGCTAATTCATATTTTAAAACTTTATGTGTGAGACTAAAGCAAAAAATGTTTATTTGGTACAAAATTTATATTTCAACTAGTGCATTTCCTAATATAACATATGTGGAGAGCGTAATTGAACATAATAAGTACATGGAACCTTGAGTAGGGCATGAGATTTTGTAGGTGTGTCCAGAGTGATGCCTCAATAAATCCCAGAAGGATTTGAACAGTGAATAAAAAAGTATTTGCAAAGTCTCCTTGGGGAACAGTGAGAAAGGGGGAAAATTCAACTTCCCAAAGTAGAGAATTCTTTTTTATTCTCACAACCAGTGGGGACAACCAAAGCAATAGGCTGAGCCCACAATCTTGGGGGTTGTTCATATGAACTTAACCCTGCAAAGGGTAGGCTGAGCCTACTTAAATGTAGGCCTAAGAGTCACCCCCAAGAGAACCTCTTTTGTTGCTCAGATGTGGCCTCTCTCTCTCAGCCAACATGACAAGCAAACTCATGACCCTCCTCCTCTCTATGTGGGACATGATTCCCAGGGGTGTGGAGCTTCCTGGCAACGTAGGACAGAAATCCTAGAATGAGCTGGGACTCAGCACCAAGGGATTGAGAAAACCTTCTTGACCAAAAGGGGGAAGAATGAAATGAGACAAAATAAAGTGTCGATGGCTGAGAGATTCCAAACCGAGTCGAGAGGTTATCCTGGAGGTTATTCTTACACATTAAATAGATAGCACCTTTTTAGGTAAGGCATAATAGATAGCCCGGAAGGAACTACCTGGAAACGTAGAGCTGTGTTCCAGTAGCCATGTTTCTTGAAGATGATTGTATAATGATACAGCTTTCGCAGTGTAACTGTGTTATTGTGAAAACCTTGTGCCTGATGCTTCTTTTATCTATTTTAGGGACAGATGAGTAAAACATATAGATTAAAAATAAATAAATAATAGGGGAAACAGATGTTAAAATAAATTTAGTAGATTGAAATGCTAGTGATGAATGAAAGGGAGGGGTAAGGGGTATGGTATGTATAATTTTTTTTCTATTTTCTTTTTATTTCTTTTTCTGAATTGAAGCAAATGTTCTAAGAAATGATCATGATGATGAATCTACAACTATGTGATATAAAAAAAAGAATGTTCATATTGCATGTTGATTGGTTTTATTAATAAAAATTAAAAAATAAAGAATTCCACCATCTACCAGGGGAAGTTGTGAGAGCAGTCACACTAGACGTAGTTGGCATACATTTGAGATCTGAAGGATGGCAAGGAGGCCTGAAATTGTCCCATGAGAGCAATTGGAAGAGAAGCTAATGCTCACTGAATAGTTTTTGTCAGGTAGATTAACACCTGTTCTTGGATTTATTCTGTAATCATCCTGTTAGCCCCCATTTAGAGATGAAAAGAGACTCAAAGTCTCATCTGATGTGATTAAACTAGTAAGTGGTGGTCTTGAGTTTTGAATGTGGATCTCTGTCTAGTAAATGAGCTGCCTTAGTGTTTTGAAAACATGCACTTTTTCTAGAACAGTAAATGAAATGCAGATATCTTTAGCAGAGACTTCGATGCTAAGAACAAGGCCCTTTAAGGAAATAGATTCTGTTGCTGTCATTCACTGGAGTTTATGTTGTGCCAATTACTGCTAGGGATTTTGCACAGGTTATCTCCTTTACCCCTACAACTTCTCAGTTCCTAGGAGAATATTATAATCGCCACTATATTAAAGAGGAAACTCAGGCTTAATGGTGTCAAGCAATCTATCCAAGAGTCTATGATTATCCAAGATAATTTCTCTAGTTCCTAGCTTCTATGCATTACACCATTAAAGGTTTGGGTTGATGTGCATAATGCAAGTGGAGGTATTACTTTTACCAAGGATACATCACCAGCATCATAATTTTGCCATGATCTGGTTCCCAAGGGTTAGGATGAGATCATAGCTCAATGGCTTGGCTCAAGGTCCTCAGTTTCAGTTCTGACAAGCTATGGAAGATGTATGTCAACCTGAGACAATATTGAATGGAAGTGACCTTCTCAGAGATGGTAAGGAATGGGGGCAATCTATATTCCTAAAGATATCTGCTGTTATAGCAATAAACCTCCAATACTCAGTGTGAACTGGACAAGTCAACTTAATTTTTAAATTTTACCCCAACTTGCAAATATTTATGTTTGCCTTTACTTAACATAGATACCCTATCATCAACCTTATCTTTGAACTATTGTTTCAGTTGAAACTGTTTCAGAAAAATTGTATTGTTTTTTCTTAACACAATTAAGAAAATTATTCCCTATAAAATCTAAATGGAAAGATAAAGTAAAAATGGCCAAAATCTCTTAGAATATCCACCCAGTTCATGTTATTTGATTTTGGTGTGCTGTATCCAATACAAGAGTGTCAAGTTGTTTGGGCCAGGAATTGTCACACCTTATGACATCACTTTCTTTGACAACCCAAGGGATACAATGACCCTAGACCACTCTGAGTCACTTTGCATATGGCATTTTAATTATTCCTATGGTTTTCACTTTTTACTTTTGATAAGTATTTTCTAATATGTATCCCTTTTAAGTTTATTATAAAACTCTAATGTTATACTGTACTTCCAAGGTTTGGTTATTAAGGGAGAGTCTCCTTGCTCTCTCAAATCAAATGTTGTTTCTCACTTTAGATCTCTTTTCTTGTTATGTTTTCTAGAAAAATCACTCTCCATATATGGCATAGAAATAAGTCTTTTGCCATAGAGTTTATCCAATTTTTGAGTAGTTTTTTTTTTAACAAATATGGTTTAACATCTTCTTACATAACATGAAGACTTTTATAATGGAAAATTATTTTTGTCTCTATTCACAAACAGTTATCAATTGTCTACAATAATGTTATATGATTTAGCATTTCTTTGTGATTAGACATTTCTTTATAATTTGAACACATGACTATGTAAGTTCTAAATTGTTAATAAAGTATTAAATTGAAATAAAAATACCAAAATAAGGTTTACAAATACACAAATCAAAGTAAACTGATTATTGTAGAATGCTATAGCATTGATATCTGTAAGTAACATAATTTTTGTCCAAAACCCATATCATCTAGAATTGGAGACCACTGTATAAGTAGGCAGACACCCTATTATATAATGAATACAAATAAGAGGAACAGGATTATAACAGGGTGCTCATGAGCATTTAGGGGTGCACCAAAACTATTCTTGAGATTTTGGGAGGTAGGTTATTGCCAACATTGCAATTCAACATGGAAAGTCAGTGAGAAAAAGTGCCAGAGACTCATGTGAGACTTTCAGCAATAAGCTAATTGGGCAAAAAAGATACAAGGGAAAATAAGGTCTGAAAAGTTTAATTCACTTGCTCAGGATATTATAAGTGGTTAGCAGAAAAAGCTTTTCTTAATCTAATAATAATATGTGTAGCTTTTAAATAATTTGTTAGGAAAATACATACCTACTTTGTTGGATTTTTTTTTCCACCAACCTAGGATTACTAAAATTCCATGTGAGTTAACATTGACAGGACAGTTTCAATAGCACAGAGTAGGTGAAAGTGGTGCTTAACTTACAAAATACCATTTTAGTTAATTGTGGAGCTTTTCAATGGCAGTAATTAAAAAATAAACACTTCAGAAAAGATTCTATTTAAAAGAGGCCAAAGAAGTGTAAACAAGTAATAATTTTAGGAGTTAAATTTATATCAGTGCTTTCCTTTATGATAAAATTGTAAAGACTTTTCTATGGTCGAACATCGGAAATCGTTAATGTCTAAATTCTTAATTTTCTCAATGAAGCATTTAATTTAAAGACAAATACCACAAAGATTTCAAAACCTATATAAATAAATTTGAACTAATGACTTCAGTATGCTGCAGCTTTGATTTCCCGAAAACATGGCTTTTCACTGGTCTTACAGTTCTTGCATTCTTGTTTGCACGTCAAATGCAATCCTCTGTGTTAGGAATGTGACTGTGGTCTCCTTTCATAAACAAACAGTTATTTTCTCCAGCCATGCTGAGGATTGCCAGTATCACCAAAGTGAGATCTTGTGTCTACACTTAAAGAGTTTACAATCTCTTGTGAATGTGTGGAGGGTAGGAAAGAGAGAATAAAACATGTATTAATAACTGCATTTTCACCACACTGTTATTAAGCATTGATAGGAACAGTTGCTTATTCTTAGGAATGCTAAAATGATCCAGACCCACACATAAAATATGCCATGAAAGACATTCAAAAATGCATTACAGGGATTCATAGGAAGTTGAATTCATTCAAGTTAGAAATATCCAAAGCCTAAGATTGAGGTAGCATAGGAAATGAACCTGGAATGATGGTTAACAATTGATAGTCTTTTCGCGTATTATGTTATGTATTTTTAATACACCTCTTTAAAGTCACTGAAGTCCTTTTTAGTGTTCTTTGTATATTTCTTTTTCCATATTTCCTCTTGTTTCTTTTTTATATCCTCATGGTTATGAACATTCTGTATTAGCCTTTTAGAATCAGAGTTCCTGAACTATAGCAATATAAGATGGTGATATGGTACTGAGCTTAACAGATCGTTTATATATTGAAATAATTTCCAAATCATATATTTTACATTAGAAGAAGGCTGCAAGAATAAATGTTTTGTCACAACTTGTCATAGATGTGAATATGGATTGCCCCATGTTTTTGGATAACAAGTGATTTTCTAGAGAAGTTGTCTAAAACATGGTTTCTTTTATCCGACTGCTTTTTTCTCTCTTGGGGTTGTATTTGTCATTTTTAATATGAGCGTTTGTTATCTACTGCTGTAAAGTGAACAGTCTGTTTCTGCATGACATAGTGGGGATGTGACCTCAAGCTCCTGAAGACAGATCTGTTTCTGTTTATCTTTTTCTTCCCTTGGATTTATTATTATTATGTGAAGCATGGTTTCTATATTAGGTAAATATAAGTTCTTCTCTACACTAATCTAAACTAATGCTATTGCTAATATATTGCATTATTAATGTAATTCAAGTCAGGTAATCTCTTTAAGTTTGATCATAGTGCAATAATTACTGACATGAGAAAAAAACAAAGAAACCTAACATTAGGTGGGATGAGGCTTTTCACTTCAGCATAGTTAAAAGGCGATTGGAAACAAAGTAGAAAAAGACAGCCGCTCAAACTGGGCCTTAGTTCTGTTATTTGAAGCAAATGACTCAAAATGTTGATTTTCCTGCCACAAGGGAATGGCAACATTTGCAAAGAAAAAGATATTGACTTAAAGCAAATGAGTTGGAAGACTACATCAAAAGCTTTTCTATGGTTAGGTGAAAACTTGATGAAGAGTGTCTTTATTTTTTATGAAACAGTAAATTTGACTTTATGTATCAGAGTTTTAGTGACAAAGTCAGGTAACATTCTTACTGTTTGTTTACATTAACATCCTGAATCCTCACGATCACACTGTGAATTAAATATAATTGCAATCATCCTCATTTATCATAAAGGGAAACAGAGCCCCCAAGAGTTTAAGTAATTTGCTGAGAGCTGTGCAGTTAAGTATTAGAAGCAGATTAAAATCCAGATAGTCCAGTCCTCGATTCCCTCTGCTCTGAACCGTCTCATTAAGCTGACTGAAGACACACAAAGTCCTCATGAAAGTCAAATTATTTAGCCCAAATATTTCAAACCTGGATCAGACCAAAGATTAAAAGAGACATAATGAATTTTGATGAATTTATTAATGTAAGACAGAATAAGGAAGGGTATTTTTCCAGGCCAAGAAACCAGAAATAATTTGTTTAATTATTAAGGACAGTGCTGTATGCACCTTGATTTTCAGTATTCATTTTTCTAAACTTTTGTGACTATTAATGTCATGCAAGGACCTTCATCCGTGTTAGTTTACTAAAGGAAAGATGTTCTTCAGATAATAAAAATAATGAAAAGGTTGTAGACGTGAAGGCAGACAAATGCAAACATGCATACACAGGGACTTTGACTATTCACTGTAAGGTCATTTTATTCTAACATTATACATTTTTGATTCTGATAAAGGGGAAGGAAATTTATTTCTCCTACTGTCACTATAATAATATACCATAGAATTAGAAAAGGCACAACAAAGCAATCACACGAAAAATCAAAAACACTTAGAAATTCTTATTGACATGCTTCATATGTACATGAGTCTAATAAAATAACTAGGCCATTTCTTTTGACAGAAAATCTCAATGATGTGTCACCATATTCAAACTATGTACTAACTTAATTTATATAAGCTCCTGAAATTGTCATGGTTTAGGTTCACACTCAAATACCCGCATTCTGTTCAAGATGAAACTGAGTTTTCAAAGGGTTTAAGTTCAAGGTTCCACAACGTGGTGAAGCCCAGTTTCCAGGCAAAGGGGTGCCATGCAAGCAGGCCATTCATAGCCATCTATGGTCATCTGCTCTAGGTTACACATCAAGGCTGGGAGACCACACTAACCTAAGCCAGGCCTCCTCCCCATGGCATTACATGTACCTATCAAAAGAAAGAGACAAATAAAATATATGTCAGATGACCATGAAGGTCTTGAAGGAGAATGAAACAGGGTAAAGGACAGAGAATAATGGTAGGTGTGAAAATTATTTTCTATGGTGTGGTCAGCAGAAACTACCCTGAGAAGAAAATCTATCTTGCTAAGAAAAAAGCCAATGCCGAGATCACGTTCTTAAGCATTCATGCAAACTAACTCCCACCCCAGCTTTCCAACTCAAGAAGAAACAGCATCAGAAAGCCCAATGAATCATATTACTTTAAATATGGTTAAACCATTGCCTGCAATAAATATATTAAGTCTGCAAAATGGGTAGAGTTATGTTAGCTTCCAATTCCCAGTGTGTGATAGGTTAAGCTGTCAAGAAGCGCTAATAAAATCAGACAGTCATTCTAATAAAATTTATTACCTAATGAAAAAATACAAATCCTAGTCATTTTGAAAAATTATTCAAACTCACTAGAAACAAAATTACATTAAAAAGATAAAATACTAATTTATGCCTATCCAGCAGTCAAAAATAAAAATTAAAAAGTTCCCAAAATGAACTTAGATTCCAAAAAAGAGACATTTTCATAAAGGGGATGATGGCAATATAAATTGGAAAAATATATATATATATAAAAATTGAAAAAATATATGTAAATATAAACATACACACACACACATACACACACATACATACACACAGATACATATATGAAAGGGAAAAGAGAGAGAGAGAGAGGATGAAAATGTTCTCTTTGTCCTGGCTTCAGTCTTTGTCCTTGCCATTTAATCCCAGGACACTCTCGCCCATTCATAAAGTGGGAGCAATATCAGAGGACTTAAATGACTAAGCAACATAAAATGTTCCATTCAAAGCCTAGTATAGTAAGTTCTCACAAAATATTGGTCATTGCTCTGAAACAAGGTAGATACTGCAGCCATGGAAATTCAACTTTCGAATTTAATAGTGTAGTGAAACTTCTATGTAGGTATATTGAAAATGCAGGTTGCAAAACAATATTCACAGCATACTCGCGCTTCATAAAAAGTAATCATATGTATTTTGTAACATATAAGCATGTTTATATACTACCTACATACCTAGCTCAAAAACTCTTTTTCTTCATTGCTCCAATTAACTTAATGAAAAAAAGTGAAGTTAAAGAAATAAATAACACCTTAAAAATTAACAGTGTTTATGAGTGGTCGGATTATAGGTGATTTTTAATGTTTATTCATTTTTCTTTCATCAATTGTTTATTTGATATGCATTAAGCCATTTTAGATTTTGGGGATACTCAAGTCAATAAGAAGGTCAAGGTCCCTTCCCTGCTGTGGCTTTCATAGAAGCATGTACCCAACGAGTAAATAAATTAATTCATAAGATAATTTCCACAGGGATAAGTGTTATGAGGAAAACTAAGCCAACAAGTAATGGAATACAAAGTAATTGGCTAGGGAGAGAGAGACAGACCCTCCTGCATATACAGGGTAGCCAGGGAAGGTCTAAGGAGTTTAAATAAATAAATAAGCTGAGACCAGGATGACAAGATGAAGCCAGACACGTGAGGAGTGGTTCAGCAGTGCCTGAGATGAGAACAAGCCTGGCCCATCCAATGGATGGGATCTGACCAGAGCAGAGCGTGGGCGGTCTGGAAGGGCTGGGGGTCTGCGAGAACAGACTGAGATGGGAGTCGGAATGTCTGTTCTTCTTAAAACTTGTTCATGTTTGAATTTTCCTAGGCTACTCACATTATGTAATTTCAAATATTTTCCTTAAGATATAGATCTGTGTTATTTAAGAAGGGCAGAGATACCAAATGTTAATAGAGAGCTGAGAAAATAAGCTTGGAGATGCGTTATAATTGCATTATGTGCCTATAAACAAGCATTTGGTAATGAAGATACTAAAAACAGTGAATATGTTAGTCAATTAATTGACTTTTTAAAAATGAAACACTTTGTACTATTTGGTAATTAATATTTACAATAAAATAAAGGAAAATATATTTTACTTTGAAGTATCTTTTCCTTTTCAATATGCCTGGATGTTATCATTATACTTCTTTTTACTGATAAACAAATCTGGATATGTTTATTGAAATTCAATTTTCCTGACCACATTTTTAGAATAAAATGTGTAACTCATTGACAATTACTTTAAAAATTGTACATTTTGGACAACTCAATATTAACTTATACATGATGATATGTATTTGCAAAACATTATGCGGGTTAATTCTGTTTCTTGATCCAGCAAGTCTTAGAATTAAAAGTAAACTTTTCTGTTGGTCTACTTTGGCAGATGAATGACTAGAACCAGAAATTGCAATTACTCCCTGAATGCCTTAATACAAAATAAAATGAAATGGTAAAGTGATTTAAAGTGAGGGATTTTACTGTTTTGATGTGAACCTATTACAGAAAACCTGCACTGGAATTTTAAATGGTTGGAATATAACAACAGCAAAGCAAATTTAAGGTGGAAAAGTTAAAGAACATGCAGATAATTTTAATAACTGTGTTTGGCAAATGAGATTCAAGTGCCTGATTTATCTTCTGAAAACACTGTTCAAGATCCTGAATATTCTTTTCTTTTCAAATATGTATTTATAGATAATTTCTTTAATTTTATATTAGAGATGAGAGTGGGCTGGTTCCTATCTGCTGAGCATTGATTAATTTATGAAAAGTTGGTGCAATTTTAATTGAAATTGACAGGCTTTACTTCTGCATTTTATTTAGTTGGGCTAGGTAAGATCTGTGAGTGCTTCTTTATATTAGATGCCTTTTGATTATCACTCACGCCTATGGGGTTGCTGCAGGGACCAAACATGGTAGTGAAGAGTGGTTACTACTCTGATATTATAAGCCAGACTTGAAAGAGTTAATGATTTATATGGGGAAGCTAATTAATTGTACAGGCTGAAGCAATGGGCCTGATCTGAACGTGGGAGGACATGAGCGAATAGAGGACTGTGATATTACATACATGATTTTGTCCATATTTTCTCTTTATGTTTTCTAAATTTCATGACGAAATTTAGTGAAACAATCCACAAAGATTTTCTCTTTTAGTTGCTTCAACCAAAATGCCGTTTTTTTTTTTTCTTCAGTTCAGAATAGTGGAGGTAGTTGTGTATTCAACAGACGTTATCCTTGTTTCCGAATACATTATCACTTAAATAGTACAGTCTAGGAGGTGTTCCATCAGTTTTCCTTTCTGACTGATGTGGAGAATGGTGTTAAATGCTCTGAGAACCCTTTATCTACTCCACTCACTTGGAGTTTTAGAAGAGGGCATTGAAGTATGGCCAATTTTTATTTTCTGATGCTGACTCCTGCAAGCCAAGAACTAGGTCAAAAACTGCTGACCTTCTACTGTGAACAATTTCTTCTGGTGATCAGATATGAGAGGTTTTTGATGTTTGTTCTGAGTGAGGAATCCAGCAAGTGGAAGTCAACACTGCTTGTGGTATTTGGCATGTGGTATGAGAGATGAACTTTAATAAAATATTTCTTCCCAAAATTTGGCAAGAGAATATATCTAGCCTACTTTAATCAGATGAAATATTTTGAAAATAAATCTCTGCAGTGAATCTTTAGAGGGCCAGATACTCTGAAAGTAAACATGGATTTTTGTAATGCTCGTCATTTAGGAGAAATTTGAAGTGGAATTCGATTCAGGAAAGAGACTAGCATATCTTTCCCACATTTCATTCAAGTAGGCTAATTTGACCTGTTATAATTTAAGGATGTTCATTTTATGCATGCGTACATTATTTAGGATAGCTATCTAGGTCAATAAGCAATAATAAATGGAAGGGATAAAGCCAAGGAAAATTTAGCCTGAATATGAAAAATTAATGACACTAAAATTATTGGCTTTATAATTGCTTCCCAGAAGATGTGGCAAAAAATCCACTCCAAGGGTTTCGACAAAATGCTTAGACCACGGACTGGACAAGCTAATAAGTTTTGTCCCTCTCTAATTCCCAAGCGCTTTTGATTGCGCATAGAATATCATGCAATTATAGCTTCAGTAAGTCCAGAGAAAGGCTATACCCTTTATAATCCTTGGAGGAATTACTCTATTGCCATTATTACCACATGCTCTCTGGTTGTGAGATGAATGAGCAGAGGCGCAAATTACAGACATTTAACAATAGGAAACAGTCTCTTTTCTATTATTCTCTCATATTAACTACAAATTTTCCCCTCTCTCTTCATATAAACTCTGCCTGACAGTGCCTAGAAATTAAAGTGTTGATTAGGTCCCAGCGTTGTACACACAGCCATCGTAAAGAATAACCCTGCATGTGGAATGGTATCCTGCAGAAGGTAACTTACTCCTCTTGGAGTTCCGAGGCCCTTTTGAAGCTTACCCTCAGATAAGCTGCAAGAGCCTGGGGCTGTACGGATAAATTACATTAAGAACAAGAAGGAAGAAAAGAGATTTAGCTGTTCAGAAGAAGCTGGAGTCAGCAGGTACTAAGTCAGGTGTTTCTGTCATTGAAGAGCTGTAAGCATGGAAGTAGCAGTGCAACAGCAAAGCAGACCTACTGAATAATTCATCAGTGCCCTCCACTCTTCTGAGGCCGTAGTCTTATTTATGAACATAGATTATACTGTTATTGATTGCAATCCTCATGGAGGCATTTCATTAACTGGGTGGTTTGTCTGTTTGCATATGCTTTGTTTCCCTGAGAGTTTCCTTACATTTGAACAGAAATTTATAGCCAAAATAAAATTAAAGAGAACTGCCTAATAATCCAGGTTCATTCTGTATATCAGGAAGGGGATTGGAAATGGTTTTTCCAGATACCCAGATTGTTAAATCATTTTATTCCATTAATTATCCCGTGATCTCAAAGTGTGATGAAAAGCACCCTAGAAAAGTATTTTTCCAAAGATCTCTAACTCCCTCATTTACTACCCTTGTTTCAAAATTAATTTTCCCATGATACTTGCATTTCAAGAGATGCTTAAAATATCTAAGTGACTAGGAAAATCATTTGCTCCCCAAACTAGCTACTATTCACATTAATTCAAAGGTGTGAGAAATCAGTGATACTCAGTGCTGTGTGAGTGCTCAGAAAGGAATCCAATATCTGACTCAGTGGAATGAATGGGTCTCTGGTGTCTAACAGCAGAAGTAGCCTCTCTTAAGGGAGATGCTCAATGTTGTTCTTGGCTCATAGTTCTGTAGGAGCTAATTCAAATGAAATGCTTGTTTATATCTGATAAAGACACAGTGGTGTGTAGGGTACCACAGCCTGCATGTTGACTTGAATCATGGAATTTCAAACATAAAGCCCAAAATAACATTAGTGTTGGCTGCATAAGAATTGATTTTTGATCAAAGCTGAAATAGGAAGATAATTTTCTTCTGCAGGAAAGGTAAATCATGAAAACTTTTTGGGTATTTGTTGTTATAGCATTTTGTCATTTTACATCTCCAAGGATGAAGATAAATGAATCACAAAAGTTCAGCAGAGTCACAATTTCCTGGATGGCACTGATGCTTATCTGAGGAAGTGCTTCAGAATGACTCTGAGCTGGGGGTTTTTGAAAGTTCATATCAGGAGTTAATTCAGAAGGATGCCTGAGCCTCCTAAAGTCTGAGCAACTGTAAAAAAATAATAATAATAATATAAAGAAAAAGGGAAACATAAAGAAAGCAGCCAAAGTCACTTTTCTTACAAAAAGAAAATATTTTAGTTGAGTAGTTAATTTGCTTCTTTCTTACAGTGTTGCTTTTTCTTAGCACTCATGGCTAAATTTGTTCAATGTCAGTTTTATCTTCACTGAACTTGCTTCTAAGAGTCAACTACTAAATGCATCAGTTCTCTAAGAAGATATGTTGTCCTTTCTTAGGCAAGAACCTATTTACCACCTGTCCCTTTAGTCATCTTAATGAAACTCTTTAATCAATTGAAAATAAAAAATAATTGCTATTTTTAAAATATCTTAGTTTTTCAAACTTCCGGGGTCAGTCTGGTGTCTCTGACCTCTGTTATTTCCTATCCACAATCTACGATCTCCCCCTATTGCTTTTCCTTTTGTTAATTCCATTTCATTCCAAGAAGCATTTGTGCAGGGCCAAGCAGCCAGTTGTGTGCCAGATGTGACACAGCAAAATGACTTCAAGTCATTTCTATCTTAAAGTACTTTGATGGTTGGCCATTTAGCCTAAAATAAATTCCAAACTTCTCGGAATAGCTTATATGTCTCTAAATTGCCCCACCATCCTGGCTTGCTTGGGACTATTCCAGTTTTAGCACTGAGAGTCCTCCATCTCAGGAAAAATCCTTATTACCAGGAAATTCATAAGAGTGTGTGGCACTGTGTGGCAACAACCTTCTTTACTCACTGCCTCCCATTCAAGGCTCTCACGTCCCCTTACTTGTCTTCAGCTACTCTGGCTTCCTCTCTGGTCCTGGGCTCACAAAGTTCTCACCTGGGACAGGACCTTGCTTTTATTGTTCCTTCTACCTCTAGCTCATTCTTATCATTTAGATGTTAGTTCAAATATTACCTTTTCACACACACCTTCCCTGAAATATAACACATCTCCATTACATTAACCTTCTTGTCATGATTCCTAATACCTGATCCTTACTCATACTGTTAATTTAAATTTCTCTCTCTCTGACTGGTATTTAAGCTTACTGATGAAAATATGTTTCGTACTGCTGCTGCTCTATTGCTATAGGGTCTTAACTTAGTAGGTACTTGTTGAAAGAATGAATGCATGGACAGAAAAAAAGAACGCTAATCTCACCTCTAAAAGTCTCCCTCCCTCCATATCGAGTATAGTTGACATTGAGTCCCTTTAAGACCTTCTCCTTCTCCCCATGAAGACAAGCATAAGCTCAATCACTAGTGTGTAAACAGTGAAGAGAGAGCCATGTGGGCACCTGGTTCATGTCCTGGCTTCAGCAATTTCCAGTTGTATGATGGTGGGAAATCATCTAATTTTGCTGGTTTTCAATTTCTGCATTTGTAATATAGGAATAATAACAATACCTCTTTTCATGATTCTCATGAGGATTAAAAGAAAGTATCACTTTATGGTGTCTGGCTTATTTTGCACTAACAGAATGATTCTGTTTTCTCATTTGGAGTTTGCTATTGCTTTGGAGTGTAGGTGAGTGTCATTTCCTCTTTGATGATAGGGAATAACCTCAAGTAGTGTAATTTCAAAATGGTAGCCTTAACATGCATTGCCCAACTTATTCATTCAGTGTCTGCAGAATTGGGGGGGGGGACAGTAAAAGCACCATGGAAGGCAACTTCTCACTTGATCATATCTCATAGACAGTGATATTATGACAAAAGGCATTTATTTTGTATCCTTGCACCCAATGCCTTTCAGCCATTGGGACAAGAAACACAGAGGGTAAAAGTCAAAACTTCTACTTTCTGCCCTCAATTTGCAAGCTATGTAAAAGATATATGGATTCAAACATTTTTTGTTCTATTAGCTTGTTGTGTAATATAAAATGAGGAAGAAGATATATTTAATTCATTTGGGTTTAAAATAGGCATCAATAGCTATAACCTTACATATCAACACTCAGGTATATTAAGAGGACTAGTGATATCAATTATGTAAAGTATTTAAAATAACTTATAAATGATATACTAAGGAAAGATATTTTAATTATTATCTTGGAAAACAATGCAATATGCTGACATTCACTTACCTTTGTAAGAAGTTTACTTTTAAAATCGCTCCATCTCATTTGGCATCTCAACTCACCACAGATGCTTTATGATTTTCTGTTTTTAATTAATGTCAACCCCCAGGTTGCAGTGAGAATTGTCTTATTTTCCTGCCAAAGGCCAGACTGAGAGAATTATGCAGGCAATGAAGAAATGATGATGCCCATTAAGAATTCAAACTCAAGTTTCAAACTTCCCAAAACCCTACATCTGGCTCGTGTTCAATGTAATGTTGCCTTCTGTTTAAGGCCCTTCTGATCTGCAGAAAAATATCTTCAATAAAAAATTTTGCTAAAAATTGACCACATTCAAAATTATATTGCTAGTTTATTAACTCACAAGTCAATTTACATTTCCTCTCCACTTCCTATTTGTTATGGTTTGCTAAAGCTGCTGAAATGCAACGTATCAGAAATGGGTTTGCTCTTACAATGGGGCTTTATTAGTTTACAAATTACAATTCTAAGGCCATGAGATGTCCAAATTAAGGCATCAATAGGATGATACCTTCTCTGAAGACACGTTGCTGGCATCTGGGTTTCCTCTGTCAGATAGTAAGGCGCATGGCTAACGACTTCCAGACCTTCACTCCTCGGTTTCATTGCTTTCAGCTTTGGGTTCCAAAGTCCTTTTTCTGAGCTTCTGTGGGTCCTCTCTTAGCTTCTTAGGGGCTTTTCTCTTTTTTCAGGCTTTTTCTGTTCTTTATCCTCTCAGAAAGGACTCCGGTAAAAGGATTAAGACCCATCTTGAATGGGGTGGGTCACATCTTAATTGAGATAACCTAACCCTAAGGTCTCACCCACATGCGTCTGCCCCCACTGAATGAACTTAAAGAACATGGCTTTTTCTGGGGTAATAACATTTCAAACCAGAACACTATCTAAGAAAGTCAATTATTTGGAGTTACAGGCATTTACTTTTGCATGATCCAACATAGGTTTAAGAGTTGGCAGCATTCAACCACAGTGGGGTCTGTGCTATGAATATGGCATCTGAGAGTATTTTAGAACACAGAACCTTTTTTAAGTTGCTGGGTAAAAGGTATTTGCTCTTAAACCCTCCATTAATAGCATTTGCATCCATTCATCTAATATTATTCACTTAGCATTTGAATGCATGGGTGATTCAAAAATGAATAAAAGAACACCCCATCTCTCAAGACATTTGTAGTTTAATAGAGGAGATTTCTAAATTATATTAAACCTGGTTGTACTAATTGCCCTAGGTGAGATATACACAAAGTATTGGGGAAGCAAATGTAAAAAAAGGTAAGAGATATGATTCAATTAATATATGTTAATATTAGGATTGTGTCTGTTAATTCCAATTAATATTTATTCAGTACACATCAGGCACTGATTAAGGAACCAAGGATATAGAGAACAACAAGAAAGTGAAGCAACTTATTTACAGGGGATTTAAAGACACTAAGAAGAAAATAGGCAGAGAGAAAATAATGTCAGATAATGTTAAATGTTCTGATGAAATGTGTGAAAGCGCGACAGGCAAGGGGGATATATTAAATAAGCTAGTCTCCTAAAGATTTATTTGAGCTGAGACCTGAAGGATGAAAATTGGCCAGCCATGTGCAAATCAGGGAGGCAAATGTTTTAGGCAGAAAGAAAAGCAGGACAAAAAATCTTGAAGCAGGAATAGGTGTTCTAGCTGTGTCAGTATTTGGGAGGGGTTTTAAGTTATGGATAAGATTTAGACACCTATGCAAAAGGCAGATGAGATTGATATTAATTTTTTTTTATTCTCTCAAAATGATTTCCTTTTGTTGGTTATTTTAGAGAAGGTCAAATGTTCAACTCTTCTTTGTACAGTTCTTGGTGTTCGGGATATTTCCTTTAGGATATCTAGCTTCTGTCAATAGTGAGTAATTCCTCAGTAAATACAGAGGGAAAAGGGATCTTGCCCTTGGGACTTAAAGAAAGGATGACTTAAAATAATAAAATAAAATAAAAAAAGCACTTACTGAAAGATAGCACATACGTAGCATGTGCCCCATTGTTATTAAAAAAAAAAAAAAAAAACACAAGATATTTGTTTCCCAAATGTCTGGCAATTGCTGTTTAAAATTATGATCAAGTTTCAACATAAATTTTGTTTTCAACACTTCTCTTTCCCATTTGAAAATTTTACCATGCTTGTGTATTGGTCTATATCTGATACAGTAATACCGAGTAATTACTAAAACCAAAGTCTCATAACAGATGTAAAAATATCAGAAAAGCCAGAAGCATTTAACTATCTCTGAGCCATTTAGAAATGATTCTGGAATTACTTGAACCTGCTGCTAGCCTATCACATTCTGAACCAGACAGAGATTTAGTGTGATTCTGAAAAATCTCTGACATTAGTTTTAAAGGTAAGTTAGTTGAGAGACTAGTAAATATCTGATAAATTAGAATGGGAACCAAAATACAAAATATAAAATAAAGTCTACAGAAAGTAGAACCCCATTGACCAAAGGCACGCATGATGAAATTTAGGTTAAAAGAAATAATT
Source organism: Tamandua tetradactyla (assembly GCF_023851605.1). Lineage (NCBI taxonomy): Eukaryota > Metazoa > Chordata > Mammalia > Pilosa > Myrmecophagidae > Tamandua > Tamandua tetradactyla. The sequence continues at coordinate 133,883,572 of NC_135330.1, read as the reverse complement.
ATAGAACAAAATTTCGTAACACAACAACATTACCAAAGCATGATACTATCTCTTTCTTTTCCATCCTTAACTGGTGGTTGATTATGTTTTACATTTACATTTATGTCTTATATGAGGAAGACTTTTTGGATTTTAAATTTCTGTTTATTTTATCCTCTTCTTCCTTGTTTGTTTTCAATTCAGTGCACCAGTTCTTTTAAAATTAGTTGCATAAAGCATATATGCCTTGAGCAAGGTGCCAAAGTATATGTGTGTATGCATTGCCTGTCTTTTTAATTCTAAGTTCAAAACAAGGCCAAATGAGACTGATATTGCTTTTGTCATTCATACGAAATGACTTCCTTTGGCGATTCCGTTATTTCAGGTTGAACTAAATTTTTCATCAGTGCCTATTATTACTGTAAATGCATTATTTCAACAAAGTCTCCAGTAACTGCGGTTAAAAGCACCATAGAGAAAGAAATCTAGGGGTAAGCAAAAGCTAAGGTTTTTATATATACGTACTTTTTTTTCAAGAAACATACTTAATTGTATGACTTCCATCAGCACATATGGAATGCCTTTAATATTTAAGGCATTTCAAAGGCTACAGAGATGAAAATGACAGTTTTTATAGGTGAGAAGCTCACACTCTTAACAAACAGAAAATATATTTACACAAGTGCCGTAAAAATATTATATATATATATATATATATATATATATATATACACACACACATATATATGTATATTTGTGGCATCTAAATTAGAAGACATTCTGTCAAAGAAGGAAGGTTAAAAAGGGGAGCTTAGACTGGGGTCCTCAGGGCCTCTCAGGGTGACAGGAACAGGGAGAGGGAAGCATGTTTGCGTGGCCCTGAGATGAGAAAGAGCAGAGTAATGTAAGTCCCAGAGGGCCTGAGGGACAGAGTGGGAACTAGGGAAATGGGGGTCTAAGGAAGAGTCATAACTCATTCTCTTAAATAAGAAGAGACAAAAACATACATGCATTTTAGAAAGAAGACATTGTTTCCTTGCGATCTAAGCCTCTTTTGTGGAAATTCCCCTAATTAGCATCTTAGATTTATTCTTCCTAGGTACTTAAAATGTAAAATTTTCTCATCGTCCTCATCCTCATTTCTTGAGTGCAATTTTGAAAAGAAGTTCCTCAAAATAAAACGGGTCTTAACATGGCATCGACAATTGTCTCTTCACATTGACTGATGGAAGCCTATTCTTTTTCTCTTGTTTGAAAAAAAAAATGGTGCTGTATTTGTTTTAAGAATACAAGGACAGACAACATGGTTTTGAACAGAGCTGAATTCCTTTCCTTCCGCAAGGACAGCAATCATTTTGAAGCTGCAGACATTTCTTAGGTCTGCCATGTCTGAAGGATTTTATTTAATCAGAGATTTAGAAATATTCTGTTATCTACCAACAAGATGCTGATTTCAACTGATTTATTGTTGTTGCAAAACTGAAGAATTGTTCAAGATTTGGGTTAAGAAAAAATAAGTTGCTCATATTTTTTTCCTTCATCAATAAGGTAAAATCAGAAGTCCAGCAGTATCAGGCTTTTCACTCTGCAAAGTACCGAGAGGCCCTAGGCACAGGCAGATTTCTGGAAGCAGTAGATTTCATAAATTTGAACTAAATTATATCAGGCATGGAGTGCTGCCAAATTCTAATTCATTAGTTCACTGCTTGGCAGCGTTCCGTTTCCCATCAACAGTAAAACACACAAGTTTCGTTTGGAGGTATAGAATATTTTCACTTGCAAAAGGCAGTTTTTGCTTTTATTTAATGTAAAACTTACAATTCTTAGAACAAATAGAACACAAAAAAGATCTTGTAAAAATTCTTTAGTTAGAAGATGAAATTCGGGGGAATATTTGAAAGGTCATTCCAATTTCTCTCATGTAATTTGGAATGAAGGTTTGAATAGATGGAAAGATGTTACCTAGTAGTGTCTTTTAGTTCACTGACCCGGTGTTGGGACAAAAGAACCATCCCTCTGTAGGTGCGATGATGATACAGGAGTTCTGGTTTGCAAGCTGGCCAGGGCACCTTAGAAATTATTGAAGTACAGAATGGAGTTCTGGGATGTTCCTTGCATCACTGTGATTGTTACTTTCCAAGGCCTTTACAGAGCCTTAAAACTAGGCTTGATGACATTTTTGTCCTTCTGATTATTATTTGCCTCAGGTTTGATTGGTTTAAAGGTCATTTGTTTCATCCTCTTAGTCTTGAGAAAAATGCTCGATTTTGTAAGAGAGAAGTATTCCCCATTGTTACCTGTTGTATGCAGTGAGGTCCTCGGACCAGATGAGATCTTCCAGCAATGGCATATGGCGCTTCTGCTTAGAGTTCCTACCCAGGCAGGGTCATTCCCATTTCTTTCAAGCAAGTAATCCAAGTACTTGTGCCTATCAGTCTCCAGTAGCACCCAACTCTGCTTCGCTTTCATCTCTCAGACACTTATACCCACACCCAGACACACATCGAGTGAAACAGTCAGAGAGGTAGGAAATCAGGTCATGTTCCTTCACTGCACTAAATATTGATCTCTCTTAAGAAGGTGAAATATTATTTTTCCACAAGTACTTTTTGGCCACCGACTGTATACAAGGGGTCCAAGTGCAGTGGAGAGGGTGGGGGGGGGGACATGAAAATAAATAAAGATTCTATATTTATTTACCAGGTGTTTGACTCTAGAAGCAGAAAAAATGCTAAGTAAATGACCTGATTTCAAGACAGTTTGGAGATAAAAGTCACAAATCTGGTAAAAACAGGGAGTAGTACCTATTCATGGACGAATTAGTTTCACTTGGAATGTCCAAGATGACTCTGAAGAAGAGAATGTTATACTGGACTTTGAAAAAGGTGGAGGACTTTCCTAGGTTAGAGAAAAAAGCTGTGTAAAGGGGCAGTCAAATGTAGTGAACGTTGAATTCAGTTTTACCACAGATTCAGTTTTAGTTAGTAGACAAGGGGGTGCCTTTGAAAGTTCTTGGGCCAAGGAGAGATGCAAATACAGTCGTGAGATAAAAAGATTAAACTGGTTGTAGGATACAGGTTGGATTAAAGCAGATTAATTACTAACTCTGCTTGCAAGTAATTTATGTAAATTTGCAGCTAAAAGTAGATTTTTTTTAAAAACTCAAACACTATATGAATTTTTTTTATTATGACTCATACCTAGTTTTAAAGTTAATAATCTTAGAATTTATAGGAAGTATGATCTTTTAAAGTAAGTTTTCTTCGTGGATGAAGAAATTGTAATGTTTCAGTGATCTTAGAGTAACAAACATGAAAAATCAAATGAAAATGTATGGCCTTCAGTACTTATACTTTGATTTTCCCCTTAATGTTACTTTGTTCTGTATGTAACACAGATGTTTGTTCGGGTTTATTTCCTTCCTTTCCTATAAAAATAATGGCAGTAATAACAATAATGAATATTTATCAGTGCTAACAATGTACTGGACACTGTGCTTAAAATGAGATATCCCATTGAATTCTCACCACACCTATAAAGTAGTTACTATTATTATACAAGATTCATAATTAAGAAAAATGAGACATAGAAACATTAAAAATAACATATCCAGCATAGTACAACTAGGGAGTGAAGCAGAATTCCAACTCAGGACTTCAACCTCAGGAGCCCAATCCTTGCTATAATTATGTATGTTGTCTTCATACTAACAGGTAGGTCTTCAAGGATTACAAACTCTAGAAGGACAGATTTCTGTCTTAGCATATTTTCCTGCATAATTATTCATCCCAATATTCCTTCAAAAGACCTAGTAGCATCATTGGCATGTAGACGGTCAATAGATGTTGTTGGAAGTTTATTGATGCTATATGGGAGATCACAGTGGGGACTTAGATGCTCAGGGTTGAAAATGAGACTGAGAGTGAAAACCTCCCCAAATTTTGCCCCATATGTGCCTCACCTGCCCCATCCTAATTGCAGCCTTGTAGTAGGTGCTCAATAAAAGTTTGTTTCATTGGATGCATTCCATACTTCATCAGGGCTGATAAGCTCATACATTGATTTTATAGCATAGGAATGAAGAAAAGAATATAATACATTGTTTAAAAATCAAAGCAACTGGTCTATTTATTATATTCAATCTGAGAATATCTTCAATGGCTTTATTTTTGTAAAAACAAATTATAAACAGCTTAGCATGCAGACTCAAACCTTTAAGAACATAAAACTGGAAGGCCTGGTTCAGTTTTTTCTCCAACTTTTAATGGTTAAGATACATGTCTTTAAAACAAATATAAAGAATGTAGAAAGAAGGATTTCAAAGGACACAGAAGAGAAACATGACGGAAGTAAGAGATGCTAAGTTTTAAATGCAAACGAATATGTTGATCAATTCAGGAAAGCAGTAATGTTAAAGAAAATATTGACTTCTTTTGCCTTAATCTTTTCCCTTAAAATTAAAACTCTCACAGGCATTCTAACTGAATGCTGGTTCTTGCATGTAGCAAGGAGCAACATAATTACTTTTTCTTTTCTCTTTTCTTTCCTGAGCTTTACAGCGCATGTGCAAGCTACTGTTACCTAGGAGAGTAACAAGTGTACATCAGCTGTAAAAATCCAAAGAATATAAGAAATTCCTATAATTGGTCCCTAACTGTCTGGGGAGAGCTGCTTTACACAAAGAAATGGTCTTGAACAAGTCTGATTCAGTCATATGTTTCCTTCAAATCACAAAGGAGAAGAAAAATACAAATTCCTATTAATGTAATTTTGCAGGGAAAGAAAAAGACATGGGAAGTATCCTTAATATCCTAGAAATGCTTATAAATTCTCAGAGCCACTGAGATTTCGTGACTTCTGAGGACTGAAAGTATGTTAAAAAGATAGACTCACATTTAAATGCTGATCTCAACTTTCCACTGGGGACCACTAAAAAGCCTTTCAGGAGAAAAGACTAGGATCAGCAAAACATGAAATCATTATAGCAGCAGACTTTCTAGATCTGCTTTATATTATACTTTTGAAAAGGACATTTGTTTAAGGATATGATAGTTTTACCCTGCATGTAATGCACACCCATTCATTGGGGGAAGTGGGATGGAGATGAGTCTTTTGGCCGTGAGCTCACAGTCCCCAAAGAAGAAGGCGACTGGCACAGACCTCAGCTATGTCTTTGGCAATTCATCTGCGAAAGCATTCTTCTAATACTAATTAGGAGAAGAAAGGAACGGTGGACAGTTTCTTCTTATAAATGTGTCCAGGGAATATAAGGAACTTGTTTTTGGTCACTGGAAAGGTGACAATTGTGGGATAGTCCCCAAATTCCCTCGCCGCCTTTCAGAATCACTCTATCTCACTTATTATTCTTTTTGGTGCAAAAGGACTGGATACGGCACCCTCCTCAAGCCTATTTACGCTGCTGTGCCCATTAGCCAAAGAGGTCACTTTAAAGTAAGGCGAGTGTGCCGTCCCCCCAGGGTCAGGGCAGGCTGCTTGGACAGGAGAGCCAAGGACTTGGGCTTCAAACAGTTGAATGTGACCGCAGCTGGATGTGACCAAATGATATGCAATTGCTCTTCTAGTAGATACACAGTCACAGTTTTATATTTGTGGTGGGGACTTCTCGTTCTTTCCTCTTGCTCCACTCCCATCACTGCCATTAAATATATATAAACCATAGGTAGGCCTAGAAAATTACAAAGATAAAGCCATTTTATTTTTCTAAAAATTATCATTTCTATTCCCCAAATGAAGACCTGATACAAAGTTTATGACTCTCTTTTTGGCTGTTGAAAATAAGATGTCGAATATAACCGAATTAATCTAAAAATAATGGTATAAGAAGCCTTTCTAGATGAACTGTAATTCTTACGGAATAGATAAAATGCTGTGGGCTAGAAGAGGGGAGCAGAAAAACGATCCATTAGAGCATCTTTCCTACATTGTTTATCTACTTTGTATGTATAAAAATGCTCCCACTTGCCTCTGGGCACCTACATAACAAAATTCAAAACCATGAATGACTAACTAAACGTGAAAAAAAAGCCAGAATCCCAGTTGTTCTTTGCCAAACTGGAATCTCTCTTCCTATCAGAAAAGAGAGAAGGAAAAAAAGAAAAGCATCACTGTTTACTTTATGACAAATGGTTATAAAAAACCTGCTCTTATGTGTAAATTTGTTTTGACTGAAGAAGGCTTTTCTGGCAGAGTACTTTTAATAAAAGAGAAAGGAGTTGCCAGCTATCCACAAGCACTGAAAGCATTTCAGAATTGGAACTCCTTCATAAACCTTAATGTAACCACTGCCGCTTCTAAAAGTGAAGAGTCTCAAAGATTCCTGGAAGGATCTATTTTGGATAGGGTCATTTGCTGGCTTCCGATGTTCCATGCACATTTCTGTACACTTTACAAAATGTACTGGGCAGATCATTCTTCAAGATTTCCATTGACACAAATCATGGTAGAAAGCCAAGATGCCCCTCAGAGCACCCCAAGGACAATCATTCTCCTTGGATTGTTTTTTTAGGAATTTAGCTTCAATATTATACCAGTAAATTTCAGTGAGAGGAAAGAATACACAATGTTTGATGCTCTCCACTGTACAATTATAGGTATATGCTAATTTTGCCTTCATTTTATACCTGTTTTATATATATATATATAATCTTAATTTGTAAAGTAAGTGATACTGAGCTTGCAGTGTCATCACATAGAATCTTAGCAAGGGTTTTATTAAATACAGGGCTTTCTGCTTTTTTTTTTTTTCGATATCAAGTATGAAAGAAAGACTGTTTAGCATTAATTTCCTGGAAACATTTGAAGACATTTCAATGTCATTTTATGTTGACTGAAATGGAACGTGGACTATTTCCTCAATTACCTGCCTAAAACATTCAGCAAAAAGAGACCTATTAAATCTGAAGATTAAAGGCAAGCCAGCTTTATAGCAGACAAAATTAATTCTTTAACTTATAGCCTTGCAAGTTAAGAGCAAAAGGCTTTCTGATTATAGATATTAAGACCCTATAATGTCATCCTTCAAAAGCACATGTTAATATAAAATCCTTATAAAATATGATTTTGGTATCATTTTATTGACAGATATATCTTCTCTTCTGAAGTTTGAGGAATGTCATTGAAGTGACTTTCTAAACACTTTGGGAAGACTTTTCATTTATTATACTAGTATTTTTTATATCCTATAAAAGAGTATAGTAACTGTCAAAGAATAATTTGCCTTTGAGCTTGGCTGGCTTGCATTAATTCCCTTTCTAGTTTTTATCCACAAAAGACTCATGTTAATTGTTCCTGGATTCGAAAAATCATGAGCTATATATCTGAGTATAGAGCTGAAGCTAATTATTTTGATATAGTCCACCATTTTTATCTATAGAATTTATAGTGTAAACTACAGTGTGGATAACAATTTACTAGGGTAAGATATTCATACTCAAGGCATGAAAGTTCTCCTTTTTGCTCTTGAGAAATAATGAATTGTCTTAATTAAGACTCTTGAGCTTGAGGGCACTAAATGAGGTGTCTAGAATCCCTCAACATTCCTATCAAGTATATGAAATGAAAAACAAAAAACTTTGACAAGGTAAAAGTAATTATTTCAGAAGACTTGGAAGAAACTTAAAAAGGTTAATAGAGAGATATGTCATTTACAATTATCTTGTTCAGCCCAAATCATGATTTCCTTTTTTTTTTTTTTTTTTAGTAGTATTTAGTAATGTTTAGCATCCTGCTTTGGACAAGTCATCATGTAATACATTCTGAGGTGGATATTGTTAACCTTCTATCAATGCATTGTACTGCAACGTGGAAGAGATGTTCACTTCAAAATCAGCTAGAGGACTAATGAATGTCTCATCTCACAGAAATTTCATTTCCCTGGGGTTTTTGGTTAACCACCAAAGAGGATGGAGAATTTGAAAAATCCATGCAACTCTCCACACACACCACCACCACCCCACCACCAGCCACAGCCCCCCAGTAGTTACACAGATGTAGCTATAAAATAGAACACTTTATGTGACTTAGTGTCCAGAGGAAGTTTTTCTAGGTATTATGGGCATCAACGTGATAGGTAGAATTTGTCATTTATTTATTTATTTTTGCATGGGCAGGCAGGGAATCGAACCCGGGTCTCTGGCATGGCAGGCAAGAACTCAGCCACTGAGCCACCATGACCCTTCCAATAGGTGGAATTTAAATCACTGACAAACACAAGAGGTATTTAATTCAAGAATGTAACTGCTGAGATAGCATTTCGCATTGCATCCTTTTTTTTTTTTTTGTATAAAGGAAAGTTCATGGTGAATTGCAGAACATTTATATGTCCTCTTTGCATGTTTTCCTCCCTAATGGATACCATTCTTATTTTCTATCCACAGCTTTAAGAAATCAAATGGAATGAATCATAAGGAACATTGGATTTGGTATACAAAAGTGTTCTCTGGACACCCTATTAGCATTCTTTAGCAGTGAATGATAGTCACTGTTCACACAGGGATTTAGGATCCTGGACAGTCTTACTCATTCAATGTCAGTTTGGCATCTAGCAAGTGCTTAATGTTTTACACATTTAATACTGTACTTGATCCAAGAACTATAGCTATTTTCTTCTCTGAATATTTCATAAAACGTAGAAATGTTTCACTAATTGACTGAAGTTGTTCAAGATTAATAGACACTGGTTCTTTATTTGGGTTACATTTTCTTTAGATCAGTAATAACATCACTGATAATAAGATATTATATACAGCAAGGCTCTCCTTTTCACAAGAACACTATTAATTAGGATGAAAAACAAGGGTGCAAAACAAAATTATTGTTCCTGAGAGATAATTACCGGCAACCCTTATAAAGTTTTAGCACCCTCTTCCTCTTCATTATAAAACCTTTTCTTCCTCGGATTGTTCCCTGGCAAATAAGATCTCTTAGCCCTATTTGAGCTAATTAAAAATCTGCTTGGGAAATAGTGTGGCAAAACCAGGTGTGGGGATTGTTGCCCTAAAGAGTTCTCTTTGTGCTTCCTCTTTAGACATTTTTACATTAGAAAGCTCTTAAAATGTACCCTTTTATTTTTTCTTAGTCTAAAGGGAATTCCTCTGTGATAGTTAGTGCTCTCCCCAGAGATACATGATCTGTTTCCTCAAGGGGGGAAATGGCAGTGTTTTCCCTGACAGTGATGGTCTCTCAAAATGCGCAGGTGCATCGTGTTTGTGAATCGCCTGATTATCTGAAGGATGTGTTTCTTCTTCAGTTTCCCTTTCATAGTTACTTATCTTTCAGTGGCTTTGACTTTAACCTAGGACTCTAGCTGGACCTCTATTTGAGCAAGGAGGCTACGTATATACATATATGCTCTCTCTCACCCCTGTCATCGGTATGAGAGGGTCTGCTGTGTTGTTCTTTCTGTCCAGCCATGTCCCCTTCCTTTCTAGTAGATCATTTGTGACTTTCCTAAGCCAGAAGCCCAGCAGAGAGGAATACCTTCTCAGAAAGCTATCTTACTACTTTTTTCAATCCCCAAACTACAGATGTATTTTCTCACTAGACCATTTAAGAGGAGATTGTCTGGAGGCCTGAATGTTACTATTCAGTTTATGGATAAAAGTAAAGGAGGGAAGGGGTAGTAACTTCGTACTTGGTCCATGTAACCTCAGACACACCTGCATTTTGGGGCCAGTGTGACTGGAACCATTTTACCTATCACTAGTGGAAAGAACACTAAATAAAATCCAAAAACCTGTGTTCTAGGAGCAGACTGAACATAACCACCAGTTTCTTAATTCTGAGTCCTTCATTTTAAATCTTCTGGCTACCTCATAGGGTTGTTGGCTACCTCAGAGCTTTGTGACAGAAACTGATAGGAAAGTGCTTTATAAGTAGTACTTTATAAATAGAAATTGTATACAGATGAGGTATCAGAACAACTATAACCTAGTACTTTTACTGTCCAAGGTGCTAATGATGTATTTGATAAAAGCATCTTATTTCAATGCATTTAATATATATTTGCAGGAAAATGATTCTTCAATGTCTGTGTTCTCACTTGCTTGTCATAGCCCTAACCAATTATCACTAAATTTTTCAGGGGGTTCAATATGAGAAACACAGCTGTAATAGATCTAGTACTGTTTTTACTTATATCTTCTTTTAATATCTTTTAAAACCATCGTGGGTGGTGCGATGGCAGTTCAGTGACAGAGTCCTCGCCTGCCATGCCGGGGACTGGGTTCCAATCCCAGTGCCTGCCCATGCTAAAAAAAGAAAAAAGATAAACCATTGTACGTTCTTAAACTTTTTATCTTTGTTCACCCTGTAAAATTTTCTTGAGCATGTTAAATAGGCCAAATACTTTTAATTCCTAGGAGGAGAGCCTTGAACCAAGCTGTCACCCTTATTTCATTTAAAATTCCAACACAGGCACTGTTGCAAATTTAAAATCAAGAAATCAAAATAAAATGTCATAATTATTAAAATACCAGATTTTGATATAGAATTAGCTTCAGGGCTTTTCCTAGGTCTTTGAAGCAAAACACCATTACTTCCATATTGAATCAATTTAAAAGATCTTCATGGAGCCATTATTGCTGATGAATAGAATCAGGTAAAAGTTTTTTTAAAACTTACAAAAATATTAGACCATGTGAAAGTTTAATTTTGTTAGATTTTAATAATGGGATTCTATATCCATATTCTGGATCCAAATGAGCATATTATCATGTTTACATGGATCTCCCCAGGCTTTCATATCGGGGAAATTTTTCGTTCTACTTATAGCAACAAGAAATAGCGGTCCCTGACATCACCACCACCTTTTGTTACTGAAAGTGCATTCAGATAGTCTTCTAAAGTGGTTTCATGGATGATTCCAATGGTATAAACCAGGTCTTACAGCCACTGGAAGTACTGGCACTTTGAAAATAAAGAATTGTAGATGCAAAGTGGTCTCCGCATAAAATTAGCGGAAATAAGGACTGATAAGGGCTGTGCACTCTGTTTGTTAGTTGCGGGATCCTGTTGACCCCAGGTCAGCCAATCACAATCAACCATTCTTCGGCCGCGCTTTTCTTTTTCTTCCATGCCCATCTGCTTTACAACTCTTTCTCTTTTTCCCCTCAGATCACTTAGCCCACCATTCCTCTTGCATATCTCGTCCTTTGTCCATCTCAAAGGATTTATGGGACACCAAACAAAATCAATAGAGCCATTCTAATCTTCTTTCTGTAGTGCTCTCTTTGTTATTAATCACATAATTTTCTTCTCTTTTTCTCCATCGTTAGGGATCCAGCTCCTCACCTTTTTTAATGGTGCAACTTGTTCTGCAAAGATAGTTTCCAATAATATATTATCCAGCAAAATCACAAATGTTACACACAGATGAGGAAAAAAATGCAAAATTAAAAAATAAAAAAAGGTAGGGTCATAAAACTGAACTAAAAGAAAAAAAAAATGTTGTCAAGGAGGATGATGCAGGCACCGCCCTTGGTGCTGCTTTTAGGCTTTCCAGTCACCGAGATAGTGGGAGAATGTGTTACAGGTGATCCGCCATGTCCAGCAAATACAGTTTCCTAAATAAGAGCAAACAGCTCCTTATCATAAGAGAAGAGAACATTCCTCCTAATGGTACCAAAAAAAGAGATCAGCATTGAGGGCACATTGTGCTTAACTGGGGAGCTTCCAGGAATAACTGGTGAGAGACTCCTCCCAAATAAGTTAAATCAAAATCTTATGGGTGGAAGACAAAAATTACAATTTTTAAAAAGCACCACAGGTAACATAACATGCGCTTAGGGCTTGAGAACGTCTGACCTAGGGTAGGGGAGGCTGGTTTCTAGTCTTGAAGCAGCTAAAATACCAGAAGAATGTGTTTGTGGATTTCATTTCCTGGGTTTTTCATATTTCTAAATCAAATGGGTTGAATTGGACACCTTAAAGGGAACTTTGAAATGTGAAACGTTTTTTTCCTTATTCTTCCACCAGTGGACTCACTTTTACCTTAGCTCTGATAGTTCTCGGTCTGCATGTTTTCCAGCAAAAGCTGAGATATACGTGGATGGCCACCTGTGGGCAGGATAATTAATGGTCAATTGTGGCAATGCAAGCCAGACACATTGTATGACTAATTTCTCTACCCTGGGAGGTCATTTTAGTCTTTTAGACAATAATTGATGAAAAGTACTCTTGTCAAAAATCAGTAACCATTGATGCCAGCAAGCATTTTATTTTATGATTTAATACTTCCTTAAACCCCGAGAATTTTTTGTAGTTTTGGAAAATAAGGCAATGGGCAGGGATTTGAAGACTGCATTTTTTTGTAGCAGAAGAGAAAGACCATGAAGTTACCTTAAGAAGGGTATACTTTAAAAAAAAAAAATTTCAATACTGCTGTCAAAAATAAATCCAAATAACCAAAAACAATAAAATAAAAAGACTACTTGAAAATCATTCAGATAACTTATGTATTAGCTGTTTATCATTTTTGACCAAATGTCAGCTCCTGGGAACTGCTCTGTAATTAATGAAAGGATAATTACTCAATTCCCCGGGTTCTTATCCAGAGTCAGATTGGGTACTGTGGATCAGATGTGCTATGGTGCATCCTGGACCTATTAAGATTGCCCCTCTACTGGCTGTACAACTCCTAAACTTTGAAAAGGAAAATGGCTGATTGTCGGGATGCTTTTGATTTCAAAGTAATAATAGAAAATCTGGGATATGGTCAAATCCTTGGTGATACTGTGTATCAATAACCACTGTAATTTCAAGAAAGAACAGTTTACAAGTAAGTGATTATGTGATTCATTTTATTCAGAGAGAATTGGGGAAAAAGGAGGTGAAGTCAACGAACTTTGCATTATCACTGTGAGGTTCTCTGGTAACTTCTGTGCTGAAATCAAAAGGGGAAATTTTCTCTGATTGCAATATCCAACTGTGTCATCGACTGAGCATTTAAGACTTGTTAATAGCGGTGAGAGTCAATAGGCTGCTCGCAGACTCCCATGGAAACGTTGAGCAGTCAGAACAAAACCAAATTATTTTAATGGGGCAAATTTGATTCACACATAGTATGACAGCCAATGTCAGAAGAAACTCTTTCCGTTAGTGTTTCAGATGCTTATGCTATTACTTGGATAATTTGACAGAATCCACCGTGGCTTATGCAAAATAGGATATGGCAGATGTCAGGACAGAAGAAGATATATGTGTGATAACATTGACTAGAGTTTTACCCTTGAGAATTTGGGTGGATGGCATTTCCTTCCTGATACAGGTACCATCTTAACACTTTGTATTCTCACTAGGGAAAATTGTTTCCTCATTCACACTGCTACACATACTGTTAATATTGTTCCATATTATTTTACTTTAAACTATAACTGTTTCAGTTTATCTCCTAGGAGAAGTTTGTGTGACTTCACCAAAGCATTTAGTTATACTATTTGCACAGGCTGTTTTCAATAAAATATTAACATATTTACATTAGGATCAGTAGTTTAGATCAACAGGTAGCACAGTTACATAAATAAGACATGGGCAGAGAAAAACCATCATAAGTATATTTTAAATATTTCATGTAATTTACATAACTCTCATAAATAATGAACACCATGTATTGAGTACCTATGATGTGCCAGACATTGTGCTAAACAGCCTAAATATTTCAGTTAATTTGATCTTAACAACTCAATGAAATGGATATGCTATTGCATCATTCTTTAAAGGAGGTTACTGAGGATCAATGATACAGAGTCTCTAGCTCAGAAGCCCTCAGATAAATGGTAAAGGTGGGAAACAAAGACATTTCATATGATAAAGAAGTGCATACATTTTCCTTTGTGCCACACTGGACTTCTTCCCAGCCTGCTAAAAATTCTTACAACTATCAATTTACTAAGAAATGGGCTCCTTTCTCTTTCCCTTACTCATTCACACATTTTCTCCCACACACCTCTCTCTCTCTCTCTCTCTCTCTCTCTCTCTCTCTCTCTCTTTCTCTCTCTCTCTGTCTTTCTCCAATAGAAGGCATTTTCTTTTCTCTATTACATGTTCTGTGCATGGCCTCTGGAACTAAGGCTGGGTTCCTTTCAGCTTCAGATTTTTTAAAGACATTTTATGATATGGAATTGAACACTTTTCCTCTATTTTTTAGACATGTTTTTTTAGTTGTGGTTTTTAGTAAAAGCCAAGTAATCGATAAGGACAAAACAAATCAAATAACCCTTGTGGTTGATGACATTTTTAGGCCAAGCAGCTTCTTGAGTAGCTAGAAGAGACCACCAGTGAAGAAAGAATTCCCTTTTATTCCTGTATATAAATAGCTATAGCAGAATTTGTAACAATAGCAGTACCTCTGACTATTGCAGAGAGAGCTGAAAAAATGTGGATAGGTTAAATGTTCTAAAATGTATTATAAAATTACATGTCACAGCAGCTGAAAGCCAATTTCCATTATAACGTAGCTCCACTGTGCAGAAGTTGAATCATCTCTATTTTGGTAACTGTTCTTTATCACCAAAGATAATGCACAGTATAGTTTCATCCTCATGATGGAAGCAAGAGGATCACCCCAAAGTTTTGACCTGCAAAATTGCACTTGATGAGGCAAGCTGAGGAAATAGTGATAGATATTCCAGTGCTTTCATTAAGCTTACGATTAGAGTTCTCAATAGACAAGATTTAATTTAAATAGATTACCAACCAGTTGTTGTCTTTACATATTTGGATAAAAGCCTGAATATGAGTTGGTTTACATGAATCAATGCCTGGCTCTTCTTAGGAAATGATAAAATACATGCTGAATTAAGTGAGCAAATGAGAAACCCTTCCTTCTCACATTGCTACATAACATTGCAGGTTAAATAAATATAACCATTTTCCATAAGTCATTGTATAAAGCCTTCTCTTCATAAATTCACTGTTTACCAGTTGGGGCTAAAGAACATGGAGTTACGGATATTTTCATGTTGCTCTCTGTTATTACTACCGAAGATTTTTAAAATGTCAGATTAAGGTCCACCTGATTGATTTAGACTGTATTTTAGTCTCCATTTCAAATTGCTAACCACCTAAAACTACAGCATTTATGTAGATAGTTTCATGAGCCTTTGTTTCCAGTGGGTACAGTTAAATATAGTAGGCCAAATTTCAAAGTGTAACTCAAGGCCCCTCCCCTTCCTATTTTTACAACCTTTCTTGCTTTCGTATTCTATGAGGCAGTGATTTCTAAGGACCAACCAGAGGCCTCGGCCAAGATGTCATCTGGAACACTCCCTCTGAGAAACAGGTGCCACAGCAAAGAGCTGATTCAGTCCCCACCCCACCACCCACGCCTTATTGCTTATTCTCAAGAGTGTAAGAAAATTCAGCATGGGTGGAGAGGAAGTTATAACAGTTGAGTAGGCACCCTGGCAGATGTTTCGGGAAGGCCCTTTCTTGCTTTCCAGGAGCAGGAAATATTATGTAAATGAGGGCTTCTGGGAAAGCCTGGAGCCTTGGTTGACTGCAGTCCACACTATCAGTCCTCAATTCTCCCACTGCCCCAAAACAAAGTGTATGACAGAAACCATATGATGGGGAAACATATGCCAACACCTCACTCTGCTTTGCAGATGTGCTATAATTTCTCCCACTTGTTTTTTTCTCCAAATGTTTTGGAAAAAAAAAAAAAAACCTTGACACTTGATAAATTTACTTCTTGCACTTTCAAATTCTTCTTGTCAATTCTCATGCCCCTCAAAATACTGCTGTTTATAAACCACTAATTTGTCGGCTCTTATTAACCCTGCCCACCCGTGTCCTTGTTGTGAAATTACCCTATCTTGTGCAGTACTGACACTTGGTTTGTTGTTCCACCTCAAAGCGTTAAAAAAGGCCTTAAGTTTTACATGAGTCAAAGTAAGCTAGAATGAATTAGGAAAAAAAAAAAAAAAAAGAAAGGGAATGTTTCTTAATATATGACATCTGTGGGAAGAAAATGGAGGGAGACGTAGAGAATATAAGTTGTATACACACAACTCAGGTTTAGATTTTGTTTTTCCCAGTTGTGCTCTGGAGCCAAATGCCCAGCTGAGATGACAATGATAAACCCCCTACCCTGTTCCAAGTCACAGCATTATTAAACAGCAAACAAAATAAGTAGAAAATATTATTGATATATTTTATCAATTCCACGGCACACATTTTGATATTTCTGAAATTATGTTGCGTCTTACAATTGGTAACATCTTAAAATTAATTGACAGCATTTTGAGTGTCACATGAAATAATGGTGCACTGTACAATTGATGGCATCTTAGAAGCAATGAAATTCAAGAAAATTAATAATAATAGTTCATAGTTATCTTCCTGCCCAGGAATAATGTTAATAGGCCTATGAATACCATAGAGGGGACTGGAAAATTCTTATCCCTCACATTTCATTGCTACCTCATAACTATGGTTTCCACTTTCTATGGCAGAAAAATCGAAAAACGCAAGGTTTCCTATGTCATCAGTTACTTGAAAGAGTTTTAAACATAAATTTGGATGGAGCGGAGTTTAAACTGCCTCCATACCCATGCCAGATGCCACTTGTACATTGTTTTAGAAGCTCCTGGAGTGTATTTATAGATGACTTGTTTGCTCTCATGCGTGCTGCTGTGTTTATATTTGTCGCTGTTTGGCAGTATTTTCAGATATACTGTGGCAGGAAGCCACCTTGCAGCTCAGCCTTATATTCCTTAAGAATGTGGTTTTGGGGAGGAAAAAAAAGCACGCTTTTAAATAAAGAGGCATGCATATGTTAGGAGAAAATGCTGCAAAAGAGAATAGGCTGTGGGACCCAAATGCTCAGTGAGTCTGATTCTCCAGGGTCATCTCAAAGCTGCCTGAGCAGCAGGGCTAGTGATTCCAGGTCCCCTTGGGTGGTCATGTATATGAACCATGGTGAATTAGCATGCCAAAGAGAACGGCTTATTCTGGATTATTAAAACAGCTAATTCTGTGATAAAGGGTGATTTATATCACTTATTTTCAGTTTGTGTTTTAATCTAAATGAAATGACCTATATCTAAGAACCTCAGGGAGTGCTTTGAATTTTAAATTTTCCTGAATCCTGATCTATGCTATATTGGAAATGGAAAAAGAAGAGGATACAACCATTAGGGCTTTTTTAATTGGATATTTTTGTCAACATTGGCTTTTGTATTTATATTGAAGCCACTTGGAGGCAAATGCAAAGGATTTTATGAGAATAGTCACTGAAGATGTTAAATTGCTCAACATGGAAACTTAATTATAAGACATAAATAATTTAAAATCATCAAAAAATGCTATCGATGCAAATTCTCAGGAGTGAGAGTCTCCCCAACCTGCTTTTAATACATTATCATTTCTATGCCTTTTAAGAGGCCTGACTATGAATATTCACAGGTATCTTTAATTAGTAGGCTTTCCCATATCATCTTCACTGTGGATATTTAAAAAAAATGCATGAGACTTTCATGTCTTCCTAAATGAAATTAGTCCTTGAAATAGTCATTCTTTGTAGCATTGCTTGTGATTAATTTATTGCTTGAAGAGTTAAACCTTGACTATTAAGATATTTTCTTAGCGGATATCTTTTTATAACCTTTCATTTCTAGATGAGTAACACAAGAAGAGGTAATGCAGTCATTAAGATAAAACACAAACTGTCTGCCAGGGAGCCTGGGTTTGTTCCAAGTCTCCTCTTAGGCCAATCTTTTATCTCCCTTTGATACAGACCAGGGTTTTCTTAGAGCACTAAACTAATGAAAAGGGGTTGTCTTTTTCTCTAATGCTAACATAGAATTTAGAGTTGGAATTATAGAATTCTAGAGTTGAAAGAGGACTTGAAGTTATGTTGTCTATAAGTTTTTAAGCAATGTAAGAATTCTGATTCAAAATTCCTGTGGTCTCTTTCAGCATCTTTGCAAATGTGTCCAAATTTATGAAATGCATCATTTGTGGAGATAGCCTATCTTGCTGTGGGGCTTTAGGCATAAGTAAAAGTAAAATCTACTTCTCTGTTATTTTTATCTATTGTTCCTCTTTTTACTCTCTGAAATAAAAGTGAACAGATAAACTTCACCAATTTAAGACCCTTCAAAAGCTTTAGTCTTATTATGCCTTTTTATTGAAGATGTCACTTTCCAAATTTATTTTTTATTTTATTTTCTCAGTTGTGCATTTCTTGTTTGAAAATCTGATTCTCAGATCTTATATGGACACAGATGGTCCATCTATGGTCTGATGAAAGCAGAGTATAGTTGAAGTCCTATTTCTCATGATTTGAACTATCAATAATCAAGAATAACTTAACGCTATGGAGGAACATCAATGAAATAACTTAAAAGAAGATGACATCTTAAATTCTGTGCATAAAATGAATATTGTGCAACCTCAGAAAATACAACAAGTTGTGAGGGCAGGCTTTCTGGATAGAATCAAATCCAACCAGGTCCTTAAAGAATGCATTGAATTTAACCAGAAGAAAGGTCCAGGATTGTTTTCCTTCTCTGTAGCACAATGTCTTGTATTGAATCCTTGAATTTTATTGACCTTATGATGCATAAAGGTCTAATTCTTTTTGACATATACTTTGTCAAACATATCTGTAGTCATATCTCTAAAGTTATTTTTAAAACATTTTATTTGGAAATACTTTCAAACATACAGGGCGATTAAAAAATAATGCAAATCCCATACAAAGAATTCCAACTCCTACCCTTCAGATACTCATTTCTATCACTTTTAATATTTGCCACATTAACTGCTTCATTCTATATATCATCTGTCTATCTGTCTATTCTATTCTATCTATCTATATCTATCTATCTATTCTATTCTGTTCTATTCTATCTGTCTGTCTAGCTGACTGTCAGTCTATTTTCTGAACATTTGAGTTTGTTGGTTACAAACATCATGCTCTTTGAACATGTAACACAGCCTTGTATATTTCCTAAGAACAAGGGTATTTACTTATGTAACCACCTTAAGTGTAGTTATCAAGTTCAAGAAATTTAACATTGATGCCACTCTTACAGTCTATATTCTAATTTTTCATATGTGTCCCAAATGTCCCTTTGAGCCTTTTCTCCTCACTTTCTAGATCCCATCCATGATCATGTATTGCATTTATTTGTCATCTCTTTAATGCTCATTCTTTCTTTTTTAATTGGAGAGCATATGTTTGACTAAACCGTGCCACCTCAGCCACTCCCAACCATGCTATTCCACAGGCTTAATCACACTCACAACATAGCTGTATCCCTACCACCTTCCATTATTAAATCTTTTCCATCTCCACAAGCAGAAATCCTACACCGTCATGCATGAAATCCCCATTACCCCTGCCCCCGCCCCACAACCTGTACGCTAATATATGTCTCCATGAGCTTGCATATTCTCTGATATTTTCTTTGTTCTTGCCACAGGGCTTAAATTTAACATCCTGATTTGATAACAATCTCATTTGCTCTTCAATTTAACTTCAATAGTATATACAAACTATGTTCCTATATCCCTTTGCTCCCCACTTTATGTAGTTCTTGTCAAAAATTACATGTTTATACATTATGAGTCCCAAGGTACTGATTTATCATTACATTTTAGGCATTTACCTTTTAGCTCCTGTAGGAAGTAAAAAGTGGAGTTATAAATCAAATATACAACAGTGCAGGCATTTATATTTACCCATGTCCTTGTTCTCACCGCAGATCATTATTTCTTCATGGGGCTTTTATCTAGTTTATTGTCCTTTCAACCTGCACATTCTTTTTAGCTTTTCTTGTTGTATTAGTCTAATAGTGGGAACACCCTCACCATTTGTTTATCTGGAAAGATCTTTCTGGCGCCCTCATTTTTGAAAGGTCGTTTCGCAGGATACAGAATTCTTGATTGGCAGTTCTTGGTTTCAGCCCTTAAGATATGCCATCCCACAGCCTTCTTTGCTCCATGGATTCCAATTTAGAATTTGGCACTTAATCTTATTGAGGCTCCTTTGTACCTCAATAAGTACAATGTTACTTATTGTCTCCTCCTGCGGCTTTCAGAATTCTGTCTATCTTTGGCATTTGACAGTTTGAGTATAACGTGATGTGGTATGGGTCTATTTGGATTTATCCCATTTCGTGTTTGTTGAGCATCTTGAAAACATACATTCATATCTTTCATGACATTTTGAAAAGTTTCCAGCCATTATTTCATTGAATATTCCCTCTGCCCCTTTCTCTCTTTCATCTCTTTCTGGGACTCCCACAGTGCATAAATTGGTATGCTTGACCGTATTCCACCCGTCCCTACACATGTGTTCATTTTCAGTCATGCTTTCTTCTGTCTGCTCCTCTGATTGAGTGATTTTAAGTATCTTATCTTCAAGTGCTCTGATTCTTCTGCCAGTTCCAATCTGCTGTTGAACCCGTTTTGCTACTGCGGTCTTCCGTTCTATTTGGTTCCTTTTCATAATTTCCATCTCCCTACTGATATTCTCTTTGTGTTCATCTGTTATTTTCCTGATTTCCTTTAGTTCTATGGCCATGTTTTCCTTTAGCTTTTTGAGCATATTTTGGACCCATTTATTAAAAGATTTTTTTCCTGGCCTGTCCCAGGTCTGAGCCTCCTTATTGATGGTTTATAATGGCATAATCGTCTTCCTTTCCTGGGCCAACACTTCTTGTTTCTTTGTATATTTTTTAACCTTTTGTTGAAACCTTGACACTTTGATATTTCAAGGTGTTATCACTGGAATTTAGACTCTGAGACATCTGTGCCTCAAGCTTATCTCCAGCTAGTGTTATGACAGAGATTTCCTTGCATGACAGAAACTAAGAAAACATAAAAGAAGGAGAAAAAGAAAACACCTTTCCCTGTCTTTGAGATTGACCTGCACAAGTATTCTCCTTCAGGCTTATCCATACAATGAGTTTAGAGAATATCTCCTGGCCAAAATACAGGGGCCACCTTAACACTTTCTACCTTTCATCTTGTCTTGGACATGCATATACAGGCCTGGGAATTCCCCCGTTTACACAGTTTTGTTTTGTTTTGTTTTGTTTTTTAACATGGGCAGACACTAGGAACTGAACCCGGGTCTCGTCTCCGGCGTGGCAGGCAAGAACTCTGCCATTGGCCACCGTGGCCCACCCGACATAGCTCTTAATGATTGCTCTTTCCTAGAAAACAGCTTCCTCATAATCCTGGGCATGGCCCTGTGTGTCCTACAGCCAGCAATCCCTTACCCCAGACAGTGACATGACTGCTCTCCCACAGCATTTTATCAGAGAACTCTGTGAACCACCTTCTATAAGCAGGACAATTCTGGGATAGCGAATTCTTCAGGCCACCACCAGACAAATTGGGCCAAACATACATGCTTGCAGTCTGTGCACGAGGGTTACTCTGCTACCTTTGGAAAAAGGATTTTTTCCAAAGCAGGACAGAGGATTTGCACACTGGGAGTGTGAGCAACTCCACAGAGTTGGCAAAAGTTGGGGGAGGAGGCAGCCAGGGTGTCTTTTTCTAGATTTGGCGCCCACCCTGTTACTGCAGTCTTTTGACCATTTTCTGGAGCTTTGAGAAAGATGTTTCTGCCAGTTCTTGCTAGCTGTTCAAAGCTTCATGGAGAGACAGAGCCCTGAATTGTCTCACTCCACCATCTTGATCAGGCTAAAAGCATCTATTTTTTAAAAGCTATGTTCTATACTTGGCAAGACTTACTATCACCTTTCATCTTGTTGATTTTGATCAACTATAATAGCCTGTCAAAATAATTTTGAAGTTTTTTATCGTCCACCATTGTTGCTATGAGCTTTCTGATACCATCAATTTGACATGCATGCTTTCTACATCTTCATTTAAGCTATCGGTTTAAACATGGTAAAAATGGAAGTTCTTCGAACTCCATGACTCTGCATTTTCTGGTTTGTATGAAAACTCAAAAACAGATTCTGTTGTGAACATGCCTAAGATATTTCTTGCTGGAAAAATCAAGAAAAATTTACTGAATAATAGAAGCTTTTAATTGGGGATTAGAAGATAATAGAGATGGAATCTGGGGAGGATATTTAAAGTGAGTCAATCAAATGCCTAGAGGTGGGAAAATGCAGGAACAAGGATAAATGGAGCATTGGTTACAAATAGAGAGTATTGAAAATTGAAACTGCAATAATATCTATTCCTCCTTGTTTCTACTGATCAGGAAGTCATTTTTCATTTTCTAACTCGCTGTATTTTCATCAACCTTACTAACAGAAACTTCAGTCCCATTTTTGGCCCATAAGGCAACTTAGTAGGTAATTAATCTGGACTAGACACCTGAGTTGCCATCACTTGTGAAAAGAGACCTCCTTCTTGATAATCATTGCAGAAGTTCTAGGTATGAGTCTCACTGATGTGGGTCCCATATCCAAACCTGCACGTGAGTGATGGATGAGTGGGCAGGGAGTGGGTTCTCCATGGGTGGGGATTTTATTCTGTTATTGATATTAGGGATGTGGGTATCCAGGCCATTCAAAGCCTATTGGGACTAGATTCATATTTTATCATATCCATAATTGCTGTCTAGAAGCACTTGTCCCAGTGTCCTGCCAACAGCCCCACGCTGCCCTGCCTGTTGTCTTTGAAAATGTTCATTGAGGTAGACGCCAAGAATAAGATAAGACATGTGCTTTAATTTCCTTGGTTTTTATATATTTCTCAAAATTTTATGAACTTTCTCAAAATTTTTCTACTATATTACCCCTAATTTTTTTTTTTTTTTTTTTTTTTTTTTTTTTTTAAAGGAAAGACAGAGAGAAGGAAGGAAGGATAGAAGGAAGGAAGAGAGGAAGAAAGGGAAACATCTTTTAAACATTTTCTTGTTTTATTGTATTTTGTTTCTCCGTTTTCGTTACATGGGCTGGGGCCGGGAATCGAACCGAGGTCCTCCGGCATAGCAGGCAAGCACTTTGCCCGCTGAGCCACCGCGGCCCGCCCACCCCTAATTTTTATTAATGCTTTCTAATAAGTGATACCAAACAAAACTGTACCCCTGAGATTTCATGAATATAATCTTTTTTTTTTAATCTGACAGTCTAGAAACAGTATACTGTTGAGACCAGCAATCAAGACTTCAAAAAGTTCAGAAATGCTCATATAAAAAATTAATAAGATTTTCTATGCTAAAGCACCTATGTTAGCCCTTTAAGTTTAGGAAAAATGTTTACAAGTGTAACTTTTTTTTCTTTCAAATCAATTCTATTTTCTTTGTGTGATAAACCAGTCATAGAGAAGAAAATATTTCCAGCAACTGGTGGAGATAAATTTATTTTTTACATCCACTGGGAAAGAGGTGGGATGACTGTGATATGGCCATTTTTTTTTACCCTTTCAACAATCCCTTCTTTGTGATAAACAATAACACCTTGGAGACCAAATTATCCAGTTGATAAATTAAAATGTAAGTCTAAATCATATATTTGATTAGAAAATGTATCATGTGGCTCAAACAGTAAAGTAAATAGGCACGAATTTGAATTAAGCATCTAATATCTGATCTTTCTTTTCTTTGTTCTTGTTATTTTTGTATTTGAATCTAGCAGTATTTTATTATTTTTATTAATACCTTACTTTACTCATCATAGAGGGCATCAAAGAATATGAAAACTATTGTAATATCCTTTATACAATATACCATTTTGCATTATTAAATCTATGAAATTTAGATAACTCATACGTTAAAAAAAAGAAGTGCTGTTTACTGCATTTAGAATAAAGAATATATTTGTACTTTATATAGCACGTCTTATAATTTGCACTTTTTTGTTTTGCATTTTCATTTGAAATATTTATTCATATTTGATACGTTTTTTGTTTCGAATAGCGAGATGGTATCAGAGGTACATTGAAATAATCCTTTACTGCAGGGCTAAGTGACTACATCTATCTCCTGTTTCTTTCTTTGTGTATGCAGAAAGTGAAAATGCTCATTCATAATAAGAAAATGTAAGTCTGGTAGGCACCAAGGTTTTAATATTTAATTTTCTACATTATAAAGCAGACTCTTCTCTGCCTTCCCATAAATGCAGAAATGGATAGGATTAATTAAACATTAAACCATTATTCTTCATAAAAGAAAGGTCCATTGCTAGTCACGTCTGATATACTTTATTTCCAAGGTGATCTTTTCCAAGTCTAACTCTCATCCCTTTATAAAATTTTTCAAATAATTATTAACAAAGAATGCAGTCATTTTACTGTCATTTTTCTCCTTTTTTTTTTCTAGCATTATTCTTGAAGTCATTAATATGAATTGCGGATTGATTCCAGAATAGATAATTTATCCGAAATATCAGACCCACCACTTATTTTGTAATAGAACTGACTGGTAGGATACTTTCTTTTTCTAGTTCTTCTAGTTAAAGAGAAAAGTAAATATATATATTTTGGTTCTGGGAAAGAGCAGATGTTTGAGCACTTAGCAGCCAATGGGGTTGCAGTTCATGATTGCACTATTTTAACCAGTAACTCATTCCTATAAACTAATAGCTTCACAAGGTAAAAAAAAAAAAAAAAAAAAGAGTCAAGAGATGTTGGCTGCAAATGTGGAGATGAAATAAGGCCAGAATATTGGTTTGAAACACACACACACACACATATTCTTCAAGCATATAATGGCATTGTTACCTTCTAAAATGTATAAACATAACTCATAATTGCATGCACTTTTTAAAGTATGGGCATAATTACCATGAACATAATTACAGCATTTGTCAGATTCTGCTCATCACAGAGAGGTTTTCTTTTCCTCTCTCCCCTCTTTTGTTAGGAAGGGTTATTAGCTATTCTCACTGTCAGATGATGATATAACTTCTGTACTTTACAACTACATTGAAGCAAAACCATAGAAACATTCAGCATAAAATATAAATATAACAGAATTGCTGATAACTGTTATTAACGGTTATGTTACAACAACTTGTTTTCAGAGGGTTGACAATCTAATACAGAAGCATCAAGTAAAAGAAAATGAGTTGCCATTAGTCAAGTGGTTAGCACAAGGCAGGAGACTAAGCCTGCCTTTGGGGAAAGACGAAATAGTTAAATAGAACAAACTCAAACTTACCTGTGCTTTCCCCATCCCGACCCTTAGTGAGAGAGGGTCAGCTTTTCTCTACATCGTTAAACTCATGGACTGCTGCAAATTCTTTGAACAGGATTGAAGCCCTACCTGCCCCATCCTCCCCTCCAAGGGTACCTTATATTGGAACATAGGTAGGAAACTCAAGATCTCCAAAGGGAATTCAAACAATGGAAATAGAAGTAGCACCCTAGTTTTTCCACAGAAGGCTCACTAGTAAAAGAGACGCCATAGTTTCCTGTCTAAACAGTAGCTGAGGCAAAAGTAGGCAACAAATAATGCAAACTGGGTGTGGGGCGGGGTGGGGGGGCAGTTGTAAAAGGCCAGTGAGAGAGAATAGAAGGGTGGTAATAAACCCACTGAGTGATATGAATTAAAATAAATAAATAAATAGACCTAGGGAAGGCCTTTGTGGTACCCAACTGTCATAATTTTGATTAACCCTGCTGTGTTTCAGCACCAGGTCATGCAACCTCTCAGACACCCTTTCTTTGAGATGTCAGTCACATTTCAATAACTTTTCAGCATGGGCTTGTAAGTCCTGTCTCTTCATTGACTTTGAATGAGGCAGGTTGCTTATGAATGCAGCTTGAAGTGTCACTCAGAGATTCTTGCATTGTGTTACCTCTGATTGGCATGTCTGGAGGTTGTGGGAAAATTCCAACATATCCAGAGATGCTTCTCTAAGCACTGAATATCCTTATATGTGTTTTTTTTTTTTCTGGAGAATTGACTCACACACTGATTATCCTTATATGTGTGTTTTCTTCTGGAGAATCGGCTCACGCACCCTTATGATGATAGTCTATTATTGCAGTGCTCTCTCACTATATATGAGGCATATCCTAAGGGGGACTTGGGAACTTAAACTGGGCTTGCAATTCTGACTCCCACAAGCCTTTGGGGCTACACGTTAACTAACGTATCACATTGACTGCCATATGCAGAGCCTATCTAACAACCTAATTGCTTTGATGAGAATACCTGTGCAATATCCTCCTACTTGGCAAAAGCAAGCAGCAATGAAAAATATCCAAAAATATCTGGTTCATCTGAGGAAAAAAGTCATAAAAGTATTCCCTTCATTCACACATTGCCAGACCTATAAAAAAAAATGGATTCACCAATGATCTTTATGCAGAGATACGCTCCTGTCCCCAGTATTGACTCAAGGCAGTTGGCATGAGCTCTTGGTGTGCACACTAGTGCTATTAAAAAAAGTATGGCTTGATATGAAGAAAGGGGGGCAGTATATATTAAAGACAAAAACAAACGAACTTGAACTGCAGAGGAGAGCTAACTCCTGAGATGCTAAAGCAACTTGACTTCCCCAAAATGTCCTTCCCCACTGCATGACCTTTGTTTAGGTGTAGTGCAAAGAAGATACAAACACACACACTTGCTCCATCCAGTGTATGGTCTTATCAGGAAAGCTCGCAATGTAGGTCCCCCAAACTCTCCTACAAAGCAGTATGTTAGGCGGCATGGCTAGACAAGTCACAACAGCAAAAGCACACCCAGAGGGAGTTCCTCACCCTGAGTGATGCTTGACATATTAGGGACAAAGGGATGGAAAGATCTGGAAACCTGTATAACAGATAGATGTCACATTGATAAGGGGACTTGGAAGGGGAACCTCAGAGTGCAGCTGTGTGTCAGCCCACTCTTATGTTGAACTCAAGGGACTGGCTGAGCCAGTTTTTTGTGGAGTGACCGAAATTGGGGAGAAAATCCCCTCCTGGACCATCTGGATTTGTCTCCTTCATTTAGAGACCAAATTCAATTAATTTACTGTGAATCTTGGGGAAAAAAACATTTTATAACCATTTTATAATACAAATATCTCTGAGCTCATTGGGGGCTGCTGTCATTTATGCATTGTTTTTGTGTTTAATTCCATTTTTTCCCTACCTAACAAATAGTGAAAATGAGTGTACAATGAAATATTCTCGTCTAAGATAACTTGAAGCTACTCAGGGTATTGGGGAAGTATAAAAAGTCCAATTTCAACTATTTAAAAATTTACCTGGATTCGGTCTTATTCCTTCTCAAAACATGAAAAGAAATCTCTATTCTCTTCTCTTCTGACAGGATCCAGGAACGTTAATGCCTTAACTAATGATGAGTTAATTAGTTAATGGATTAAACAGGCCTTTGTGAATTATCCTTGGCATCTAACACCATTTAGAGCACGGTTTCCATGGTTAAATAACTGATCTACAAAAATAATCTTATGAAGATCTTGCTTTTATAAATTGATAGCTGAGCCACACTGATCTGGTTGAGTGATTATTTAAGACAGGTAAAGTTTCACCCTACTTATGAGTATATTTAGCCTTTAGCAGAGAACAAAGCTATTGGTTAATACAGCTAAATTAAAAGTGAAATAGCTGCAGTGCGGTGATCAACCCAGTACAGCATAATGGCCCTGGACTGGCCTAAAGTCAAATTCTGACCCCTACTTATTAAATACGTGTTGCAGATGAGGTTTTCTTTTAGTCATCTGGAGTATGGGGCTATGAGTAGATCTTTAGGAAAATTAAATGATTTGGTATAAGTAACACAGAAACAGTGACTGGCAGATGAAAAGCATGCAATATATGTTAGCTATATTTATTGATAATACTAAGTTAATGATATCTTGATACCATGTATATTTAATACAAACAAACGTTTATTTCATGTTTATTTTATTATGTAAATCCTTTAGTTATTCTTTTTCTGAAAACTCTCCACATTCAAAATACATGAAGGAAAGTGTTTGTTAAAGGGGTTGCTCTGAAATCTTAACTCAAACTACTGACAATGTCGCAGCAATCGGAATTTAGGATACTTAACATGCTACATAGTAATCCCATTGTTCTTGTCAGATTAGTATTATATAAAATTACATATCTGTATTTTTTAAGAACTATATTTTTTAAAGGATCATGTAGAAAACCAATTAAAGGATCAGAAAAACAAGCACCTATTGACAATATCTGCTTATTCTAAGACAAACTAATCTAGGATGGGTGAGAATATACGAGAGACAAGCCAACTAGAATATATGAGAGGGGATAATGGAGCACATATTCTGCATTTTATTGAGTTTGAAACTGAGAAGAAATAAATTCCAACTGCAGCATAGGCTAGATGACAGTGATATTTATTGATAATGAAAGAAATAACTGAAATGGTTTCAGGAATTCCCAGTCCTAATTCACCTCTACTGCTGCATGTATGGCATGTCCACAATTGTGATCTGATTTGTCCATAGCATCATATTTCTCTAGTAAAGGGGAAAGAACAGATTTTTCCTCCCCTCCCATATTTTTTTCCCTCCTGTCCCTTGCCAAGTAAAGCGACAGAGCTTCTGGTTTAAGCTGTGTCTTCTACCTCCATTCAAGGAGGAAAAAGATAAAGGAAAGCAGTTCATTGGTCCTTAATTTTTTTTTTATTTATCCTTCTGTCTTCAAGACTAATGCGCATGTGCTGTGCTCAAGCTCTAGAATCACATGGAGCTTCGCAATATTACACCACAGGTTCAAAATTGTGTCTGCACAAGATCTAGTGGTAAACTGTGGAGGGTGCCAAACTAGGAGCTACGAAGGAAAGGTGGTGAACGCTCCATGAGTGCCTACCACGTGTCAGACACAGACACCTCACAGCCATTGTTCCACTAAGTCCTCATAGACCTCTGAGCATTCCCAACTTTCTCAGATAAGGAACATGGGATACGAAGACTTGGCCAAGGTGAGAATTTTTGTGATCTGCCATAAACAGGATTTGTGCTTGGCACTGACTCCAAACCAGAATCTTTCTACTCCTCCCACGCAACCTGGGTTCTTGGTCCAGGCTTCTCACTCACTCTGTTGACCTAAAGAAGCCACTCTCCCAATGTGTGAATTTAGAGAGCTGTACCAGGACACGTATGGATCTTGGGAATCTCTAAATTAGTAAAACACAATGAGGTGAAGCTAAACACATTCATGTCGTTGGCATAGAAGCACCACTCAGAGGATCACAGAAATCTCTTCCTCGGAACCAGTGAAATGATTCTTGTCCCACAGGGTTAAGGCTAACTGTACAATTTATTCCTCTGCCCGGCCAGCTGAAGTGTACTCTAGAAAGAACACAAGGGGGAAAACAACGTAAAAGCAAGAGAATCAGAAACCTGTCTCCTGTTTGCACTCCTTTAAATTTACAGTGTATTTCTAAAGAAGACTCCCATGTCTCCCGTTTCGCTTCCTCCCGCTTCTTCCTCCTCCCACAATTTAATCAAGGCAAGAGAGAATTACTGCCTTGTCAGGCCAATCATCCACACCACCAGATAAGACCACAGAGAAGGTAGGGGTGATATGCTAGGAGATGTTAGGTTATTGCATTTAATAAAGAATAACATTGCTTGAAAACTGCTTTGGGTTTATCATAAATTAATACTGGGCACTCAACAATGTGTTTATTGTTTTACAGCAAAGAACTCATTAAGAAGCCCCACAGGACCTTATACCTTGTTACAGAATTAATTTTTAACCTGTTTTTCTATTCCACAAGATTGTAAACTGCTTGAGGAGAAATGTGCAGTTATTTCTTTATTCTTCTTCGACCTTCCACCTTTTATATTCTCATGCATATGTTCGGTATTGAGTAAGTGTATAGTAAATTCTGAAAGGTAAATATCTATAGCCACTACTTCTGACAAAGCTTTGCTAGTCATTTAGCAGGTTGTGTTTAGAGTTTTCTTTTGTTTTAATTATTTGTTGTGAATAGCAAAGACCCAAGAGTACTTACAACTCAGTTTGATCTTCTCCGTCCTGAGTGGGTAGCAGAATGGTGTAGTAGAAGTGACACAGCTTAGACAACGTTTAATAGAGTCCATACTCTTTTGAGACTGTGAATTACTTACTAGCCTATAAACATAGCTGTGACTCAGAATAATTGTGTAAATTGCAATGAAAGTCAAGATTCCTTTTTTGTCATGGCTGGGCATAATAGCAAGCATTTTGTCAAATGATCACTTTATTCTTCAGATAAAGCATATTTTGAGAAATAAGATACTTTTTAAGGAAGATTCTTTATTATTGCATGTTTTAGTTATTCATCTGAAATAATGTTGAGCAACGGTACATAAGATACATATAAATAAAAAAACATTTCATACTTTAACATGACAAAATATTTTATGAGGGAAAAGTGCATGAATCCACTTATTTGCAGATCATTTTGTAATCTTTCTTGCAAACTTTTAATTTATTCTTAATATTCTTAAAAAGTTCCTTCTTTGGTACTTTACATTTTCTTTAAGTAAAATAAATAAGAGATGACTGATACTAAGTAAGGTAAGCACCAACTTTCCCCTAATCTTACTTTCATAATTTAATAATCACCCTAACTGTTGTTAATGTCATTAAATTACTTTTAAAGACACATATATGATTAAAAGAAAAATCACAGTAAGACTTAAGCTAATGGTTACAATGAAAGAGATAAAAACATAGGCAATTGGAGCTTTTCTCTCCAAAAAGAGTGTGTTTATAAAGGATGGAGAGCATACCTCTCTGCCTTCAACATGTGAATAGCAGTTATAATGTCAGAGAAAAGTAAAGTCTTGATTTGCTCTAACTGGGTCAGATTAGAACAGGGACGAGAGGAGCTCTGCATAAGTATACATCTCAGCATTCTTGGCAGGAAATATGGTGCCATATATTACATTTGAAAGTAGCAAACTATGGTAGCCTTCATTTATTTGCTTCCTCCTACTGGAAATTCATCTTTCATGAGTCAGTTAAGGCTACAAAATGGAAAGAGAAAAAGGTTCTTCGGTTCAATATATCTGAGAAGGTGATTAGATTTTGTTTTATATTAGAGGGAGGAATAAAGCTAAATTAACAGTAATGTTGTTATTAAGTGAATGAAGGAATGAATACA
The DNA here is from genome assembly GCF_023851605.1 of Tamandua tetradactyla. Lineage (NCBI taxonomy): Eukaryota > Metazoa > Chordata > Mammalia > Pilosa > Myrmecophagidae > Tamandua > Tamandua tetradactyla. The sequence goes on along the minus strand of NC_135330.1, from coordinate 133,852,554 downwards.
TGGGAAAACCTAAGAGCAAACTTTGGAAATTTGCATATGAATTTTGATTAGTCCTGTGGAGCAACTATTTTTAATGTTTATGTCACTAAGAAAGAAGCAATAATATTGTTACTTTAAAAGAATAAAATTAATTTCATGAATGAAGTAACCTACACATTAATAGCAATCATTTCTCCATGTTCTTGGAAGACTGATATTATGAAGCTATATCAAGTTGAGTAGGATTTCTTGCTTCCTAAGGATTAGTTTTACACTAAGCCTCAGTTTCTTCATCTGTCAAATAGAGATAATAATGCATCCTTTGTAGGATTATTACTAGGAATAAGTGAGAAAATATGTGCAACATGCCAAAGAGGTGAGGGCATACAAGAGATATTTGTCCCCTTTCATAGGCATCTCTACCGTGGAAGGAAAATATCTGCTCCTTACAGTTAGATGCAATATTATATTTATGTAAACTTTCTTTTCCTTTATTGAAGTTCTAATCATCATATCTGTAATTCTTTGTTCATAAATAAGTAAAACAAAAGAAAGCCACAACCAGGAATTCAAACCAAATAATGGGGGTTGTGAGTAGTCACAGTCAATAAATTCAACCTGACCATCTTAACAGAGATGCATGTTCTTTTTAAAGACAACCTTCTGGGTGGGCCACGGTGACTCAGCAGGCAGAATTCTCGCCTACTATGCTGGAGACCTGGGTTCGATTCCCGTTGCCTGCCCATGTAAAAATAAATAAATAAATAAAATAAAGACAATCTTCTTAAAGCTTATTCAGGTATTCCATTAGGTATAGAACAAAACAAGCAAAAAATCCTAGAGCTATTTGAGGAAATGGAGTCCTGGGCAATTATGTGAGTTCTATAGGATCACATTTAGTTATTTAATGCACAGCCCAAATAATGCCAAAGCTCTCACGCCCTCAAGTGCCAACCACTTTCTGCTTTATGACAGAATATTTTTTACAGACATCAGTAACCATTTGATATTGCATCAAGGTAATTCCATTAATTATTGTTATACAAATACTTTTTCTAACAAAAATAATGTGGGGCCAAAAGGAGTATGGGATGTTTGGGGTTTTCTTTTATTTTTGGAATAATGGAAATTTCGAAGATTGATTGTGATGATGAATGCACAATTTTGTGATGATACCTTGAGCCATTGATTGTATTCTTTTGATGGTATGTGTATATATCTTAATAAAATTGCATAAAAATTCTGAAAGACGGATACAGTTGATCTCTTGAGATTGCTGGTAATATGCATAAAAGAAAATATAATAAAGCAACATGGAAAAGGGCAGAGAAAAAAGTCACTCGGTATGGTAGGTAAAATAAAGCTTAAGATACCACAACAAAGACATTGAAAGTTAACATTGCTCCAGGCAGCAATAGTTTGCCATTTTCTGGCAGAACACAGAGCAAAACTTTCCTCAGCCCCAATACAGTAACTTTTGGGACCTGCAAATTCAACACGTTTTTAAGTGACAGCTCCTGTGCAGTGCCTGCTTATGGGATAATTATTCCAATCTTCTAAGAAAAACAAAAAGTAGGATCCTGTATGTCCAAGACTGCACTTAAGGCAAAAATAAATTATATTTACAAATGCTATAATGTATAGAAATCCATATTTTATAATGATTCCTAAATTTTAAAAGATTATTAAGTATGGCTATAAAGGATCACATGAAACAGATGAAAACCATGGTACTATCGCTGGTGTGTGTATCTGTCCCACTACTTGTCCCTGAGTTATTTGAGGGACCAACATTGTCATTTTAATTTGTCTCCAGAATCTTGCAGAGTATATGGTAGGAAATCAATAGTTAAATAGATTAATAAGTAGATAGATTCTGTTAACAATGGAATGTTTTTCTTCTCAATGGAATAGTGCCTCAAGTTCAATTTCCTCTGCAGTGCTTCAAGTAATTTCCTCAAAAGGAGGTGTTTGTTTGTTTTTTTCCTTTGACTACTGGAATACATAGGCTGGCTTTTTATTGCAAAGATCTACATTTTTTCATACTATGTGAAAAATTTGAAAACTGTAAAATATGATATAAATGGGAAAATTATTTTCAAATTATTTTACTAAGTATTTAAAGAGGGCTGAATATGTGACACCAAGGATTTAGTACTGAGTCTTTATCTTTGTCCTATTGAGAGAAGCATTTCTATAACTACATAACTGATACAATGTGCTTGAACTGTGTGTAAAGTACTGTGGAAGCAATCAGAACTATTGAGTTTGCTGTGCAGGAGAATGAGAGTTAGAGATAGAAAGTGATATGTTAACTGGATGTTTCAGACTGAATGGTACAAACACTAAATCAGAAAAACATGCTGTGAGATGGGAGAAGGGCGGGGCAGGTAAAGCCAAGTCGATTCATTTCTAACTTCTAATTCCAGGAGTTAGCGTTGAGGGCTATTGTAGGTTCACACCCATAATGAACTGCACTTACAGGGAAGCCCTCTGTACAAGAAAAATCTATATAAATGTCCGTTTCTGGAAGCATCATCAGCCTTCTTTGGGGCATTTACACAGACCCTTATTATAATCTCTTAATGCATGGGTATGGTCTGCAGTAGCGTTTAGAAGACTTACTCTTAATTCACATACTACATACATCTATATATAGGCTTGGGAAACAATAGAAAGTTTTCTTAACTTCCTCATATATTTTAGACATGTTTTTCTACTGTTCTTTTAGGGATAGTGAGAGATTATTAAAGAAGTGACATATGAAGTTGTAAAATTAGAGTAAGATAAATATATAATTGATATTGTTTCCTGCATGTATTTAAATACTTTCAGAATTAGCATACACATCCAATATTAACATTCAATGGAAGATCTGAGAAGGCAAAACAAAAGCCACTAAGGTGCTTAAAATCCAGTCCCCAACCCCAACCTGCCTGGACTAAGTGGCCAACCATCTCCCTAACCAACCTGTACCTGGCTCTGAGGTCTTGAAGATGTTTACCCAGCTCCATTCTCTATTCCCTGTCTCAGGAATTTAAGAGCCATAGCAAATCACTGCCTAAGCTCTTCTACATCTCCAGGGTTGATGTGTCCATTTGATGCCTGGGCCAAGTGCTCCTCCTGAATCCTGAGGAAACGAATGAGTGTTTCATTTCCCTCTGAAAGCCATCCTATTTCCACATTGCACAACCTGCCCTTGTCTGTTTCATCTTTTCAGTTGTTCATTATTAAGATCTGCCTTCGTCTGTCGTACATGTGTACGATACCTGTGTATTACAGCATAGACAAATCTAAGAATCTGCTTGAAAGATTCTGCAGTTTTAAAAAGGAAGTAAGATTGGTAGAGAAGTGAATCCCTTTTCCTGTTTTAACTAATGTTGAAGGTGGTTTTATGGCAATTAAAATGATGATGTATTGATCCTAATAATTTTAAGCATTCACAGATGATTGCTTATGGAAAATATATATATACATTATCTGACCTTTTATTCCAGGTTAAGGTCTAAGAGATTGAAGTCCAGTTGAAATAATAATAATAATTAATAATAATTAAATAATGATAATGAAATGAGTAAAAAGACAAACTCAAAATTATAAAAGGAAAACACAAAATGAAAAACTTTGAAATCTTGTAAGACTTTAGGCCCATAGTGGATTTTAGGATGTAAGCCTTTCATTTTTCTATCCACTACAGCCTTGCTGAAAGGACATCCTGTTTCTTACTTGATATATTCTAAACATGATCTTACACGGTTTCTGCTTTAATTCACTATTATAAACCACCTGCTACTGCAAAGAAGATGCTTTAAATCCCAAGCACAACTAAATTAATAATCATATGGTACATGCCAGGTCATATAGCTTTTTTCTGATCAAACAAACTAATTTAAATAAGTTGCTTGTTCTATATTTGTATGCTGACCCTTGTAAATTGTGGTGACATTCAAAAAATTACTTGTTAGGGAAAGGTATTTAGGATAAACAGGCTATAGTGTAAAGGTGCAGCAGTGCCATAGATATAAATATTTAGGAACTTGATTAAATTTTGATCCTAATTTCAGGCCAATCTTCAATTGAATATTATCATAATCTCTGGCCCCTTGCTTTGCAAAAAGCTATGGCCCTTTGGATAGTTAATTTAAAGGTATATGTGCATGTTTCACTTTGCTTGGCTTGCAATAAGTCATGTTTGTAATAATAGATCTTTCACAGACAAAGAAGAAATACTGGGAGCTCCCTTAAACGAAACACAGATAAACAAAATCTATTGTGCCATATGGCAATTATGCCATAAGATTGAATTTATTTTTAAATAAAACTGTTAGTTTATGCATTTCCCAGTTTCTACTGTAATATCCAGTGTTTTGTAGAGGTTTTCTGTGGGGTTATTGTACAGAATTCTGAAAAAAACTATTTTTCCTTGTTACAGGAGATGTAAGAAAATGAAATTCAACTACAATAGGGAATAAAATTACAGGATAGCTCTGTCCCAGTCCTGTTACAAGTGCCAAGAGCTGCAATGCTAAGAAGACATTCAATCTAATGAATATAACATTATAATTATTTGGTTATGAATCCACAACAAACTTTTCTGTAGCATGCAATCTTTTTTTTATTCCTAAAGAGAAAAGATATTTTCATACCTTAGTTTACATTGCCCTTATGCACTCTTAATTTCCAGTTAGGCTGCTAAATTCTATTGAGTTCATACAATCTCAGGATTGAACAATGAAAGTCATTTTTCATTTATGGAGTGATGTTATACTTCTCTTAAAATTTCATATACTCTGACCCTGATCATCCAGTCAACTTATTTACTTTCCCCATGCAAATTTTTCTAGTGTACTTGTCTTGGGAGTCACTGAATAGTTCTGGCATTTCATGCTATCTTCAAACGTTCAGATAAGTTATACTTGAGACCTGACATTTTTATGACTCAAAATCCTTTTTAATTTACACCCTTAATTAGGTAACATTAAAGAAAGTGCTTTAAAAAAATCTGATGTATTTATTCATCTATGAAAGTGGGCATTTATATTATTACTTCAGATACTTCTGCAGTTCAGAACCCCTGATGCATTTAACAAGTGTAATTTCATAGCTTGCATACATAGACATTATAAATAACATTTAGTGTAACTTATATTCCTTTGATACATTTATACCATCTTCTTTTTCTTCTCTTACCTTCGCTTCCATGTTTCTCCCCATATTTCTCTTTTTTTATTAGCTGCTTTCCAAATAAACTTAAAATGTGATACTCAGTGAGCCTTATGCTTAGAACCCATCACATTCCCCTCCCCCCTACCACGAACAAAGCTGGATGTGAACCCCCCTCACTTCCAGTTGGATATGCAGTTTGATTTTTTCAATGAAGTTGGCAGAGATCCTTAAGACTGAAAGGGAATCCTTCAAGGAGGACAATAGTGCTTTTCTTTGGCAGTAGGAAAAGATGCAAGAGAACACAATTAATCCCCTACTCGCGCCTTCAATGGCTCAATTCACTTGGGCCCCTTCAACTACATTTTCAGTGATTGGCATGGAAAGGAATACAGAAAAATGGATCTACAGAATTGCTTCTCAACAAAGACAACTCACTTATCTATAACCTGTCAAATTTGCCACCAATTAGTGTCAGTATCATAAATTCGCTACAAATTTGTCAAGACACTTCTTTTTTAAAATTGGTTCTGTTATCAGAACATATTCTTAAAGCTCATCTCCCTCCATTATATAAATTTCTTTTTTTTATTTTATTGGATAATGTAAAAGTATGATAATATAAAGTTGTGAATACTATTTGGCCCAACTCATGTGGAAATGGAAATTCCCTGGGAGGCAACATTAATAATAGGTTGGCACAATAAGTTTGCTAGAACGGGTTTGAAGCCTTGATTGCATTTCCAAGGTGCATTTGTTGTTGCTTTGGGGGAAAGTATATATATTGGGTTCAACAGAGCATAGAATCTTGAGTTAACCTCTTACTTTCCTCATCATAAAACACAATAACTTTAATAGCATCTTCTCTTTTGTTCCCCACATAAAGCTATTTTAAATTTTTATTAAAGAAGTTATAGGTTTACAGAAAAATTGTGCATAGAATACAGAGCTCTCATATACCACCCTGTTATTAACAGCTTGTGTTAGTGTGATCCATTTATTATAGTTGATGAACATTTTTTGAATTTTTTATTAACCATGGTAATAGTATCTTTTTGCTAATTTCCAATAGGTTAAAAAAAAAGTGTTTAAGTTGATCAATATTGCCTGCCTTATTTCAATCAGTTGAGCACAGAGTAAGAAAGTATCAGTGCCCATTCACCTATTAGTTCTGTAGGTAGCTTGACTAAACCTCATTCTCAAGAAGATTTTAAATCAAGTTGAATTCAACAATAATTCCTCCTATTTAGGTCCTACAAGTGTAAAATGAGAATGACTAGCACTTCGTTTAGGGAATATTTCAACTGACCCTGCATTCTTTTTTCTCTGCCTTCTCCTATCTCTATTGGATACATTTTTGAAAACCTGGAGAAATTACCAGTTGTTTTTCAGAAGCTATATCAAACTGTTTCAGGAGCTCCTTGCTATGTAAATATCTCTTTTTTTTTTTTCTTAATGGAGAGATGCAATGAAAGAGTAATTTATAAGAATGAAGATAATTTAATGCTTTCCTATAATTCTGTCTGGCTGTTTCCGGCATTTTCTGGATGATATAGTGATTTATATAAAAGTATCTAGTTTAGGTGTTTTCCATGGGTTTCACATACCAAAAGAAAGAAGAAAATTTTAGATATCTAGTAACTAAGAGAAAAAGAGTGAATAAAAGTATTTATGTTGTTTAATACATACTGGAATCATACATAGTTGTATAATTATTGTTATTTGTATACACAGATACATAATTATATAATTATATCATCATAAATATTATATGAATACATAATTGTATCACTCTTCCCTGCAATTCAGCCTTTTAAAGCATTCTAGAAGAAGGTAAGAAAGAATAAAACCAATATTATGGTGGTCAAAATTAAAGGAAAAAAAGAAATAATAACACAGATACCACCTTAACTCCTGTTGCTACTCCAAGTAGTGCCTAATATTTAGCTCCATATGTTTTTCCAGTCTGAATTCAAGATGTTTATTTTCTCTTTTACTCATCTCCAAATCACATGAGAAAGGAGCTGTTAGTCTTCCCATTTTGCCTTAATAGAAACAAAGACATGTTGATACAAAATTATAATTGTACTTCAGAATGCCTCTCTCAGTTGTGAAGTGGATATTTGGAGAAATTATGTAAGTTAGCCAAGGTCAAAACATGATAACATCTGAATTCTAACCCAGAAAGTCTCATTAGTGCCTTTGGCTCGAACATCTACACTGTACTGCAATCCTTATTTAAGTTTATAAAGGGTACATTTAAAAAGAGGATTTAGTTAGGACTCTCACTGAGATATAAAGTGAAAATATGTCAAAGATTTTACTTCATTCATTAATTAATGAGGGAAGAACTGGAAGAAGTGACACAAACAGACATTTGCACACCAAGCTCATAGCGGCACTATTCACAGTTGCTAAAAGATGGAAGCAATCCAAGTGTCCGTCAACAGACCAGGGGATAAACAAAACTGTGGTAAATATATACAATGGAATATTATACAACAATAAGACAAAATGAGGTCCCGAAGCATATGACAACATGAATGAAACTTGAGGACATGATCTTTAGTGAAATGAGTGGACACAAAAGAATGGATACTGTATAATCTCATTGTTATGACTCTGGTGAAGCTGACAATGTCAAGGCTCAAGTGAGCTGAAGGAGTTGCTCTGAAAAATAGGCCAAGAAGTGATCAGCTCCCGACGGAAAGACAATGCACCTTCCTCTGATATTTTGCTCTAACATGATCTGGATGAAGATTGGGAAATATGGTGCCCTCCTGTCCCTTCTTCTTCCTTTCTCCCTTCTCCTTTTGTCTCTTTCTCTTTTTCTTCCCTCTTTCCTTCTTGAGAAATAAAAAAAAAATTTAAAAAAGAAGCTCAACTTGGCTACAACTTCAAACTGGTTCCTCAACTTTATAAGGTTCCTCACTAAATATATATACGAGGTTGACTGTACCTCAGTGCCTACCTAATCTGGGCAATCAAATCACTTGCCTTCTTTGTGGTTATATTTCAAATAGTCCAACTCCTGTTTTAGGCTTCCAGTGATCATCACCAAACTATTTTGCCTGATTCCCTTGTCTATATTTCTTATGCTGAGACAGTATTTTTAGTTCATGGATAAGCTAGGTATATGATGATGGTAGATGCAAAGACAGACAGACAGACAGACAGATAGGCCGATGGAGTGATTATGGAATTAAAGAAAAAATATGTGAAAGTCATGATCATCAATTCTGTAACTGGTTAGAAGGCCAAAGTTGGTATTTTTTAAATTATTTTCTCCACTATTTCTCCATGTTCTTCTATTCTTAATTTCAGTCCAGTATACTAAAATAATTGAGAGGACCAGTAGGTTATTACAAATGGTCTAAAGAAGAACCCCAAATTCAACATATTTTAATTAGACAAGGAATGCCGAAATCTATTTACAAATAGATGCAAAATTAGCAAAACAAATCCAGATCCAGTAGAAGACAACCAATTGCATTCTGCTGGACACAATTTGCATTTTTACGGACTGGAAATTTTTGCACTGCTTTCTGTGTTAACTAGCATTAGTCACCCTAAGTCTTCCATTGCCAGAAGGATCTAATTGTACAGTTTATCCTCATAAGGCATCTTTATGACAGCAAAGATAAACAACAGCATCAGAAGAAGAAAAAGCACTGCAAAGGGTCCAGAGATATCAGAGCTAGGCTTTTTGTCTTTCCACTGCTGGGTGGCCTCACAGGTCTTTCATTCTCTCCAGGACATTGATGGGGTGCATGCAAAGACCTCTGGGCCAGGAGCCCAGGAAGCTCACTGTCTGTTCAGGTGGGAGGTGAGCAGGTCACACAGGCACGCACATTCTAGCTATGTGACCAGCATTGACAACTGAGACCTTGTCCCAGGTTTCACCAAAACCAAGTGCAGAACATAAATCCAGTTATCACTAAACAGTCTGACCCATTCTATGCCGAAACAATCACAGACTCATGGTTTCAGAGCATCATTTATCCTGAGTTAATCAATTCTACAACATTGGATTAATGGTTAACATGCAGTTTATGTGAACCAGTTTAAATGAGCCCATGCTATACATGATCATTTTTCACAATTTAATTTCTATCTGCACGACATTGTAAATTAACTTAAATGAAGACTATTTGAAAGGTGACGATAACCCAAATGGGTATCAGCACACCAACTCAATTTCAAAGAAGTACACAATTTTTCTGTATGAAGTATACTTAGAAGGAAGGCAATTTCTGGATAATACCAGTCTAATAAGATGAAAGGTAAAAAATCCAGGCAAATGTATCCTTGGTTTTTATCTAGTGACTAAAGATTCTGATAAATGGGCACATTTATTCCTTCCTTCCTTCCTTTCTTTTGTTTTTCCAGAAAGACTATAGTTTACAAAGTTAGAATGCAGAGAAAGGAAATGCTAAGTGGTTCTGCAGTTAATTTAAAGCCCTTCATTTGTAAACATGGTTTAGTTTTCCCATTCTCGTGGAGTAATTATGCAATATTTTGCTTTAAAGATAGTAACGAAAATGTTTCTCTGTTTTTTATTCATTTCATTACATTCACTTAAAATTCTTTCCACGCAAAAACTGTGAAAGCAGGTTAAAATATATAAACTAGTCAATGCTTCACTGAAATTAAATGAAAACATATTTTCTACACAATGAAACATTGAATTTTGTCTACTTTGTGCATTTCCAATAGAGCAACATCACCTCCAAGGAGGCTGAAATCGGTTTTGGAGGCAGGATGATAAAAAATTCTTATTCTTTTTATGTACTATTTTTATGTAGCTATGCATACAGTGTATAAACCAATAGATACTTTATCTGTGGTATTAAATTTTCATGGGGTTGATGATAAAAAATATCTTAAAATGTCTTAAAAGGCTCCTTAGAGGGAAAATGAAAAAAAAGGTTGACAAATAAGTCAACCTGGAGTCTACTGTACTCCAGGGAATAATAAATGACAATAGATGATCAGACGATTTTGTCTACCTTTTGTTTTTACATTTAACCGACCAGTTGTTTCCATTTTAAACAGTCTGAACTAGCCACTCAGACTCTCCCACTGAGGAATAATGATGCTATGTTTTTCCCCCTAATTTAATTAAAAATAAATAAATAAAAATAGCTCACACTGTATGAAGCACATGCCTCTCAGATGTACCGGACTGAACACTTGACTCTTAATTAGCTCTATCTAGCAAAACAGGAACATTTTATTGCCCATCTCAGTGATTGCACTTCTCAATGTGAGCCAGTCATTTGATGGGCAAAGTTTTGGCAGTTACTGCAGCAAAAGAAACGCATACACTAATGTAAGGTGTTCTTGTTACCATATGGAATAAAAGTAATTATTAATTATGGAAGGCAGAGCAGTTTTGTCACGTGCAGTTTGTTGAGGACTAAACCTCATAGCTGGCGGCTTTGTGTTTAAATGTATAAATGTTAAATGTATAAACATGAAACATGGGAATGTATAAAAACCCTACATTAGGATATATAAAATCACCTTTGCCTTCTTCTGGGGACAAATGTGGAAAAAAGTTAGTCCCAAATATTTTGTATATTTTTTGTTTGGACAAAGTTATATTTTTATAGTTACAATTCCATGCTCATTGGACCTCCTTAACTATATCTGGGTATATAATTTAATTCAGATAATGCTGTGAATTCAAAATTAATTTTAATAAAGTTTCAACCTGAAGGCAAAATATTAATAAGGAGATAGAGTCTGAGAGAAAATAAGAGGACACCAATTTCTGTAATATAATTCTAATCTGAAAATTAAATAATATGATGAGATTGGGCTAAAATCACTAGGCAAGAGAGGCCCAAATAGATTCATGACATTATCTTGCAGAGTCCTTACACATTTTTGCATTGTAGTCAAAAGATAAGAAAATGTTATTCAGGTTAATTTTTAAAATTGGCAAATTTGGTATTTTACTTATTCTTTTATTTCTTTGAAAGATACTTTGTTCATATACTCTATTAGGTACTGGAGATCTAGGGCAATTAAGAGAGAAACCTTTCTCTGGAAGAGTCATGATGCTCAAGGGGAAAGAATGCAATGTATATGGAAAGTCAGAATAAAATATGCCTGACGTGGCTAATAGTTTTGCCTCCAAATGCAGCCACACAGGTTTAAAAATGGATCTTCTACTCAATACCTGTTGGACCTTGGACAAACGTGTGTTTGTCCTATTATATGGTAGCCACAATAATTGTGAAATGAAGCCCCTTTGAAGACAAATATATCTTTTGAACATGCTGCATAGGGCAGAGTAAGTGCTCAGTTAATACTAGAAATAATGTATTATTATTATTAATAATAATATTTAATGTATTATAATTAATGTAAGTTATTATGGGGGAATGGTATTATTAATAATAATTGGAAACGTAATGTTGTAAGAAATACTGAGTAGACACACATAGGAGAGTTGGAGCCAAGCTCTACTCCAAGTTCATTATAACCTAAATGCAGAAAATAATACTGGTATCAGATTTCTGGTGTTAAATTGTACAATTAATAGCATGTGCAAAAATAATCTGTTGATGTGGCAAAGAGGACAGTGGCAAATCATATCTAATGGTTGTATATACTAAAATCATGTGTAGATATTATGAAATTTAATTGCAGTATAGGACCATAACACAAAGTTATATAAAAATGAGCATCTTGGGCGGGCCGCGGTGGCTCAGCGGGCAAGGTGCTTGCCTGCTATGCCGGAGGACCTCGGTTCGATTCCCGGCCCCAGCCCATGTAACAAAAACGGAGAAACAGAATACAATAAAACAAGAAAATGTTTAAAAATGTTTCCCTTTCTTCCTTCCTTCCTTCCTTCTATCCTTCCTTCCTTCTCTCTGTCTTTCCTTAAAAAAAAAAAAAAAAAAAAAAAAATGAGCATCTTTGCTATAAATGAATGAATGAATGAATGAGTGAATGTAAAAAACTGTCCTGGGAGATGTGGTAGTTAGAGTCAGTTGTCAACTTGGCCAGGTGAAGGTGTTTAGATCTATTGCTGTGGACATGAGTCAATGGTGTGTGTGTGTGAACCTCGTATGTTGCTCATTACATCTGCATGGCTAAGAGGCATGCCTGCTGCAACAAATGATGTTTGATTTGATTGGCTGGTGCTTAAATGAGAGAGCTCAAGATAGCACAGCCCAAGCAGCTCGGCATTCCTCATCTCAGCACTCGCAGCTCAGCCCAGGCCTTTGGAGATGCAGAAAGGAATCTCCCTGGGGAAAGTTGTTGGAACCCAGAGGCCTGGAGAGAAGGCCAGCAAAGACGATCCTGTGCCTTCCCATGTAAGAAAGAACCTCAGTTGGAAGTTAGCTGCCTTTCCTCTAAAGAACTAATGAAATAAATCCCCTTTTATCAAAAGCCAATCTGTCTCTGGTGTGTTGCATTCCAGCAGCTAGCAAAACAGGAGACTAGCATAAAAAAGTGGCAGTTCTATATAATCCCACATTCTTATTGGGACTATTAATTTAGGTTTCTGTTCCACTGGTCTTATGAAATCCACTTGAAAATAGAAATGGCATGTTAATTTCCAGTGATATTTACCATCTAATGAAACAACTGTGAAAATATGTACGCTCTAAAGAACAAGTGACAAAAAATATACCCTGTTAATTTCATGATAAATAATATTTTAAAGTAATGAAGAAATGAATTTTAAATTTCTCCAGCCTTACCTTTTTTCATCCCTAACTCTTCGGTAGTGGTATTAGGGATTCAATAACTATGTTCATGATGGAGCACTGCCTGCGAGTTGTTATTCTTTTCTTCACAAAAGATTATACATAGCTCAGCCTAAGAGTTGACATTTTGGCCTAGTGCTCACCTTTCCTGAAACCAAGTACAGTTGGTCACTTATATAATACTTTGTATAGCCTGAGGCATTAATTATCTAAAATAATATTGACAAAATTATGAAGTGCTCTCTGAAGTAAAACTGTTATCTCAAATTGATGGTGATGATATCTAAATCCCAAGTATTGCTAGACTCATTACTTCTCTTATTTCATGACCCGGGTCTATGTATTTGATTTAACCTGTTCACAAAAGGGACTTAAAAGATAATATACAGAATCAAAAATTAACTCACTTTGATTAAAAACTTATGCAGAGAAATATTTTTCCAAGAAACCACCTGAAAGAATTGCATACCATACAATGAAAGGGGACATGGGATTCAATTAGTTCAAGCCGTTTATTTAATCAGGTAGTCAGTCAACTAAAATGTATTGAGTGGTCGGTGTTTTCTGAGGATACAGATGAGACGAACTTTTTGGCGTCATGGAATTTACATTCAAACGAGTAAGATTACATGTTAGGGATTGAATCATGTCCCCCACAGAAGGCATGTTCAGATTCCAAACCCTCGTCTTGTGGGAGCAAACCAGTTTGTAAATAGGACCTTTGGAGGTGTTATTTGTTAAGATGTCCCCAAACTGAATGAGGATGACCCTTTGTTCAATATAGTAGAAATCCTTATAAGCAAAGGAAATTGGACACACAGAGAGACACCTTGGTAGAAGCAAGAAACTGGAAGTCAACAGAACCCAGGAGAAAAAGGAGTAGAATCTGTCATGTGTTTTGCCATATGACCCAAATGCAAGAAATCCCAAAATTTGCTGGCTAGCCAGAAGATACCAAATCTGGGAGAAAACAAGCCTTCTGGCCTCTGAAACTATGAGTTAACCAATTCTATGTTGTTAGGCCAATGCATTGTATGGTATTTGTTTTAGCAGCTAGGAAAGTAAAGCACTAAAACTGTGAACAAATACATTGTATAAATTTCAGTTATTATTGCTATAAAGAAAATAAGGCAGGATAATAGGATAAAAGTGAAATGGATGGGAGTGCTTCCTGGTGGATAACAGAAAAACAAGTTCTAGAGCCAAAGAGTTAAAACAGACATGGATATAAATCAAATATTAGCCATTTTCTGAATTTGTAATGTATGCTATTCAGGTTCAATGAAATTCTGTTTCCTTATCTACAAAACAGAGATCACACCAACCTTGCAGAATTGTTGTGAGAATTAAAAATGTTATGTGTGAAATGCCTGGTAGAAACAAATGTACAGTGCATATGAGGGCCTTGATAATTAATTGTCAGTCTAATTAAGAACCATACAATAAAAATCACACAATCCTTCATGTGGTTGTGTCTTGTCTGTAATATCCTTTTTCCTTAGTCACCAAAAACTAAACTCATAGTCATGCATTTGTATTTAACTTTTAATTCGCACTAAAATGGAATAGTTTTTCCATGGCAATTGGTGTTGGCACTGTTGAACATGCGAAGAGAAAGTGGTCATATGCTCATTAGGTATTTTTGGAAATTATTTATATCAGCGAACCTGGTTCAAATGCATCACTACCGGCTTGCACTTCAAGGACCACCTGGCTTATCATCTGCACGGCAACATGCTGTGTGACTTTAAAAGAATCATTTCCATACTTTAATTTTCTATAAATGAACATTTTTTCATAGCAGTTTTCCATATAAGGAGTTTAAACCTAGATTACAAGGACTCTTATAATTTGTACTTCCTTAGATGTTGCTTTGTCAGTCTATTTACTGTTAAATTCTTTCGTGTATGTGTGTGTGTGTGTATGTGTGTGTGTGTGTATGTGTGTGTGTGTGTGTATATGTGTGTCTAAAGCCTCCTCAGGTAAAATAGGCAAGTGCTGGGGATTAAGGACCCATCTATTTCTTTAAAATGCTTTGGAATAAAGTACAAAAATAATGTTATGAACATAGAAGGTGATTACTTCTTAAGGTTAAATATAATTATCTTATATAAAGCTTTTCAAGAGGCTTATTGTTATTTTGCTAGGGATTCATCATGAAAGGTCTGATTTTTTCATTTAATAAATAAGAAAGCAAATCTTCAGAATGCAAAATAGCTTGCCCCAAAACCAGATAGCAAAATACAGTAAATACTTGAACCGGTGTCTTTATTAATCCAAAGAACTATTTTGATCTAAAATAACATATTTCACAATTTCTAAAATAGCATAAATTTAGCCTTAATAGAGATATGAAATAATTCTTGTGTCATTATGATGCTAAGTATTAGAATTTTTAGAGGCTTTTAACCAAATGGTTAGTATAAAAATTGATAACAGGTTATAAAGCATTATACAAATTTTAGAGAAATCTTTTTAAAAAATCAGTAGGGAAGGTTTATGTGTGCTTATGAATAGGGAAGCTGTCCAGAATGGGGTTACTCTTTAAGCACATCAACTGAAGACAGATGCATTTGAAAAATGAAATGTACCAAATTATATGATTAAACTACATTATTGGCTTACTTAGGAAAATCAATCTGATTTACCTAAATCCCACTGGCCAAACAGAACTTCAAAATAAATCAAGACCAGAGCGGGTAAAATAAAGGAGTAAAAATCAGAATACATCCTAACGTTAGGTTTTGAACCTGGATTGGGAAAGGGCTGAGAAAGGGGAGATGAAGGAAAAAAAAAGTTGAACATTAAAGAACCTAATTTCAACAATAGTAAAGATCACTTTAAAATTTTTCTTGTGAGATGTGATTAATCCACAACTCTTAAAATTTCAGTTATATAAGGGGTTGCAGTGGGTTACATGTTATGGAAAGGAAATTTGCAAGATGTATATCTTGTTATAACTTGTACTGTCATTCTCTGGAAACTGGACTGAAACCACTTATCTCATTTCATGTAGACCACATGGTTTCAACTTAGGTTGACCGAATATGACATGGCTTTCAGGGTATTAAACCAAACTCTCACAATTATGCTAATATATTTTGGTGTCTTGATTAATCATTTTGCTTAATAGATCTATATTCCAATATTATTCTTTACAACATTATTAAAATGGAAAATGGTGCATATTTTCTCAAATATGTAATCAGTGGAGTAAACTTAATATATATTTACCCACATTTATTCAAATGTTCACCTCGTCCCCCTCCCCAGCTACTTGATGTAATACCTAGTTTAATTGAAATTGTGAATTTATTTGATAGATGGTGGCTTTCATTTTTATATGTGTGAATTTAATCAGTCCTGTTATATACTTGTTTCTATTTCTTTATTCCCATAATTTAATGTTTGGATGAGGCTATCTGCTATACAATAGTAATAGTACAAGTGTAGATTAGTTTCCCCTAAAAATAGATTTTATTATTGCCCTTAGGCAAGATTGTACTACCTTGAACTTGACAAAATAATTTGTTTATCACTCACTTTGGCCTAGGAGCCTTTTTGTAAGCATCTGCCTCATTCACTTACCTATCATGTTTTAAAACATTATGTAAAAAAAAAAAAATTATGTATTGCTTATTAGGAAATGCTCTTCAGTTCCACCTAACTATGCTATTAGAGCACCAGTAAGAGAACTGTGTGTACTGTTTAATTATTTCTAAAGATTAGGCCCTGAATCAGAATAGCATTACTCTTAATATACCATGTTAAAATTAGAACTGTGCTATGGCCAAATTATCTTTCACCATAAAATGTAAAATCATCACAACTGATGATTAACCTGTTGTTTTTCACTTAACGATGATATAATACCTTGTTAACAGACATTCAGTTAACATAACCATAAATATCTTATATTAATCTTCTATTCTATATAGAACACTTACTCTTTCAACATAGAACACTTGCCATCGACACATGGTAGGAACTCATATATTAGATGAATGAATACATTGATAAACGGCAAACACATATACAACAGGGCCCTAAGAGTTTTTCATAGATTAATCAACTTAATTCTCAAAATTATTCTGAAACAGTCAAGGGTACTTTTAATGACTGCTTTCCATACGCAAAGCATTTTATGTACTTAATCTCTCAATTCTAGCTGCGTTCTCTTCATTTTAATACTGAAGAATGAGAGGTTGGAAATTTTGGTGACTGGGTTAATGAAAGCATTGTCTTATTTGGCTGGGTGAGTGCTGATCAAAAATTTTTTTTCTCAACACCACACATTATTTCAGATTTTTTCTGCATGTATATATATATATATATATATATATATATATATATGTAATTTATTACCTTTAATGATTATGATATATCTGATGCATTAATAGACATATTTGGGGGCTAGTAGTATGTTGTGCACACTTGAGGAACATTTAAGCACTTGTTGAAAAATCGAGCTTTATTACTTAATGAATATTACTCTTAAGAAATGTTTAAATTTGATGACCTAGAAGAAAAGAGAAAACTTCTTTCTATAAATAGAGAATAAACAAGAAAGAAAGAAGGGAGAAAGGAAAGAAAGAGAGAGAGAGAGAAAGGAAGGTAGGAAGGAAGGAAGGAAGGCCAAAGGTAAAAATTGTGCTTCCTGAGTTTTGAGAGATAATGCATCATTCCTCCTCTTAGAGGTACCTTCCAGGGGCTGATCTAAGTTTTTAACCTGAAAAATTAGACCCTTTCTGAAAGAAGGTCATCAAATTTGAATGAAGAAAAATAGCACATTTATTTCACGAATAGGCAAGTTTTATAATGGTTGATTTATGTGCTCCCTTCATCTCTGTATATATTGTATGGCAGAGAATTTGCAGCTATAGCTATTTAAGACTTTCCTGTTAAAATCCATACTTTCCTGATAATCTAGAATGTAATTCCCAAAACCTGAGGGCAAAGAATATGGTGTTTTATAAGTTGAAATAAAGTATTTTGTTTTTTGAATGTGTTTTTATTTCCAAAGTTTAGAATCACTTTGCCCAATAGTCTCATGTTACTTTGCTAAATCAATGGCAGCTAAAATGAGAAAAACTTTTCATTTTAACTAAATTTTTTTCCTTTAGAACATTTTTTTTGTTAAAATATGTAGGCAATTTCACGTAATCTTCTTTCCAAGAAAGAAGGTAGATGTATGTATATTTGTATGTGTGTATATATGTTTGTATGTATGCATAGAAAAGAGATATAGAAGTATTATGAATATATGAAACTCCAAAGTTAAGAGATTTCCATTTTTTTTTGTATGCTGTATAGCAGGGTCATATTTCATTACTCTTCCATCTGAGTATCCCATTATTGCAGCACCATTTGTGGAATTATTGTTCGTTTGTTTTCTTGTTTGTTTTTTGGACCGGGAGCAGAACCCAGGCCTTCCACATGAAGAGGTTTCAACTTTGAAAGAGGAATGAGTGGCAAGATACATGCCTGTAGATAAGCAATGCGAGTAAAGACAGGTTTGAGTTCAAGGTTAAGATCTTGCAAAAGAAAATGTCAAAAGGACATTTTAAGGAAGAAGAAATGGTTTTTATTTCAGAGAAGTTGGAATGATTTAAAAGCGAAATTAAAGATTCTCTTTATGAATCGGTTCCTAAAGTTTAAAATAACCAGATATGGTTTATATGTTTAGTAATCCAAAGGGAGCATTTGTAAAGTGTCATGGTAAGCAAATTTAAAATCTGCTTACAGCCACACATCAAAACCTACATTGTAAATGGGAAAGGAGATAGCTCTGTAGGGGAGGATATCCTAAAGGTCTCTAGTCAGTTAATGCTCTAAATATCTAAGGGATATTAAAATTAAAAATTCCACATGAATTCATTCTTTATCCATTGACTTATGAAACGTTCAAGTTTCTAACAGCTCAATGCATAGACACGGCTAGTTACAAGGAACTGAAGTGATGGAGCTATCCCTCTCTCGTTATCCTCACAGGTAAATCCAGCATAAAGCCAACATGTTCATTTTAAATCTCCAGGGCCTAGACTGTGGCTGTGGTGCTGTCTGATGACTCTTTATTTGGATCCCCTTGGCTTCATGCTCATTCCTTTTAGGAGGCAGCAGAGAGGGAACCACAAAGCTTAAACTATGGCTGCTTCTTATGGAGGCTGATAGCAAGTCCTTACTTTGAAATTCTAATATCAGAACTGTGTACCAGTTAAGTGTACTTGATTGCTTTATAACTTCTGAGGTTACATTCTTATGACCACTGAACTCCACCCACACCACAACTACTGTAATGTGATCACAATTGGCCTCTTTGCAGGAAAGATTCAAAGTCGTTCGCTTAGCCCTGCACAGAACCATCAAGTTGGCTGTGTGAATTCCCTGCTCAAAGAATATCAATGGCTCCCCACTGCCTACTCAATGACACAGAAACTCCTTAGCCAGGCATTAAAGTCCCTGTGCGGCCCAGATCTTAACATACCAGTCCCCAAACAATTCCTCCCCTCTCCTCTGTGTTCTAGGAGTGCAAGCTAAATCATTCTGTTTCTTGTTCATCATACATCATTTCTGTTTAAAAATGATTTTCCTGACTGTGTAAGCCATTTAGGTTTAATGTGAGAGATTAGGAAAACATAGGGAAAAATGAAAATGAAAGCACTTGTTCTTCTACCACTTGAGTAAAATCAATATTCATTGCTAATGTTGTAAGCAAGTTTGAAATCATATCGAGTTTAGATGTTTCTAATCTCCTACTACTGCAAATTGAAGTTGCTGCCTTTGTGTGATGCCATACAACATAAAAATGTTTGTGGGCATCGGATAATTATTTATAAATAAATTCCTTAAGGTGGAACTACTGACTTATTAAGGAATTAGGAAAATTTTAAAGCTTTTAAATGTATGTCAATGCATTCACCTGCACAGGCACATTCATGCTGATTTAGCAACTCACTAGGCAAGTAGCAGGTGCCCGTTTTCCCAACCTTTTTCATTTGGCTTTCTTAATTTATGGCTATTTAGTCATGGCTTTTATTATTTATTTTCTACTTCTATTTTTGAATTTTTATTAATTTTGAAGATTCCAATATGTTCTATGCATGACACTTTTTCATATGTTGTGAAATTTTCTTCAGCTTCTACTTAAAATTTGTTATATTTCATAAACATTAAAAATATTTGTGTAGTGGCATTACCACTTTTCCTTTAGGGTTGTTTCCTTTGCTATAAGTCTTAGAAAAATATTTTAGATAAATATTTACCTACATTTTCAAGTGTATTTAATAACTATTAAGGTGTTATAATAAAGGAACTTTATTTTTGTTTTTGATGGAAGGTAGAAATATAATATTATTGTCCTTAAACAAATTATGAGGTGCCAGGTACTTCGCATCTAATGGTTTGTGTTGTCACTTGAATCATGAACTAAATTCCTGCATATACTAATCTCTTTTTCTATTATTTCCAATCTATTACTTTCATTTGTCAATTATTCTTTCAGCAGCACAGTGATTTATAATATTTTAATAACTAAGAATTCAAGTCTAATCACTATCTATCTCTTCCAGATTGTTTTGCTCATTCTTGCTAATTTAATATTTTTTATGAAATTTAAAATCTCTTTGTCATGTCTCCTCTTCACCTGTAGAGCAAAAAAAGAGTTTGGGTGTTGTTTTATTTACCGACAGATAAATAAAGGTGATAATTTAAATGACCAATATATTTTTTCCTTTTTGTAAGCGTTTTTACTCATCATTATAGAACTCCTTTGGATTCTTGTTATTTTAGATGTCCAAAAACAGATCTTAGAGTACTGTGTCAGTACTGCTAATGTATTTTTAATGTCAGTGTTTTGTACCTCATTCCATTTGGATTATGCTGTGTGTCATAGTATAGTTGGCCTATTTTACAGAAGAGACCACTGAGGTTCAGAAAGATGGCAAGATCACAAAAATACTAATGCAGAAGCTTTGGTTCTGCTGGAGTACAAAGCCTGTAATTATTCCAGTTCATAAAGTGCTAAGCTTCCAGGGATTCTAGCAGTTTCATCATTGCCTGTGCAAGGTCCCTACATCCTTACATTTGATGCATTTGAACAGGAGCACTTGCAATTTCCTGATCTTTTGAGAAGGGACCTCCTTGAGCTTTTATGGTGGAAAGACTTGTTAAACTCACATAAGTATGATAACTATTACAGAAAGAAAATTCTTTACAGAGACTTATTCCTGGGGCTGACATATTAAGGATATTTGGAAATCAATTACTTTGCAGCATTGGCATTCCATTGAGGCATGGGCTCCAGATATGGGGTTATCCATTGTTGTATGTTTTTGCTCTTTTTGTCACTCTTCCCCCTCTTTTTGCCTTTAATGTCACTTGAAATTTACCCTAAAAGAAAATTTGTGTCATAATTGAAGATACTATAATATACACCTATAGTTAAAAATCAATAGACTATTCACCCTGGGATTAAAAGGCTTATTGAGTGACACTCTACAGAAATACTAGTTGGGAAGTGCATAGCAACATTAAAAAAAAACAGCCAAAAATCCTTACCATATTTTTGAGCAACATTCCATTGATCTACAGTTTCAGTTCTGTGGATATACATACTATATATATATACGTACGAATTCACACACACATAAAAATGCACACACACATAAAAATACGGTAGCCTATGACAAACTCTCTGGGATCTGCCCTGTAACCACTTGTTGAAGAGTGCTTTGAAAACTATTGCTTCTTTATTTCTTTGCTTTGTATATATGTTATACTATACAATTTAAAAAGTTAAAAAAAAAAACACATGTATTTAGAGGGTGATAAGTGAATAAGGCATATTCATATCCTACTTCACCAGCAGCTATGCAACATCCTTTTAAAGTTTTTTTAAAGAAATTCTGTTAAATACCCTATTACATTGGATCTCAGAAGAAAAGCTGAAATGGAAAATCCCTGTGTTTTCCTATCACGCATAAAGGTTGGTGCCTTAACTCTTTATTTCCAGCTGTATAGAAGCTGAGTTAGCGAATAAGGACTAAGCGGCAGTACTTCTCAAAAACGTAGTTTTCAGATAACATGTTCTTGCATATAAGCAGATTCCACCTATAGTCTTTTCTGTCTCTCAACATGAATGAAAATGTAAGATTCGGTGTTTGTCTTAAATGGAAACCTCTCTTGCTGGGTGGTAGCGGTAGGGAAAAGGGTGAGGGACATATTGCCTGGGAAACTGACAGGACACTCTGTCTGTCCTTCTGACAGACGGTGCTTTTCCAGTCTGATGGGCATGGTTAGGCACCCACTGACCCTTTCAGGGGTAAATGAGGGATTCCATTTGTGAGGCACTTTGCACTCTAGAGAAAGATACCCATTTTTTGAGTGATTGCATTTCTTTCCCAGCAGTTTTTCTCTCTTAGCTCGCTCTGTATTTTTCACTGCTGTTACTTCTTTAGAGACCTTTTTTTTTGGTAGATTTCCTGTGAACAGCCTGAAGTACAGATGTTCAACCCCAACTAAATAGGTTGAGGAGGAATGAATAGCTTAGAGCAATTTGTAAGCAACCAAGCAAAGAATGAAATTCTCAGAGTGTTTGCTGATATTAGAAGACGGTAGGTGTAAGTGGTAGAAAGGAAAAGACTGTGGAAAATACCTCTGAGGAAGAAAGGAGCAATTAAAGTCATTCTGGAAGAATTTTTGGTAAAGGTGAAGTAAGACAGAAACCACAATGATTACCTTTTTGATATCTATTTCAGCCATTTCTGAGTATTAATTCTTTTGTAAAGTTAATATTGTTCCTTAAAGAAATTCATATGATGCAAGGCGTAAATACTTCCAGCATTTCAGAGGCTTTGCTTTAAAACCATTGAATGGGGAGTGCAAGGGTAGTTAGTTGGTAGAATTCTCGCCTGCCATGCAGGAGACCTGGGTTCAATCCCTGGTCCGTGCACTTCCCAAAAAACAAACAAACCAAAAATTCAACAAATAGTACTGCACTAACAAGGTACTCACATAGAAAATCAATGAAATGTGACCCTTCTATACAGCAGCCAAAAAAAAAAAAATCATTTCCTAGTGCCTGGTACGTGGGAAGGACTTAGTAAGTGAACTTATTATTATATTATTATCACTATGACTATTAGTTCTCAGTCAATAATATGGTAGGGATTAAGAAAAGTCATGTGATTTATTTTCTAATTAATTAATATATTAAAGGTCATCTGGCCCAAGACACATTACTGACAAGGTAGTTTGGATTGTGAAGATGGTGTCAACCGCTTTAGAGACAAGGGCAGAGAGCCATAGACTTAGTGACATGTCTACTCTAATGTTTTCTTTTCTTTTATTTTAAATATAGTTCAGTGATTTAAAATCACTAGTAGGAATGTGTTTGATCTTCTACAGATGTGTAATAGATGTTATACTGTGTCATGGAGCACAGGGACCCATTATTATATTTCATTGTCTCTTTTATTACCTGAGGCTAAGTGCAGGCAATAGAACAAGGTGTCAAATTTACTTTTAACCTTTACTAGAGGAAGAAGCTAGATGAAAGGTTGAAAGGTATTTCTAAGTTATTATCCTTAGAGACTACTCACTCGCTGTCCCTTTGCAGCTACCAAGCATGAATGTTTCCCAGTCTATAATGTCAACCCTTCATACCACGATCTATTTAGTCCTGTTGTGTTCTCCACGGGACCCTTCACCCCGGTGCCTCTGCTTTATGGAATGCATTGTAGATGAGGTTAGCTTTCCCCGCTGTGCATTCTAGTCAGATGAATTGTGCTTAAAAACACAATAAACTCCATTTCTGAATATTCAGAAACTGTTATTTCTCCTCTCTATTTTCTTTAGCCTAGTCCAGATCAGATGTCAAATTTACCGATTGTGGTATACTCTCCTAAGTTAGATATACATGGTGAGATAATGAAAAAATTGATACTGGAAGTCATTGAAGTTTACTTCATTTATTTGAATTTTCACAAATTCAGTGGCACAATGGCACATTGACATTTGACTTACATTAATGGTTTTGTGGGGGCCATATTAGCTGTTTGACATATAGTATATATAAAAGTGGGTAGAGGAAATAGCCATTTAGAAATGTCAAGTGAGAACTATTCAGTGAGTGATCCACTCATCTGTCCTGTGGCAGGAAAGGGAAACCTGAACACCAACCTACAGTCCTAAACACTGACAGATGTCAATCACTGTACTCACAGCATTTCCAGATCGATATAAATTGATTGTACCCTTTAATGTCTTTGGTGTGTTCCATAATTAAATAAAACGGTTGGAATGAGAGAATCATGGAAATAAGAATCCACAGATTTTACTGTAAAAGTCTAGATTCATAAGGTCCAACTTCAGAGAGTTCTTTAGAAAGCATTACCTGATATGAAATTTATTTACTGCAAATGCTTTGTAATTTTTTAAATATCTGTCTCACTTCTCAAAAAACTTGAACAATGATTCCACCCACCTCCAATCAGGAATCGATTCTTTCTATTGTCGCTGTTTTCTTCTTGGCTGTTTAGTCCATAACTTCTTTTTGTTTGTTTGTTTTTCTGAAATATTCATGACCCTTTCCTAACAAATTATTTGAACCATCCATCCCTATAACCCAATAATAATAAATGTACTTCATCTAGTAAGAGCAGATTGTGTAAATACAAATCATTACCATCTCACCTTGCTTTTTTTTTAACACTTTTTTATTGTATAGTGTAACATATATGCAAAGCAAAGAAATAAAAAAGCAATAATTTTCAAAGTACTCTTCAAGAAGTGGTTACAGGACAGATCCCAGAGTTTGTCATGGGCTACCATGCGATCCTCTCCTATTTTCCCTTCTAGCTGTTCCAGAATATAGGAGGCTAGAGGGCTTAAAAACTTTTTTATCATCACAACCGAATTTTTTTCCTTCTGTTTTTGTGAATAATAACATACATACCAAAAAGCTATAAATTTCCAAGCACAGCACCACAATTAGTTGTAGAACATATTTCAGGCTTTGACAAGGGTTACAATTTCCCAATTTTAGGTTTTTACTTCTAGCTGCTCTAAAATACTGGAGACTAAAAGAGATATCGATTTAATGATTCAGCATTCACATTCATTTGTTAAGTCTTATTCATGCATAATTCCCCCATCACCTCTAATCTTTCTATACCTCTCTTTGGGGTTCTTTGGACTATGGCAATTCTAAATTTTTTATATTGGAAAGGTCAGTCAATAATATGGGGTAGGGAGATGGAATTATTTGATGTTCTGTATAGTCTGGGCTAGGTTTCAGGATTTATCTGGACCAGGGATCCATCTGGAGGTTGTAGGTTTCTGGAAAGTTAATCTAATGTCTGGAACCCTTGTGGAATCTTATATATTGCCCTGGGTGTTCTTTAGATTGGCTGGAATGGTCCTGGTTGGGGTTTGGCAGGTTATGATAGTTAGTAAAGTCTACCTGAAGCTTTTGTAAGAAAAACCTCCAGAATAGCCTCTCGAATTTATTTGAACTCTCTCTGCCACTGATATTTTATTATTATTACATTTCTTTTCCCCCTTTTGGTCAGGATGCAATTGTTGATCCCACGGTGCCAGGTCTGGATTCATCCCTGGGAGTCATCTACCGTGTCGCCAGGGAGACTTTCATCCCTGGATGCCATGTCTCACATAAGGGGGAGGGCAATGATTTCACTTGCAGACTTGGGCTTAGAGAGACTGAGGCCACATCTGAGCAACAACAGAGGTCCTCCAGAAGTAACTCTTAGGCATGCCTATAGGTAGTCTAAGTATCTCCACTACCTACAGAAGCTTCACAAGAGTAAGCCTCATGATCGAGGGCATGGCCTATTGATTTGGCTATCCCTAAAGTTTGACACAGCATCAGGGGATTCTCTGATGGTAAGGTTTAATAGTTCCATAGTCTATTAGAAAGACCCCCCTCAGGGGTCTTTGCCAATCCTTTTTGATTATCTGCTTAATATACTCTAGGATGTTTCCAGGCATTACAATAATCTGTACAGGATTAAAGGACCTCTCTCATATTCTGTGCTTCCTGTGTTTCAGTTGTTCAAATGAGCTATACAGATAGATTATGCACTACAGAAAATTTCAGTTCCAAATCAAATAAACCTTTCTTCCATTGGTCTCAAAGAGTATGTGTGGTTCTAAAGAACACTGTCTTCCTTACCCCTATGTTCTGAATTATTTTAACCTCAACCTGTTCAGCTTCATTCTTATCTCTAAATATCAGGTTACATATATATAACAGCCTCTGAAATCACTCTTACTTTTTAAACTATTTCCTTTAAAGGCCACAGTGGCTCAGCAGGCAGAGTTCTCTCCTGCCATGCCGTAGACCCAAGTTCGCTTCCTAGTGCCAGCCCATGTAAAACAAACAAAAAAAAAATCTAAAAATTATTCCCTTTAAATTCATTCATTCTGGCATCTTTTGACATTCTGGCATTTTTAACTCTTGCATACTATGAAAATTCCCATTCTAAAGAAATTTAGTTAGAAACAGAATTTAGTTAAAGAATTTTTAAAATAATGGTGGAAAATAAAATAGACTATGTTTAGGATACTGAAAAAGAACATTAAAAAATAATCAGATTTTTCTTTTAGCAGACTGATTTTTAAGGAAGCATTTCCCTAAGCATTTAAATATTCTTTAATATCATATTCAATAATAGATATAGAATAACAGAGCTGGCAATGCTTTACAGATCACTTAATCTGATCTCTTAAAGATAAAAATGCTTAAGAAATATCAGGGGTTCAGAGAGGATGGAAGTATTTTCATATTCTGCAAATTAATATTTACTTCATATTATTCTATAGTACTCTTCAATTAGTTTTTAGGAGTCATTTGTTTCCCCTGTATTTTTGTTTTTGTTGTTACTAGTTTATTTTTAATCTTTCCAGTGAAACCATTTTTAGTGTTCCAGTGATGAGCTTTGTGCCAGTTTGAAAGGATTATGTGCCCTAGAAAAGCCATTTTTCATCTTAATCCATCTTGTGGAGGCAGCTGTTTCTTTCAATCCCTATTCAATACTGTACGTTGGAAACCTGATTAGGTTATCTCCATGGAGATGTGACACACCTAATTGTGGGTATTAACCTTTGATTAGAGGGAGATGTGATTCCACCCATTGCAGGTGGGTCTTGATTAGCATACTGGAATCCTTTAAAAGAGGAGACATTTTTGGAAAAAGCTTGACAGAGCCTGGAGAACCATGAGAGCCCTGCAGCCAGAGCCCTTTGAAGAAGGAAAGTACCCCTGGGGGAGCTTCGGGAAACAAGAAGCCTAGAAAGAAAGCTAGCTCCCGTTGCCATGTTCACCAGGTGCCTTTCTAGTTGAGGGAGAGAGACCCTGAAATTCATCTTGAGTGAAGGTAACCTCTTATTGGTGCCTTAATTTGGACATTTTTATAGACTTACTGCAATTGGGACATTTTCACAGCCTTAGAACTGTAAACTTGAAACATAAAAGATTCCCCTTTTTAAGAAGCTGTTCTATTTCTGCTGTATTGCATTCTGGCAGCTTGCAAACTAGAACAAGCTTCAAGGTCAGAAATGAATTGTTTGCATAGTGTTTTTGTGTGTGTGATTGTGTGCATTTGTATATGTGTGTACTTAAATCTGTAAGATTGGCCTTTGAAGAACTGCTTTAGACTTTGTAATAGCATAAATAAGAATAACACATCCACATCACGAGGATTTCGTTTGAGATTAAATAATTAAAATGACTTAGCACATCTATATAGTGCTCTGAAAATCTAATCATATAATGTGTCCCAGGACAGTAAATGGTTTAGCTTTTCAGTGATTGTGTTTCTTAGTTCTTTCAGTTATATGTGTTTAGTTTTCCTCCCTATCAAAACTTTACAAATGCTTTTCTTCTCTCATAAATTTGCTCTAGTATGATTCCAGAATGTTAAGGTTAAAATAATATTAAAATCACTTTTTGTTCTTAATGGAAAAAGAGTAACAGTAGATAAAATGGTTATGAAAGCAGAAAGTTCACTTAATTGTACGTTGTAAAAATTTTTCACATGACTTTTGTTCTAAAAGGCCCAGTTACTCTTATAGCCGTAATGAGTCCACTATTTCTAATGGTAAACAGGTAAACAATTAAAGTGGTATTTTTCATTTCTAAATATAACCTATACTTTCCATTATAATTGATGGTTTATTTTCAAATTGTTTGGTGTCTGGAAATATAGTTCATTTATTGTGCAATGCAGATATGATTCCTGAGGCCATAATTTTCACCAAGGTTAAATGAGAAAAAAGCTTAACAGGATAATTTCTAATTAAATCTGCATTTGTATTTGGAAAATATTTCAATTTTAAAATATCTTGAAATATATATTTAAGATGCACCTGACAAACATTTGTAAATGAAAGCAAAATTCAGGGAAAAGATGTAATTTTGACTTTACATAGTTTTTACATTAACTATTAAAAGAGATAGAAACCATATGTTGTGAAATAATCCAGTAACACACAATCTGTAGCATTGCATGTGAACTATGTTTGCTCTGTGCATACTATGATTATCCTAAGCCAGTGATATGAAAGAGAACCTCTGATAAGAGCAGTTGAAGAGATGCAGACAGCACCTAAAATTCTTTTTTTAGCCAACCTGATATAATTCACCTGGATCCCATTGCTTGTGCTACTGAGGATGCTTGTTGCGTTGCTGAGTACTATGGCTACCTAGGGAGACATTATCTAGAGAAAAATAAACTCGTTTTTTCCATCCCTTAAGTAGTGCAATGAGACTATATCCTAGGATGTAGGATACTATATCCTAGGATGTAAGTAAAATGACTATTTTTAGTAAATCTTGAAATAAACCCTTTAGGTCTAGGAAGTAGATTGTTTTTCAAATGATGGGGTTGAATTTTTTGAGTTGTGGCTGTATCATGCTGCTACATGACAATTAAGTTAAAACAGTGACAATACTAGAAACTGATAAAAAGAATTAAAAAGTGCAATGCTGGAAACATCCCTCTTGTATTGCTTTTTATTAATGGCCACTCTATGTAGAAATTAAACAAATGTTTTTCACAAAATAGACAAAATCTTTATTCTGGTTTCTTAAAGTTCTTTCCTGTAGGTTATTGACTATGATTTGGCAAAATAAAACAATGAGTATTATGTGTTTGCTTATTTTTTTACCATTTTAACACGTATACTAAGAAAAATGAGCATTCAGTCCCTCCTTGGCCTTAAGTAAACAGAGTTAAATGCCTCAGCTTTGGCCTGGGGAATCAGATTTGCCTCTTAGTACAAAAGTCGAGTCTCGTTTAACTGTGGCTTTCTTGAGAGTATAAAGATTCGAACGGCCATTATTTTGACTATGAGTTGTTACTAACACATCCAACAGTTCATGACAAATAAGATAGTCTCTGAAATCTTACTTTAGGTTCGTTTAGCCTGTTAAGGGAACTAATCATTTATTTGAGCCTTCCAGGTAGCAAGAACTGTGAAAGGCACTCTGTGTACATTATTTCATTTAATCCTTGCTACAAGGAGCCCATTAGAGGGAACTGAAGAGCAGAACACTAATAGGGTGTCGAGGTTCACACAACTATGAATGGCTTAGGCAGAATTTAGTAAGGTGTATTGCCCTGATGATTAATTTGATAATGTCTCATCTTGACCAAACACATTTCCTCTCTTTACAGAGAGGCTGCCATCGTGAGATATTTTTTTCTGATATTATTTTGCTTTAGTCTAATTTACCCCACATGGACACACTGACCAACTCTAAGTATCTTAAACATATTACCTCTTGTGTTTTGGAAAACAACTTAAAATCTTTTCTGAATTTGGTAATGTGTTTAGATCATCCATGACGTTAGAGTGAATAATCTAGAAACATCATGAGTTCAGATCTAGATTGAAATAGTTAACATGGAATCCAAGTGAATCTTATTGTGGAATAGAGTTTGTTAAGAAAGTTGGAAAAACTACTGCGCACAGCTGTATCCCATGCTGTCTAAGTAATTGGAATGCAAGTAACCCTGTACTGAATCACACAAGCCGAAGACTAATGCCTTCTTCTGTGCTATTCATGCTTCAGTGAAAGTGGCAAAAATGAACCAAATAACTTGGAAGAATATTTGTCTCTGGATTAAAAAAAAAAAAGGAACTGCTCAAGTTTTTAAATCAAAATATATATGTCATAAGGAGCCCCAAATGTTACACTGTTTTCTCATCAGCTGAGGGAGACAACTTGATTTTCAACTATGGGTTGGTTTTCAGCTCTTCAATTATTATTGTTTCTTGATTCTAAGCTGAGATTTTGAACAGATTCTCGGCTAAGAAGACAAATTGATAAATCCACTGAAGAAAATAAACCAATTTTAATTAGAAAGGCAGTGATAGTAACATGATTAGTTTTCCCCAAGAATGGGATTCAGAAAATTCACAAGATTTGGAAATGGGAAGAATCATGATTCAAAAAATTGGCTTGGCATTGTTACCTTTTTGTGTGAAAAAAAAAAATCTTGCCTTTGTGCTGGTTTGAAAATGTTGTGTGCCCCAGAAAAGGCATACTCTTTGATCCTGATTCAATATTGTTTATGCTGGGACCTTCTGATTAGGTTGTTTCCATGGAGATGTGAACCACCCATTGTGGGTGGGACCTTTGATTAGGTGGTTTTCATGGAGATGAGTCTCCAGCCATTCAAGGTGGGTCTTAATCTGCCAACTGGAGTCCTTTAAGAGGGAACAATTTGGGCAATAGAAGATAGAAATGACAGAACCCACCAGAGACCTTTGGAGATGCAGAAAGAAAACGCTCCCGGAGTTGTTGTTTGAAGAAGCTGGGAGAGAAAACTGGCAGACTTTACCATGTGCCTTCCCAGCTGAGAAAGAAAACCCAAACATCAACAGCCCTTTCTTTAATTGAGATATCTTTCCCTGGATGCCTTAGTTTGGTTTTTTCATAGCCTTAGAATTGTAAACTTGCAACTTAATAAATTCCCTCTTTAAAAAGCCAGTCCATTTCTGGTACATTGCATTTTACAGCTTAGTAAACAAAAGACAATTCAGAGAGTATTAAGATGCTTCTGGCCTGGGGGTGGAAATGATGACCTCAGAAAGAAGGGTTTTGTGTTAGAAAATGTCCCAAGTTTTAAGAATGGGAAATTGGAGATGAGAAGTAGGAAGCAGAATAGATATTCTCACTAGTAGATGAGTTGAGTTTATGACCATGATATCTATCAACACCAGTTGGGAAAATCCGATCTCTCCCTGGATACTCAGGAGATGTTTCCCAATTCCCTATGAGTTTATATCCCAGCCATAGATTAAAGGAATATAAGGATTTTTAATTATTTATGCAAAATGTGTTACTTACAGTCACTAGGAATCCATTAAGAAGAAGAGTAGAAAATTATGTCTCTCTTCCTTTTTTTCTTGAGAAATCTACCCATTCCATTTTAGATTCCTTTTCTAGTACCTCATCTTCCAAATTCCCTGAAGTGAAAAAGTTACTTTACCAAGATAAATTATAAAAATAATACTGGAACCAGATAGTGACGCCATCCTACCCTAACTGGATTTAGCCCCAAGCTATACCACCATTCTTTAAAACGTCACTTCCTCCAATTACTTCCCAACCAGTCTAACAGCCATCAGTCCTGTCGGAAGGTCCTGCTATCTCTGTAACCACATGGTACTTTGCAGGCTGGGGTTGAGTGCAGTGGCTAAAATCCCTTCCAATCTGCCATACTTAAATTGGTCTCCTAATGAGGATGGAAATAATTCTCAGGGAAATGATTACAATACTTTTATTTGAAGTAATTCCTCTGCGGTGTGTTTGCTTAGTTCAGAGCCTTGAGTTTATATTTGACCATCTTAATTCGACTCTTGGAAAGACAACTTTGATTGATAGAATTGTATTTTTTATCAAAATTCCTTTATAGCTACTTATTTGGAGTTTCAAATTGTAACACGTAACATTTATTTTTTTGGCGGGTGTGTGCTCATGAACCATTCTTAGCTCAGATCCTATCAGTGTGGCTGATATGAACTATTTATTTTAGAAGTTATTTTGATTTATTTTCCTTTACCTAGTTACCTAGTAGACTAGATCACTAAACAGCTGAAACATCAACCAATAAGTGAATCTCATGACAAGTGGGCCTCAGAAATGCTTAAGCTGGTATGAGAAACTGATTCGCATCGCCCACATTATTATTTTTCTGTAAGAACCCTAATGATGTTATAAAACTGAGTATTGCAGTTGAAAAGTAAAAGCTGCAGCTCCTAGGATATTTCTCATTGTGCTTTTTATGGGAAATAAAATGAAATAACATGGGGCAGAAATCATGTGGTTTAGTGCTGTTGGAATGACAACTTTAGCAAACAAGGTATGCCACCAAAAGGAAGGCCTGAGAGCATTAGGCATTGAAACTGTCTCCTCACTCAGAAGGAATAAACGACAGGGGGAGAGTTATGATAGTGGCAATAGTTCAAATCTCTATGGGCCCTTAAAAGTAAGATTTTTTGCTTTTTTCTCTCAGGTTTTTGCCTGCATTATAATAGCTATACATACATCAGGTACATTGTTATTGAGCCATTTTCTTTACAATTCGGTATGGGTTTAATGGAGGAATTAATAATAAACCATGCTATTGAAGTTTTGACTTTGTTACAGATTGAGTGTTATCAATTCACAGGGTAAGAGGCAAAATACCAACAATAAAAAATCTGCCATAGACAGCTGTTTAGGATTGCTTCACATGTATTATAAGCCAAATAAATAGTAGCTTCTTGATGTGGATATTGAGAAATTTTAAATGCCATAAAATAAATTAAAAATAGCCCAAGTAGATGGATATAGGGCTTTTTGTTACTTTAAATGTTCTTTTGGCATGAAAATAACTTTATATAAAATTCTGATAATTTCAGTGTAGGTGAACAAGTCAGATCACTGGAGAAACTATGCCACTGGGCTTATATGTTCCTTAATCTTAAATTTTGTTTCTGTATTTTAGAAATAAATATAACAATTCCCTTCAAATGATAACCTTGGACACCCACCACAGTACACAACAATTTGAAAACACATGCATTTCAATAAATAATAAAAAATTCTTAATATCATTTCATCTGGAGATGAAAAAGCACTTGATTATACTTATTTCTCAAGAGTTAACTTGTCGGTTGACAATACAAATAATATCAGAAAAAAAGAGAGGCAGTGTCTAGGATCGTAAGCAGTATCAGAACATGAATCATGCCAAAGCATTAGATATTCTATTGGTTTTTATATGTGCATGTTTAATTTCATGTGAGTCTGAATATTTTACTTTTGCAGGTGGGGCAAACGATAAGTTGGGGAGCAGGTTCCAATATGTGTAATGTCGGCATGAATGACCTCATGGTAGCAGTTCAGCGTGTCCTTACAGGAAATGTGAAAATCACAATTGTGTTGGTTTAAAAAGCAGGAATACATGTTCTCCTCTGATATAATGTTGAGAATAATATGCAGAAAAGATAACCATGATGTAGTCACAATTTGCAACTCCTGAGTTCGGGCTACTTCCCTTCAGACATGTGAGCTTTAAGTTTTCTGCCTGTAAAAGGAAATGCTCAAATCGCCTTCTGGTTGATATATGATAGATATATAAGATATGCGTGTTTGTCAATTACCAAATGCATATAGATGTTGATTTTTTAATTGTTTTTATAGCTATTAATTACCTTAGGGAGGCAGAAGTCAGGAGGGGATTCAAAAAAGCAAAGCAATCCAGATGTTTATATCCTATCCTATAGTTTTTCTACTTCCCAAATTATGTCTAAGGACTAGCGAAATGTAGACATTTATCCCTTGAACTGTAGACATTTATCCGTAGTAATCTCATTGATGTTACAAGATTAAAATACAACAGGTCAAAGTGAATACAAACCACTTCAAAGTTTCTGGCTGCTATCACAGGGCCTTGGGTATGTGTGCTATAATCTGTGTGTAACAGGGAGAGGACAACATTGGCAGCGCGTCCTACAACTCATAGCCGTCCACATTCAGTGAAATGTGATGCTATTCATAATTGGAATTTTATAACCTTTAGCTTTTGTAATCTGTGACAATGTGGATTTAAATTTACAAAGTCTACACCATGGACTTTGTATTTTGCATTTTTCATAAAGGTTTCCGCATAAGCTATCGATTTTATTTAGAATTTGTTTTATGTTCATTTATAATATTTAAGCCATTTAAATAAAGAACATATGTGATTAAAAAATGTATTGCACCAAAGGGATACAGAATTCATTTAAATTTATACTTGAGTTCAAACATGTTATGAATTTACAAAGACATTGGAAGAGGAAAAAAGTGAAACATTTTAGGAAGGGTTGAAAGGAGAAAAGAAGAAATTGAAATGGAATCATTTCATGAACACTTCCATTTAATAAATCAAGGAAAAGTACAATGAAATTCTAAAAATGTTAGCAAACTTTGAGGTCTACAGTCCTGCTAATGCTAAATATAGTTTGTGAACATTCTGGAATTGGACTAAATTTGAATACTGGTCTACCAGTTCCCAGCTGTGTGATCAATCTAGATCTACTTGTGATGCCTTCTGTTTGTTTATAAAATTCTCACGGACTTTTAATTTATTTTAATTAACACATGTGAGCATCTCAAATGTGGTTGATTCAAGCCTTTTCTAATGGTAATATGCCCTCAACTAAATAAGCAATCTTCTTTTTCCCATATTTTCTGTCAAGTTTAAATAATTTTCATCATTTTTATACTTTAGCATTTCAGAACTTTGTTGTAATTTTATGTAATCCTTAAAGCTAGTAGTGGTTAATTCAGTAACAATTAATTTTTCCTCTTGATTATTTATAGTGTCCCTTATTCACACTCCAGTGAATTTATAAATTCCTAACATAACCCTGCCTACCATGTGGTAAGCACAAAGAAGCACTCAATAAAAGAAACAAATATCATAATTATTAAGTTCAGTACAATTTTATGCCTGTTTAATCATTTTTTAGTCCAAGTATTGATGACCAGAAAACATGTATTCAATAATGAAATTTTACAGTAGAATATTCTACTATTCAGCGTTATCTGGGGATCAGCGACATTAGTATCACCTGGAAGCTTGTTAAAAATGCAGCCTAGCAGGTCCCAGCCCAGTCGTAATGAACCAGAATCTGTACTCTCACAAATTCCCCAGATGATCCATATGCATATTAAAGTTGGAGAAGGGCTGCCTTTCTCCAGTTGTAGTCTCCATTAGTATCATTTAATCCATTCATTCAATAGTCCTTTATTGTGCCCTGTTTTGGTTTTCTGAGATTCTTCCATTACTAATAGTTCCAGGTTATGGTCAATGCACAGGAACAAAGGTAGATTTGAGGGCAACCCTATGGACTCGGGGTGGTGGGTTGCAGAAACTACTGGAAAAAATGAGGAAAGGCACGGATATCTGAGATGACCATTTCCGGTCACAGTTGCACTGGAAAGCCTGGGCCCAGGATCATGTAGGGTGATAAAGTGACACCAAATGCAAACTTCATACTTTTTGACCAGGGATATCTGGGTAAACACTGGAAGATGGATATTAAAATAATGTTGAAATGCACATAGACCTAGGGGAGAATATTCATGTTCTAGAGGATTCATGATTTGGCCAAAGAGCTCATTTAAAAAAAAATGTATTTATAACATGCAACTAAATCATCATATTTCAGGAGCTGGCTATTCATCACAGTATGATAACTCTTTAGAAAAAAAAATACAAAAATTTCACTGGACTCTATATTGCTTGAAGGCAGAGACCAAGTTTGTTTATCCTTCACATATCCATGCCTAATACAATGTATGGCATTCAGCAAAGGTTCAACAAAAATGAACTGAAGTGAATATGACTGAAACCTTTGGATTCATTCACAAAGAGGCATTTTGCTTCTTCAGATGACTCACTGCTTTTCCACAACAAAGGAAAGACCAGGGAGGTTATAGTCGTAGGTTTCATTAATAAAGTAACAAACTTATTAAAAAGTCAACTAAAATACAATTTTATTTAAACAGGAAATTATATTCCTGTCTTTGTATATAAGGAAAGTAAAAAGAAAAAAAAAAAGAATACAAGTGATACGTGATTCTCTAATAACACCCCACCTCCCACACACACAGTTAATTTCTTCTTTCAACAAAATTTCTGCCTCTGCATGGAGAATTAGGTTTTATAAAATAATGGAGATATTATTAATGATCTTTATCATTCCTTCTTTTGGCCCCTGTAGTCTGAAACAAACCTAAAACTTGACTAGCTGAACAAATTTTGAATGAAGTCTGTGAATATAAAGGCGAAATATAAAAGAAGCTAGAGTGTATTTATTTATATGCTTTTATAGAGTAAATTCTGTCATCTCTTTAGTTATGCTTTCTAATCTTACAGCTACTCTTCTCAGCCTTCTTCATGCCACAAATTAAATATGGTTCTATTAATTTAAGTGTCAAGTACTTGCACTGCAATCATTAGCTTCCTTGTAGCTTTCTTCTCATCAAAATAAAAATAGAATTGTTTTTGAGCTGCTTAGTAAAATTTTTAAAAGCATATCTTTGGTAATGCAATAAATCTCACAGAGATTAGGGAGTCTAGCTCTCAATGCAAAAACTCTGAACTCTGTTATTGTGTTTAATCTATAAGTACATTTTTTTTCTGGTAGACGAAGGGACAATTACACCCTTTGCCTAAGTCTTCCTAAGACTGAATTAAGAATTAGTGATAACTCTTCCTCCTTAAGGAGACAACCAGTTGAGTAGTCTGTCAGAGGTTTAAACTTTGTAGTTGAGATATTTAACCAATTATGAAGGTTTCCTTAGGGACAACCTTCTCCAAAAATCTAAATTATTTTATGTCAACCATGTAAGGAAAAATCTGAGGATTTAAGAGGTAAAAGCCTATTTTGTCACTACTGACTTTGCCAAGCATGATATATCACTGGCACATAATAGATGCTTGATAAAATTTGGGGAATGAATGGATGGCCTGCAGACTCGTCTTGATTTACAGCATCATCTGAAATTGTTTGCATACATCCTCATAGAAGCTGGGTAAAAGTGAACTGCATTTTAAAACGACTTGAGAGCCAGCAGACATGGATTAAGATAATGTATCAAACCACACTCTGACCTCATCCGTAAAGCTAGAGATACATGTCATCCCAAGCCATTCAAGCAGAAATTCTTGTTCTTTAAGCAGCAGCTATGAGAAGAATAAAAATCTATGAAATAGACCCAATTCCCTATCTTACACATTGCAGAGTAACTGCAATTCCTAATAGTGAGGCTCAGCAGCTTTTTGGGCTGATCAGGCTATTTTGGTGCTATATCAAGAGAAAAATTTGACAGTCTTGGCTCACAATTTAACCTCCTTCAGAACTGCTACAATCTGGTGGGGGAATATCCACAGAATACTAAACATTTATCTTGTTTTAAAACCAGCCATTCTCTCATAAATAATAGCTGTATTTCACGCATGATCCTCTTTTTGTTCTGTTTCTACAGTAGCAGCCAACTAGGCAACAGAGGAAGCAAAAGTAAACGAGCATATTCCCAGTTCTCTTGGCATTGCTGATGAAAATGTCTACTATGCTTATGATGATCCAAAAGAAATCAGAAGTAAAAACATGTAGGCTGGTGTTGTATAAGTAAAATGTATCGGGAGGATAGGGCATGGACAGCCCATGTTTACCAATTGAGAAAAACAAAGCTTAGAAGTAACGTTTTATAGCTCCTAAGCATGCCACAGTTCCTGGAGAGTAAGAGATGAACACTTAGAATATTTTTAACCCTCAGAACTTACATGTACCATTTATCTGCTAGTAATGGTTCAATTATTTACTGTATTAAAATTTGTTTCTTAAGTAAGATTAGAAAGTATAAACCTTCCTCTCTGTAGATTAGAATAAAATAAGGTTTGCAACATGTTTGTAAAATTGGTACTAAGAAGATTTATTCTGAATAATCTTTAATCTTTTCTCTCGTGGAGCATTTCAAATACGTTCTAAGGCCTAAATCTCAGGAGTCTCGTGGAGGGGCTTAGCATACCTGACTACTTGAGGGAACAGCAAAATCCTCTCTTTTGAAATACAGGTAGTCCTCGTGTTGCATAGCTTTGCAGTACCATAAAAATAACTCTGCAAGCTGAAACTGTGCAAAGATATCTTAGTAATTAATGGGAAAAATGATCATTGTTCTGTGACCTTTAAAGGTTTTTCCAAAACATTAAAAACTTTCTTATTGACAGCTGTAAAATATAGAGATAGGAGCAAATAATAAAACTGATATTTTCAGTGCCCTCTAATTTAAAACCTTACAAATAGTGAGGATTATAGTGTTTCATTTCTTTGTGAAAAAATTACCACAAGGTATGAACAGTGTTTGCCTTCTCGTTGTATAATTTACAGTACAGAGCACACATCATTTCTGTGGTCCTACTCCTTTAAGTTTAACTCAGCTTCTAACATTTTGTCCTTTGCAGTTTCAATGTTTGAAAGTTTCTCCAAGGGTTCTTTTTTGTGAAATTTCTTGCTGGCCTCACTTCGGCTGGGATATCATCATCCTTTTTTGTCACAAGCGCTCTCCACGTTTATACATTGATAACTGCCTTACTACATCCATCTGATTGCAAATCTAGTCTCTTGAGCTGTGGCAGAGTCGCCATTTCCACCACCAATTATTTCTTCCATAACTCCGTATGTGTTCCACCCAAATTTCGCTGCCAGTGGTATCACTTTTATTTCTTAGATCCACTTTCATCTTTGTTGACCCTCCTTTGATTATCCATTTTTTAAATGTATCATCTGGGTTCATCAGTGGCATAAAAGGAGGCAATACCACTAGATGCTTTACTGTTTGTGCATGAATCACTGGAAGACTTTGAAAGAAATGCTGAGCTTAGCCACTGACCGTGGTGCACAGCTCTCATTTCCATAGAGATTTGTGGGCTGAACAATTAGCAGCAAAGTCTGTGCTGTGTAGCTATACAAACTCTATATTACCAAGAGTTAATATACCATGGAAACTGACTATTGATCTGTATTTTCAGGAGACTGGTGTTATTTAACTGAACTGTAGTAAACCAAATTCCTATATTTGGAGCCATGCAAATAAAGCCTACCTATATTGGTAATGTGTTTACAAAGTACAATATATAAGGTGCTTTCAACCTAAAGAAAAAAATCCTTTTGGATTCTTTATTGAAAGATAAGATATCAAGCAGCCTATGGGGGATATGCAGGTTGTTTTTACTAATAGTTATGTCCGTGTAGCATTTGCCTGAATAGAATGTTGATATTTTTCTTAGTTAAAAAGATGATTATAGAGAAAACTGAAGGCTCTATAAAGCTTGATCTCACAGGCCTGTCTACATAATAGTGGAGTAAATTTTGATATAAGACTTGTTTTTTCACCTTCCAGATTCTGAATTATCAAATCACCCATGTAAGTGATGAGGTTGTGGAGCATTTATTCTTACTAATTAAGCTACCAAAGATATTAATTTATCAAGATTGTATTCACCCACCCCACAAATGTCATTTGCATCTGGTGGTTAGCTTTGGACAAGTTCCTTCAGCCACGAAGATGAAATCATTTAGTGCAATGTTGCTTGTTAGCTTCAAAAATAGAACATATTGAGAGTTTGGTCTCAAAGTAGTTATTCTTCAATTAAATAAGCAGAATCAATAAATTACCTCTCCCTATTTGAGAAATATTTCTCTTTAGATGATGGATGTCTGTTGTTGGAATCAGAGCACTTTATCATCTAGTTTGTGTGAAATATATCTTAACAAACTTTAAGTTTCCAGTATTTATTTGTCCACATTGCTTATGTTACTGAAATTATTTTATAATACTTCCCCTGCAAATATTTGAGGGTTATATTTTATATGACAATACTTTTCTTATATTTGAAAATGCCTAACACAAAGCCAGTGCATACTAAATAGTGCTTCTTCTGTCCTTTTCCTCCCATTAGTTATTTGTTGTTGCTGATATCTTTTTTCCATTGTTGGCATCTAATATTGCTCCTTATAGAGATTTGAAACCTTCTAAGTCTTCTTAGGGCAATATTCTCGGTACAGAGTTCATCAGGAATTAAGCCATTTTAAATTGTGGTTGTAAAGCTTCTTTCATAGAATGAATTATTCCCCTAATTTAAAAAGAAACCTCAGAAAATGAAATTTTCTAAGTTTTCCTCCCTATCAGTGAGGGCATGTATTAACAACACCTGTCGCTTCTAATAACTAGATATATTTCCAAATTTGAGATTAAATGACAACATACACTAGCAACTGTTGGGGCAAATGGTGCAGCCATGGACTTTTAACCCATGTGATATTTTTATAGGAACTTCGTGTGGGCTGGAAAATTGAAACAGACTGAAAATCTCTTTTAAACTGAATTGTTAACCCATTTCAAAATGAATGTTCTCAGACATGCTAATACATTGAGTTATGTCATATTTATATTTGGAATCTCATAAAGGCAGGTTCCAGAACAGTCATCTCTGGTATTTAATGGATGCAGCTCCCAGGTACCTTGGGCCAGCATGCTGTATATTCTGATAAATTCCATTTGAGGAGCCCTCTGTGCCTTGGGCTCATTTTTCTGTTGACCATTCTTTATGAATTTGCTTTCTTATTATTAGGTGAACAAAACTCTTGATAAAAAATACATATATTGAGCTTGTAAGGTCTCATCAGATTACTTAGTATTGAAAAGCTAATTATTTTTCAGAGCTGATTGTTTTCCTATAATTCGGTGTTTTATTCATTGTTATAAACGTTTATATTTCCTTTCCACTGTCAATATTTTAAATTACTATGTAGACCCTCTCCTCTTAATAATGCTGGTGGCACACTTTTATTTTTGTTGCTCTGTCTAATTACTTATTTAAGGCTGAGATGATAATGCTTCCCACTAGACATCACCAAATGCACCTAACCCAGTTATGTTTCCAGACTGACTTTTGTTATTGTAACATGATTAAAATGCCACATTAATTATGCAAAACTCTATAAAATGGAATTCAACAAAGGTAATAAATGCATATTAATAATACATAAGTTATTAATCTGTATATTCCACTGAATAAGATGCAGAATGTATCTTCAATTCATAGAGATTCGCTGTACCTTGTACACAGTTATTTTTCTTTACTCTTATCCAACTATAAAAGCAAAACTTTAGGCTTAAACCAGAACTCAAGATCTTTCTTGAGTCACTCTCAGTCCTTGGAGGGAAGCCACCCAGGGGAAGCAAATCCTCACTAATAAGAGGGGGCCACAGGGGGCTGTGATCAGCTGTGCTCCTGGGGCAGGTGAAGGAGGTCTGAGTGACAAATGTCCATGGACATCACAGCCACCAGGAGTCTTGCTTGGTTAATCATTATAGAATATAATTCATGGAAGAAACTGGGACAACATCATTAGAGATCTGTAAAGTCATTGTGGTAGATTGAATTATATTCTTCAGTCTAGACATCCTCTTAATCTTAATCAGCATCCCTGTGGGTGTGAACCCTTTTGTCAATGGGATCTCTTGAAGATGTTCTTTTAGTTTCAGGTGTGGCCTGACAGAGTGAGGTTGGTCTTAGCTCGAATTCTAGAGGTCTTACAAAGAGAAAGAGACTAGAAACTAGAGTTAAGAGGAAAGTAAAAGGAAGGAGCCATTTTAAGTCAATGACAAGGAAGCGAAGGGAGAGGATGGAAAGGATGTGCCACTGGACCCAAGGCAAGGATATGAGCAGCCAGGAAACCCCAAAGGCTGCCAGGAGCTAACAAAAGAGTGCTATAGACTTTGGGGAGAAAGCATTGCTTTTCAGGTGTCTTGGTTTTGGACTTCCCCTAACCTCAAAACTGTGAGTTGATAAATGCTTGCTGTTTAAGGCAAACCAGCTTGCAGTATTTGTTGTAGCAGCTTTGGAAAACAAATACTTGGAAATTTCTATTTTATCTAATGGAAAGACATTTAAAAATTTAGACTCTTACCTAGAAATTTCATTTAGAAAGAATTATCATTTAGAACTCTTTCTAAGTCCATACACATATGATGAAATTCTTAAAAGTTGGCAAATTGGCCGCACAAACCCACTCAGTATCTATTTTAATAATCCAACTGAAAAATAATGACAACCTCAATTTTAAATAGCAGTAGCTGGACTGGAAAGTCAGAGAAGCATGTTGACATTAGAATCTAAAGAGTTGGTGAGAGATCATAAGTAGATGAAATAATGGGAGAGAAGAGAAGTGATTCCAAGTTTAAATCTAGATTTGTTACAGAGTATCAGAGTACAAATTTTTATTGAGCACTTACCATGTGCCAAATACTATTCTGGACGTTGGGGATATGTCAGAGAACAAAAATCCCTTTCCTCATGGAGTTTACATTTGAGTGGAATAAGACTGAATAAAACAAAAGCAAAATAATATCAAGATAGAGTAAGTTGCATCTGAGCTATAGTTTTTTTGTTTGTTTGTTTG
The DNA here is from genome assembly GCF_023851605.1 of Tamandua tetradactyla. Classification (NCBI taxonomy): domain Eukaryota; kingdom Metazoa; phylum Chordata; class Mammalia; order Pilosa; family Myrmecophagidae; genus Tamandua; species Tamandua tetradactyla. The sequence goes on along the minus strand of NC_135330.1, from coordinate 133,810,156 downwards.
TTTTTGTTTTTTATATATTTTTTGTATTTTTATTTTTTTCTCTATATTATCATTTTATTTCTTTTTCTGTTGTCTTGCTATTTCTTTTTCTAAATCGATGAAAATGTACTAAGAAATGATGATCATACATCTATGTGATGATATTAAGAATCACTGATTGCATATGTAGAATGGAATGATTTCTAAAAAAAATAAAAGTAAGTTTTTGTTTTTTTTTTTAATGCCAATAATTTGAATGGAGGCATGTATAGAAGCAAACCTTACTGTGGACACTAAGAGGTGGGGAGCTCCCCCTACCACTCACCCTCCACCCAGCACCCTCCAGGGGGGAGAGAGTGGGGAGAACTTACAGTCAAAGGACAGAAGAAGACACAACTGTAGGAGGAGAGGGCTATGTTGGTTGGAGTGAATGGACAATTACTTTGAGAAAAAAAGTCTATGTGGGGGTCAAGAGAAGGTAGAGGAAGCAGGGGATGGTGTGGTTCTCTACACAGAGGACAGGAAAGGGGGCCCAGGGGGTGAGAGGTCCCCATGCCTCCAACCTGTCCTTCCCTCCTCTTCTCTCCCCTCATCACAACCAGGTAAAATCCTCTTAAACCACCACGGAGGTGAGGCTGATGAGAGAGGCACTAGAGGTGGGGACATGGACTCTTCACTTCTGCCCCCTGGTCTAGGCCCCTTCCCAGCCCTCCTGGTGGTGTTTTGAGAAAAATAAAGCAGGGGTGGGGGGCAGAGGGAGTAGTTACTCTGAGACCACTTCATTGAGTAGATGACAACTGAAAAAAAACCTGACGTTGGTAAGGAAGCAAAGACCCTGAGATAGGAGCATTCCTGTGTGTTCAACAGACTGAAGCGGGGCCAAGAAGATGGGAGACTTGAGGGTGACAGGGAAAGTAGCAGGAAACAAGGCATAGAATTAATGCGTGGCAGTGAATAGCCAGAAGGTGGGTTGAGGGGAGATAAGGTATCCTTTAAGTCTCCATACAAAATTAAAGGTCTCTGCAGGAGACCCAAGTTTGATTCCTGGACTGTGCACAAAAAAAAAAAAAGTTTAAGGGTCTCCGAGGAGTGAAATGACCAGACTTAACAACTTCATTCTGCTTACTCTCTTGAGAACTGAGGAGAGCAGGTTCAGAAACAGGACAAACAGGGGTGAGGATCTTGTAGTATCAGATGAGAGATGATAGCAGTGAATGTGGTAAGAAGAGGTCAGATTTTGGATAGATTAATCAGACATTACAAACTTCTATCCTGTCATTATTGTGCATATTGACTTCTCAAAGTTTGAAGCAATGGAAATAAACACGTCTTATATTTCTTTGAGTAGGAAAATTAAACTCTATGCTGTGCATATACGGAAAGTAGCTGTCTCTCTCTTGAATAAATAAGATTCACTATCCTTCCTCTTTTGTGGTCTTTGGATAAACAACTTTGTTTCACGAAATTTTATGGTCACTTCCATTAATAGTTTTTATAGAAACTAAAGAGGACTTTGCAGATGCTGCTTTATCTGTTGAAAACTCTATTTTCCCCTATTCATTGTTTAGCTCCCAGGTGGAATATCACTTCGGCTGGGCGCCTCACCTGACCGTAGCTCCACGTTGCAGCCTTGTGCTGCTGCCATGTGATCACATGGCCCACTCCATTTTGCTGTGAGACCATCTATGCTTTGTAGTTCTTGCTGTTTAAACATCTGTCTCCCCCTTACTTGAGTTGCCCTTTCCATTGAATGGGATTTCCTCCTCCTCTTCATTATACATTTACCAATTACTGATACATGCTTATAATTATCTACAGTAGAAAAAGCATAGCTTCTCACAAATTTACTGAACTGCATCCATTTCCACAAATTCAAATGCCCCCCATTATGCTAAATATCCATATATGAACTCTCTCCCAAGACACACATTTGTATTCTAACTCATAGAGGAGATCTGTGACTGAAATCATACATGTAGATTAGACATATGTCTGGCACATAGGCAGTGTCTGGCATATAGGAAGAGTTCAGCATATGCATTGTATTTTCCATACCATTGCTTTGCAGCCATTCACTCTCATTTTTTTTTTTTAAATGGGGGGAAGAATCGGTGGTGTAGGTGGAGTGCTTTAGATGTTAAAATAGCACATATCTGCATATTGTAATTTTTCTTTCTTCTTTAAGCTTTTAATTTTGATTAAAGCTTTTGTACCTGAAAATTAATTTCATGTAATACATTCACAACACTGCCTTGCCAATATTTTGGTCAATGTTCTCCAAATTTTGCCAATTACATGATGGGACTGGCCAATGTTCCAGAGTATGAGATTTTCTTAAAGTTTTGTTGTATTATGGTATGTTATTATTATTTTTGTTCTAGTAAGTACTGTCCTTATTTTATTATTATTTTCCTAGTAAATAAAAAAAAGCTCATTTGAAAATCTAATTACAGTAACTAGATGAAATGCTTTTTCTAGCTAAAAAGGAAAATGCCTATTTCTAAAAAGTTGTTTGCTTTTCAATCTAAAACACTAGAGAATGTATCAGGTTAAGAGAAAAAGTTCAGAACAAAAGGCACAGACATAAATGTATGAAGATTATGTGTTGGAGTAAACTAAGATACGGATTTTTAACTAGATAAGAGAAGAGATGGAAAGATTTTAGCAAACTTTCTGCAATTGCCCATAATAATTAAGGAAGAGACTATTAACAATTCTTACTTTCCTCCAGGATGAATGAATTGTTGTAAGAGAACTGTTAGGACTGGGGACAGCCACAAACAAGTTTGAAAAAGCTTCCACTCCCTTCCTTTGTCAGATCCAGATTTTTAAAAATCAGTTTTCTTTAAAACAATTGGCTGCATTAACTCAAATATACTATATAAGAAAATAATTTAAAAATGGGAAAAGAATATAGAAGAGGATGCTATTGAATTCTTTTGTAACCTATCGAACATTCATAAAAGCTACCTCTGCCGGTATCTTTCATTTTGGGTTGACGTAAAAGCAAAATATTCCCAGATCTTTTCCTCTACTTTTCTGCCTTCTTTCATGTGACCTCAGTATTCTTCCTCTTTATGCACCCACCAGAAGAACAATAATCTTGTTCCCCAAAGAAAATCCTGAAATTACCAAATTTAGGATGACCAAGAAGTTATCAGCAAAACAAACTATTTCAAAAGAAAGAAGTATGTGTTGAAAATGAACCGTAGGTGGATTATATGTCTTGATTTCCGAAAAACTTTACTCATTTGGCTCTCTGCTTCTAAGCATTTTATTTTAAACTGTAAATTGCATTGTTTTTTCTTGTCTATACCACACTAACATGCCAAGGGATTACAGATAGAAATAACCTTGACAAGTGATCCATCTTTCATTGGGACCATGCACAGCACCTAAAATATGTCTACATTTCAGAAGAGTAAATCCTATCTCCATATCTGGTTGACAGCCCAGAGTGTCTGATCAGGTAGCAGGGGATTTTCTTGCTCTCAAGTGTAAGAAAAACCTAATACATTTTGAGAACCACAGTCCCCATTAAAGCATTTTCTTTCAAAGTGCAAAATAAGATATTCATACTAATATTAATAATTTTATACTCATACCTAATTCCTATTTACTCAGAATTTACAAATCATACATTAAAGAGTCATTAGGCTACAATACGTCCTTCAAAACTTTGCTCATTTTACTTGACTTATTTTTTATTTTTGCAGTTGAGTAGAAACATTCTATAGTGCTTTTCTTGAGTTTCTTTCCCCTGGATGATCTTATAAATTTACTGCCTCTAGGTACTTCAAGAAATAAATATCCCCTTGGATGTGTTCCAAGATAAAACTATCTTAGTATCTCGTATTGAATTCTGCTCCATAACGTTGTTATTATAGGGATATACACATTCCAATGGCATAAAATAAATGGTGTGAACCAAAGTTAGTACCAGAAAGGCTGCTGTGAAAAGCTGTATAGGATCTAGAATCTCAAAGTCTCCAATTTTGCCACTAGCAATGAAAAGCTCTTAAAACAACTGAAGTAGTGCAATTTTAATAGACATACTTTAATTTACTGACAATGAAAGATATTTTTATTTTGAAATCCATTGTTTGGGATGCATGCATTATATATAATATATACTATAATATATGTGCTAATACTAATAACTAATGCAATTGAAATGTGTGTATAAATCTAAAAATGGGTTAAGAGACACTGCGCTAGCATAGGAAAAAACTATTTATCTTTTGAAAATCAAAATTAGATAAATCTAGAAAAGATGTTTTATTACAATAAAATAGAGTTGCATACCAGCTTGCTTAAAACTATTGAAATTATAAAGGTTTAGAGTCTGAACAATGCTTGACTGTTTTTTTGCCAACCAAGTTTATCTTTTCAGGATCTTCTGGAATTTGTGTGTCTTAGCTTCACCCAATAGCCATGTTGTTTGTATTCCACTTTCCATCTGAGATATTCCTAATTGTGTCTAATAGCTTTCACCTTTCCCTCCTGTTGCTCATGAAATGCAATGTTTTTCTTGTTTTTCTTTCTGACCTGAGACCCTCTTGAAGGTCTTGAGGAGTATTATAATCAACCACATCATGTCCTTGGTATAAAGCAGGACTATGATTTATTTCTTTGGGGCAACTTCTGCATTAATAGTCTAATGATGCATTAAAATTAATTGGATACGTGCTTTCCTCTAGAAGCAAATATGTAGCTAGTGGCAGTTTTAAACAAAGTAAGCTTTTAGCAATGTGGGGCTTGATATTTACTTTCAGATTATGTAACTCAACATTCACCTGGTGAAAAACTGTTGTCTTTGGCAGATATTTGCCAAAAACTCAACTGATCAATTTTCAACAGCCTCATGTAGGAAATTAACTACTTGGATTACTGTGGGGTATGCCCCATAATCATTACTTTCTAGTGAATCCTATTTGAAAGGAAAAGTTTTGTTATAATATCGTTGGAGATTTACTATATTTGAAAGAGCAACCAGAGCAACTTTAGCAATTTCCTTCTGTTATTATTTGGTGGCTAAAGCCTGAGAACAGCTGCAAAATGATATAGATTTAGGGGTTCAACTTGCCATCTTTAGTGTAAAACCAAACTGTTTTTTTCGAGAAAATTTACAGTTCATTTTTTCATGAATGTAATCAGTATTTCACAAGTTTTCTTTCATTGCAAACACAAAGTTCTCAGCTCCTGACCATCTTTTGTACACATTGTTTTAATGTAAGTATTTACTTGTCAATTATTAAATTATTATGTAATCAAATGCATGCTTCTTACAGAAACTCTATAATGACATCGCCACTAGTATTTGGAATTATATTTTGTACAAAAGCCTCTCTTTGCTTCTTGGCTTCCAGCATGCAGAAACTCACTCTCCAATGGGAAGATTTGGGATTGATATCGCCATCTGTATACAATGCAAAGAAAGAGGTCAGCATTCATTCTTAATGTGCTCAGATGGATATCTCTCAATATCCTAGCATAAACTCTAGGGAAAACAGTACAGCTTTCACTAGGAACTTAATAGCATCAACCATACCATAACTTTTGTAGTATTACTAAGGTTTAGGGGATATCAAGTTATTGAGCCATATGTTTTTTAATATAGTCTCTTACTATTGTATAGTTTGTCTTACTCTTTTTTTGTTGATACAGTTTTAATAAATTTATGTTTTTTTTCTGTAGGAAACATTATTAAAGGTAAGGTTACTGGACAAAAGAGTATGATAATTTTAACTTTGGTATAAATTAGCAAACTACTCTTTTACCACATGTGTGCATTTATAGGCCAACCAAAGTTTTCCCAAGGATAAACATTATTTATCAGTTTAATTTTTAAAAAAATTTTGTCAAACTAAAAGTTGAGCATTACATGACATCATGATTTCCATTGGTTTTTAATAATATTTAGTGAGTTCAGTTATTTATATATTTTTTGTGAATTGGAGGGGTGGTGGCTGTGTATTTGGTTTGTTAAATTTTCTCTCCAAGTGGTTAGGCATGAAACAGGGATTAAATCTATTCAATCCGATTAGTCCATTGTCATTTAATAACTTGGTCCTTCCCATTTTCTCTATTACGCTGTGGGCAGGAAGGATTGATTTTCTTCCTGCGGAAAAATCTCTGGAGAGAAGGTGCTTCTTGTTTGAGGAGTTAGCAGGAATGAATGAGTAAATCTCAGTGTTCAGATTATTGCTTCAATTTGTCAAAATATATGCCAGACTACACAGAGTTTAGTAGAAACACAAATACTGCACACTTACAGAATCAGAAACTCTGGGAGTTGGGGGCTAGGTATTTGCATTTTAGTATGGTCCATATGCAAACTATAATTTGAGTGCCAATGCTTTGGGGAAAAAAGAGAGAACCAATTTATATGTAATTATTAAATTTTGTATTCAAGAGCTAAATTGAACAAATAATTAGAAATACCAAGAGAGAACACAATGATTTTGAAAAAAACAAAAGGGAGAGCGATTATGATGCATAATTTAAAGAGGAAATATCCATGAAAATAGAATATAATGATTCTAAGAAAATAAAATGATGTCCTCGAATAATCTAGTCATTGACAATTTCAGTGTCCAGAGAAGATAGGAAAGGCTCAACATAAAACCACTGGTTTGCATCTCCTAGTAATTACTATAAACAAGCAGAGCAGGTAGAGTCCTGAAACAATTTTGAGTCTGCAAAGGGAGAGTTTAAAAATAGTAAGAGGGCGGGCCATGGTGGCTCAGTGGCAGAGTTCTTGCCTGCCATGCCAGAGACCCTGGTTTGATTCCTGGTGCCTGCACACGTAAAAAAATAGGTATACATAATAATAAAGAGGGGCACTTTAATGAAAAATGTAAGGTGTTAATACTCACCATTGCAAGGCTGCCCATTTCTCTCTACATTCAGTGCTGCTGATTTCAGAAGCTTCATAAAAACCTGTTGACAGATTTAAATGAACTTCTGCTTTTAACCTGTGAAGATGAAATGAGCCCTTTTTCCTCACAGGCATCATGCTTAGCACGTTTAGCATCACACGGAGGCTAAGTCTTACGATTGGAGTCTTTTAACTTTTCTTTATGGGGGTCCAGAATCAAGGGGCAAAGACTTCTTAATTTAGTCCATAATAAAGCAAAGGCTATTTTGTAACCATTAAAAATCTCTACATGGAAAATAACTCTATTTTATTTTAAAATACATACTTTTATATTAATACCTTTGTCCCATCTTATTTAATCTTCATATATGAGATGTTGATAGAAATAAACGTGCTGTTCAGGCTCCCAGATCACAGAATGTCAAAGACAGAGAGCTTAGTGGTCGCCGTCAGAAAGTGATTCTCAGCTTTTTCCTGAATGTGACACCACAGGCAATGGATGGTATTCACACGCACAACATATTCTTATGAATTCCCACTTTTGACAATCCTAGACGTTTTCTGAGAAGCAGAGCAATTAGCACTACAGATTCCTTATCCATTAATCTGGTTAAATCTGTTCCCATGAGTACTATTTATTCTTAGACTCCATAAGGGTAAAAAGACAACAGTTAAATGACGACGACTTCCTCGAAAAAAATAAATATAATGATTACTTTGCCATAAAGAAGTATTGTGGTCTGCAAAAAAAAAAGTGAATTCAGGTAGAAAGGAGATGGCCTGTTTTAGGTTGTGAAAAGCACAAGCCTGAGATCAAATGGCTCATTCTCAGCCGGGACTGGACAATTAACAGGGGGTTAAGAAGGCTTGAAAGTTGCCTGATCTTTCTTAGGCAGGACATAATCCTATTACCCCAGGATTTTTATTGATTTTTTTTTAATTGGTTGGTCATTAATTATAAAATATTTAAGCACAATTTAAAAAAAAAAACAATGAAAAAGCTGGATAATATTTTGTATTTATTTCCTCTTAGGTGTTATTTTTTCCATCATTGAACTCCAATGCATAAAATAGGAGTTGACTTAACAGTCAACACACTTCAGTTTCCTCGGGACATCTGAGGAGTTTGGAGAATGGAAAAAGATAATGCTATCATATATGATACTTTCTTCATAAAAAAAAAATTACCTTCTTTAAGAGAGAGAAAGCAAAAGTATATGTGCAATTGTCCTAGAAACTCATGAGAAAATTATTCCTAATATAATTTAAAGTTTAATGAAAACATAAGCTAAAGGTATTTTATTATATGGCCAAATGTGGAGCAAGTCATTTTATTTAGTGTACAATTTTATATAAACATTTTAAAAACATCCCCAAGTTAAAAATATTAAGAAAGTTTTAAAATGTAAAATAGGAAAATTTCACATGCAACTGAATTTTTTTGCAAACTTCCTAAAGAGATATAATGAACTTTTTAAATTCAAAGACTATTTTGAGTTTAATAATTTGACAAGATTACAAGAAAGTGAAACATGAACACATTCTAATAGGATTAATCCCATCTATCACATTTCACATTTAGGGATAATGTCAGAATCTAAAGTTGTATGTGCTGATTTTACATATACAGGTGATAAGTGAAATGTTTCACTTCAGAAAATGTTTTGAAGAGGGTCATCTCTCCTTTTTTTTTTTTTTCCTGCTTTCAATTTTTTGTTGCATCATTCTAAACTGCAGGAAACACACTATTTGTAAGAATTTGAGCTTTGAGATCAAACACCTTTCTAATGCTGATTTTGCCACTTACTGGTAGAAGCAGGGACACGTTATTTAATTTTCTGAGTTTCAGTTTCCACATGTGTAAAATAGAGATAGTAACATCCAGCTCACAAAGGTATTTTGATTATGTAATAAATATGCAGCATCTACTTTTATACACAGTAAATATTATTTCCCTTTCTCAAATTCCTTTTCCTAAAAGATAGAGACCACATTTCAGGCATCTTTGTACATCTAGCTTTTAGCATGATGCGTTTACCATGTGACATGCAAAGCTAATTTTTGTTGATAACTGTGTTTGAAAAAATAAACTTTCGATAAATAAATTTTACATGAAATCTATTTCAGAAAAGCCTCTTACCTAACGCCTGAAAGATTTTTTTTAATAAAATCTAAATGAGCAGTATGTTATATATTGATTTTAGTAATACTTTTCTTTGTGACAGTGCCACCGTGTATAAGTAGAAAGCATTTAACATTGCTTTGGATGTTTAGATTTGTTTTATGGTGCTTTCTCAGATTATGCAACTGTAAAATTAAAATGTACTACTTAAAGAAGTATTTGGCTAGGAAGCATGAAAACAATGCTATTCCATCACAAATGGTTCTAACCAACTAAAACAGGCAAATAATCATGATTTTTGAATTACATTTTTTGGACTTACCTGAAGACTTTTCTGACGAAGATTTTTATGATCGTTAGACTGAAATCTTGTACAAACCTATATGCTCATCCCTTCCTATCCATAGTGCTAGTTTTCAATTATTAATTAATGTAACTTAAAACTGGCATGAGAGATATTCCCCACTCTTCTCCAGCATTTAAGCTGCTTCTTCTGAGAGCTAAACAGGCCAATTGTTCATTGGCATGCTTCCCTTGCCTAGGTAGTTACTACACTTAGGTTTCTGTTTCATTGCTGTGCTGTTTTGTTTTGTTTTGAGCTTATCTTTGTTTTATTCCTTAAAGTCATTTTCCACACACAAAAAAAAAGCTTTAAAAAATCATATGATTACCTTTCCAGAAACCTACAACCTCTAGATGGGTCCCTGGTCCAGATAGGTCCTGAGATTCTAGCCCAGCCTCTCCAGAACATCAGATGATTCCATCTCCCTACCCTATATTAGTGACAGACACTTCCAATATCAAAAATTTATAATTGCCATAGCCCAAACAGAGAGCCCAAAGAGAGGTATGGAAAGATCAAAGATGATAGGGGAATTATACATAGAAGATAGGACTTAACAAATGAATATGAATGCTGAATCATTAAATTAATATCTCTTTTAGTCTCTAGTACTTTAGAGCAGTTAGAAGTAAAAACCTGAAATTGTGAGATTGTAACCCATGTCAAAGTCTGCAATATTTTCCACAACTAATTGTGGTACTGTGCTTTGAAATTTATAGCTTATTGTTCACAAAAAAAGAAGAAAAAGAAAAGCCAACTGTGATGATAAAAAAAGTATTTAAGCCCTCTAGCCTCATATTCTGGAGCAGCTAGAAGGAAAACCCTGAGAGGATGATATGGTAGTCCATGACAAACTCTGGGATCTGTCCTGTAACCACTTCTTGAAGACTGCTTTGAAAACTATTGCTTTTTTATTTCTTTCCTTTGTATATATGTTACACTATACAATAAAAAAGTTAAAAAAATGAATTCTAGATAAATAAATAAATAAAACATAAATGATGAAAAAAAAAGCAATTGGCCCTAGATGTATCTATTTCTGAACTCATAAAAAAAAAAAAAAAATCTGGCAAAAAAAATTCCTATTAAAATTGTTATCATATGCTGGAAGCTGGTGAAAAGATTTTCTTAATTTTAAAATTTGAAAAACATGTTTGTAAAACAATATAACTAGAATAAATAGAAAGATATGAAAAATCTTGTCAACGATATTTAAAAAAATGTTTGTTTCTACAAAAAAATCATGTGATTACAGAGTGGCTACTTTGGGAAGAAAGATGATTCTTTCACATCTGCTAGGGTAGCAATGAGCCACATTTGGTTACTGAGCACTTGGAATGGGACTTGTCCAGACTGAGATGTGCTGTAAGAGTAAACTACACAATGATTTGAATGAATAATATTGTAAAACATCTCAATAGTGATTTTGTATTGATTACATGTTGAGGTGGTGATATTTTGGACATATTGAGTTAAACAAACTATGTTATTAAAATTAATTTCACCAGTTTATTTTACCTTTTAAACATGGCTGTTAAAATATTTTTTTAATTATGTGCGTGACTCATATACTTCTATTGTGAAGTCCCACTTTAGAGCTTCATTTGCCAATTGTGTTTCTCTACTCAGTAAGGACATTTTCCCCCATCATTAAACTGAAGGAAAATATAAACTAGGATGATTAGAAATATGAATGGAAAGATTACACTGAATCCTTGGTTAAAAAAAAAGAAAGAAAAAATAGCAAGTAAACTTGGTAGGCAAGCCTAGTAGGTTTGAAAGAAGGTTATTTTCTTAAGCCTCAGCTCTTTGTCCCTCTTGAAAACAAGAGTTCAGTACTGCTAGTAGGAAATCATGCTATTGAACATGTAAACTCTTGCATTTAACATTAATAGGTCATGTCTACTCCGAACATTGAAGGTACAGTATAAGTGATGTCCTTAGAATCTGATTGGGGAAATGTTGTAACATTTAACAGTTAAACAAACTGCAGCAAAATTGGGTATATTTAAATTGGGTTCATAGGGAAAATATTACTAGGTGTATACTAATGTAGACAGTTAAGAGGTGGTTTACTTTATTTCATCTTAGTAATATGTTATTTATTCAGCAGGAAACACACTGATAACCAAATCACCAGATTTTCAAAATTGTTTAACACAAAAAGAATAATTTTCTGTAGGAAAGTCTTCACGTAAGATTTTTAAGTTTTTATTCTAGTCATTTCAGATATCCTAAAATGAGGGAGAAAAGAAAAAGAAGGCTTCTGTGTATGTGGTTTCAAATTGAAGCATACATTCTCTTTGAGTTTTAAAAGTGATTGACCTAAATTATATATATATATGTATAATAAAATATTCTATATATAATACGATACATTTCTTAAATAATTTTTCCATAACGAAATGTGATCCTTAGAGCCATATTCTCCTTCAGAAAGTTTGAGTCAGTTGTACTTTTACTAGGAACGTAGGAGACGGCCCCTTTTGTCAAGCCGTGACATCTCTACATTTCAGTCTTTCATAAATGTATACTGATTTTTATTTCACAGGTAACTGCCTAAATATTCCAATTAACACATGCCTTGTATGTTACTTACTTAAAATAAAATAAAAGGACCACCAAAAGAGTGATGAGAGCAAAATTCTAACTTTTATCATTTCCTAGAGGAGGAGTATCAGACTTATGCAGAAGAACCAGCTGCGTCCCTGACAACCACGCAGCTTTACCTCCTTCACGTCAATCATGAGTCAGGTTCCTCACCGCCGCGGTCGAAGCCGCGGTGCTGGCGGTGGTGGTGGGAGGTCATATTTGCCAGACGAATTTCTGAAGATCGATATTTTAAATTTGGGCAAAGGATGTGCAACTATCAACTAAACCATATGATTTGGGGTATTTAGTGGAATTTTTAACTTTCACAGATTCATAGCAAGTATGTGGATATGATTTTAAGCCCCTTCTAAACTGATTTTCTCTCACTCTGTTTTATTGGAGTTGGAGTTCAATTAATATCTTAAGAATAAAATTTTAGGCAATTGAATAGAATTTATGAAAGAATAATTACACCTTTACGTGAAAGAGAACTGCATATTTTCAGGTATTATTTTAAAATTAGACTAATAATTTCTTCGCAATTTAAAATAGCTCAACTTTAATAGTCTTCTTTTGAAAAGTTCTGTTCCATTGAGAAGGTGGAATGGGAAGGGAAAGCACTTGTTTATCTTTTCATTTTGATCTTCTCCCATTTAGAGGGCTTGCAGAAAAGTATGAATGCATGGTAACATCATGTAAGCATGCTTCAACCCATTTCCTGATAAGACACCTAATCCTCTGAGTTTTATATGGGAAGTAATCTCAGGATCCAATGTCAGCATAATTCCCCCAAGAGAGTTTAAATATTTATAATCCCTTTTTTCAAAACATTTTTATTGTGAAATATAACATATATACAAAAAAGCTATACTTTCCTTTTTAAATCAAGTAATCCCTTACGTTGTTTTGAATTCCATTTCTACAGTACACACATTTCTTTATTTCTCTTCCTCCCTTCCTTTTTATTTATCTACCTATCTACCATCTCTCATCTGTTTCTTTACTCAGGTGACACACACGTATACAGACATACCAAAAGACTCTGAAGGAGTTTTGAAATTGGTGACATTTGCTTCTTTTCATAGTACTCTAATGACATACATAAAAAATTTTTGCAAGGTCAACAAATGATATCTTTGAGGAAAGTCTATAAATGAAAAAAAATGTGAGGGCATTTTTTTATCGTAATTTCTATGCTGGAGACTCAGTAGGCTAGGATTATTGTAAGTAAAATTGATTTTTTCCATGATTTGATTTTAATCTAGTTTAGCAGAATCATATTCTACAAGGAACAGATATTTAATTTAATACATTATGATTAAAAGACTTCAGTTCAGAGAAGTTTAATGCATTTGATGCAATAAAAGCACTGATTATTAGGTTTTTAAAATAGTTTTTCCTTGTTATTTTATTAATATTTGAATAGTTTCCTCTGCTCATAATATTTATATTAAATCTAGAAAATATTTTAGGCTCTTGTGCTGGAATTCAGACTGATTGTCTTTGTAAAATGCAGCAATTAGGAAGGAATAAGTAGGATTTAAATTTGCTGCAAAGGTTATTTTTTTCTGAGCTAGAGGTTTTCAGAGAAACCACTTGACACAGAATGAGTTGAAGCTGTCTAGTTACAAGCTACAGTTCTAAACAAGGGTCTATGGAAACCAATCTCCTGTAATTTTCCAGTCTACTGTTTTCCAATATCAGGGAGATAGAACACTTGGCAATTTTGAAGATGCTGCTCAACAGAGGTCTCTAGCACTTAAACAGTTGGGACCAGATGGGATTATTTTCTGAGGTTAACACCGAGGCTGGGAGAACTATCCAAGGAAAGAAAAGAGATGAAGGGGAAAATTCAGAGGGTGGGATATTGTATTTCTTTTTTTCTATTGAATAATTTATGTCAAAATGCTCTTGTTCTCTCACCATTTTTCCTACAGGCTGGCCTCTTGATTCCGTATAAAAATCATGCTAATTCATCATATTCCCGGTAGCTCTGCAGCCTATATGTGTACATTTTTGAGTTGCAATAAATGCAAATAACATCCTCTCTTTTTAAGTTAAGGCTGCTCTTTCCTTTTCTGAGAATATGTGATTAAATCCATTTTTAGCTCTATGCAGTTACATGCTTTACAGACAGTTTACTATATATAAAATTATGAAGTTGAATCTGAATGGCAGTATGCATGCATTTCTTTATTGTTTTTAAGGTGAATAATTAAAAAGTTTGAGGGACCTAACCAGAAAATCAACTATGTGTTCCACAATAAAGGAAGGTAACCAGAGTCAGTTGGAATACAGTAGTAGCAATTTTGCTTTGGAAATCTTCTTTAATTCCCTAAGTCTCAGGTTCCTTACCAAATGGATTCTTAATATTTACCTGCTAGAGTTACTGTGTACATTAAAATGATACGAAGTAGCTAAAGCACCTTCCCAAACTTAGCAAATAGCTGGCCCTTTATGAATGGTAAGCCTCCTTCTGATATCTCTGCTTCCCCGCACCTTTGTGGTTGGGTGGCCCCTTGTGAATGGTACACAATGAATTGTAGGTGGAAGTGAGGTTTATCCCTGCTGGGTTGGAGCATGTAATTGCTTGTGTGAGATTGTCCAGAACTCTATTTTTCCCTCTACCATGGCAACCAGCAATGTTACAGGTTGTAGGTGCTCCATCAACTAAGTCCCCTGAGTAAGAGCCGAACAGAGCCTCCAGCTGACCTGTGATGAACTTGCAACACAAGCAAGGAATAAACGTTTTTTTTTTTTCTGTATTAAACTACTGAAATTTGGGAGCTTTTTACTGCAGTATAATCTAGCCTATCCTGATTTATATAACCATTCGATAGGTATAGTGTATTAGGACACATACAAATTTAATTCCAGTTCTTTGACTATGCTTACCACTTTTTTTTTTAACTTTTTTTATTGTATAGTATAACATAGGTGCAAAGCAAAGAAATAAAAAAGCAATAGCTTTCAAAGCACTCTTCAGTAAGTGGTCACAGGATAGATCCCAGAGTTTGTCATGGGCTACCGTACGATCCTCTCATATTTTTCCTTTTAGCTGCTCCAGAATAAAGGAGGCTAGAGAGCTTAAATATGTTTTGTCATCACAATTGATTTTTTGTCCTTCTTTTTTTGTGAACAATAACAAATATACAAAAAAGCAAAAGTTTCCAAGCACAGCACCACAATTAGTTGTAGAACATAGTTCAGACTTTGACATGGGTTGCAATTTCACAATTTTAGGTTTTTACTTCTAGCTGCTCTAAAATGCTGGAGACTAAAAGAGGTATCAATTTAATGATTCAGCATTCACATTCATTTATTAAATCCTATCTTCTATTATAACTCCACCATCACCTTTGATCTTTCCATACCTCTCTATGGGGTTGTTTGTGCTATGGTAATTCTAAATTTTTGATATTGGAAGGGTCTGTCACTAATATGGGGTAGGTAGATGGAACTATCTGATGTTCTGGAGAAGCTGGACTATGTTTCAGGACTTAACTGGACCAGGGACCCATCTGGAGGTTGTAGGTTTCTGGCAAGTTACTCTAGTGTCTGTAACCCTTGTGGAATTTTATAAATTGCCCTAGGTGTTCTTTAGGATTGGCTGGAATGGTCCTGGTTGGGGGTTGGCAGGTTATGATAGGTAGCAAGGTCTACGTGAAGCTTGCATAAGAGCAACCTCCAGAGTAGCCTCTCGACTCTATTTGAACTCTCTCTGCCACTGATACTCTATTAATTACACTTCTTTCCCCCCATTTGATCAGGATGGAATTGTTGATCCCATGGTGCCAGGTCTGTACTCATCCCTGGGAGTTATCTCCCACGTCTCCAGGGAGACTTTCACCCCTGCATGTCATGTCCCATGTAGGGGGGAGGTCAATGATTTCACTTGCAGAGTTAGGTATGCTTACTACCTTTCGATAGCAGATGCTGACCTTGAGAACTTTAATGCATGCCTCCTAGATTTTTCCTCTTCTCTTTTTTTAGAAAAAGACAATGAATATATCCTGTTGTTCTCAGATACATTTGAAAAGACCAGTCTAATCATCCATTTAATTAAGGTGAAGCATGTTTTTCTAATTCTGCCACAGTTGTTTTAGGACACTGATTCACTCACGATATTTCTGATTTCAGAATGTTTTTATGCTTCTCTAGATGTCTGTATGAGATAAATTTGTATACGATTTTGCAAGTTTTTTTAAGTAGAGCAGTTCTTTAACACCAGTGCTCCAGATGTTATACAGAATGCACAATTGTTCATAGTTCCTGATAATTATCTTCTTCTTCCTTTACAAAACACATCCGTCTACAAATGTGAGCTAACAATATACAATATGCAATATGCAGGCATACAGTGAAATGGCAGGAGATGTGTTTGCCTTCTATATTATCTGAGATGGTTAGCATTGCAAAAGAAATCTTGCTTCCTCTGCAAATTTCTCCCTTACCCATTCTTGGAAACTGCAAAGAAGCCTTTTCGTTTGTCAAATGACTGGCTGGGAACATGCTTGTGCCCAGTCTGAAAAACACTGGTACATTTTCTGCAATATGTTGAGGGATTTGGGATACAGGCCACAAGCTTAAGTGTATTGTGTTTTTCTGTTTTTTAATCCATCTACCTAATCTCTCCAATTTCTTGTCCCTGTTTCACTATCTCTTTGGGACAAATAAGATTGATAGAGGTCCCTTGGTTTCCTGTCACTGGGGACCAGGTGAAGCAGTGTAAGACACATCACCAAAGCTGAAGCAAAGGAACACTCTTTTGGCCCATGCCTTATCAGTAATCTTCAGCTTCCACCAGCTGCAACTGCAAGAGTGCTTCACTTCATCTCCTTCTCCCTCCTCAAGATTCCAGGAGTAATGAGAATTCCCCCGCCTTCCCGCCTGCAAGTCATGAAGTGAGATTACATCAGTTCATTTAGCTGGAGCTTTTCAGGCACTCGTTGGCAGGAATTGATTTCCTTATTTTGGTCTCTTTGCCTTTGGATTCTGCCCAAAAGACTGATTCAGAGGAGCAGATTCTGCCCTTACAAGGTCTGTTTCAAATAATTACCTTAAAATGTTAGAGAATCTAAGGCAGTAGAGAGCTTGTTTTTCTTTATCTGCAAGCCCACTAAAAACATGTCTATGATGTACTTTTTAAAAAGTACATTTATTCTTGGGAGTTTATTAAGGGGAAAGAGATCCAGGGAAATGGGAAGTTAATTGATTTGCCTTTCAAATTGTTTTATTAGACAGTTTCGAAAAAATAGAAGGTTCTGAAATGACAAACAAAATGTAAATATTTAAGAAATTATAATTTATGTATTTTTAAACCAATCCTTTCTTCATTGGTCACGATGTCATTGGATTTCATGCCAGTTTTAAGCCACAACTCTTTGCATTTGAAAATTGCAATTATTTTATAATGTTGTGCTAGGTATATATACAGAGAAATGAGTAAAATGTTGTTCTGCTCTGAAAGACTTGCACTTTATTGCAAGTTAATTTAACAGTCAAATGAGTAGAAACATATAACACCTGTTGATAACTGCTGTGATTGAAGGAAGCCTGGAAAGCTCTGGGGAAGTATCTCTCAATTGCTTGACCCAGGGGAAAGCAAAGCTACTGGAAGAGCTAGAAAAAAAGTTACTTCTTTGAAAGGGAAGGTTTAATGTTTTGTATTGTTTTTTTTGTTTTCTGCTACTGAGCAACACATAACATCTTCATTTTTCATCTGACATAATCTGCCTTCATGTGAGTAAAAAGTCTAATTAAATTATAAAACTGATTTAACTTGCCAGCTATGCAAAATGTAGCTTTATATGGCTCTTTAATTTAAAAAAACCAACAAACTTGAGGACGTATCTGATTTTGCCAAACAAGGTGCTCTTATGTCCTTCCCCACTTTTTTTTTTTTTTTTTTTTTTTGGCTGGGTTCCTCGTTTAAATGATCTTAGAAAAGCCTTTAAAGAGTAGCTGTCAAAAAAGCATTGGATTCTCTGATCCATGAGGAATTGTGGAGGGAAAATGGAATCCTCATCATCTGGGTAATGATTCAGGGATGGATGGAAAAGGATGATATTATTTTTGATGTTCTATTTGGTTTTGAGTCAGTGAATATTGTTCTGAAAGTGATTTAGAGAAGCTAATTTGTGGAGGGAGGTTGAGAATGATTCAGAAAGGCTGATTTGAATGCCATCATATTTCTACTATATGGAGATAATTGTCAGAATTGTGGTGCTGGCAGTGAGAATGAAAGTGAAAGGATTGATAAGAGGCCTTTTAAAGCAAAACAAAAATAATACCAGGTCTTAGAGAGTGATTATATATGACAGGCAGGTGAGAAAAAAAAGAATTGAAAGCATGTATTATTTGTGAAGTGACATGACGGAACAAAAACCAATAACACAAAGAAACAAAAACAAAATGGGAGTGTTTTGGTTGAAGTGGCCCTAGATTGGAAACTTGACTTTCCACTTCTAAGATGTGAAAGCTTGGAGGAAATTATCTAAGTTCTCAGAGCTTCCATTTCCTCATAAATAAAATGGGAGTTAATGATACATGGCGCATAGTGTTGTGAAAATTATAAGGAACAAAGCATGGGAAATGCATAACATGCATGGACTCCTCTGGAGCGCCAAGCAGGCTCAGGCATTTCGTGTACCTACGCTCATGGAATCATCCCAGGAAAACTTGAGGAAGATGTTAGCCTCCCATTAGGATTTATAGTAGTGACGGTTCAGTGAGGTGAGCTACTCCCCGGAGTCCCCAAGGTAAGGAGTATAGCTCACCTGGGATTCATATCCAATTCTCCCTGAATTCAACCATGCTCCCTCCTACCCAGCTGGCCCTCAATACATGGCATTTCTCCTCCTTCCCAACACCCTTCTTCTAGAAAAGTTGTTCTCATGTCTTCTGAGACACATAATGAAAGCAAAGGAACCCTCCTGCCAGGAAAAAACAGAAGCAACACGCTGATGCAGACACACATGTTGGAGTTCTAGATGTTCTAAAGAATCTGCTCTGAGAAGCTGATAGTCACCTTCAAAAGTTCATTTTTATACAAGTTTAAAATGTCGATTAGTAGATAAATGCAGTGCCAAAAGTAAATTTATCCCTTCATTCAAAGTGGCTTCCTCCATTAAGCTTCCTGTGTTATCCTTTTTGATTAGATTAAGGTGTAGTAGCTTTATTAGTGGCTGTAAAGGACATTCCGAATTGCACATTCCCAAAGTAGTCACAGGACTTGCTCCTTTCTGTGATTCAGGTCTCTGGAGCAGTATTTGGGCCCCTCACACTTGGTCAGCAGTCGCTCAGCGCAGGACCCAGCGTCCCCATCCAGCTGCGTTGTCCATCATGATGTCATTTTATTTGTGAATTTGCTTTTCCTGATCTCCCCACTAGAACGGAAGCTTCATGATCCCAAGGGCTCTATCTGTTTTGCCCTTTCTTTGTCCTTGGCACCTAAAGCAATACCGTTAGCCAGTAAGTGGTTAACATTTGCGGCATAACTGAGTGAAAGCGCTGTGGGTAACAGGCAGTTAGCACACACGTGGACAGAAGTGCTTATTGTTGGAGATAAAAGGAGAGGAAAGAACAGGGAATGGAGGGCAGAGCTGTTCCTGAACTTTAGGTACCTGGTGCTTGAGTGACGCGGTGAGAGCGCAGACTCCCTCGGGGAGTAGCTGGTGAGGAGAGGAGAAGAGCAGCAGGAAGTTATGAACAGATAGAATGTCCTCATTTGTGCTGTGGCCATCTACTGCAAGCATCTGTACTCAGTAAATATTGAAAGGGCCTCCCTTAAAAAAAAAATGCAGCTACAAAGTGACTAGAGGATATGTATTTACAATTGTTAGAAAGCCTTCAGATAGCTACTGGCTGGCCTAATCAGATCAGTTCTAGGATATGGGCTTGCTTGCCAGATGATGCCCTGACCTCTAGCTAAAAGCCCTTTCCAAAGGTGTGCTAATGTATAGGAAACTATGAATGCAATAGTCTGCCACCATGGGAGGGTCAGAGGTGAGCCAGTGACAGTGTGTTTCTATTTTATATTGATTATAGGCATGCTGTTATTGGTATTTAAGATTACCCATGGTCTTCAAAGCTTTGAAGTCTGTTCGCTCTCCTTTTAGAGTAATACTTCTGTGGTGGAAGGAAAAGTACGTGGAGCTATAAGTTCAGTGATATCTCCTGTTTATCTGTGACAATATCCTAGGACACTAGGACAGGCCCTGATGAGGGCACTGCAGTGAATAATGAGGATCATGTCACCTATAATGGAAACTGAAAATGAGATGGGATTTAAATTCACAGCTAGGACATGCTCACATGGCACAGGGAGATTTACCATCACTTTAGAGTGATGAGCATTCAGTCATATCCGGTAGCGAAGCTACAACACTGGTTCTGTGCCTCTTGTTTAAATGCCTAGAAGTTTTTATTGGTTGATGCATATGCTTGTATGTGAGTGTTTATGCTTGTATACATATAGGCACATGCAAACACGCAGATATCTGCATAGATGGAACAAATAAGCTTTATTTAAAGACTGAGAAATGAAAGTTTGGTCTTAAAAAATTCCTTTTCCAATAGCATAGCAAAATGTCCTGTTACAATGAATGTTTTGACAAAAGGAGAAAATGCCAGGTCAGGCAAAATATAAAGATTTAGGAATAATGTTTCCTTATGAACTTGGAAGTTATTGTTTAGGCATGCTGCTGTTAGAATTGGTTATATATCATAACTATGTAAATAAAATTCAGTACTTAGGATTTTATTTATGCATTCACAATTACATAGTTTCAGAGAATAATATCACATACCAGAAAAAAGCAGATAATTTAGGCAAGAAAGAGGAAAGTAAAGGAAGAATACCAAAGTTTGTTGGTGAGCTTATATGCCAGTGTAACAATTGGCCGTTTTTTTTGTGTGTGTGTGGTTATACTGTTTACCTTGAGAACTAATATAAAAGCTGAGTATGACCTGTTTTTAGAGGAAAGGAAATACAATTTCTGAGAAGTCAAATTATTTGGTCATAGACAAATTGGTAGTTGTTAGTAGAAGTCACAGTCCATCTTTATTAATTATGGACTTATCCCATTTCCCCCCCTTATTCCGAAGTAATGTCTCCTTCTGTTTTTTTTTTCTTAATATATGAATTATGAAAGGACCTCAAAGAATGAGCCTAATTTAATGCTGGGAATCCATATTAAATAGAAGTCTTTGAAAATCCTTGAGACACGTGGAATACATGGTTAATCAGTCTGGATGCACTGATGCTTTACGACCTGTAAGATAAACATTTTGAATATTTCCAAGAATTCTCATGCTGAGAATTTTGCGTCCTCTCAGTCATTTCCCTATATCGGTAGAGTATGGATAAAATGATGGTTTGCATCAAAGAAAGAGATATTAGAAATGACCGTGCTTCCCCTTGGATTTCTGAAATTATTCATTCATTCACCAGATTCACAGTTAGCCCTAATTGTGAAGACACTGTGCCAGGCATTTTCCTAATCTACATGGAGCTATGGGCTTCTACAAGTACTATGAACCCAAATTTCTAGCAAATTAAGAGACATGCTTGTATAGGATCTGTCTATAATTGCCTAAGAGGCACATGTTACATCTTAAAGGGCATAGCTACTACTCAACAACTGCCAACTATTGCCATGTCATGATACGGAACATCATGCTTGAAATGTTTTTCAAGAGAAGAAAAAAAGATTATAGCTTTAAATACGAAATCACCTGTTGGTTGTTTTAGTTGTTTGTCATGTGACGAACAAACCCATTCAGCCTGTAGCCCAATAATTTGCAATGTGTTTTCTATAGGAATTACGGATTATGTTTTCCACTATACTAAATTGTGAGTTTCTATGGTCTGGGAGCATCTTTGCATATGCATAGTGTAGGACACAGTATACATAAGTAATTGTTGAGTAAATAAGGTAGAGACACCTATTCAGTTGGGAAGCAGTTGGTGGTACCGAAGTAAGCCTCTGATCAAGAGAGAAGACATGCTGAGCACCTACTAGGAGAGCCTGGAAATGATCATGTCATAAAATGATTCAATTCAATGTTGTAGCTAGTATTATCCATTTTGTAAGTTAAGAAGAAAAATGTAATTAAGTTTCAGGAAGTTGCACTCTACAATAAATCATGTTCAAAGTAACTGGAATCTTGAGTCAAATATATCTGACCTCAAATCCAAGTTGTTTCAGACTATGGTCCTGTAAAGACATTGTGCAAGGCATTTAGCAATACTGAGCCTCAATTTTCTCATACAGACGATGGAACATGATAATAGCCACCATAAAGAACTTCTGCAATCTTTAACTGAGATAATATATGATCTTTAAAACCTATGTGACAAATAGTTGGCTTTCAATAAATAGTAGGTAATTTATAGTTGTTAATTTTTTTTTGCGTAAAGACTGTACTCTGTTTAATATACTCCCTCAGGGAAAATGGTTGCCATATTGAATAGCAATGATATTGAATTCCAGAAAGGCAGGCATGTGGATTGTTAACCTTCTGAGCATTTGTTTACTTCTAAGCAACCATGCTAGAGGTTACTGAGCCTAAAGGCCACGTGTCTCTGTGCATGGAGAGTCAACCTTAGCACCTCCCAATAGATCCAAGCTACCCAGTTAATTTCATTCAGCAATGAAGCAGTCACTATTTTAAGGAAAATATATATTGAATCATGGATTTCACCCTGGAGAAGATGTATTCGAATTTCCAGGGTAACTTTCTAACTACATGTATTCCTAATCCCAAGGAGGCATGTCAGAATAGCTATGTCCTTAGTTGAGAACCACTGGCCTTCAAACAGCAATATTACAAAGGGAGTGAGACTCATTTTATGATGATCCTGTGTCTTTTAAACAAAGTACCTACATGGTCATAAGCCTGAGAGTATATGACAAGTAGGATAGTGATAATTACAGAATAAAGAGTTGTTTATCTTGGTATCCCAAATTCCTAGCATAATATATACAAAATAGTGCATTCTTCATTGGTGTTTGCTTAAAAGCTTGAGTGGAATCTGTCCTTTCAATCTTTGTGATAGTGTGGTGGTGATTGTTGATGATGATGATGATAATAAAATAGCCAGTGACATTCATCAAATATCAGGCCCCATAATAAGTTCTGTACCTATCTTATCCTATATAATTCTCACCGTACCTCATGGCAAATGTAGCTATGTTTATCCTTATTTGACAGTGGGGGAAGCAAATATATGGTGAGATTAATTAATCAGGGTTACATGCCAGTTTAGAGTCATGATTTCAACCCAGACAGTCTGACTCCAGCACTTGGGCTCCTAGTTTTGCACTTGGCTGTCCTCTATGAAGAGAAAAGAACTCCAAGGAAAGCTGGGGTTCTTCTTAAGATTTCCCTGAAGCACATTTTTCCTTAGAGACCTACTTTATCATCTGTATTATTGAACCACAGCCCCCTCCTTTAGTGAATATAATTAATAATTGCCAGTGTATCTTGTTGGGAGCAGGAAACAAATCCATAAATAGATATCGAGATACATAGATAGATTATATCTGGTCAGCTAGCAAAATAGAATAGATGCAGCAACCAGACCCAGAAATAATCACATTTTTGTTAATTAGGCCCTTAGTGCTTTTTTTTCCTTTAAGTGCCATCCTTTCCTCTAAACAAATAAGTACTTGTCTGTTCAAATAAGTAAATTGCAGTCCTGGCCTCATTTAGTATATTAACCACCTTAGGAGAATTGATAAGATCTTGTAAAAATACCCAAATATAGTCCCACAGCTTCTCCTTCTTAAGTAACAGCAAACAGATTCCAAACAGTTTCACAAATCTGGGCATTTTTTGCATGTGGTTTCCTAAAATAATTTCTTTGTTCTGCATTGTTTGCACTGTTTGAATTTAAACATATTATTTTTCTTACAATATACCCCTTGCCCCCAGGGATAGGAAGCAGAATTCCATTTGAATCTCACCAAAAATCCAAAAGGGAGTAGTGTGCATTTAACGACACTTAGTAAACACAGATTGGATGGCTACCAATTCTGTCACATGACTTATCCACATATACACATATTTGGTTTAAGATCTTAACAAATGTCCCAGAACTAACAAAAAAAAAAAAGCTGTTTGGTATTTATAAACTTTTTGGAACTTCTCAGTCTTCATTTTCTAAATACTTTTTATTGTGAAATAAAATGTATATACAAAAAATGCAATAAATTTCAAAGTTCATTATAACAAGTGGTTATAGAACAGATTTCAGAATTTGATATTGGGTTTCAGTTCCACAATTTTAGGTTTTTCCTTCTATCTGCTTTAAGACACTGGAGATTAAAAAGAAAAATCAATATAATGATTCATCAGTCATACTCATTTGTTAAATCCTATCTTCTTTGTTATAACTCCTCTTTCTTCTTTGATCTTTCTCCAAACCTTTAGGGGTATTTGGCCTATGTCCCTTTTAACCTTTTTATGTAGAAAAGGAGTGTCGATAATATGGGACATGGGGATAGAACTAGATGATGTTCTTGGAGAGGCTGGTCCCTCTGGATTTCAGGTCTTATCTAGCCTAGGAATTCATCTGGAGGTTGTAGGTTTCTGAAAAGTAATCATAGCACGTGGAACCTTTGTAGAATTTCAGATAGAGCCATAGGTGTTCTTTAGGGTTGACAGGAATGGTTTTGGTTGTGGTTTGGCAAATCATGGTAAATAGCGGTATCTAGTTTAAGCTTGCCTAAAAGTAGCCTCCAGAATAGCCTCTCGATTCTACTTGAACTCTCTCAGCCACTGATACCTAATTTTGTTACATTTCTTTTCCCCCTTTTGGTCAGGAAGGCATTGTTGATCCCAGGGTGCCAGGGCCAGACTTATCCCTGGGAGTTATGCCCCATGTTGCCAAGGCAACTTTCACCCTTGGATGCCATGTCCCTTGTAAGAGGCAGGGTAATAATCTTACTTGCAGAGTTGGGAAAGAGAGATAGAGAGTCCATATCTGAGAACAAAAGAGCTTTTCTGAAAGTAACCCTTAGGCATAACTATAGGTAGGCTTAGCTTCTCCACTATAGAAATAAGTTTCACATGAACAACCCTCAAGATCAAGGGCTTGGCCTATTGACTTGGGAGTCCCTAATGTTAGAGATAGTATCAGGGATTTCCCCAGTGGTCAAGCTTAATATTTCCGTATCTTTTCTCCCGTCCCTCGGGGGACTTGGTCAATACTTTTTAATTATCTGTTCAACATACTCTGGAATATATCTGGGTATTAACATTAAGCTATATAGAATTACAAGCCCTCATTTCCATTCTGGACTCCATGTGTTTGGGTTGTTTAAATGAGCTATCCAGACGGGTTGAGTTAAGATTATGTGCTACAAGAAAATTTAGGTTTTGGACAAAATAAACCTTTCTGTTCTCTTATAGTAGGTGAAGTTCTAAAATGCAGACAATGTCCTCCTTACCCCTATACTCTGATTTGCCTTAGTCCCAACCCGATCGGCCCCATTCTTATCTCTAATTGAAGCCTGATCTCTTTTTCAGTTTCTTTAACAATTGTTGTATGTGGCTCAGAGCTCATTTATACCAGTGCTTCCTATAGCAACTATTAATCTTATATATTTAATATTTTGACAAAGGTAGAGTAGTAACATCAAAAACCTAGCAAATAAGAATAATTTTTAGTAAGTGTGATATTTTCCTCAAAGGAAAAAGAAAACTGGATCAAAATAGTTCAATGGTTTATAAGTGGAAATACTAAAAGGGAAATTGAGTTTCATAATAAGATCAACATAACGGTGAGAACTTAAGTACAACTTCCAGCACGAATTAAACGCCTGAGGAGACATTTAGAATCCCATTGTACTGTGATGGTCTCAGCAAGTAGAAATGTATTTATCCTATAGTTGCCCAAGAAAACAATTCACTTGTATTCACACAAGAATACATACTTTTGAGCTGAATATAATTCCTAGTGCTGTATAGTGTGAGGGATGTGGGGATGGAGAAGTTTCAGACATTAAGATTGTGATTTATTTCTGGATGAATTTCGATGCATTATTTCTACTTTCAATTCTTCAAGTTGTGTTGAATATAACAAGTCTCTTAACATGAAAACATTGCAATGTTTTAATTATTTCCTTCCTGAGGTGTTGAATGTTAACATAACAATGCTGTCAAAAACTTGCATGTATGTACTATCTGTGCATTATAAAGGATAGCTAGGAAAACTCTGAAGAGTTCACTATTTTTAATATTTTAGTTAATTTCTAAGGCTGGTAGTCAGGTTTTTTAGGACTTTCAGATGAATTATTTTGAGACAAAAGCAGGACATACAGCAGAATGGACTGTAACAAATTCAACATCTCTTGAACCACTGTGTGCAAAAGCTTATGTATTCCAAGATGAAATATACAGGGCTCTTTGTCCACTTGTCTGAGCATGTGTAGAAGCATCCATGTAAAGATATTCTACATTTATATGTTCACATTTTCGAATTAAAACGTATGAAAATTAAAACTGAGTCTTTTTTCCTTAATTACGATACAACTTTTAAAAAGTCAATTTTTCTTAATATATTACTCTATAGTGTGCTCAATTAAAATGAACTGTTACTGAATTTCTAAATACATGGTTAGAAATACATATATTTTAATTGTAAATGTTTTGACCCTCGACCTCATTTTTTTCCCTCTACTTGACCTGCCTGTCTTTTAGAAATGGGTTTCTCCCCCACCAGTAGCGTATATCTTCCATTGATGACTATTCAGATGTTTCACAATTTTAGAGCATTTCAGAATAGTTTCCTTCCACTGAAAAGATACTA
Source organism: Tamandua tetradactyla (assembly GCF_023851605.1). NCBI lineage: Eukaryota > Metazoa > Chordata > Mammalia > Pilosa > Myrmecophagidae > Tamandua > Tamandua tetradactyla. The sequence goes on along the minus strand of NC_135330.1, from coordinate 133,783,422 downwards.
CAGGCAAACCTCAGAGATATTGAAGGTTTGGTTCCAGCACACCGCAATGGAGCAAATATCACAGTAAAGCTAGTCATAGGATTTTTTTTAGTTTTCCAGTACTTGTAAAACTTATGTTTACACTAGATAGCAGTCTATTAAGTGTGCGATAGCATTATGTCTTTAAAAACAATGTATGTACATTAATTAAAATATAACAGGCACAAAGTGAGCAAATGCTGTTGGAAAATGGTGCCAATAGGCTTGCTCGATAAAGGGTTGTTACAAACTTCAATTTGTTAAAAAATAAAATTAAAAAAGCAATATCTGCAAAGCAAGGCATAATAAAACAAAGTCTGCCTTGTAATGAGACCTACCTATAGGTTTACATGAGAATTAAATGAGTTATTGGTTATAAATGACCTAGATCAATACGTGACACATAGTAAGTGTTCATTAAGTGTTGTTTTTGTTGTTTTGTTGCTGTTATTCTAGTAATCATAGAACTTGTTTCAAACATGAGCTTTGATAAGTATTGGAATTCTCCTTACATTGTATGGTCTGTGTGGTTAAATACCTAGCGAAGTGACAATTGATTTAAAAGGTCAATTAGAAATTGAATACATTATTCTATCATTGACTCACAAAGGTATTTCTTGTTTATTTGCTTTGGTTCTCAAATATAGATAAAGATAAGAGATGAATTCAGCATTAGGTCACATTTTGAGATAGCTTATGGTTTGAAGAATATATATATGTGAAAATATATATATATATATATAATCCTAACACCTTTCATGTGTATTTTAGTATCTACCCTGTTCCAATATCTTTCTCTTGTTTTATGCTGTTAACTGAAATTTCCCACCCCAGAGTGCCATACTTTAATGCCTTTATTCTATGACTGGTTTGGTGTTTCTTTTCCTATGTCCTATTTCTTTGTGCTATTTGCAGCTTCCTTGTCCTTATGCCTCTCTACTTCACTCTGGGCTTCCTGGGGGATAGAGCACAAGTGAAGTTCGAAACATATATGCATGGCACTTATTTTTAGACAAATCTTTGCCATGATTGCTCTCTTGATTTTTCCCCATATTTTGCAAAATGAGTTGGAGAACCTCGATGGGACCTTGAAATTCCCATTTTATTCTTCTCACTTGTAAAATGTGTCTAAAGTAAGTTGTACTAAAATGATCTTTATTTCCTCTACCTTGGGATATTTCAAACTCAACATTCTATGCCCTTTGATCCTTCCACCATCTCTCAGGATGTGGGCTTCACACAGCCCTGAAAGAACTATTTATTATCATTGCCATTTGGGCAACAACATATGGATATTTACAGAACCTCAAACTCATCCTATCTAAAATGGGTTAAAATCTATTCTTGCCAGAGTAGGCTTTCTTAGTAGATTGCAAAACTTCTTCCTCAAACCAGAAACCTTGAATTATCCTTGACCTCTCTCCACCTCCTCCATCAGATAAATCACAAGGTGTTCTTATTTCTGCCTAATAAATATCGCATGTGTTTATCCACTTTCTCCTATGCCACATTCACCGTGCCATTTCTACCAGCAGGCTGGCTGAATCTCCCCCAGTGCTGGTTTGAAAGGATGTATATGCCCTAGAAAAGCCATGTTTTAATCCTAATTCCATTTTGTAAAGGCAGCCATTTCTTCTAATCCCTATTCAGTACTGTATGTTTGAATTTGTAATTAGATCATCTCTTTGGAGATGCAACTCAATCAAGAATGGTTGTTAAAATGGATTAGGGGAAATGTGTCTCCACCCATTTGGGTGGGTCTTGATTGGTTTACTGGAGTCCTATAAAAGAGGAAACATTTTGAAGAATGAGAGATTCAGAAAGAGCAGAGAAGAACGACATAGCCATGAGAAGGAGAAAGAACCAGCCAGCGACCTTTGGAGATGAAGAAGGAAAATGCCTTCCAGGGAGCTTCATGAAACAGGAAGCCAGGAGAGAAAGCTAGCAGATGACACCGTGCTCACCACGTGCCCTTCCAGCCAACAGAGAAGCCCTGACTGTGTTCGCCATTTGCCTTCTCACTTGAGAGAGAAACCGTGAACTTCATCAGTCTTCTTGAATCAGGGTAGCTTTCCCTCCATGCCTTTGATGGGACATTTCTATAGACTTGCTTTAATTGAGACATTTTCTCGGCCTTAGAACTGTAAACTAGCAACATGTTAAATTCCTCTTTTAAAAGCCATTCCGTTTCTGGTATAGTGCATTCCAGCAGCTAGCAAACTTGGACATCCTCCCACCGGGGCTTCTTGTGTCCACACTTAACCCATAATCATTTTTGCCCCTTTAAACTGCTGCTTCAGTGATCTTTTATAATGGAAAAATATTTTGTCAAGCAAAATTCCAGTGATTTTTAAAATGTATCCCTCAAGCTTTATCCTTAACAGAGTTTACAAATTAATCGGTGTGCTCTAATCCCTGAAGATCCTGCCCACCTCCTCTGAAGAGCTCCTTTAAATTCTGGAAGCCCACCCACCTCTCATTTGCCTCTTAGCCTGAGAGCAGACATTTTCCCTTGTCCTAAATCATCTTCCCTTTCTTTTCTATAGTCTCTTTTTTACAAGGCTAATTTCTACTTTCACTTCAATGTCATTTTCTCAGGATGTCCCTTTTGACTACCTCCTACTGGATGCCTTGCTATATAAAGATAGTCCCCATTTGTTTACCCTCATCATATATATAGCTATTCATTTTATGTCTCTCTCTTCTGTACTAGATATTTCCTCCTTGAAGTCAAGGATTATGTCTTTGGTGCCCCTTGATATATTCAAGGATATAACAGCACCAAATAACTATATGGGAAATTGAATTTGGAGTCAGAAATATGAGAGTTTAAATCCCCCCAAATCATTAGCTGTGTGACTTTGCATATGCCACTTGTGTTAGTTTGTAAGCTGCCAGAATTAAATGGAATGGCCTTTTAAAAAAAGAAATTCATTAAGTTGCAGGTTTACAGTTCTAAGCTTATAGAAGTGTCCAAATTAAGACATCCAGGAGACACCTTAATTCAAGGAAGGCCCATGGGTCAGGAAGACCTATGTTGGCAGGGAAGTCTGCTGTTCCCGTGCTCCTGGGCTCCGTTACTTTCAGCTTCTGTTCCTGGGGGGGTTCCTTGATTTGCTTCTCCAGGGCTGGCTTTCATCTTTTGGCCTCCCTTGGTTCTCTCCAGGTTCTGGTTTGCTTAACATCTCATGGTGACGTCTGTCAGGCTCCAAGCATCTCCTAACGTCCGTGTCTCTGCTCTTCAAGTGTTGACATCTGTGTAAACTTTAGTCTGAAGTTTCCATGGGCTCAATCCTTTCTGAGGTTTCTCCAAAATGTCTCCCCTTTGAAAGACTCTATTAAACTAATAGAGACCCACCCAGAATGGGTGGTGTTACAGCTCCATCTAATCAAAAGGTCACACCCACAGATGGACATGTTGCATCTCTGTGGAGATAATCTAACAAAAAAGTTTCCACGTATAATGCTGAATAGGACTAAAAGAAATGGCTGCCACCGGAAGATTGCATAAGGATTAAAGCATGACTTCTCTGGGGTACATAATACTTTCAAACCAGCACACAATTTAACTTCTCTGAGTTTATTTTTACATCTATAAAATGTGAATTGTAAGTCTTACGTGGCTGCAATAAGCTTTTGATTTTATTTTTTTGTTAGAGAAGTTGTAGATTGATTGAACTGTCATGCATAAAATATAGGATTCCCATATACCACACTATTATTAACACCTTGCATTGGTATGGAACAATTGTTACAACTGAAGATAGCACATTTTTATAATGGTACTATTAACACTAGGCCATCGTTCAACTTCGGGTACACTGTGTAATGCAATTCCATGGATTTTTTAAAAATTTTATTTTTATACATGCTTACAATCTAACATTTTCCCATTTAATCACATTGATATATATTTTAATGTTGTTAATTGCAGTATTCACAATACTGTGCTACCATCACTACTATCCATTACCGAAACATTTCTATTATTCTAAATAGGAACCCTGTATATTTTAAGCATTAACTTTCCATACCCTATTCCCACCCTCTCCCCTGTAACCTATTTTATGGATTCTGACCTTATGTATTTTCTTATTCTAATTTTTTCAAAGCAGTGAGATCATACAATATTCGTCCTTTTGTGTCTGACTTATTTCATTTGCCATGATGTCTTCAGGGTTCATCCACATTATCAGATGTATCAGGACTTCATTCTTTGTACAGTCAAATAATATTCCATGTATGTATATACCACATTTTATTTATCCTTTCATCAGTTGATGGATACTTCGTTGCTTCCATCTTTTGGCTGTTGTGAATAATGCCTCTATGAAAATCAGTGTGCAAGTATCTGTTTGAGTTTCTACTTTCAATTCTTTTAGCTATATACCTCATAATGGGATTGCCAGGTCTTATAGTAGTTCTGTACTTAGCTTTCTGAGAAATGACCAGACTTCCACAGTGGTTTCACCATTGTACATTGCCACCAGCAATGAGAGTGTTCCTTTTTCTCTGCATCCTCTCCAGCACTTGTAATTTACTGTTTGTTTGTTTCCCCTAATAGCAGTCATTCCTAATGAGTATGAAATGGTATCTCCCCATGGTTTTGATTTACATTTCCCTGGTGGCTAATGACACTGAACATCTTTTCATGTGGTTTCTGGCCATTTGTGTATCTTCTTTGGGGAGATGTCTAGGCAGGCATTACTACCAACCCTGCTGAAATAAAAAGGACCATAAGAGGATACTATGAACGATACTACAAATATGTCAATAAATTAGATAAACTAGATGATATGGACAAATTCTTAGAAACACACAAACTACTTTCATTGTTTCAAGAAGGTCTCAACAAACCAGTCACAAGTAAAGAGATTAGAGTAGTAATCAAAAACCTCCAAATAAAGAAAAGTACAGTAAGTTTTAATACCATATCTAACACAGAGCCTAGAACACTTAAAACATAGCATGAATGATAACTGTTATAATCTGAATATTTTTCAACCTAAAAGTTGCTCACCCTCCAATTAGTTTAGTAGTAAAATATTTTAATCCTACTATCTACCAAAGATGGTACTTAGCAAACAATGTAAAGAGAAAGAGAGGAAAAGTGAAGGCCATATGGCTTCCACCTTCCAAAGTCATAAAAACAAAATGACCAGCTTCCTTTAAGACTTTACTTATTGGTCCTTCTTCACTTTTTGTGGCTGGATCCTGTATTGCTTTTATCTTTTTTATTATACATCAGGCTTTTAAACCTTAATGTAGGAACACCTAATCCTTAATCCATGTTATAAGGTCCCATTTTGTGGGACATTGCAGGTATGAGGAGAGTTAGTAAACCAATGCTAATTTCAACCAGCTTAATGTTTTCTTCCACTTTATTAATTTGTTTCCATTTCATATGTACTTTGGGGGGAAAAGATAGCTTGGCCCAAAGGCTGTAGTAGTACATATTTTCATTGTCAAGGTCAGTCTGGTGGGTAAATATTTGGAACAGGTTGTACTTAAGGAACGTCAAGATGCTCTCTGTTTCTTCATCTGTGCCCTGAGCAGAGTCTGATTCCTAGTGCTGCTGCGTCTTCATTTGTGGCCATTAATACAATTCAAAAAGCAAGTGAAGGAATAAGTTTTCGAATCCCCCAAAGAGCTATAGCTATTGCTTGTTGAGCTTTTAGTTTGTATTTTTTATTACTAACTCTTGACATGTTTGTTTATGCTGAAGATTTCAATTAAAATAGACAGCGGGGTGATATTGAATCAATACTGTTGTTTTTTGTCTAGGGAGAAAAGAAGCAATATGAAATATGGAAATCTGGAAGAATATAAATGCTCCAGGATCTGCTGTGAGACAGACTCTCGAGCTTGTCAGGCAGACATGATTTTTAGAGCAGAGAATTTGCTGGCTTAAAGAAGACAACTTGCCAGTTTCATTAGTTTTGTATCCTATGCTAGACAGAGTCACTGTTCCAATCATTAAAGTTCCCATCCTAAGCTTCCATCCAGTTTGAGCCAAATGGCAGCATATTTTAGAAGTGCTTTGTACAAGAACAATATGTGGCTGCATACTGCTTATAGATGAGTAAGTTTGTGATAACTTTACTATAAACCAGTTTCTGTTCTTTTTCATTCTTGCTTAGGTTTAGTTTCCATGAATTTGCCCAGGACATAATTATTAGTGCTTCTTATAAATGCCGGGTGGAAATCATGTTAAAAGAGAGTCATTCTTTCGAGGAGTGGAAAATTTGCAAATATAAAGTAAAAGTACTTCTGTGGTAGAGACCCAGTGGGCAAGACCATGGCTTTTCATTGTGGTAAAGTCAGGCTTTTTTTCCCCTCTCACCTCAGGGGCATGTGCTGAGTTCAAACAGATTAGATTCCAAAGAGCATTGGATCGCTTAAACACAGTGAAGGAACACTTCAAAATAAATGCTGCCAAAATTAGGATGGGAAATCCACCTGCAAAGAGCAAATCTCATGGAGAAAATCATATGTTTTCATTTGTAAAGCCCAAGCATTTCATCATTTTGGGCCATACTGTGCACCCCACACGGTATCAGCCTGGGATTCAGAAGAACCTGCGGGAAATCTTGTAACAAACATTTAAGGTCAACTAGATAAAGTTTTCATTCTGTATGAATCCCTCTACATTTGTATTGTTCATTCTGAATTCATTGTTCTCTGAAGGCAAGAAGCAGAACAAACACTAACTGTTGGATATCTTGTCTTCCCGTGTATGACTATCTGCGCAATTTATATTTGGCTGCACACAGTTCTAAAGAATAGGATAGAAAAAATATTTATACATCTTGTGCTTTTTCTGAACATGTTATTTTCCTACAGACTCACGAAATTTCTTAAACTACCAATGTACAAGTATTTCCCAAATTGGCAGTTAATTCTTAGGCACGGTAAATATCTCCTTTGTTTGCAACGTTAATTCTGAAGAGAAGATGGGAATGTTTGGCCAGCCACGAGTAAGACCATGGTGTTCCATGAAAAAGCACACTGCTCTTTTCTAGTCATGTGCAGGCAGAGAGTCCTACAAAAGGTGTTAATAAGTTCTTGTTATATGTACATATGCCTCCTGGGCTTTTGTTCTACCAACAGTGAGGAGAGAACGATAATAATCTGTCCCTGGAGAAACCGTTGTTCATTGCTGGGAAGGAGAATCTGATTGTTCTCACATAATGCTTGGAGTATGTTTTATTTCTATTGTTATAGATGTCCAAGTGGGAAACATAGTATAGGAGATAATTTGTTAATTTTCAGCAATTTACAAATCCCGGTGGCTGGCAGCATCCTTTAATGCATCCCTATACACAGTTAATTGGGACTGTGTCAATGATAGGTTCATGATTCTTTTTAATTCAATGCACTGGACCCAGAGAATAGAGTTCTGTCTTGTTCGCTTTTCTTTTTTCTTTTTTAGAGTTATACCCACCTTATATATAGAGTATTGCGTTAAGGAAAACTACTTTCTGTTAAAATAGGAGGTACTAATCAGGAAAGACAACCAGTTTAAGAGAGCAGGTCATTTTGGATTTGAAACCATTATTGGACTCCCATCCAAAAAGTAATTTACCTTTCAAGAGTGACTTAAAGGAGTGACTCAGGCTTTCGGGACGTGTCACCACGGCTAACCCGTAGGTATTTCGGGATTGTAATATCTTCCGATGGTTTTGATTTTCATTCAGTCTATAATGGGTCCCCACATTTGCCTGTCAGTATTACGGACCTATCACAGCAGCAGACTCAAATCTATAGCCATGTTATGAGCACTTGCTGGGTGGAAAAACTGTTGTGAGCCATTGAGCAGGGAACACCTGTAAGGCGGAGGTGCTGGCAGTACACATCCCACAATCAAGCGTGAAAGGTACAGGCTTTATTGAGCTTTTAATGGGAGTCAAATAGCTTCAGAATTGCAAACTCAAAGAAACTGCACTCAGTACACTGCATTTGTTTTACACCAACCCCCTCGCCCACACCTATTTACTCTCATCGCTCCTTTTCCTATGCAGTCTGGCTTCTTTCTTTTGGCCTCCTTCCTCCGAAGCTGAGAATATACATCTGTGTGGGAAGAAATGCCCTGAGTCATTGCACAAACCCATGAAAAACAACCAGAAGGGACAAGCAGCGAGCTGCGCCTTCAGAAGCAGCTGCAGATTCCTCTTCATTCCTGACAGTGTCACTTGAGGCCCCGAGCACACGGGCAAGGCTTGTCTTCACAGCCACTTGTGACACATATATAAAATTTACTGGACCGTTGTAGCAAAATGTGGTGTTTGTGAACCACTTGGGAGTGGGATGGACTTATGGATGGGGGGAAATACACCCAGTAAAGCTATTAAACACTGGTTTCCATGCCATTTTCAGCTGCTAGGTTATGAATGAGGAGCTCCCACACTGGACTATAAAAAGAGCAAGTGTTGAGATCTTTTTGGAAATGAGTGAGTCATCAAGATCTCTTGTAGGGATCAATCCATTCCGTTATCTGTATCTTTTGGGATCGTAGGTTTTTGAAGTCATTGGTCAGGGATAAGGGAGTGAAGAATACGAGTAGTGTAAGAAGTAGCCTTACACTAATTTTCTGTTACTGCAAAGAAACGCAGTATAGGAGATAACTGTTTCTCAAGTAATTAGTCCTTCTGAATTGGTTTCTCAGAGAATCTGGTTCCTTTCTTAATGCTGTGCTTTTGTTGATAGAGAAGCTGGTAATGTGTTCTACAGTGCTTTGGGATGAAAAAACTTAAGTCGCCTAGGTCTTAAAATCAACCTCCCAAGATGGCACTAGCATACCTATCTCACTATGCATGAATGCATGATCATTTTAAAGTCAAAAGAGTTGACTTTAGGCATACGTAGGCAGACATTACAACACAAGAGCTTGGCAGCATGCGATGAAACACTGTTTTACTTGAAATGGTACTGTATATTTTCACCGATATGTTTAATTTTACTAAAAAGCATTGTACTCGTTCCTGTTTCATAGCTCTATCAAGAATGTCTCATGGTGAGACTGTGTACCCAAATTGATAGGACACAGGCTTAAGAAAGACATAGAGCACTCATAGAGATCTTCCATTTATGTCAATTTCCAATGAACAGAAGGAGGGAGAGTCCTTTATATGTAACTGGATATTTTGCATAACTTAACCTTTAAAGTGTTGTGTGATTTATTTATATGTATGAAATCAAAAAGAAAATGCCACTCTTTTCTGTTCCAGATACCATTTTGGGTAGAGTTATAACTGGAAATAAATAGCTTGAGTACTTAGAACATGTTTTCTTTTTACTTGGGTGGAGTTGGGGGAAGGATGAGAATGGAAAATGTACTTCAGCAGGTGCTGTTTACTATGCAAAGTGAAAATTTCATCCCACTGGAGCCTGTGAGCACCACGGCCTTTTGGAAAAGGCATTAGTGTAGGAGTTGCGAAACCTGGAGTTGAACTGGCTTTAGCACTAGTTGTGTAACGAGGATACCACCACCCCACTATGTGGCTTTCCTCTCTTCCTGCTAGCTCTTTGTATGTTGCACACATATTAAGAGTCTACACTCATTGAGTGCTCATTATGCAGGCAGGTGATAGATCTTTCACTTGCATTATGCTATTTGCAGTGTCCTTAGAACATTTACTAGATTATATTGAAGTAACCTTGAGTCTCACTCTCCTGTGTGACAAAACTGTGTCCTATTTGACCTTTTAGATGCTTATCAGTAACATTTGTTAAACAAAATTGAGCCTCTGTTTCTCTCCTTTCTCAGTTGTTTGAACTTATGTTCTGTCAAATGAAAGTGAGAACATTTTTTCTCCTCTTGAGGGTAATGGGGATTGCTTCAGTGTTTTCTCTATTGTTGTTCTGTTGTGGTATAGCATTGTTTTGGTGTACATTTCCTCTGTTTTCATAGATCATTGTTATTTTAATTTTATGTTTATAGTGCAAATGATTCATCAAACACAGCGAACCAAGTACTTTCCCTCAATACATTGTTCTTAGTGATGAAAGAAGTGAAAGCATCGTCTATTCTGTTTCATAAAACCCTGAAAATGTATACTGAAGCCACAGTGTTTGCCAACATGATCTTCACTTTGATCCGTGTGTGTATATCTAAATTGACCTTTGTTCTTTTTTAAAAGTTATGCCTTTGTTTCTTCATTTTTTTTATAAAACTATCAATGTTACTAGCTTTATCACTTTTGTAAATAGAAAAGGTTGATTGATTAACCAGGATTTGTGAGTCTGTCCTATCTTTTCATCAGAAAACATCTTTTAAGAGTTATTTTTTAATAGGGTCTATCTCTTAAAAACTGAGTGAAAATCCATTAGCAGCCCACACTGAGGGCTAATTGCCAGAATGTAATCCTGGCAACGTTTTTTATAACTGCTAGTGAAGCCTGCAGAGTTAAGGGATTACGTTATTTCATAATAATTATATTCTCAAGGGATTTTATTCTTAACATATTATAATAGCATGAATAATACTATAGGCCACTTGCCTAAAATGAAATTATAATCTATTGGGATGAAAATGTTCTATTAGTATAAGCTATGCCTAAAGTATGTTGAGTTTATATTTGGGTAAGTTGTGATGAAATATCTTGAGTTTAAAATTCTTTAATTTTCTCTAACTACCAAATCAATTCAGTGCCATTCAGGAGGAGAAGGGAATAAAGAACAGAGAAAAAGAAAACAACCTCAAAAACAAAAACTGAACAAAATAAACAGCAAAAATAGCCAACAGATAAAATAATAATCAAGGGACAAAAGTACTAAAATTTGATGCAGCTTCCTTCTAGGATGTCCTGGACCACCAAAACAAACTAAGGATTTATTCCTGTTTAAAAAGTAACACCAAAGCATTTGATCATTATCAATTAAACTTTGGTAGTAGGTTTTTTTTTTTTTTGGAGGTACATAGTCCAGGAATCGAACCCAGGTGTCCCACATGAAAGGTGGCCATTCTAACCACTGAACTACCCGTGCACCCTGGTAGTAGGTTTTTAATGCGAACGTTAAAAAAAATTTAATCATTGATACCAAACTGTGATGGGTTTTCAGGGTCATGGCTAAAGAACATAATGACAAAATCCAGATTTCAGCGGCCTTTATGACCATTTGAAATGTTTTTATTTTTGGTCACAGCATGGCCTTTTCTGTTCATTTTCTTGCTGGTCAATTCCACTGCATTATCAAACAAGAAAGGAAGTGATGTAAGGCAGGGATGTGGAGGTGGAGAGAGAGACAAAATTGTTGAATGCCGCCGAGGGACCAGTTATAGTCAGCCAAACACATTAAGACGGGAAGAGTTAGGTAATACAAGTATCATAGACTACGGGGAGAAAAGAACAAACTTGGAAGGAAATCACACGATGTACTCTCTACCTTGGCCTGAACATAGCATTTATGTAAGGAGTGCTGGGGAATAAAATAGGAAAGGAAAGTATGAGTCATGCTGTAGGACACCTCAAATACGGCAAAGAACATTTAGCAGCTCAGTCAGGCTGCGTCTCCCACAATGAAATGATAGGATGCTGGGGAATGGACTGTTTTTTCTAAATGTCATTTTGTCCAGATCTCCACTGAGGCCTCTAAACTCCTTGAAAGTCTGAATAAACTTGCCCTGACTCCCTAATTCTCTATATGCTGTGAATGCCTCAGTCTCTCCCCAGAGTGTCATCTCCATTTCTGCCATCTATGTGTATACACTCTTTATTTCACCCTCTTTCTGGCAGGCCATCATATTCAGCTTCTTTATTTTTCTGTAATATCATCCATCCACAACAAGTGTTTCATTTCTTAAGTAATTTTGCTAAAGATTTGACAGTCCATGCGCCAATGTTTCTTCTTCTCCACTCCCTTCTTCCCTCCCTCCATTTCATTCAGAGTGATGCTCCCCCTTCTCTGAAGCCCTGATACAAAAGGACATCCATAGCCTTAGGGGTCTCTCCCACCACCTCCAAGAATTTGCTCATTTCTTGAATTATTAATGTTCTGTAAGACTCAGTCACAGCATTTTCCTGTCTCTGAAACTGTAGTGTAAAGACAGCTAAAGTCAGCAGCCTTTGGAAGATCCGAGGATATACTTTAACATCTGCCATTCCATTTATGATACTCCATTGAAAGAATTAGAATTGGTTTAAAAAGGATGGCCTGGAGCAAGCTTAGGGCATAATTCTCTTGGGGCTAAAGGAAGGAGTGAATTATTGCGCTCTGTACGTGTGTGTGCATATATTGTGCACAAACACGCTTCTTCATATGTGTAGGAAACGCAATGGGTACTTTTGAGAAGCACTGAGAATTCCATGTGGAGCCTTTTCGGTAGCATTTTGATAATCATATGAAATGTGATGTGACTTTTGATCTCTTATTTCTAGACACTCTAGTAATAAAAGGCTGTTAGGATTCTTTTTCTTACTGTTTTCTGAAACAAAGAATATTTTAAACCTTTCTTTTCGAAATGTTCTTACTGTCTTCCATTTCTTATTTCCCACTGAGCATAGTAGGGCAAAGGAGTTTCAGAAATCAGCCCAGCTTCTCTCCCAAGCTATGTCAACATTTTTGGTTGGCTGCCTAGTGTTTGTGGTCCCACTGCATTTGCCTAAAACATCCTGATTATGTCTGTGTATCTCCCTTGGTTCCAACCCCTGCTCCAGGCTGGAACTTTCTAAAATAAACCAACCTTGCTGATTTAATTCCTTTTGCTCTGGATTAGATTTGGGTTGGATTAAGGAGGTTTGCGCTGATGGGATGAGAGGTTTGGAGTGGTCTACTTGAAGTTTCCATGCATTTAAAGCAGATTATAGAAAGTCAGCAGCACTCTTCTACAGAACATGAACAAGATTCCATAGAATAACTGTGACTTGTTATAATGGAAGCTGTCCTCTCACTGTAGGGGGAACCAAAATTAATGATGGAGGAACAAGAGAGCACAGAAGTATAAAGAAACTGATCATTGAAGGTCATTTTAAACCAGTGGCTCAACCAACCCTGGCACCTATCCTAATTTTGGATTCCTGTCAAGTGAACCAATATTTTTCCGCACTTGTTAAACTATCTCTTCCTTCTTATCAAACTAGCCTAGTGCTTTCTTAATACTTGAACCTATAATTCCAGCTACTGTGCACTTTCACATCAATGTCCCTTTGCTCCTGTAATTTTATCATCCAACTTCCAGTGTTCTATTTCTCCTGTAGTCCTGTATTTAGCATCACAATCCACTTCATCACAGAATCAGAAACCTTAGTTTTTCCTTTCTCTTCCCCTTTACTTCCCTCATTGAACCAGAAGCTAGGTCTTAATGATTCTAACTTCCGTACAACTTTTAAATTCATACTGTCCTTCTAAATGTACTCCAACTGTCTTGCTTCGAGCTTCTATCATCCTTTACATAGATTGTTGTAGATGTTGCCAACCAATCTCTCAGACTTTTGACTCTTCCCCCAATAATCCAATCTACGAATTGCTTCCAGGAATAGCTTTCTGAAATAAAATTTGTAACCAATTTCCTATCCCTTTAGGCTAAAGTCCCAAGATTTTTTTTTTTTGCATGACATTTAAGACATTTTTTTCCTTTTCTATTTTGTACATTCCCTGGTTTATTGCTCTGTGAATCCCATGTTTCAATTATACAGATGTACTTTAAATTCCCTAACTATGACTTAGTTTTTCATACCTTGAGGATTTTTCAAATTCACCTCCATCCTTGTTCCTCCTCTAATTTATACTAATTTAATATGGCAAACTCTTTTTAAATCCCCCCAAACTGTTAGGGATTACCTTTTCTGTACTTTAACACTTCCTACCAAGTATTAGGTCTTTCTTCTCAGGGCTTGCACACAGTGCTCCTACACCTATATAAGAGCGCTTACCAAGGCAAATTCTAATGTTTATTTTCCTGTCTGTTTTCCAACTAAACCCTGAACTCTTGGAGCTAAGCACCATTGGTCATTGTATTACTGGTATTCTCTTTGTGCCTGGTACATAATAGACAACAATTGTTTGTTTTCGAATGAATGCTAAGTGAGAAAGAGAATTGCTAATGTGAAGTCTACAGGCTGTCTGTTTATGACGTCAACCGAACTTATTAAAAAGAAGAATTTCAGTGAGCTAATTGTTTTCGTTTGCAATTATCCTTGTGATAACACATGACCAGTTTTATGCTTCTTCTGGTGTATTATTTTGTTTTCCACTTAGATACTTGAGAATGCTTTGTGGTTTTGTCTTGTGTTTCTGTTCTGGAATGTATTCAATAACAAGAGATAAGGTGGATTTGTCTTAAATAAGAATTGAATCAGTAATCAGGAAAACAGTTTAAATCACAATATAAACCAAAATTATGTAATAATTATTTCATATTGAATGGTTGCATATTTTGTTCGAATTAAGGGAAGATGGTATAGATGGGTGTAGCTCTTCAGAAGGCAAAACAAAAGACAAAAGAAAATATGCCAATACATGTCTACGTGTTCCTTTGGAGTCACCTGTATGCATATATCAGGTGAACTGATGAATTCTCATTTTCCCTTAGCACATAATAAGCCTCAATGTTTTTATACATTTTTCAGAAGTATCAGTTGTAAGGGAAAGAACTACTCCATAATGAATATAGAGTACTTAAATTTTAAAATTTGATGGGAATATAAGTTTTCCTCTGAAATAAGAATAAACCAATACTAAAGTTATACAAATATTTTATTTCATCAATCTTTTTTTCATTTGTATAGATAAATTGTTGTTGTTTCTCTGAAATTTCTAAATATTTTACCTGCAAAATTGAATATTTCTTGCCTCCAACTACCACCCCCATGTATTATATTGTATTTTGCCACCTGAGAAAAGCAATTTTTTATAGAAAAGTGCATTTCTGAGTTTTTAATATGATCTTTATATATATTTTTAAGTATGTCATATATTTGTGAATACTGTTGCTTAAAATGCTTTAATATTATAAAGAATTTTGGATTATTTTACTTGCTTTTTAAAAATATTAGATCTAGGGCCAGCAGTGGTGGCTCAGTGGCAGACTTGTTGCCTGCTATGCTGGAGACTCGGGTTCGTTTCCTGGAGCCTGCCCATGTCTGTATATATATATATATATGTATTAGATTTATAATTTTCATCAGGAAACTGGATGCAGTTTGGTTCAAATCTGGTTACATCCATTTGGGAGCATTTTCCCCACAGTTATATGTATATTTTTTACACAACCCATCACAATATTACTACTATTTGAACAACTATAAAGACACATATTCATACTTTGAGCATTTTGCCAGATTGCCTTTTCCTAAAATCCTAAATTTATATATATATATATATATATATATATATATGCTCATTTAAATTAGTATACCTATTTACAGTAATTATAATCACTTTAATTTTATTCTTTAAGCTTCATATATTATTAAAATCTATTTAAAAAGAGATATAAGCTTTGTGTACTATAAAATATCTCTTTAAAAATGTGAACCAAGTGGCCTTTCAAAATGCAATCAATTTTATAGTATTTTTGACTCCAATAACTCTCAACTTAAATTAAAATTTAATTCAGTTTTTAATAAAAATCCCAAAACAGTTTCTCATAGTGGCAGCCAATATCAGAGGCTTTTTGAATTTTAGATACGTTCTTAATTCCAAGTGGAATTTTGTACAAACTTATTTTAAAGCATTTGTGATTCTTATTTCTGATCTAGCAGCTGTTTTCATCTTTTCCATATGAACTGTTATTTATATTTTTAATGTTAAATTTCTAGGAATTCTTTTCTGTACTGGACTATCTCACTACCATTTCTAATATGTTCAGTTTTCCTTTCACAGCCCACCCTATGATCTCTCCATTTCCATGTCAATGCTCGTTTCACCATTTTTTAATTAAAAAAGGGGGGGGGGTCTCTGTAAGCCAGAATTCTGATATTTTTATTGCTCGGAAAGACTTTTTCTCTTCGCCAAGAATTCAGATTCTTAAAGTGGTAAATAAACTGCTCCATATTCTCAGTCAGGTCTTCTTTAGCAAAAAGCCTAGTTAATTTCGTCTAGCTGAGATACTAAAGCACAGCAGTGATATATTTTCATTTATAAAATGGAAAAGAACCCCGAACCGTGACCCATCCAAGAGTTTCCATCTCTTCTCCCTGTGTTCTAAGAAAGTGTGCCTGGTGCCAGAGTAAAACTTTCAAAATATTTCTGACTCATATGAAAGCCATAGTATAGTTTTCACAGAAATAACTCTCCTTGTATTAGATCAAAACAACATAAGATAGCTTTGTGTACACAATACAAACCTGAAATTTTCCCTAAGATGGTACATCTAGATAAACAATCAAACTCTCAGATTTTGTGTTTATTCATTGTGTTATTTGGAATTGTAACAGTTCATGATGATGGCCACAATCATGAGCAAAGACTTGAAAAATTACATTTTTAGAGTTGATGAATTATCGTGGATTTTTCTATTTGTTTCATAGAATACCTACAGTAAAGCCACAGATGGTTTTAATGTCTCTGGGCTCAGGAACAAAATGCCAGTCAAGAATAAGTCCATTAACCTTTTTTCTGCCAGCCAAGCATGTAATCATAATTTCATGGTTTAATATTGATAGAGTGAGCTTTTTTTTTTTTAAACCTAGTTCCAACACTGCTTAACCTGGAATTGAAAAGGAGTTAAACAAAAATCCAAAACCTCTCCTGAATAGTTTTGAGCTTTTTTCTTTTTCTCCCTGTGAAACTGCAACCAGAAACTAGTGTAGGATTTTGTGGAAAGTTGAAAGGGATGTAATCAGGGATTGAGGGGTACTCCGAAGCTGCTTTGAACTAAATCTGTGGGGTGATCTGAAAACCAGATCCTCCAGTCTAGTGCCAGGGATGTGTTAACCCCCAGCTTTAATTTACAACCTGAAATATAGTCTCCTTGGCAGTGATTCATAAATCTCCATTTCATCTGGACGACTGCTGCATGATAATAGCGCTTTCTCCAGAGCAGCTTCTAACTCACCTAAACCTGCTTCTCAGACTACTAAGGCTTCCACTTAGAGAATGCCACCCAATGCCAACCCGAACAAATGCATGGTCTTACTGAATACGTGCTGGGGCCGCACGTTGTTATGCAAGTCCACGGTCATTAAAATTTTATCATATAAACCCTGCTGGCTGCACAGAAGAGGAATTGGAAATGCTGGCAAGGGATGATCACATATTTTATCAGAATCTTCTAAAAGGGGAAACCAACATGTTTAGAGCAGGAAGGAATCAAACTAATATTCTCTTTAATTTAAATCTTACACAGGGTGGGCCATGGTGGCTCCGTGGCAGAGTTCTCGCCTGCCATGCTGAAGACCTGGGTTCGATCCCAATGCCTGTCTATGCAAAAAAAAAAAAAAAAAAAAAAAAGATTTACCCAATGTCAAAAATTGACATTTATCGGTGACAGTTCATTTTCACATTTCCCTTGAATATCTGTTTCCCAAAGTTGCATGAATTTGAGCCTGTTGTACAAGATATGATTTTCTTATGTTTCTCCTACAAAACTGATATTAATCAAAGGATGCCACTGACACCTGAAGCAAAAGACAGTATGCTATTGATTGCAGTGGTGAATTATCAGAGGGCTGAGAGATTAATGGGTTCAGAGCTTGGTGGAGGAGCAGAGATTTGAATAGCTAGAAAACCTGATTGGGGAATGTACTTTAGCTTATGAAGGCAGATAAAATATAAAACAGTGGGGGTAAAAACAAACCCACAGTATCTGAAATGTTTTGGTTCAGTGCCCATTCATTCCCCCAACAAAATATGCCTCCTAATGGCTGTGGCTAAATGCTTTCAGTTTATTTTGAGATGTGGCATTCTATGTTTTTTCCTTTTTTAGGTTTAGAATAGACTGTGACTTTTCTAGAATACTCCTGTGCTGGTCTACCCATGGTCAAAGGCATAAGTATTCATTGTAAAAAGAGTTTTCAAAATCTCTAGAGTATTTCTTTCTTGCCATATTTTTAACATTTTATTACTTGGCGAATTTTTAGTAATTTATGACCATGTTTTCAAGGTTAAACTCAGAGTATAGGTAAATAACCTGTTAAATGGTGAGAAAATCAAATAGGGATGAATGTTTACATGCCAATATTTTAAGTATTTGTATTATTCTTTGTGTAGCTAAAACAAGAGTCCTCATCACTGGCAAAAATGCTCTGAGTGGCATTCTAGAGGTGGTGAGAGATTTACTCTGATTCATCTCCTGCCCTTCTACCTTCTGAGATTTTTGTAGAACTTCATGGGGAGATTTCCTGGTCCCAAAGCAAAGTTAATTAATTTATGTTCAAATTCGCTGTAGGTGCCTTATCATTATCAGCTTTCCTTTTTTTTTCTATGTGAAAATTTAGTACACATTCATATACACATTTGATTTTTCTTGAAGTCAAATCTCTGAGTTTAATTTTAAAAGGTTTAACTGGTGGGAGAATAATTGGATTTTGATAAGCATTTGCAAAAGTTCACTTAAGAAATTGAAAAATACATGTCAATTCCATAAGCATCATTCAGTCATCACGGAAACTGTGAGTAAAATAAGGTGGAAAAAATTAAAGTGGCAATTGTATCTATTGATATCTTATGTATATGCATATGAATGTTATATATAACCCATCCACCAAAAAAATGAACCTTGTTAAGACATTTTGAAATAAGAGATGTATGCGCTGTACTTGGTTTGCACACCTGGGCCTGTGTTTACTCGCCCGCATACCACTGCAGCTGTGTGCTATGGTGACCCCTGGGCTGAAATCTATTTATTAAACAACTGAGAAAATTTCTTAGCTTGGAATTTCATAAGTGACACAAAGAATTGACACTTACTTGATAATGACTGATTCTACATTCTTTAAGAATTTCATAATACACACAAGTGTACATATATGCATACATGTCTGTGCATGCGTGTATATAACAACCAACAAACTGCCGAATTTCTGGGTCATTATAGTCATGAAGGGATAACAGATTTCTTTCCTGTAGGATGAAATAGTCTAGGATTGACTTGAATATTTAAGCAGGTTCATTCAACTTTCAGCAATGAGACATTCTTGAACTTATGTGCATTAAAATATAAGTGGTTAAAATTTTGAATTGGCAAAATTTTAAGAAATGGAAAAACACTCTTATGTGAAATTTTAGATGCAAACAATGTCATGGTGTGTTTGTAAAAAAAAGTTGCATTTATTACTTCCAAATAGCTAATATCATGTAGTCCCTGCCACCGCATCAAGCAGGTGGCATATAGATCAGTATAACCAGTGTACGTTGGTTTGTGTTTTCATTTCACTCTTCTTCACCTGGGTGTGCTAGAATCTTATTGGTATAATCCCACTTCAACTATAATGGGGTCTTTGATATGAATGTCAAAGGCAGGGTCAGTATAATGAAAAGTTAAAGTATTGGTCTTAGATTTTTACATATATATATATACACACATGTTGTTACTTACATGTCAAATAATATATTTTTACGATATCATTCCCCACTTCATTTATAGAACTTAACAAGTGCCATTATTTGTAGTTTGTAAGTTGTAATGGTGATTTTCTTATAAAATAATTTGAAGGCCTGTATTTCTTCCAACATCAATCATAAGATTGTTTTATATGATTCCCAGTATACAGACTACTCAACCGACAGTTCCTAAGCAGGAAAGACATTAATCATTTTATATCACAGAAACTGGAGAGGTAGGTTCCGGGGTTCAGTGTCTCAGTGATGTCAGTGTATTGGGATGGCGTTTTGGTGATTCTCTTGGTCTCCCCTCAGAGTCCTCAGATGCCTGTCACAGTACCAATTATCACACCCCCATTCCATTATTCCTGGAGAAAGAGGCTTCTTACAGCAATATACCCTTTTGAATAAACCTTTATGTATGACTCCAACAACTATCTTCCCACAGATTAAATAACTAAATTTTCTCCTATCAATATTCGTTTTTGTTTTTTAATCCCTTTTGCCATTCAAGGGAAAAAAAAATCATCACCCATGATACATGAACTCAGTCACTCTCTATCTTTGCAAAAACAGTCCCTTGCCAATGGGTTATTTATTTTACCCCTTCATTTTCACTTTTTTCCTTGCATATTCGGTGCCATGTATCTTCTATGTGAACACCAACTTCCAAAACTACAGTGAACCCACAGCTCTAACTATGGAAACTTTATCATTATCTTGCTTCAATATTTAGCAGAAATATGAAATGCACAATGTTTAGTAGCATAGAGTCACCACAAAAAGAGAGGGAGAGCCTACTTTTCATTGGTACAGGGTTGACTTCTTTGGCCTCCTAGCCTATGCACCTACATAAAAAGAATAGCAGGGAAGGTTGGCAGAAGGTCAGATTGGTGAGTCCAGTTTATATTCTAAAGATTTCCTCAGTCCTCCCAGTCTTTTATTATTTCATTTTTAATTACTCATCCCAATAGTCTATAATCAGCAACTGAAAAAATAAGTCAACAAGCAGACTAAAACCATAGGCCAACATGAGAAGTCAGACTCAGATTTTGCAAACTGTAAAAGCCACACTATTATATCCACAAGTAACAAATATCTGATTGCTTCACACAATAATTGCTGTGCTTAGGAGGCAAGTTCTTCAAATTATGTAACTCAGCTTGCAAAGAACAGTATGAGTCCTGGTACATTTTCAGAACTATCTTCTTCCATTTTATGCCATTTATATACTATGGTGGTGATACTCATGCTTTGCAGCTTCACTTCAAAATTAAAAATAGCCTGGGCATTTGTCAGCACAGTCTCACAATAAGCCTCATTCTGCATTATACCATTGACTTAGAGAGACTTTTTGTCTTTACACTGAAACCTTATGTCAGAGGTTGTTTTTTTTTATTAGAGAAGTTGTGGGTTTATGAAACAATCATGCTTAAAATACAGGATTTAAATATATTAACCTTCCACCAAAGCCTTGGAAAA
Organism: Tamandua tetradactyla; assembly: GCF_023851605.1. Taxonomy (NCBI): domain Eukaryota; kingdom Metazoa; phylum Chordata; class Mammalia; order Pilosa; family Myrmecophagidae; genus Tamandua; species Tamandua tetradactyla. The sequence continues at coordinate 133,762,440 of NC_135330.1, read as the reverse complement.
TTTGTTTCAATTAACAATAGCACATTTTTATAATTGCACTATTAATTAAAGTCCATGATTTAATTTAGGGTTCACTTTTTGTGTAATGCTATTCCATGGATTTTTTTTAACATTTTTTATTGTTGCTATATATATATATATATATATATATAGTTGCTATATATGTGTGTGTGTGTATACAACCTAACACTTCCTCCTTTAATCATATTCAGATTTCAGTACTGTTAATTGTGCTCTCAATGTTGTGCTACTGTCACCACAAATCATTACCAAAACATCCCCATCATTCCAAATAGGACCTCTGTACATTTTAAAGCTTAACTTCCCTTTCCTTTTTCCTACATGTCCCTTTGTAACCTATATTCTAGACTCTGACCCTATGTATTTGCTTATTCTTATTATTTCAAAGCAGTGAGTTCATAATTATTTGTCCTTTTGTCTGGCTGATTTCCTTTGATGTGAAGTTTTCAAGGTTCAGCCATGTTGTCTCATGTATCAGAAAATCATTCCTTTTGATGGCTGAATAATATTCCACTGTATGTAATGTATATATCCACATTTTATTTATCCATTCATCAGTTGATGGACACCCAGGTTGCTTCCATCTCTTGGTAATTGTGAAAAATGCTGCTATTAACATAGGTGTGCAAATATCTGTTCAAGTCCATGCTTTCAATTATTTTGGGTGTATACCTAGCAGTGAAGTTGCTGGTCATGTGGTAGCTCCAAACATAGCTTTCTGAGAAACTGGCAAACTGTCTTCCACAGCAGCTGTACCATTTCAGATTTACACCAGCAGTGAAGGAGGGTTCCAATTTCTCTGCATCCTTTCCAACACCTATTTTCTGTTTTTGTTTGTTTGTATTAAAAGCAAACACCCATTCTAGTGGGTATTGAGCATCTCCTATGCTTTCTGGACATTTTTATTTCTTCTTTGGAGAAATGGCTATTTAAGTTGTGCCGTTTTTTTAAATTGGGTTATCTTTTTGTTAAGTTGAAGGATTTCTTTATATATATTAGATACTAATCCTTTTTTGGATATGTGGTTTCCAAATATTTTCTCCTATTATATAGATTTTTTTTTTTTTTTTTTTTTTTTTTACTTTCATGATAAAGACCTCTGAGGAGCAACTTTTTAAAAATTTTTGGTGAGGTCCTATTTATCTATTTTGTTCTTTCATTGCTTGTTCTTTGGGTATAAAGTCCAAAAAAACTTTTGCCAAGCACATGGTCCTGAAGATGCTTCTCTCTGTTTTTTCTAGGAGTTTCTAGTAGTATAAGGTAGGGGGCCCTCCTTCTCACTTTTACAAACAGAGGTTGAGTTTCCCCAGCACCATTTGTTAAGGAGGCTATTCTTTCCCAATTCGGTGGTCTTTACCACCTTGTCATCAAAAAATTGGTTGGCCATAAATGTGAGGACGGATTTCTAATTTCTCAATTCTGTTCCTCTGGTCTAAATATATCTGTCTTTGTGCCAGTATCATGCTGTTTTGATTACTGTAGCTTTAAAATAAATTTTGAACCCTTTTATGCACATACCATATGATCCATCCAAAGTGTGCAATCAATGATTCTTGGTATAATCACATAGTTATGCATTCATCGCCACGATCAATTTGAGAACATTCTCATTGCCCTGGGGGGGGGGAAATTCCTATTGCTGATGCTTAGCTTTGGTATTGTACCTTTGTTGGAACTGATGAAAGAATACTGCAATGTAACTGTTAGCCATAACCCTCAGGTTGTATTAATTGTATTTTTCTCATGTATCACCCTAGTGTTGACACCTTGTAATACTGACATACTTTGTTCTAGTTCATGTAAGAATTTTCTAATATTTTTACAATTAGCCACAGTTATCATCCGCAACATATTCTGGTATGTTTTACAGTTTCATGTTTTATCCTATAGCTTTCCTTCTAGTGACATGCATGACACTAGACTTTTCCTTTCAAACATACTCTCACTTAACACTACTAATTACACTATAATAAGTTTTAAGGTTGGGAAATGTCAGTCCTCCAACTTCGTTCTTCCCTTGTACTTCCATATACATTTGATGATTGGCTTTTCCATTTATGCAAAAAATGTTGGAATTTTGGTTAGGATTCTTTGGGTAGTATTCATATCTGAATGATATTTAGTCTTGCAATCCGTGAATATAAAATAGTCTTCCATTTATTAAGATCTTCTTTAATTTCTTTTAGCACTATTTAGTATTTTCTGTGTACAAGTCCTTTATGTCCTTGGTAAGATTTATTCCTATATATTTGATTATTCTAGTTACCATTGTAAATTAATTTTTTTTTTTTGATTTCTTGATCCAATTGTTCATTGTTTCTGTATAGAAACACTACTGATTTTGTGGAATGTTGGTCTTGTAGCCAGCCAGATTGCTGAAGATATGTATTAGCCCTGGGAGCATTTTTGCAGTATTTTTGGTATATAGGATTATATCATCTTTAAATAGAAAAAGTTCTACTTCTTCCTTTCCAATTTGGATGCCTTTTATTTCTTTTACTCGTCTAATTTCTCTGGCAAGAACTTCCAGTACCATGTTGAATAACAATGGTGTTAGGGGGCATCCTGGTCTTTTTCCTGATTTTAGGGAGAAAACTTTCCATCTTTCAACATTAGGAGGGATGTTAGCATGGGTTTTTCATATATCCCTTTATCATGGTTGAGGAAGTTTCCTTCTATTTCTATTCCTAGTATTCTAGGTATTTTTATCAAGAAAAGGTGCTGTATTTTGTCAAATGCCTTTTCTGTATTGATTGAGGTGATCATTTTTTATCCTTCATTCTGTTAATTTGGGATATTACATTAATTGATATGCTGAAGCACCCTTGCATCCCAGGGTTAAATCCCACTTGGTCATTGTGTACAATTCTTTTAATGTACAGGTAGATTCAATTTCCTAGTACTTTGGTGATAATTTTTGCATCTATACTCATAAGAGATATTGGTTTGTAGTTTTCTTTTCTTGCGGTATATGTACCAGGTTTTGGTGTAAGGTGGGTATTGGCACCAAGGAATGATTTAGGGAGTGTTTCCTCTTCAATTTTGGGGGGAGAGTTTGAGCAGAATTGGAGTGAAGTCCTCATGGAATGTTTGATGAAATTTCCCTCTGGAACTATCTGGTCCTGGGCCTTTTTGATTACGGATTCAATTTCTTTACTAGTAAGTGGTTTGTTGAGATCTTCTGTTCCTCCTTGAGTCAATGTAGGTAGTTTGTGTGTTTCTATGAATTTGCCCATTTCATCTAGATTATCTAATTTACTGACATACTGTTGTTCATAGTATCCATCTACAGTCCTATTTATTTCAGTGGGATTGGTAGCCGTGTCTTCCTTTACATTTCTGATTTCATTACTTGTAACCTCTCTCTTTTTTTCCTTTTTCTCATCAGTCTATTGTGATAAGGTTTGTCTATTGTGTTGATCATGTCAGAGAAACACCTTTTGGTTTTGATTCTTTCTAGCGTTCTGTTTTCAATTTCATTTATATCTGCTGTAATCTTTATTTCCTTTGTTCTGATTACTCTGACTTCTGTCTGCTCTTCTTTTTTTTTAGTTCCTCCTGTTTTGAGGTTAGGTTTGATTTAGAGTCATCTTTCTTTTATTAATATAAGCATTTGGAGCTATAAATTTCCCTTTTGGCACTGCTTTCACTGAAACCCATAAGTTTTGGTATGTTGTATTTTCATTCACCTCAAAATATTTCTTAATTTTGCTTCTAATTTACTCTCTCACCTACTGGTTGTTTAAGGGTATGTTGTTAAATTTCCAACTTGTGAATTTTCTCTTTTTCTCTCTGTTATTAATTTCTAGTTTCCTTCTGTTGTGGTCAGAGAATACACATGATTCGTGTGCACTAAAGAAGCAAATATATTCTGTTTTCTTTGGGTGTAATGTTTTATATATATCTGTTAGGTCTACTTGGTTTAGTGTATCATACAAGTGCTGTACTTCCTTATTCATCTTCTGACTAGATGATCTATCCATTATTGAGAGTGGTGTGTTAAAGATACCTAATATTCATGTAGAACCTTCAGTTTCTCCCTTCATCTCTGTCAGTATTTGCTTCATATAGTTTGGAGCTCTGCTTGTTAGGTGCATATATATTTATAATTATTACATCTTCCTGTTGAATTGTCCTCCTTATTGGTATTTAGTGACCATCTTTGTCCCTCACAACTAGTTTTAATTTAAATTCTGTTTTATCTGATAATCGTATAGCCACCCCAACTCTTTTACTTACTACTTGTGTAGCATATATTTTTTTCAGTCTTTTCACTCTCAACTTACTTGGATCTTAGGATGATCTCGTACAGAAAGCATATAGTTGGGTCGTGCTTTTTTATCCATTCTGCCAATCTCTGTCTTTTGACTGGAGCATTTAACCCATTTACATTTAAAGTCACTTCTGCCATTTTGCTATTTAGCCTTTGTAAGTCTTATACCTTTTAAGTTGCTCCCTTGTGCTAAAGTCTACTATTATATTTAATTGTTTTCTTGTTTTGTGCCATATTGAGTGCCTTTTCACTTCTATCTGGATATATTTTTCATTTGTTTTCCTCGTGACTATCGTAGGGTTAAAATTAACACCCTAAATGTATAACAATCATATTTGGTTTGATAGAAACTGTTTTAGTTTTCTAAAGCTTAAAAAATGTAATATACAAGAAATGGGTGGCTTTTACAGTGGGGATTTATCAGCTTTCAAGTTTACAATTCTGAAGCCATGAAAATATCCAAATCAAGTCATAAACAGGTGATATTTTCTCCCCAAAGACTAGCTACCCGGGATACTCAGCCTCTCTGTCACAAGGCCAGGTATATGGTGATGTCTGCTTGTCCCTTCCTTCTCTCCCAGACTTTGCTCCTTCCAGCTTCTGGCTTCAATGGCATCCTCTCTGTTTTTGTGGTTTCTCTCTGTTTTCTGTATGTCCTTTCTCAGCTTGTCTGGCTTTTCTCTCTTAGCTTTTCTGGAGCTTTTTCCTATCTTCTTTCTGTCTTTTATCTTTTTATAAAGGACTATAGTAAGAGAATTAAGACCCATCCTGAATGAGGTGGGTCACATCTCAAATTCAGATTCTACTCACCAAAAGATGCTACTTACAGTGCATCCACACCCACAAGAATGGATTAGCTTTAAGAACATATTTTCTGGGGTACATACAGCTTCAAACCATCACACCACCTTAATTTCAATAGCATACTCGTATACTTTTCCTTTACCTCTCTGTTCCCCCACCAATATATCTCTGTATATTGTATGTCCAGAAACCTAGATTTATCCTTGTATTTTATGCATTTGCATTTTAGCACCTACAGGAAGAAGCACAGTTATATACCAAACAGTATAATACAATAATCCTGGCATTTATAATTACCCAAATGATTACTTTTACTGAAAGTCTTTATTTCTCCATGCTGTTTTGAACTGAAAGCATCCTTTCATTTCAGTCTGAAGATCTCTTGAGCACTGCTTATTGGGTAGGTACAGTAGTGATGTACTCCCTCAGCTTTTGTTTATCTGAGAATGTCTTAATCTCTCTAATTTTTGAAAGAGTCTCAAAGGATATAAATTACTGACTGGCAGTTGATTTCTTTCAGTACTTTAAGTATTTCAGCCTACTGCCTTCTGGCCCCCATGATTTCTGATGAGAAATCAGCACTAAATCTTATTGGAATTCCCTTGTAAGTAACATGTGTCTTTTCTCTTGCAGCTTTATGAACTCTCACTTTATCTTTCACATTTGATAGTGTGATTAATGTATTTTCTTGATTTTTATCCTGTTTGATTTTTCTTCATGTTAATCCTGGTTGGTGTTGTATGAAATACTTGGATATACATAATCATGTCTTTGTTAAATTTGAGAAGTTCATTGTCGTTATTTCTTTGTCTATTCCTTTTGCCCCTTTCTATTCTGGGACTCCCATAATGTGTACATTTGTGTGCTTGATGTTTGTTCCATAGCTGCCTTAGGCTGTTTACACTTTTAATGTTTCTTTTTTTTTCTTTCCAATTTTCAGCCTTACTCAGTTCATGTGTCTATTCTTCAAGTTCACTGATTCTTTCTTCAGCCAGATCCACTCTGCTCTTCAAACCTGCCTGGGCATTTTTCATTTCAGTTATTGTGGTCTTCAACTCCAGTAGTTCTGTTCCTTTTCAGAAGTTCTATTTCTCTACTTAGACTCTCATATTCTTCATTCATTCTTTCCCTGATATCCTGTAGTTCTTTCTCTGTACTTTCCTTCACCTCCTTAAGCATTTTTAAGAGCATTTTTTAAGGCTTTGTTTGATATGTCCACATTCTTGTTGTCTTCACTGATGTTTTCTGTATTTTCATCCTCTTCCTTTGAATGGGGCCATCATTTCCTATTTCTTTGTTTATCTTGTACTCTTGCCCACTGTATATTTTAATATTTTAAAATGTAAACTTTGCTGTTTGTTTACAGGATGTCTGTTTCCTGATTTTTGTAACTAGCGGGTGATAAGACAGAGATTTTCTTGAGCTTCAGCCCTCTTATCATAATGGTCAGCCCAAGACGATGCACTATGCATGGTTTTCCCTGTCTTACTGGCCCTATGATTTGTCCTGGGTCTTGCTTATTAGTTGTTTTGGAGTCTCCCTATTTACAGCAGTTTGGTTGTCCCCTCCATTTCCCAGGGGAAAAACCTCACTCTCTTGTGTGTCTGAAGCTGACAAGGCTTTGTCCCAGATTGTCTACCTCTATAGATTTTTACTCAGCTTTTGTTGTCTCATCCTGCTTTGTCTGAAGGGTAAATTCTTGGATGTGGGCCTTACACATGGAGGATTTTCCCCATTCACTCTTTTCCAGCAAAACAGGGGCAGAGTCACATGAAGGAAGTACAGACTGGCTCCAAAGTTCTCTGTGGAGGGGGTCAGGAAGGGTGCCAAAAACTTCTCCAATGTTTCCCCAAAACTGATCTTTCCTGGCCTGCCCATCAAGTATACCCATTAGCTAACTGTCCCTTGCAGGCTTGAGGAAGCCCTGAATCTTTCTGTCTCTACTGCCTCCATCCTTGACCCAGGAGGGTTGAAAAACAATGGCTGCTGCCACCTTTTTCAGGGTAAGTTGAAACAATGGCTACACTCAGAGCCAGAACCCAGTGATCCAAATTCAGTAATCAAAAACCATGATCAGTGATTGGCCATACCTGACCCTGTTCTTGGGAAAGAGGATCTTTATGTCCCTTTCTATCAGCAGCAGCTTACCAGAGACTGGACTCTGTGGTGGCCTGCTGCAAGAGTGGGGCATGGAACAAAAGGACAAATGCTGTATGGTCTCACTGATATGAACTGACATTAGCAAATGAACTCAGAGAATTTCAGTTGGTAACAGAGACCATCAGGAGATAGAAATATGGTAGATATTGAGTAATTGGTGCTGAAGGGATACAGATTATGTAACAGGACTGATTGTAAAAATTCAGAAATGGATAGCACAATGTTACCTAACTGTAATACAATAATGTTACAACACTAAATGAAGCTGAATGTGAGAATGATAGAGGGAGGACGCCTGGGGCCACAAAGGAAATCAGAAAGAAAGATAGACAATAAAGACTGAGATGGTAAAAAAAACAAACAAACAAAAAAAAAAAACTGGGGCATGGATGCTGGGAGCCACAGTATAGCAATTTATCATTCTTAATCATTAATATATCAATTTATCAGTATTTTCCTTGGATGCTGTACAGTGTTCTTCTGGCCTTAGGAGTTTCAAAATAGCTGTTTCAGGCAGTTCCTGCCTGTTTATTTGTTGTTTTCATTGAAGGAGTGAGTCCTGGAGCGCCCATTCTGCCATCTTCCCTGGAAATCTCTCTGAGGAACATAATTTTTTTAATATTCAATGGAAGTTTTACATAAGTTCAAACAATCTACACTGCTGTAATTTGAAAATATTGGCTTATTAAATTTTTCTTTTTAGGGCTAGAATTTTAATCCCAAATGCCACTTACCAATTTTTCACATGCCTATAATTTATGAGTGCGAGTTTTTCTAACAAACTCCTCAAGAAGCTCAATGGCTAACTGCAAGATTCTTGTTGGGGCGAGTGTACCTGTCTCCTCTTTGGAATTGTTCCTCTTATTAAAACTCTTTGTGCTTTTTAAAATTATTTTTTTCTCTATCATTGGTGCATGCTTCTAAAGCATCAAATGAAGTTTTGGTAACAGACCAGAAAAGTACTTTCTCTTGTCTCTAACACTGTAACATAAGATCAGAAACAAGATAAACATTTTTAATTCTCTAAAAATGTCACTGCCCAAGCAAATGATTCAGATATAAATGATGAAAAAAATTCAGAATATGCAGGTAATGTAAAATAACATATTTAATAGAATTATATTATAAACATTAATAGACATGATGAAAGAAACAAGATGTTACTTGAATTGTATTTTATAGTTAAGAAAGGGGCTAAAAGTTCTAGAAGAAATTATTACTATAAATTGCAGAAAACATGGATAATTTTAAACTTTATTATATTTACATGTATTTTAATTTTCTGAAGTAAGTTGGATCTTTGTGTGTTTGCTCATTACAAAAATTATAGATGTTCCAAACTTCAGATTACACTGTAGTTTTATTTTTTATTCATTCTTAACACCTGCTTTCAAAGTATTTTATGATTGGAAATAAATGGCAACAACATTATAGCTATCTCAAATCTTTTTATAAATGCTTCCATTTTTTTTTCCATTCATTTATGCTTTGAATGCAACCTTAGTTGTGAGCTGTAATTCTCTTTCTTTATTTTAGCCTCAAAATGTTACTTTTGAAGCCATAATATGTAATTATAGGGCTAGTTATTCTAAGTTTCCTGCATCAATGTTGCTTAGAGTTTGAATAGATTCTTATGAACCACTTGTTAAAAATGCTGGATAAATAAACTAACTGGCTTTAGGAGTTGATGATTATTTTTGATCTTCTTATCGCTACTACTTTTTATTTTATTGTCAAAAAAAATCTAAAATTTATCTTTCAAAGTTGCAAGGTAATAATACCCCATCAGTCAGTGAAGGGGAAAGACAAGCCTTGAATACATGGAATGGGAGACCCTCAACTATCCCCTACTGTCAGGAAAAGTCTCTGAAGAGAAAAGGAGAGTAAATTGTTTTTTAAGTGAAAAATATGTTGGGCAGAGGGCATCAGGATTCTGGCATTGGTGTCCTCTTAGCCTCAGTTAAAGCCCGAGAGGCTGAAGTGTATTATCTGCCACCTGTACTTCTGTTGTTGGTTACCCCGGATAACAAAGAGGCCTGGATCTTGGAGACTTTTGCAAGCATTCTAAATTACTGGAACAAAAAATCGTGTTCTACTATGCCCATCTGTGCCAATCCAAAATGCTTAACTATTAGTTTTAAGCTAGAGGTCTAGAGCAGGCAATGCCTAGGGCATTTCTTCGTCTACTCAAACAAGAAAAATGTAGCTTCTTTTTGATAATGGAAACACGAAAGTCAGAAAGAAAAATGGCTGGCTCAGATATTGCAATGTTGCGGGTGTCTCAAGGCCTCTACTAATTTTTACGTTGGTTTTGACAAGATAAAAGGATCTGACATGTTTCCAAATATTTATCAGACTGAAAGACTTACCTGGAAATAATGAAAAAAAATAATAATAGGGAAACAAATTCAGCCACTTTGATTTGGGGAGCGGAGAGAAGGCGAGCAATGAGCAGTTGCATGACGTGAGTATTATTATTTATGTTGGAACGTTCTTGCCAGAATATTGATGCATTTTCCTGGTTGGGGAAAAAAATGATGAATAAGCATAGTTCCATAATGTATATTGATCATTCAAAGCACACTGCACACTAAAAGGCAAAACAACTTTGTCCATGCTCTTAAAACAAATGCAGGGAATCATGCCAGTAAAGGAAGCTACTTTCTAGGGAACAGAGGGAAATGTCAGCTCATGAACGAAGAGGTTTACCACCAAATAGCTTCTTTAAAAGGGATGAAAAAGCAGAAGCTATTGAAAAGATAGATAGCTCTCCATGATTAGGAAAAGAACCTTATAATAATCTCAAGAACAAAATAATTAGGACAAAAACTTGCAGAAGACTGCGTGACTGTTCCATTTTAGGAAGCTGTTATATTTTTTTCATGCTTCTTACTCCCATATAAATCTTGTCTAAGGACAAATTGGAGGAAGGTGTCATCATCTCCTATTTCTGATTGTTCTTTCTGATAAGAAATGAATTGCAAGAGCTTTTTAAGTATTTTATCAAAATTATTTTTACATCTGTCTTGCCTTGATATTATAAGTTCCTTGACAGCTGATCATTTTTCCCCATTCATTTTCACAAAGCCAGTATTGAAGTCAAAATATTTATTGAATAAATTAAGAAATATATTAAGAGATATATTTAAAATTGCAATTTTTGCATTCTCTTTTAAGAAACTAATTTGATTTCAGGGCAACATGATTTTGCCAGAATTATCTTTCTGTTATAATTCAACTTTGGTAGTCTACTTTACACAAGTTAAGAAAGTGTAAAGCACTTTGAGGATGCCAAATTTTTTTCTAGTTCTTCTATTTAAATTTGTAGTTGAGCCATCAAAATTTGGGTGTCATAGATTCTAGTATCAGTGTGTATATATTATCAATAAATCTATAAGTAACAGTGCTGAGAAGTAATTAATATAGAGGTAAAATGTCTAGAAAAATTATATTCAGAATGAAGTATAAGAAAGAACTTTTAAATTGAAGTCTTGAAGATGATTGGTTAATTTTAATAAATGTCCTTCTGTTTTTCCAAAGGTACACACTTAAAAATGAATTAATTCCATCTAATAGCTTTATCTGCCTTAAAATGTAGAATTACTGTTTATCATGAAAGAAAATATATTATTTTAAAAAGAATATAAGGCCAACAAGGAGAAATTAGAGGAAAAGTAGCTCCAAAATCAGCTACAGAATGATAACCCTAATCCCTTATCGTATATCTTATTATATATCTATTAAATAGAATAGAATTTACTTACCTGTGAACTATCACCACACTCAATATAATAGACATATCCATAATCCCAAAAAGTTTCTTCCGGACGCCTTTTTAACCCTTCCTCCAACCCTTCGCAGTAATTGAATTTACTATTTCAAAAACAGGATTGCATTTAACCAAGCACACAACAGACATTCAACAAATGAAAAGTGAGTAAATCAGGATAAGTTTATGCTCCAAAGCTATTCTGTTTAGAGAGGAAAATTTAGTTAATTTTTGTTGTCAGTTATTTGATACTAATAGATTATATACATTTGAATGTGCCTCTGCAGTCTGATGAGAAAAGAAAGATGAAACAAAGGGGTTTCCCTCAAAAACAATGGGGATTTTGAACATTTAATGAATAGTAAGAAAATACATTCATACTAATTTGTCTTTGGGCAACTCCTGAATTAAACTGGACATGACTTTGTGTTTGATGTTTTATTACATTTGGCCAATATTCTAATAAGGACCTGTAAAGATCACCTGGTTATCACAAGAAAGTGAAGATGAAACATATGAACCATTTTTATTTCTAGAAGAAAAAATTTTTTCAGTGCAGTAAATAAACAACAGCAACTTTCTCTTCCTTGGAAGCATGTATACACACACATATACTAGCATTTCTTATGCATTTTACTGATATAAAGGAAATGTAGTTCACAATTTACAAATGATAAAATGCAGTTTTTTGAATATTGCATATAACCAATTCATTGTTACAGAAACTTTAATTAACTTTAGCCAAACTGTATTTGCAAATTACAAATGACTATTATTTCTGACATGCCTGTTGGTTGATAGATTCATTTATATTACTGAGAAAGACAAAAGAAAAACAGTGAACACTTTTTGGGTGAGAGTGAGAACACCTCACTCATTGATGTGAGCAAGTTCTTTGTTTAATCAGATAATAGCTTTCAAAAACTGGAAGAATATTTCCTCTTTTTTTCCTGCTATTTGTAATTTAACAGCTACAAATGTCATATATCCTAAAGCTTAATCTGCATTATTAATATTTTCTCCACTACTTTGAGTCTGGATAATTTAGAAAACAATAGCTCAAGCCTTGATGGGTACTGTTTGTCAATTTCTATGGTGTAAATTCTTCCATAATGACCAATTTCAAGCTACCAATGTGATGTCACTGAATGTGGAGTTTGGAAGAGATGTGCACAGCGCACCATTATATATACTAATTTAACCATACAGATACAATAGATGGAAATAACCTCAGGAGCACAGATAATAGTTACATTAGTAAAATTTACTTTAATTTATTAAATTGTATGTATAGACACGTTCATTTTTAATAATGGCTGTGTTTAGTAAATTGCTCACAATATTCCTGGAAATTTATCAGGTGCTACCAGCTCAGGCACAGCATTCCCCATAGAGTGCTGCACAATTCAGCAAAGAAACTATGATCTATGGCCATTGAGTATTATGGTAGCCAGTGTGTTCTAATACAACTTTTGCTCCTTAGTAATCATCTACTCTTGTTCTGTCTTTGCAAATGTCAACTTAATTTTTCACCAGATTGTAGAATTACACATCTCTTGATTTAAAGATAAATGATCACATGTTCTCTCGTAGTCCCTTTACATTAGCATATTATTGATCTAAAGGTAAAATACCAAAATCACATTCTTCTAGCTCACTGATAAAGAATTTACGCTAATACATGGGATAATAGTTGCATGCAGATTTCATGGGCAGTCTCTTTTCTGAAGTGCCAAGGCCTGGGAAACAATTATGTCCACTCCTTATTTTTTTCTTCTCCTTCTCTTTCTCCTTGTCTTTGCCCTCCTCCTCCTCCTCCTTTCTTCTTCTCTAGATAGAACACCTTATAACATGGTACATCCATAAATGCAGTCTAATTACATGGTTTAATCCATTTTCCTTGTTTATAGTCCTTCTGAGAAAACTCTTTTTATTAAAATAATGAATTTAAATATGGATGCTTTCTGATCTAAAATTCTTTTACTTTGTTTTTAAATTGTTTAACTGCCTTTCAAAATTAGTTCTAATGCGACTCTACCCTGGTGGCTACTTGTAACTTGGTAAGCTACAGCCTGTGGTTAGCAGCATGAGCCTCTCTCTCCAAGAGCTTGGAAAGGCTGGTCAAATGCCAGAGGTAGGTACTGATTCATACCTTCAAGGATGTCCAGTTAGTTGCCCAGCCTTTGATACAAATTGAGAGCTCTTTGCTCTGTGAGCTTCCCCTCAGGCAAAACAGTCTTCATTTATTTGCTCCAGAGTCTTGCTAGACTATTAGATGCCACTTCAAGGAACTGTTAACATGAAAAGATACATTTCAAAAATGTCTTTATTATGTGCTTTCCTATATCCTGGAAGTTGATATGTTGGCATATATAAGAGGCAGTTTTACTATAGAATTTCTGGTATGTCTTTGAAGTTCTGAAATTGCTTAACAAAGCATGCTAACATGATTGCATTTTTTATGGGTAAAGGAAGGCAAATGGCAGTTGGTGAAGAAGAAAAAAGGGAGTGTGGGTTTTGGAGTGCTAATTTGAAACAGGTGTTGATCATTTTTGCCTAGAATAAGTAGTGTAACAATAAACAAATGGTCTTCTAAAAGAAAGACTCAAAGCTAAAGGCTTTCTGTGACTTTTTCCCAAAAAAGCTTCCCCAAACCCCTCGTTGAAACAAAAATGTTACTGTAAAACAGAAGTTTCCAAGTGGTTAAGTGTGTTTGGTTGGAAATAGGGACTGAAAGAGAAAACTGCATTGCAGTCATTGGTTTGATTTGGTGAATAAATGCTATTTTCAGATTCAATTTGTATCAATAAGCAAAGCTCTGTACACCTGCAGAACCTGTCATGCTCAGTATCGAGGGCTCAGAGGCAGGCATCTTAAACAATCGTTTGCCTCTTGACAATAATTGTTCCCCTATTCCTGATGCCTCAAACTAGAAGGGGAGGCTTCGATATCTATCATCAAGCAACACTGTTTTCTATCTCTAATAGAATGAACACCACAGTTTATAAATTTAGAGAGTATTAGAAAATTCTGCTGCCTCCTTGATTTTAAAATAGCTGAAGATGTACTGCTAGAAAGGTTCATCTTTATTAGATGTGACTGAACGCTGGAAGTGTAAGATACTGTTTTTGTAAAAAAATTACATTTTGGTTATTTACTGTGCTCTGTGTAGCTGGTTGAGTTGAACAGGTATTCATGAAATATACAGCTCGTTCCAGGCTAGGAAGAAAAAGTAGCAAAGTAATTTCACACATTTTTACCCTTGAACAGTGGGGTTTGGGTACAATAATCTATTCTTCCTAGATCCGGATTCAATATTCTGTTCCCTAATTAAAGACCATCTCCTTGTCTGCCCTAATACCTAGGGACTAGAGCATTTTGATGGAATGCAGAACGCTTCCATTTTAAGGCCCTGATACAAACATACTTATTACTTCATAAGTATTTTTCTCCATACTCCACTGGGTAAGTTTTTTTTTTTTTTTTTTTTTTCAAAAAAGCCCAAATGACGTTAAATACGTAACAAAGAACAAAGCATTTACATTTTTTAAAAAATGGCCCCATAGTTAGTATAAACAAAGTGTCACCTCCATCTTCCTTCAGTGCATTCATGGGGTCATATAAACTTTTAAATCCAGAAGTATAAGAGGAAAAACGTGTAATTTATTTCAATGATACTTTTCTAGTATCAAAAACTTTTATGGGTGCTTGAATAAAATAAAGCCATAATACTTATCCTGTAAGTATGCATTCAAGTATTGAATGATTCCTCTTTTTTCTGTTACATTCATTTAATTAAATATTTATCGAGTGTTAGTCTATGGCATGCATTGTGTTAGGTGAGAGAGATGCAATTTATGAATGGTTCTTGTGAATTCCACTTATTCTTCTAAAGAGAGCTTGTAGGTAATATAAGGTATTCCTCCTTGTCTGCTAGTACTTCTATGGTATACCAACACACATCGTGGTGCTTCTTGAGTTTGAAGTTTTGACTAGGTCATATTGAGTGATTTCAGAATGAGCTGTACACAAAATGGCAAGAAATGTAAAAGGAGACAAACTTTGAGAAAGGTATTTGTTTCCTCTGTTTTATATAGAGAAAGGAAAAAAATGATAAAAAAATGCCTAGGTACAGATATTTATATATTAAGAAGTCTACTTTTTATCGCACACTTTGCAATCTCATATTCCAAATTTGAATATAAGAAATCTCATATTCAGATTTGTGGGTTCAAAGTCTTTTCTGCACTAAATAAACATATACCATATTTCCATGGGTTTCAGGCTGACAAATGATGGATACACCATCCAATTAAAAACAGACATATTGTTACTGATAGTATTGTGATTCTCTTCCCATAATGCTACATATGATATATTCTATAATGAGCCAGATTGATTTATTTGACCTCTTGTCAGATATTTATTTAGTGACTGAAATCTACATGGCATTTTTCCCTGTGGGAATTTGGCTAGGATGTAATAGGAACATGCCAACCACATATTTCTCTGTTTTGATTTTTCCAGCTGCTTTCTTGATGGATGGTCTATTCCTGATATTTCTTTTTGGTTTTCAAAGAGTTTGGGGAAATCTGCATTTACTGCATGCTCTCTACCGTGGGGATAATTTCGTAGGGTTCATTCCTCCCTGACTACTACTTGGTCTGCTAAGGAAGGCAGATGGATGCTAATATCACCTGAGTCGCTACGGACCCAATAAAGCCTTGCTTGAGCAGTGAATTCCAAGATAATTTTGACTATCAGTACACTTTGGCTTCCATTTAACTGAAGCTGGTGAGCGGCTGGTGGAAAAAAGGCAGGTGGTTGGAAGCAGTGGCATTAGTCACACATAACACAGTCAAACTTGAACGAGTGAGTATTACAAAGCTAAATAAAAGCCCTTTTTTGTTTATTTTCCCACAAATGGAATCGGCAGTACGTGACTTTTAGAATACAAGAAACATACACTATACACAGAATGAAAAGAAAAAAATAAAAAAGCTTGATACACGTTCATTCTGAAATATAAAATATAACAGAAGATCAAAGGCTTATTGGTTGAAAATTAGCAAAAAGCATTAAATCACGCAAACATAGAAAATGTGTTTGTAGCTAGACAAATCTTTAATTTGTGGATGATTGACAACTGCATGCCAATAAAGCAAATTTTGAGATAAAAGCTACCTTGCCCAATTACCATATACTTCCAGGTACTCTTCTCTCAAAATGTACTGCCGTATTGCCAAAACTATTTGTTCATTTTCCCTGCAGTGTGCCTGGTGCAGCCCTCCTGACCCCTGAAGTTTTTTTTTTCTGCCCACTCCTGGAGTTTTTTGCAGCTTCCTCTCTGCCTTCCTGATAATCCCCTGCCCTATCTTCTATATTCTTTACCTTCTTGGGTATGCCTCAAGAAAATGATGTTCCAGAAACCCACCCCTAGTCAGAGGGGTCAAGTGAGGTTGTGCATATTTGCTATTATTGAGCTAAGCTGGCTCCTAGTTTTTGTTGTCTCTTTTGGGGGACCTGGTGGGGAGAATTTGTTCATTTTAGTCAGTGGCTCATTGTATGATCACCCCTTCTATCAATATATAAAGTCATATTTTTATTTGTTTATATTTCTTTTGAAACGCAATGTCTCTCATTTTAATTAGTTTTACCAATTCATGAGTATTTCTCACTGACATAGAAGTTCATTTAGAGACCATCCACGATGTTGTTTACAAATATAACTTTTGTTATTTCAAGCATAATTTACATATAATTAGCAGTTAGTCATCATGGGCTAGATGGCTTTGTAAGCCGTTTCAGCTCTCACAAGGCAGTGTCCAAGCAAGGATGATAATGCAGGAGAACATATTGTATGTCCGCAATTGGTGAGTCCTGTCAAATCAAATAAAAAATTCTGTAAAGCCAACAAATAAATAGCAACAGCAAATAGTTAACTTCTGCTAAACAAAGGAAAGTCTACAAACGCCTGTGTGCAGATGTTTGTTCAGAAGTCCAGCTGATTGTCTACCTGTGAGTCTTTAAAGTTATTTGCCCCACCTCCACCATTATTTCCAAGCTAATGAGTGTTTTCTGGAGTATCTGTGACATTATCAGGTTTGCAATTTTTCTCTACTTATAGTAAAAATGGAATATTTTAATCTCTACTTACCAATACTGACAATTTCGTGTGCACCATATTATACTCACAAGCTGTTCAAAGCAATTATTTCCTTAAATGCCTGAAGATTTTGTAATTCTTTTTTTATAAGAAGTTGTTAAAAACAGACATTATTTTACATTTCATTATTTTACATTTGGGGTATCTTCAAGCACGAAAACTACTTGAGTACAAGAGTTTTCAATATGCTTTACCCTATGTCCCCTTCATGACTGAAACAGATTTGTAAAAATAGAACTGTCTTCTCGGTAAAGCAGGGATCATGGGCACATCCCCAGCACCGGGGGCACCTCTCCATATGCCCTCCCATGCCCATCTGCCAGACCCCATCTACCTTATTCTTGCAAGCCGAGGTTTTTTTGTGTGTGTGTTTTTTTAACTAAAAGGAATATCGATATCTGTAAATTGCTTAGAGAACAAGATTTATTTAGATCCCCAAAAGTGAGGGCATAATTCACTTGAAGTGAAACTTCATTTATGGTGAAATCGAATGAACATTCAGATGTCTAAAATATATTGTGTTCAAATTGCATTCTTTGGTTTATACGGAGCCACTTTCTTTGGAGCAGAGTTTACTTATGAAACCAAATTGAATTCTACGCCATTTCTGTTCAACACATCACAGCTCTACTTAAATGCAATCATTCTGTTTTTCTAAACAGTGGAAGACAGGGCATGGGCAGCTTTGTCTGGTCTCTGTGTATGACTCACGTTTGCTCATGTATCAGCAGCTGCCTCTTCACAGACTATGGCTATTTCAGCAGCATCCTCATTGAGAGATTCAGAACTATTGGAGGTTGCATTGATTGTATTGCCCTTCTGAGAGTGCTAGAAATGCTCTCAGGAGACCAAAAGCATGTGTGGTAGAAAATATCATTGAGCACTTAATAGGTGCCCTTGGGTCCTATGTAGAGGTGCTATTATTGAAAAAATCCACATTGCAAGAAGTATACTCTTGAAGGCTTATATGGTGAATTCTCATGTAGAACCTGTGCATAAGTATAATATGAAGAGCAAATGCTTTTATAGCAAATCAATATTGTTATATGAGACTATTGCTAAAATGGTAGCCATGAAACAAGTCTGATGGTCTTGTATTCTGATTTTGATGAGTAGTAGCTTCAGTGATGTAATGGGTCCGTGAACTACTGGAGAGCATATGGGGAAAATACAAATACAATTTACTGAATTAAGATCAAGACTCATTTTCAAGAAGTTCTTTTGCTGAGCTCTGTAGGGGACTTGTAAGATTGTAAGACTTGAGGTAAATTGGTAAGATGATTGGAGAAATGACACAATAACTTTCTCTATGCAGGAGGCTTTGAGCCAATCCATTTATTTGTGAATCCGATTTATCAAATTCATCTCTTAAATTGTATAGCCTGGGCGAGCCATAGTGGCTCAGTGGCAGAGCTCTTGCCTGCCATGTTGGAGACCCTAGGTTCAATTTCCGATGCCTGCCCATGCAAAAAGATAAATAGATAAATAGTGTAGCCTGTGTTTACCCAGAAACTCAAATGGTTTTCAGACATTATCTCATTTGTCCTCATAAAGAGATGGGAAGTTACTATTGAATGAATGTTTCATGGAATGAATATGTTAATGAATGGAAATTCAGTATAAGTGTATTTAATTCCTACTATACCACCCACTGGCTTTGTGGCTGTGATAAGTAACTTAACCTCTGTTAGTCTCATTTCTTCACGCATGCCATCGAGTAATATTCACACTTTTCACTTATGAGAATTATTTTAAGAAGTCATGCTGATCTTCTGGAAAATTCTTATAATTTTTCTGAAGAAAAGGCTTGCTTTAAATTTTAATAAAACTAAAGCTACATCAAGGCATGTTTCGCTATAGAATTAAACTCATCAAAAAGCGGGTTATTCTTGTGGTATATTGGGATGATTTTAATTTCTAAAATTGGTTATTCAAATATTTATTGAGTTTTTTCCTATTTCACCTATTTCCCAGAAACTGTGCTGTGGTGGGGCTTCCAACTTATAGAAGTGAACAATATGCTGTCTATCTTAAAGGAACTTCTAACCTGGCAGAAAGAACCCACATTAAGCACTAAATTAAACATACAAAGTTGAACAGTAACTGCTGGCACAGATGGTGACCCAGGAGAGCAGCGATGTAGGAGCAATCATCTGGCCTGGGGGTTAGGGAACAATTGAGCAGGAACAACTCAGAGAAGGAGTTAGGGCCCAAATGTAAGGAATTTGAATAGTAGATGCAGAGCAAATCCTGCTAACAGACCTCTCAAAGTTTTTAAGCAGTTTTAATCCGATCAGTGTATTTAGTCTGCTCTATGTAAGGTAATTGCGGTGGTGGTGGGGAATTAGATTAGAGATGTGTTTGTGGAGGAAAGCAGCACAATGAAGTCAATCTAAAATGTGACTTAATGATTTTAAATTGACTGAGTGGATGCTGATACCATTATCAAAATATCAGAAACATGAAAGGAGAAGCAAGGCTAAGTGGAGGGAAGAGATAACAAAGTATCATTTTATGAATTGAGTTCGATATTCTTCTGAATTCCTACATCTATTCCTATATTTCCATCATCTACCCAAACACCTGCAGATCTTATAATCACTTCCATTTAGATAACAATAGAGCTGTGGGGCCCATGTGCCTTGTTCAAAGAGATCAGGCAAAAAGACCATATAAGAGTGTCAGAACCAAATCTAAAATCCATGTGTGCCAGTTTGAAGCTATGACATACTCTAGAAAAGCCATGCCATTCAATATTGCTCATCAGTATTGCTTGGTGAGATCTTTCTCCTCATTTCCATGGAGATGTGACCCACACAATTGTGGGTAGTAACTTTTGATTATATGGTTTCCATGGAGATGTGTCTCTACCCATTCGAAGTGGGGTTGCTTACTGGAGCCCTTTTAGGAGGGAACCACTTTGGAAAGAGCCACCAGAGCCAACACAGCCCAGCCAGAGATCTTTGGAGCAGAGGGAAAATATCCCCGGGGAAGCCTTATGAAATGAGGAAAGAAAGTTAGGGAACTGTAGCTATGTACCCTCCCAGCTGAGAGAGGAACCCCCAACTTCATTGGCCCTTTCTTTGGAGTTAAGGTATCTTTCCCTCAATGCCTTAATTTGGACATTTTCATAGCCTTAGAAATGTAAGCTTGCAACTTAATATGTTCCCCTTTTTATAAGTCATTCCATTTCAGGTATATTGATTATAGTAGCTTTTAGCAAACTAAAACACCATTTAAAAGGTCATTCCAAGAAGAGATGCCGTTGTAGCTAATAAAAAAATGTTGTAGAGGAAGAACCAGGCATGAGTAACATCAGGTAAGCTCTAGAAGAGAATCTAAACAAATAAATATTCAGTTGATACATGCTTTAGTGAAGCCAAGTAAACATCATTGGGACCAAAACTCATTTTCCCAGACCAAGAATAAACTTTTGGTTTGAGAAATTATAAATTCATTGGTAGAGTGGGAATGAATATTTTTAGTGGATTGATAGAGGGCAATGACTATAGTATGGAAAAAGAAGATAATGGTACATGATTCCAGAAGTTTGGACATTAAGAAAGGGAGAATGAGAGAGGGTTTTCCCATGTAGTCAAAGAAGAGGCGGATAGAGGCAGTGGAAAGTCAGGAGAGAGACTATATCATTCTTAAAGGAAGACCACTGGAGGTTGGGAGAGGTGTGGATCAAGAAAGAGTTCATAACTGATTGGCTCACTTCCTCTGAGGAAACTGTAAAGAAGTAGGTCAGTACTTACCTGACAGAAATCTGTCCCCTGCTGAAGGGTTGGTTGGGGGAAGGGGCAGGTGATTTTTAGCAGGGTGATGAAGGCTCAGAACTTGGTTAACAAAAATGGGGAAGGAAGCTCACTCAATTAAGTGATGAGGTGTTCCCATAGCACTGAAATCACTGAGGTGATATTATCAAAAGAAATCCAGACTTGAGGTAAGTAAAGCAACAGAGGGAATGTTCTGGGTGAAAAAATGAGATCACTTTTTTTCTTAGCAATTGAATAAAAGTTCTAGAGGACAGAGTCAACCTAGAAAGGACATTTTGCAGGGAAAGGGATATTAAAGTACCCAACCTAGGGCTGGGATGGGCTGCCTGTGCAGTTTATAGAGGTAGGAACATCTGTATAAGACAATCTCACCTAGAGGCCAGGCAGAACAGCTGTCTGAGGGCATCATTCTAGCATGGTGGATATGTCGAAAATTAGTCTCACTTTATTGAAAATGATGCTTCTTTTAGTGGGGGTGAATATACTGCCTAGATTCAATGAAGCTAAAGTTGGAGCCAGATTTTTGAATGAGTTGTGGCCTCAACTTGTCTAGTATGACTGGTTTCAAGTTTGGACAAGAAAGTACAATTTGTGATCTGGGATTTAAGGCCTGAAGCATGATGGAAACCAGAATGTTTCTGAGGATCGAGTTAAACAGAGGTCAAATTAGGCTGATGGCCAGATCCCTGTGTCACACACTAAGAGGGAGAATGAGCCACGTGGGATACGGAGAATGTTCCCCTCGTCATGGCGACAGCTTCTGCAGCAGTGTCTGTTGTCCACCGTCCTGGCCTTTCCTCTCTTGGCCTCCTTTCCTTTTTCATAGCTAAAGCTGGTATTCTTATGCTAAACCTGTGTTTCTCCAACTAAGAAACTGCCCTTATGCTGAATCCTTTACTTCCCCAGCTTAAACTCCAATTTTTCCCTTATGTATCAATGAGGGATAGAACTCATCCAAGGGCAGTCAATGGGAGCTAACAGAGTCTAACAACTGAGGAATGATAAATAACCAGGCTCAGAATATGCACGAATCATAAATTGTGTGATTAGCATTTAGGTTTCAAAGATATGTTTAAATGAAACAGTTTGCTATAATTATACCACATAAAATCAAAACCTTGTAGAAGTTATGTCAATGAAAAAAAAATCAGAGATGTGGAGAAAGAATGATGCATACAGTAGTTTACACAGATAGGTGTGTTGTTAATTATATGATATATCCACAGGATGAAATCATAAGTTTTTATTTATCATTTCATGATATGGGAAAATACTCATGAAGTTAACCAAACAAAAAATAGGAGGCAAAGGGATCTACATATTTTTGAGGGAGTAATATAATGTGATGCTTGCATGTGTGTGCATATTGCATGAAAAAGCAAGCGTATGTTTAGAAAAAAAAAATCCTAGGAAAAACAACAATAGGAGTGTAGCACTGGTTATTTCTGCGTGGTATTTTCATGTGTGATTTTACTTTCTCAATACAGCTACCTGCATACACTAAGTTTTATAGTAACCTTGTGTCATTATTCTAATCAAAGAGAAGTTATTAATAAAAATATTTATATGATCACAGCTATAATTTTGTGATGCCACAATTTTTTTATGGCATGCACACACACACACACACACACACTTTGACACACTGGGTCTTAAATGAACACAGCAATTTCACCTAGTAATTGGGCCTAATTATCTCCTGCAGGTCTGGGAAATGTGTTCTTTTTGCTGTGATGTCTAATGCCAGCCAATTTATACTTAGGTTCCCTACAATTGATCTTCTGTGCCTTTTATGATATAACAATGCTTTAGAATGTTTTCTGTTTTATGATTCTTTAATCTTTACATAAAAAAGGAAATCATTGTCTACTATTGATTATTTTGAAGTCAATTTCATTTAGTTGAGGAAGGGGTGTATAGAAAGCTTCACAATTATGGGGGCAGGGTCTGGATGACTCAGAGGCTGTCTCTGCTGTTCAGGAGATGGAAAACAATGTGATTCACTAACCGTTCAATTTACTTGGGCTCTTCTGTTCATTAGTCTATGAATAGTATAATCTGGGTGAAACAATGATTCAGAATCTTATCAGTGTTCATTCAGCAGGAGAAATCTTGAGATCTCATGGTTTGTTTTGCTTTTTCTCTTTCCCTCCTGCATCAATAGTAACTTACAAAAAATAATCAAACACTTGGTAATAACTTGCTACTTGTACCTTGAATGTAACTCATTACAGAAGACTTGATAGCCAGGTTTATTCTCACTTTCTCTTTCATGCACGCAAACACACATTCTGCCAGATATTTAAGCTTTGTTTGGCTGATGTGTCTACAGACATCCTCGCCAAACTCATAGTTGAATATACACAACTATTATTGAAAATAGAGGGAGAAGAATTACTGAGCTCTTAGTATAGGCCATGTGCTGTATTGGCCTATAATAATACTGCGTTATTTGTTATTGATGACATTCAGTGTTCATTTGCTAATACTTACAATGTATAGTTATTTTTTATAATTTCCTAAGTGTTAAATTTACATAATTTCTCATAGCTTAATTATTTCCTTCAACAATTAAAATGGAATCACCATTCTAAAATGTTTTTTAATTATTTTGAGAATGTATTTTGTTTTGTTTGTTTTTTAACTATTTAAGCAGTTGGATGATTTCAGGATTGCAAAAAAAAAAAACAAACAAAAACGATCGTATGCTTTGGATACTCTACCCAAAACCAGGTCTTGAATTTATTCTTAGTTTCAGTTGTTTAGCTGATGATTAAACTGAAATATGTACCTTTTTATAAAACTATAAAGGAAAGTTGTCATGCTGAAAAGAAAGATGAATATCAAAATAGGTACTTTGGTATTCGGGAGTGTAAAGTTGCTCATATCATAGCCACATAGCCATATTTGCAAAGAACAGGAGATCTAAATATGAATATAGCTATCAAATCAGAACATTTTTGCAGGGTAATTTCATGAAGAGCAGCCAACATTATTCAACTCTCCAACCATCATGTGTGGCTCTAAATTATTCAATCTGTTAGTACTGCTAATTTTCAATGTGCATGTTTCATTTTATTTTTTTCATTTCACTAAATGAAAATTAAATGTCTCAGATCTTATTACAATGGATTAGGGATGATTTATATGGGGGACAGTCTCTCACAAGACTGTGATGAGTTGACACTGTACACAAAGATATTTTAATTATTGGCATACCAAAAATAGTTTGTAGTTGTAGAGTCACCACTAAGGTATTTCTCTAACAGATATTTGATGAAAAGTAATTTAGCAAAACCTTCATCTACAAAGGTGGGAATAAAATGCTTTTATTTTTTAACACTAGTAAATTTTTTTTAGTTCATCTCTATTTTGTGAAGTATATAAAAAATAATGATAAACTTTTAGATTAAATATTTTACTAATATTCTGGTTCTGTTGAACTTTAGAATATAAATGCAGATTATGGGTGTAGGATGTAGAAAGCTCTGATTTTTCCATTTCGTCATGACCACATTTACTCTAGTGCTTGCCTAATAAATGTAGTGGATATTATTTAGGTAAGCCTCTATTATCTTATCAAAAGTTGTAAGTTTCTGCCTATGCTTTGACACATGATGTGCACAATGCCTTAACTTCTCTTTACCTTTGTTTGATATAAGAAATTGTTAATTTACCGTCTCTCTAGGTCATATCAACATTATGATGAATGTCACAATGTCTGTGAAATTCTTTTGAATCCATAGGCAAGGGTGACTGCAGGTAGTAAGAACTAAGTATCTGATCTTTTTTGTTCAGGGAAATAGAAGTCAAATAATCCTACATTTGACTTTACACACTAGTTTTTACCTCCTAGCAAAGGTGACTGAGTTTGAATGCTTCCCTTGAAACTGAAAAAGTCCAGTAGAAATGTTAATATGCCCCGAGATGTATCTCTGCCATTTGGGATAAGAAATAGTTGCCTGAGTGAAGAGTTGTCACCTATTGGGCAATGCATACACAACTAAGTAAAAGAATATTGCAAACAGACAGCACAATCTATTAACATGGAATTGAAAGTCTTATAGAACACACTTCAAAATAGGGCCATAATCACAATCAAACTAGTATTTTATTCTGAAAGCTATAAAAGAGACATTTCATATGTTCTTCAGTGCCATTTGCCTGACCTCCAGGTGTACTTTTTCTGTTTGTAAGAGGGGTGGGCTGTTATCAACTGTGCCGTTGTGCTGTGGCTACGTGATGGCAGCTTCCTGACTTGCAGACTTCTGCAAGGAATGGACAAAGAATGATTGAAAGAACCTCCCTTGGCCTAGTAGGCCCCAACAAATTGATTGCAGCCTTTAACATAGCAGATTGAGGGAAGGCTTTAGAATCCTGACCTTTGAGGTTTGAATCCATACTCTATTAGCTGAGGGATGTTACAGTAGTTATTTCATCTCCATGGGCCTCAATTTAACTTAAAAGACCAGCAATAACCATCACTGCAATAACAGTGCAGTATTTAAGGGAAATTTTGAGGTTAAATGAAATAATGTGTGTAAACTTGGCACAGCACCTGTCAGTTAGTAAGGCTTCAATAAGTATCAGTTGCTATTTTCATAGTTGTTGTAAGTAACCTGAGTATTGTGCCCCTCACATTTCCCTAACACAGGCTAGTTAGTGGATAGATAAGTGGCTTGGTGTGCTGGTTTGAAAGGAAGTATGCCCCCTAAGAAAAGCCATGTTTTAATATAAATCCCATTTCATAAAGGTAGAATAATCTCTATTCAATACTGTATGTTTGAAACTGCAATGAGATTATCTCCCTGAATGATAGGATTTAGTCAAGAGTGGTTGTTAAACTGGATTAAGGGACAACATGTCTCCACCCATTTGGGTGGGTCTTCAATGGTTTATTGGAGTCCTATAAAAGAAGAAATATTTTGGAGAATGAGAGATTTGGAGAGAGCAGAGAATGTTGCAGCATCATGAAGCAGAGAGTCCACCAGCCAGTTACCTTTGGAGATGAAGAAGGAAGACACCTCCCGGGGAGCTTCATGAAACTGGAAGCCAGGAGAGAAAGCTAGAAGATGATGCTGTATTCGCCATGTACACTTCCAGCCAAGTGAGAAGCCGTGACTGTGTTCGCCATGTGCCTTTCCAGATGAGAGAGAAACCCTGAACTTCATCGGCCTTCTTGAACGAAGGTATCTTTCCCTGGATGTCTTTGATTGGACATTTTTATAGACTTGTTTTAATTGGGACATTTTCTCGGCCTTAGAACTGTAAACTAGCAACTCATTAAATTCCCCTTGTTTAAAGCCATTCCATCTCTGGTATATTGCATTCCAGCAGCTAGCAAACTAGAACACTTGGCTAAAGTGATAGAATCTTTTCCAAAAGGATTCTGCATTCATTCTCTTTTGGTAGAAGCACAAAAAGAACTAATAGCAGCACAAGATAATTGACAGCCAATAAAATGGAGCTAGATTAAATTCACAAATATAGAAATAATCTTGGTAGTGAGGAATGAGGGGAATTTGCAGTGGGAGAGAAACAAGTGCAGGGTGAGGGGCAGAAGACTTATTAAGTGAAGCTAACGAGATCAGATGTGGTGTGGAAATGAAGTTTCACATACTCATATGTCAATGAAGAAACCTGAGATATCCTGTAACAATGGTGGGTCCAAGCTGTGTGGGGCTTGAAGTGTATACATTTTGAAGGTTCACTTTAAGAAGAATAATGCAAAATTGATCATAACACCTTGGAAGAGTCCTGTGCAAATGAGGGGTCTTGAGCCTTAAGCGTTAATTTCACTATAAATCTATATCTATCTGGCCAGATGGTATTACTAAAAGTAATGAAGTGAATAAGGTGGCCGCTAATTATGGGCAGCTCTGAAGTCCTGGAAGAGGAGTTTAGCACTGTGTATTTCAACAGTGGTTCTCAAAATATGGTCCCATATATCAGCAGCATCAGCCTCATAAAGGAACTTGTTATTAATAGGGTAAATTCTAGGACCCAACTGTGCTGGTTTGAAAGGATGCATGTACCTTAGAAAAGCCATGTTTTAATCCCAATCCCATTTTGTAAAGATAGTCGTCTCTTCTAGTCCCTATTCAGTATCGTATGTTTGAAACTGTAATTAGATCATCTCCCTGGAGATGTGACTTAGGAAGATCTTGATGTTATCTTGATGTGATTTAATCAAGAGTGGTTGTTAAACCGGATTAGGTGGTGACATCTCCACCCATTTGGGTGGGTCTTGATAAATTTCTGGAGTCCTATAAAAGAGGAAACATTTTGGAGAATAAGAGATTCAGAGAGAGAGCAGAATGACATAGCAACACATTTTAGAGAATAAGAGATTCAGAGAGAGAGCAGAACGACATAGCCACAAGAAGTGGAGTCTACCAGCCAGCGACCTTTGGAGATGAAGAAGGAAAATGCCTCCCAGGGAACTTCATGAAGCAGGAAGCCAGGAGAGGAGGCTAGCAGATGACGCTGTGTTCTCCATGTGCCCTTCCAGCTGAGAGAGAAACCCTGACTGTGCTTGCCATGTGCCTTTCCACTTGAGAGAGAAACCCTGAACTTCATCAGCCTTCTTTAACCAAGGTATCTTTCTCTGGATACCTTTGATTGGACATTTCTGTAGACTTGCTGTGATTGGGACATTTTCTCAGCCTCCAACATGAAAAAGTTAGAATGGGCATAGCCCAAATACCCCTAAAGAGTGAGATAGAAAGATCAAAGGTGATGGTGGAGTTATATAGAGAAGGTAGGGTGTAACAAACAAATATGATCTGTGAATCATTAAATTGATATTTCTTTTAGTCTCCACTATCTTAGAGCAGTTAGAAGTAAAAACCTAAATTTGAGGAATTGTAACCTATAACAAACTCTGAAATCTGTTCTACAGCTAATTGTTGTGCTATGCTTTGAAATTTCTTGCTTTTTTGTGTGTTATTTTTCACAAAAGAGGGAAAAAAAAGTCTATTGTGATGGTAAAAATATATTTATTCTTGCCTCTAATGTTCTAGAGCAGCTAGAAGGAAAAATCTGAGTTGATGAAATAGTAGCCCATGGCAAATGCTGGGATATGTTCTATAATTACTTGTTGAACAGTGCTCTGAAAATTATTGCTTTTATCTTTCTTTGTTTTGTTTTTGTGTTATGTTATACAATTTAAAAAGTTAAAAAAAAAAAAAAAGACTATGGGAATTGACTAGATGTGACTTCCTGCATTTCAGATACGTAGGAGAGGATTCTGTCAGGTACTAATGTGGGTTTCCAGGTTCTCCTACACAGCAGCAGCAAAATTCAGGAGCACTGGTTTGGTGGAGGGAGGAAATTGGATTCTTGGGTTGGCAGAAGGGATGGAAAATTCTGTTTTGAACAGCTACTCTGAGATATCAATGAGCTATCTAAGCAAAAGTATCTAGTAGCCAGAGGGGTAGAGAGCACTGGGGTTGCTGGTTGCAAGGACTGGAATAGTAGAGTTAGCAGGTTTCCTGGATACCGATATAATACAAAACAATATGTAATTACACACACCCTTCTTACCCCACAAAAAATAAACCAACAATTTTTTAGATTGCACACTAGCTGATTTCTCCTTGTTCAAATTGTTTATATAGAAAAGAAATGTGATACAGTTCTTTTCCCAGTGGGTGGCCAGTACTTAAAAAGAAAATCTGATGGTTACAGTGCTTTTTGCTTTCCAGTAACTTTGAATAGGGGCTAGCAATTTTAACTGCTATGAGAAATATAAACAGAAACAAAGGATTGCTGCGAGCTTTTCATTATTTTGTTCTGTGTTATTATGGGTTGTTTGATTCTCTTATTCCAAAATCTATATTATGACATCCAATGCTGATTGGGAATTATTCTAACTTTAATAAAACCAGTCTTTTTTATTTGTACTTTTGCAGAACATACATAATAAGAACATTTCCGTTTCATGATGATGCTAATATAAATGTCGAAATAAGTTCCAATTAGAAATCTGCTCTTTGGGTACAATCACGGAGGGCCAGAAGCCTTTCCCACACATCACTTGTTCTCAGGGCAGTGATGTAATTGTATCTCATGCCTTCAATGGTGTAAAAGTGAACGTGCTCATGACTACCTCTACTGTCCCAAACTGACTAATATACCTGCTACGAATGACACCGCAACAAAATGTCAGCCATAGACCCAAGGACACAGAAATATGTAGATCCTGGGATTTGGTCATTCAAATAGCTGATCAGTACTAGCCAAAATAGAGGACCTAGAAACAAAAGGAGTCATCATGCATGTGCTTACATGAAGACTCCTATTCAAATTCCACTGCATGGCCCGAACATGGTACTAGTAGATAGAATTTTGTGCTGAATTAATGAATGGGTTATTTATTCTTCTTCCTCTGTACCCTGTGCTCCCAACTGCATGGAAAATTCAAGGTGAAAATAGTGTTTTAATCATACCACAAATGATGATACTCAAAAAAGGTTTCTAAGTCAAATTAATATGATGTTTCACTCTGTACAGAGAATTTTATTTTTAAAAATTATTTTATTAATGTACTTTCTATGTTGATGATATTAAATTTTTTTAATCCCTCGTAATCCCACTATTTTATCATATTTAATGCTTTACGTCTTTCTTTCTCCCTCCAGGATTTGACAGTCATATTTAAATGTATTTATAGATTTAAAATCTTGATTTATAGAACCCATTCCTTATTCTTATTCAAAAATTGTATTTTTAAGTATTTCCAAGTGTTGCTATATTTTTTACTATTGTTTTGATGGCTGTACAATATTCAGTGTAATAACACTGAATTTATATTCTAAAATATATTTAGCTGTTTCAACTTGTATTAGATATTGCTACTTTAAAAAAAAAAAGAAAAGAATATCTATTTCTGTTGTTTCATACTTAGGAAAATTTCCTAGAAATGAGATTTAAGATTAAATGTTGATGTTCTTTTGTAATGTTTCAATGTAATACATTCACACATTGATCATGATGATCAAAGCATAAATATTTGTAAATATTGTGAGCTTTGACATTGGGGGGCAAATTAGGGGCTTAGATGGATTTTCTCTCTTGAAAAAGTATTTTCCCTCTGAGATTATATAAGGTGAATAGATAGTACTTACAACTTGTTATACTATGTAGTATAACATAGTTATTTATATGGTATTGTATATATACTGTATATATAGTATGTAGTCATAATTTGCACAGAATAGGAGTTGAATAAACAAAAATTGCATCCAAATAAGTGCCCTCAAATAGATGCTATCTAGAATACATTAGTGTAAATTAACTAACAAAGCTAAGCAAACTCTGCTTTTAAATATATCACATCACCAATTTCTTTCTTCTTTTTCTAAGCTTTTGAGTTTCAAATGATGGACCAAAGACCAGCATGGAAGGGGCTGTGCAAGATCCCACTAGGGAGAATGCTAAGAATAATTATTTCCAGATCTCATCAGCCCATTTTTTTAGAGGTTGAGACATGGGAATCAGTGTTTTTAATAAGCTCCCCGGGTAATTCTGACGATTTCAGAAAGGATTTAGAACCAATGACCTAGGTTACCAGAGAGGCTCACACCATTTCTATTCTGGTTTTGAATTCTTGTATCACACCATACATACTTCATCTTCTATGATTCAAATAAGCCCCATTCTCTCAGAGTTTGGACTTCAGGTATAATTTTTATATTTTCCCTTATAGGGTCTTATTTTAATTCTATTATTTAATGATGCCTACCACAGGTTTTTAGTTTTAGCATCCAAACCCAATCTAAAGCTATTCTGGATATAGAATAGGAATACACAAATACCTATGAAATCAGCAAAGTACAGTCTTTCAAGGCATTGAAATACCTTATACAATGTTGCTCTCTCTGACAATGGTCTGTGTGAGAAAGGTGGAAAGAGGGATGAGGAAGGGGGAGTTGATTTAATGAAGTATGAGGACTTCCTTTAGCTTGATAGTTGTGATTAAGCAATCACCTACAATCCTTTCCTGTAGTTTGAAAACTAGAAATGGGTGTATTATCTGTGGAAGCTGTTTTGCAATGCTTGTATTGACAGCATCATGGTTTAATTTAATACAGGTTTCATTTTAGGAGGAATAGTGCACCTGATGAGGTGTTTTGTGGCAGGGAAACAGAATCCCACATTGGGTCTGGAATGCCAACCACAGGGAACGCACACAGAAAGTCGGAGGGAAATGAGAGATATACTCAAAGTATTACGTATGTGTACGGGTGGGGAGCAGTTCTGAAGATTAAGTGATACATGCTACTGAAAAGTTTGCACAGAAAAGAAGGCTTAGCTCCATTTTTGCCTGGTAGCCTAAAAATTTTGTCAAATTCTTAAGACAGGAAACTATTTAAAGTAAACTAAGATAATAAAAGAAAGTTGCCTCACTTCACCAAACCGACTTCCCTCGCTCCTCTTCCTATGTTTTCCTCATAGAGCTCTTTGCTTGGGCGGGTGGGGGGTGGTTGACTCTGCTTCCTAATCAGTGGGGACAGAAAATGGATGTTCCCAAAGCAGGAAAGTCTGTGCAATGCTTTCTTGAGGTTGTCACATCTTCTCTTTTCCCCAATGAGGTCTTTAAAGGGAAGCATTTGCCTCACGATCTCTTCTTCCAACATCAACTTTTCTCCAAAGGTACCACCTTTTTGATGTCAGCCTTATTAGAGAGGATAAAGATCTCACAGATAACTTGGGAAGGAACATTTAATGTTAGGTGAATCACTTCAAAACAGAAGCTTAAAAAAAATTCTTAGCTGTTGACATTTATAGTTAGAGACTTGAAGATTGTTTGGACAATGCTAATTCTTCATCACCATCATAGCTAAGACATCTATTTTTGTCAGGAATGATAAGAGTTTAAATAGAATATCTCATTTAACCACCCCCTAAATCCCATGAATTTATTACTATTACTCTCCCCACTTTATGGTAAGGAAATAGAAGCATCAATATTTCAAGAAACATCTCCAAAGTCACACATTTACCAGGTGAGAAAAGCTGGATTTCAACCTGGCATGTATACAAGCCTACACTATGCTATTT
Organism: Tamandua tetradactyla; assembly: GCF_023851605.1. NCBI lineage: Eukaryota > Metazoa > Chordata > Mammalia > Pilosa > Myrmecophagidae > Tamandua > Tamandua tetradactyla. Next base: position 133,730,404 of record NC_135330.1, on the reverse strand, counting down.
ACTGCCAATTAAGTGTTAAACATATTTATATTAAAATATTTCTAAGTAATGATCAAAACAAAATGAAAGGCATAATTTTTTGTAATTTAATAAGCTGCTCAATTATGAAAATATTTTAAAATAATCAAATACATGGTATTGTGGGAAATATTTCAATGCATGATGTGGTTTTTAACAATATGTTTTCCACTAGCAAATATATATATAGATAGATAGATAGAAACAAAAGTTAATTTTTCCCTCTGTGACCTACTCACTTCTACAGAATAAATCAGGGCTCTGATAATACCACACTACAGAAAAAGGACATTTTTCACAGGCATTTTTCTCTTCTCAGTTTCTCAAAGAACTTCATCAAAACTAATGGGACCATAGAGAAGATTTATCAGAGGCTCGGTCAGGTCTGTAAGACCTCCTCTGCACACAGGAAAGGGGCACATCCATCCTCTTTCCCTAGAGACCAGAAGGATAGAGAACTGGTGACAGATATTATGCACTTTAAAGAGACTATTTTTTTTTTTAAATAAGGCTCTTCCTTCCTATGTTATTCTCTAATAATGAGTAGCAATCATTAAAATAGTTCCTGTAAAATGTTATTTAATTTTGTAGATATAACAGATAGACTAGAGAGTGAAATATCTTCAAGAGTGTACCATGACTAATTTTACACTTGGGACAGACTCTTTGGCAGTACATGAAGTAATGTAAGTTCCTGCCTCATATTACATTGGTTCTCTTTTATTTATTTTAATCTTCATTTAAATAATAGGATGCAATGTTTGAAGCATATTCTGAGTCCAGTAATGTTAAGTCTATCTTACGTGCATCCATCCTAGGCTGGTTACGATTAACAAAAACATCTAAGTACCACCACATGGAATAATTTTCAAATATGAAAGTGAACTTCAATTAACAGAGTGCCTTAAAATAATATATTGGTAATGAATGTTAATACTAAACATAATAAAGAATGAGGAGGTAAATACATTGGGTCTGTTTTTTTTTTAACCCATTTCATAAATCCAAAATGCTGTTCAGAGCCCAGTATAAGGGTTTAGAATGTTATTTTTTTTTAATAAAATGTTTTTTTAGAAGTCAGATAAGATCTTGATTGACAAGCGTTTGTTAAGTTGCTTTTGAAATGTAGCTTCATACATCCAGGAGTATATTTGTTCTATATGATGGATTTCTAAATCACATGTATTTACCTAGATTTGTATTGTGTTTACACTTATAATTGTGAGAAAGCTCTATAAATGAACCAAATCAATCAGTTTGATTAGGAGATCATGGAAAATCAGAATATTAAAGTCTAATATCAGGCAGCAAGTGGTTTTAAAAGCAGATGCGTGTCTCTATTTTAAAAAAATTTTTAATGTGGTTTTACATTTAAAGGAAAAAAAAACTAATATCAGGCAGCAAGTGGTTTTAAAAGCAGATGCATGTCTCTATTTAAAAAAATATTTTAATGTGGTTTTACATTTAAAGGAAAAAAAAAGCCACAGGCTCAATCTACACAGAGAAACTACAGAAGGATCCAGAGGTAGATGGCTGACAGTAAAAGAACTAGAGAGACTGATTATGGAGTGATCAATATATTACTTTTCAGTACCATTCATAATCTTGGTAATTGGAGACAAACGAGAACATAATAAACCTGACGGTTAAAAGTTACTGAGATAGCAAATGTATAGGTGAAGGAAGTTCATAAAAAATTAAATTATCTCTAAGGATGGGTAACCATTTCTCAGTGAAAGAGTAAATTTACAAGTAGTTAGATTTAGCACATCACTAGTCCTATTTGGAAACAAAACAGGTATGATCATTTTTCTCTAAATGATGGCATGTTATGATATGATGGTCTAATAGATTTTGAGTGCTTGATTGTCTCTATTTTTTATTGAAGTCAAATTAGGAAGATCAACTGTTTATGAATGTATTATAAGAAGCTTACATTCTTTAGTAAAAACCATTTCTTTTTATAGTGTTTATTGACCTAGTTTATTACTTAAAAACAAATTAGCTGTTTAATAATGAAAATTTTTTTGTGCTTGATATACTGTCCATCTTTTAGCATTTGATAGTGTGATTCTACCTAAAACCAAGTGCCTTAAAGTTTTTACCAATTATTCCCCCTAGGAATTCTGAAGATAGAGATACTCTGTCGGAGAATCTAACTTGTTTACTTTTTGTGTTGAACTGGTTCCATCGTAGCTCTTTCTGGGAACAGGGAGCACCATTTCTTAGCATTATTTCCCATAATAGTTATTCATTTTTCAAATTATATAATCCAGTAGAAACTAGCATTTATTTTGCTAGTTTGAACTTTGAAGCATAAGAAAACTCTTCCTTACAATGACTAATAACAATAGAAATTAAAACTAGGAGAGAAGTAAAAGCATAGCAGGCATAATTGTTTAGACTTATCTGAGTTTTTGGCAGGACTAAGAGTTGTCTCCAGAAGCTTCTTTTCCTTAAGCAGAATGCCTGGAGGTTACTAGACCATGGGGAACACTCTCGTCCCCCTGCCCCACTAGGAGAACCAGGTCCCTATCTGTTCCTCAGACTTGTTAGATCCCCTGTTGTCATCTCTTGCTGTCTTTCAGTCACAGCCAAACAACACTGGTCCTAATTAAACCAAGGGGATTGTCATTCTCTCCAGGGTACTTAGAATGCTGTACCAAGAGCATTCTCAGAACATGCCAGCCAGGGAACAAGCCACTGCTTTTCCCATTTTGGGATTTCTCTATCCTTGTTTTGTTAGCAGCGAGAGACGAACAAAATCTTGCAGTTTTTGCAGCACAGCCTGGCTCCCCATTCCTGCCTTTATATCTGGTGACATAATTACCAACCACATAATTCTTAAATTTACATGCTATAATTTTTAAATGCTGTATACAGTTTTTGGAAATATTTTGCTGTTTTACATTGACCCAAATGGTCAATAAAGACTCAATAGGTAGGCATTTGAATCTTAGTTCAAACATCAAATCCCCAGTTATAGAATGAGTAAAGTGATTATTTTCAAAACTATCTCTATTAGCTGTACAGTTGGAAAATAAGTATTTGAATTAGACAGTGCTATTTCTGCTTATTAGCTTTCTGACTGTGGCAAGATGGTTTGCCTTTCTAAGTCTTAGTTTAATCTTTTATAAAATGTAGGTAACTTTAGTTGCTGCTCTGTACATCATTTTGTATATGAAAAATATTATTTAGAAAAATTATAAGTCTTCAATAAAGGTAAGTCAACGATACTATTAAAATATTTTGTAGAAATGCTTTTAACACTTTGAAAGCATCAGGAAATTATTCTTCTTTAGCTTAAAATTATTTAAAAACATCATGAAAAAAATAAATTGCCTCTAAGTTAAGTCTGAAATCCACTTACTACACTGATAAAGGTAAAAAAATTTTACTTTTCTTCCGTACAAAGAGAGTTTGATTCTATTCTTTGTGAATTTTATTTTCCCAGAAATATGATTGAGGAAAGAAATGGTATCAAGTTATGTATTCTTTAGCAGTTCAGTTTATTTAGTTAAAAAATTCAAAGAATGTGAAAGAAACCTGCAGGTTTGTTCTACATTCTTTGTAGAATGTACATGTAGAGTGTACATTCTACATTCAGGTATAGTATGTACCTAGGAATCTCAAAGGGTTGTTCCTCTCTCTTAACTTCTTTTTCATACACTCTTCTTTTGCTACTCTCATCCATTATCACATTTCATCCATTTCTGCTGGTTCTGAAACCTGTATCTCAGCTCTGCTTGACATTTCAGGCTGAATTAATTGAATTTAAAGATTAAATGACATAAAAATTGGACCTTGAAAGATAGTAGGAATTTGCCAGACTGAGTTCAAAAGAATCAAAGCCGTGGCAGGAGCAAAGGCAGAGAGATAGGAAAGGATCTGATTGTTTGGGCAGCCAGGTGTTCTCAAGGTTGGTTCCTAGAGGAACAGCTACAGTAAAGGACAGAAAGGAGACAGGGTTTGGATTGTGAAGGACTGTTTGAGTCTTTCTGAGGTTATGATTTATATTAGAAGCAATAATGTTTGAAGTTTTTGTTTGCTTTCTTGTTTTTATGTTTAATGGCGACTTGAAAAGATGACTTTCTTTGGCTCTTTAGTTGTATAGAAGCCACACTGACAGTAATGGGGAGACTGGGCTGGAGAGTAACATGGCATAAAGTGAAGAACAACAATTAGGATTTAATTAGAATTTTTGACTGTTTAGAAGTGGACCCCATTAGCTATGAAAGAGAGGGAGGACTCAAGAATAATGAATTGTGTTGCTCTGTTTTACTATGACAATTTTTGGGTAGATGATTGATTTATTTTACCAAATAAATAAAAGAAGTCTAAGTTTAATTTGGGGCTAGTTGATCAAAGTTTCTGTAGTTGAAATCATGGGAGGAAGTAAGAGTATAGGAATTCAGAACTCAGAAGAGTGCACAGAATTGGTGATTAATATTCTAGAGCTGCTAGCTATTGGGGTGTGGGGTAGTAGAAGTTAAAACCCATGCATGTGGTCTCCCAAAGAACAATTCTATTGGTTGGCAAAAGACAATTGGTTAATATTGCTATTAATTTTGTATAATTGCAATGGCTCCTTAAATTAACAATCTCCAAGTCTTCTCCTCCTCCTCTCTCTTTCCATACTTGTCTAAACCCTTTGATTCTCCCCTCAGGCACATTCTCTCCTTGTCTGTAAACACTATTGCTTAACTCTGAATTAGTGCTCAGTCATCCTTAATGCCTTCTCTGGCTATTGGGTAGCCAGTTGATATTACTGCTCATATCACAATTTGTCATGGCACCTTGCACTCTTTGTTTATAGTACCACTAGTCACGATTTGTAGGTATCTCCATAATCTCTCTGTGAGTGCTACGAGAATAAAAACTGTTGTGATATTAACCCTTAGCATAGACTGTAAGCTGACCCAGAATTTTTACTTTTTTCTGTTGTTTTGTCTTCTTCTCCTCCCTTTCCCTTTCTCCTACTCACCCCTCCTTTCCCTCCCCTTCTCCCCTTCCATCTCCCTTTCTCCCTCCCTATCCCTTCCCCTCCTTATTCTTCCTTCCTTCATTCCTTCCTCCCTTTCTTTTTTAATAAAAAGACTCAATGAATGGAAAAGCTTCTTTGGGATATGGCTCAATATTTCAAATCTCAATGTCATAATCCTAAATTAAATCTTTGTTATCTCATATGAGGAATATTTTACAGCCTCTTAATCACCTCCTGTTTTGGTTTCCTTGGTTGCTCAGATAAATACCATGCTATGGGCTTAAACAATGGAAATTCAATGGCTCAGCCTTGAAGTTAGAAAAAGCCCAAATGCAGCCATCCTCAAGGAGCTGCTTTCTCTCAAAGACTGTGGTGTCCTGGAGCTGGCTGCCAGCAATCCTTGGTCCTTAGCTTTTCTTTTACATGGAATGCACGTAGAGGCCTCTTCTGTCTTTTCCCTTCTCTTGATTTCTGCTTCGACTGTTCCCTCCTATGACTTTCTCTCTGAATTCCATTCTGCTTATGAAGGATCCCAGAAATAGGATTAAGGATGATCCTGGTTAAGTTGAACCTCACCTTAAAAAACTGAACAGGGTCAAAGGTTCTACTTACAATGGGTTTACAATCACCCGAATGGATGAAGTTAAAGAACTTGTTTTTCTATGGTACATAGCTCAAAACTTTTGTTTCTTCCCACACCTCCAGTCTCTTTCATACCTAATCTAACTCATCTACTGCTTTAAAGCATAACTTTCATCATACCACCACTCTTCCATTCTCCTTTCCTTTCCACCTTGACAATGATTAAAAATGTAAATAGATACTGAATTTCCTATAAACTCCTTTTCCTTTTAATTCAGAATAAAATCTTGACCTAACTTTTGAGCTTTTTTTTCTACCACGATTCTGCTACAAACATACCACTCTCTGCCTAAAGGACACTACTCACATTTGGATAAGCGGAGTCAATACTTTCATGGCACAATAAGTTTGCTCATTCATTTATTCAGTAAATGTACTTACCATTTGTCAGTGTGGTATTAGACTCTGAGGATAAACATAAAGATACCTTATAATTTTAGTGCTATTTCCTTCCTTAAAATATTATCCCTCACAGACATTGCTTATTAAAACTTTTCAAACCTTTGTTTGGATGTCACTTTCTCAATGAGGCCTAATGTTCTAACATTCCATATAATTTGTTACTTTTACGTCTATTGTATATTGCCTCCATGCTCTAGAATGTAAGCTCCACAGGGGCAGGCACCTTTTCCTGTTCACCAGTGTATCTCTTGAGTGCCTGTATCTGTGAACATTCAGAAAAATGTCCAGCTTAAAGACTTTCTTCATGTAATCTCTGAGGATACAAGCTTCAGTTTACATAGCTGTTTTTTTTTTGGCTTGCCTCTTGGGTGAAACAACATTCTTTTTTGCTTTATCTTCTGAGTACACAGAATCTCTAGGCACCTAGGTGATGTTCACATAGTGTGTAAGCAAATATTTCTTTACTGAAGAGATTGAGTGATTGCAAAAAGTGAATGAGGGATTGTGTAATATACTGCAAATATGTTTGATATGTTTTTTTTCCAAATATTGTCCATTTGAGTCTAAGTAAATCATTTGGCCTCTTTTATTTTGGATTAGGTATATCAAGTGATTTTTTTTTTTTTTAGATAAAAGTAATGCAGAAAATTTGTCCTCTCTGATCTGGTTGGAAATATTTGATATAAACTATTTTCCAATCATTTTATGGAATGAGATTGAGCTCTGCTTGGAAAGAGAAGAGTTCAAGAAGCTGCAGAGTTTGCTGCAGGAACACATAATATAACAGATGTTCTTTTCTTCTATATTGTCAGAAAGAACCTTCTTCATGTTGCAAAATTAAAGGGTAGGATTGATACAAATGTTGAACAAGTCTTCTGACTTGTTTAACCATATAGCCCAACCCCCAGATTTAGAATTAGTTAATTGGTTACAGCTGTTCCTTCCTCTTTCTTAGGTTTTTAATTTTTTACTTTTTCCCCCCTGAGTGGTGGACATTTTATACACCAGCGCTCAAGCAGAGCCTCTGATTGCAGGTGCATTTGCCATTTGGGGAATGTGCTGCCCTTGTTTTGTTAGCCTCAGCATTTCCAAAAACCTCACTCTGCCTGTGGTACTTGTGAATATATCACTGTCCACCTCTTCTGCCTTTTGTATTTACCATTGTCTTATGCTTCAGCATTTCCTATGCCCTTGAGAAGCCATAACCATGCTTTACATTTGAAAGAGTGCCAGCTCATTTAATCAGGCTGAGTTTGAGAGGCATGGATGAATTTATTCTATCTAACATTTAATAAAAAATAAATTAAAAATGTGACTTGTGCTACGACATGCTTAGCATTACACTTCCAGGTTTAAATTGGAGAGTTGTCAGTGCCCTCCCTGGCCTGGAAACTGACATGTTATCAATCTAGTGTGTGGGAGACAAGGCCGCTGAAGTCTTCCCAAGGCTCTCATTTAATAATTAATTTTTCATCGCAGGCATGTTCAATAAATGGATTACAAAACTTAAGCCCATATAAATGGTTTTAGGAATTCATTATTAGTTTTTAGAGATGAACACACAGATTAACTACCCCATGATAGATGAGGCATACTAAATATAGCAAAGTTTTATGTGGTTTTTAGCTTATCCTTATATATGGTATAAAGTTGTATCTAAAGTCAGTGTAGTTTTGAAGACAATGTCAGTGGATTCCAAGTATATGATTCTTTTCAAAGACTAGATGAACAAAATCGTGCTTTTGTACCTTTTGATCTTTTCTCTTGCTCTCAGAATTCCGCCCCCCCCCCCCCCCCCCCCCACCACCACCACTCTTCCCTAGCCCAAGCTTTTCCACAGAATAAGATTATGGTTTAAAATGAAGGAATCTTGTCAGTAATCACATCTTGATTTCCTTGATTTACATTTCAGTACCAGTTGTTAGGCTCTTGACTTTCAGCTCCAAACCCTTAGAGCTGTGTTAGGTTCTGTGATTAGGGAAGGTAGAGGGAGAAGGGAGGGGTCAGCCAGGAGAGAGGGGAAATGTTATTTCCTCCTTTGAGAGCTATCCCTTTCAGAGTCAGCCCATCAATGGCTCTTCACCCAGGCAGCAGCCATTACCACACTGTAGTTCTAGATTCTTTTCATACTCCTAGAACAATCTCATCATATCCCCTCGGAGTGCCAGAAGTAGCTAGGCAGTGTCTCTTTGGAAATCTGTGTCCCAATTCAGAGCACTCCTCTGCCAGCCTTCTAGTTTCTGATCATCCTAAACTCTTAACATTTGTTCTCTCAGCTGTACGAGTGTCAACTCCTTCCTGCAGTTATTCATAACCATTAATTTAGTACCATTTATTTCTTTTCTTCTCTCTTCTCTTCTGTAAACTTGTGGGTTTACAGAAAAATCCTGCCTAAAATACAAGGTTCCCATCTATCGCTCTATCAAACCCTTGCATTGGTGTGGTGTATTTGTTCAACTGATGAAAGCATTTAAAAGAAATTTATTAATAAAATTGATCAACGTACAATGTGAACATTCTTAACGTATGAATATTCCATACTTGGTGTGCAATCATTGGCTCACAATATCATCACATAGTTGTGCATTCATCACCATGATCATTTCTCAGAACATTTACATCACTCCAGAAAAAGAAATAAAAAGAAAAAAGAAAAACTCATACATACCATACCCCTTTCCTCTCCCTCTCATTGACCACTAGTACTTCCCTCTACTCAATTTATTTTAACCTTGGTTCCCCCTATTATTTGTTTATATTTAATCCATGTTTTGCACTCATCTGTCCATACCGTAGATAAAAGGATGAAAGCACATTTTTATAATTGTACTATTAACTATAGTCAGTGGTTTCAAATAGGGTTCCCTGTCCATATCATGTAATCCTTGTTTTATTTTTTTTAATATTTATTCTAGTAACTGATGTACAACCTAAAATTTTCCTTCTTAACCACATTCAAATATACAATTCAGTGCTGTTAATTACATTTACGATGTAATCATTACCTTTAATTATCAAAACTTTTCCATTGTCCTAAATAGGAACTGAATATTCTAATCCTTAACTACCTATTCACTTGCCCCTCACTGTCCCCTGATCAACTATATTCTAGATTCCGATGCTAAGAATTTGCTTATTTTAATTATTTCATTTTGGTTAGCTCATACAATTAGATCATACAATATTTTCCCTTTTGTGTCTGGCTTATTTCACTCAAAATTATGTTTTCAGGGGTTCATCCGTGTTGTCACATATATCAAAATGTCATTCCTTTTTAGAGGTGAATAATAGTCTACTGTGTGTGTGTGTGTGTGTGTATGTGTGTATGTGCCCCAAAAGAGGCAAGAGAGAAATGAGACAAAATAAAGTTTCAGTGGCTAAGAGGTTTCACGTAGAGTTGGGAGGTCATTCTGAAGGTTATCTTGTGTATTATATAGATGGGCTTCTTAGTTTTTAGTGTATTAGAATAGCTAGAAGGAAATACTTGAAACCCCATCAACTGTAATTCAGTAGCCTTGATTCTTGAAGATGAGTGTATAACTATATAGCTTTTATGGTATGGCCATGTGATTGTGAACACCTTGTGACTGATACCCCCTTTATCCAGTGTATGGACAGGTGAGTAAGAAAATAGGACAAAAATAAGTAATAGTGGGAGGTAAGGGGGTATGGGATGTTCTGGGTGTACTTTTTGCTTTTCATTCTTATTCGTAATTTTTTTTTTTTTTTGAGTAATGAAAAGGTTCAAAAATTGAGGTGATGAATGCAAAACTATATGATGATATTGTAAAACCATCAACTGTACACTTTGATTATATGGTTTGTGAATATATGATATATCTCAATAAAATTGCATTAAAAAAAAAGAAGTAACTCTAAGAAAACAAAACATGACCAAAGAATCAGGAAAACAGGACATGATAACACCAAAAGCTGAGATCAAATAATAAGTGACTATGTCTTAGTTTAATTTCAGCCAGAGACTCCCTTCCCCTACCTATAAAAACTCTAACTCACACTCTTACTTTGAACTGGTTTTGGGACAATCCCTCCAGTTCCTTGCCTGTGCATTTGAGATAAAATCACCATCATACTGTGGGGAAAAAAGCAACAACCCTTATTGGATATGCAGTTTCCAATATTTTATCCCATAATATAGATTGTATTTTACTTTCGTGATAAAGTTCTTTGTACAAAAATTTTTAATTTTGATGGGGAAACATTTTTCTATTTTTACTTTTGTTACTCGTGCTTTGGGTGTAAAGTCTAAGAAACCATTGTCCAACACAAAGTCCTGAGGATGCTTTCCTAGTTTTTTTCCTAGGAATTTGATAGTTCTGGATCTTATATTTAGTTCCATTTTGAGTTGAAATTTTGATACAGCGTAAGGTCAGGGTCCATGTTTATTTTCTTGCAAATGGAGAGTCAGGTTTCCTAGTACCAATTGTTGTTGAAGATGCTTTTCTTTTCCAATTGCATAGTTTTCACCCCCTTGTCAAAAATCAGTAGCCCGTAAATCTGATGGATGATTTCTGAGCTCCAAATTGATTAGACTGGTCTATATATCAGTCCTTTACTCATTACTGTGCTGTTTGGATTACTGTGGTGTTCTAATAAGTTTTAACATCAGGAAGTGTAAGTCATCCAACTTCTTCTTTTTCTCAAGATGGTTTTGGTCATTCAGGGTCCCTAACCATCCCATAGAAAGGTGATGGGTGTCTTTTCCATTTCTGAAAAGGAGGTTGTCAAAATTTTGATTGGAATTGCATTGAATCTGTAAATTGCTTTAGGTACAATTGACATCTTATCAATTTTTGGTCTTCCAATCTATGAATACGGAAAATCCTTCCACTTATTTAGCTCTTCTTTGATTTCTTTTAGCAACATTTTGTAGTTTTCTGTGTACAAGTCCCTTATATCATTGGTTTGATTTATGCCTAGATAATTGATTCCTTTGGTTGCTCTTGGAAATGGACATTTCTTTCTTTCTTTCTTCTTTCAATTGTACATTACCAGTGTATAGAAACACTACTGATATTTGGATATTGATCTTGTACCCCACCTCCTTGCTGAATTCATTTATTAACTCAAGGAGCTTTGTTGGGGATTTTTCAAGGCTTTCTGACATAGGATCATGTCATCTCCAAATAGGGAATGTTTTACTTCTTCCTTTCCATCTTGGATGCCTTTTATTTCTTTTTCTTGCTTAGTTGCTCTAGCTAGAACTTTAAGTAAAATGTTGAATAACAGTGGAGACAGGAGCTATCCTTGTCTTTTTCCAGATCTTAGAGTGAAAACTTTCAGTCTTTCACCATTAAGTATGATGTTATATGGACTTATTCATATATGCCCCTTATCATATTGAGAAAGTTTCCTTCTGTTCCTAGTGTTCTTAGCAATGAGGGGTGCTGGATTCTGTCAAATGCCTTTTTTTTTCTGTGTGAATTGAGATGATCAGGTGTTTCTTTCCTTTATTTTGTTAATAATATGTTGTATTATATTAATTTATTTTTATATGTTGAACCACCCTTGCACACGTGGGATAAATTCCACCTGATCACGATATATAAATTGTTTAATGTGCTGTGGTATTCAGTTTGCTAGTATTTTTTGGAGGCTTTTTGCATCTATACTCATGAGATATTGATCTGTAATTTTCTTTTCTTATTTTTATCTGGCTTTGGTATGAGAATGATGTTTGCCTCATAAAATGAATTAGAGAGTGTTCACTTCAATTTTTTGGAAGAGTTTGAGGAGGAGTGATGTTAATTCTCCTTGGCATGTTTGTTAAAATCCCCCTTTGAAGCCATCTGGTTTGGGCTTTTCTTTGATGGGAGATTTTTGATTACCGAGTCAATCTCCTTACTTGTTATGTGTTTCTTGAAGTCTTTTATTTCTTCTTGAGTCAGTGTAGATAGGTTATATGTTTCTAGGAATTTGTTCATTTCATCTTGGTAACTTAATCTGGCATACAATTCATAATGCCCTTTTATAGTCCCTTCTGTTTCAATGGGGGTTGATAGTAATAGTCCCATTTTCATTTCTGACTTCAATTGTTTGTGTCCTCGCTCTTTTCTGCTTTGTCAGTATAGCTAAAGTGTTGTCAGTGTTACCGATATTTTCAAAGAATCAACTTTTGTTGATTCTCCCTATTGTTATTGATTTCTAGCTTCATTCTCTCATGGTTGGAGAAGATATGGTGCATGATTTCAATATTCTGAATTTATTGACACTTGTTCTGGCCTGAGATATGATATATTCTAGAGAATGATCCATGTGTACTCAAGAACAGTCTGTATGAAGTTGTTGAGTGAAGTGTTTTATATATGTGTGTGTGTGTGTGTGTGTGTGTGTGTGTGTGTGTGTGTGTTATATATGTTAGGTCTGGTTGGTTTAGAGTATCATTAAAGTCTTGTATTTCCTTAATAATCTTCTATCTAGATGTTCTATCTATTATTGAAAGTGGTGTATTAAAGTACCCTACTTTTAATGTAGAACCTATTCTCTAATATTCTCTAATATCTATTTCTCTCTTCAGATCTTTCAGTATTTGCTTTATATATTTTGGGCTCTGCTGTTAGATACATGCATATTTATAACTGTTATATCTTTTTTAGAATTGACCCCATTATCAGTTTATAATGACTATCTTAGTTTCTCATAATAGTGTGTGACTTAAAGTTTATGTTTTCTGATTTGTGTATAGTTAAGTTACTACAGCACTTTTGTTGCTATTTGCATGGGGTATTTTTTCCATTCATTCACTTTTTTTACAGGTGAGTCTTCTGTAAATAGCATATAGAAGTCTTCTGTAAATAGCATATATTTGGGTAACACTGTTTTATCCGTTCTTCCAGTCTTTCCTTTTGACTGGAGAGTTTAAGCCATTTATTTTCTTTCTTTTTTTAGTTTGTATATTGACTCCATTAAAAAAAATAATGTTATTGACAAATTTTCACACATATACAGGCCATACATGGTGTACAATCAGTGGCTCACAATATCATCACAGAATTGTGTTTCATCATCATGATCATTTTTTAGAACATTTGCATCACTCTAGAAAAAGAAATAAAAAGAGAAAAGAAAAAACTCATACATCCCATACTCCTTACCTCTTCCTCTCATTGACCACTAGTATTTCCATCTACCCAATTTATTTAACCCTTTATCCCCCCTTGGTTTTTTTCTTAGCCATATACATTTAAAGTCAATACTAATGACGCAGGACTTCCGTCATTTGTAGTTTAGTCTTTGTAAGTCTTATACCTTTATTGTCCTTTCAATTCTTCCATTATTGCCTACTTCATATTTATTTGACTTTTTTGTTTTATACCATATTGCATGACTTTTCATTTCCATCTGGATCTATTTTTCCTATATTTTCCTTGTGGTTACCATGTGGTTAAAATTTAATATCCTAAATATTTAACAATTCTATTTGATTTGATACCAACTTGACTTTAATAGCATATGTATATGCTGTTCCCATACCTCTCTGTCCATCCATCATTTTGTATTTGTTGCAGATTATATCTTTATACATTGTATGACTAGAACCATAGATTTATTATTACGTTTTATGCATTTGCATTTTAGCACCAGCAGGAAGTAAAAAGTGGGGTTACATAACAAAAATACAATAGTGTTGGCATCCATGCTTACCTGAATGGTCACCTTTGCCAGAGGCCTCTGTTTCTTTCTATTCCTTCGAACCAATGTTTAGTGTCCTTTTCTTTCAGCTTGAAGAAAGCTACTAGCAAGGCTCCCTCAGTTTTTGTATTAACCCCCCATTCATTTTTGAAGAAAAGTTTTGCTAGACATAAATTTCTTAGCATTTGTTTTCTTTCTGCACTTAAAGTAATTCAACTCACTGCGTTCTTACTTTCATGGTTTCTAATGAGAAATTAACACTCAATCTAATTGGGACTTCCTTGTACATAACATGTTGCTTTTGTTTTGCAACTCTTGGTATGTGAGTTTGTTAATCCTGTTTGTTTTTCTCTGGGCCTCTTAGATGTGTAAATTCAGGTCTTTTGCTAAGTTTGGGAAGTTTTCTGTCATTATTTCTTTCAATATTCCTTCTGCCCATTTTTTTCTTTCTTCTCTTTCTGGAACTCCTGTAATGTACATATTGGTAAGCTTGATGGTGTCTCAGAGGTCTCTTAGGTTATTTTTGCTTTTTATACTTATTTTTTCTTTCTGTTCCTCAGCCGGACTCATTTCAACTGTCTTTGAGTTTGCTGATTTTTCCTTCTGCCAGCTCCAATCTGTTGTCGAAACCCTCCCGGAAATTCTTCCTTTCAATTATTGTGGTCTACAACTCCAGTAGTTATTTCATTCCTTCTGAACATTTCTGTATTTTTGTGATTCTCATATTGTTCATCCATTATTTTCCTGATATTCTTTAGTTTTTATTTTTCTCTTTATTTTCCTTTGAAGATACTTTTTAAAAGTCTTTACTTGCTATGTCCACAATCTGTTCTTCACTCATGTTTCTAGATATTTTTTCATTTTCCTTTGGATGGACCATTCATGTCCTGTTTCTTTGTCTTGTGATCTTTTGTTGCACACTGTACACTTTAATATTTTAAAATATTAATTCTGGGATTTATTCCCTGAGACATCTATTTGTGAAGTCTGTAACCAGCTGGTGATTTAACAGAAATCTTCTTGAGTGTTAGAAGCTAACAAAACCAAGCATACCCAAGTTAAAAAAAAAACACCTTTCTTGGCATATTGGCTTTGCCTTAGCTCGGGCTGTTGGTCAGGGTTCAGTCCTCCTGTCAGGAAGTCAAGCATAAGGCAAAAGCAAAGTGTAGGGCCCTCCTTGTCTTTTATGAACCAGTCTAGTGCCGGGCTGGTGCTTGCTAGAGGCCTTCTGGGTTCCCTTCTTTGCAGGAGTTGGAATGGCCCTTCTCTTTTCCAGGAAACAGACCTCCTCCCTCTCCAGGGTGTTCCACTGCAGAACTTAAGGCAGATAAGCCTTTGCTCCAGGCAATCTGCCTTCAATGTTTCTTACACTAATTTCCTTGTTTTAGGCTGCTTTTGCCTGAAGGGCAAATTCTAGGAGGGGGTCAGGCTGGTGAGGAGCCCAAAGTCAGACTTTCCCAGCAGGAAGGACTCCAGGACCCACAAAGGGAGCAGCTGCCTGGCTCCAAACTGCACTGGAGAGCTGATGGAGGGGCCGGGAAGGGTGCTAGAAGCATCTTCCATGCTTCCAAAAAATGTGCCTTCTACAGTCAGCACTTGCCCAGAAAGGCAGTCCTTCCACTGTCTTCTGCAGCTTTGGGTGAGGGTACCATCTTTAAATCTTCTGTGCCTTCTTTGTCCAGGGTGGTTGGAACAGTGGCCACCCTCAGCTTGAGGTCCCAGGGATCCCGATGTAGTTAATCGATAGCAATGATCAGCAATGGGCCTGTACCAATACCTCTTCAAGAGGCCCAGAGAAAAACAAACAGGATTAACAAACTCACATACCAAGAGTTGCAAAACAAAAGCAACATGTTATGTACAAGGAAGTCCCAATTAGATTGAGTGTTAATTTCTCATTAGAAACCATGAAAGTAAGAAGGCAGTGAGTTGAATTACTTTAAGTGCAGAAAGAAAACAAATGCTATGAAATTTATGTCTGGCAAAATTTTTCTTCAAAAATGAATGGGGGGTTAATACAAAAACTGAGGGAGCCTTGCTAGTAGCTTTCTTCAGGCTGAAAGAAAAGGACACTAAACATTGGTTCGAAGGAATAGAAAGAAACAGAGGCCTCTGGCAAAGGTGACCATTCAGGTAAGCATGGATGCCAACACTATTGTATTTTTGTTATGTAACCCCACTTTTTACTTCCTGCTGGTGCTAAAATGCAAATGTATTTTACTTATGCATGCCATGAGAATGGGGCAGGGCGATGGTAACTGCTATGAAGAGACAGCACTTGACTGTCATTTACCTTAATTTACCAGCCTCTCTCTCCTCTTTTCTCCTGGGTGCCTGGATGTTGTATAGTGCTGTTCTAGACACTAGAGTTTCAAAATAGTTGATTCAGACAATTTCTTCCTGTTTAATAGCTGTTCTAATAGAGGGACTGATTACCAGAGCTTCCTTCTCTGCCACCTTCTCATAATCCTCTAACTCAGTCCTTCTCATATTTTCTTTTTGTTTGTTTGTTTTCCTTTTTGGTCCTTCATCACCCAATTAACAGTTCCCTATTTTAATTGCCTCTGTTAAATGATGTGCTTTCTGTTTTCCCAACTGAATCTTGAACTGGTACAAATTCCATCATTTCACGTTCTTAACTCCGTACCTTCTCCATTCAGAGTAAATGAGAAATTTTGGGTAAAAATCAGGAAAGCTACCCATTTTCCGTGAATTACTTTCATCATTGTTCTAAAAATTTTCTTTTCTTAAATTAGCCCCTCTTACTCCATAGTGATGCCTCACATTATACCAAACCAAGACTATGTCAGGAATTACTCTAATTTAAATATTTCTCCAAACAGAATTAAACCAGAAAAGGCAGCATTGAGTGTCATGTATAGAAAGTTCGAGTTATTGATGTTGGCATATTTTCTCATACTGAATAAACTTAAAGTAAATATCAGGTAAATTCAGGAAAGTAAGCAAAAACAATTTCCTTGGCTAATCAATTTTCCATTTATTAAATACTCAACGTTTATTTTTTCAATAAATATTCAACAGATGACTGTGTTATATTATGTACTAAACACCGATTCAACATTTTTGAACAGGAAATCCTTTGTGGAATCACTATTACATGAAAACAGAAAATTATTTTATGAAGATTGCAAAGTATTTATTCTCCCCTCTAGGGTTCGTTCAGTAGGAAAACCAAATTTCAATGTTAAAGTTTATATCAATTATTGCCTTTGTGTGGTTTAGACAGATGTGTTTTCTCCTTGGCTGCTATTTTACATTTTAGCTGTAGACCTTTTTAAATATTTTAGGAATCACAGGTTTAAGTGATCAGAAATTTTTATGGCTCTTATTCACATGCTCATAAAGAACTTTGCTAGTTAAGAATAATGCCCCAGAAGATCTTTAAAATGATTCTCATTGGCCAATTTCCTCTTCTGCTCTTTGTTTTGGAGGAGGGGCACGTGTTTCTGTGTGTCCATTCATTTTGTTGGTGTGACTAGGCTGAACTCAACTTTGGCTTCTGGTCCACAATAAGCACTTAATTAGCCAATGTTTTTGTACTACATACTGGGTGTGACTAAGAATGTCTGGAGACTGTCATGGGAAAACTGCTACTGGCTCTGAAATTAAGAGATTCTTTTCCAACGAGTGTGTTGACATCTACATATATGACTATTCAAGAATAAGTGAAATAATATCACAAAGGCAGTACAGTAGTTAAAGAAAGCCCCTATTGCTCAGATGGAGTCAACCTGATGAGTTGCCAAGAAAAACAAACCATGTCTTGACAACTTGGTGTGAATTTCAAGTAGCCTCTCTCCACTTTGGTAGTTGTCTCAATATTTATTATCCCTTTCCTTTTCTTGGAGGCTGGGACAGTAGTTTTCCTTCATTGAACCCTGGCTTATCTCATAGGATGTCAAACACAGGAGGTGTTCAAAAAATGTTTGGTGAGTGAATGTATCTATAGAGGTGATCAAAGCATTTGTTTAGTATGGGAGTGTTTGCCTCTTTTCTCTGAATTCTCACCTTATATCTGCTCACTGCTAGCCAGAAATCATTTAATATTTATTGTAAAGGTTGCTGGTAATCATCCTAATGTACTTCTCTAAAAATTTGAAGGTTTGATCTGGAGCATATTGGAACATTGGGTGAAAACAAAGTTTATATTCTCAAATGCAGATTGAACACTTTCATCAAATTGGAGGGACATTAAGTTTAAAAATACTTAAAAATAATTATCTATAATTTCCTGCCTTCTAAAATATTAAGGCCTCAGACTTCTCTTACTAATCAAGGAGCAGAGCCCAATGATTTTTATGTTATCTACTTTTGCTTGTTTCCATTTATATTTATACTAGTGAAACGTATTCCCACCCTCCATGAAAACTCTTTTTTTTTCACCTCCAGAAAGTATTTCCTTCATGAAAGTACACTTTATTTATGGAATATGGATTTTGGTTTATCTTTTGTTTTGCTTGTTTTCACACCAAACTCATTTTTAATGTTCACCCAAAATTATGTCTCACCACTGAGTTCAGGTAAAAATGTTAATGGGACTAAAAAGCAGTTAGTCAAGTGAGATTACAATGGCTAAATTAAATGTGGGTAAAAGTTAAATAATAAAGATTGGTAAATTTAATAAAGAAAAATAAATAAAAAACATACTTTTTAGAAAAGCAGTGTGAATAGAGAAAGTTATTCTGAAGTCTCTCATGATTTTGATATGCATTGTTTTCTTTCAAAGTTGTACATCCTCTTTCTGCAACATATACAGGAGGCAATTAATTTTTGAAAAGACAATATTAGCCATGAGTTATTGGTCTTGATATTTATGATAAAATATTTCACAAGAGCCACTAGCCTTGTCCATGTTCCCTGTGAAAAGGAAAAGCAGTGTGCCTTGTCCTTTCTTCTCTATGAATAGTTCTTATACACTAATGAATTGGTCTTTCAAAATTGAGCCTGAATCTGTCAATGCCTTGAAGCTCCACCTTGATTCCATCCTATATAGAGATAATTTATGAACAATAGACAGATTCAGGGCACTGTCTCACACCCAAAACAAGAATAAGAAAATATAAACTGTGGTCCAGATGAGATTTATAACTGGCAAACTAGAATCAGGGACATACTAAAATGGAATACTAATGTTAGAAAACTACTCGGATGGGTCTTTTCAAAAGGAAAATTAGCATTAAACAATAATGAGAAAGTCTAACTTGGAGAGATGAGTCCAGGCCCTGTTTTCTTGGATATTATCTGATGCGAACTTTTGTTGACTAGAAAAAGTACTTAGAGAAGAAAATGCATGGAAAAATTTTTATCAAAAATTGGAGGAGTTAGAATTGCAAGATGGAAGTCATATCTGTTATCCAATGAATGATGAAAATATCAAGTATAAATAAGCACAAATCTGAAGTATTTTATTAGAAATCAGTTTAAAGACATTTACCCTCTCCAGAAATGTGAATTCCCTTTGAACACATGTGAAAAATTGCTGTCAATCTTGTTTGCTACTGAATTTATTTTTGGTATTGATTTCTGTTGGTCCTCACACTTGCTTAGCAGTGTTACAAAATACTATATTCTTCTGCAAGAAAGGAGGAGAGATGATGGATTGTGCGACCAAGAACTGTCACTTCACAGTTTTCACCAATCTGGTCACAACTAGTGCTTGGGTTTTATTGGTTGCAATTATTTAGAATACTCTGGGTTGTAAAACGCTATTATATTTTACCCTTATGATACAGGGACATGTATGTCCATTATTTTAAAGGTCATCCAAGTTAGCACTTAAATTAACAGGCCCATTTACTGACCTATTATCAAAGTTTTTTTTTAGGAATTAGAACAGTTGGCAAATAAGTGCAGGAAGACAAAAGAAAACAAACTAATAAGCCCACCATGTCTTCTTCCATCTAAAATAACCAAAATCTTTTTCTAGCTAAAAAAGTGACCGCTACATTTATTATATATTTATGGCTTGAAAACTTACTATTTTTTATCAGTCATTGAAATATGCTCTTACAGAATACTTTGTTTCTTCGAAGAAAATAGTTTAGGCATCTAGCAGAATAGTCCTTCTGGATTGTTCTACGATGCAGGTGGAAATGTTGTCAGTCTGAAAAAGTATTCCTCCTTGTTCAGTCTTTTATTTCCCCATTGTGCTAATGTCTCACCCTGTTCTTTAATATTCTGTGAGAGTCTGAGGAAATGGCTGCTATACCAAGTGCATAGTCAATTAGGCACTCTGTCACATGAAGTGAGAATGTAAATTTTAACAATAATTTAGATATCTAAAATAATTCACAAGTACACAGGATTGTTAGTTCATTATTCATGAATAAAGTGATTTAGAGCTGAAGCTGAGATGAAAGTCTTTCTGGTAAAGAGATGGAGCAAAAAAAAAAGTCTTAGGAGCATGAAGTAATTTCATAAAGTGCTATTTCTACAATCAGGAAGTGACATTCATTACTTGATAAAATTAGTTGAGGAATAGATTTTAGGCTTTCTCTCAAATAATTGTATTTGTAAGATCATAGGAAGTAAACTACTAGGAAGATAAAATTAAATTGTGGTCTGTTAGATGACTGCAGTCACTGTATTAAGGAAGTTGTTTGTGCCAAATAGTTGTTTGACTCTGTCTGACTTCATGGGGTCATCTGAGATTTTAGTGGACCAAATCTGGAAAACATTTCTAGCTAACATAACAAGGGACCTGAAAATCAAGAAGAATGTGACTTTAAAATATCCATATACTAGTTACTCCAAGTATTTTTTACTTCAGTTGGAATCCCTATCACTTCATGATTTGCAATACATGTATAGAATATTTTACAATCAGTGTTTATCCTCCAGGGCTCTGGAGTTGGTGTGAATCTTTAGGAAGGCTCACTGGTACCCCAACCATGTTTGCTGCACAGGCGAATCTGTTTCCTATGTCAGCACCTTTGCACACCACTTATTTGTTCTGAATGCCTCCCCATTGTCTTCTTTGCAATCACACTGGTAATATAGCCCTGGGTAAGGAGTTAAAAGACCTCTTAGGTTCAGATCACCTTCGCACTACATACCTATTATCCTGGGCATCAATTTCCTCATCTGTAAAAAGAAGTGGGAGTAGGTGATTATTCTGTTCTTGCCTAGTTCTTTCATTCACATGGCACATGGGAAGTAGGTAATGTGTTCTTACTTCCCAAGCCATGTTTTAAGTGCTCAGAGCAATGTATACATATCATAACATTGTTTTGTAAGTTATCACATTTTATTTTCATCTTCCATTATAAACAAATTGCCCTGGTCTCAATGAACTTATGAGCATATCTCAATCACCTCTCACTTCTTGGGAAGTACGTTACTTTACTAAGATTTTAGAAATAAAAATTCCATTTAAAAAGTATTTATGAACATATATTTATAGGATGTTATGGAGCACAATCTTAGTGCACTTGGTGCTTTTAAATAAAACATTAAGTTTTAAGTTTTAGAGCCACTTCCCTTGCCTCAAACCATGAGTGTAATGCACAGCCTCTTTATCTGATAATTATTATTTTAAAGATATATATATACACACACACACATACACACATAAGCATGCATACATACCTTGGAGTACCTTTTGTAATCATGAAGCTGTAGCTTCCCAGTTTTGCAATTGTGCATTCTTTGCAATATGAATGCTGCCTAACCATGATTTAGTTGATTAAAAAAATAGAGGTGCATATCATCTGACTTTTCATTTTGTAAATTTATTAGTATAATACACATTATGTAGGTTGTTGAATATAGCGATTCACTGGAAAGGTGCAAAACAAGGTCAAATTGGAATACAGATGAGGTCATAAACTTTTAAAATAGTCAATAAAGCAATTAATGTTTCAACGGTATGTGCTATTAACTAGCAATATAATGACACCTGATCACACCATGGTCCTCTGAGTGTTTATAAACAAGAGGGGAAGCTGGGCTCTGAATACATTTCACGTGGACTCTGCAGAAAAAGACCAATATTAAGCAGTGGAATCATTAAAAGAACTCTATTTTAAATATTTCAAAGAAGCTAAAAATATGCATTTTAAAAGGACACTGTTGAATAAATAAAATGGAAGCATCCAAAATATAAATCAAATTTTTTTTAAGTTAACTTTTTTTTTCCAAATTACAAAAGCAATGCACAGTGTGTGGTAATAAATGTAAGTAAAACTGAAGGTGGAAATTAAAAATCAAAATCTCTGGCCTTTCCAATGGCAGTTATGGAGATAGCCTCTGTTAACGGTTTAACTTGAATCATTCCTTCAGTTTTCTCTGCCTGCTGTATATACAAATATACATGCCTACCACAGAGAGAGGGATTATAATAATGGGATTATGCTATATCTGTTTTTCTGCATGTTTACTTTTTTCTCCACTTTATTCTTTGTTTTTATGTTTACTTTGAACATTTAGACATTAATGAAAATGAAGCAAATCTTCTTGTGGAATAGTATATAGCTTAATAATCTGTGTAATTGTAAACATCTTAATATATATTTTTAGGCTCCCCAAATTATCATAGTTTAATCCCCCTAAAAGTTATTAGAAAATCATCATTGAAGACTACTATAGAAAACATGATAAAATTTTAATAAGATTTTTAGTTTGAACCAGAGTAAAACAAGTAAGCTAAGGGGTTATTTCTCTTCCTTGTCAATTATGTAAATGGACTACCTAGTATTTAGACTTTATTTCCAATACCATATCTTAAATGTAGTCTCAGTTCATTCTGAATTCTATGCCCCAAATGAAAACCAGATTATTCAGTTTGACTTGTTTTTTCATCATCATTCATTCATAAAGATGCAAAAGGACAACCAGGAAATGCTTGTATTTCTGTTTTTGTCTGATGTGATGAAGCGAGACCTAATCAATGAAAAATAGACAGTATGTGAATTTATGAACTTTTAGGCCATATTCATGGCTAAGGGAATAGATGTGGTGGTTATTGATCAAATGAGGATTTATGACTAGGGTTGGCTACCGTTTTCTGCCCAGTATTTGTTTTCTCCCAGAGTGTACAGCATTGCATTTCAATTGAAGAGCATAATACACCCCAACTCCAGCATACAAAAACCCACACAGATACACAGCTGAACATCTATTTTACTAATGTACACACTTTTGCATTAGAGGGTGATATGACATTGCTATTCAGTCACTATTACAGAGCTTGAACAATACAGCAGTTGAGCATCATTCAATAAGTAAATTTTATATCTAGCATGCATATAAACTATGTTGATGCCTGGTTGACATCAGAAAAGAACTATGGCCTGCGAACTTTGATACAGTCCATGATTAAAGAAGAAAACAACTCTGGGCTATAATGCTTTGTGAATATCTGAAATTTCAAATAAACGTTGAGAGAAAAATAAATATGTAAGTGTAACTATAAATATAATGCACTGTCCTAATACAGCTGTTGTTCATAGTTCAAATCATGAAAACGTATAACAAAATCATAAGTTTTAATTTTGGATAGATTTATATTAATAGTTTAATTTTTAGTTAGCTTTTTAAGTCTTATAAATGCCAAAGTGATCACATTTGTATTAATTCAGCTGAATAGGTTGAATCCCTATTGGTCTCCAGGGACTGATTTTGGCACTGTAGTAAAGAAGAAAGAATACGTATTGTTGTCAAGGAAGAGAAAAAGCCAACAAGTAAGAAAATACACAAACAGGATGATTTCATCTTGGAATAAGTAACATGAAAAATATAAACATGAGAAATAATAGCAGAGAATATAATAGATAATAGCTAGAACAATCAGGATCACTTTTGGGAGAATATGAGTGTTGAATTGATACCTGGATGATCCAGGTAAAGAATAATTTGGGGAAATGCTTCAGGCAGAAATGACAAGTGCAGGTAACCTGACTCAAGGACTCTCTTAGCAGGTTGGAAGAATGGAAAGACAGCAATGTGGTTGGATAAGGGGGTGTTAGGTGGAGAATGCCTGTATATAAAGGGTCTTTTTAAAGTCAAACTTTGAGAAAAGTAGAGGACACGATTAAAACATCATTAAAAACTACTATTATTATAGCAATATTGTGTTTTTAAAAGCATTTAGAAGTTGTTTTATCAAAGGAACAAAAGCTATTCAAATTTATATGGAAGAAAATAAATTTTGATGATTCATGTCCATTATAGTTAAATTATTCCTTTGGTGGTTCATTATATGTAGGTGAATTTTCTTTCTATTAATTACTTTGAGTCCAGTCCATGTGTAGTTCCATTTTAGAATGACAATGTTGGAAAAATCTTAGCATTCATCAGATCCAAATGTTTTCTTTCTCTCTTCCCTTTTACAAATAAGGAAAGAGAAGACCAGGTGGTATCAGTGGTTTTTCCTAGGTCAGATAAACAGTGTTAGGAAAGGCTCTAGAAGTAACATCTCACAAGCCCTCAAGCCAATGCTTGTTTTCCTGCTATACCACGTTGCTATGGAAACACTTAAGAGGTGTTGGTTTGAAATGCAGGTTATTGATATCTTAAAAGCATGTGACAGTTTTCATGAGTCCTCGAATGTCTGATTTACATAATTCTGAAAACAACCCTAGAAGATAGCAAATGCTGTTCCAACCTGTTTTAAAGAATAAATGGTAAATGATTTTCTTGTTCTCAGTGTCAGAATAAGTAGTCTGAGGTAACAAGCAGGCTTCCTCAGTCCTAGTCTAATATTTGATAAAAGTACATTTTATGTACATCTGTCTTAATGAAATTTTCGATTTTATTACTTAGTTTGCATATTTATTTATGTAATGTAAATGTACAAGAAGGTAAATTAATAATAATAGCAGGAGATGCAATGTCTATGAGCATTTGTTTCTTGCTTACTATGCCAGTTTGAATCCGTTGTGTACTCCAGAAAAGCCAAGTTCTTTAATCCTCATTCAGTATTTCTGGGTTGGATCTCCTTGTTTCCATGGAGATGTGACCCACTCAATTGTGGGTGGTATGTGTTGATGAGGTAGTTTCCATGGAGATGCATCTCCACTCATTCAAGGTGGGGTTGCTTACTGGAGGCCTTTAAGAGGGAACCATTTTGGAAAAAACTTTAGAGCCAACAGAGCCCACACAGCCAGAGACCTTTGGAGATGCCAAAGAAGGTGCAACCAGGGAAGCCTTATGAAAGGAGGAGAGAAAGCTAGCAGACATCGCCATGTGCATTTCCAGCCGACAGAGAAACCTCCAATGTCATTGACATTCTTGATTCAAGGTATCTTTCCCTGGATGCCTTGGTTTGGACATTTTTATAGCCTTGCCTTAATTTGAACATATCCATGGCCTTAGAATTCTAAACTTGCAACTTAATAAATTTCCCTTTTTAAAAGCCATTGCATTTCTGGTATTTTGCATTCCAGTAGCTTACACACTGCTGGATATTTTAAGATTATAATATTTAGGGTGAGAACTTTTACAAAAGGTAGCTTGTCAATATAATGAAATTCTATATTTCCATTGAATGATATCAGTGAAAGCATAAGTGAGTAAATAAGAGTGAAATTTTATTTCTGTTGCCAGAGTACACAGTAAATTCAAGTTTTAATTTGGGAATATTTTAAAAACCATCTGTTTTGTCTCTAGTAATTCTTTGAATATAATCAGTTGTCAATTACCTTCTCAAAAGAATGATAAAATAAACAGTGAATAATCTAAAGGTTATTTATATTTGACTAATTACCTATCTCCCCTTTCTCTTTATTTTGTTTCTTATAAATTCTCTCATATTTAAACCTAACCTCTCAAACTGTAATGTTTTTCATGTCTTAAAAATGGATCATATTTTCGGTGACTTACCTGTACTGGATAGTGAAAAGGAACAAGTATTCTGTCATTGTGAATGACCTGCAAACTCTATTCTACAACATGATTTATTTTCAAATTTGGTAGTTTTTTTTAACTTTCTTTTTTGTTGTAAAGTATAATATATAATCACAGTAAAGAAATAAAAAAGCAATAGTTTTCAAAGCACTCTTTAAAAAGTGGTTACAGGGGCCACGATGGCTCAGCAGGCAGAGTTCTTGCCTGCCATGCCAGAGACCTGGGTTCGTTTCCCAGTGCCTGCCCATGTAAAATAAAATAAAATAAAAATATATGGAAAAAAAAAGCGGTTACAGGGCAGATCCCAGAATTTATCATGGACTATCATATGATCCTCTCATATTTTTTCTTCTAGCTGTTCCAGAATACAGGAGGCTAGAGGGCTTAAATACTTTTTTACCATCACAATGGTTTTTCCATCACAAATGGCGTTTTTCCTTCTTTTTTTTGTGAACAATAACATATATACAAAAAAGCTACAAATTTCAAAGCACAGCACCACAATTAGTTGTAGAGCATATTTCAGACTTTGCCTTGGGTTATAATTTCACAATTTTAGGTTTTTACTTCTATCTGCTCTAAAATACTGGAGACAAAAAGAGATACTGATTTAATGATTCAGCATTCATATTCAGTTGTTAAGTCCTATCTGCTATTGTAATTTCCTCATCACCTTTGATCTTTCCATACCTCTCTTTAGGGTTGTTTGGGCTGTGGTAATTCTAAATTTTTGTTATTGGAAGGGTCTGTCACTAATATAGGGTAGGGAGATGGAACTATCTGGTTTTCTAGAGAGGCTGGGCTAGATTTCAGGACTCATCTGGACCAGGGACCCATCTGGAGGTTGTAGGTTTCTGGAAAGTTACTCTAGTGCCTGGAACTCTTGTGAATTTTACATATTGTCCATTGGCTGGAATGGTCCTGGTTGGGGTTTGGCAGGTTATGATAGGTAGCAAAGTCTACCTGAAGCTTGCATGAAAGCAACCTCCAGAGTAGCCTCTAGACCTTATTTGAAGTCTCTCTGCCACTGATACCTTATTAATTACACTTCTTTTCCCCCTTTTGGTCAGGATGGAATTGTGATCCCATGGTGCCAGGTCTGTATTCATCCCTGGGAGTCATCTCCCATGTCACCAGGGCAACTTTCACCCCTGGATGTCATGTCCCATGTAGGGGGGAGGGGAATGATTTCACTTGGAGAGTTAGGCTTAGAGAGAGTGAGGCCACATCTGAGCAACACCAGTGGTCCTCCAGAAGTAACTCTTAGGCATGCCTATAGGTAGTCTAAGCATCTCTGCTACCTACATAAGCTTCACAAGAGTAAGCCTCATGATTGAGGGCATGGCCTATTGATTTGGATATCTAAAATTTGATACAGTATCAGGGGATTTCTTGATAGTAAGTTTTAATAGTTCCACAGTCTTTCTCCCCCTCCCTCAGGGGACTTTGCCAATACTTTTTGATTATGTGTTTAATATACTCTAGGATATTTCCAGGCATTACAATAATCTATACAGGATTAAAGGACCTCTTTCTTATTCTGCGCCTCCTGCATCTCAGTTGTTCAAATGAGCTATACAGATAGGTTGAATCAGCTATGCACTACAGAAAATTTCAGTTCCAGATCAAATAAACCTTTCTTCTATTGGTCTCAAAGACCAGAGTAGCCTCTAGACCCTATTTGAACCTAAATAGGGTTCTAAAATATAGACACTGTCTTCCTTACTGTTGGGCTTCGTTCTTATCTCTAAATATCAGGTTACAGATATAAAACAGTTTCTCAAAATCCAGAAATAATAATCGCCACTCCAGACTTAATGTGTCTGCTCTAAAAGCTTACAATCTAGGCCCCTCTTTTCTTATAGTCATTTTCTAAAAATGACCATACCATTGTTGTTGTTGTTTTTTTTTTCTGGCTTATTTTGTCTCACCAAATGTCCCACATGTTCATTCACATTGTTGCATGCCTCACTAATTTTGTAGGTTTTTACTCTAAAGTGGTAACAGCTCTGAGCCGAATGTTTAGTACCTAAGGAAAAGAATAATTTTATGGGAATCAGAAAAAAAATTCTATTTAGAATAAATAGGGTATCTTTTTTTCTCTCCTTTTTAAATACATAACTCACATACCTGAAAGACATTGATCAGGGCTCCTGATCCATTTCTCTGCTATTTTCTGGGTCTTTCTTTCCGTTGTCTTAAGATGTGATTTGTGGCTGGTTTCCCCCATGGTAGCAAAGTTTTACAAAAGTTCTTGACAGCACATATTGCGTACTATCCAGAACTGCCAAGCTGAAGTTCTAGACCTTCATCTGATTGGACCAGCGTGGCTCATTGGCTCACCCTGAAAAGTCACTAGTATCCAGAGAATATCATGTGTGGATTTGTGTGAAAAGTTTAGGAGGTGAAAGGGTGAGAAAGAAAAAAGGTAGACCAGGAAATTTAAAGTGGGCGAGTTTATTTCTGCGCTCCCGGGCAGAGCTCACGGAACCCAAGATGGAGAGAGGTGAGTCCGTGCGTGGGCTTTAGCGCGGGCAGCTTTTAAGGACGGAGGTCAGGTGACATTCGAAAGGGGCAGTTCATTAGTTCCAGAAGTCAGGTTGGGAGGGGTGGCACAGCCTCTGCAGCTCCAGTTGCAGTGCCCTTCCCCGTTCCCCCGACCTAACATTGTGTAGGCTTGGAATTATGTCCTTGTCCCTAAAATAACCACTGTGCAAAATCCTTATGTAAAGGATATGCTTATTTGTAAAGAAGTCAGTGTGTATCCTTAGGCTAGGCATGGGATCAGCCCTGCAGGTCCCCAGCAATGACAAAGAGTAGAAATGTGAACAAACACATGTGAATACGTTCACTGGGTCCTGAATGGTCATCAACATGTATTCTGCTTTCTATAGCATTGCTTTTGCAAAAATACTTAGTTAATGGCAATTTAATAAGTATCCCGCCCCCAAAAAAAAGTCGGCCAGCGTAGCTGGCTATCTCCTTATCTGAAACCCTTCATCCTTTTCCTTATGCTGATAAGCTCCATATTGTAACCTAATGTTTCCTACCTTCAATCTATTCATATCAGTTTTTCCTATTCTAAAATATGCAAGTCTGAGGTTTATTTTGTGAAGTTGTAATCATTTAATATCTGGTTATTATTAGCTGATATAGGTCCTTCAGTATGCTGGTAATAAAAATTATTCAGTATTTTTAAGCAATAATATGGCATATTTTGTGTTGCGAATCTTTTATTTTATTATTATATTCTTCTATGAAGGCACAAGCATATGCCATCAGTTATGGAGCCCTTGATATATTATCAACCAACTGACCTAACATATAAATTTAATTTGTGGCTTCTTTTGAAAGCTAGACCAGTTTGTCTTCCTAAAATTTGCAAATAGATATATTATTGACTCTCTCTTCATCATACATTGCTGTTTTTTTTTTATACTAGCATATGTCTTTACGTTGCTACTTGCCTCACATTCCAAAATACCTTTTTTAAAAGAATGAATAGTTTATATCCATTTAGAATGACAGAAACAGTGCCACAGTGATAACATTTGGAGGGAAAGCCTTAGGAACAAATGAAATACATAATAATGTGTGAAGGAATTTTTCAGAAGTTCAAAACTGAAAGAAAACTTGACATCAGTATAAATGAGAGAAAACATACTAAATGGCCTGATTCCAATTTAAAAAGAGGAAATTAGCCTTTGAAGTCTGATAATATGTGGAGCACAGCAGTACCAAATGCTATAATATATCTCATTACAACAATGAAAAATAAACAGAAATACTTTTATCATGAGAACTAATGTAGGGAATTATTTTTGTTTAGATGAAAATGTCATATAGCTTGCTTCAGAGCATGTATATATATATGTGTGTGTGTGTGTTTGTGTATTTTTATGAAGTGCTTCAATTACCATCAATCCTGTGCTATGTTAATCTTATTGTGAAATTAAAAAAATAAGCTATACTTTCCTTTTTCCTTTGCATTATTTTCACAAAGTAAATGGTTAATGATTATAAATTTTCATTTCTATGTGAATTCATATAATATGAATTAATTAATACTTAATATTATGGTGTATAATAAACATTAATTCTATGGCATATTTGATATTCAGTATTTGTACTGTAGACTATTTAATACTAGACTACAAGAACGTGTGACTTTTCATGGAAGTTTTACAAATTAACAAAGACACCAATAATTATAGTTTACTGAAGGCAGATATATGACATCTCTAAAATTCTGGCTTTGGGTTTATATATTTGGTGGTATTAAGATTTTGGAACTCTTAATGCCACCAGATTTATTAATTCATCAAACAAAAATATATTACCCTTGTCCTATATGCCATATATAGTTCAATAACATTGTGAACAAAGAGGAAAAAGAACCATTTCCTCTTTGACAATAAATAAATAAATGAGCAAATAAATGGCATGTCAAATGTTTTTAAGTTCCCTAAAGAGTAATGAAGTAAGGTAATTGGATGGAGGTGGGGATGTGTCAGGGAGAGCAAATGTAGATGAAGTGGATGAGGAAGGACTTTCTACTACAATGAAATCTGAGCAGATACAAAGATGGGGAGGAAGTAGGCCAAGAAGATACTGGAGTCATGGAAGGATGTCATTCCACTGGAGGGACAGTTTGAGGTTTAGAAGGAAGAGAGCAGTGCAAAGGCCCGAGGCAGGAGGTTGCTTTGTTTATAATTAAGAGAACGGAGAGAGAGAATTAGGGAAATAATTTCAGAGATGAGATCAGAGACAGGAGGGACCAGACTGTGGAGGATCTTGTAGGAGGTAAGTATTCAGACTGTAGAGTTTATTCTGAGTGGAAGACAGTTGCAGAGCTTTAAGCTTAAAAGGGACATGATCTGACCTAGTTTTAAACAATAGGCTATAGGGAAAGTGCTATATCCTTCCTACTCAAACAGGTTTGGCTTTCAATATATCAGTGAGAGTTTTAGCGGTTACATGAATTATCTTATTTATTTCTCACAACAACCCTATGGAATAAATACTGTTTCCCCTCCAATTTACATATTAGCCAGTGAGGCTGGGGGAGGTTGAGAGAACCTGGGCGAAACTTCCGCCTGCGTACCAGCCTGCCCTTGAACACAGTGGGGGCTTTGATCATGTGCCCTTCAGCCCCCACCACACACTGAACCAGGGTTTGGTCAAAAGCCAAGGTTGGTGCAGATTGAATTAAGGAATAGTTTTATTTTGGTAAAGCTTTATGCTTGGGAAAAAGCATTTAAAATAATCAGATCAAGGAAAAGTTATCAATACTAATTATTCTTATTAGTTTAGGATTTTTTTTTTTTGGAACATAGTAGGGAAACTAGAAACTCTTTGTGAGTTAAACTATGCTTCCCTGTAGTTAAAAATCAAAGATAAACATATATTACCCTACAACCATAACCAACATAAAACAATATGTAACACACACACACACACACACACACACACACATATATATGAAGATGGAGTCATGGAAAGGTGGGTGTATGTATATATATATATACCCACATATATAAAATACTTCAAAGTAAGAAATAAGAGAATTATTCAGAGAAAGACAATAAAATATTTTTCATCTCTGTTGCCCTAAATAAATACTCAAATACAATTTTTGGACTGTTATTTAAAGCAACTGTCATAGGCTTTGGTTTTGGTTCCTCTAGAGTGGTTTACTCTTTGTATCACAGGCATGGGAAGAAAAAATACCAGGATGTTCACGCCTGCCCAGCCCTGTTTTCCGTGGAACCATGGATACCTTTTGTGCCAAATCAGGGTTGGTGTTGCAAACTCCTAGTTAATGGTTCTGGTTGAGGGAGTTGGGAAATAGATACATAGAAAGTATCTCCAAACATTTTGTAAATAAACACACACACACACGTATTACAAAATGATGAAGATGTGTGTATAATAGAATAATGGAACAGGTTAAATGACTAGTTTCACTCTAAAAATTTCTTACTAAACATAAAATAGTTTTTTTTTTAATTAGGAAAGTGCTTCATATGAAATTCTTTTAAGTAAAGTTGAAGGGCATATATTATTGCTTTGGAAAAACTGTTTTCATATTTTTAAACGTGTGTTACATACCCTAAAAATTTATTTGGTAATTGAAATGCCACGTGTGACTAAGGTGTTCTAGTCTTTCTGAGTGGACTTGCTGGGTCAGCATTTTCTTCGCCTCTATGGGATGCTGCCAGTAGTAGTTTGTGGTTGGATTTATTTATAGGGAAATTGCTTATATTTAGTATATAGCACCTCTCTCATTCTCTTCTCCCCCCTCCTCTCCATCCCCCTCCCTCTCCTCTCCCTTCTCCTCCCCCTTTCCCTCTCCCTCCTCCTCCCTCCCTCTGCTCCCCAGTCTCTCCTCCCCAAGTCTTCCCTCCCTTCCCCCTTCCCCCTTCCCGCTTCCCCCTCGGCTGTCTATATTGTATGATTTGTCATGTCCTGTAAGGCCACAAGTACCCACTAGATATAAATCCATCTAAAAAGAGGCTTTTCAAAAATCGCCATTTTAATACCAATTAAAAGGTCGAGATGTACGAGATGTGGTAAATGGATTTATATTCTTCTACCAGGCTTCTGGACTAAGTATCAATGGAATATACTGACAGCAAATAAGAGATAGTATACTGACAGCTACAGAGTTAGCACTACATAAGAGAAATAGCAGCTTATGCATGTGTCTAAGATTCTTTCAAACCTCTGTGAGATAGTTATAGGGTAAGCCAGTTTTGATAGATGTTGCAGAAATTATCTCATATTTCTGACGAGGGAGACGTGGCGGGTGGGAGGAGACCGTGAGGTGGTTCTCATTCCAGGAAAGTCTGGGCTCAGGAGCGCAACTTGCACACAACTAACAACTTGAACGAAAGCAGGGAGGAATGCCACTGCCCGTCCTATCCTTAAAACCAAATATTGGATTACAGTGTGGCTTTTATATTCTCATAGGCACCCCATTTCTGTGTATACATGTTTTCTGTAATTCTGGTTTTCGGTATATCTTGGGAGCACGTTCTATAGGAAAATGGGTATCTTATAGGGGCTGGTTAAGGGCTTTGTAATTTTATTTACTTTGTTGTTACAGGTAAATAAGTTAGTAATGAACTAATTTTGTTATAAAATTATTTGTGCTATAAATTTCAGACCAATGTTTTGTTAATTTTCAATTTTTACTGTTTCGGCTTATACTTTTTTGCAGTTAGCACTATGGTAAAGCAGAAAAGTGGCAGACACATGTTCAATAAGTGAACTTACTTATTATTACTTTATAGAATAGCAAAGATTTCATTAATAAGTTAAATAGGACTTTTTCCCCCTTTTTGCAAGTATTGTTAACAATGTCTTTAAAATAATGCAATAAGGCTAATTTGGATGGGAGTTTCAGATAAGTATGGTAATAATAAAGCAAAAATTAAATTTGTTCAAGTATATATATTTTAATTTTTTATTGTATAATAAACATAGATACAAAGCAAGGAAATAAAAAAAGCAATAGTTTTCAGAGCATTCATTCCTCAACAAGTAGTTACAGGAAGATATGAGTTCGTCATGGACTACCGTACCATCATTTCAGATTTTTCCTTCTAGTTGCTCCAGAATATTGGAGGCTAGAAGGAATAAATACTTTTTAATCATCACAATCAATTTTTTTTCTTTTTTTGTGAAAAATAACATATATGCAAAAAAGCAATAAATTTCAAAGCACAGCACAACAGTTTGTTGTAGAACAGATTTCAGAGTTTGGTATGGGTTATAGTTCCACAATTTTAGGTTTTTACTCCTAGCTGCTCTGAGATACTGGAGACTAAGAGAATTATCATTATAATAACTCAGTAGTCACACTCATTTGTTAAACCCTACCCTCTCTGTATAACTCCACCATCGCCTTTGATGTTTCTATTCCACTCTTTAGGGTTATTTGGGCTATGGCCATTCTCACTTTTTTCTGGTTGGAAGGGGCTGTCAGTAACATGTGGTAGGGGGATATTATCTGATGTTCTGGAGAGGCTGAGCTCTCTGGTTTTCAGGACTTATCTGGTCCAGGGACCCATCTGGAGGTTGTAGGTTTCTGGAAAGTTACCCTAGTGCATGGAACCTTTGTAGAATCTTATATATTGCCTTAGGTGTTCTTTAGGATTGGCTGGAAAGGATTTGGTTGGGGTTTGGCAGGTTATGACAGGTAGCAAGTTCTAACTGAAGCTTGCATCAAAGTGACCTCCAGAGTAGCCTCTTGACTTTATTTGAATTCTCTCAGCCACTGATACCTTATTTTTTACACTTCTTTTCCCACTTTTGGTCAAAATGGCATTGTTGATCCCATGCTACCAGGGAGACTTTCACCCCTGGGTGTCATGTCCCACGTAGGAGGGAGGGCAATGATTTCACTTGCAGAGTTGGGCTCAGAGAGAGTGAGGCCACATCTGAGCTCAAAAGGGGTCCTCCAGAAGTAACTCTTAGGCATGCCTATAGGTAGGCTAAGCTTCCCTTCAAGATCAAGGGCTTGGCCTATTGATTGGCCATTGATTGGCCAATGTTTGAAGCTTCCCAAACATTGCCCCTAATGTTTGACACAGTATCAGGGGTTTCTCCAAAGGTAAAGTCTAATAGTTTCTTATTTTTTCTTCCATCCCTCAAGGGACTTTGCCAATACTTTTTGATTATCTGCATAATGTATTCTAGGATGTATCCAGCATTATATTAAGCTATATAGGATTAAAGGCCCTAATTCTTATTCTGGGTTTTTTTTTTTTTTTTTTTTTTTTACATGGGCAGGCACCGGGAATCAAACCCGGGTCCTTGGGCATGGCAGGCAAGCACTCTTAGCTGCTGAGCCACCGTGGCCCACCCTGCTAGGCTGTGCTTTGATTGTTTAAATGAGTGAGCTATCCAGACAGGTTGAGTTAGATTATGTGTTACAGACAATTTAGGTTCCCAACAAAATAAACCTTTCTTCCTTTAATCTCAAAGAGTAGATAAGGTTCTAAAATACAAACAATGTCTTCCTTACCCAGTGTTCTTATCGAATGTATTTTTATAAGTACTTAACTGCTTTTATATTTTTACATCTCAGTCTATTTCATCCTATTCTAGAAATCTCTTTAAGGACAGTACTTTATATATTCTGTTAATAGCTATAACACCTAGAACATAGCACATGTTTAAAATAGACTGTTTATAGCAAACCACATGGAGCTTACTTTAATAAGCATTGTACAAAGGCTAAGTATGTTGGAACAAATATAGCTTTTAAAACAGCTTGGGACCAACATGTGTGTTTTTATGAATTTTTTGTTTATTTTGTTTTATATTTATAATGAAGTTCACCCTTTCTTCATTACTGCAAGGGTGTTGCTAAAAGGTTTGCTCATTTGACAAATACTTAGTAAGTACCTACTGAGTGCTGTTTATTAAGCAAGGAGTTGGATACAAAGTAATGAAAAAAGTAGATATTATATAGAACTTATTTTGTTATTCTTAAAATTATTGACTGAGATGGTTTTAAATAAGTGGGCATGTAGAAGAATATATGATTACACATTTTCATAAAGGAATGGAAAAAGGGAATCTATGAGAAAGCTTAAAAAAGGGGACCTATTTTAGATCAAATTAGGAAAGATGTCTGAATAGGAAATGACATTCACACTGAAATCTGAGGGATGAATGGAAGTTTCCAGAAGACAAGTCAGAGCTTGAAGTGGTTAGAAACCAAAGAAGGGTATGTTAGCCAAGCTAATAAATATTTTATTCTAAATGAGAAAACATTTTAGGGAGAGGAGTATGGGATCCCATTATGTATTTATAAAGTTGCATGGCTGTCTTGTGAGAAATGGACTTGGACTTGACTTGGATTTGGGTAACAGAGTTGGAATGTGTGTGTGTGTGTGCACACGTGTGCATGTGCTGGTATGATCAAGATCGCCCGTTGACATATTGGATGTGCTGGTGAGGGGACAAGGTGGACAGAAGTTTAAAGAATGCCTCTTGATTTGAGAACTTGGGCAACTGAGTAATCAGTATTGTCATTTATTAAGATGGATAAAATGATGTGAGAAACAAGTTGATGGAAAGATAATTGGTTAAGTTTCGTGTGTGTGTGTGTGTGTAAGAGACTTATGTTAGACATACTAATATGGGTATCATTGCTACCTAATGGAATTTAAAGCAGTGGGAATGAAGATATCAGTTTGGGAGAAAATATTACCCAGAGCTGAGCTGAAGTTTTTCAGCATTTAGTAGTTAATAGAGGAGAATTAGATATGAAAGAAAATTGAGGAGAAACAGGCAGAAGGATATGAGGAAAAAAACAGCCGATGGTGGTGTGAGTAGATATAGAGAAACAGGCAGAGACAGAGAGAGAATAAAGTATAATGTGGTCAGTTGTGCAACATGAAGACTGAAATGGGTCTGTGTGATTTGGCAGCCATGGAGGTCATTAGTTGCTTTAGAAATAGAGTTTGTTGAAGTCATAAGGAAGGGAGTTTGATTGAAGGAATTGAGGGGATGAGTTGAAGGTTACAAAATGAAAACAGCATATGTTGACAACTCTTCCAAACATTTTGAATTTGGAGGGAAGAAAAATTAGATGATATTTTCAGAGAGATGTGGGGTAAAAAAAAAAGAAGAATTGATTGGTTTAAAATGTGTGTCACTAGGTTCTCATATGACCCATATTTATGTGTTGTGGAAATTACTTACCACAGAGCAAAGTTGAAGATCTGGGAGGAGTGATGTCTTTGCCAGGCCTGCAGGGACAGGAGAGAGAGGGGACAGGCTTCAGAGCACAAATGACAAGATCAGTCTGCAATGGGAAGTGCGCTGGTTTTGTCACTATTAATATACAAGGTAAAGGGTAAGATACATTCAGGAACATGTAGAATGACATACTTTTTTTTTTTTTAAATTATGAGGTAGTTTCTGTATGATGGCTTTTTATTTTCTCATTAAAATATGATGTAGGATTTTGCCTTTTCATTGGAATCCATACAAGGGACTTCATTTACAAAAGTAAGGAGGTACCTAATTATAAGAGAGTTTGCCTGAGGTCTATCTTTGCATGAATTTCAAGTCCATAACACTCAAGGACAGTGAAAATGCCAAGGTTTGTCCTTTTATTTTTGTGTAGGCTTCAAACCTCTTTGCTCTTGCAAGGACATTTTATGTTGATTCAACAGTTACATCTTCAATACAAAAAAAATTAAATCAAGTCATTCTTTGTTTTGAAAATCCTTTAGGAATTGATTGCCTACTGCCTCTCAAATATAGATATGGACAATAAAAGATGTTTTTGCAAGATTTTTATAAATGAAATGTATGTTTTTGGGGCCCTGGTCATTTAAATAGCCCTCTGTATATTGTCATGGAAGATAATTAATAGTGCTAAATAAAAAAAATATCTGAGTGAATAAGTAAAAGGAAATACAATCAAAGTGTGGGTCTGTGTTCTATAATTCACCTATTTCTGTATGGAATACTAGATGAATGTTTCCTAGATAATGTGGAAAAATAAATTAGGAGCACATGTTAATGTCTCATTATAAAATCTTAATTTTATAAACACATATCCACACAACAGGCACCCCAATACAGCCTATGTCACATCTATTTTGTTGTTGTTGTAGAAATCATACAGACATTAAAATAGCTTTTATTTTGCATGTGGATAATCTTGAAAAAGAAAAAATGTCAGTTTTTAATTTTTTTTTCATATTTGGTTTGTAGAGCAATTTTATCCTAAATACCTTATAAATTCTACTGGAAATTATCATTTAAGTGAACTTCTTCTTTTTTATTTTTATTTTTTTTGCATGGGCTGTAATCAGGAATCGAACCTAGGTCTCCAGCATGGCAGGCAACAACTCTGCCTGCTGAGCCACCATGACTGACTCCATTTAAGGGGACTCTTAAATCTCAGTATCTAAAAGTAACTCCCTGTCCTCTCCTGACCAAAAACAGTAAAAAATGACAACAGAAGTCAAAAGTCCAAGACAAAACCAAAATTTTCAATAACCTAAATTTATACATCTAAAGCACAGTTCCTATACTTGGTAAATTAACCTTTAGTGTGCTTGCTTCATAAAAACATGGATGGCTTTAGGGTTTCTTTCCATCATCTTGAATGGGTGAAACAAGTATAAATAAAGATCTTACTTTAGCGTATTTTCCCTTCATGTTATTTTATATATATTTGGGTTAAGAGCTTCCTTCAGATATCATAATTTTGCTTTTAAAAGTCAGGGTTCTTTTAATTGCATCATAGCCATTTTCTGGTGGAAATCTGGTGGCCTGAAGGATTTCCAGGAGGAGATCCGATTTCCCCAGAAGCACTATTTCCCAGCACTCCTTTTTGGTAGAAGCCGAGTTCCTAGTGAAAGTGATGCTGCTATTAGGATGATCTGAAGTACTCTGGAGAGAGACCTTCTGCTCACTTACCATTCGAGCTGGAACCTGCTATGACAGTTGTCAACGGTGCCCTTTCTGATGTCTCCCAGTTGTGCTCCATTTAGAATAAGTACTTAAAGAGACTCCTGCTAGCAAAGCCAGACTAGAGAAACTGCATGATTCTGGCAAACATATGTAGACAATAATATCCCTTCCCTACCTTGGGCAATGGCTTAATAAAGCCTTTAAGACAACAGAATCTTACATAGTTGTCCTCTTTGTTGTTGATGAGAAGGAGGGTTATGGATACCAGCATTGAAACTTTCTTTCGGCACCCACAGCTGTGATCTGGGCACTGCCATGTTATCCTGCTGCTCTGACTTCCCAGCCATATGCTGCCGTTTAAAGTACAGCCTATGATTCAGGCTGTAACACTCATGAAATTGGCATAAAGGCTTTCCTATCTGTACTCTAAACACCCTGCAAACCAGATTTTTCTTCCTACGAAAATTCAACAAGATTCTCCAAGTTTCAAGCATTTAAGATGGTATATATTCTAAAGATATAGAAGGAGGTATACTGTGGAAAATCATGAAAAGTTATTTATTAAGTATTACTTGGGGTGGTGGTAGTGGAGTGCCAGCATCCCAGAAATTTATTAATAGAATGAGTTATAAAATGTCACAACCCAAAAGGGTTTCCAGTGAATTAGAGAAACTTGATACTCCCCACAAGTCATTTAAATGACTTAGCACTAGATGTTTAGATCCCTGCTGAGAACTGGTCTGCTTCTCAAAAGAAGGAAGTAGTGTATAGATCTTCCTTTCAAGTCCTTATCTCTGCTGTTCAAGTTTGTAATTTGAGAGTTAGGAGAGTTCATGACAATTAAGGAAACAAAAACAACCCAGACATAGCGCATGGTAAATGAAGAGAGATGCACCTGCTGGCTGTTCATATCAAGTTTTGGACTCAGAAGGACTTAAATGTGTAAACTGGATCTCTTCCACTGAATCTCCCTGAGCCTCAGTTTCTCCATCTGTAAGTGCTGTTAATAATGATGACAGAGTGCTTATCTCAGTGTGTGGCACATGATAAGAGCTGATTAACGATGATGGATGTTTGCTTTGTGAGCCGAGGTGGTCTTGGTCTGGGTAGTAGTTTATTTTCCTCTCTATAGATTTCTATTTTTTGAAATATTGTACAATGATTAGGTATTACTCCAATAAAGAAAAATTTAAAAAAAAAAACAACAAACCATCTAAGCATTTAGAAACCAAAAAGCAAAATGAGATTTAAATTTCCAAATTCATGTTTGGTCTTCATGCTCAGGGATTATATAATAAGAGCACGATGTTGCAGATGGTTCTATAATAAAAACAAAGTTAAAAAAAAAATCTCAACTTCCCCCACACATAAGATTTGTCCTTTTTTCTGTTATTTGGTTAAAGACAAAATATATTGAGGGCGTGCAGGTAGTTCAGTGGTTAGAATGCCCGCCTTCCATGCATGGTTCAATTCCCGGACCATGCACCCACAAAAACATATGTATGTATTTAATGTACAGGCTGGATTCAGGTCATAGGATTAAGAAGATGGTTTATAGTTGGTTTTCCCACCTGCAGGACTTTCAACTTAAAAAACTTGGCCACCGGCTGAATTTTTACTTCTGTGTCCTCTATTGGTCTCCAGCTTTGTTGTATTTACTCAATTGCTACTTTCAATAGATTATCATGTGTATGTCTAGATGTGTTTCTCTCCTAGGGGGCATTTAGAGTATGTTCATGAAACCAAAAATAACATTTGACACTCAAGGAATAATTTCATAGCAAATTTCAGGTGTTGAGGATATTCCATGCGGGAGACATTTTTCAACCACTGGCCCTGTATACTCCTCTTCAAATAATACCATATAAGAGTTTCCTAGAGTAACTTTAAATACATTTTTAGTATATGTTGTTTAGATTGACTACTTTAATTGTCCATCAGCAGGTACTATATCTTATATACATTTCTTTCTATTTATTCTTTAAGATAAATTATTTTTGAAATGAATCAGGATTACAGAATTGCTTGTTACTGAAAAGCAAGTTGCAAGTGAGAGAATTTTAGGATGGAAGGCTGTCCGTTGGATTGATAGATTACAGAGGAAGCCGTGGTCTCTTTGCATATTGTTCCTCAAAGGACAGCGGAAACATCTCCACTCTCCCTTTGTACAGGCCTTCCCTTTCTGAAGAGTTATTCTCAATGCCTCTTTACTCTCTTCCAATTTCAGTTCCTCACACTTAAAAAAAAAAAGTAGCAAAAACACATCTCTTAAAGACTGCTTTGTATGATTAACTACATCACCTTGATTGCTGAATTGCTCTTCTGCACAGTTTTACTTGGAAATATATTATTTTCATTCATTGCTTTTGGGGAGGGATGGTATCACGACTCTTGGTGTATAAATATATTGCCTCTTACCACATCTTATTGCAATTATTTCTATTTCCTCTTCTATACTGAGAAGGCTCCAAGGTCAAGTACATTATTTTTGTATTCCTGGCACCTGGTTACCTAGTTCCTGGCACATGTTGTGCATTAGATAAAGAATTGTTGAATGAGAACATTAAAAAATATCGAAAGGACTGTTGAATGATTTTTCAATATCTTTGTCCTCTCTTCCATCTACCTCTCTTTATCACTGCTCTAATTAAAATGTTCAGCATCCAATAGATTCTTTGAACTTCTGAGAAAGTTCATGGCAAGCACGTGTCCTCTTAAGAGTGCCTCATTTCACTGTGTGCACATGGGCAAGTTACTTAATCTCTCTGTGCTTGTTTTCCTGTCTATAAACTGGAGATGATACTTATCTAGCTCATGGGGTGGGTTTCAGATTAAGTAACTTCATACATGCAAAGCACTTAAAACAGTACCTAACAAACACATAGTAAGTGTTGAGTAAACTTTAGCAGTTCTCAACTCTTGCCCTAAAAAAAAGAAATCCATTGAAATAATGTGACAATAGAATGGATCATCTGTTTATCCCCAAAATAATTTATATTTTAATGACATCCCTTCAGCTGAGAAAACTTCATGGTATTAGAAATAAATTCGTTGTTATAGTTCTATGATTTGAGGTAATTTGTATTTTACTTTCCGTAGCATGGGCTATGTCTCTTCAATTCAGAATAATTAAATTCCTCTAGAAAAGACAGCAATGCTTTACAGGCAGTCATCATGTTAGTTCCTGGTGAAGATACGGACTTTTTCATGGAAATTTTAAACCCACAATTTTCTTTTATTAGTTTAGTACAATGATTAATGTTCTCAAAATAAACAAAGGAGTAAAAGCCTAAGCATCTCTAGCATCAGACAGGCTTTTATTAGTGTCATATCAAAAGCCTTTTAACAACTATGTGGTTAAAAATGTCTATTCAAACCAGGTTATGTCATAACACTGCTGTGGATAAGGTGAAGAGTTCACACTGCACTGTTCATTCGTTCATAATTAATCTTCACAACATAAAACTTCACTTTAGAGTTACTTTAGACTTAATTAGTATAAGACCTGAAAATCTGTATATGTGCAATTATTCATTTGTGAATGTGTTTTGTTTCCAAACTGTGCAGTTAAGGTTAATTGTTCAAAACTAGCTAGATGTTTTATAATAGAAACGGTGTATTTTAGAAGGAAGTTTTGTGTAAAAGCTAGCCCACAATTTGCCCGTAAATTATGTCAAGAACCAATTCTGTAGAATGTTTCTAATGTGCAGCAATGATAAATGGAAAATGCTTTTGGAAGCTCAGAACAGGCTGCCGAGACAGTCTCTCCATCAACTCTGAGCCACGATTTCCCTGCTTCCTGTCGAATCTAATTTCTTTACAGTTGTAGTCAGACTTCCTTCAACTCAGGCCTATAGCTTAAAGTAGCAACTTGAGTAAGGAAGGCATGAGTATGACATGAAGAAAGAGGTGTTGTAACTGGACAATGAGGAAAAGGGATGGGGTCGAGTAGGGAGAATAGAATTGAGATTTCCCTTCCCATATTGCCTTGGAGATACTCCGTTTTTCACGTCAGTAGCCTTCAAAGTGGAGTGT
Organism: Tamandua tetradactyla; assembly: GCF_023851605.1. Lineage (NCBI taxonomy): Eukaryota > Metazoa > Chordata > Mammalia > Pilosa > Myrmecophagidae > Tamandua > Tamandua tetradactyla. Next base: position 133,688,358 of record NC_135330.1, on the reverse strand, counting down.
ACTCCCTAGCGGGTAGGTGAGATGATGCATTTTGGTGCGAGAAGAAAATATTAGACTCTCAATGTATTTTTACTTAAGGATAAATAAAATTCGTTTTTGAATATTTAATGTATGGGTTAGCATTCACCTGTGTCACCAAGGTCAGTGTGGTGACCATTCTTACAACTCAGCTTCATTTCCTTGTCTTATTGATCTTACTATTAAAAAAGAGGGGTGGAAGTAAAAGCAGAACTATGAGTTATAGAGCTCAGGTTTCTATTAGACCTACCAGCGACTCAAGTAAATATTGACACCCTCTGTTTGCCAAAACCGATTTCAGAGTCTCTGAATCAATGTAATGGAGATTAGAACTGTGTCAAAAGATTCATGTGAAAATAAATGAGACAGTGAACCGGGATTTCGGGTGGCTATTTTTGGAAACTGCCATAGATCTCAACCAGGCAGCAGATCAGTGATTTCAGGACTTATTGTAAACGATGCTCTAGTGGTTTGAGAAAACAGATTAGGAAATATAGCACAAATACTTGATGAGGGAAGTGGCAGAAGCCATTTCTTAAGCAGAAGAATGAATGCAAATGTGATTTGCTTGACTTAAGCCATGCTCTCTTTCAGTCTTCTACGCTAGATTATAGTGCAGGGTAAGGAAAGGCCCACCAAAAAAATTAGGTATAGTATGCAGAAAAAAATACTTTCAAAGGAAAATTATTATTTCTGTTTTTTATGGCAATTGTCACTCATCCTCTACTTTCTACTGCTATTTGTGTCTATGATTATTTTATTTTATTTTTTATTTATTTATTAGGGATATGGTCTGGGAATTGAATCTGGGTCTTCTGCATGGAAGGCAAGCATTCTACCACTGAAACATTGGTGCACCCTGATCATTTTATTTTTGATAGGAAACCTCTTAGCATCATTTGGTTTAACACAGAATAGAAACAAAGTTTGAATATCCTTTAGCAACTGTACTTCTAAGAACATTATCTTTTGGGTGAGTAATTTGATTTTTTGTATTGTGGGATGAGTTTGTGTGAGTCTATATTAGCCACACACTTTGTTGGACCTCTCCATAATCAAGTAAGTTTAGGAAATATGTACCTGTGATAGCCTAACTCCATTTTCTTCCTTGGTAGAGAGAATGTTTACACTCAGTGGGGGGTTTATATGTAAAATAAAATTTCTAATTGCATTAATTGTGTTAAATTAATATTTAATGATCTAATTTTATTTTCAGCATAGCACACTTATGTTTAACTGTATTCTGAAGCCTTAAATAAAGGAATTAGAATGACTCTCTTTGAAAATGTGAAAGAGCATAGCGCTGTTTATTTTTATCCCTTTTAACTGAAATATCTGCTGGGCTTCTTAAAATCTGTTGGGTGCATTTTTTTTAAAAGACTTTCTCCCTTTTATTATCCTTGTTTTGTTTCTGCTCTTCATCAGGACGAACACATGTTCAAGGACACATCTGAAGGGTAGAATTTATGGGCTGCCTGTTCCAGTGTGCATTAGATTTGCAGTCATTGAATAGATTAGTTTAAGCAATTAAAAGAGACACCATATAAACCTTACACAAGCATATAATGATGCCAGGAGGCAGTAATGGCCTTGGGAGCATATAAATCAAATAATCAGAATGAGATTATATTGTGGTCCTTTTTCAAAAATGCAAGAGAGAAGCATAAACTTTCCCAGGCATGCATCCTTGATCTTATTTAATGTTTTTAAGAAGACAGGAAAAATGTGGTTTTAAGAAAAGGATTTTTAAGGACACATCAGTAAACATTATTCTGGAGGTTTGTGTTTTGGTTTTGTGTATATTCATTTGCATATTATGGGCTGCTGTTTGCATAATAAGACCACTGTTATTTCTAGTCAGTCCATGGGTGATTACACATATGAATAACACAATCATGTATCCTTTGTATATACATTATTGTAGTCTATGAAAGTATCCTAACAATTCTCTGCGCTGAAGACCAGTGAATCGTGCTGCAGTGTTAGATGACAATTCTACCGTATTCTGCTGCCATTTAAAAGGCAGCAGATTCTGCAAACACACATACAGTGTATCCAAATGTGCGTCAGCTATGCAGTGCTGCAATTAGAAAGCTGAATTCCAGCAGGGCCACAGATCTGGACAACTTGACCTCTTTGATCAATATCCTTGACTGACACGACGACTGTGCAGTGATCTGCATAGATAAGATGACCAAACAATTAAACTGAGTAGGCTGCAGTCTGCCACTGATCATTATAAGCTAGCCATCAGAACTCAATAAGCCCAGCCTTCACTGTTTTTCAAACACAGAGACACCCAAAAAGACCTGTAACCATAATGGGAGTAAAAGGGTGATGTGGAGAATGACATGAACCCCTCTGCCAGGAACCTTGCGGCTGGCTTCTGGATTGGTTTCTTGAGCCAGAAGGAACCCAGAATGAAAACTTAGGGGAAGGAAATTGGGTGTGGGATAAATGGGACCAGGTCTTTCTTTTTTAATATCTTAATTTTTTCCTAAGAACTGCCAAAGAAATGCTTCTTATGCTTGTTATTCTCAGTATGAATAAGGCCCTATGTAATACAACACATTTTTTTATTTTTTTGGTTCTTCTGCAGTGAAAATTATGTGAGAGTAATAATCATCACACTATCCCTAGTTGTTATGCATCTACATTATGTGAAATTCTAATCAGTGTTTCAAGAAGTGCCAACCTCGTATAACTTCTTTAAGGTATGAGATAATCTAGTTTTCCTTTGCAAGAATATCAGAAGTGATGTGGACAGCTTAACTGAACACCATAGTACTCGGTACCTTGCATAGGGCATGAGATTTTGTAGGTTTGTCCAGAGTGATGAGCAGATAAATCCCAGAGCAATTTGAACAGTGAATAGGGAAGTATTTGCAGAATCCCCTAGGGGGAATGGTGAGAAAGGGGGAAAATTCAACTTCCCCAAGTGGAGAATTCTTGATATTCTCACAGGCAATGAGGACAGCCAAAGCAATAGGCCGAGTCTCCAATCTTGAGGTTTATTCCTATGAAATTTAATCCCACAAAGGATAGGCTAAGCTTACTTAAAATTAGGCCTAAGAGTTACCCCCAAGAGAACCTCTTCTGTTGCTCAGATGTGTCCTCTCTCTCTCAGCTGACACAACAAGCAAGCTCACTGCCCTCCCCCTCTCTATGTGGGACATGACTCCCAGGGGTGTGGACCTTCCTGGCAATGTGGGACAGAAATCCTAGAATGAGCTGGGACTCAGCATCAAGGGATTGAGAAAATCTTCCCAACCAAAAGGGGGAAGAGCAAAATGAGACAAAATAAAGTGTTATATGACTGAGAGATTCCAAACAGAGTCAGAGCTTATCCTGGAGGTTAGTCTTAAATAGATATCACCTGTTTAGTTAAGGTGTAATGGAGAGGCTGGAGGGAACTGCCTGAAAATGTGGAGCTGTGCTCTGGTGGCCATTTTTCTTGAAGATAATTGCATGATAATATGGCTATCACAGAGTGACTGTGTAGTTGTGAGAGCCTTGTGTCTGATGCTCCTTTTGTCTACCTTATCAACAGACAAGTAAAACATATGGATTAAAAATAAATAAATAATAGGGGGAACAAATGTTAAAATAAATTTAGTAGATTGAAATGCTGGTGATCAGTGAAGGGGAGGGGTAAGGGGTATTCATGATGATGAATATACAACTATGTGATGATAGTATGAGTTATTGATTATATAACAAGAACGGAATGATTATATGATAAGAATTTTTGTGTTTGTATGTGGATATGTATCATGAATAAAAAATAAGTTAGAAAAAGAATATCTGAAGTAGATCAGTATATAATTATAATTGCAAGACAGAAGAGTTGTGTCTAGAACAATATTTACACATATATACATGCACATACTTTAGACACAGCCAGGAGCTAAAATATAGTTGTTATTAATATTATTTTAATTTTAAGATAGATGATTTTTCCAGGAAGCACTTTGCTACTTTCACTCTCAAAAAATAGAATATAGCTAATTATGCCCCAAGATAGAACAAATTCTGTATTTCAGATTCCTATCCAAAGAAAATGCTAATGGCTGATATTCAGAATAGATTTAGCTTCCATAAATGAGTCTGTGTATATCTGTGACAGTAAAACTTTGAAAAAAGTGTGATTTGTGCTTTAGATCAAAGCACAAATATTTATGAGATTTTGGTAAATAAATGCTCTAAAGTGAATCAGTGTTTGCTATGGAAAAATGATTTGAAGCAGAGTTTATTTAGTTGATGTGCGTAATACTGTTTCATGCAGAAAGTGCTGGGTGAGAGAGGCACGTTTAGATTTCTCAGTCATACCACTGAAGTTTAGGAGAATGGTATTCTTTTACCTGACAGGATCTTGCTATAAACATAATTGCAAGCGCTAAACTGTTCAGATTATTATTTCATAAGCTTCTGAATGAAGTGAGCAGTAAAATGTTGATATAGAAAGTTTCTACATCTATCATTTTCTCTTTTTGGCCTAAATTTCAAAAAAGGTTCAATGATGGATTTTTAAAAAGACTCAAGAACAGTGATGGCCTTACTGCTGCTTTACAGTGCAGAGCAGGTGATGGGCATTAGGTATGTTGCAAACATTCAGGAGAAGAAGTGGAATAATTAGGCAGTACCCATAAGAACACAAATGCCCAAGTTCATTTTTAAGTTTGAAAAAATAAGTTCTGGCTTACTGGAATGTTATAGAAATAAATTAGCAATGCCAGCAAGGCTTTGACATTCTGTATTATTACATATCTGTGCAGAGAATAGATAAATACGTTCTGGGTGTTAGTGCTAAGTGGATCCAATGAGTCAATGTATTATGTGGTAACAGGCAGGCTTTGGAGTGACGTGGTGCCAGTTGGAATTCCTACTCTGGCAACGTCTAGTTAAGCAGTCTTGATGAAATGTTCTGCGTTTTTGGTTTCTTTTTGACATAAAATGGGCATAGTATTTTAAAGGGTTGGTATAGGAATTAAAGATCATATATCTATGGCTCCGAAAACATAATAAGTGACTAATATAAAAGGTAACATGTGGGTATCATTTTTGAAGAATGTTTCTACTGTTGTGTTAATAGGCATTTGCCCTGAGACCATGATTATCAATGATTTTGATGTAGATACATAACTTATGTTTATAATATGTGCACACAATACAAAGTTGAATTGATAGCTAATATATTAGGTGACTGGCAGAATCGGTGCTTAGAAAATATTGACTTATGGAAACAATAACCCCAAAGCATCAGCATGAAATATTATCCTCCATTCACATACAAGAAATCCACTACAAGAACCAAGGACGAAGAAGTCATGATTTGACAACATCTCATCTTAAAGACTCTAAGTCTTTAGTTGATTGTAAGTGGATTATGAGTCATCCCATGATGAGAATGCCAAGAAGAGCTAATGGAATCTTGGGCATCATTAATAGACGTATACATAAAGAGCTATGGAGGTAATTTCCTATAGTTCTCTGCACTGATCAGAACAGTTGGAAGAGAATGTCACATTTTGGACATTGCATTTTGAGAGACATTGAAACATTAGATGAGGACAAAAGGAGTATCCTGGAAATGATGCCTTGTGAGGACAGTTGGTAGGTTATATGTTATGGACAGCTGTGGGTTTCTCAAAGGCTTTTACACGGAAAAAAGAAAGAAACTTCTTTTAAACTTTATCTGATGATAAGTAGGAGTGATGGAAGTTATGTAAGCAGGTAAATTTGGGTTTTCTGTAATGCAGAGACTTATTTCTAACTGAAATGTTAAAAGAAATGCTTTTCCTTATGAGGTGGCAGATCCCTTGCCAATGCAAGTGTTGAAGCAGATGCTGAGTGATCTCCTGTTAGTACTGGATGAGAGGCTCTCCCATTCCACAGAAATGTGCTGAGTGCCTGCTGGATACCAGGGTTGCAACGACAATAAACACAGACTCATAGATGGCTCAGGTTTTAAAATAGCAATCTGTGCCATGATGTAATGAAGAAGCAACTGACCCAACCCGAGACCTCTAATTATCCTGTAAATGTAGAATTCTAAAAGAAGCCTTAACAGATAAAAAGAAAATGATCAAATTAAATTCCTGATGTCAAAGCTCTCAATTTAAAGTTTTTGACTTAATATGTCATTTTCTATGAAGACAAATTGGTCATATTGTCTTAGCTATTATATTATTTTATGTGTATTGCTTGTAGATATTATTGTAGTTGTATACTGGGTTTATCAATGGTTTTAGAAAGTCCTCTCACTTATGAAATATTTATCTGTGCCTCAAACTTTGTGAAAAATATACAATATTAAAGCAGCTGTGTCCAACAGGAAATGTTCCATATCTATGCTGTCCATTATAATAACCATACATAGCCCCTGAGCACTTGAAATGTGGCTGGTGTAACTGTACTACGTTTTTTATTTCAATTAATTTTTTATTAATTTAAATTTGAATAGCTACATCGGGCTAGTGACATTAGACAGTTCAGCTTTAAAGCACGAGATTAATTTGATATCACTACAAACAATTGCATCTATCAATTGCTAAGTATGTATATATAGGACTAAATGGGTTTATTTATTTTCTTTAAAACTATGAAGATTTAGATGCGATACTGGTTTTTTTTTTTTTTTTTTTTTTTTTTGGCATGGGCAGGCTCCGGGAACTGAACCCGAAGATGTGATACTGTTTTTAAGGGAGTTTTCCCTCTAGCACAAGTTGAAAGATGTCTTGTCTTCAACAAAGGACGGTATACTTAGGTCTTTAAAACTTCCTTTTCTAATGTAGGTCAAAACGATCTTGGTATCTTCCTCTTTCCCCATTCCTCTCCTTTTATGCTGGCCTCTTAAGTGTTAGGCATTGATGTGTGCATTTGATTTTCTATATTTGGAGGTTATTCTATGGCATGCATTTAAATTTTCCATTTTGCTTCCTACTTTTGCATTTTATTTGCTCAAGTTTCCTGATTCTAACTTAAGTTAAAATGCCATAAAGATGACTTTCCAGTGTTCTTCTTTACACTCTGTTCCTCATTCTGTCACCTCTTCACTCTGTGGATCGTTTCTGAACGTTCTATTGAATATACCACTACATCTATGAACACTGACATTCCCTCACTCCCTGCAGCAAAAGACATCAGGCACTAAAATTACTGCGAATATGTTGTGCCTCACTCTGAAGTCAGCTGAACAAACTGTTATCTCAAAACGAGAGAATCAGAGGAATTTAGAGTGAAAATGAATTGAAGAATTGCTTGAACCTCTCTACTGCTTTGGAATGAAACTGCTCTCATTCTCACCTGTTTTCTTTCTAGGGACAATGTTTTAATATTTCCTAATTAATGGTGTGATTAAAACTATAATTATTGACAGCAGCCACTAAGTGAATTGCAATATAATCGTGATGGAGGGTATAAGACTGAAAAATTGAAATACGCATCTTCATTTGGCTGTTACAAAGTTTGATATTTTTTGTATTACCCAGATTTTCCCCTACATCACTTGTCTCATTCAAGTCAGCGATTACAGTAGTATAGTAGTTTTGTTTTTAATAAAAATGCTTTTATCTCATCTCATTTGAAACTTAACACAATGTTAATGATAAGTGGGGCAGGCAGGACAGCCATACTATTTTTTTTTTTTTGACATGGGAAGACTCCAGGAATCAAACCTAGGTCTCCAGCTTGGGCAGGCGAGAACTCTGTCACTGAGTCACCTTGCACTGCCCAGTCATGACTATTTGTGTTTGCTAAATGAGACAAGCAAAGTTCAGAAATACAAGGGCCCTACTTAAGAGTTGATGTGTATTAAGATGTAGAAGTAGGAGAAAAATCAGACCTTCTTTTGCTTAATGCATCTTATCTACCATATTCAGTAATAAGATTGACTATGTGAGTATAAGATAAATACTTTTTAAATATGGCATACAAGACTGCATTTTCCCCTTTCAGGGCATAAATAAGTAGTGGGGACACTTTAAAAAGAACTTAGATGACCTGAATTCAGTGTAAAGTATTCTTGAAAAGTAAAGTACTCTTTGACCTTGAATTTTCTGGCTTCTCCTCTTCAATTTTAACTTGATGTTGATTGATTTCTATGTTTTAAAGAAAATATCTAAACTAGGTTTTAGATAAGAATTTGCACTTTATTTTCATGTTTTACCTTCTCTTTAGTGGAATATCTGTAGTTGACATTAAAAATAATCAGCATATTTTACTAATATGTTAATAGCGTTATCACCTTCACTATTTGTTATTGGGACATAATGGGTTGCAGTGATTAAAAATAAAATTGTTCAGTCATAAGCAATGCAATAAATAAATTATGAAACATTCTGTAAATCAATAAATAATAAATTCCCCTTGTAAGCCATTATGGCCCTGGGCAGAAAAGAAATAGAACAATTTAATATGAATAGGAGAAACAGAGATAAAAGGTCACAGTTGGAATGTTTGAGCAGGCTGCTTTTTGGGGGTTTATGGAGGAGGTTGCAATAGCTTGATGAATGTAATCTGGAAGGCTTCCTAAGCATATGGAGTGGTGTGAAAAAATGGAGCAGAAATGCTAGCGAGGAAAGACAAAAATTGGATAAATCAAAGGAAAAGCCTGGGGGAAGGGAAATGCCTGAGAGAAAGAAAGGAGAACAGATGTTGATATGGTCACTGTATTTTTTTTAAATCATGAGATTATCTTGAATATGGAATTTAAAAAAAAATAAGCTCCTATAATAGTTCAATAAGGGCTAAACTGGCAGAAATGGTTAAAGGAGGTTTTACATGGCAGCAATTTCCAGTTTCAGCATATTGACTGAAGTAGAATTTAGAATTAACAACAACCAGCAGTAGGTAAGCAGGAGTTTTTCATTTTATGTATTATATGGTATACTTTTATTTTAGAGTGTTCGTTATTTCCCTTCTGAAAGTAAGGGCATTCTACAATGTCTAGATTTGTACATGCTTAATTTTTCTTTCATTTTTAAAAAGAAGCATTACATTTTTTTCTGAAATATGTAGAAACCTGCTTGTTCTAAATATTTAGTGTATTTTCTTTAGTAAATTAAAAGAAAAATTAGTAGTCCTAGATTTTTAGTTGATAATTGCTAGGCAGATATAAAGGATATAGATGCATAATGTCATTGATTCTATATGCCCCAGAGCTCAAAAAAAAAAAACACATGCATTAATTATCCTTGAAAGTATACTTTTACTTCAAAACAGTTTTTATATGTAGATGCTTATTCTAAATAATTGAAGAAACATTTTGGGAAAGACATCTTGTCTAGCATTCTGGAACTGGGCATATATTTGCCCAAGAAGGGACTCAAGAGATAAAAAAAAAAAAAAAAAAAACCTTAATTGAGGGTCTTTAAGAATCCTGGAGAAATTCTTCATATTTTCCAGGAAAGCATCCCATTCCAATCGATTGAGCCATAAAAAGCGCAGAATAATGCCACATTGTCTTAGAAGAATCAGTTTAAACCAGAGTTGAGATAGAGAATTTGACAATAATCACATAGGCCAAAGCTCTAAGACAGAAAGGAATGATTTATTGGACTCTCATTTCTAAGATGTGCATTCACCACAATGCATTTCCCTTATTAATTACAAGATGTTCCCTAATAACACTAGATTCTTTACCTGTCTGTCTTGCCTCAAAGGAAGCAATACTTAGAACTACAAAAAGAAGTGCTCCATCTAAGGCTAACTCGAAATGCTTCCAATGGCACTGTATTCCTCTGAAATGTTAGGGAACAAGCTTTTGCTCCATGTCTGTATGATGCTTAGCTACTGCTGATAAAAGATATACACGTTACTGCTGGTTTTCTGAGTTCAAGCAGTAGCTGAGTTTGCACTAATAATTCTCCTTGAGGACTCATTTACAGATTCCATTTTTTCATTTGTGTCAGTTTATCCATTAGCAGTTTAGCACCAGGCAATGTCCCTGGCGTTGGGAACACAGTGTTGACCCACATGTGACTTGTGTCTTGCTATCACTGTGCTTGTGGTGTACTGGATGGGCCTTATTTTAGGGTTCTCATCCCCATGTTGCCTAAATAAACACTGAGCTCTCTGCTTGCTTTTAGAACTCCTCTTTAAAATGATATTCCAGAAGAGATTTGCTTTTAACATATGCTTTAAAATGCATCACACTGCTTCCTTTTTTATTTTTTCTTTTGGTCTATTTTAAATTGAATGGTTGTTTAAAGAAATATGAATAGAAATGGTAAAAAAAAATTTGTATTGCAGTCCTGTTAATGTCAATGCCTATTGGTTGAAGGAATGACTGGAATCTCTATACATATATGAATGCCTGTATATCTCTATCTAAATGGAAATCCTACTTTTTAGAGATGGCCAGTAAATACATTGTATAATGTTTTGACTGCTTTACCAACTGATAGTCTATGCAGTCTAACCTTCCATAGAAACCAAGCTTTAGTCATGGTTAAACATGTATGATTTTTGTTTACTTGAAAAATTTTCAACTTTGTTTTTAGAATTTTATAAATTATTTTTTTAGTTAATTGTACATTACTATTAAGAATCATTTTAATGAGCTCATGTCCTTTGAAAAATACTTTTTTCATTCTATATGGTGCTTAAAACTGTAACTGTTGCTTCTGTGCTTTTTTTTAATGCCCAATTATAAATTCTGTCAATCATTGTATCATAAGTGGCTAGAATGCCCTAGTGTTTAGAGAAATGTTCTTTAAATCTTAACCGCTACTCCATATAAAATCCAAAGAAGTAAATAACAATGTGAGAGTGACCTTCATTATTTCTTGGGCAGAATCTAATTGAAAAGAGACCTACTGTTCCAATGAACCTACTGTGGCCCTTTGAAATTATTTGGATTGATTCAACTCCTATCATAAATTGCTTACAGGATTTTCAAATTACTAGAGGAGAGAAAATAGATCAAATAAATCAGATGTGTAACTTAGATGTGTGGTCAACAAAGCACTCGGATTCACATGGGGTCCAATGATATGGCGTTGCATGAAAATATTTAATTATATGTCACTTACTAAAATTGAAATCATTCTTTTGTGATTATTTTCTTTTAAACTGCTTCTGCAAGATGTTTATAGAACACTAACACCTAATTTTGGCTGATGACCAAATGCTCTGAGATTAAATATATTTAAAATAATGAGCATGGGGTCAGCAGAGGTGTTTTGATTTCAGTTCAGTCGCAAAATAAATATAAGGCTGGTCTTTTTTGGCTGTAAGTCAATTCACAAACAAAGCCTTCTGATAATCCTCTGGGACTTTCTGCTTTATCCTTCCTAGTGCCATTTTGCAGATGGTAGACGTTTTTTAAGAGTATTTGAATCACACTAAGGAACCGGTATAAAGGGTTTCAGTAAGATAAATGGGTTCAGAAACCAGGGAAAATTTTTGACATAGAGTCTCAAGCATTTCGGAAAGTTTGATGATTTCTATTTCATTGATTGAGATTAGTAACTTACACAAAAGATGACCAAGCTCATTAGTTCTAGTTATTAGGTCAAAGGATTTTTTTTTTTCTTATTTAAGTCATTTCTTGATTGATATTTTTATTATGGAATTATAAGAGATGGCCAAGTATCTTGAGAATCTCATTCTTATGGAGAGAATTTCCTTGTTGATACTTAACAGTTGTCAGACACCTTCATAGAAAGGAGTGATGAGGGCTTTCATTCTTTTCTTTTTAAATTTTCATCATCATACTTCTTGACCAGCCCCTCCTTTGTTATACATTTGAGACTTTTGGAGTCTGTAAGTACCATCTCGAATGTTGTACGACAAATATTATAATCAAATGTGCTTTTATCATGCTCTTTAAAAAACATCATTTGAAAAATTCCTGAACTGTTTATATATGTATTTAAAAATGCATGTCACATTCATGTCGTTCTCACGTTAAATAATGTAGTAATTTGGAACCTTTGTGAGTGATCATTTAGAACTCAAGTCCTTTTTAATGGAAGAAAAGATAAAGATTGAGTTTAGGACAGGACCATCAGGAAGTTTTCAAAGAAGAAATATAGACAAATAAGATGGAAATATTAATGGGTTTCATTTCTGAGAAAAATGTCTAAGTATAAAACACAGCATGACGAATCTCTGCAGAGAGAACCACCTCCTCTGCAGCGTGGGTATTCTGCTGAGTGACACTTCAATGGAAATGGGGAGTGCTCCTATTTATGTTTAACTTAGCTTAAAAACAGCAGCAAAGTTCTGTGCTTAATATAGAAATGCTTTCAGAAGCGTAGCTTGTTTCATGGAAAAAAAAAAGATAAACTTTCAAAAATAAAAATGCATCAATGAATAGCATGTCCTAGTTGTATTTGTAAGGAGAAAAATGAATGATTATTTTTGCAATGGTGTAATATATGAGGGAAAAAAGGGCTCACTGTGGGTCCTTATGTAGTAACTGCTACATAGTTCATTTCTGTGAGATTAAAGCCACTTAAATCCATGCTCCTGACTCATTATTTCTCTACTCTGCTCATCTTTCCTCCCACAGAACTCAAGACATGCCATGGGAAAAATGAACATTTAATCCACTCCCCTATATCAGTGTTGCTCCTTTACTGTATTTTGTCATCTGTACCTATTTCCTTTGTTTTTATTATTTGTATTCTGTGAAATTAGTCATAAAATTCCTTGTTTTTCATCAAGTCCACCACTTATGTCCTACTTTCTAAACACTGTGGTTCTATTTCTCAGTCTCCAGGATTATTTTCTCCATTGTGAACTTTTATTTCAACCAGTGGCTCTCTTTCAGCTATACTATCCTTCTCCATCGTAATCAGCTTAGTGTTTTAACTGATTTCATCTCTTCTGCCTGCAAACAGGGGTTGTTCTCTTAATTATGAGCACATTTTCACGTGTAGTTCTTCTTCTTTTACACATCAATCATATTTCTCCTTGTTTTGGGAGCTTCAAGTCTTCAGTTAGGTGATGTATAAAAATGCTTCCATTAACTTATGCTAATAAATCCTTATTATGTTAATCCAGCGCAAAAGTGTAATACCGCCTCTCAAGTTTCATTAGTAATTCTCTCTGCTTTTTACTTTACTGCATTGCTGACTGATTTTCCTTTAAGAGAGTCTGTTTTTTACTTCATGGCACCTCACCAATGCATATTCAGTTGCTTTCTCTACTCAAGACTTCAGTAAGGTCCTAGGTTACTAATAAGCATTTCACTCGCAGATTATGTGAAATTTAGAGGTGTAATACTCTGTTAGAAGCTATCTTGCAAACTGGACAAAAGGGTGAAAATAGAGTTCAGTGCAGCCTACCTGCACAAGTATGGCTGGAAGATTATGAGGCTTATCAGCACATGTCAGAAAGATGTTTGGATTTTAGTAGTGGGGAGTCTCAATATTAGTCAATAATGTGATGTGACTGCCAAAGCGCAAATGCAATTTTAGACTCCTTTAGCCAGAATCAGCTTCCAAAAGAAGGTAGATAAACTCTATTCTGTAACTACAAAGTACTGTTACATTAAATTCTGGGTGCTGCATATTCAACAGATATGTATTAGAGTAAATCAAAATCAAGCCTTATGAATGTCCCCTGTGGAAATTGAGAGAATTCAGTCTGAAGAGATACCAACCTGTAAGCTAAGATTTTACATTCCTCATAAATTGGAGTATAATATCACTCCATAATTCACCTATTTTTTACAAAACAGCAGCCTGCTTAAATATATAAACATTTAGAGATAGAAGAATCAAATTTCAACTTGTAAGTTACAACTATTGCTGTCTCACTATCCCGTTACATCAAAATGTTATTTAAACTTAATTCAAGTCTTATCATCATCAGCATCTCAAGTCTTCCCAATGTCACCTTAGGAAGCACCTTACATGTCATCTCCATTACCGAGTTATTTAAAAGATAGCACTTTTTTCTAAGTCAGTGCTGTCAATGGAAATTTTTATTCCAAGCCACAATTATTCATATATTCATTCATTCATTTAGTCGGAAAATGTGTCTTGAGCATCTCCTATCTGTCAGGCACTCTTGTAGATATTAGCAATGACTCAGTGAGCAAGAGACAAAACCCAGCTCTTAATTTGCCCAACAGGAGAACGATTAGTTTTTCCTTCATCCCTTAGGTAAATATTCTTCAGTTCCACAACAGCCACATTTTTTTTCCCATTACTGTTTTTTGAAGTGGCCTTTAAAATGCTTCATTGCAAAGTTATAGAACACTTGCAAATTTTAGATCACCCCTCCAGGCCGTATTAAATGGTGTCTTATTACTTAGACTTGTTTTTTTGTTTTGTTTTGTTTTTTATTAAACAAACAAAAAAAAGGAAATCAACTGATTTTTTATAATCATCCAGGACAGGATCTGATTCATATTCCCAAAGGCAATTGTGTCTTCTCCAAATAGCGCCTGGAACATGGAAGAATCTTTAAGGGATCCAACACAGCATGACGCCTTGTTGTCTGAGGAAGAATTCTGGAAGAAATAAGGCACTTCATGATCCATTAAGAAGGGGCACAATGAATCTGTCTGGTCCCAAGAACTGATGTTTGGAAGGCAAGGATGTATTTCAGTCTATTTTATCCATTTGTATATTATTCTGATAATTATTTCTTAACGTGCCAATAAATGTTAATGTTCTAACAAATGATATCCCTCATTAGGAGCGCAAGCTTGCTATCAGTGGAGATCCTAAGACAGAGCAAGGTGATTTTGTTTGTTTGTAAAGCTTATACTTGAATGTGTTTAATCCCCTCTGGATTCTTATTTGTCATATAATTTTTAAACTATAAAGTCTTTGAAATAATTGGATCATTGATAGTTAAAGACATGCTATTGAGTAAGGAAGGATAGCTGCTCTGAGTTGTGATTGAAACCTTGAACTAAGGAGGATGGTGTTTAGGCCTCCAAGAGGCCCTGGTCTGTTCTGTGAGTTACAGAGGGTTCTGTTGTCACGTCATATTGTGTGCTCAGACTGTGCAAGGGCCCGCGAGCGGAACCAGCAGTATGCAGCTCAGGGATTTCAGCTAAGAGATGGGTGTGGCATCAGCTCCAAGTTCCAAACCCAATTCCCTTTTCTAATGCACCCTAGTGTCCTTGAAATGTCAGTAATCATTCTGGTTACTGTCGTTCTTGCAACAAGTTAGAGACTACTCTTTCCATCGGCTTTGGTCTATTCACTATCTAGGTTAAAATTTCCTAGGTGGCAGTGCAATTTGTGCAGAGCAGTGGGCCTAGGTTCGAATAGTTCTTTCTCCAGTCACCAGCAGGTGTGTCTTTGACAGAGGACTTAATTTCTCTGAATACCAGTTTTATGGATAAAGTAGAAAAAATAGCACTCATCTTGTAGGATTTTTGTGACCTTATAATATATATCCCATCCTTTTATCTATCTATTTATCTATCTGTCATCTATTATCTATCAATCATTTATCTATAGGATCTCCATTTATATATATATCTACTATTGAGAATAATATATGCATGTAACATGTAATATACAGTATTACAGATAGATAGATAGCATGGGGCCTGGCATATACTTGGGTCTAAACAAATGTCTATTTCAGTAATGGAATAGTGTCATAAGGGCTAATAGTTGGAAACATTACAAGGAGAGGATAATTCTGTTATTTCATGGTAGCAAAAGCTCCTGCTACTTGGTAGATGCTACCAACCCCACTCTTCTATCCTACTTGCCCTGTCTAATCACAGGCATCTTCATTTAGTATTGTGTCCCGGACAAATTGAGCTGCAAGTGGTGAGGCATCCAGCCTGACTGGGTCCCTGAAATTTCCGTTGGTTTGCTGACTTCAAATTGGAAGCAAAAGGGAAAGGTGAAGTGAAGAGCACCATTATGTCTTTGTAACTCTGCAGGAAATAGACAGTGCTTTTCTTCATCTTCTATGATTCAATTTCCTCATTTCCTATCTAATGTAATCTCACCAGTAGAATTCTGAACCCATGGAGAAAATGCATATCATAGATACACTAGGTAATAATCACTGTGAGCAAAGCTATTTCAGGCATAGACTGCAGGTTGTGTGTGTTGGAGTGGGGAGGGTAAGTTGTACCGGATGAGCCCAAGGACCCAATGACACTGGCGAAGAGTGGGTGCCTGTAGGGGACTGATCTGCTGGGGAAAGGGCAGGCAGGGAGGGAAGGCGGGGGACATGGAGTTAGTTAGAAATAATCTGCATAATATTTTTGAAATGCCAAGTCTGTACTCTAGAATATTTGTCAGGAATTGGGGAGAAAAAGTTTGTGTTTCTGTACATAAGATATAAAATAAATATTACAAAGATTAGCATTGTGATTAAGAGATTCCTTCAACATTTTCTTTTTAAATCATATGCTGTGTTCCAGGGGTTGTAGTCATTGGGGATGCAGGGCTGAACAATTCCAAGCCGGTTCCTGGCTCGAGAGAGTGTATATAAATAATTACAATAGTGTGGCATATGGCAATGTTAGCATTTTTAAGTAGAAATTTTGACAAAATATATTTTCATGTTTTACCAATGGATCTTTGTAAGGACTAGTGGCTATAATATGGTTTTGTATGTGTATGTGTGTGTGTGCATTTTGGTTTTAACACCTTTTCTCAAAAATTATGACTCTGTTACCCTGTTTTGGTGCTTCCTGTTTGCACACTGGGGAGAGGATTTGTGTCCAAGATATAGTAGCCTATAATTCATCTCCTTAAACTGTGACCTATGTTGAATACTTTCCTCCTATTTTCCCTGCAGGTAAACTGCATCACTCTATTAAGAGGAATATTTGCATCTCAATTGAGATGCATCAGAAAAGAAAATAAACTATAAGGACAGACATTTCTAGATGACGTGCTAGTACGGTTATATATTTGGAACAAACCCTTAACACACTAATCTGGAAAAAAAATAACATGTCTGCAAGGTTGTCAAATAACTTTGGAGTGGGAAATGTCAGTTTGAATAATTAGAACAACGTTGTTGGGTTGCAGGAGGTTGATCATCACTCAATAAATACAGGGAAGCAGGATTTGTGTCAATTACTGCACAAGGTGCCTTCTACATGCATTGTGCTTTTGCTGGAGAAGCGTTTGTATCCTACAGTGCACTGTCAGCACCCTGCTATTTCATGAGGAGAAACTAGCCTGTGCATAACCAGAGGAGATGATCATCTAGAGGAATCTCAGCTTAGAGAATGCAATGCAATTCAGAGAAAGGGTTTGCAAAGTTACCGGGCCTTTAGTAAAGACAGCTTGCTTACCTGAGCACAGATGCTACCACTACTTTAGTTAAAAATCGTCTCTGCTAACAGATGAAAGAAATAATTACAACACACCCCATGTTTATTTTATAGGGAGAAGATTAACATACAAATTAACCTTCTCCTTTGAAATTTTCTTTTAAACAGCTAGAGACCCCACATTCACTTAGAAGATAGAAACTGTATCTACCTATAAAAAGGGAATGAGGAAATGAAAGTTGTTATCAGG
Source organism: Tamandua tetradactyla (assembly GCF_023851605.1). Taxonomy (NCBI): domain Eukaryota; kingdom Metazoa; phylum Chordata; class Mammalia; order Pilosa; family Myrmecophagidae; genus Tamandua; species Tamandua tetradactyla. Next base: position 133,670,869 of record NC_135330.1, on the reverse strand, counting down.
GAAGTGTAGAGCCCCAAATTACTCTCTGTTTGAACACAAGCTCTAGAAAGTTCAATGAGGAAAATCTAGATGGCATCATCGATTCTGTCTGTGTTGGGACACACTGCTTCTGTGTTTTGACATCTGTGACATTATGGATACTGATTTTATTAGGGAGTGATGGCACAGGGAGAACATTTTGCTCAGCAACACTCTCATTGCTCTCCTTTCCAGTTCATGCCCTCAGCATTTAAAATGATTATTCGGATTGCTTCTATGAAAGCAGGATCTTTGATGACAATTTCATTTGTGACGACTGCTTATTACTCATTTGAAGTTATGAGTCCAATTATGTCAGCCTTCACTCTTTCTGATGTGAAAGAAAACTCCCTATGGCCCAGAGAAATACACTTTATTTTACTCATCTTTCCCAGACACTTTTCAGCCCAGTGCTTTGGTGTATATTCAGTCACTGCACCCTCGTATGTGTCTCCACATATCTACACCTCATTTGTAATACCATTTGCCATCAACATGAGCAATTGGTATTTATCTTTGATGCAATGAAAAGTAAATAAAAGGAATAAATTAATACTTAAACCCAGATATTTCATCGTCATGAAGCATATTTTTAATTTATTTGTATGCAGTCTGGTTTAGAGGCTTTGCTGAGAAAGTTGAATGCACACTACATCATGCTGTAAGGCAGTTCAGAAAACTTAGAAACAGGGCAGGAAAGGGGCTACAAAAACCTTAGAAACAGGACATAATGGAAAATATTTCACCAGTAAACAATGAGAGAAATAAATAAACGAACTGATGAAATTCAATATTTACCTTGCTTGCAAGCCAAGGGTTAAGTGTGTCTGATAGAAAATTCACATTCAACCAGCTGTCCTTAGTAATGAGAAAAAATAAATACACAATGGGAAAACCTGTCCCTTGCCATATGACAGATGGATGGCTAGCTAGCTTGTGGAAGCAGAGCTGTTGTTAAGTAGACAGTTTTAAGCTCTTCACATGCTTCTAATAGTTTTTTTAAAAAGTCCACATGATCACCTGTCTTGAATGTTTATTTGCCTTGTTAAGGTCCTGACAGTGCTGAGTCAGTACTTCCCAGGAAGCAATTTTCTGCTTATAGAACCTACTGTTCATCTGTTTGGGGGACTTTTCTGTTGTTTTTGTTGTTTTTCAATATTCAGCCACTTACAATTACTAAACATGAAGAGGGAAATTTTTTATTTAGCCAAATATAAACAGTCAACCTAATATATTAAAACACTTCCAAGAACAAAATCTAAGATATTCATTGAGGCAATAATAAGAGTAGAAATGATCATAGACAAACATCCTTTATTGAGAACCTATTATGTTCTCCCATCTTTGATGCTTCACCTAAATTATCTCAAAAATTTTCCCAGAACCTCGTATGGCACAGCATTACAATGTTGATTTTACAGATCAGGAAATTAAAATTCCAAAAGGTTGTATAAATTGCTCCAAATCACACAGAATCTGAATTCAAATCTTGTTTTATCTAATTTTATGCCACTGCTGTATGATGTCACGATACCAGAGGTGGAACCAGTAGATTCTGAGAGGACCAAGGCTTAAATAGGAGCATACATAACCCAGTTTTCAATTACAGCTGAATCTGATTTCCTTCATTAGTTAGGATTTTGTGTCCCTGTATGCATCATCTTAATTGCTATGATTTTGTGTCCCTGTATATATCATCTAATTTAGTGCTTACAAAAATACTTTGGTAGATAGTATTCTTTTGCACTTAAAGGGATAATCTTGCTTACTGAGACTAATTTTCCCACGGTCACCTAAATATAAATAGAGTCACATACGGAACCTACATTGTCAAATTCCAAAGGCATTCCTTCTATTACCTGGATTCTTCTTTGTAAATTAAAGTAGCATTTTTCCCCATAGTGTCCCCAAATGAATTCTATCTTTATTTGGCTCCATCGAATTGTGAGGAAGTATCTCTTAGTTGAGATAGGATCTACTATTTTTTTCCATTTGTTTGTCCCCCCCTTCCCCCATTTGTTTATTAGCAAAGAGGTAGGTTTACAGAAAAATCATACAGAAAGTACAGCATTCCCATATGCCACCCACAGTTTTCCTTACTATTAACATTTTGCATTTTACTTCAGAGTCGAAAGTCTTGCTATTTTCCTTTCTTTAACAGGTACATACCCAGTTTCCCTAGAACTTGCGCCAGGCAAAATTGTGAAACATAGAGGTCCCTGTTTCAGGCTTTCTCTCCTGTCGGTATCCCTTTCCCCCTTATCTTGTTTCTCTATTCATTTTCCCAAAGCCCTTTTCTATCCTTGTTTCAATGCAACTAGTACACTAACATGAGAGTTGATAGAAGATTAAGATTCTGCATCTCCCAGGAGTATTTACATTTTAATGGGGGTCTCTTGCTTATCAAAAAAGTCTCCAACATGCAACAGAATGAATTCTAAAGGTAACAGGCAGAGAGAGATATTTTTAGATGGGAGCATCTGGCTTGCCCCTTTAATCACATCCCATAAGCTGCCTACTCCATTGATTTGTAAGACCTCGGCTTTACCATTTACAGGGAGAAGGTTCCCTGTAATTGCACATACTTTTTCAAAGGTTTGAATCTTGTCTCAGAGATGGTGTGATATTGGTACCTCAGTGTTTATTCTCTCTCCAAGTCCTGCATTTTTGATGAGTGGAACAAATTCTAAAAGGCTTTTTAACGATGATGTAAGGCCTTGAACAAAATGAGAATCTGTTGTTTTAGCATATTTGGAAGAGACTAATTCAGCTGTCACAGGATGAAAGACTTGTCTGGAAATGCCATCTTTCCTTCTCTGTGTTATGTGCACACCTAAAAGGGAAATCCTGTTTTAGCTAAATGCTAGAGTCCTCTTAGCTAAATGTATATTAAAAAAGAAGGCATAATAAAGCACTCAGCAAGCTTTTGTCACTTCACCTGCAGAACGCTCTCTTAAAAGCATATTTAGCCAGGCTAGTACACCTACTTGTTTTATCAACTGAAAGAACTGAAAAGATTGAGTGTTTTTTTTTCTTTCTTCTAAGTGTTGATTTAGCATATGCTAGATTAAATTGGGTGTTCTCCGTGCAAAAATAGCCACCCTACTGTGTAGTTTCCAACCTAAGATGCTGAATATTTTTCAAAAAGACTTAGTAATTAAATGTGATGGTAATGCATAAAAATAGAAAACAGTTAAAAGAAGGTTCTAAACACTTTCTCAGAGTGAAGAAAGTTGGGGAACCATCCTGAAAAATGTGGCCTTCATTTGGTCAGTTAAATAATATCCGTTATTTGACTGCTGAGTGCAGCATTCCTTCTTGACAAAATGTTAACATTTGTCACTCATTTTAGTATTTGGATAAAGTTCTCTAGGTTTTTACCAATTTCCTGCCTTACATTATTCATTTTTCCTCACATTCTGAGGATGCTTATGTAGTATGGGACTTATAATTAAAGATAAGCTGCTTAGTGCCATACCTTTTTATGCATCACTGTACATACTCAAGAATGAAGCAAAAAGAAAGAGGCATATAAATCTGGGTCCTAAATACAAATTCTGCATTTCAACTTCTTTCCCAAGAGCAGGTATGAATAGCTTTGAGCATTACAAGGGCAAGATGTAACCACAATAGCTAATGTAACAATTGCATTTTTGAGAAGCTCCTGACTGTTATTTTGGTTTACTGGGCAATCATGAATCACTAGCAATCCACTGAGTTCTTACTAGGTGCTAACAACTGTGCCATATAAGCTGCCTCTATTTCTAAGTTCAAATAAATATTAACATTTGTATAGTTTTAGGTCTCTGGATAACACTTCCAAATGATTATAGTGAATCAAGCAGCTGTTTCCTCAGAATTCCCAATTTATGCCAACGCCATCATTTTTCTCTGCCATATAACTTCATTTTACAAAAGTAAACTGAAAACTTCTTTAGCCCCCCCACACCCACGTCTGTTACAGAGTCTTCGTGAGTTCCACACCCGTGTAATCTCTCCCATTAATTTTCCCTATTTTTAATCCCTTCTACACTATCATAGTTGCCTCTTAATCCATTCCGTTGACTGAAGAATCACCTTCTGAAAGAGCACCTTTAATTTCGTTATCCTGCTAACCCCATTGCTTTTCAAATACACAATAAATTCGGTAACCTGGCAATGCATGGTCCTGTCCAAGGTCACCCACAGCCTTCCTTTTTAAACTCAGCTCACACATGTTTTCCCTGATCAGAACCTCATTTCAAGCCCAAGCGAATTAATTATTCCTCCCTAAACAAATCCCTTACTTTGCCAGCTCTAATGTGTACTCACATTGATTTTATCCCCTTGTTCCTATCTTCCGATCTTCATTTCTTTCCTTTGCCAGGAAGTCTTTTCCCACCAATATTCCCCTCTACCATGGCCAAAAAAGAAAGTTAAGTTGTATGAAGATGTTGTTCTATAAACTCTTCAGGACTTTATCTTTGTAATGACAGCCTTGTTCTATCTATCTATCTGTATATTTGTCTTTTAACACTTATACACTGGAATATTTTTCATTTTGAGGGGGAGCATGCTGAGGATTGGTGTAGTTTATAGTCCAAAGTGCATAGTATATAGTACTTACCAATAAGAGATCATTAGGCAATTGAATGAAATTCTTATCCTGACAAACAATTCACTGAAACAGGGAGGCTGTAGGAGATCAAAAGCATCCTAGCCCACAGAGAACTAAATGAGAAAATGTATACGAATAACTCTGATGTTCAAGAGTTTTTAAAATAGTCCTTAAAAATGAATGGATGCCGGGTGGGCCATGGTGGCTCAGTGGCAAGAGTTCTCGCCTGTCATGCCAGAGACCTGGATTCAATTCCTGGTGCCTGCCATGTTAAAAAATAAATAAATAAATAAGAATGGATGCCAAGAAGTTGATTTTTCTAATACATTTCAGTGTGGACTGAACTTTAAAAATATATTATTTGTGAGGCAACTCTAATGTTACCAAAAGATCATGGAGCTTGTCGTTCAAATATTTGAGCCATACGTTTTTGTCTCTGCCCCTTATTATCAGGGCTGTCCTCATATTTAAATAAGATGACACTATATGAACATGCTTAGCACAGGTATACTTATTTTACTCATTATAGGGTATCAGAAATGGACATGCATAGGACAAAACAATTCTAAAAAGGTTGCCTGGCCTTGAATATCCCAGCCATCGCCCATTCCCCTGCTGCTGTGCCTGTTGTCTGCCACCAAAGAGATGCTTCATGGCAGGACGAGATTGTAATAGAACACACTTGAATTATATGGATTAAAATTAATCTAGTTAGTATCAGTTCCTTAGCATTTTAGACCCTTATGCTAAAACATGACTTCTGAGCTGTTTATCTGTTTGCTTTAACAGTAAAGAGGATTTTTGCATAAGGAAAAATGATAAATGACAAATATACAATACCTTTATTGAACATCTATTTTGTGTAGGTGTATGGCAGCTTTATTTTGCAGCAAAGCATGGCATTTTTTGAATTATTGTTGAAAGATTCCTATTAACTACATGTTATTCCCTCGGGGCTACTAAAATTTCATTAGGACATTTTTCTGAAAGAGAAATTGTGGTAAGGTCATAATTAGGAGAAAAAATATATTTTTTTGCCCATAAAAAGCATTTACAGTTTTTGAGAAGCGATTATTACATTCTCTAATTTTTTACAAGCTGTTAAAATTTGGGATCTATTTATGGCCCTAGCTATATTCTTTATTCCCATAATTGTTAATAAATACAGAGTGGCATAGTGTGTACTGTTTTCATGGGTCTTATATATGATCTTTTCTCAGATATTAATAAGGCGAAAAAATCAGATATATGTGCCCATTAATGTAGAAAAACTGTATCCTTTATATTTTCATATACCTTTAATATAATTTTATTATACGACTGCTTAATGAATATTTATATTGTTCGTAGTTATTCATCACTCTAATCAAGATCTCTGAGTATTTTACACTTTTTATGCTAAAATGTGATCTCTACATTTTCCATTTGTTTTAAAATTAAGGAGGTGATTGCATTAAAGGAGAAAATGTTTTTGACAAAAGTACAAAACATAATGAAACAAGCATTTTGTGCAAGAAATGGCTCAATTTTTGAAAAGTATTGTGGTTTGAGCCGTTGTTCTTGTATTGCAAATAACCACCACTCAGGTATTACTTTATGATTTTCAAAGTGAATTTATAGCTATTTCAGCATATTCTCTCAATAATCCTAAAACAGAGATGTAGGATAATTATTATTATACTAATCTGCAACTGAGAAAAATAAACAGCTGAGTTTTCAAGATAGGCCTAGAGTCAGGCAGTTTGTATGCAGGAAGGAAAGGACTCAAAGTTGAATCACTCTTTTCTTCAGTTGACATTTTTACCTTGTGTTAACAGATTTTCTGGGCCACATTGATGCCCATCAAAGCAACATAAGCTTTCTTCAGTTTCCTTTTCCTCCACTCTGTCCTCACACACTTTTGCTTAAGATTGTCCCATATTCTAATATTGGCATTAAGAAAAATTGCATAAAGAGATAGTCTTCTCTGAATACAAAGCATGAAGATAGATGTGGATAAGTACATGCACCCTTTGAATATGGAAATAGATCTCTGTCTCTAGGAATCTCCAGAGAAAGCTATAGCTCAGCCCATCTATAGCCAACTTCCAAAAAAGTTTTCAAAACCTTAAAGTAATTGTATTTGAATCTAATGGAACTAATTTTCATGGAATTTCAAAATTTCTAAATTAAATAAACAAAGTTTCAAGGAATTGGGATTACAACTGGAGAAATTATTGGAAATAGTGGCATAGAGAAATATTAGTTCTCTTTATCATTTCTTTAAGCCTTGTTTATCTAGAAAAATCCACAACATCTTTAATAATTGTCATGGTTAGGGATAGGTGTTAACTTGGCCAAGTTGTGGTACCTGTTCATTTGATTGGGCAAGCGCTGGCCTGTCTGTTGCAATGAGGACATTTCATAGGATTAGGTTATGATCACGTCAGCTACATCCACAGCTGATTCCATTTGTAATCAGCCAAAGGGGAGTGTCTTCTGCAATTAGTGATGCTAAATCCAATCATGGGAAGCCTTTTAAGGAGGACTCAGAGGAGACAGGTTGCATTCCTGCTTTGGCTGGTGAGCCTCTCCTGTGGAGTTCATCCAGGCCATCCATTGGAGTCATCAGCTTCGCAGCCTGCCCTGTGGATTTTGGACTCTGCATTCCTAAGGTCACGTGAGACACTTTCATAAATTTTATATTTGCAAGTGTTCCCTGTTGATTCTGTTTCTCTAGAGAACCCTAACTAATACAATAATATTCTTCCATCTTTATTAATATTGTCCTATTTCAAATAGAGAACTTGCATAATCAAAATAGGCCCTATAATTAATTCTACAAGTGCAAAGTGAGGAATGGAGAGTAGGTAAAAGAGTGCATGGCTAGAGAAGTAGCAAAAAAACACACTGATAGAATTACAGACCATCTGTAACATAAACTAATAACCTGTCTTATCATGATTTATATTTTCTGTTTTGCAAATGCACTGAAGGCATGTTTTGATACCTATCCTGATATAAATCAGTACTAGATATGGTATTTAAACTAACACAATTTTTAGAATACATGTGTCAGTATAACATATGTCAAATCAGACTATCAAATATAGTTCATTAAAATCTCTTGTGTGGGGTTTGCAAGGGTGGTTCAGTGGTAGAATTCTCACCTGCCATGTGGGAGACCCAGGTTCAATTCCCAGTCTGTGCATTTCCCCCCCAAAAAACAAACAAGTGAAACAAGCAAAATGAACAAACAAATAAGATTCAACAAATGGTGCTGCAATAATGGGATACTCACATGGAAAAATAATGAAATGTTACCCCGCCATACGGCATACCAAAAAAAAAAAAATCTCGTGTGATTTTCTTCATCTATTTGTGAATTTGATATACTATCAGGAAGAAAATATCAAAGGCCAGGCAGGGAGGGCTTCGAGCTTACTAGCATGTCTGTTCTTCAAGATTTTATCTCCTGGTGTGGTTTATCCAGAACCTTAGAGAGAGAGATTCAGACATTGAACTCCAGCCACTTAGGGATTAAACTAAACAACCAATTCCGCCATTAAAATGAAGAAATTTAGACTCTGTATTATATCTTTGCTAGCTTCTAAATGATTTATTAATAATTAAAATTTCTTACCTCTGTAAAATTTTATGATTTCTGGTATTCTAAATTGATTTGATTTGCATAATGAAGAGTGGTCAAATATTTACAAAGCTTTGTTTTTCTCTAGGTGAATTTGTGAGGGCTCTATTACAAAAGTGGTCCTTTGGTTTAGTAAATTTGCTTTGAAAAGTTTGTGCACTTTGCAAAGGTCTGCATATTTTCTCCTCTTTCTTGACTAAATGGAACATTTAGTTATTAATTGAATGAAGTGCAGTTTGTAATGGTAACTGCCTCTCTCTAGTCCATTTATACTTTTGAGTCCAGTAAATATTACCTCAAATGATTCCAGATTGATTCAGAGACATATATTACTACTAAGTAGCAAAAATATGGTAAGATACTTCAATTGAGTCCACGGATGATGTATCATATATGAATGACAATGTCTCTTCTTAAATATTTTGATACCTCTTACAAATTTTGTTAAGAAAGTGGTAAAGAATTCAAAAAGATTAGATTAATTGAAATAATATAGATAGTATAACATTTGTGGGTACCCACTGTCAAGCAATATTTTAAATACTTTAAACACGATTACAACTTTTGTATGAAGTAGGGGTATCATTAGCCACATTTTTTCGATAAAGAAATTAAAACAAAGTTGAGTAACCACACTGGCAGTCTGTGAACTCAAACATTAAAAAGTGCCTCTATCTATAGTGCAAAGGATTAACAGTTTCTCTCTGAATATATGTCTCAGGATATACTGACTGCATAACATTTTATAAGAACTAAGCAATGGAATACTTTTATTTTAGCATTTCTTCTTTTGAAGTTAATGCACATATTATATTTTTTCCTTTTGTGTATCACAGATTTGTTACCATGAGGCTTTTCTATGGTTTTCTTTTAGATGGCTTATAGTTTAGATTTTATTTATATGTCCACAATAAATTAATTTCTGTGTATGATGTGAAATAGGATTTAGTTTCCTCTTTTGTTTGCATATGGATATCCAACTATTCATATTCAATTAAGAATATTCTAAAATGTATTCAATATAGAAATGCAATTGAATTTTGTGTATTCTGTGTCCTAAAATTTTGCTTAACTCCATATTTCTTCTAGTGGCTTTTTTATATAGTCCGCTAGATTCTCTGTATATACAATACTGTCATTTACAAATACATAAAGTTTTACTTCATCCTTTCCAATTTGGTTGTCTTTTCTTTTTCTTGTTGCGCTGGAGAGAAATTTCAGTATGATGTTACGCAAAAGTAGTAAGGGTGTACGTCTTGCCCTTTCCTGATAAAGAAGAAAGCATTGAGCCTTTCAGTTTTAAGAATGATGTTAGCTATAGGTGTTGTATCACAGTGAGGAAGTTTGTCCTAGAAGCAGAGAACTTTTACCAGAAATGAATGCTGGACTTTGTGTATGTGTTTTTTATTAGAATGTTGAATATTATTGATTAAGGTGACTTTAGGATAAACCTCATTTGGCTATGATGTACTTCCTTATTAATGAAATATCAGATTCAATTTGCTATAATTTAGTTTGGAATTTTGAGATCTATGTTCATGAGGGATATTGGTCTGTGGTTTTCTTTTGTTTTAATTTCCTATTCTTGTTTTGATATTAGAGTAATTCTGGCCGCACACTGTAAGGATTATTCTTGTTTTTAAATTTTCTAGAAGATTCTCTATAGAATTCATATTTCTTCCTTATAAAAGATTGGTAAAATTTTTGAACATTTGGCATAATGTTTTCATAATATTTCCTTGTTATAGTTTTAACATCTGTAGACTCTGTAGTGTTGTCACCTCTACTATGGATAAGGTAATTTAGTTCTTATTTCTTTTATTTTTCTTGATCAGTCAGACTGAATCAGGTTTTCAATTTAATTCACCTTCTCAAAAACCAACTCTTGTTTATCTTCATTTTTTCGTACAGTTTTTCTTTTTTCTATTTTATTTATTTTTTCTTCTCTATATTATTTCCTTTCCTCTGCTTATCTGTGTTTTAATTTGCTATTCTTTTTTCTAGTTAAGGAGGAAACTGTTAGCATTGGTTTGAGAACTTTATTTTTTAAAAAAGCTTATGAATGGAGCTTACAAATGCCCCATAAGTACTACTTTAGTGCCATTCCACAATACAATGTTGTATTTCCCCTGTATTTTAATTTGAAATAATTTCTGATTTCCAATTTGATTTCTTCTTTGACCCATGGTTATATGAAGTGTGATATTTAGTTTGGAAATATTTGGAGATTGTCCAGAAGTCTGCTATTGTTTTCTCATTTAATCCCACTTTGTTCAGAGCACATACTGTTTGAGTTGGAGAATTCTAAGTTTATTGAGACTTGTTTTAAGCCTCAGGGAATGGACTCTCTTTGCTACTATTTTTGGCACACTTAAAAAGAATGCATATTCTGCTTCTGTTAGTGCTGTTCAATACCAGTTCAGGTTAGTTGATTATGTTGTTCAAGTCTTCTATACCCTTACTGATTTTAGGTTTATTTGCAGTTGTACTTGTTTTTACTTCACATATTTTGAAGTTCTGTTAGTTGGTCATGATATTTAGGATTTGTATGTTCTCTTGATAAATATATGTACTGGGTTGAATGATGACTCCCAAAATTCATTTCCACCTAGAACCTCAGAAGTGAATTTATTTGGAGATGGGATCTTTGCAGACGTAATTAGTTAAGATGAGGCCAAAATGGATAGGTGGGCCCTAAATCCAGCATGATTGGTGTCCTTATAATAAGAAGAGTGGACACACAGAGACACACAGAGGGAAGAAGTCCATGTGATCACTGAGACAGAAATGGGACTGCTGTAGCCAGACGATGCCTAGAATTGCCAGGAGCCACTAGAAGCTAAGAGAGGCCTGGGAGGATATTTCCCTAAAGCTTTTGAAGGGATTATGACCCTGTCAACAGCTTCATTTCTGACTTCTAGCCTCCAGAGCTGTGAGAAAGCACATTTTTGTGGTGTTTAGCCACCAGTTGATGGTAATTTGTTATGTCCACCTAGGAAACTATAGTATAGCATATTATTTTGAAATGATCCCCCATATTCCTGTGAATATCTTTCTTCTGAAAACTATATTGTCCATTGTTAATATAGCTGTTCTATCTTTCTTTTGATTGACACTAGTATTATAGATCTATCTTTTCACCTCCAAGCTATCTGTGACTATATACTTAGAGTGCATATCCTGTAGACTACTAGTATATTAGCTGGATGTTGTTTTTTATCTTGTGGCGATCTCTACCTTTGTATTGAGGTGTTGAGACCATTTACACTTAAAATGAATGCTGATAAAGTTAAATTTAATTTTCTGTCCTGCTATTTGCTTTCCATTTGTCCTTTCAGTCTTTGTCCCTTCTTTCCTCTTTTTCATCCTTTTCTTTTGGATTGAGTATTTTTTATGAGTCATTTACATGTCCATTAGTAGACATATTATTTTCCAGTGATATTCGACCTGTTCACATGTATTATAGGAAACTTGTAATGGTATGCTTCTGTATCATAAACTTTTTTTTCTCTCTGCGTGGGTAAGCACCAGGAATCGAACCTGGGTCTCCGGCATGGCAGGCAAGAACTCTGCCTGTGAGCCACCGTGGCCTGCCCTATATCGTAAACTTTTAAAATGTCAATTTTATAGTCAGGAAATCTTGTGAATAAATGTATACTTTATGTTAAATTTTGAGGCAGTGTAGTCACTGGTAGTTAAAGTGTATCTTATAAACACGTTCCATTCACACATATGCCTTATGGATGTGTTTCAATTTGCTAAAGCTGACAAAATGCAGTATATCAGAAATGGACTGGCTTTTAACAATGGGGATTTAGAGGCTTACAAATGTACAATTCTAAAGCTGTGACAGTATCCAAATGAAGATATCCACAGGACGATACCTTCTCTGAAAATTGGTTACTGGAAAGCTTGGGCTCCTCTGTAAGATCGCAAGACTTATGGCGTTTGGCTTCAGTAGCTTTCTCTATCAGCTTCTGTGAGTGGTTTCTTAGCTCCTTTGGGGCATTTCTCTAAACTTCTTTTAATTTCGTTTCTTCGCTTCTGTTTCTGTTTTAACCGCTTATAAAACGACTTTGGTAAGGGGATTAGGACCCCCTTGGAATGAGGTGGGGCACATCTCAATTGAAACAGCTTAATCAAAAGGTCCCACCTATAATAGGTCTGGACCCTTTTAATCCACAGGAATGGATTAAAAGAACATGATCCTTTATGGGGTACAATCAGCTCCAAACTACTATAGGATGAAAATAATATTTTTCCTTAATTTGGTTAGTTTGTTCCCAAGAGTTTTTGTATTCTGAGGAATAAAAGAAATTAAAGTGAAAATAACTCAATGGAATACAAATATTACCTTCTGATTATATATATATATATATATATATTTTTTTTTTTTTGGCATGGGCAGGCACCGGGAATTGAACCCGGGTCTCCAACATGGCAGGCAAGAACTCTGCCAGTGGACCACCATGGCCCACCCTTCTGATAATATTTCAATACAAGAAAATATAGATGAGAAAAACATAACTAAGAAAAAAATAGTCTTTTTGCCAGTTGAACTTTTGGATACTGTATTATGAAATGTATATTATTGTTCCAATGATAATCAATATCTCTCACAGAATATAAACTTAGTTTTGGGTATGTGTTTAGAAATGTTTTGGTACTCTGCAGTTTGACATGCAGACTTTCCAGTCATTACATCCTTTTATTATTTTATGGTATTTTGTTTTTATTCAAAAGCTGAACACAAGCTATATATTATACACATCCACTTGAACAACACCTTATTGATGGTTAAATTATAAATTATTAGAATAATCAGAAATGTGAGAATTCATTTTTTTTAGGATTCAGTTTCATCATGACCTATATGTGCTCTCTATAAACAAAAATATGTCATTTGATCCCTGAAATTATTAACTACACACAATAGAATATTTTTAAACAGTAGAATATTTGAGTGTAGGGGTGATTGTGGCTAGAATGTCAGCTGACACGAGTTTGCTGACTTGATGCACTTTAGAACTAGATGTTAAAAAACTTTTGAATGAGCAGCTTTCTACTGCAGCCTGGATCGATTTAATGTGAGGAACTGTGGATTGAGAGTGGTGCAGGAATTGAAAGAAAAATAGAATTAAAGCTTTTATACAAATCATTTAAGTGTTACAAAGAATGAAACAAGTCAAATTGTAATCATTTTCTTGTCCTTTTTGGTCTTCCTTATAAAGCATATTTATTCTCCATTTCTACCAGTGCATATTTGGCTTCATAAAAAAAAAACAAAAAAACAAAAAACGTAATCATTATTTTAAATCCAAAGAATATAATGGAAAATCTTTTAAAGAATCTTAGAACATTTTTAAAGGATTATAAATCAAATTTAAAACATAAATTCTGTGGAGCAATAAACAAACATCTCTTCCACCTCCGATGATGTGGGTTCGTGTTTGAAAAGAAATACTACCTGATTACATATTAAATGCTACTTGTACACAGAACTTCTATACTCTTATGTCAACCATTTTCATTTCTAATTTTAATATCCAAGTGTTTCAATTTCAATTTATTTAGGTATAAAAATTTGTTGGTTTTACTTTCTTTAGGAATTATTAAAAATAAAAATTACTCTGAGATTCTTGCTTACTGTGTGAAGTAAACACATGTCCAGAACTCATATGCAGTTCAGAAAACTGTTACCTTTTACAGTTATTTAACTGGACTTGATTTCATCCTGGACTCATGATTGGAGAGACTTCATTATTAATAAATAAAATGCTTGTTGATTCAAAATAAATAATATATAGGAAGCATATTTTCAATTAATTATCATGGATTCATTTGCTTTATAAAAAATTGTATGTGTATAAAAATAGCTCTAAGTAAATTTTGAATAACTCAAAGTTAGTATAAGATGGCTTGAGGGAAAAAAAATTGTGTTCAAATGCAAGCAAAATACATCATCTCATAGCAGCTAATGCATCACATGCTATTTGCATGAATAAATCTACCCCCTTTATATAAATTTTCTGATAAAACTCAATAAGACTAGACTGATAAGCATTTCCCAGATTAAATGGAAAAGTAAAAAGAAAATGCAGTTTTTCTAATATTAGAGATACTGTGGTATGCGTGCACATGCAATTCAAATCAAAATGATTTGCATATGTGAAATTTACACACATATATAGATAGACACATTCAAAATATATACATGTTACTCAGAAGTAAAGTTTAAGTGTTAATATTAATCAAACAAAAATAACATTCTGGCCTTTTCCAACTGTGCCTGTGATGTTATGGTGATGGGTTTAAAGTGAAGGAGCGTAAAGAGATGAAAACTAAAAAGGAAAAAAATTTCCCTTTTCTTTGTTTTAAAGGATGATGTCATTGACAGCAGTTTCTGCATGAAGGTAGGGGTACCGAAGAGAACATTCCAAACACTAAACAACCATCACACGTAAAGATTGCTTTTTGATTTGTGGTTGCTGCAGTTGTTTACAGAGTCTGCTCCAGTTTATTTCTTGTATCTGAATTCAGTCAAGAATCTGCCATTCAAAAAGAGTCATGAATCTTAGTTCCTTAAAAGTCCATACATAAAACTCCATGGCTAAATTAATGGATTACTGCATTTGCCAAATTCACCATATTCTAATTCTTTGACATTTTTCACGTCAATGTTTTATTCATTCTGACTTGTTGTATAAGGAGAATTATTCCATTTAAATTTCAACTTTGTAAGTGATCAGTTTTGCCAAGTAGCTGTTGGGGATAGAATCACTTACCCCCAAAAAGGGATATTCAGGTCCGGACAACTGGTCCTATGAGTATGACCTCAGTTGTAAATAAGGCCTTTGAAGATGTTGCTATCTAAGGTGTGCCCACACTGAATGTTGAATCCAGTATGGCTAAAGGCCGTATAAGCAAAGGAAATTGGATATGGAAGGAAAAGTCATGAGGCAACCATGCTGATAATTTCTTTTATTTTTCCTAATGGTTATTAATTATTCCTCTGGGGTACTTGAAGACTGCTGGCTTAACCATCAGTATTCTCTGAGAGTAAATGCCAAAGCTCCTCTAGGTTGGAAGATTGAAATGTCTACCACTTAGAGAGGTAGATAAAAATTCCTTCTCAAACATAGAGAATAAACCACACTCTTGGGGCTTGTATTGTGGGGGAGGTGATGAACACACACTGTTCTACTCCATCAGCAAAGGGATTCATTCACACATTACCCAATTAACGTTGAGATACTACTTACCCAAAGTTCATACCAGGTGAAAAACTAGCAATACATGCCCCACCCTCATGGAGCTTGAGACGGAAGTGCAAGAGGCAGAATGTAGCAAGAAAAAATAAAATATATAACTTCAGATAATGATAAATTCTGTGCAGAAAGGGGAAATTGATCCTGATAGCTTATGGATAACAGCTTCAAATAAAGATAAAGAGCCTGGATTTTAGAATCAGGCAAATTTCTCCAAGTTAACTGAGACTGAACTTCCTCATCTATACAATAGGATGATAAAGCTGACCTCATAAAAACAACTACTATAATGAGCAAATAGGATCATATATAGGAACTGTATCGGCAAATGTCTGGCACATTATAAATATCTTAAAATGATAGTAGTGATTGTTACTACGTGTATCTGACCAATAAAACAATGGTAAAACTGGAAAAATATATTAAGGACCCGTAATGACTGTCACAAATATTTATATCCTTTTCCTTATTGTCTGAGAAAGAAATTTTACACGATCTGAATGGAAATAGCTTGTTCTGTCTTTTCAAATTTTGCACCACACAATTTTGTAAAGTATTTTATACAATTTCATCTATAGGATTTTTAGTCTTTGGCATAGTAATGTGTTAGGAAATATGTCAAACAATAGCAAGAATAATGTCTTAGATTTGCCATTAGGAGGATAAATATTATTATCCTTATTTTACAAATAGAGGTATTAAAGCACAGGGAAGTGAATTGCATTGGTTGAGAACTGTTACAACCGGCAAAATTGCAACTCCAATTCATGTTTTTTAATGCAATGACATGGCTGTTTCTATTATTAAATTAGAAACAAACTCATATATCATTTTAACTTATTTGTTGTGTAGCTAGTTAATGAAAGAGGCTTGATATTAATTTAGGTCTCCTAAGTCCATGTTCAGAGGTTTTTTTTCCCCCACTCACAGTCATACTTTACTTTTCCCCTATCATTTTCCACTTGTCTAGATTACTTTTGAATTTTAAATTTGCTACACAGCATAATTGTATAACACTCTTAAATTTCTTTCCCCAGAAATCTGGTTAAATGTACCTTCTAAAAAGTGAAGACTCTTTCACAAATTGTGTTTAAAATAATTCCCTGTAAAAGTTCAGATACTAGTAATTGTAGCTATAATATTTACTGGATGAGAAAAAACCCCAAAGCTCCGAAAAATAATGCAAATTATACTGTGAGATTGGAAAAAGGTTAAGATCGGAATGCATAATGCTAGATATTAAGCTGTAGTATGCATGCTCTCTAAAAAATATTCCAAATGAGACAGACTGAGCCTGTTAACACCTCACATAGAATGAGCATGAGTTTCTTAGGCATAAAAAGGTATCATTGTAGACCTCCCAAAAGGCCTATCCGTTATTAATTTTACACAATAACAGATTTCATTATAAATACTGCAAAGGACTGAAACCAACTCTAAGAAAATCATTACTGACCATTTATTTTTGTTTTCTTTATTTATTTTGAGCTAAATACTGTTATTTTTCTGCTGTTGCTGTGTTAATACTTATTTTGTAATCAAAATAGTGCCTTTGCAAGTGAGCAACTGTCTTGTGATAATTATCCACAATAAATATTTTGCTTTCCATTATTTCACTGAAGGTAATAGTAATTTTTCACCTTGACAGAGCTTAGTTCTTCATTTTAGTTGTACCATTGGTCGCTATGTTTCTGTTTCACAAGCTACACCTTGGTTATTGTGGTATAAATAAGAAACTTAGAAACCATTGTTTCAACTCCATACCAACTTAAAATTGCCTTGCACAACTTAGACAATTAAAAAACACACACTGACTTAGTGAAGTATGAAAATTCAAACAGATGAAACATGCACAAATATCAAAAGAAAATATTATCATAAATCTTAAGAAAAATCTCCTTAGCATTAGAACTATTCCTTCAGGTTTATCTGCTTTTTGCTCTTAGGCCTTGCTGAGATTTTACATTTTTCTTAGATGGTACAGATTGGTGAACTTCATTATGTAATAGTCAACTGAGTGAAAACGCTGCAATGTTTTATTGTCCTGTCACTCTGCCAAATCAATGTCGTTGAGTTCTTGGGCACTACTGAGGTGGAGTCATTTGTTCAGAAGCAAGGCAGGAGTGAACACTATATTAATCAACCTGGTTCGTATTTATAAAAATTGTGATGTTAAACAAATGGTGACATTAAAAAAATTATTAATTTTGATGGGGATGATAGCATGTGAGTAGCTCTTCTTTGCTTAGTTCTGTTGAAGCCTCATGCCTCTTCAGCCCCATTTTTTTCTGCCTAGCTTAGTTTTATGAAATTACTGTGTTTTAGATATTTCCTATAAAAACAAATGTCATGTTTTGAGCTCCTTAATTAGAGCTGAGGCAAATTAATCCAAATTTTCTAGCTAATATTTACAGAATCCAAGATACTTCAAAGGATGCTAGGATTTGATTGATGGCACTTTTTCTGCTTTGTTTGCCTGACTTTCAAATTGCTGAAGATCTAAACAGACCTGAACATTGTATCTTGACAGGAAAACAACTGAAAATATCTCTTACCCTGGGTAGAGTTAAGTTCTTCTCTATATTTCATCTATGAACCAACTAGTGTACTCTTATTCCTAATTTAGATAGTGGTCATCTAATGAAGTTACTTTTATAGCAGTACCAAACCTTGGAAGTGTTTTTCTCAGTGGGTGCGCTGTATTATTTGGATTATGAAAGAATACCTACTATATGATAATACATATATATACTGTTGACATGCTATCTTAATCTTGTTGAGTTTTACATAAGTTACTTACCTTATTCTACTGAGAATCTGAGAAACCTGTTTTCTCTAAACTGATTGTGTAATACTTTCTTTGTTGACAACGCTGAAAATATACTGATGTAAGAGAGAAAAGACACTTTAGATCACAGATGATTAAGAAAAAAAGTCCTTTATAAAAAGAGGGCAGTTGCTTTCTGACAAAAAGAAAAAAGACTCATATACAGCAAGAAATCATACATATCTCAAGATAGAGAGGACATAGCCTGTAAAGGCTGTGAAAAAGGGTAGTACTGAAGTTCTCTAGGTGATAGAATATAAAGAATGCACAATCTTTCTAAGATTTTTTAAATATAATTTAGATATGCCACTTATACTGCTTCAAGAATAAGCTTCCTAGTAACTCAATAAATTTAATTATTTTAAATGCTTCAAAAATAATTATTTCTAATCAGCTAGCTATATTCTAAATTTTGAAAACTTTTCTGAGTATTAGAGAAATATTTTTTGTGGGATGTGTTTTAGTTGCACATTATGAATTTTTTATTTTATTCTGAGTAGATGATATGTAATTCAAGAGAGCCTTTTAAATCCATTTGAAAGAATCTTAGGGTATTTGCACATTTGAACTTTAGGTGAAAATGAAGTTTTGCCTTTTTTTTTTTTTTTTTTGACTTTCTAAAGGAGATGGTGTGGCTTCTTTTCAAAGAAGTCAGAGGAAAAATGATAGTTAGAAAATGCTACTCTAGAAATTATTTCTTGAAGGACTTCATTTTTTTCCAGTTTTTTATTTTGCTGATGTAGCTTTTGAATATTCTTTTGAATTTACAGGTGTAACAAATATTTTACAAATCACTTTGAAATCAAAGAACTATGAAGGAATTTAAAATAATTTAGGGCTGAATGACAGTTGAAAGGATGTTATTAATAACTCTGAAATTATATAGAGGAAGAAACTCAGATGCAGAAACGCTAAGTGAATTTACTTTAGTATTAAACACATAGCAAGTGGGAAAGCCAAGATTTTTACTCAAGGCTCCAGCATCCTATGAATCAAAAATGCGATGGTGCTCTTTCAAGAAATATGGATCATGACTTATTCTTTACATTCTCCATGAAAAGAGATTCTACAATTTCCTTTTTGTTTTGATAGTAGGTACAAATTTTTGTGTCCATTTGACTAGGAACTTTCCCCCTCAATATCTCCTATACTTTATTCCTAGTATTATAACAATTTTGTTGAAACAAAGGAAAGTAGATACATAGAGCCACATACATCCTTAAATGAGACACATTCTTTTGTACCTCATCTGTGCTTAGTCACTGACAATATAAATTCTTTTAGCTACCCGAAGTACTCTGTGGAGTCAAATGTTTGAGAGAAGGAGGTATGGGATGATGTTAGGTTGGAATTCCATAATTGCTCCTCCTCCCCTAAGTGGGGGAGAAACTCACTAGGTCTAACATAGGTTAGAAATTAGTCTAATGGTCTAATTAATTCTGAAGCCCCCAATTAAGAAAGGAGAGTAACTTGGCAGTATGATTAATACAAAACACATTAGATATGAATCTAGGCTTACCTGGATACTAATCTCAGACTCACCCACTTAAACATCAGTCTCTCTTTCCTCTTCTGTAACTGTGCTTAAGTTATCAGCCCCATAAGTTATCACTAAAAGACAATATAGGTGAACTCTGCTACTGAAGTTTGCTTTCTCTTCTTCCACACAAGAGTCCTTGGCTTCAAAAGGACATTGTACTCAGTATCTACATTATGTCCTCAAATTAGCTAAGGAAATAAAGGTAATTTGCTTCTCTGTTCAAAAGTTCATGTCAATTTGGGGAAGCATATAATGAAAAAATACCAACTCGTTGTGATAAAGCCTACCATATAAAGTGTACCCTGTACAGTGACTACATAGGAAGAACAGCAAATTTTGTAATAGAAATTCTATTTAGATTTTCGGTTTTCTTTATTGATATTACAATCAAAGCACTAAGTTTTGGTAATAAAATTGATTTCCATTTTAGAATAATATGAAGAATAGAATAATTTCTTTTTGTTCTATTCTTTAGAACAATATTAGTTATGAGCTATGAGGGAGTACATGTGTCCCTGAAAGTTATTAGTTTTATTATAAGTTTTAGAACAATAACTTAAAGAGGGGGAAAATGTATTTAAGCTAAAAAGTGGGCACTAGATTTGTGGAAATACTGAAGAACCCTGAAGTTTAACAGGTACATAAATCCATTTTTTTTCAAATCATGACCTACAAATACAAATATTGTGGCTCAAACAATAATATTTATACCTCACTTTCAGTAATGATTGTTTGGTAATTGAATGCAAACCATGTTATTATTATTATTTTTTTTTTACTAGAAATTACCACTGTTATTCCAGTATTATTATTTTAGGTGACCTGGAAAATATTTTATGATTTTTAATAATACATATAGAACAAAAGTCAAAATCAGGTATTTTGGATTAAAATGTTAACATATTTCTCTGAGTGTTGCAAAACCTTAGTAGCAAGCAAGCTTTCAATAAAGAAGCTATTTGTATGTACAAATCTACTTTCCCACCCACCAATATTTTTTCATACGTGTGTGCACACAAACACATAAGAGAAAGCATGAAACTATAATACCTCTAAATGGTCTCCCACCAATCACTAAAAAAAAAAAAAAAAAGTGCCACTAAATGTTAGCACTCTCTGTACAACTTAAACTGCATTAAAAACAAATCTTAGCACATTAACCCCTTCCCAACTTTGTTTTTAGAGTTTCTGTCCCTAAGTAAACCAGTCTCTCTCCTATGAAGTTCAGTCCTTATAACTGAGAATTTTTCTTTCTGCATTAATGTCTATTTTCAACTAGTCTCCACATCTGAAAATTTTGTCATTAAAATATTTAAATCATTTTTAAAATGTTGATTATATAGCTTAAGTGCTAATGGAATAAGAATAATTCTAAAATCCTGCATGAAAGGTGAGCAAAAGAAAATCCATTTAACTAAATATAATACTTTGTCATAAGAAAAATCTCTGATTTTCAAATTAGGGCTTATATTGCAATGTATGCTATCACACACTGTACAGGTTTTAGGATAGGCACTAATGATGAAAGACCAAAACATGTACTAACTTTCCTTAAGTTACAGTTGCAGTACTCCTGGGAACTAATATGCATACTGGAAACCTTTGGTTTAACAATTAGGAGAAGTATAATATTGTGATCTTTAAAAACACTTATTTTAAAAGTGATAATTTATCATGTATCACATTTAAAGCGAGAAATAAGAAATTGGAGTCAACATTTACACAACTTCTACACTTTGTGCCTCTGATGAGGATGGGAAGTTCTCAGGAAGGTCATTGATATGCAAAGACAGGCTCTCAGCTTTGTGGAAGCACACTTATTTTTTTAGTTTATACGCAAATAATCTGGCATTGCAAATCTGACGCTTTCCAAACTCATCAGATACCTCAACAGAAAATCATTTATAATTTTTTTAAAAAAAGAACAGAATTGATAAGTGTATTTGAAAGCTTGTGTTATCGGTGAGCATGTTCCGTCACCTTTGGAAAATCTTCCTAAGAACTGAAATCATTAATGGCATTAAATCAGAACATAATTACTTGGATGGAATCAATGGCTGATGATACCATGTGTTAAGGACTCGATAGGGGAAACCTCTATTCTGAGATTATAGATGCAAAGCAGGGAACTCAGGCCAGCTGCTTCGTGTTTCCTGCTCTTGAAAATACTAGAAATATGATGTATTAGAAATGTAATGAGCTGTGAGTGACAACATTTTTCTCTTTGATTTCCCTTTTTTGTGTGCTTGTCTCCACCTTTCTAATGTATCGTTACCTTCTGAATAAAATGAAATAGGCTAGATTTTTCTTTAATAGCAATCACATTACATTACTGTATCTTTCCTAAAGATACAGCAGAAATCCTTTGATTGGGCTTAAGGCTTTTTTTTTTTTACTTTCTCAAGACTCCTCAGCAGGAGGATGAGATGCTGGATATTTATTATTTCTTATTAGTATTTGTATGTAATGTAGACACACAGAGTCTGAGAATATTTTTAGTTTTTCTATTTCTTTATCACAATGTGTTTAGCTCATCTGTGAGTATTTAATGAACAATGAAGATACGAACTACCCTTTATTAATGGAATTAAGTTATAAAGAAATCTTAAATGCTTAACACTCTGTTTGCAAATAATGTATTATTGCAAACCTCAAATCTGATCTCTTTCTAAATTAAGTTGAGTGGGGATTGGAGTCCAGTGATCTACAGGCAAGTAAAGGAAAACCTAACTTTAGTTGAGGTGGACAGAAAAGATAAGTTTTTCTTTTGAAAATTTTAAAACCCTGAGCACACTCAATGTATGCTGCTACGTAGTGCATTGTTCAAGTATTTCCTGCACATTCAATTTTTATGAGAACTTAAAAGGTTTCTAGTAGACAGTTTAATCACATTTGCTCTCACCACTTGTATATGTGCTCCTTCCATGGAGAGCATTGTCGTAAAAAGGAACTTGTTTGGCTTCACCATGTACCTTTGATTTTGTTTTTGGTAGGAGAGGTGGGGTAGTGGTTGGAGACTATATCAAATATATCAAAGTAGATAAAATTTACAAATGTAAGCCATTGTGATTTTGAATGAAACGTGAGAGCACATACTTGTCTCTAGACTTGGATCGACCAGGACACAAACCTTCTTCCCTGCCCTCCAAAGGAATTAATGACCATGGTCATTTATAGATTAATGACAATAGGGCCGTTAATTAATCATAATTCCTATGATATATGTGTAGTCAGATGAAGTAAAAAATGCCATCGGTAGATTTGCGTGCTCATATTTCCTCAATGGTTTTCATTAAATATTCCACGTTTCCATATCAAAGCCTACAAGGAATGCAAACAGAGCTCTGAATCCAAAAGCCCTGCTGGGTCCCCGTCCAGGTTTCATTTTCTGCTTGTAAATATTCTTTAGTTGAACTGTTAGCTGCTGCTGTCACTGACAGGGCACCGGAAAGTACTAGATCAAAATTGGTCTTCAAGAGAGATATTTTATAACAGGAACAATGGAGGAAATAAATTCTGGTTATTTCAAGAAAGTTACTCAAAATGATGTTTAAGGTCACGAATGATGTTATGGTTTTTGACATATGGTTTAGCCCTGGAATGAGAGCAGAATGCTAAGTAGCATTACTTTTATGTAAAATAGAGATACATAGGTTTGATATACGATTCTCAAAGTCTGAGCAGGGTTAGAGCCTATGGTAGGACTATAATTCAGATAAAAAGACTCATTTCTAGATATCACAAGGCGAATGCTGGTACCTGCCAAATGTCTCAGTTTAACCAGATAACTGTTAACTGGCAATGTGAGAATATAAACAGCACTTTACCACTAGGGCTAGATTATATTCTATTTAGGAGCTTAGTGGAGGACAATACCTCCTTCAGTTTTCCAAATAATTTTACTATTGGGAATTCTAAGGTCTTTACATAGTATATTTTGTGAAAATTCCCTGCCTCAGTATATATTTAGTGTTTCCTATCAATTCCCTTACTCAGTAGGTAGATAAGGTAAAAATAAATGTAAGATATATGAGCTGAAGTATTCCAGAAAGTATGCCACTGTGTTTTATCATAAATGTGTGCATACAAATTATTGTCTATGAGACATTTGAAACTATCAAAAATTATAAAATTTCTAGTTTTTAAAGCTTCATAGAAAAAGTAAAAACTAGAGGTCAAATTGATGTCAGTTATTATTCATTTACAGTAAAGATAGAGATTAATGATTTAATAGAGCAGAAAGACATGATAATATGTTGCAATGAAATAAATCTAGTGACCATGATTTTAAAAGGTTATTACAGTTCTTTGGAGACTAACGAAAATATTTGGTAACTATAATTTTAACTGCATAGTTTCTAAATTTTTGTGTAAAATATTGAAGAGCAAAAAGGAAAAACCGCTAATATTTAGTTAATATAATAGGCTTCAAAAATTACATTTAAAATATCAGAAGTATGTCCTATAATTTACATATGAAACACAAAGCCATTTCTTTCCTGATTGTGCTACTTTGGTCAGTTTCTTCAGTTTTCCAAGCTCTCCATTTCCATATCAAAAAAGTGCAAAGAATAATACGGACCTCGTGCACTGTTGTGAGACCATCAAATTCCATCCACAGAGGATCAGGGTAGAGTGCTGGGGACTTGTGTTGAATACACGGTGTCAATTATCACCGTCTGCATCACGGTCGGGCCCCCACCACCTTGTGAAATAGAGGTGGCATTCATGTGTCCTTCAAGCTGGAGAAACTCCCGAGTATCCCCACCATTTTCAGGGTCCAAAGTGAGTGGCAAACTGGGAAGGAACCCGTGGCTCATGACTTCTAGTCTCGTGTTCTTTCCATAAGACCATAAATGGAGAGAATGAAAATGACTAGACGTTTTGCTTTCCTAACATTTCCACACCTCCGATCTGGGGTGGCAGAGGTGCAGTTGGGAGGATAGGAATTCAAATAGCACCTCGAATTCTTAAGTTTTACTTGATTGATGGGGAGTACTTTAGCTACTTATTTTTGTTTTCTGGGTGAGAAGTATTATGCATTTACTAGGCCCTCTTCTCTAGTCTATATGTTCTGTATTCCAATTATTCTATATATCCTACATGCTATGTATTCTGTGCTCTATATATTCTATATTTGTGTTCTTCTATTTTGTCATATAATCTTTTGAAGTCAGTACTATTATCATCTCCAGTCTATAGATGAAGAAGAAAAGGCAGCATCAAGAAGGAAATCGCTTGTCCAAGGTTGCTCAGTTAGTAAATGGCAGAACCAAAATTCAAAATTAATCAGTCCCATGTTAGGAACATGTCTTCAAATAGAGATTTTATTTTTATTTTTGTTTTCCTTGGATAAAGGGCTCTCTGAGAACCAAGGGAAAACACTGATACCTGGAAATGTCTCATTAGAAAGCCATCTTAACATTATCCTCATAGCCTTCTCTTATGTAGTGTTTTCTTATTCTTTGCATGTCTATCACTCCTAAAAGAATATTAGCATGTGGGAAATAGGGTCTTTTCCCCCAGCACTTAGTACACAAATTGTAGTGTGTACTAAGTAGTAGCAGTGATAAATGCTACTACTTGAATTACATGGAAACTGCTTCATGATGCTGATCTGAGTAACTAGGCTATGTAAATTAACTGCTTTGATGGTGAAAAAGTCTTATAACATGATCTTTTAAACACCCCGATAATTAAAATCTGCTTGGATGGTCTCCAGGAGAGACTACCTCTTGTCAGTGTTATAGTGACATTCAGGAATGGTAATTCTGGTTCTTGGTTGTAAGAAGCATCCTTAGTGCCTAAGCTAGTTAACATAGCAATAAAAATCTTAATCCAGGAAGTTTACCAGTGGAAAACCAATTAGAGAGACCGGGTGGTAATTAAAAGAAAATAAGAAGTTTAGTCCACACTCAAGACACGAGTTTCTATGCGGAGTGTGGGGGAGGGAAAGGTGGGAGGTGGACTGTCCCCACAGGGCATTATGACTCCAAACTATTTCTGCGAGAGGCTGAGGAATTTTTTTTTGATGATATTTTGCATACCTTTCACTCATCTGGAGGAGGAAGGTGCAGCAAAAAAGATGGTTTATTATCATTAATATTATTTTCAGTTAATACACAGTTTTTGAAAAAGGGAACAGAGGAAATTGTATTCCTGGAAAATCAGTTAAAACAGAGCACCTGATACCCCTACTTCTCAGACAAGCCAAACATGGTGCTAAGTCATGTGAGGAAACTGGTTTGCTCTAATAGATGATTATTTTGATTAATGATGTTATTCTGGGAAATATGGTTTGGAAAACAAAATAATCCTTGGAAACAGCAATGTACTTTTAGGTATTACCATTGCTATTTTCTTCAGATGATTATGTGTAGATAATAAATAAATGAAGCCCTGCAAAGGACGAGCTGTGATTAAATTACCATATCCAGAGGCAAAGATTGATTTTAAGTAGCATAGAAAATTGTTAGGAAAAATGTTTTAATGTTATTGTCTGTTTACCTTATTATATGCAATTATATTGTAAGACATTTGCATGTTAAAAATGATTTGATAAAGGGTATATGCATAATTTTAAAATTGACCAGATATTACAAATATGCATTGAATACATAAAGATAAGGAGAGAACATTTAAAATTGACTTACCAAATAAAAGCTTACAACCATGTAAATGAATGAAACTGGAACTCAGAAATGAGCAGGGAATGATGCTTAAAGCCACTGTGGAAAGAAAAACAAATTTTTAAATTATGCTGTGACTTAGTCAAATTTCACTGGTGCATTTTGGCTACACCACAGAGTTCTAAAATCTGAACAAGGTTTACAAATATGAAATTTCATATTTGAAAATTACAGACAAAGGAAGGGAAATGAATAATGCAGAGTTCTCAATATATTAAGTGATCATATACTAGGGAAAACATTTTATGGTCCATATATTATAGTTGCCATAGAGAAGCACATGTGAATGAATAATAGTAGAACATTGAAAATGGGAAAGCAAGTTTTTGGTTTCGTTTTTTTTGCAAAGAAAGCAATTCAATTTATTTAAAATAAAATGAGTTGCATAAAAAATATTTTAAAAACATATTTAATTTCTCAATGACCAATTATTTATCACTAACAGTTTATCTTGTTGTCCATTTAAAACTATTTGAGAATAAAATATTGAACATTGAATCAACCAATGGAAGAATAGACTTGGCATCTAGTTACAGGCTGTTTATGATGTTTATTGTGATTTGTATTCTTCCTATTTCCTACTTGACAATATCAGATCATTTACTGCAATTGCCAATGTTTTTACAAGAAACCATGTTTGTGTATGTGCCACTCATTTATGTATTCAGCCTACATTTGTGAGTGTGGAAATGTATTAAGAGCTTGTGTGCAATATCCCAGTGTGCCTGTTTGCCCTGTGGGATATTTTCTTCTGCTAATCCAAATCCCTACAGACATAATAATAATATTACTCCACTATCCAAATCAAAATTCTTAGACACTGTAATTCTGAGCAGTGACATTTCTCTATTTAGCATACCAATAGATATTACTTTTTGTTTTTCTTCATGTATCTAGGCTTTAGGTATGATCATGCATGTGTTCATAATATAAATGTCAAAACATTTATGAAAATGATTATATTTGTTCCCAGATTACTTTTTGGTTTATTTTATTTTTTCGGTATGTGATACAATTTTGTAAAGGTTTTCTTTGAATAAAACCTTCCCTAGTACAGTTAAATACTGGTAGAATCCCATTTTAATTAGCATTACAGAACATAAAAACTGCTGCCTCACATTTGAGTCTAATTTAAAAAAGGAGTTGATTGAGAATATGTGCAAAGTACAGATACTAAACTTTTATATTTTCTCTTCACTTTAGTATGTGATTAACTGTGTAATATATTGGAAACAATAACATGGTGGGAGGGATTTCTGAAAAATGGGGATATTTTATTATTTCCAAAGCAGTATCACTTGAGAGGGCAAACAATAGAGTGTTTTTTTTTTTTATATCCATCCTGTCCTGTTGTATTTGAGGGCTACGTAAGAGAAAATATAAACAAGTTTCAGAATATAGCCCTAGCAACTTGGTGAGGGCTAAGGAGAGTGATTTACACATTACAGGGTGAGTATTTCAAAGATGTATTTCTGGTGGGAAGCAAGTTTGGGGTATATAGGTTGGTGGCTCCAATAGAGCTCTCACCCAAAAGATTTTCCAGAAGATCTTTAAGTCACACAAATTAAAACACAGTAAGGAGTGTGGTAATACGTAGGCAGTGGTGGGCTTATTTAAGGTTAACATGAAAACTTAAGAATAACTGTCTTCTAGGTTATGGGAATTGGGAGTAGGGGGCCTCTCTATTTCTCTAAGATCTTCCTTTTCTCAATTCTTTTCACAAAGTGTTTTTCTCATGCTTTAATTCTGCACCAATGAGTGTGTGCTTTTGGTATCTGACCTGAGATTGGAAGATCAATGCAGGGAATAGATAATATGGGAGGAATCCTATTTCTCTAAGCATTTTTAAAAGAACTTTTTCTATTGTATAGTATAACATATATGCAGAGCAAAGAAATAAAAAAGCAATAGCTTTCAAAGCACTCTTCAACAAGTGGTTACAGGATAGATCCCAGAGTTTGTCATGGGCTACCATACAATCCTCTCATATTTTTCCTTTTAGCTGCTCCAGAATATAGGAGACTAGAGGGGTTAAATACTTTTTTACCATCACAACCGACTTTCTTTTCCTTCTGTTTTTGTGAACAATAACATATATACAAAAAAGCTATAAATTTCCAAGCACGGCACCACAATTAGTTGTAGAACATATTTCAGACTTTGACAAGGGTTACAATTTCACAATTTTAGGTTTTTACTTCTAGCTGCTTTAAAATAGTGGAGACTAAAAGAGATATCAATTTAATGATTCAGCATTCACATTCATTTGTTAAATCCTATCTTCTATTATAATTCCACCATCACCTTTGATTTTTCCATACCTCTCTTTGGGGTTGTTGGGCTATGGCAATTCTAAATTTTTGATATTGGAAGGGTCTGTCACTAATATGGGGTAGGGAGATGGAACTATCTGATGTTCTGGAGAGGCTGGGCTAGGTTTCAGGACTCATCTGGACCAGGGACCCATCTGGAGGTTATAGGTTTCTGGCAAGTTACTCTAGTGCTTATACATTGCCCTAGGTGTTCTTTAGAATTGGCTGGAATGGTCCTGGTTGGGGGTTGGCAGGTTATGATACCTAGCAAGGTTTACTTGAAGCTTGCATAAGAGTAACCTCCAGAGTAGCCTCTCAACTCTACTTGAACTCTCTCTCTGCCACTGATACTTTATTAATTACATTTCTTTTCCCCCATTTGGTCAGGATGTAATTGTTGATCCCACAGTGCCAGGACTGGTTTCATCCCTGGGAGTCCTTTCCCATGTCACCAGGGAGACTTTCACCCCTGGATGTCATTCCCCACATAGGGGGGTCTAAGCACTTTTTAAACAAAATTATTAGATCTTATCAGTATGCTAAGTACTGTCTACAAAGTACGAATGGGCAATATTTTTGAGAAATAGGTTGAGCACTTTAAAAATGGAAAGAGTCATGGAGATACAGTAATAAATTGTTTTGAATACCTATAATCCACTTCATCCTCATTAATAAAGCAGTAATAGAAAAGTATAATTGTCAACACTTGGGACCTACAACCATGACAGGAAAATTCACATCCAGGCGTTTTAACCAATTAGTCTTGTACTATTGAACCAATTATGTAACTAGTCTATTCCTCGACTTCTTGTCTATAAAATGGGATAATACTTGTCTATGTTTTGTGAGGTACTTTTGAAGATTTAAAAGAAAGGCATATCTGAATTAATTTTAGAACTCTATCTGGCACAAGTAAACAATTAATGTTAGGTATGATTATAGTTTTTTGTTTTTAACTTGGAAATTAAAATAGCTTCAACCATACAGTACTTGATATGTTAATTGTCTTGGATAATATAGTCTTTATGATTCAATTTACAAAATGTTTTGAGTATAAAATTTCAGAAATAAAGCTGTGTTATGAAACAGTTTACATATAATTATGTACACAACTAAAAGATGTGCTGTGTTTTTCCTCATTTCACTTGTTCTCTCTAGTCAAGATTTGGCACATAAAATTGGCCATCAAACGTGCCAATTACACAACTGCTTGTGTGTATTAACCAGTTGTAGCATACCTTAATTCACTGAAATTAATTGCCATGAATCTGAAAATATTGCATGGATTTTGCCATTTCCATCTCTTATTCAAATAGTTGGCATATGATTATTGGAATATCTATTCACCTATGATTTAATTTTTTTCAGATTTGTTCATATTTTTCAGTTATCTGATTCATGATACATTAATCATATTATAGCTTCGTTTTGTGATTTTAACATAAATGCTCTAATCTCTTTCATACTCTGATGGTGCCAGAGAAATATTAGATAAGATATAACTAGAAAATGATAAAAACATATTTCTAATTCTCTTTATTGATAACAATTAATAACATAAAAAGATTTTTAAAGGATGAAATAAATCAATGAGTTAGTAAAACACAGCCACTTCAATAACAGCTTATTATCATTTTCCTAATGAAAATTAATGAGAATGGCAAGGAGATGCATTATTATTGGCTGTCACACCTGAAGAAAAGCCAAACTGTAAAGCAGATAAGGACTGTGAAGTTCCCCATAGAGTGGTGGCAAATTGAAGTTATCTGCAATAGTAGCAATAGAAACAGATTGCATTATGAAGCATCATTTCATTGACAGACAATTACATTCAGAACTTTCCAGGCATGAGGCTGTGGCAGTGTTTGTATATCAACCAAGTTATTTAAGCCAAAAAACACAGCTAGGATGTGAACATAAGGGAGTTACTTTCGGCTGAGTGGTTGGCATTCATTTCTCCATTTACCTTCCTCCCACATGTCTCCTATAGAATCCCAAAAACTAAAGTTGGAGAATGCCTGTTAGCATCTTGAGTCTGCGCTCCTGCCCATTTAGAAGAAATTCAGATATATCATCTTTATCTCTTGCTTAGGTTTGGGGTGGGTGGAAACTGTTAAAAAAGAAGGTAGAGAACTAGGTCTCCTAGAGTTGAAAATAACTGATTAATTATTTTTGCTTTAATTACAGATATAGTACATGCCATAACCAAATACATATTTTTATATATTCTCAAATATTTGTATAAAATATCAGTGAAAATTTTTTTAATAAATTATGTTTACATCCCAATTAATTTCTGTACGATCATTTTATTAGCATATCATCAAACACACGATGGACTATCAGTTTCATTTATGGACATTTTCTGATAATTGAGTGCAATACTTTGAAGAAATGGAATTTTTTCTCTTTATGAAAGGAGCACAAATATTGGTATTATTTATATAACAAACAAATTAATCCAAGAAGTAAGCCATTTCCAGGCACTCTGGATGAAACTTTTTGTGCTGTCAATATTTGGAAATATTTTGGCCTTCCTTGTTTCCGAAATTAGTCACATATCTGAAAAATGCTACCAATGACCTGGAAAAAAACATCAGAACAGTTTAAATGTTCCATTACTGTTCAAATTGTTTTGTATATTTTGCCCGAAGTTTTGCTAACTACAACCTCAGCTGAGGTATGAAAAATAGGAAGCATTCATATTGCATTATACCCTGGATTAAATTACTTTTTGAATACATATGTCTTCCCTTGGGTTCTGAGATTATGGGACATAGATACTATATATTGTCCCAATGAGGTTTGAATATGTGCTTTGCTCTTGCTTTATGTTGTGTGTATGTGTGTGTGAGTGTGCATCTGTGTGGCAAATTTTAGCTCTATTGGTCTTCCACAGAAATTGATTTTGTCTTTACATATTCCTAGTAAAATAAAGGTTGCTTCTCTAATCATAAGAGGGCCAGATGCAATAAATATAACCCTTTACATTGGTTTTTGTCTCCTGGATAAGCTAACACATCCTGTCCAAGAAGATTGGGTTGCCTGACTTGTACAAAGAACTAGTCTCTTGTTGTGGCTGTTGTTTTGTTTTAATTGCATTTTTATTGAGATGTATTTACATACCAAATATTCCATCCAAAGTATACAATCAATGGCTCATAGTGTTCTAGTTTGCTAGCTGCCAGAATGCAATATACCAGAAACTGAATGGCTTTTAAAAGGGGTGATTTAATGAGTTGCTAGTTTACAGTTCTAAGGCCGAGAAAATGTCCCCATTACAACAAGTCTATAGTAATGTCCAATCAAAGGCATCCAGGGAAAGATACCTTGGTTCAAGAAAGCCGATGAAGTTCAGGGTTTCTCTCTCAAGTGAGATGGCGCATGGCAAGCACAGTCAGCGCTTCTCTCTCAGCTGGAAGGGCACATGGCAAATACAGCATCATCTGCTAGCTTTCTCTCCTGGCTTCCTATTTCATGAAGCTCCCCGGGAGGCACTTTCCTTCTTCAACTCCAAAGGTTGCTGGCTCGTGGACTCTGCATCGTGGTGCTACAGCATTCTCTGCTCTCTCTGAGTCTCTCATTCTCTCATTCTCCAAAATATTTCCTCTTTTATAGGACTCCAATAAACCAATCAAGACCCACCCAAATGGGTGGAGACATGCCGTCCCTTAAGGCAAAATTCTCTCCATTTGCTCTGGACCTTTGAAAACTCATAACAAGTTATTTACTGCCAACATATAAAGGAGGAACATTCATAGGATACATATACACATTTCCATAGAGAGGAAGGAACACAGGGGTCACTGGACCCATACAGTTTCGAAAACCTGCAGGGCAAAGTCCATTAGATTTCAAAGTCTGAGGGTCATGTATTCTCAGGGCTTTAGAAAGTGGCAGTCCCACCCTTTCCAAGAACCTAGGCCTGCCTCTCTCTGAATGCAACCTTGGGGAACATTGGGGAGACCACCTTTTTCTCGGCTCCACCCTCCCAAGCATCAGGGCTGTACCTGGGCTTTCTGCCATCTCCGGGGCACACACTCAACCCCTTCATGTGGTGGCAGCCAGGCTCTCCCCAAACCGCAAGGAATGTGCTTCACTCTCTCCAAGGCCTGAGGCGGCATGACTCTTCCACTGTAACCAGGTGGAAGGCCCATTCTCTGCCTTTGGGGCAAAGTCACCCTCTCCATGGGCTTGGGTGGGTCCGCTCTCCTGGTTTGAGGCTTCTTGACTTCAGACCTCAGCCTCCATGAGTTTGCCTCTGAAGTTATCTTTCCTCCAACGTGTCCATTCTCTGAACCCCCCAGTCAGACTGGCAGCACCTCTGTTTATACAGGTCCCACAGCACTCTTGTTGGCTTTCAATGCAGTAGCTTTGGATCATGTCCATTAGACATAAGGAGTTTCCACAAATCCTTCCTGGATAACTCCATGTCCAATCCTGGCTTTCTCTGAAATGGCTGACTGTTTTCACATTTGGCCAAGACCTCATGTGGGGCACTATTCTCTTGGGTCTCCCTTCCTGGAGGCCCAGAATTTTCCAGAACTTCAACTTCTGGTTTCTTTGTACTCAAGAGTTCAGTTCTCAGCTTCTCTCTCTCCTGTCGCATTTCACTATAAGCTGCAAGAAGAAACCAGGCTGCAATTTCCACATTTAATTTGGAGATCTCTTCTGCTAAATATCCAAGTTCATGGCTTTTAAAATCTGCCTTCCAGCCAAAGCCACTAGTCAATTTTGCCAGATTATCTGCCATTTTAAAACAAGGGTTGCCTTCCTTCCAGTTTGCAATAACATGTGCCTCATTTCTGTCTAAGGCCTCATCAGAGGTATCTTTAGAGTCCACATTTCTACCAAAAGTCTCTCCAAAGCATTCTAGGCCTTCTCTATCAAGCTTCTCACAACTCCTCCAGATTGTAAAAGCCGTTCCGTTTCTGGTATATTGCATTCCGGCAGCTAGCAAACTAGAACACATAGTATCACCATATACTTGTGCATTCATCACCACAGTTCTTGAACATTTTCATTACACCAAGAAAAAGTTCATATAAAAATAAAAACGAAAAAGAACACCCTAAGCATCCCATACCCCTTATCCCTGCCTATTATTTATTTATTTTTGTCCTCATTTTTTTACTCATCTTTCCATACACTGATAAAGCAAGTGTCAGCCATAAGGTTTTCACAATCACTCAATCACACTATAAAAGCTATATAGTTATACAGTCATCTTCAAGAATCAAGGCTTTTGGAATATAATTGAACAGATTTAGGAATTTCCTTCTAGCTATGCTAATACAGTAAAATCTAAAGAGGGATATTTATATAGTGCATAAGAATAACCTCCAGAATGACCTCTCAACTCTACTTGAAACCTCCAGATTTCTTAGTTTGTTTCATTTCTCTTTCCCTTTTTGGTCAAGAAGGGTCTCTCATTTCCCCGATGCCAGATCCAGGCTTGTCCGCAGGAGTCATGTCCCATGTTGCCAGGTTGGTTTATTCTTTGGGAGTGATGTCCCACGTAGGGGTGGAGGGCAGTTAGTTTATCTGCTTAGCTGGCTTAGAGAGGCCAGATCTGAGCAACAGGAGTCACTCTGGGGGTGACTTTTAGGCATCCTTATAAGTAGGCTGAACTTCTCCTTTGCAGGAATAAATTTCATAAGGGCAAACCCCAAGATCAAGAGCTCAGCCTATTAAATTTTCCCAGGTGGGGAAGTTTAATATTTCCACATTTTTCCCAGTCCCTAAAGAGGGCTTTGCAAATACTTTTTTTTACTATCTGCTCAAATTACTCTCGGATGTATGGGGGCAGCACATTAACCTGTATAAACCACTAAGATCTCACTCCCTGTTCAAGGCTCCATGAATTATGGTGTTCAAATAAACAGACCAAAACAGTTAAATTGTATGCTACTGAAAATATAAATTTTGCACCAAATAAACATCTCTTCAACAAAGAGCTATTCTTGATCTAACTCTGTTTTTTTTTCTTAACTTTTTTTATTGCATAGCATAACATATATACAAAGCAAAGAAATAAAAAGCAATAGTTTTCAAAGCACTCTTCACAAAGTGGTTGCATAATAGATCCCAGAGTTTATCATGGGCTACTGTATGAGCCTCTCGTATTTTTCCTTCTAGCTGCTCTGGAATATAGGCTAGAGGGTTTAAATACTTTTTTATCATCACAATCAACTCCTTTTTTTTTTTTTTGTGAACAATAACATATATACAAAAAAGCTATAAATTTCCAAGCACAGCACTACAGTTAGTTGTAGAACATAGTTCAGACTTTGACATGGGTTACAATTTCACAATTTTAGGTTTTTACTTCTGGCTACTCTAAAATGCTGAGACTAAAAGAGATATCATTTTAATGATTCAGCATTCATATTCATTTGTTAAGTCCTATCTTCTATGTATAATTCCCCCATCACCTTTGATCTTTCCATACCTCTCATTAGGGTTGTTTGGGCTATGGCAATTCTAAATTTTTGATATTGGAAAGTTCTGTCACTAATATGGGGTGGGGAGATGGAACTCTGATGTTCTGGGGAAGCTGGACGTGTTCCAGGACTCATCTGGACCGGGGACCCATTCGGAGGTTGTAGGTTTCTGGCAAGTTACTCTACTGCTTATAAATTGCCCAAGGTATTCTTTAGGATTGACTGGAATGGTCCTGGTTGGGGGTTGGCAGGTTATGATAGGTAGCAAGGTTTACTTGAAGCTTGCATAAGAGCAACCTCCAGAGTAGCCTCTTGACTGTATTTGAACTCTCTCTGCCGCTGATACTTTATTAGTTACACTTCTTTTCCCCTATTTGGTCAGGATGTAATTGTTGATCCCACAGTGCCAGACTGGATTCTTCCCTGGGAATCCTCTCCCATGTTGCCAGGGAGACTTTCACCCTGGATGTCATGTCCCACAAAGCGGGGAGGGCAATGATTTCATTTGCGGAGTTGGGCTTAAAGAGACTGAGGCCACATCTGTAACTTTGGTTTTGGTATTAAAAAAAAATACTGTTTCTTATGTAAATGTGCTCCTCCTTCCATAGGTATTCTTAAATGCTTATAATTAAAGGTATTTAATAATATAGAACCTATATATTATTGTGAATATATACACTCACTCTCCCAGATTCCTAATTTATTCAGTTGGAGAATGCACCAATTATCTGCAGCATTTTGATTAATTTTTTCTGGTTTGATGGAGAAATTTTTGGCCCAACTATACTAGCTTTCTATGAGTTTCTTTCAGAGTGAGAGATCTTTGCAAGTGCACAAAGAACCTATGCAGTTTGTTGAGTATATATTTTGGGGGTCTTGAGGCATAGTGAAATTCAGTGTTGATCAGCTTTGCTCTCAGAGAGGAAGCCTCTGTTACTGAATTCACAGATTAGCTCTTAGTTTTATATAAAAGATATTCTTGTAGATTCTAAGAATGACCCTGTAATCTGGTTTCACCAGAATTGCTGAAGCATTCATATGAAGTAGCAATTTAAAAAAAAAAACTGATTGAAAATATACAGACATTCATGAGGTTATTGTTTTAGGGTGCCTTTGATTTGGGGAGGGAGTTCTCTTGTGTGCAGAAAATTACAACTCACCGGAAACAGGAATTTATTCAATAGAATTGATTTAGAACACATAATGCTACATAATTTTCAACATATCTGTGTTACGTAAGTGCGGAAAGCTGCATAATTTTACATTACAGGGGTTGAGAATTGGGGATTTGTGTTTTGTTTTGGCTTCAACAGTTGCTTGTAAAAAGATGATGAATTGTGAGGTGGTTACAGGCTTTAATTTTTTGATTGAATGAAGGGCTTGCATTTATAGAAGGTCATTCAGCTCCTGCGGGGAAGGTTATTAATATAAGAAATTATGTGCTGAGGTAAACCACCTCAGTTAGACAGTGAAATTCATCATTCAAAAGCTGTTTAGGGACATGCAAAATACAGTGTAAATTGAGTGTCTCTCTTTCAAGGGGATTAATGGTATGACTCAGGAGTTTTCAGAAAGTTATGATAAAAGCTCCACGAAGTAGTGGCAATCAGAAATGCAGTTAATATTTCCTTATTTACCTGAGAACCAAATCTATTGTAGGTTATCTCCTTGCATTGTGTTCTGCATAGCTAGCTTGGATATTCAGGAAGAAAAAAATGCATATCCCTATTATTTCAGAGCAAAAGTTGAAAGGACATTTCTTAAAATATTTATGTTCATAAAGTCAAATCTTTTCCCAGGCAAAGATTATATAAGAAAATTCAAGATATGTCTAGATATCAAGCATTATGTCCTTCTTAATAATCATGTGACTTCTTGGAATATTCTTGAAAAGGTCACTGACAGCAAATTATTTAGGTTGCACAAGAGGGCTGATCATATTATCAAACCCATATATGCTTAAGAAGTAAGAGACTCTCAAAAACATTGCCCAAATCTGTTGTTTTCATAAACAAACACGGTACAAGTTTAATGATTTAATAAGGAATAATAGGAATGTAAATTTAGTAAAATTCAAAGTTTTAATATAAATTAACAGAACCTGACTTTACATATAGCCTCTTGTATTTTCCAAATTCTTTCACATCTAATTATCTCATTTGAGCCTCCAAGCCACCCTCCAAGGCAGGCTAGAGAGGGATTATTATCTCCATAGGGACATTGAGGCCTAAACAGTTTGCTACTGACTCTTGATTTTACAATGAACACAGTGTTTTCTGCCTGGCCATGCTCTGAGGACTATGCCTCCAAGCAACCTGTTTGAAGGAAACAAATCTCATATACTCAGCACTTCCAATTAGCCATAGCAAATTTTGCAGTTCTGTGAATGGTAATGCCGTGTGCGGTTCTACAGCAGCAGTTAAAATTGGAAATACTGAACATTGCTATTCAAAAATAGTTTTAAGAATCCACTACCTGTTAGACACTGCACTGCACTGGGGACATCAAGGGCAGATAGACATAAAAACACAAATAGTTATTATAGAGAGAAATGAATGGTTAATAAGTTATTTTTGGTATAGGTGCAGTAAATGGATGAGTAATGGGTTAGGAGGGTGGAAGTCAGTGACTTATATTTTGACAACTTGGTTTTGAGATGTCTAAGAAATATCTTAGATGGGATATTTAGCAAACTTTTTTTTTTAACTTTCTTATTGTATAATATAACATATATACAAAGCAAAGAAAGAAAAAAGCAGTTTTCAAAGCACTCTTCAACAAGTGGTTACAGGACAGATACCAGCATTTGTCATGGGCTACCATACCATCATCTCAGATTTTTCTTCCTAGCTGCTCCAGAATATAGGATGCTAGAAGGAATAAATATTTTTTTATCATCACAATCAACTTCTTTTTTAATCAAAAATATCATATATACAAAGAAGCAATGAATTTTAAAGCACAGTGCAACAATTAATTGTAGAACAGATTTCAGAGTTTGGTACGATTAGAATTCCACAAATTTAGGTTTTTACTTCTAGTTGCTCTAAGATATTGGAGACTAAAAGAATTACCAATATAATGGTTCAGCAACCATATTCATTTATTAAACCCTACCTTCTCGGTGTAATTCCACCATCACCTTTGACCTTTCTATCCCACTCGCTGTCAATAATATGGGATAGGGAGATGGAACTAGCTGATGTTCTGGAGGAGCTGGGCCCTCTAGGTTTTAAGACTTACCTGATCTAGGGACCCATCTGGAGGTTGTAGTTTTCTGGAAAGCTCCCTAGTGCATGGAACCTTTGTAGAATTTTACATATTGCCCTAGGTATTCTTTAGGATTGGCTGGAATGGTTTTGTTAGCAAACATTTTAAAATGTGGTATGAAGCATTAGAGACAATGGCCTAAGCAGTAATTTGGCCATCATTACTTATAAGTGTATAGGAGCTGGTTAAAGGTATGATATATCTCATGAAGTGACCCAGAAAAATAAGAAATAGTGCAACATGGGCTAGCCATGAATGTAGACGTTTGAAATATTGCTACAGAAGGTGTTTCCTATGGGAAAGGGACAATCAGGGATACTAAATGAACAGAGATACAGGAAAGGAGAGATTAGCATTAGGAAAGAAAAAGTAAAAGAAAGTGGAGAGATAGCTTTCCAAGATTAACTTTAGAGTTAGGAGTTAGGTGGGACTGGAAAGTTATGAAGTTGCACATACAAGGTATGAGATACTCTTTCCAGTGGACAGTGAGAAAAATATGTGGAAAACAGAGGGTTGAAAATACCTGAGAGTGTGAGATTAATTTTTGGTTAGTTTATATGACCATAATCAAAAACCACCCTTGTAAATTAATTGCAAGTGAATGGCAAAGTTGTATTATTATTTTGATTTAAATGTATTTATTATGTAGTGAATATTTAGTGGTCTTATCCTGATAATAGAGAATCAGGAAATATATTTTATATCTCTGCTTATTTTTTCAGTAGGAGGGAAAACTTTGTGAGACTTGTAACTAAAGCAATTACTACCACCTGTGAAGGTGGTAAAGTAAGATGCATTCTTTTTTCTTTTCATCTTAGTAACAGTGAATTTGAGTCTGCTCACTTCACTTTCTGTGCTCTGCCTTGCTGGAGAAGAAACAAGTGATAAATCCAATGGCGGTTTTAAAAAAATACATCTTAGAAAGTATGCATGCAGTGCAAAAAAGTTAATGATAAAGAGTCTTTGGGTTATGAGATACAGACACTCAAACTATCTGATGTAAATAGAAATCCCCAGGAATCCAAGAGACGATTGGATTGAACTCATGAATACTTATTGCAAGTGGAGCAGAGATGGATAAATGAGATGGACGTTCTCTTTTCCCCCTCCTCCCCCTCCCTCTTCCTCAACCCCTCTATTCCTCACCATCAGTGACTGTGCATTTTCTGAAAATATCTGTTTATTTTCTTTATACTACTTGCCCACAGGTTATACATAGCTTCCTCTGTGTCCCTGTGTATCCCAACTCTTCAACTTCAAATTCAGTCAGCGTATGAGGCATTCTTCTCTCCCTCTTTGTTTAAATTTCCAAAAAAGAATTGGGCGAAGATCAAGTCATCTTTGTGCATAGCCACATGCAGCAATTCCTAACATAACAATCTAGTCATGCCCACTTTTGTTTGCCAGCGGTGCAGAGGCTCACTGTTTTCCTAATCTGTCAGGCCTGCAGGGGAGAGGTGAGGGAGAAAGAGGTGATTATACTTTGTGTGTAGGGATGCGCCTTGAGGGGGTTAGGGAACATGAGATATCTTGGAGGAAGCTGACTTTAGTATATGTAGTGTTAACATGGAGGCATGACGTTTTAAATTCACAGAATTCTTCACATGTATAAAGAGAATCATTATTCTGATGCATTTAAGTAAGGGAACTTTTATGTATCTTTTTACCTGGTAATGCAATTAAATGGGATCATCTGGTAAATTCTGATTCTCATATTTGCTGTTTGTATTGGGTTCTTGTGCAAAGTATTTTGTCACTTCTTTTCCATAAACTTATTTTACACTGAATCACCAATGAGTAACTCTCATAAAAAACAAAGAGCATGTCAACACATTTATTGAACCAGAGCCCTCTTGAGACAATGTCTGAATTTTCATCAAGACTGTAATGATTAGTGTTTCTGATTATGATAATGAAAAAAGTCCTTAGTGGTCATGTTTTAAAAAGAATTAGAACACAAAATTATTCTAGAATATGGTGAGTCATTTGGCTCCGGCTGTTCAAAAATGGGAAACACTGAAAGGAAATTTTCGGCCCTTGATATAAGAAAAATATGTGTAATGCAAGGGTGCCGCTTTTTCACACGCGACACATTTCTGAAGGCTAGTTTCATGGCAGGTCGCTTTAAAGTGGATTCTTGTCTTACATGATAAATACGTTGTTGCTTTATCTAACTTGACATCAACACAGACCATCAAATGAGTGGATAATGTTTTCCACAAATGAAGTGCATATTTAATTAGTTGGTGTTCAGTATAGGAAGTTGGCATTTGAGTAAAGCAAAGTCAGTACTGATTTTACTTTTTAAAGAAAATTCCATTTGTAAGTACTTTCAGTTTAATGAGCATCAGAAAAGAGTGGTTTGTTATCTTTCATGTGTACTTTCTGTAGCTTGTTTAAAAGTTTGTAAATATTTGCTGAGTGTACCCTTTATTAGGTGTATGTGTGTGTATGTGTTTTCCTTCCTTAGGCAAACTTCCCTTGTTTTGTTTAGCTATTTATTTTAATAAGACTAGGAACAAATTTCTATACTTGTCCATGCATTAGAGAGCTCACCAGGGAATAAGAATAGAAAGAATGGTATGTACTTTGTGAAGTTATGGGCAATGTCAATTAGCTTAAAAGCATAAAATAAAAGTTGGTAAAGTTCAGTCAAGCTTTGCTCACCATCAGCCATTAACACAGAAGAGTCCAAGCTATACAGATAAAATTATTTATACAGTTACTATACTTAAACCTACACTTTGGCTATATTCAAATGCATACTTATCTGAGTATTTGGTTTAAACTCAGCAGACCCTCCTGCTAGCTGATGTTCCCGAATAACTGATCAGCCCTTCTGACCCCACAGATACTGAGCTTGGGATATTTTGCGCTGAACTGAGGAAAGAGACGTGTGCTATGAATACGATTAAATA
The DNA here is from genome assembly GCF_023851605.1 of Tamandua tetradactyla. Taxonomy (NCBI): domain Eukaryota; kingdom Metazoa; phylum Chordata; class Mammalia; order Pilosa; family Myrmecophagidae; genus Tamandua; species Tamandua tetradactyla. The sequence goes on along the minus strand of NC_135330.1, from coordinate 133,629,359 downwards.
TTGAGCTAAACAGATGGTTTCTTAGAATTTGGTTATAAGTTCCTTCCAGGGAGAACGTTTTCCTCGTATTAAATTGAATAGTCCTGGGGATTGCGGGAGCTGGAGGCTCTAACCCCAGCCTTGGTGCCTCTGTGATGAGGCCCTGTGTTGTAGTGATCTGTTGGATTGTGAGAATGTTGATCAGCTGAGTTCAAAGGTCCCTCTAAACTCTATAAATCTATAATTTAAAATATAGTTGAATTTTGTTTTGCTTCAGTTATCTTAAAAATAACTGAGATAATTTCTACTCCATGTCATCTAAATAAAGTAAAATACATCTTCTGTTGGCCTCTGACTCTGTTACTGGTGTCAGTCTCTGCCTTAAATTTTTCATCCATAATAAAGGTTAAGACAGAAACTCTAAAATCCCTTTCATCCCTAATATTCAAGGAGACTATCAAATGCTGAAGTCTTCTGAAGGGAAGGGAATTGCTACAAATCCTTCCTCGCAAGCAGAATTTTCAAGTCTAGATTCTGAGCTGTTAAAAGAGTTTCAGTGCCACAGAGGGGAAGGAAAAGCAGATTTAACAGAACTTAAAAAGAGGAAGGGCTGAAAGAAAGGCAAAAGGAATTCCGGCTGTGGAGCTAGTGTCAGGAGACTGAATCATATTACTCTGACTTCCTGGTTTTCATGTTGAGTCTCAGAAGAGGCTAGATACCGTATATGGCTGCTTCCTTCTTTCTCCCTCCACTACCCTGTTATAAGCTAGAGAAAATAGTTTGTTTTTAAAAGTACTTCCATGTCTGTTTAGATGCTTGCAGGACATTTGGATTGTAAGATCAAACAACATCTTGTTAAAGGTATATAAGAAAAGCAACGTAAATTAACGTGGATGGTCTCATTCTCTGTTTATTTTAGGCCTCTTGATATTCAAAACGGTAAGAAAAATTTATCTTTTGAATAATCTAATGGAATATTTTCTTCTCCTTCATTGAAGGAGAGTAAAAAAGTCCAGTCATTCATATCAGATCTTTATGATTGAAGGCTGACTAAAAAATTCTTCCGTGAAAGTGTTTGAAATTGTAATAGAATGCTAATCCAAGATCATAAAAAGATATGTTTCAATGGCATTGAATTTTAAAGTAAGAAGCAATATTTAGACTTTCAGTATATATTCTATTTTCTCTTTTCCAAAAATTATTTTCCTCAAATTTCATTTTTTTTTTGATATGGAAGTGGATTTTGTTATTGGCAACATTAATATGAAAAGTAATGTTTTATAATGTATTTCTTTTTCTCTCCACTTCCATGTCATAAAACTACCATGAGCTTAAGTATTAATACTTATTCATGTAGAATAAATAGATTTAATTTAATTTTATTGTGGGACTAAATATGTTTTTCTCTCAATAAGAGTTATTCTGTTTTCTTTAGAATGCAGAACACTATGTCGTGAAAATAATCAGAGTGCAAAAATGTCACCATCTACTCTTATTCTCCTGTATGGATTTCATTCTTTCATGCCCCCTCTATTTTGAGCTTTTAAAAATGTTATTTACACATCACTGAATATGTTTGGGAGATGTGGAGAGTTGGTCCAAATTACTGTATTTAATACACTATCAACTTTAAGGACAATGATTATTTCCTATGTGTATTATTTTGACCAAGTCATTAAAGGTATTTGGCATGTGGGGGGGGCATTAAGATATTTCTTTGAATGGAGGAATGAATGAATAAATAAATACATTTATTTTAGGAGAATCTTCCTAAAAGAGACAGCATTTCATATGTTTCTTGATAAGAATATCAAATCATACAACATTTTATCATTTTCCTCCTCAGAGAAGGAATTTTTTTTCCCAGTTATGTTTCATATTTATCAATGTATATTTTCAAAGTAATTTTTTTTTGTATCTGTTTCTGTGATCTAGTTTGGTTTTATTTTCGTACTTCCCTCGCTAAAGGAACAACTTCATAAGGAGAAATCAAAGAGGTGTTAGTGTTTTATACAGTCATTTGACTGTTATGGTTTTGACCTGAGGATTAAAAGATAAATGGCAAGGTGCTTTTTTGTTTTGTTTTGTTTTGCTTTGCTGAAGTTATGTTACTTTGGAGCTTGGAGACAAAGTAATTCAAAATACAGACTCTGTTAGTAGTGAATACCTCTACAGGTATTTATTTATTTTTAAAATAAGTTGCTTCAGGGATTCTTTGCCCACACCTAAAAGATGAAATATATTTGAGAACTTGAAAGTGAGCCTGTTTCCCATTAACTTAGGCTTTATTCCTCAAAAGTCAGAGAACTTAAATTTTTCGAATAGATAAAAATATAGCTTTTCGGACAATCATAGGTAGAGAGAGTACAGACTCAGTAAGGAGTTCCCATCCAACATCACTGTGATTCGTTTCTACAATTTGACCCTAAATATTTGAAAATTTATTTCAAAAGATATTCAAAATATTGTTCTGCTCTGGAAAGAATGTGGAGGCAAAGTCAATGAACATCAGACCTTCTAGAGTGGTGTTTTTATTTTCTTGAACAAAAAATTATGTATGGGACATGATGAAAGTTAGATATTATAAAATGGTTTTAATGCAGTGAGCCAACATTTTCAGTGATCCGTGGAAGACTGGTTATAATTGAAGTAGTGGTAAGATGTCAGCCTTTCCTATCATGCCTTATCAAGTAAATTATTGATACCATTTTGTGAAGAGCTAAAGTTAAAGCCAATTATTTAAAACCCACCTACCTTAAATTTTGGGATAACACATCTCATAATGCCTTACCTACATACTGTGCTTAGACTCAGAGAAGTGGAGGAGATCTTCTAGTTTAGACTTCTCATTTAAAGGCAGTGACCCGAGGCTGGGAAGTGTCATAATCAGGTAATAGCAGAGCTGAGGTTCAAGTCCAAAGTCGCTTATGACAGTCAGGTTTATGTGTCCACTTAGTAAGTTTATGGTGTCCGGTTGTTCTATCAAGTAAGTGCTGGACTGATTGTTACTGTGAGGCTATTTCATTAATTTAAAGCATTAGTCAATTGATTACATCTATGGCTGATTACATCTACAATCAACAATAGAAATTGCCTTTAGCAACCAGAGGAGTCTTGTCCAGTCAGTTGAAGGCATTAAAGGGAGAGCTGCTGATTTCAGTGCTCAGAAACTATTTTTCTCTGCATGTCAGCCAGATAGCTTATTCTGGAAAATTCATCAGAACTTTCTTTATAGTTTAAGTTTGTGGCCTGCCCTGTGGAATTAGCACTTGCCATTCCCAAAAGTTACATGAACTAATTCTTATAACAAATCTCATAATACCTGACTAATATATCTCCAGTCTCCCACCTGCCAACCTGCACTTCCCAGTATACTCTGGAATATTTGTTTTTACCCTAAAACATTAATTAAAGAGTTATTGATTTTCACTCAACTTGAAATATTGCACAATTTGCATACATGCATTTAAAATCAAAATATGAAATACTCAACTTATGAAGATACATTTTAAATTCAAAGTATAGGTCTGTTTGCTCATTAATCATTAGTGTTCTATAAATGCTAAATCTTTCCTATTATAAACATAGCTCCCAGCTTTAGGGGCTGTTTTAGAAAGGTTTATAGTAAGAGAAGCATTAGAAACTACTGAACTTTTTTTTTTAAAGAATTCAGCTTGAAAAGACAATAATCAAATAACTAGTATAGCATTTAATTTTAAATTCACTTTAAAATTCACTCTAGATTTGAATCTCTGAATTTATTACCCAATTTCGTTGTCTGAAGGTTGACTTACACACTGTTGTTTCTATAGATTGGCAAAAAGATTGGCATGTAGATGGCCAAGGTTAATATTGCATTACGAATCTACTTTTGGAATCATTTTTTTCAGAATTTAAGGTCAAGGACTTAATGTTGGAAACAACTCAGATTTAAAAAAAAAATTCTCTCTCTACTGCAGAAATGTCAAAATATAATTATAATTCGTGGTAAAAATAAAATTTTCACAAATATTTAGCACTAATCTGCAGAATGCATTTGTGCTATGTATCATGTATACTGTTTAGTAGAATATATGATTTGTTTATGCTATATTTACAAATTTATTAATAGATTATATTACAGGTAGAAATTTATAAATACTGTGTATTCTGTAATGTTATTTTAGTTACATAGTTTATAATGAAGTTTTCAGCAAGAAACATAGTATCCAATGTAATATCAGTGAAGGTAGTTTTAATGTAGTATAAAAATACTCTTTCCTAGACAAGCACATACAATAAGCTAAATGGAATATGTATGTATAGGCATGGTATGCTGTGTGTGTGCATGCATTAATATAAATGCAATCTGCAAATGGAGGATTCTGCATAGACTGAGAATATTGACTATTTGGAGAGCCCATCACTTTATCTTTGGGCTCACTTCCACCTTAGACTGATATAACTTCTCTGTGCATTTTGACGATAGTTAATAGAGCACATTTTAAACTAATGCTGTTCTTTTCTACTTATTTAATGTTCACGCTATGTTTTGGCAGTTTTCTTAAATCCCTTGGAAATGTTAACCAACTGAAAAAAATTCACTGTTCTTAAGCATTAATCATCTAGGGTGAAGGTGAAACATAACAGTAGAAATAAGCAAAGGCGAGTGATCAGTTTTCCTTCCCAGAAATATTTGGACTCAATGAGGAAACAATAGAAAAACTTTGTCCTCAAATTCTCAGTGAAGATTTCCTAGAACAGGGCCTCTCCCATTGTTTAGAAATTTAAAAATATTTTTCATCAGTCTGTTTTGACTTATTTTGAAGAAATTCTGGTTTAGTTTCTCTTCAAGGTGTAAAAACAGTGAATTTGGTTAATGTAAGGGAAAAATACTCTAACAATAAATAATGAAATAAACATAAACTACAAAACAGTCTTCTCAGATAAAAATATAGTTCAAACAATCCTGGCTATGCCTGCTTATGCTGAAAATGTTTGCTGCTCTGGTTCTTGGAATATATGTGGACAGAAATTAGCATCTCCATGGGTTGGGAAGTTGCAGAAAGGTCTGTAGCGCCTATATCCATTTATTTAAAATGTGGAATTAAGCTGCAATATGCAGAGCAAACTGGAATTAATAGAGCTTTGCCTGAGCAATATAACACATAATACTTTTGTAATTTAAAACCTTTCAATGCATTATTGTTCTTGTGAAATGGCTTTAGAATAAGGTTATAATACAAGGAGAGGACCAATGGAGAAATTGTTAAGTATAGAACATTAGTGTTTGAAGTATACTGTGAGAGGGCTTTTATTTCAATGCATGTCCAGAGCAACTGGGTCAAAGGAGGTATATAAAACTCTAATATAAGATCCACGAACCATTTAAAGAAATGTTGTAATGTGCATTGAAGCAGCTACAATTTGTGGTCCTTATAAAGGCAGTTTTGTGTGCCTCTTCCTTGATGAGGAATGACCTGAAGTAGCCTGCAGTTGTCTATACTAAGGGAGAGAGCTAGGTAGTAACTATGTATGAACGAACTTACAGTTCGGATATGGAAAATATATGAACTTATTAATATATTTTCTTAGCAAAGTTTTGTTCACTCTCATGTGCCCATTACCTTTGCTTTTAGGATTGTTTGGCACACGTAATGTTCACTTCATATAGGCTTCAGCTTTCTTGACTGTTACTGCACATTTAGAGGGACTGTGCTGAGTAACTTGACTTAAATGGATGTTGCCATTTAATTTTTAATTGGATTACTACAAATTCTGCAAGAATACAAGACAATGTTCCCCCTTTCCCCTCCACCCTCATTAAATGTTGTGCTGAAAATATTCAGCCTGATGTAATCCTCCCAAAAGCTGAATGGTTATTTAGTCTGGAGACCCTCTCTCTCTGCCTCCTTACTCTCTCCCAGATGGATGGGTGGATGGATGGATGGGTGGGTGGATGGATGGGTGGGTGGATGGAAGGATGGATGGATAGATATGACTTAGTATTCTATATTTCTGCATTTGTGGACAGTACCTTAGGAAAAGCCTTGGCAGTCACAAAATAAACAGAACACATATTCTCAGGAAATGAACAATATACAGACTTACTAACATTGTATAGTAACTAAGATATTTAGGGTTAAAGATTATTCTGAAATGACACTTAAGCAATAACATATTGATAAAAAGTTATTTCTTGGTTACGTTGGGCACCTAAAAATTTTATTAAATTTTTAAATTTTTTTGGGAAATGCCAGCCAGTCTATGATAGAGACTATTACATTCTGGAGTTGCATATGTAAGGAAATTTCTGAAATAAAAATAAAATTTTAATATTTCAATCTGGTACTCTAGCTTAAACCACTTACTGAATTTTCTCAGATTTTAATTTCATATTCTTTTATTTTTTTTCCCAATCCTCTTTCTACTTATTTGTTAAGATTTTTCCTGCACATGAACTATTCTGTTTAGATCATCTAGGTTTGACCTTAGTGTATCATAAGGTAGTAAATTGGGGTGAATGCTAGCCTAATGCTTCAAAAGTGACCTACTTGCAAAAAATAAAGTACACAATCAGAAATGTAACTTTTTATTTGTTTTTACTTGATTACAAGGAACTATAACTGAAGAAATCCGACTGGTCTATGTAATGGCTTATGCTAAAAAAGACTATAGAAAAACAGCTTTTGTTTTCTCATAAAGCCCTGTGAGATAGCCAACTTTTTGCTGTTCATTGAGCGGTGGTGATTACCTCCATTTGGCTCATTTCTCTGCAAACCTGGGTTAAAAATGGAATGGGTTGTTGAAACAAAGGAGAAAGTCGTTCTGAGGGAGAAAAGAAGAAGGGAAGTGTCTTTGAGACATCAAGAAAGAAGAAGAAAGGAGATGTGAATTAGGGGACCATGGGAAGGATGGAAGAGAATTTAAGCAGAGAAAGTAAGAAGGATTAAAGGTAGATTCTGTGGAATATTTAAGCAGACCCCAGTCAACTCGGTTGTGAGGGCAAAGGGTCTACTGCCCAGGAAGAATCAAGAGGATGGACTGGGCAAAAGCCTCTGGATAAGGAACTGTGGCAGGGTCCAGAAGTTAGATAGGAACTAATGTGTTCCTAGAAATAGTCACAAAATAAGAACTCTTCAGTAACCTGTTAGGTGAGGAAGACTCCCTGCTATGAGTTGCCAATGGTCATGGTGGAGAACCCAGGGAGAATGACAAACCTGTTGTCTTATTTACTATTTTTAATACAGGGTGTGCTGGTTGGAAAGGAGGTATGCCCCCTAAGAAAAGCCATGTTTTAATATAAATCCCATTTCATAAAGGTATAGAATAATCCCTATTGAATACTGTATGTTTGAAAGTGTAATCGATCATCTCCCTGGATGATGTGATTTAGTCAAGAGTGGTTGTTAAATGGGATTAGGTGATAACATGTCTCCACCCATTTGGGTGGGTCTTGATTGGTTTATTGGAGTCCTATAAAAGAGGAAACATTTTGGAGAAAGAGATTCAGAAAGAGCAGTACAGTGTAGCCATGAGATGCAGAGAGTCCATGAGCCAGCAACCTTTGGAGATGAAGAGGGAAAATGCCTCCTGGGGAGCTTCATGAAACCGGAAGCCAGGAGAGGAAGCTGGCAGATGATGCCATGTTCACCATGTGCTCTTCCAGCTGAGAGAGAAACCCTGACTGTGTTCGCCATATGCCTTCTCACTTGAGAGAGAAACCCTGAACTTCATCAGCCTTCTTGAACCAAGGTATCTTTCCCTGGATGCCTTTGATTGGACATTTCTATAGACTTGTTTTAATTGGGACATTTTCTCAGCCTTAAAATGGTAAACTAGCAACTCATTAAATTCCCCTTGTTAAAAGCCATTCCGTTTCTGGTACATTGCATTCCAGCAGCTACAAACTAGAACACAGGGTCTCTCAATCTATGGTGTTAACATATCTTATTTTTTATGATTGCATTTGTGATGCTAAATCAAATTTTCGCAAGGCTAATTTTGTTACAGATACATCTATTGGTGACAATAAAAAAGGCCACATAGAAATTATCACGCAGAGATTCAGAAGCCAAAACAAAAAGTGAAAATAAATCATTGTAAAAATCTTGCCTTTATTCATTTATCCTTTCATTTATTTCACTTAAAAATATTTAAAAAGTAGCTAGTAATTCTGAAGGCATTGTGCTATGTGCTGGAGATAAACTGTCAACAGGATGAGTATGTTCAATCCTGCAGTGAAAATAAAGTCAAAACGACAAAAGGAAGTAGAGAGAACATAAACACATGATAGATCTTTAAGTTAAGGTGTCATAGAAGGAAACCACCAGTGTTTTCTCTCCACTAGCTGTAGGGAAATGTTTTTCACTGAAAAGAAGAGATTTGACCCTTAGCCACATCTTAGAAGGGACTAATACCCATATGGTCTGAGTCTAATAATATAGCCAATGCATTTAGACTGAAGTCACTATTTCAAGTTTTCCTTTTTTTCTTTGCATGGGCAGGCACTGGGAATGGAACCCAGGTCTCCAGCATAGCAGGTGAGAACTCTGCCTGCTGAACCACCATGGCGCACCCTATTTCAAGTTTTCATGGTTTATAAAGCACTTCTAAAACCATTACCAACATTCTTGTGATGTGAATGGAACATATTTTATTAAAACTGTGCTTATTACTATCATATATAGTAACATTACTGTATTACATTTATAATATTATTCTATATGCTTATTTATTGTCAACTATTTCTATATTACATTTATAATATTATTCTATATGCTTATTTATTGTCAACTATTTCAAAAAATAAGTAGAGAGGAATAAGGAAAATACTTATGTCCCCAGTATTCAGAATTAACAAATACTAAATTTGTACTTTGCTCTGCCTTTAAGACAATTTTTTCTTTAAAAATTGAAACAAACAAATATAAAAGAAAAACAAACATTACCCTGTATACTACAAATTCAGTTGACATTCCTTTTGTATCCTTTTCTGTTTCCCTTTTTTCTTCTCATTTCACAGAAGAAATAGAAATGTGTGCTAGCCATCTATATTTCTATGCTTTGATTAGGTATTTATATAACATTTGGTTTGGAAATATATTTTCATTTTGAGTCACAATAAATATTACTCACACTGAATATCTATGTGATTACAATAATCTGATGAATGTTTTAGCTTTGTTTTCCAATCACATTTAAAGGTAAAAGAAAAAAATAAGTCAATGGAAATACATAGCAGACATTAGAGAGAAAGCTGTGGATACAGAGCTCAAGTTTTACTGACTTGAGATAGAGTAGTTTCAGGAATGATAAAGGTCTACACTATGAGTCATTTAGAACACAAATTTTATCAGTTTCTAGAAATTCTCAGGAAATATGTATTTTGTGGCAAGCATACTTAGGAATGTTCTGTGAATCCTTTCTTATCTGCTGCTATGTGGGAAATTGCTCATGTTTGTGAGAACGTATTTTAGATTCTGGAACTTGTGTCGGTGTGGGTATAACTGTCTTACTATTTAATGCCATTGTAGGAAACACTTTCTAGGGATATACTCAGACCTCAGCCTTCCCTAATCTCTTCATTTGAAAAAAAACAAAAACAAAACAGAGGACTGGTGTTTTTTTTTTTTTTCTTTCCATATGCAAAACATAGACTACAAAGATATATACCACACAGCAACAAACAATAAAAGTAAAATAATTCCTGAAAGAGAGTCCAAGAGGCAAGAAGTGTGGTGTCCTGGAAGGCTAGTGACAGCAGAAAAAGAGAGTGATCTGTTTGGTCAACTGAGAATGGCCCTTTAATTACTAGTGTGAAAGTCCCTGGCAATTATGGTAGAGCAGTTTCAGTGGAATGGGGGTGGTGAAAGCTGGATGTAAGTGGGCTCTAAGAAATAAATGGAGAGAAATTGAAGGCTTGATCTATAGAGAGTTCTTTAAAGTAGATCTTTTCTGTAAACGTGAATTTCTTAATAACTTTTAGAACTTTTGCACAAAAGTTTTAAGTATCTTTTATAATTTCTTGTGAAAATAATCCCTCATTCCTTAAAATGAACAGGAGTAACATTTTATGTGGGAGATTTTAACAACTAAAATTGTTACTTAGTGACACCTATAACACAAAACTGTAAGACTACTGCCTCCATAATGATGGCAGACATTTTATAGCAGTTCCAATGAGTTTTAACATATCACCTTGATTTTTTAAGAGAGGTAACAGAATAATAGAGGACATTGCTATTGCATTAGAGTTGGGTGAAAATATTTTTTTTTAAAGAAACCTTAAGACAACAACTATCTTAATTATCATTGTGATTTTTCATAAAACTTTTGTTGCTTTTGCAACTGTTGATTTTTTTCCCCTTTTATTATTATGGTTATGGAGTGCTTTCTTAGGAATTTGTATAAAAATCTGCGTCAAACCTAATGTTAAGGGAAATTTGAGTAGGTATTTCTATGTAGCAAATGAGTTTTTCCAAGAACTAGTATTGGGGTTTGAAAAAGGTAGGATTCATCTACATATTAAAATAGACATTATCAATTGTTGGCCATGGAAAGCATTATATGGGCTGTAAAGTATAGCAGTATTTACAATGATTTCCATTTAATGTTATTGTAGTAATTGAGCTCTGGATTTCTCAAGTGTAATTTACATATGTACCCTGCAATATTAAATCTGATTTAGCAAATCCATCTTAACCATAATTCATTACATAGTTATTCAAAAAAATTTTGACAAACTAAAAATTGTTGATGAGTGAAATCTTGAGACGTTATAATAAATTGGTTTCCATTTCAGGTTGCAAACTATCTCTGAAATAGAATCTTGTTAGGAAGGGTTTGTAGAGATTATATCTTTTTTTCTCTTAAGAAGTCTTTCCTAAACTTCTGGCTATTTATAATACTTGATCTCAAAATAATGTTTATAGTGTTACTTTTTTTTTTTTGCTTTGATTTCTAGATTTGAAGTTCCCAGATGTAATCTTCATAATAACCATCAAAATTTATAAAGCGAAGAAGTCACAGAGGGTTAAACTTTGCCTTTGATGCCACTCACTATTCTATAAACAGGGGTTGTTCCAGAATTAGACACTGGGGAGCTGTAGGCATGAAATCTTGTTGGGATGGAGGGATTTACCTGAGCCTAGAGACATCTCACTATACTCATTTCTCTTATGTTGTGCATTTCTTTGGGGAGGTAGAGAGAAGATGATGGTTGTAGCTCACCTTTGGTTCCACCACTATTTATAAAACACCTATCACATTATTGAATAGTCATCCCTTATATTAAGACCAATTTTATAACTTCTCACCATTGCTTCTACTCCTAAATGTAATACACTAATGACTTATGTCCCTCTACTCAATGCAATCTTTATACTCTCTGTGGTCAAACCATAAGCATTCATGTCTTTGAGCCTTTGTATATGCTGTTCCTTCTGTCTTGAATGCCCTCTCACCATGATTCCCTCATTGGCCCATCTTTCTAGAATCTGCCCATGTATCTAACCCTAGAGTCTAGTCATTTCCTCTTCCCTGTCCCCTAGCAATCTGTACATACATTTTCATATATCATGACAGTTATTTGAAACCATATCATATATGTTTCAATGCTAACCTTGAGAGTATTACAGATATTAACACTTGGTGAGCCAGTAAAATTCTGACCACAGTATGCACACAGTAAATGTCTGTTGATCAACCAGTCAAGAAAATAGAAAGAAGTGAATGAATCAGCAAATGAATGAGTTTCTTAAAGGAGCTATGGCATAGTGGAAATACCCCGAGTCTTGCCACTTAGTAGTGCTTTTGCTGCGTAAATCCTTTCATGGTGACACAGAGTATATTTGAACCTCTTGTCTTTCCGTCTGTTTAAGAAGCATTATATTTTCTATCCCTCTACAAAATTTTCTTGTGGAAGATACATAAAATCTTGTATGGTGACGGTATAATGTATTATGCAAGTATAGGTTATTTTTCAGGTGCAGAAGTGTTATAATACATCCATATAAAAAAATAACGTAGACTTTCTGTGCTACCCAGAGAGGGGTCCATATGGCATTGTCCTTGGTTCCCGTCATAACTTAAAGGGAAATTTAAATGATGTCTGGAGCCCTTGATGTCCTGCAGATGGAGAAGGATGTCCTCAAATTCCTTGCAGCAGGAGCCCATTTAGATGGTGTCAACCTTGACTTCCAAATGGAACAATACATCTACAAAAGGAAAAGTGATGGCATCTACATCATAAATCTGAAGAGGATGTGGAAGAAGCTTCTGCTGGCAGCTCATGCCATTGTTGCCATTGAAAACCCCGCTGATGTCAGTGTTATATCCTCCAGGAACACAGGCCAGTAGGCTGTGCTCAAGTTTGCTGCTGCCACTGGCGCAACTCCTATTGCTGGGCGCTTCACTTCTGGAACTTTCACCAACCAGATTCAGGCAGCCTTTTGAGGGCCACGTCTTCTGGTGGAGACTGATCCCAGGGCTGACCACCAGCCTCTCACAGAGGCATCCTGTGTCAACCTGCCCACCGCTGCGCTGTGTAACACAGATTCTCCTCTGCGCTGTGTGGACATCGCCATCCCATGCAACAACAAGGGATCTCACTCAGTGGGTCTGATCTGGTGGATGCTGGCCCGGGAAGATCTGCGCATGCGTGCATCATCTCCCATGAACACCCTTGGGAAGTCATGCCTGATCTCTACTTCTACAGAGATCTTGAAGAGATTGAAAAGGGAGAGCAGGCTGCTGCTGAAAAAGCTGTAACCAAAGAGGAATTTCAGGGCGAATGGACTGCTCCGGCTCCTGGATTTACTGCTGCTCAACCCGAGCTTGCAGATTGGTCTGAAGGCGTGCAGGTGCCCTCTATGCCTGCTCAGCAGTTCCCTACTGAAGACTGGAGATCTCAGGCTGCAGCTGGAGACTGGGCTGCAGCTCCCACCGCTCAGGCCACTGCGTGAGTAGGAACAACCACTGACTGGTCATAAGCCGTTCTTCCATAGGCTCGTAAATGAAAGTGGAAATAAGGTTGCCGGAAAATAAACAAGTTTCTATAAAAAACAAATAATAATAATGTAATATATAATGGGTTAGATGAGGAATGGTAAGAAGAAATGCAGAAAAGAAAGAGATCAGGTCAAAAGAGGAGTAAAGAGAATAAAAATAAATAATAGGGGGAACAAATGTTAAAATAAATTTAGTGGATTGAAATGCTAGTGATCAATGAAAGGGAGGGGTAAGGGGAATGGTATTATGAATTTTTTCTGTTATCTTTTTATTTCTTTTTCTGAATGATGTAAATGTTCTAAGGAATGATCATAATGATGAATATGCAACTATGTAATGATATGGTGAATTACTGATTATATATGTAGAACGGAATGAACATATGTTAAGAATGTGTTTGTTATATTTTTAAAAATTAATAAAAAAAAAGAAGAGTAAAGATATAATGTGTTAGATGAGGAATAGTGAGAACAAATGCAGAGGAGAAAGAGATCAGGTTAAAAGAGGAGTGAAGCCAAACTTTGCTGTAGAGTCTCGAGGACGAGGCGAAGCAGTTTTAAACTTAACGCAGGGGTTCTAAACACTCTCTACACATTAGAAATATCTGGGTGTTTTAAAAACACTCAGGTCTGAGGTCTAATTTAACCAGCTGGAGGTGACTCAATCATTGATGTTTTTAAAAGCTCCCCCGGGCCATTCTGTTGTACAACCAGGTCAAGAATCACTGCTGGGGCACAGGAATTTAGGAAATGTATCAAAGGAGAAAAACTGCATAATACATGAGAGGTTTTAAAATGATTAATCAGCACGAATAGTTATCAGGAGAGGCTAGGGATAGAAATGGAGTGATTGAAATGTCTAGAAACATTACAAATGAAAATAGGTCTTTTATGGTGTTTTTTGAAATCCAAGGAAACTGCTGAGAAAAAAAATCAAAGATACAATTTCATAATTAATGATGAAATCATTTCGACAAATTTAGGCATGTGCAAACAAATAATGTTGGCAGAATATCATTTCACCAACTACATATAAAAGTGACTTGGGTGTCAAGCATAGGTTAAAATGGCAATTGGCAAATGCTTAGTTAACTTTGAAGAATTCCTAGAGAAAGTATGTTATGAACAGGTTTCAAATAATATTGGTTGAGAAAGGACAGAGATGTAATAATTTTTTTCATGCCAAAAAGGTTTCTAAATATGCTAGCCAGGAGAAACTGACCTTGGGTGGCACCCGCTGGCTTCTGAAACCATAAGCCAATAAGTTTTTGTTGTTAAATACCACTGAATCGTATTTGTTCTAACAGCTATGAAACTAAAACAATATTTGGTACCAGTAGTGGGGTATTGCTATGAACAAATGCCTAAAAATGTGGAAACAGCTTTGGAATTAGGTAATGGGAAAAGGCAAGAAGAATTGTGAGGTGTTTGACAGAAAAAGCCTAATTGCTTTGAAGAGAATATTGCTAGAAATATGAACCTAAAAGTCACAGCTGATAAGGCTTTAAAAGGAAATGATAAATGTATTATTGAAAATAAATTAGAAAAATGGTGATCCAAGTTACATAGTCGCAGAGAATTTAGAAAATTGTATTCTGAAGTTAGATGGAAGGCAGAAGTTGGAAGTGATGAACTTGGACATTTAACTGAGGAGATTTCCAAGCTAAGTGTGGACAATGCAGCCTGGCTTCTTCTTAGAGCTGAGAATTGATTTCTTAAGTACAAAGGAACCAGAAATGAATGGTTTGGAAAATTCTGGGCATAACCAGATAGTGTATGTGCTCTGAGACTAGCACCAGAAGCAGCTCTGTCAGGGACCAACTTAAGCTTTCAGGAAGTGAGTCCTGAAAGACAGAGCTCCAAGTGAGGGTTTAATTGAACAACCCTTTGCTAAAGAAGGTGTGACTGACTGTGGATCTAATCAGCCATTTCAGTGGAAGTCAGAAATGGAAATGCAGTTGTCCTGGAAGGATTTGTGGAAAGTTCAATTGTCTAATGGTTTATACTCCCTGGGGAACTGCATGCATAAGCCAACAAGGTTTTTATGAAATGTGTATAACAGAACTGGTGCCTGAAAGGGACCGAGAAGAGACAAATTGAAATAAGAATGACTTTAAGGGGAGACCCATGGAAGTCAAGATCTGGACTGAAGAGATATTCCTAGACCAAGAGATCAGGCCTACTTGTGTGTGGAAAAAGCAAGTCAACCCATGCCCTTGGGCAGGCCATGCCATCTGCCCCAGCACATAGAGGGGATGGGCCTTGTACCCCATTTTTATGGGAGGGTGCAGTCACCCTAATACTCAGAGATGGTGGAGTCTGTGTCCAGCATTTGTGAAGAGCCTGACTGCTATTCTGATGCTCCGAGAGTATGGTTCCTATACCTCAGTGTTCGAGGAATGCATGGCCACTGCACAAAGGTTTGGGGGGTGGGGGGTGGGGTTATCATTCCATCCATCTTGGAAGACACAGAGTCTCAGACCATTAAATCTAATGAGGTATGCCCTGTTGGGTTTTGGACTTCTTTGGGACCCATTGTTTTCCTGCCAATTTTTCCCTTTGGAATAGGAATGTTCATCCTCTGTCTGTCCCTCTGTCATACATTTGAAGTAGTTAACTTGTTTCCTAAATTTCATGGGTCCATCCAACAGAAGAATTTTGCCCCAGGATGGACCACACCCATAACTTATTTTGATGAGACTTGTACTTAGCATTGTTACTGAAATGACAGTGCTTTTAGGATGATGTGATGAAATGAATATATTTTGCAGGTAGGTAGAACAAGACTTTGTGGGTCCCCGGCTAGACTGTTGTGAATTGAATTATGTCCGGCACAAAAGGCATATCCTCCACAAATGGCATGATCAATTCCTGGTCCTGTACACATGAACACATTTGTAAATAGGAGCTTTAAAGATGATATTAGTTGAGGTTTGCTTAAATTAAATGAGGGTGGCCCTTAATCCAATATAGCTGAAGCCTTTATAAGCAAAGGAATTGGACATAAAAAAAGAAGCTACATGAGAAACCAAAAGCTGGAAGTGAACAGAACCCAGAAAAGAAAGGAGAAGACACCGCCATGAGCATTGTCATGTGACATGAAAGCCAAGAAATCCCAATGTTTGCCAGCCAGCCAGGATATGTAGTCCCAGGTGGAAGCAAGCCTTTAGCCTCTGAACCCATGTACCAGTAAACTCCTGTTGTTAAGCCAACTCTGTGTGGTGTTTGTTTCAGCAGCTAGAAAACTAAAGCAGTAGCATACTAGTTTGGAAAGATATTTTCTTCCCTCCTAATTTCATAAAAACCTGTACATATGTTATAGTCTTATGGAAGAAGAAAGAGTATATGCCAATGATGGATCCTTTTCTTCGCATTGTGTTATCATGTATTTAAATGGAAACTTAGAAACTCCAATGTTATGTTTAATAGATGGCCAAACAGCAATATTTATAATATTCATTGTCTTGAATCTGATGGATTTATAAAAACAGGAAGAAAGAAAGATGAAGGGAATAGTGCCTTTCTTTCATAAAAATAGAAAAACCTTGTGAGGTATATGGAAAGCAGCTTTTTAAATATTTCCCAGATAATATAATTTCACAGAGCCATAATTTAATATATTACAGTTGACTATTCCTATTCATTTCCTAATGAGTTATTTTAGTTAACCTGTTTCTTAAAAAAAAACTACTTTTTCTGTACTGTTGTATTCAGTACAGAAAAAATAAACTAATATTTTATGAGTAAATTTTTGGTTTTTGTTTATTCTCTTAATATAGATGACTATTGATACATCATTTATAAAGGCAGTGCATGTAGTGATTAGGGTATGGGCATGGTCCCAGACAGTATAACATTGGAAAAAAAATTTTTCTATGCCTCTATCTCCTCATCTCTAAGTGGAGATAATAATACTATCTATGTCAGGTTTATATCTGTCAAGTACTTTAATAATAGCTCACACAACTAGTCATACCGTGTAAGTGTTATCTACTAAAATCATAAGTGCAATAAGCAAAGATTGACTAAAAATAGAAAGGGTAAAAATAGAATAACTGCATATTGGATCACTTCAATTTTACTTAAAAATGATTTGATAATTTTTTTCTCCTAGGGAGTTAAAACCATTTTTTTTTATAAAAGCTCAATATTCATGCATGCATCTGTGAGTGTAGCCTTCATTAGCTCAATTGTTGTCCCTTTATTAGGCTCATAGCAAACAGCCATGTCTCTCAGTAGACCCTCTAAATGCGGAGTAGTTTGTCACACTAATTTGGTAATCTCTTTCAGTGTAACTCACACAGCAAAAGTGACAATATTCCTGTCACCCCTCAGAAATGTCCCAGCTCTGCGGGTTACCACATTCAGGAGAATGAAGAAAACCATTATGAGGTATGCCATATCTCTATAGAGATAATGTTAGTACTGAGCAGTTTTTATTATCCTCGTGATTTTAAATATTGTTTGTTAACTATAAATATTTTCTTTACGGGCCTATTTTCTGCTCACATTTTTCTATTAGTGGTTTGGTTAACAACTTTAAGTAAGCAATTTAGAAAAAAAGCAAACAATAATCTTTTCTTTTGGGTAATGTTCATGCCAAAACATAATCTTGGTCATAAACGTAATGTTCTTATCAATGAATGTAAAGTGTTGATTTTTACCTATGTTTGGAGAGAATAATGAGCAACTCTGAGTTAAATGTTCTTAATTGATTCATTTTATTATTAATTGAGCTAAAAGATATGCATAGCTACTTGCTAAAAGATTGGTTGCTTCTTCCCTACCCTCCAGGAAGGTAAAGAAGATAATGTGCTTAATATGAACTGGATAAATTAGAATTTTTATTAATGTTCCCTTTTTTTACTTCCTTTTCCACAATTTGATTCTTTATTTCCCTGCATGTCTGAACTTAAAGTAAGAATCCTTATTCTTGTTTTTTTCTTAATGAGTTCATCCATTGTAAAATGTGTGAGATCCATATTTTAAAGGGACTAGTTTTTAATAGTTAACTCTAATCCTACCGTACTGCTGTTTCACTGTTTTCTATGATTATAGCATATAGAGATTGTAGAAGCATAGGTAGCTAGGAAAGTAGATAGAATGATAGACAATATCTGTATGTGTATTCCTTTCTCGCAGTGAACTTAGTTTTTGTTTTCATTCCCTTAAACGTACTAAAAGTATTTTGATTATTAGCAGTAAAGGGTTTTCACTAAGTCTTTATACTTTGTCAACTAAGGGAATCTACATTCTTAACAGCTGTAGTAGTAAAGTAGATCTGACAAACTACTTCGATTAATAGATATTGATTGAGAAAGCATCTTTTTCCAGAGAAATCATTAGATGGTGGTAAAAAGATAAAGTGATATTTTTTGACAATTTTAGTCCCTAATTCTTCCACATATTTTTTTCTTTTTCTTTCATTTTTGTGGCTATTTAGAAATGCCCTTCTAAATGTCAGCACATATTTTTTCCGCCTCCTTTGCTTTTGTTTTCTTCCTTTAATGTTTCTTCTTTATCCAAAGTCTAAATCACTTGAAAACTGAGGAAAGAATCATAGTTTCTTAACACTTGAATTTTTCACGATTACTGTGTATGTTTCCAGTCTCAGGATACTGGAGATGCTTCCATTTGTTGTCCTTATTGTATCCAATAACCATTCTTAATTTATAATAAAAAATAATTTCTATTCATAAATAAAGATTCATCTGAGTTTACATTTTTTTAAATGCATAGGAACAGTCTCTGATGTTTCCTAAAAAACTTGAAGAGAAAATAGAAGTGATGCCACCTTTGGAATTTTATAAAGCATTCAGAGAGGAAAAGTTTCTGTATAAATCTGAACATCTCTAGCCCAATACAAAGGGAAATAGTTTTAGTGACCACTCTCTAGTTATTAATCTAGTGCGAATTATACTTGAGAATTAATGAAAAATGACTAAAACATGTAAAGTTGATTCCTGCAATATGTGTTTATTTTTTCTTAATATCTAATAATGTGCCAAACCTGGTAAATATATGCATTTCCTTATTTTTTTATATTCCCACAATCTACAGAGCCCCACTTTCATCACCCTAATTAAGTTAAAAGAAGAATGTTTGTCATACTTATTTAACATAGAGAGACATTTAATTTTATAAAACCATTATAGCTCAAGTTAGAAGTCATTCTATGCCACTTAATGCGAATTAATCTGGACAAAGTTATTAAAATGTTGTATGACATTAGGTATAAAATAAATCCAAGCCTGATGTGTCTAGTAAGCTTTTAATCATTCTCTGCTTATTATTCTTAACCCATCTTTCTTGACTTAGATATAGCAATTGTTGCATACTTTTAGAGAAATGCTAAAATCAACTTTTGAGAAATTTTTGTGCTAGGTACTTTTCTAAGCACTTTGTGAATTACCATATTTTACCTAATCTAAAGTAATACCACCGAATAGAAGTATGCTACGATTTTACGGGCCACTAGGGAAAAACATTCTTCCAAACTCTAATCAGTGCTTTTATTATGATAGCTTGTAATATGTATTCTGGTTTTAGAGCTCTTTTAAATATGAAATGTGTTTCCTATTAGAATTGGCAACATATGATAACTCATTTAATCTTGAAAACAACCACTTAGGTACATACTATTGTTATCCCCACTTTATAGATGGGAAAATGAGACAGAGATAAAGTAATTTGCTCAAAGCCACGAAGGTAATAATTAGTAGTGCTGGAATATAGACATGGTGATGTGGCTTCAGAAACTGCTACTGTGTGCACTTGTTTCACTAAGAAAAATAAACAAAAAGCATAGGCTGTTTGCCTGGCCTATGAGATGATATATTCATGTTACTAAAGCATAATCTCACGACAAGAGAGGTGGAGTAATTTACACTAGGTCATTAGAGCTTGCTAGTGAGAGCATTAAGATTAGATCTGGGTTTTTTGAATCATGGAGTCATCTAATGACTTTACCTTGGAGCTATATATAGCATTTCTAAGCAAATGTTAAAGAAAATAGTCCACATTTGAAATTCTTTCTTAAATTGTCAAATAATGTGTGGAGTTTGAAGTATCTGTCATGTTTAGCTTTCTCTTCTGGCCAGATCTGATGTCGTTGGATGCACAGACACCATAACGGTTAAAATAAAATCACAGAAATGAAAATGTGCACATTGTTTTCATACCATAAATGTGTATAAACTTGACTAAGCATCTTCGATCCATAAATTTTATTGTCATTTCCCTTCTATTGCATTCCCTTCCCTTTACCCATGAAACAGTGTGGAATGAGATAGAGCTTTCAGTGTCTGTATTCTGCAATCTGTAGGAAAATGTCTCATGGTTTCTGGAATTCACACAACACTGCCTCTTGGTATGAGTAGCTGTTCCCTGTCACCGTTTTTGAAGCTTGAGCTAAAGTATTTCCACAAAGTGATCCAATGTTCAGTGTATGAATTTTTGAGATAAGACTTTTCCCTTATAGGAATGAAATCCGAAAATCAATGTCAGATGGAAATCTTAGCTCTGAGAGTATGAAGATTGGTAGAAGGGTTTTAAAATGTGTGGATTTTAGCCACCAGGCTCTCTGAGTATGTGGCAGTTATCGAAGGCGTGAAATTCATGGGTACAGATGGTTGATTAAGATATCCCAGGGTGGGCCCCTGCTATTAATCTCCAGACCAAAACTGGAAAAGCCATTTTGATAAGGGGAATTTTTTGACCTTTTACTATTCTGTGTTACACAGAATTGCACTCCAAAATGATCAAGAATTGGAAAAAAATTACAAAAACTTTTATACACCAGCCACTTAATATGAACCTTGCAAATATAGGAAAAGTAGAGACAGCTGCATGCAATAAGATATGGATAATGGATGACAGTCTGGTTCACTGATTAGATAGGACATTACCTTCCCCCAGTCCCCCCTCCCCTCACTCCACTCTTGGGTCATCAAGTGTCTATGTCAGTACCTCAGCGAAAATAATATATATCTTAGGTTTACAGAGTTGTTCAAGTTCTCACTTATACAGCTGGGAAACCTTGAAGGTCTAATATACACATTCACCATTGTATGCAAGATTGGCCTTGCAAACATTTCCTAGACAACCGCAGGATAATTGCTGTTTACCATTCTGTGCAGTATTTAAAACATCTTACAATGGATGGTTGAAACTCTGCTGTATCTCAGAGCAGAGTTTGTCTCATAAACTAGGTTATGCATCTGTCACATGAAATTTGTATCATATAGGGATGCATTTTAAACATCTAATTCATTCAAATATTTGTTAAGCACCTATTATGTGCCAAGCAAACACATATAAAAGAATTTACCAAGAATCCAAAGAACTATATAGACACTACACATTTCTATGTATAATAAGATTTTTAGAACCATGAATTTAGTTTTGTTTCACACTATTCAATTTACGTTTGAAAGATTTAGGAGGCATTAAGAGTGTAGCCAGACATAAAAGTATGCATACGTGATCAACTTTATTACACATAGTTCTGCCTTCTGATGTGGGTTGATTTAATTTTTAAGCTGGGGCCTTATGTCCCCAAGTCGAGTAAATGATGATTAACACCCAATCATCCATCCTTTGTTTTTGTTTTTTCCCCACAAACTTGATATTGGGGCTATTCTTTATAGAGCAAGCAAATTATCCATGTTGCCCTTTTAGGCCTTTTCTATAATTATGTTAAAACCAATCTGTGAGTCATAAATTAGCATTTCTTCCTTCCCTGCCTCTCTCCTTCCTCCTTCTACAATTACCTTCCCAGCAACTGCTATACCAGAGGCAGTTCTAAATTATAAGTACATCATGCTGAACATCAGACGGGGTTCTTTGTGTCTCACAGATTTCAGTCTAAGGGGATACACTTAATTCAATGAGTTACCATAAAGCGTAAGCGGTACTAAAATAAGAGATGTTCAAGTTTTAAGAACAACATGTAACAGGAGTAATTAACTAAGCAGAGGAAAAATGTGATAACATTGCCATGAGACTTGAGGAAATCTCCCA
This sequence comes from Tamandua tetradactyla, assembly GCF_023851605.1. NCBI lineage: Eukaryota > Metazoa > Chordata > Mammalia > Pilosa > Myrmecophagidae > Tamandua > Tamandua tetradactyla. The sequence continues at coordinate 133,607,370 of NC_135330.1, read as the reverse complement.
GGTGAATGATGAGGGATGAGGAGCCATGTGGTGGTAGAAAAATGAGAATTTTTCTCAAGCTGACTGCAGGTGTGAAGGCCAGGTGTTAGGAGAAGGCTTCAGAGGCTTGAGGAAAGTTCCCCTGGATAATTCTCTCCTCAATTCTGAGTTCTTTCCTGGCTCAAATGAAAAACTGCATTCTGCTTGGAGATACAGAACTTCAGTGGCTTTCAAACTTTGCATTCTTAGTTAATGTGATTGCTACATGAATTTTTAATTATTAATTATAGCGATACTGTGTTTCTCAATGTATGCTCAATAGAGTTGGCTTTAAAACTTTTAAACACTTAATTATCAACTCAGATATGCGTATTTACAGATATATTCCTATAACAGATTTGGATTTTTAAACAAATTATAATGATAATTGCATAAAACAAATTATAATGATAATATGCAAATATATATTATGATCATTATATATAATAAGTCTAAGTGTAGGATTGAATCTATATAAATATTCTAATCTGTTAGTTATATGTTTAAGGTGTTTGCATGGCGCATGACATATAATATGTACTCAAAAATATGTTAAAAAAGTCATACAAAGATAATATTACATCTAATACAGCAATAGTTTCTTCTCATATTAAAAGTACTCTTGGTGACAATCCTTAATTTGAGAGTGTACATTTGTTTAAAACTGAATTTTAATATTTTTGTGTTTAGTATATGGATGGTAAATGAAACGTCACAATAAAAATAATATACTGAAAAATATATATTCGTAGCCAAGTTTAAACATGATAGTTAAAAGCCCCTTATTAGTAAAGACAGCACCTGGCCTGGTTCCCAAGGCACGCTGGCATTGTCTTTTTCAGAGTATCAATGAATGCTCTTGAAGAGTTTGGGTGGTTTTATGAATTGCTCCATTGGAAGTTCATGCAGAAGTTTTCAGTTGGACTTAACAGATATAATTCATTTAGCACATTTTCCACCAGTTCAATATTTCTTTCAATTACTTAATACTGTGTAGAGAATGGCCCATCACCTTCTTTTACTTTTTATTAAACTCGTCCTGCCAGTTCTTTCTTCACCACAGAGCAAGTGGGCTTCATTTTATTCACAGGAAGAGCCACATTTGACAGTTTTGCTGATGGTGTCAGCAGTGGTCGCAGGCCTGATGGATGGTGCCAAACCTCACAGTGGCCCAACTCCCGCTAATTAGTTGCTTAAAGCCACTCTGGGTGCCATAGGCACACGCTGATCAGCCAAAGGCATCTTTGCCGTTCAGAATGACAGCCGTGATGCAGCTGTTCGTGGGCAGAATGGAGTGTACAAAGAGACGTGGAAGAGCCTTGCAAACAGTTGACAGGATCCTGAAGATATAACAAAGCAACCAAAACATAGAATTCAAAGAGGTGTAAATCAATGCCCGCTGGATCCGCGGGGAGACCACACATGAAACGGCAGTAAACAATAACAAAGTGTCAGAATGAGAGAAAAACAGACCATCCTTACAAAGTACTTTTTAAATCACCTGAAGGCCATGTTCTTGTGGCTAATGCAGGACAAGTATTTGCTTATGGAATTAACTTAGAAGAGTAGCATTTTCAGAAGCTTCTGCACATGTCTGTGGATACTAATGGAGAAGGCTACCAGGAAGCCTCATATATATGAATGAACTCCTCTAGAATTTATGGTCACAAGTGATTTATTGGGATGCTAAATACCTCAAGATTTTGGAGCCACATTGCAAGGAGTAAGAGTAGTAGATGAATATATGGGAAGGGTGTAGAAATGGAAAAAAAAAAAGAAAAAATATGACACAATTCTTCTTTTCTGGAGAAGTGTATTGGACTACTGATAACAAAAATTCCTTTCTGCTCATTGATCATTGTAAACTGCAGGACCCCTTTCTAACTACTATTAAATGATCAGGAAATCTAATAGAAAATCGAAGTTCTTATTGCGAGAAGTTTACATTGACTAGTCAAATATTGTTTTTTCACAGGGGCATTTCATTTTATAAAATCCCTATTGTAATTTCCAAATATCTATCAAGAATAATAGTTTTTACATGAAATACATAATATTTTATTAAAATGTTTTCAATTGTATGTGTATATTATAGGATTTATGAATGTGTACTAAATGATCATTTTGGATATGGAAATCCTGATAGTAAAAGATACTTTAATTTTGAAATAGATTTTTAGAAATTTGTGCTGGGATTTTATGTTTATAAAAGAGAGAAGTTTCTGGACCAAGAACCCCAGAAGATACATATGCAGCAGGTCAGGAATGCAACTTGAAAAGTTTTGAAAAATTTTCAGGTATTATGGAGGAATTAATGAATTTTAGCAGGGTTAAGGGGAATGAAAGAAGAGCTTAAGTGATGATCATTAGGTCATATAGATAAATTAGGGTTTTGCAATATCAGGATCAAGGTCAGCATTTTTTTTTAATGGAATATATGTTATTGTTCACAAAAAAGAAGGAAAAAAAAGTTGATCGTGATGATAAAAAAGTATTGAAGCCCTCTAGCCTCCTATATTCTGGAGCAGCTAGAAGGAAAACTCTGAGAGGATCATATGGTAGCCCATGACAAGCTCTGCTATCTGTCCTGTAACCAGTTTTTGAAGAGTGCTTTGAAAACTATTGCTTTTTATTTCTTTGCTTTGTATATATGTTATATTACACAATAAAAAAGTTTTTTTAAAAAGATTAATAAAAAAGAAAATGTGAGGGTAAACTTGACATCACAGACAATAGAACTCTATTGCATCTTATAGTACAGAAACTAAGATATTATTTCAAGTAGAACGTGATTAGCGGCTAACCAAGTAGTGGCAGGTCCTGAGCAATTTCCAAATACCTTGCACTCAGGTATTTAAAAAAGAAAAAATAGTAAAAAGTATTTTTCCCTAAAAACTTTTTCAGAAATTTAAAAATCCAGATATGATTTTAAAGAAAAAAAAAAGTCATGGCTTATCATAAAGTTAAGTATTATTTCACTTAACTTTTATTTCAGGCATATGTTTTGTATGTTCAGGAGTGGATATACTGTCTCTATTTAAAATGGTGCTTATTGTGGGTCAAAAGTTTGAAAGCCATTGATAAAAGCAACTCACACTTAAAAGGCACTTATCATTTATCAGGTGCTCTTCCAAAGCACTACTTACCTGCCCTGAATTAACATCTCTTTGGGAGTAAAATCTCCTGTGGATTCTAGTTTATAGTTACACAAAAACATAGAGAGGTAAAGTGATTTGCACACAGACAACAAATAAGGGGCCAGGCCAGGATTCAGAAACATACTTTCTAAGTGCATAGCCTCTGTTCCCAGCCACTGCCCCAGTGCTTCTGACGAAGATGGCAGCAGACTGAGGTTTAGAAGCTAACTTCCTGACCCACAGTGCACTACAGCACTCTTTTCTTTCTTTCATTTCCTCTGCTATAAGCAGAAATCCCAGTCCTAGTTCAGAGCTCATTGACGTTTATCCCATGGATCATGTTTCCCATGAGATACACCTTATAAAAAGTATGTCTAGACTGAATAAGTTTGAGAAGTCCTGTCCTCAGTACCTCCTCTTGGTGATTCACAATCTGACTAAAATGTTAATGCACTTAGCAGACTTACAGCAAATGATCATATTTACATTTGTTTAGCCAACCATCTCCTAAAATTATTTGACTATAAACTCAGATTCAAAGAATGCCTAAGATTACATAAAATCATTATGGGGAACACTGGCTTAGATCATGAATAATGCCATACGCTAAAATTGAGTTCATAATCAAGACTCTTGAAATTGAAGTAAAGTAAGTTGTTCTCCATGTTTGAATAAAATGCATGTCAGAAAATAAATGATGAACATGTGCTATCAAAGGGGTGCTTGTGTGTATGTGGTATTTACTATCAAAGAGGTAAAAGCATCTTTAAAAACATCTGGTTTTATGTTGCTTTTTATATCTAATCTTCAGTAGAATAGGTCTAGCCTATTTGTGTTTTTACAAGTGTATATCCATTAAAAAAAAAAAAGGTCAAATACTTCTCATTGAGATTAAGGTCTTAGTGTTTTTGGCATTGGTACTGACTCTAACTTGACTGCTTTTTGTTTTTTTTTAAATGGGATACTTCACACACAAGTATAATGTCTTCACTTTGTTTATTTTTCCCTAATGTTTTGTTAAAATAAGTACAAAATGACATTAATTTTCTACTTTCTGTCCATTTTACAAAATAATAAAACAAGAACACAAAAATATGTTGAAATGATTGCACAAACTCTGCTGAAAAATAAAAGATGACAGAAATGCAGCTAAATTTGGGATGGCAGGCAGCTCTAGCCTCTTTGTCAGATAATGGACAAAACTTTGGAGTTCACACACAATGGAGAGTTAAGGAATGTGGGCATATAAAAAAAAAAAACAACAAAGGCTTATATTGATCAAAAATAGTCTTGTATGAAAGTCAAGTAATATCTATACTCATGAAATATAAGCAGTTTCAGATTTCTGCTAACATTGAACACTGGTCAATTAGGTTTATAGCACAATATACGAATCAAGGGAAAGCTCATTAATACTATCTTGGCATATTTTATTCTTCAATTATTGTACTTCATACTTTTGTGCCTTATAATTGGAATAAAAATGAGAAGACTTAAGAACAGTTAATCATCTTTTTTTTCTAAGAGTCTATTTAGCAGCTGATGTTTTCTAGCGGCAGAGGTAGAAGACCCCTGAAACCCAGCACTCACGCGCTTTCCAACTAATGCCGCTCGGTGCTGCTTACAGACTAACAAGGAGGCAAAAAGACATGATGTGTATAGGATTTATTAAGAATTTTAAAATACTGAAGTTCCCATATTTAAAAAACACTAAATATGGGGCAATATAAAATATTAAAAAGCTTGCTTGAAAGCTGAAGTTTATACTTTTTAAATCGATCTCCTGTTCTGTCTACCATCTAACATTCCCACTCTATTGGCATGTAACTATTTTCATATTTTGACTTGGAAGCCAAGTTGGTCTCAAGTGGTCTTTGAGACCACCAGGTAGATAGTTGGCCATGGTGGACCATGTCTCTTGGCAACTTGGGCCCAATCCTCCTTTGGTGGCTAATGGCATATAGTAATGCCAGAGGAAATAGTGGAGGAAAGCTACATTAACTCTTTCTATTGTCATCCATTTGCTGTTCATTACACTTTCACTATAACCTTGACTCACTAAGAGATATAATTCCTTCTGCTTTCACTGAGTAGAAAAGCTTCTGATATGTAACGTACAAAATACATCAAAACATTGATGCTGCTAGTATCTAGGCCACCCTTTCCCATAGTAAGCCTGCTAGAATTTCCTCTGTTTTTATGCTGATACATGATGATTTTTGTTTGTCTATTTTATTAGAAAATAGTAGATATACAGAGATATCCAAAACCTTCTGACAAAAACTTCTTTTATGTCTAACCCCTGGGAAAATTTTTGCAATTCTTTGATAATTTTCATTAATATTAAGTTTTTCTTAGTTTTCATATCAAATTTATCATAACTAAGATATAATGGAATAAAATATCAAGCTGAAGACCTGAAGAAGAGCCAGTTTATGAGGTATGTGACCTTTCAAATGTCATACAATGAACAAGATCATCCCCCAGCTTTCATCTCTTTAGTAATAATTTACTGCATGATAGTTTATACTTTCTTTATCAATCTCAACTCTAATGCCCAAAGCATGCCATATTTCTTAAGTTTGCCTTGTCTTATACTATTGTATCTTTTTATTACTACCCAACCCATCCACTATTAATAACCCTTGGTTGACAAATGAAATTAAAGCTTAAAATAATATAGAAAAAGAGTATTCCTGTTTCTAATTCTAAGTCCAACACTGCAAATTTTCAAGGATTAGAATTGATTCTTTCGACTAATATAAAGGAAATGAATATCAGGAGTAGCAAAAAAAGGTGGTAAATATAATGCAATGTGCCTGATTTTATCTGGCACATCTACCCCAGAGCATTTGTTATCAACCAGTGGTGGTGATGTCCCCCAGGGCAAACTGGACAATGTGTGAGACCATTTTTGGTTGTCAAATTGAGTGGGGGGTAGGGTGGACGTGGGTGCAGAGGCTTCTGGCACCTGGGAGGCAGAGGCCAGGGAAGCCGTTACACATTCTCAAATGCACAGGACAGTTCTTCCACAACACAGAATTTCCCAATATGTCATGGTGCAGGTTCGAGAAAACCTGCTCTAGAGGGAGCCAACTGGTATAGGGTAAAATGAGGCAACGCCAAACCAAGCCTTAATCTACCCTTCATTACGTGAGTAGTAACATCACTGTGAATATAATGCGAGATTTCTTGGTGGAGTGAGGAAACTGACATATCATAAAACCCATGCCAAATAGTTTAGATACATGTATTATCATACAAAGGCATGAAAATACGAAGTGTCAAAATGGGCATGACCGTATCAATTATGTTGTAATAAAAAGTTAAACAGTAAAATCCCATATTACTAATATAGGATGGAATACTAATATAACTTGATAGAATTTTAATTCTATTTTATAATATAATTTTAATAGTTTAGGGATAACTCTGGTTCAAATTGCAGAAGTATGTTATATAGCTGAAATGATGACGTTTGATAAAACATTAAAGTGGTACCTAATTGCTAATAAAAATGATAGAACAGATTTTGCTTTTGCAAATGAACACATCTCATTTTAAAAATAGCATCAATAAAATTAGCATAATTAACATTATTTGTTTGCAAAGGGATAGTATTAATGAACTTTAAATTGTTTCTGTTAATGTTATATAAGCCTCTGTGATCTTGAAACAAATCCTTTCATTAGAAAAAGTTATAAGATCAATTTTAGTGCCTTCTGGGCTGAATTATCTCAATTTTGACCCAGGCATTTCAGATATAACACCAATATGAACAAATGGATAGTATAAAATTTGGCAAATCCCATATTGATGTCTAAATTTGAGAAATTTCCAGACATTCATTTTTCCAAAATTCTGCAGAAGATTTAAATATGTTTTTCAAAGCAGTAGCTTGTTTGTTTACTCATATTTCTGGCATAATTATATAAGAAGATTACTCCATGTAGAGAAAGAGATATAAGGTGACTGAAGAAACAAGTGGACTCATTGGAACCAAAATGGCCTGAACGTACAGAGACCATTGCCCCAGGTCTGTCCTTCCAATTGAGACCAGAGAGAATCTCAGATCACCTGTGGAAGGAAAAAAGAATCCTTTTGGGTGAGTTTCATCTTGTTTTAGATTGTATCTAAAAAGTGCAAAATGATGAGTAATACCTTTAAAAAGACAAATATTTATAAATAAGGAAAGGCAAAATTATATTCTAAATGTAGATTGGGAAAAACGGATAAGCAATTGTGCATCTATGCAATGGGATAACTATGCATCTGTAAAAAGAAGAAACTGATACATGCAATAACATGAATGAATCTCAACAGTACTATGCTTGGTGGAAAAGGAAAAAAAGAGACACAGAAGGCCATATACTGTACGTCTTCATTTCTGTGACATTATGGAAAAACAAAACTGTAGGGAGAGAAATCAGATTAGTGTTTGCCAGAGGTGTGTCTGAGGGGAGTAAATTAACTACAAAGGAGCACAGGGGACCTTCTTGGCTTGATAAAGAAGTTGTATGACTTGATTGCAGTGCTGGTTCCATCCCTGTATGTGCTTGTCAGGACTCATAGAGCCCTATGTGCCTACGAGGGTGAATTTCACTGTATGCAAATTATACCTAAATAAACATGACATTTAAGAAAATGGAGTTGAGAAATTCTGTTGCATTGGTAGAGAATTAGAGCAGTAGAATCAGATGTCCTGAAAAGAAAGGAAAAGGTGAAATTATAACTTCAGAGGAATGAGTACTTTCCTCTCCCATTTATAGAATGTCTAATGTCTTTCATTAGATAATTCTTAAGCCTAATATATTCACCGCATACTAGGTCTCTGCTCAAAAATGCAAAAATAGAAACACTAGTTGCTACAGATAAAAAAATGCACTCGCTTGCATATCTTTCTGTTTTCTGAATTGTTAAGAAAAGCAAAAAACGTGCACCCAGGAAAACATATTTGGTTAAAATTAATGAACTGATCTACCTGAAAGCTCTCCCCATACTCACTATTCCAGCTTCACAGAATTGGAGCATGGTGCTATTCTTTCCCCAACAATTGCTATACCTGGCTAGGTAAAAAGCATCTCAGCAGGAGTGAACTTTCCTTTGTATCTTGGGTCTTTTTCTCCGAATCCAACAGTATAGCAGCCGAAAAAGAGAGTTCCAATATGTTGACACCGATGCTGCTGAATGTTTCATTTTAATTGCAGACCCCGAGACTGTCTACTCTCCTTGTAGTCGCCATTAAAGGGCAAAGTTCTTATTTTCACCACCGACTAAGTGACAAGCGGCTCAGGCTGCAAGGGACCAGGCTCTCTAGGGAAGAGCCTGCTTTATGCAGCTTGTTAAAGGGATTCACAACTCCCTCCTCGCTCCCCCACTTCAGTCACTTTTTCGAAAAAACAAAACAAAAAAAACCCCAAAGGCTCTTTTAGCAGCACTCATAGACACAAGCATCAGGCAGCCAATCAAACACGGATCCTTCCCCTCTGAGGTTCCCTGGTGACCTTGAGAAGGGTGCCGAAATGATTTAAAGGATGGAGCAGAAAGAAATTTTGCAATAAACCAAAAAATGTGTTCTGCTGCGTGATGAGGAGAACTAAAGTACAAGAGCTCTAGATAAATGTTTAGTTTAACTAAGACCCGATAAATTCTATGACTGCTTTGTGTAGCCTTGGCTCTGGCTCAGAGATACTCAGCCTGCACAGTAATCAGGACTTCCTCAGTAAACCTCAGCCCGTGTCGGTTCTTACCACATTTACTTTCTCAATGCGATAGTACTTTACAGCTATCTCCGCGATTATGACCAGAGTCCCAGCAGTTATTGATACCCATGCCATAGTCTTTATATCGCTTCCAGCTCAGACAGGAGGAAGGCAATCAGAACAGTGCATTTCCTAACCTGGGTATATCTTCCTGAAACGTGAAGATGATGACTCAATTCTACAATTGAGCTTGTGATTCCCACTGTGGCGAAACTTCTTATGTCATTTTTATTTTTAGCTCTTTGGCACGATTATAGAAAATATTGTAGGAAAATCACAGCTTCCATTAGGAGGAGCCCTGACTGCTTTTAAGAGGTTCTAAATGTTGGGAGAACTCATAAATACTGTGCAGTGCGTTTCTTGGTAGGGAAAGGGAGATAAACATCTGTTTACTAAAAGAATGCAGCAAAATTGCAAGATAGGTTCATTTTATCTTTCCTATTCTCACCTCTTTCTTTTGGGACCCTGCCTTCTATTTCCTTTGCCTTAGCTGCTATCAGAAATCCACATTCTTCCAAGGCCTCCCTTTCTCTTCAAAAGTTACCTCTCCATGATTCAAGTGTCCATTTCCAAAGTGCTCAGCAGAGCTAGGTTAGGTGAACATATATTTGATTAGAATGACAATTTTGAGTAGCTAACCTCCCGCCGCCTTCTCACTGGGCTGCAAGTGAGTAAAAATGAATTAGCAGCACAGCCAGCACTGTTTGCAAGCTGAGTTCAGTAAAATCACATCACAGTGCTTTGACAGAGCATGGAGTGACTTTCGAACGACTAAACCTGGAGCCAAAAAATTCAGAGAACCACCTATATGACTCATGCATCATTATTATAATTTTCTTCTTACCATATGATCATTTAATTCTTGGTATATAATCAATAACTCACAATATCATTGCATAGTTGTATATTCATCACCATGATCACTTTTTGGAACATTTGCATCAATTCAGAAAAAGAAATAGAAAAGGAAAAAAACTCATACATACCAGACCCCTTACCCCTCCTTCTCATTGACTGCTAGTATTTCCTTCTACCCAACAGCTCTAATTTTCAGGTACTTCCTTCCATATATATATATATCTCTAATATACCTTAGCTAAAAAGGTGATGTCTCTATAATATGTAAGAATAACCTCCAGGATAACCTCTTGAATCTGTTTGAAATCGCTTAGCCATTGACACTTTATTTTGTCTCATTTCTCTCTTTTCCCTTTGGCTTAAGAACATTTTCTCAATACCTTGATGCTGAGTCCCAGCTCGTTCTAGGAATTTCTGTCCCACATTGCTAGGAAGGTTTACACCCCTGGGAGTCATGTCCCACATAGAGGGTAAGGGCAGTGAGTTTGCTTGTCATGTTGGCTGAAAGAGAGAGTAGCTGCATCTGAGCAACAAAAGAGATTCTCTGGGAGTGACTCTTTGGCCTAATTTTAAGTAGGTTTAGCCTATCCTTTTCCATGTATCATTATTACCAACGTTATCTATATAATTATCGTTTTATTTAAAAGCAAGATTTTGGCTATTAAGTCTCCAACAATGGAATTTTTAGATACTCTGGCTATGTTGAAAAGTAGGGTTTGCATTTTACAATTAGATTTTTTTAGTATTTTTACTAATATGAGTATACTTTTACTTCTAAGTGACTAGTCCATTTAGAATATCAGGGGTGATGTGAATAACCATGCAGTTTTAAGCTCTAGGATATGCTCTGAAACACAACTGCTACACAGTGGTCTGAGTAAAAGACTCTTGAGTCTTTTAGTATATGATTGTATTAGTGCTAATACCACTAGTATCCAAGTATAATAGTAACTAATAGTACTCTAAATAGTTTGATATTATGACTGCTTGTCATTTAAGAGGGGGCACTCTTTACTTACAAATCAATATGTTCCTTATTTGAAAGTTTTAAAATGCCTTTACTAATATCTCCCTTTTATACAAATGTTCTTGTGTTTCCTTTCCTCCTTTGTTTGTTAAAAAGTGTCTGCTGTGGAAAATAGAACATAGCTTTTTTTTTTCTCATGGCAGAATGCACTTCTCTGTTTTTAATGCATGAGCAGGCGTTTTGGTTCATTAAGCTCAGTGGCACCGATAGTAAACTAAAGAGGAACGAAAGGAAGGGGAACTGAAATACCATCATCCCACTAATGATACTGAAACTGCGCAGCTTTATTGGGAAACTGCCCAGACATCCACTAAGAGAAGGCATGGTCCAGGATGTGAACTTGGTGCTGGAGTGCCAAATTTGCAAATCCAGGAAAAAAAAAAAAGCACTGCCTAGACAAATGTCTGAAATAATTTAGGTAATTGTCCAGAATTGTGTGTGTGTGTGTGTGTGTGTGTGTGTGTGTGACTGTGTTCATTGGTGAAATGAGGTAGAGAGAAAGACAGCCTGACAGGATAGAAAAAGGATTTAAAAAATTAAGTGAAGGGGAAATATTCCATTACTGCAAGATGTGTCGAATAAGGATAGCAGTTCTATCTCAGACATACATGTATGTTAGGGTGCATGAATTAGAGATATCCAGGTAGCTTGATGTCACTTGAGGATTTAAAGGAGTTAGTTCTTGAATGTTAAGTAATTTCTGGTAACTGTATTGTCTTAATAAAGGATTAGAATGCATGACTCTTCAGATACCTGTATACTTCCATATCTGTTATGATAATTAACATTATGATTTCTTTTATAAATGAATGTTATTGTTCCCAGCTTACCCTTCTACAAGAGGAATTTTATAGAAATGTGCCCTTTGAAGCCAGAGGGAAGAAAACAGATTCTCTGTTCAAATTGGGCTCATGCCCAGTTTGAACAGAGAATCACTCAGCTGGGGGTGGCAGCTCATGGCCTCTGGCTAACACTAATTCCTCACTGGCATTTCAGTGTCCCTTGGAATCAACTCCCAGTGGGTGCAAAGTGGAAGTCACAGTTACCGACAGAGGGTCACCTGTGTGGACCTAGACACATGCTTGTGGCTTCCTTTTTTATTTCAATTCTGCAAGTGTTTGGTGCAGGAAGTTGGAGGGCATATAGAGAAGGGACAGTTCTCTCACTCAATTTCCCCCTCCTCTTTTAGAAGCCCTCAGAGAGAGAAAACGCATATTAAATGATTTAGGTATATTCTGAAAAACAAAGATCAGAAATTGGGCTTAGTGTCACTTTGCCCTTTAAATAACAGAGCTAAACAGGGGCACCCCTTGTGTACTTTAAATGGTCAAATAAAGGCAAATGAATCAATAGGACAAAAACAGTAAGACGGCCGGGTTTGATAATTGTACTTGGCTTCATGCTGAATATCTAAATGTGGTGTATGAATCAATCTGTGGTTAAAGCTTTTCTTGCTGAATGGTTTCACTAAGGAGAGAAAAAAAAATGCCATATTTATTTTATACTAAGAAGATCCTATAGGGGCAGCCCATGGAACATATGGAAGAAATGGACAAAGTCCAGCAAAGATCCCTTTAAATAGAAATGAGATTTTAGATAAAGATAAGTCTTTTAGGAGAAGGGGAAGTGTAAGTTATTTCTGGGTCCCAGGTGTCCACAATCCAACAGAAATCTCCATTTTCTTTCACAGAATTTAACAAATTGTGGTATCAGAAGTGCTTTGATTATTTCAATATTTATTCTTCATATATTTCCAAATCAGTGTAGATAAGGACAAAAATATTCTTCCTAACTAGGGAACTAAAAGGGCTTTATAGCACTGAAAATGAGCTTGGAGTTGACTAACATAACTGGTGAATTGGAATATTGGCTGGTTTGGCAGTGTAAATGCGTAATACCTATTTTTACTTGAACCCACTCTCCTTTTCTTACCAGTTTCTCATCCATTAAATGCTAAACCCAGGAAATTCATATTTTTAAAAGGTATACAACAAAAGCAAATCTTGAGCTCTAATGAAAGCAAAATCATGTCAATATTATATAATATAAATTGTTAACATAGTGTCATAGCTCAAAAAATGAGCAAATGCATTTAATTTGGATAGCCCAATTAATGAATGCATTATTTTTATGCTTGTGTATTTTATATTAGCATTATTTTTTATTTGGAGAAGTTTTAATCTTATAGAAAAATCATGTAGAAAATATAGCATGCCCATAAATACCCCTCTCCCCACTTACACACCTACTAACACTGCCTTAATGTGATACTTCTGTTACAATTGGTGAAAGAATAATATAATTGTGCTATTAACTATAGTTCATAGTTCACATTAGGGTGTATTTTTCCCATATACCACCCTATCATTAACACCTTGCACTAGTGTGGTACATTTTTCTAATTCATGAAAGAACATTTTTATTGTACTAGTAACTGTAGTCCATAATTTACATTAGGCTTCACTGTGTTGTACTGTCCTGTGTTTTGTCTTTAATTTTTTTCTACTAATATATGTATGACCTAATGTTTCCCCTTTAAACTGCATTCACATATATAATTCAGCACCATTAATTATGGCTCACACTGTTGTGCTACTATCACCACCACCTATTTCCAAAACTACAATCAACTCAAATAAAAATTCTGTAAAATTTAAGCACTGTTTACATAGTGTTGTCACTCAAAAGTGAGCAAATGCATTTAATTTAGAATAACCTAGTTAATGAATGCATTCTTTTAATATTCAGGAAAGCATATATATGCTGCTTATCTACTGTATGCAATATATTTTCCTAGGCACTTAGTGGATATGCATTCTAGCTAGTTCCTTACTTCTAGATCCAAATTTTCTAGAGTTGGAGAAAGATCCTACAAACATATCTATTCTGCAATGTAGTTTGATAATTCTGTGAGCGAGGTGTGTAAGGAGGAAGAAGAGTGGGAGGTGAGAGAGATTTGGACTGAGATACAAAGAAAGGCTCATGGAGTAGGTGAGATCTTGGCAGACCATTGGAGAATAGCAGGAGAACTATTAGGAGAAGAGAGAGTTACTCAGGAAAGAATATTGTGGGGGCAGTGTAGCCTAGACAAACAAGTCCACAAAAGCAAGAAGTTGGAAACATTCAGGATGCATTTTGGTATCTTTCTTATAGAGTACACTCTATCTGATGGAGTACATTTGATAGAGTACACTATTAGAACAGAGAAAATTTTAATCAGTTTTTTTTTTTTGAAATTAGCAACAACGCATTTATATATAAATATGGAGAGTGAGCAGGTTGAGTTCAGCAGCACTAGGATGGGAGCTTCTTTGCAGACGTGGAAAGGCCATTCCGAAAGGAAATCAGACAATCAATGTTCCCGAAGTGAGTTTTGCTTCTACCTTGCCAAGATGCTGTCTCTTGGGCTGAAAGAAATGTCTCCTTGAGACCTGGATAGGTGATGGGGGTTCACAAAGGCGAGGCTGCTTCCTCACTTGCCCATGCAAAGGTCAGTCGTTTCCACCAAAGCCAGCAGCGAAAGGGCCCCCTAGCACAGCTGTGCTGCTGTCTCCTCCCACCGACCCACCTGTAGTTTGGGCAGGTGTCCCCGAGGTCCCTTGGTGGACAGAGGGAACAGAAGGGCCCCCTAGCACAGCTGTCCTGCTGTGTCCGCCCTCTGACCCACCTGTCTTTTGGGCAGGTGGGCCCCAAGACCCTTGATGGGCGGAGGAAACTAAAGCACCCCCATGCACAGCTGTGCTGCTGTGTCCTCCCAGCGAACCACCTGTGTTTTGGGCAGGTGGGCCCCGGGTCCCTTGATGGGCAGAGGGAACTAAAGGGCCTCCTAGCCCAGCAGTGCTGCCATCTCCTACCACTGAACCACCTGAATTTTGGCCAGGTGGACTCCAAAGGGTCCCCGTGCCCATGTTGTGTGCTCTCACCTCCCACTGCTCTTGCACTAGGCATACCCTGGATGGTTGGTGTCTGTGGAACAGAAGTGATGTTGTCTCTACTGCTTGGCCCTTCCCCAAAGTTCAGAGCTCCAGACATGGAACTGGGTCGTGGGGCGGGCACACTGACCCCACAGCCTGTAATTCCCTTCAAGGCTGCAGGTCCTGTAAAGACAAGTGGCCCTCTATCAGTCTTTGCACCCAGTGAGCTGCTATCCCCAGGGCTGGGCATCCCCGTGGCAGTAGCAAAGCCAGGAGTCAGGTTAGTGTCATTGGCGGCAGCACCTGTGTTGTTTCCATAGGCCCTCTTGGTGCCGACAGGGATCCCAAAGTTGAAAGGTGGGGGTGTGAGTCCTGAAAACACTGGTTCTGTCATGCTGCCACTGGGTGGCTGGGCAGCAGGAGAGCTTATGCCTGCAGCTTGTGGTGGTGCTGCCAAGTTTGCCAGAGAGTAAGTGGAGCTAAAGCTGGTGGCTCCCAGCTGCTGCCCGATGGAGACCCCAAACGTGGGCTGAGGAGCAGCTCCTGGGGCAAACGGTAAGGTGTAAGTTGCAGCTGGGGTCCTGGCTGGCTGTGACGTCAAGCCAGTACAGACTTGGCTTCAGGCAGTGCTGACATTCCGCCGTGTGTTTGTAGAAGTAGGAAGGGCATTGAGAAGTGGCAAGATGTTCTTCCAGGAGACAGGAGGAGACTGGTGATGGATGACAGCCTGCAAAGGGAGTGTCCATAGGCTCAGGATCAGATGCAGCCTTGGACGCTGGGTGTGCCAAAATGCTGCCGGCTGGATGGAAGGTGGCCAGAGATGCAGTGATGGGGAAGCCAGCAAAGACAGGAGGACTGCCAAAAGTGGCTCTCAGCAGCTGTCCTGGAGGGGCCCCAAAGATGGGCTGAGGCGTGATTCCTGAGCCAAAAGGAGGGGTGAAGATTGAGGTGGGTGCACTGCCCTTAGATGCATGTGGGCCAATGGAGCCAGGCGCCTTTGCAGAGGGGGTCCATTTCATACTCTGATGGGCATGGGGAAATTGGAGGGAATTCCCAATGGGGCCTGGGGGAGACCTGAAAATGACAGCCAGGGAAGGGGGACTGGTGTCCATAGCCGTTTCCCCCGAATCTGAGGCAGGCTTGGAGGCCCGGTGTGGAAATGGGCTGGCCGTGGTGGTGGTGGAAGAGGCCATGGGAGCAAGGAGGGGCTGGCTGGTGAAGCCAGAGGTGCTGGTGCCAGGGACTGTGGGTGGGGTCAGTAAGATGAAAGGCATGGGGTCTACACACATCGGGGTGGGTGACTGATTTCTGAGGGTGGTAAGATGAAAGGCACGGGTCTACACACATAGGGGTGGGTGACTGATTCTGAGGGTGGTAAGATTAAAGGAACGGGGTCTACGCACATAGGGGCGGGTGACTGATTCTGAGGATGGTGTAATTGGAGAACAGGGTTAAGGGGCTAGGAGGTGTAGGGAGGTGAGACGTCAAAGGCGTCGGAACTGCAAGTGAGGGTGGAGGGCCACTGTTCTCAGGAAGGGGAACCTGAGGGAGGGGATTGAATCTAACGGGAGACAGGGATTGTGTGGGAGCAGCCAGAGGCGAGGTAGGAAGTGGTATTTGGTCAGGACTAGTTGGTGTAGGGGGAGGTACAGGGCTAGACAGGGTTGGGGACCTGGCATGGGGGGTCACTCGAATCAGCTACTGCTGTGGAGGAACTGGCCGGAATCGGCAGGGTGACCGTGGCTTGGGTCAAGGTCCCTGCATTCTGCGCAGCAGGCAGAGAGAAAGAAGGGGCAGGCTCAGCAACACTGCCTTCTGTCGTGCCCTCAATTTCATCCTCCTCCAAGATGGTATTGTCCTGTTTTGGCTCAGTCTTCTTCTTCAAGTCTGTATCTTCGGGGCTGGTTAGCCGAGGAAGCTTCTGAGGTGGGGGCAGTTCACCTCCACCCCACAGCAGTGGCAGTGGCATCACCAGCTTCCTTTTAGAGCGTCTGCATCTGGCAGGTGTGGGAGGAGGAAGAGTGCTGCTTGATGAAATAGCTGCAGGATTTTCTGCCGATGTCTCCTTCCCTGGCTGTGAACCTGGAGAGCTGAGCTGATGGCCTTCATCCAGCTGATGGTGTAGCCCCTTCGGAAGCAGGGGATGGGGTGAGACTGGGCCAGGGAGCCCTGCTGCACCTGGATCACATCTTCCGAGAGACCTTTCCTTAAGAGGATCAGAGCTGCACTGGAAGGAAGGGACCATTCTGTCCATCTCCAGTGGCGTGGATGTGGAGGGTATATCCTCACTGCTCTGGGGTGCCCTTCTCTGCCCTTCCTGCTCTCTGGTTTCTGTGTGATCCTCCTCCTCCATGGCCAACCCTTCGCTGCTGTCTCCTGGGCTCCTCAGTTCGTCCTCCTTTAGGCAGGGATGCAGGAGGTGGCAGGATGGCACTGGCCTACAGGGGACGTCAGCCTGTGCAGGTGGCAAACACGAAAGTCCATCTGTGCCCTGGACGAGGAATCCTCACTGTCCCAGAAGAGGGGCCGGACATCTTGGAATTTCGAGGAGACAAGCGCGACTTCTTCCGAGGATTCTCTCTGAACACAGACGGATGTACCCCGAGAGAAGAGCATTGGCTCAGCTGGATGGGATAGTTCGTCTTCGGGGCGATGTCAAACCCAGACTGAGTTGCGGCGACCCTGGTTGAAGAGCCTGCGCACAGGGCTGGAGAGAGGCGCAGGGGCAGGAGGATGCTCCCGACCTACCACCAGCGGAACACAACGGGAGGGATGAACAGGTGGGCAACCGCTGGGCCCAGGGCAGCGGCTGCATGCCAGGGGGCGTAATAGCTTGGTCAGTGTATTCCCCATGAAGGGCAATTTCGATCGAGGGAGTGGAGTATGAACCACAAGAGCGGTTGCCTAGCGTCCAACTCCTCCAAGGCAAAGACCCAAATGGCACCGTTCAGCCAGAGCCGTGTGACAGCAGCATCACCGGGACACGTAACAATGGGAGGGTGCACGTGACATGGGCAGGGCAGGTGACATGGTGAGTAGGACGCCTGGCAGGGGGAGGGCACTTGACAGCAGGAGGGTGCGTGATGGACAGGGACGGGTGCGAGAGAAGGTGTGGGAGAAAAGATGCTAAAGGGCAACAGTTAAGGCCCAATGGGGCTGCAAAAGGTTCTGCGGAGGACATGCCATCCCTTGACCTGCCCAGATCCTGCACTGCACACAGCATCCTTTCCAGGTACAGATGGATTTATTCACTTCCTTGGACCTCTTCGGTGAAAACACCTCTTCTTGGGTCACACAAATGGCAATGCCCAAAAGAGGAGCTCAGCCAGGCTCTAGAATTTAATCAGTTTTTATTTCTAATCTGAATTTGTAAACCAGAATTAATATCCCGATACTAAAGATTTGAGAGAGGCAGCAGTAGAGTACAAGAGTATCAATGTTTTTAAAATAGTGTTTTTGAGGGAAAGAATATGTGATCAATTTTTTTTTTGTAATCCACAAAACTTATCATAAAGGAATTTTCCCTTTCAGACAGCATTGTTTTGGGAGATGTGAAAGAAGAAGAAATAGAGAAGGTTAAATATTTTCTTATTAATTATATGGATGTGGCATAAATCCTTTATTTTCTTTTTTCCATCTTCAAAGACATCCTTCACATTTGATGACATATAAGCATTGTATACTTGACTGTGTATGAAAACATTTATTTTGTAGATGGTTTGGTCAACCATCCGTAAGGTGTGACCTCAAGTACTGAAAAAAAAAGAGGAATGTAAATACATAATAGATGTAAAATCAGAGGTGTTCAAGTTGTAAAATAAATAATCTGGGAATATTTTCAATCTTTGTTGTAGCTGAAGATTCTTAAAGCAGATGGTACTTGAATAGAGACATAGAGATGATGTAGAGGAAAATAAAGGGCTTTCTAAGCATGAGCACAGCAGGAATCAATGATATAATGAGGAAAGGACAGTCTAGGTTTGGGGGACTTTTCCTTCATGCTCTCTTTCCTTTGACTTTCTTCTCTTCCCAGTGAACATAGCTACTACCAATCTGCTCTCCCAACACACACCACAGAAAATAGTCTAATTCACAGGGTTCCCTCAATACTGCAAATACTTTGCTGGTTTGTATAGGATGCTACATGCACGCAAATTAAGTATTAAAGACAAGCATGAAACAAATGATGATGATGTCATGCCTACTATATTTTAAGTGCTGTGTAAACACGAACAAAGGAACAATTAGATTCAGATACAGGCCAAGTCAGTAAAACCAGAACAATGACATTTGTGCTCTATCATGAGGAAAGACTTAAGGAATTCAGTAAAGGGGGAATTAGAATCAGATACTCTCAAGGCAAAAGGAGCAACTTGAAAAAGGAAGCATTAAGAGGTCAGCATGTGGTTACCTTTCAGACAGAGCTGGATATTGGCAGAGGTTGGACTAGTAGTTACCAAAACATGTTGCATGTTGGTTCTGAGGGAAAAACAATTGCAAAACAAAGCACCTGGTATTACAAAAGAAACAGCCTTCATTCCTGGATGGCTTCTTTGCCATTTAATAAGCTAATATGTTTTTAGACATATATATTCATCAAACAATTATTTCAGGAAGCATCTAATGGGACTATTGTACCATGGAACACAACTTGAAAGGGTGAGTTAGACTTCCTCAGCAAACAACATGTGCCTGTTTTGTCAGAAGGAGATGAAGATATTCAAGATTCATTGGATGCCTGAAACTGGGACAAATGCTTTCGAACAAAATACACCCCCACACACTGATCATAAGCTTGGCAATATACCTACAGTACCATGATCATAATTAAAAGATGAGTAAAACACAGACTAAATTTCAAGTGGCTTACAATTGAGTAAGGAGAGAACAACATACAAAAAAAAAATCCAACAAATTCTGCAAAATAGATGTAGAATCACAGAGGTGTTCAAGTTGTAAAAAAAATTCTAGGAGTATTTTTGATCTTTGTTGTAGCTGAAGATTCATAAAGCAAATGGCTTTTGATTAGAGACTTAGAGATGATGTAGGGGAAATAAAGGGCTTTCTAACTGTGGGAACACCATGAACCAAGTTTCTATCCCATGCTTCAGGGAGTGGTAAGGAATCCTGTCTCAACTAAGTATATGTTGAAAAGTAAAGATGAACAAAATGGTTTAAGCATCCCTCTGATATAGAAGAACCTGGAAGGTCATGATAAGGAGTTTAAACTTCAGTCTCTAGGTAGCGTGAAGCCATTCTAACTTTTTGGACTCAGATGTCGTCATAAGAAGGAATAAACCCTGAGACTCTGAGGACTTCAGGAAGTCAGTGTTATTCATCTTCAGTGAAGACAGCATGGGCAAGAAGAACTTATGCACTGAAGTATTTGAGATATTTTGTTGAAAACAATGTGTGTGTGTGTTGTGTGTGAAAAAGTATATATACTTTCCCATTAAATGATGTCATGGTAAAACAGCACTTGTTGGTACCTCATTTTTAAACCAGTGAATTTACTACCATTGAGTATCTATTGTACTCCAAAATATTTGGGGTCTGTTCTGAGGATATTTTTTTTTTTTTGAGCACATATTTATGAATTTCAAGTCTGATTGGGCAAAGCTGTATCTACATGCCTACCATTTTTTAGGGCAATTTCACCCTTTATTGCATGGAATTAAAATGTAAATGCAACCATTTGGATTATAGAAAGAGAAATTCAGGTTGCCAATCCTTCTGAAAGGAAATGAGAATACTGCAAGTTCTTAACACATGAGGAGAATTTGGAAAGGTAGAGTGGAAGAGTTGAGTTCATCTGGTAGGAGAAAACATGAGCACATCTGTGATACAAAGTTTTTCTTGTGGCATTTGCCTGACATTTGAGTGAAATAGGCAGGATTCCGATGTGACTGAAATAAATATTCAGTTTGTGGAGTAGAAGTACATAAAAGAAATATAAGGCATGTTATGACAACCAAAAGTTACAATTTAGAGAAGAGGGGAATATTTTTAGAATTTTAAAAATATTGGCCAGAGTTTTCTGTGGCATATGAGATGTGTTAGTTTCAGACATGATTAGATTGCCCCCAGGAGAATTTCTGGGAAACCAATGCTCCATTGAGATAGAAAACCATTTGTTTTTTAATTTGGAGATTCGGCTATCTAGCCTGAGTAGTCAATACAGAACTGAGTTATGTTTAGACAAGTGTAAATGTTTCAAGAGTAGGTTGGACTACATACAAATTTAATAGCTTATACATAAAATACTATGTCTATTGAATTTAAGTTTGTACATAAAATACCATGTCTGTTGAATTTAGAACTGGCCATGTACTTTTTTTGGGGGGGGGGTTGCTGGACCAAGACTCAAACCCAGGTCTCCCACACGGAAGGCAAGCATTCAACCACTGAACCACTGGTGCACCCATGGCCATGTATTTTTAAAGTACTGCTTAGCGTTATCTTAGTTAAACCTATACAGTTATCTAGCACTTCCTGTCCATAGTGTTGGGAGAATTTTACCACCTATAATCTACATAGGTGGTTATTTTGCTTCTCTTACCCCATTTCTATGATTATGAATTCGGGAACATACTCAACTTAAATATTTATAAAAGGCATTAGAAGAATTCTAGAATTTGGGGACTAAAATTCTAGAAAACTTTCATTTCTCTATGAATGTACCAAACCCAATTTTGATGTTTATTGTTATTTTGTTTTATGAAATATCCTCAAATAGCATGTTTCAGAATCACATATTTTTATATTTCTCTTAACTAATATAAAAAAACTTCCCTAAATCACAAATCAAAATAAAAAATTACCATATTCTACCGGTAGCTCAGATAATCTGAATTTAATAGATAATGTATCCACTTACATGTAAATGGCCTTCACATATATTATCTTTACATGTGTCATCTCATTTAAACCTTGTTTTTTTTTTTTTTTTACCGAGGTGGTGACTATGGTATAGAAAGGTTTAATGATTGGCCCAAGGTCAGCAGTTGCAACTTGAAACCAGAGGTCAGGCTCCAGATTTCACACTTTTTGCCTCAACCTCTCACTCTCTCTGTTATCGGGAATTTATAAATAATAAGCAATGCATTAAAATGATAAATGTATTGAATAATTATGACAAGTGAAGAAACAACTATGTTGTATGACCATACTTCCCATTACATAGCGTATATGTATTATGTCAATTAAGTACCCTGGGACTTAATTATCCTCCTGCTGCAGGTGTGGATTCTTTTCTCTTTTTTTCCTTGTGTAGATCTGAAAGGCAGTCAGACATTAAGATAGTTTGAGACAATTGAGGATTATTCATATCAGGACTATGAACTATTAGGTACAATAGAGTGTGGAAAGGAGACCTGAATAAAGCTAGATGTTCTACTTTTAAGTTCATGTTACTTTCCTATTCAGCAGCATAATTATTTGTTTACGTACTATTTTTCTAAAGCCCGATGGATTTTGAAATCTTTCTGCTCATAATTGCCAGTTTTCAATTACTGAAAGTGGATCATTCCGTTTGAAAGGGGCATGGCTCATCTCTTGTCAATTCTCCTCTATTTCAAGTTGTTGCTGTCACAAGCGATAAGGTCTGATGTTTGAACTTCATGGGATGATTGCTCCCAGGGGCTTTTCTAGGCAGCTGTGTTTGGTGCTTCATGGACATTAAGATAATGCCCTCCCCATAGCTTCCTAACAAAAGTACTAGACGTATAGTAAGTACTGTGACTCCAACCAGTGTTTTGTCATTAGTGTTCTTTCTTTGATTGACTTTCTCGTACTTCAATAGCACTATATAGCCCATTTCTTGTTTGTTCTATTCACTGCAGTTATGCATTGAGCTGAGTGTTTTGCAGCTATGTTTCCTTCAATAACATCTCCTTTCTCGTCCTGTATCCTGGAGCATTTTTCAGATTTGTTCATATTCCTTCTGTTTGTCCTTTGGTTCCAGGATTTGTTTGCATTCATTTGTACTAAAGTTCATTTTATTTTATTTTTTGTCTTGAAGCCAAGCCACTTACATTATCTAAATGTGTCTGTAAGCTCTAAAAGATGTCCTATTTCATTTCCTGTTCTGCCTTTTAATTTTATTAGTAAAATGTGGAACCTATTGCAAATCTGATCAGAATAATTTGTTATTCAATTAGATGTTTAACATGTTGTCTCACAAATGCCTTTTTGTGATTTCCTTTCATGTTTCCTTCCTATCTCTAGGTCCAGTAAAAGGAGTAGAACCATCTTTTTCAGATACTTTTTACATTAGGCTATTTTAAAAATGAAACAAGTGGGAAAATGGACTTCTTAAATATTCATGCTATTCACTCATAATTAATCCTAAATTGCCATTTCGTATTTGTAAGTGTAATAGTTCTCTTTCTCATGCTACTGTGTCATCTCCAGGGGAGTGTGTATATGTGTGTGATGTGAAGGAAAATAAATGAGTGACAATTGGTGGTAAACCAGTGGGGCTGCAAGGAAAACAAGTGTCTTCCTTCTGTTGGGCTCCCTCGTTTCCAGGCATATTGTTTTTTATTCAACTCTTTTTCAATATAAGAATACATTTTAGAGTGGAGGTTTGTCTATGACTGTTGTCAAAGCAGCTGTAAAAGTAGCTCAAGATTTCTCCTCCTTCACCCTGGAGGAGTCCTCCAGTAGTAAGTTGAATGGTGGGAATTCTTGCTATTCAACCTGATACAATTCTAATTAGCAGAAGCATAATTAATAATTTTGCATTAAATATATATATATATGTCTTTTGATTTGAGAATAAGTCACTGCTCTGTATTCTTTTTAAATTAGCTCATGGGAAATTGTCTAAATATGTATTTTCAAAACACTTAGGTGCATGGCTTTTCACAAATAATAGCCTTTCTATTTCTATAGTGATGCCTTCTGCTTGCTATGCCCAATAACAGGGAATCATGATCTTTGGATATCCACACACATACAAGGAATCCTTTATTTAATTATCTTATTTCCACATGATACACTGAAAATAGAACAACACTGCAGCTATGCTTCCAGTTTTGTTCCTGGAATGACCAAGATTCTTCTATAATCCCAAATTTTTGGTAATCCTTTCTTTGCAAATATCTTTCTGTTTACAAATAGGTTTTCCTCTTAAACTTGTTTATTTTGTTTTATGTTCTAAAATATATAATTTACCAAGCATTCCTCATGCTACTTTTAGGTCCAAAGATGTTAAAATCTTGTTGTTTATTTTGTCTCTCCACCATGCTGCCTAACATCGTAATCCATATAGAAGAAATTAGCCTTTCAAGACCCATTATAAAAAGGTTTTCTTTCTTTTTTTTTTTAATTAATGCTACTGTTCTTACCTTTAGCCCCTTTGTGAATTTAAGATTGCCTTTACAGATCTCACTTTTTTTTTCCCTCGTACATTTTGTACTCACCTCTTTGAAATCAATCCTTATTCTTGTATCTTTCATTATGTATTAAAATATTTCTGAAGTTATTTTAAAATCTTTTAGATTAAAGACTAGTGTGAAATGCTGATCAAAGTAAAAATTAGATTAAAAGTCTGTCCATTTTAATTTTTGATCTGTGTTTAGCAAGTTAAAAGTTAATTTAAGCACCAATTAAGGCGAAAGAACTGGTGGGAGTCCTTGAAGAATGGAAGTGTCCCCTTTCCTTTACTAATTTTAGAAGAATACAGTTCCGGGAAAAGTATTTTAATTCATAGGAGGAGCCCCTACCAGAAAAAGATGCGGGTTCTAGGGAATTGAAGAATAATCTTTTTTCCTTTATGAACATCAAACATCTTGTACTTGAAAGGTGCAGTCCAATGAAGATGTTGTTTTGTGACTAGGTGTTAGTTCAAACATAAAACTAACAGTAAGTTGCCTAGAGGGAGAAACCTCACTAAAAATGGTCTGATTGCTTTCACAAATCTCTGAAGTATGGAATAGGCAGAATGCAGGTATATTTTCCCTGAGGAAACCCTTAAAAGTCTGTTAATTGGAGCTGTGACTCCAAGACTTATTTGAGCTCATTTTCTCTGGTAGTTTGACCAATTTTGACAGGGGATTCTTTCTGAGTTTAAAACCACTCTGGGAGCCTAGCTGAGGTTTAGGTGCAAGGCAAAAGCTACTAGGAGAAAAAAATAATCCAATGGTACTCGCATTTATGGTTCTTTATATCTTGCTTTCTGTCAGTCCTAGTATTATTATTTGCTTATAGCGTACACAGGTCTGATGTTGATTATTTTAAATAGAAATCTAGCTGACTTTTCTGCCTTTCAGCTGATGTCCTAATTTTAAATTTAGCTAGAAATAATTGGAAATCAAGCATTGTTAGGAGCTTTCATATAGTTTTTCTTATTTATTATTACCAATTAAATTTGTAAAGTAGATATTCTCATATTTAGAGTATCAGGTCCTGGAAGGGAGGACTGCAATATCTGACCAGTGACAGCTTGCTAGAATTGGAAAATTCCAAGTAATAAAACTTTTGGAAATCAGAAAATATCACCATCTTAATAAAAATTGTATTTCCAAAGATAATAAATTTTTCTTTTACTTTAAAGTCTTGTTTTATCTGGTTATTTCTACATTTTGCTCTTTAGACTTATTTCCCCCTGATTGATAAACTGATTTCTCTAATATCATAATGCCTCTTTTCATTATTCGGTTTTAGTTTGGCTACTAATAAGGATACAGCCACTTTACTAGACTACAATTGTTCAAGATATCCATTTTCCAAAACAAAAATAAAATTCCAGTTATATCAAACACTGGTTATGCCAGAGACCCGGGTTCGATTCCTGGTGTCTTCCCATGTAAAAAAAAACAACCAAACAAACAAAAAAACCCGCAACAGTGGTTCAATTAAAATTTCTCCTCATTCACTGTTTTAAAAATTAGATTTATTAGTTTCTTTGTTGACATGCTAAATAAGAGGAGAATGCATTTTAATTCAGAAAGAAGAAATTAGACATAAATGAACAATACAAAACTTGATGCATTTTTTTAACTTCATGCTTTTTAAGGCAAAAATTATTTGTTATGCACAGTTTTCATTCTTAATCAGCAATAACTGAATATCTTATCTGTAGTCATGACATGTACAATAACTGAGTGATTTTTTTTTTTTTTAATTTCCACACACTCTGATTCTTGCTGTGCAGTATTTACTTTGATTCAAAGTAGAAAGTTTAATCAGTTTTGGTCATTGGTTTAAGTAAATCCTGGCAAATTTTTAGTGAATAACTTCATCACTACCAAATACTATGGCAATTCACACTAGACATTAATCAATTCATTATCGTTTATGAGGTGTCAAAACAAGAAAGCAAAATTTACAATGGAATTTTTAATGCCTGGATGAACTGTTTTTCTAATTGGCAAATTCTGAATTTTAAGTCTAACTCAATCTTTTATAACAAATTGGCCAAGATTGGAATTGGCTGTTCCTCAAGAGAAAGGTAGGATTTCAGCACCTGGCGTACTGCATATATTTATAATATTTAGGCACTATGAAAGTATATTTTCTCTATAATAATCTATAAATAATCTATAATGTGCTCAGTGGCCCCTGAGAATGTTGTAAGTAGCTATGCATTATTAGTACTAAGATGTTAATTAATTAGAGACAGTTTTTAGAATCAGGTTAGCAAACATATGGTCTTATCTAGAAAATATAGGCTGAAACATGATTCTTATGGTACGTGGGAACTTTCTCTGGATATATGGTTGACATTTAAAAGTATATAGTGTAATTCCTTTCACTGAAATAGATATTGGAATGCAAACTGCCCAAACTCTCTCATGCAGAAAAGTAGAAAAACATTTAAGCATCTTCTTACTCCTGTGCTCTCTGTATCTGCCGTCATATGCACTCAGTGAGGATCCAAATATGTTGATGTTTACTAAACAGCAGGGTGTGTGTTTTCCTACTGCTGCACATAGGGAGACAAGGGTAACATATGCTTGGATATTCCAAATAATTTGTTAGAAGATGCATGTGGATCTATATCTAATTTGAAATTAATTTTTCACGCACACAGAGCTCTGTAACCAGATTTTTACACAGTAGGTTGTGATATTGTAATCTTTCATTCATAAGCCATGTGTTTGAATTATGCTACTTGAATTATCAAAGTCATCTTGCTGTTTGAATGCCGCTGGCATCAACTTTGAAAGAATTTTATAATCAAGTCTAGCTCCTTTAGGGGAGATGTTGATACTGCCCCTGTAGGTGGTACAGTAGATGGCTGTTAGTGGCTTGAAGCTTATTTTTTCATTTCATGTATTTATGAAACACCAATTTTCTGAAAGATACCAGAATTATGATAGATTCTCACTGTCTCCTTTTTTTCTCTCTCACACCTACACAACTACATATAAACACATGTGTACATGTTTACACATGCCATCAATTACTTTCCACCTCATCTCTAATATTCTATTGGGAAAAAAAAAAGTAATTCAATGGGTTTTAAAAGGTTTGAAGTATTTCAGCAGTTTTATAGAGGATTTAATACTTTTAGAAGCCTTCAAGCTGCCTGATGCCTAGTTAAATTAGTCTTATCTAGTTAAAGAGGCTTAATTTAATGTTTTAACCTAGAGAATCATGCCATGTATATTTTACTGAGCACCTATTCTAAGCTAAACATTGCCTTAGTAAATATCTCATTTACTTTTCACAACATTGTAGCATTATAATTATATTTGTTAGCTATGTAAAGAGAAGGGAGTTCTGCATATAATTATCGAACACCTTCTTTCCCCGATTTTAGTTTAGCATAGTCTTATTTTTATTAGGACTTTGATAAAGACCTAGAAGATATTTTTATCATATCTGTATGTAGAATGAAATAAAAACCTCAAGGAAGATGACTGAACCAGGATTTAAAAAAAAACAAAACAAAATACAACTCTAAGTGAATGCGATAACAAAGATAGAAATTGTTTTATATGTGATGTTCCTCATATGAATTGGAACTTAAGAGAAATAGAATTACAAAATGCATTCTAACTTGGTTTCAGTCAATAAAATGATAAAATGTGGGGGATTAAATTGTAAGTAACCCATATAATCCAGCAGGTTTAGATTGCTACTGGATTTAGAGTCAGACCAAATTAAGAAATATTCACAATCTATATTAAGACTTTATATTAGGCTAGTCAGATCGTATCATAATTTCACCTTCAATTCTGGACACACATTTTCCAAGGACACACATTTCCAAGGATGCATAGTTGGAATAGAGTGAATACAAAGGAGGGAAACGGGACAGTGGCTATCTAGACAATGTTGTATGTAGCGAATAGATGCGAGAACCAGGGAAGCTACGTGTTAAAAAAAGACTAAGGGGAAGGGGGGCGGGGGGCCCTGCATGTCTTTCTATGTATTTTCATATATTAAATCATCTTGAGGAAGTGATAATAAGCAGATTCTATGGTTTTCAATGAGGCCAGTACATGGAGGTAGGAGAAAAGCCCAGCACATTAAAAGGAAAATCTTCATAGCAATAAAAATTGTCCTACAGTAGAACAGAATGACTTGATAAGTGATGCATTTCTTGTCCATGAAATTGTATTTCCTATGTTAAAAGATGCATAAATAGTTAAGAACTTATATTTAAAATACAGTATGAAGCAGTGAAAGAGAAAAGAGCTTATATATATTTTAAATATTTCAAAATAAAATGACATTTTTTCTATAATTTAACCTTTATTTCCTTTCACTGTGGCATCTATAAAAAGATATTTCATAGCACTCCAGCATAATATATAACATAGAGTAGACTGACTTAAGAATGTTACTTAAAAATATTTAAAAATCCTACTCAGAGACAGATTAAATTGACTTTGTTTTCTTTTCTTTTACCACGTTTCAGAACAAATTGGCAAAATGGAATTCTTTACATTATCATGTATATTGAAATGTAACATTTTAAAACTATGTCTGTATACATGTTAAGAGATTGGCTGCTAGGACTGAAATCTTAGACTCATAAATTTAAAAATGAGAACTACCTCCTCCCTACAATTATAGGTCAGCAGGGGCATGAGATACCCCTGCAATTAATTATTCTGTATGGCGTCATCATCTCTTCAACTGCTTCCTACCAAGGTCTGCAGAGGCTGTTGCTCAAATTTATCTCTAACTTCTCTAGAACGTATTGTCTTGGCAGGTTGTAGCCAGAGAGAATAGACAAGGTGACATTAGCCCAAATTTTTGACATGTCTTTAATTTTAAAGACTTGCAAGTTGAATGCAACAGAATTTGATCTGCAGCTGTCCTCAGATATCATGCTGGCTTTGTATGTGTTTTTTAATTAGCTTCAGTGGAAAATGTAATATAACAAAAATAAGGAATGTTCTTAAGAGAACGAATGCAGGTAAAAATATTTTATCAGAAACAGGCTTATTGGTTTTATTAAATGCCTTGCCTCTTACGTTCTTATAGTTTCCTTTCTAATTTGCCTGGCTCTTTTATTTTTCAAACCTAGGGTGATGTGGTTTTATGAAGAGTTACGCATACTTAAATCTTCCCCAAATGTTATGGTCATGTTAGATGTATGGTAAAGACAAGGAGGCTTTATTCATCAAAACTAGAATTGAAGAGGGAAGGTCAAAACTCTAAAGAAAAAAAAAAAGAGAATCTTATTTTTCTGCATTAAACCTATGAACATAATTTATTTGTATAGATACTTGTCTAGGTCTAGTAATAAAATTGTTACAGAACATAAATTAGAGTCATATTTCACCTTCTTGAAGTCAACGATATACAATAATAGATCAGCAACATCAGTAATTTGTACTTTCCTCATATTTGGCTCCTACTTTTATCATGTGTTCGTTATACAACATCTTCAATATCTGCCACTGTAGCTAGGTATGTTAAAATAATCAAAACTCAATTTGCTAAATTTATTAGAGGTAGGTGTAAAAAGGGTGTCACTAGCTCTGATGAGGGGACTTGGTGAAGGTATTGAGTGGGGATTAATTTGACTTGAGTCTGGAAGTTTGAATGAAGGTGAGGAAGATTATTTTAGACCAAGTTGATGTCAAATATAGAAATAAAGTGAGATGAAATAGCATGCGCTGGAAGATAGGTTGGTTTATCTTGAAGCAGGTTCAGGAAGATGTCCTAGGGAAGACCCAGATGCACCTCGGGTGACCAACATAAACATTAAAAAATTCAAACCGAGAGCGACCTGGGCACACATGCATGGCAGAAGGCCACCTTTGCAGCAGAACTTACCAGGAGATTAAAGTTTATCTCATCTTCATTCCAAGAGATGAATCAGAAGAGGATGATAGAGATTTGGGTGTGAAGCAACAAGGAACCTAGTGGCCAACAGCTGTAGACCTGGATGGTCATTTTGTTATTCCCGTCCTCTAAGCCCAAGTCTTCCTGTGCATGAAGAGAGATATTAGAGAACTGTCTTTTAACTCAACTCCAGTTCTTCTTCTTTTTTTTTTTTTTTCTGATTGAATCACTCTGGGATTCATTGGGGCATCACTCTGGGCAAACCAACAAAATCTCATGTCCTACCTGAGATTCCAAGTACTTATGGTATTCAATCAAACTATCTACGTAAGTTATATTAGGAAATACACTAGTCAAAATATAAATTTTATAGCAAATAAACATTTTTTATTTTAGTCTCACACATAAGGTGACATTTTAAAATATTAATTACCATCTATTTTCAGCACCCTGCGGTAATGACATTCCTTTGTTCTTCCTCATGCAAAAACGTTTTTAAAATTTGTACATTTAGTCTCTATTATTATACACCCTAGGCATTCCTAGGTTATACCATCTCAATCTTTAACATCTATCTTTCTTTCTGATTTCATTTATGCCCCCAGTTCTTCTATATAGAACCAATCTTACCTTCCCTTACCTTCCTTCTTTGCACCCAAAAATATTTTTTAGTTCCTCCTCTTTCCCTAGTCTTCTAGTTACTAGGTAAGCAGCAGTGAGCCAAGTAAGGAAAGTATAAAAGGTAGACCTGTGTGTGTGTGCGTGTGTGTGTGTACATCTGTGTGTACAGGGGGTTACAAATTCAGGAGGGGTGTTATGCACATACTTGACAGGCAACAAAAAGTCACTGAAATCCATAATAGTTCTTATATAAAAATTAAACATGGAGGCATGAAGAATGCTTCTTTAGCCTTTCACATACCTATTAACATCTTTCAAAAAGCTTTTTTTTCTTTTTTTTTTTTTTTACAGCACAGCATATGGGCATGGTAGGAAAGCAGACAGGATACAAATGGGAAATTCTAGTATTTATATAGTCAAAGAAATCTAGGTTCAAATCCCATTTCCATTGTTTCCTGTCTTTAAAAAGTTGTGAAAATAAAACAAATAATATATAATAACGTAAGCAGCATCTGGCCCATTACAAGCATTCAAAGAAATTAGTTATGACACTGATGGTTATTAAGGTTCCGTTAGGCTAAGGACACCATTAAAATTCTGCGTTATTGTAACTATGATTAATTGTTTAACTCAGCATTTATTTTGTTATCTTAAAATTGCCTCTTCAAACTTTCTCTTTCCATCTTCAGTAAGAGACCATGAACTGGGATGAAGGATATCTTCCTAATTGTGGGCAGCCTTGGGTATGAGCAAAATGTAAGCCAAACCCCCAAAAGGCACAGTATCTATCGTCATCGAGTAAATTCATAAATGAAAATCTTGTATGGTATGCTTGAATCTATAATTCAAGGCAGAATCAGCTAAGCCAGACCTATTTAATCTCTTATTTTATACTCTCACATCATCACATTTTTTGCTTCTATTACTTTATTTTATGCCAGTCTATAATATAGCATTTTCACTGTTTATTTAGCATGCTAGTTTATAACTTCCTAGAAAAGAACCGTATTTTTCTCAGGCTTTAAACCTTCTAATTCCTTATATGATTTCTGGCACATGGTAGGTATGCAGTTAATTCTGGTTCATTAAATTAGATGATGTCATCCATTCGTACAACTTTTTTTTCCCAACTTCACTTTGAAGTGAACAGAATTTGCCATCTAGAGTCAATCAGCTGTTGTCCTACCTTTGTACTACATTCCCTTAATCATTGCACATACCTGCAGTTCATCTCAGAAGCAGAGCTCCTGAATCCAGTATCCATGTTCAGTTATTAGTCACTCTGGGTTCATGTCCTTGATCTTCTTTCCTGACACCGTGACAGAGCAGTAGGAAAAATAACTTCTACAGAGCACGCAACTCATTTCTGTTCCTACAGTTCTTAGTATGTTTATTTTCCTTCCACATGACTGATATTCCTCAAATATTTTTACAAGTTGTAAAAAGAAGGTACATTAGTATACATGTGTAAATACATCTATAAAAGAATATGAAAATCATGGCCAATAATTTTAAATGGTTGTGGTATTCCATATAATTCTATATTATCTTCTGTAAAAAAATTTTGATGATGGCTTGAAAATGATTTATTGTCAGTATTATCGAAATTCATCATGTAAATAAATGTAATTATAAAACTAATTATAGTATTTTGTCATGGTAAAATTACCTAATTTGCCCAGTTGTGCTCTTATCTTCATAGACTAATATTGAATTTGGCCATGCTACATTTGTACTGCATATTACATTTTAGCAGCAGTTTCAGGAACCTATTATTAACTGTCAGATGTCATACTATATCAGTGAAATTTGAATCGCTCATTACATTTTGGCATTTATATTATGACAGGAAAGTCAGTCTAGGAAACCTATTCAGAGATTGGCTTTAATTTCAGCTAATTTAATATTTAAATATCTTATATTTTAGCAATCTATCAATTGTAGTTACGTGACTAGATACCATAAATTTTAATTAATCACTATCAAATTAATTGGAATTTACATTTATTTGTCAATGTAAAAAATACAGAAGTTTTATACTTAATTATAAAAGAAGAAAATGAAAAATAAACTCTAATATTTGGATTTTTTTCAAAAATTTGATAATATACTCTGTAGAGTTGGAAAATATTTATCTCAATTTTCTGTTCCTGAACCCCACAGACTCCTTCACTTTATAATGGTCTTTGAAAGGATTGCTTTTTGGTGATTTCAATTCTCTAAGTCATCAAAGATGATGGACTCATATACATATCATGATAACATTTTTAGGAAGTATTTTTGAACAATATTGCTTAAGAAATTGTTTCCCCTCAACTTTCAAATATGCAACATGCCACATATTTCTAATCTGTTGATTTTATTGTAGCTAGTCTTATGCATGCATGACTATTTTGTCTTTTACGTTTGTATACATGAAATGAAAATATTAAATCATATACTATTCACTAACTCAATATTGTACTCTTCAGTCTCCCTAAAGGGAGGAAATTCTACTTAAAGATAGCAATTAGATATTTTAAATATTTAGATATTCAAATATCATTCTGCAGGCTTAGTCTTATTGAGACAAATTGTTCCCTGGCTCTTCATCCATAAACATCATAGGAGAGAGCATTAATAATCATTAGGTTGATGCCTCAGTAGAAATTGGAGGATAGTTTGATGAGATTTTAAATCGAATGAAGACCAACTGTGGGAACAAGTACTTCTCGGTGAGTCCTCAGGGCCTGACTGTAGGATAAACACTAACAAGAAGATGATGACTTATCTTTTGCTTTCCTCCTTTAACTGTGTGAATTCAAGACTGAAAGCCTCAAAAGGCAAAATGGGGATAGCAGGTAAGCCCTGTTAAATGCTGAATGCTTTGAGTGTTGCCATAAACAGTGTGAGAACCATCCTGTTTTAATACTCATTTTCTTAGGCTAATTGTGCTCTTGCTGTAGGCTTGCCTAATTTCAGAGATGTCAGAAATTTAGAATATCTTTCTATTGGAAAGTGATGGTAACCGTATACATATGAGAGCAAGGATTTATTTTTAACTGATATGTATAATTCTCCAAAAAAGTGACATCTGTAGAAGATGACTATATAGTAAGAGAGTCTCATTCAGCAAATTATGTATGCACAGATTTATTCTTGTCTATTTATTCATGTCCTTGTTTCTCTTTGCTCCCAAAGCTATCACAAAACAGTCTCCATCCTTCCTCATGGTGTTTTATTGTAGTAGTGGAAAAGTGAAATAACAAGCATTAAAAAAATAAAGTGACATTTTTGATTGAAAATTTGTAGTGAACTAAAGAATTTGAAACAATAACAAAATTAAGGGACTGCTCTTAATCCTGCTTTGTCTGTATGCATTTCTGCCTTAAATCATTTTTTCAAAACCGTATACATTTCAAAGGGTAAATTTTTAAGAACCCAACTACTTAATTGATTTATCAGTTATTTTTACAATTGCTATAATTCAACAATTTATTTAGTAAGTAACTTTAAGAAAGTATAGAGTGACAACAATTTCTAGCACACTGAGACAAGGCTTACAATAGAATATTGAGACAGAAATGGACACAGCTTGTACATCTTATGACCCTCCCTCTAATGCTCTTCAAACATCCCCTAAGTGACATGGAAGGTATTTTGTGATGTGCTGTAGCAGGAACCCACTGAAAATTGTCCAATTTAATCTGCATTGTCCAAGCCATCTGACCTATGAAAAAGTCATAGAATTAAAACTGCTCCTATAAACTACTATAATTGATATTGAACACTAAGAGTCTAGATATCATTATCTTAATTATAGCAAAGGCAATCTCTTCAAAAATAAAGTTTCAGTGGCTGAGAGATTACAAACAGAATCCAGAGGTTATCCTGGAGGTTAATCTTATGCATTATAGAGATATCCCTTTTTAGTTTATGGTATATTGGAGTGCCTGGACGGAAGTACCTGAAACTGTTGAGCTGTGTTTTAATAGCCTTGATTCTTGAAGACAATCCCATAACTATATGGTTTTTGTAATGTGATAGTGTGTGATGAAAACTTTGTGGTTGATGCTTCCTTTATCCAAGGTATGGACAAATGAGTAAAAAAGTGACAAATACATAAATAAGTAATAGGGCAGGCAGTAAGGGGTTAAAAAAAAGGGGTAGATTGTAATACCCCTGTGGTCAGTGAGAGGAATGGATAAGGGGTGTGGGGTTTATGGTTTTGGTTTTGTTTCCCTTTTTTCTTGTTATTTCCTTGTCTGGAGTGATGCAAATTAATACCATTACTACGATCATTTTTAGAACATTACATGATGATATTGTGAGCCATTAATTGTATACTTTGGATGGACTATATGGTGTGTGAAGATATCTCAATAAAAATATTTTAAAAAATTTCTCCTATAAAAGAAAAGTGAACAGGGATGGAAAAACCTGCAATGTTTCCCCATAGGGCCTGCATGGGCCCAGGCCGAGTTTGTGCAGAACATGGGCTGGTGCTGCTGCGAGACCAAGAAACACACCAGGCAGAGAAGGAAACATAGATTTATTGAGACTTATGAACAGGAGAGGTTCTCCGATGGCAGCTGATCCAGAGGTTTAGTGCCCCAGAAGAGACAGGGGTGCAAGGGAGGGTAATATGTGATTTTAGAACAAAGATGTTCCATGTAGCATGAGGATATCAGGTCTCAAGTATAACCATTAAATGGGACTAAAACCTGATGTTTTACTAATTTAGTGTTTTAGACTAAACTACAATTAATGCCTTTTTACATGCATAGTTACATTCTTCCCCTTCAGGGAGATGATTTACTTTCTTGACCTTTGTCCTTGGCTAAAGCAAGTCTGTTTGGGGCCATTTAGGAGGGCTCCAATCCCTGGGCTGCCAGAGGTCCTAATTTCCCAAACACCAGTATTTATTAATTTCAGTAATAAAAATCATCACACCAATAATGACTATGTAAAGAAAAGTGTAAAATTGAAGAGAAAAATTTAACTATGTAAAATAATACTAATACAATACAGCAGTTGGTATCCAGTGCTGTATTAGTGTATTTTTAATGTTCTTTTGTGGGACAAATACATCCAGCTACCTGAAATGTCTATTAATCAGCCCTAAAAGATGCCTCAGAAGGTTTGATGTGCCTGTAACATGCCTAAAGGTAAATTATTTTAACCATATTTTAAAATTAACGTTTAGGGCGGGCCACGGTGGCTTAGCAGGCAAGAATGCTTGCCTGCCATGCCGGAGGACCTGGGTTCGATTCCCGGTGCCTGCCCATGTTAAAAAAAAAAAAAATTAACATTTAAATAATTTACTATGGACCCAAACTATTTGGAAAATCATTTTAAAAATCATTTAGCATATTCCCAGATTATTTAGGCAGGGTTTTTTGTTATTGTTGGTTTATTTTTCAGCAAAACTAAAGGAATAAAAGAAAAGTATGAAGATTCTGGTTAGGGTCATGTACTTTTAATTTTTAATATGTTTGCAAACTTCAATCTGAAAAATTTGCTTTTAAGATCTTGGCTCCTTCCTTCAGTTGCATATGTTCTTGTTCTGTAACTCTTGTTCTTCTCCTAACTTCCACAATGAGAAAGTGATTGATAACATGTGTCATGTTTTGTTCCTTGGCACTTTTGTTCAGCAATCATCATTTTTTGGGACTTTCCAGGCAGTTGGTCAGCTTTCAAGTTTATTTGCATTTTTAAAAAAATGACACTCAAATAAAACGTGCTTGGATCTTATTAATGCTCTCAGTTCAGCTTCTGTAACACAAATGAACAAGCAGTATAGGCTAGCCATCTACAAAATGCTAATGGAGTCTCCTGTTTCTTGGAAGAGAGAATTTAGTGAGTAATTTTAGGGGCAGAAAATATATAGGCAGATTTGACTCAAGACAAAGTGAATTTGTTCACAAATTTTTGTTAATGTCAAGTATAAATGAAAGAAATATTCTAAATAACTAAATATTTTTGGATGTGCTTTGATAGTAATATAAGATTTTGAGTATAAATCATCTTTAATCATATTTTTTCTTATATCTCAAATATGAGTAAAGAAAGAAAAAATAAAAGAAACATATAGCTTTGAGAATAAAGTTGATCTTGTTTCAAAGCTCTCAATATCTGCCTTTCTGTTTTTCTCCTACCACTTTTTGTGGAGAGGGATGTGCATGGAATAAGCTTCTAAAACTAAATAGGCTTGACTACAGAGCCTTGGAAATGTTCCCACTGTTACCAAAAAATGAGAAATTCCATACAAATGCTTGTACTATAATTTCCAGTAAACATATAAAATATTTTGTGTATGTTATAATGTCTTATAATGTCCTATAGTGTCACAATTCTCCTGGAAATTTTACATGTCACATGGTTTATATTGTACCATTTTTATTTTCATTTGATGTATTGCGATGAATCAATT
Source organism: Tamandua tetradactyla (assembly GCF_023851605.1). Classification (NCBI taxonomy): domain Eukaryota; kingdom Metazoa; phylum Chordata; class Mammalia; order Pilosa; family Myrmecophagidae; genus Tamandua; species Tamandua tetradactyla. The sequence goes on along the minus strand of NC_135330.1, from coordinate 133,570,369 downwards.
TTAGGATGACATTAGCTATAAGCTTTATTTTGAAAAACTGAAACTCAATTTAATTTCCTAGGATTTGCCTTGATGATCATTTCTTATTTACCAGGCACTGTTCTAAGTGTTTGTTCCTTGCATTATTTCAGTTAACCCTCAAAGCAGAATACAGAGGTGGTTACTATTTCACGACTGTTTTATAGATAGGCAAATGGAATCCTAGAGAGGTTAAATAACTTTCTAAAGGTAGCATAACCAGTAAGGACAGCTAGAATTAGAATCTAAGCAGCTTGTTTTCTTTTAACCTTACTCCGGCCCTGTGGTATAACTAAACTAAACTCTGAGTAGGAATATTGACATGTTTAACTAAAAACAACTACTTTTAAAGTAGTTTGAATGATACCAACTCCTTTTAAACAAATAGTATATTGTGATTTTGAAAATGCAACTTTCAGTGTCCCACTGTTAAGAAAAATGAAGAACTATATTGATGCTATTTTTTTTTTTAACCTGTGGTGGGCTATAAAATGCAACCAAAGAGAAAAAAAAAAGGGTTATATTTTCCCAAATTCCCAAAAGTGTAGAATTAATTTTCCCAGTGTTTAGTCATTCCTTCATATTTATGTGTAAATGTTGTTGCTTGCTACCATACTTTACCAGGGAATGCTTGAAGATGACAAAGAGTAGTATATGAATAGTGAACACATATTAATTGAAAACCCTGGACACAGCTGTCATCGAGGCAATGGGTACTTCTGTAATGGAGATGTGTTCATTTCCTGAATCTATTATTGTTCGTGTTATATAGTCATTTCTGTTAGCACATTATTGCATGTATTAAATTGAAAATTATTGACTTCAACTGATTTATGCATTAGTTGGCGAGAAAAAATATGGGGCCATCATTATAATACAAAGTGACAAATGCAATGAAAGCTCCAGGTAGGGAGGATACCCCAATACAAATGAATCAACCCAGGCTGGGGCTTCCTGTAGGTTTCCAGAGAAGGGAAACCCCCAACTGACAGGTAAAGACTTGCAGTGGGAAACAGGAAATGTGCTTCAATTCCTTAACACTTTACATTCTAGATACCTTAAAGAGAGTTAATAAAATAATAAACACCTCATTTCCTCACACTGCTATAATAAGTACTAGTAAAAGTTGAAGGTGCTTTCCAATATTAATTTTCAAGTGTAAGGTCCATATTTAATAGCCATTTGGGTACAGGGTGTTTAAACAGCAAAAGAATATGGAAGTTCCATGACAGGCAATCAGGCGTACCTTTTAGGCCTTCTGCATCTCTATAACTAAGGAAACTGTTGTGTTCAGTTAAGAACGAACTTTTTTTTGTTGCCCACATTTGCTAGAGTTAGTATGCTTTACAGCTTTATGCCTACGCATCATCAATACAGGCCACTGAATAGATGCTTTCGTGCCTTTATGTAGATTTTCAGCAGTTGTTCTTTTTTCCTGCACTCCCTTTTGAGGCAATAGAACACCCACAAGATATGAGAAAACTGCTTAGACAGGCACAATCTCTTTCTTTAAAGATTGTTAGGTATTGGTAATTGAGGTTTACGAACATGCTATTTAAATGCCTACGAAGCTACTATAAAGGTAGTAGAAGAAGGTTGTTAATGCTGTTTAGGGTGAAATCTCTGTGATTAATGATGGCAGACCGTGGTATAGTTGAATGCAAAACAAACAATAGACGTAAGCGCTGGAGTCCACAGTTGTTTGTAGAATCATACTTTCGTTCTCATGTTTGCACTCCTTGTATAAAATGAGAGATTACAAGAGAAGAATGGGGAAGAGACTAAAGCTTAGACCTGAAGGAAAAACCCATGGTTTTTCCCTCATGAGGGCTTTAAATCCTTCAAATACCATACGGACTTGAGTTTCTCTCCTTGTTCTGTGATTTTGTTAATGACTGTGTAATGTCAGCAATAGTACATTTATTTCAAAGCACTGCCATATTATTTACTGAATAGATAAGTAAAGCTCTGGAAATATTAAACTGTTTTTCTAAGGGTTGAAAATAACGGGTGATTTGTACGTAATGGAAGCAATATGGCTCAGTGGAGGCATTTGGTGTCCAGAGTGGAATAGCCTCTGACTGATTAAGTAGGCCGACTTTACTGACTACATTATTAAATATGAAATCTATTAAATTTAAGTACAACCTTTCCCCCCTTCAAATGTTAACATCGGTGCCAGTGTGAGAGTAAAACTCGTGACATTTAGAAAGGAGAGAGAATCAGAGGAGATTTACCCGAAAGAGGATGTATAAATAATTGAATAGGAATGTCTGCAACAATGCAGCTCTTTTAGATAATGCGTGACAAAATATTTTCTGATGGGGAAAAGTTTTTAATAGAGGGCTCAATCAGTTGTTCTTTTGGCATTGCAATCAGGGTAATTTCGGCAGCTTCCTTCCAAGTTCTGATTTATCACCCTCGTATCCCAAGGGCTCTCGTGTGATTGCGTTGGCACTGATATTTATGCCGGATAAACTCAAAAGTGTCGCACTTAACTTGATCTTATCCTTCCTTAGGTCACATGAGGGCTATCTTTTAAGTACATTTGGGTGATTTTCCCATGACCCCATATCTCACCACCACTAGAGGTATCACTTCTTTGCGACTTGGAAGGAGCCCACTAGACCTGTAAATAAAATTCAGCAAGTCTCAGTAAACATTTCTTTTCCCAGCTGGGATGCCAGTCCGCCGAAGAGAAAAGTCAGTGCACTGAAGTGGGATAAATTAGTGCATTGGCTGCTAGTACCAGCTCCGCAGCTGTGTCATGATATCCTTTAGGGGTCTAGGAAAATGTAGCTTTTCATGCCTGATATTTTTTCTATTATTGTTATCTATCCTCTTCAGAGGTGTAAAGAAATGACCTTTCCCCTGGAAATGCCAAACTGCTTCTTTCAGAGAGACTGCTTTTGCTTCTAAAGAGACAGGCCACTGTTTCACTCTTTTGAAGACTCTGCCATTGCAATCACAGGTAAAGTACTTAGAGGGAAGAAGGCAGTGCCATGAGTCTCCAAGGTGAGCTCACTTTCACAACAGGGCACTGGGGTTTGCCACTGCCTCGCCGCCTTAAAGCTGCCAGAGCGCTTCTCGCATGCTGATAGCTTTAGCTAGCAAGACCTTCAGAGTCCTTGTTTACATTCTTAAAGTGAGCCTTTTTTTTTTTCCTTTCTTCTGAGAGTTTGCAAGCTGACAGCTTTAGAATTTGAATTTCCCCTTGTCTTTACAGATCAAGTACAGTAACACTGATAGAAGCTGCTCACACTGCCTCATGTTAGTTTTCTGCAATCTTGGGATAGAGACTGGTGTCAACTCTGCTTACTGGCAAGTTGGATGCAGGGCCAGGGACAGCAGACTTTCCCCAGACGACAAGCCACAGAGGTGGCACGGCACCACAAGCAAATGCCCATCCACCTTTCGACGTGGCGAGGTCTTGTTGACATTGGGTTCCTTGATGTAGCTGAAGCTTACGAGTGAAAAAGTTTTCATCTTAATACTTTGCCATAAATGATGCCAGCTAGGACGTTTATTGCAGATTGGTATAGACATTGGCACTGTCGGAGAACAGAAATCGTTTACTCTGGGAACCTTGGCTCCCTTGCTCTCGTGCCATTTGCATAATGTTCAATGATTGGTCTATGACTTGATTTCCATATATACTTTTCTTTAATCCAATCTACTCTGTACAGGAATAGATTGAGGTCCTAAAATACATCAAGCCTTAGTAAAAGTAGGCTGTGGATGTTTGTACATTTTTAAAATTGGAAATCCATTACATTCAAATGGCTTTGTGCATCTTCAAGTTAAAACAAAGCCATTTTTTTTCCTAGTAGGATTTTATTTCCTTAAAGACCAAAGCTTACAAAGTCATCCTGATTATATTATAATGATACTGGAATGTATTCCCCCATGTGCCTCTTTCCTGGAATATATAGTTGTTTTTATACTGTATTTTCTCAAAATCATTTGGAATTCTGTTTTAGAAATGCTACCACAATCAGGTTATTAATTAACCTAGGAAGAAATTTCTTCATTATGGTTTGATTGCTCTCTACTATTTCACAAGAAACTGTATTATATTTGGCTTTAATCACCAAATTATTTCATTAAGTTGCACTCAAGTGACGTTTTTGTTTCTGCCTAAAAACATAGGAAGATTTTCTGCATCTGAGAGCATTAAGGACTGACTATAAAGTTCAAAAATAGTTTCTATGTGATACTGCAAAGCCTAACTAACCACCTAACCTAAATTTTACCTTTAAATGTTTATTGTTTTTTGTACGTTCAGGCTCTGGGAATCCAACCTGGGTTTGCACCAGTGCACCCCCCTTAAATTGTGTTTTATCCGAACTGTTGGTTAAATATTGATATTTCAAAGGTTCTTTTTGTTTAAATGCAGATATCGGAAATGAAAATTAGGAAGTGCCAACCAAAGAAACAATAAATCAGAGTGCCTCATTACTACTCAAAAAAGAGGAAATGTTAACAATGGAATTGTCCTACACACGCTGCCCGTAGGATGTTTCTGATAAATTAAGCATAGCTATTTTGATGGTTGAATTAGAGATCTGGATAGAAAAGAGCTTTATTTGTATTATTCTCATTTTAAATGCATAAACTAGCATGCAAGTCCTTTGTTGTCTTTTGTAGAAATCATGATTTATCAAGCTCGTGTATACAGAAAGGAAATATTGATAGAGCCATACATGAATGTCTTTGTTTTGAGAAGATTTTTTTCCAAGTATTTGATATTCAAATTCAGTTTTTCCCAAAACTCATCTTCACCGGTAATTACCATAAAACATTAAATAAATCTATGCAATGATTATGCAGACGTAATAAAATTGATAGCAGAGGAAGGAGGAGAGAAAATGGAACGTGCCTTATGAGGCATTAAGTGCCTACTCTGAGCCAGACATTCTCCTAAGCACTGTGAAACAAAAATCAATAGAGGCGTGAGGAGTTGTTACCTAATCAGAGAGGCAGACATGTAAACAAATAATTACAGCATGTGAGCATTTTTAAAATAGAAAGCTGAACACAGAGCTCTGAGAACATCCAGAAAGACATGAGAAATTCTGTGTCATAGAGATTGGGAGCCTGAAGGTGGCAGAGCAGAGAGGAGTCAAGATTTGCGTTGATTCTGGAAAAAAAATAGAAGAAGAGTCAAGCAGAAAAATGAAGGACAATCCAGACAAAGGGAATATAAATGTTCCTAAGTCAGTATGACTGGACCCCATATGCTGTGTACAGATATTGCAAAAGGTGAATTTGGAATGACAAGAGTACAAGAGCAAGCTAGTATGTTAGGCTAAGGTATCTGGACATTTCAACTGTACCATAGGAAAGAAAATGAAACAGTTTATTAAAATGTTTATAAGGATCAAATCTGATTTCCAGAAAAAAGAAGTCACTTTGGCAAATTTTTTGAAGTAACCAGCCTATTCTTTTTTCAGGTTTATGGTTAATTAAGGGCATACCCTACCAAATATACTTTCCTCTAGGAAACAAAAGAGAAAACCAATCAAATGAAAAAAATGAATATGATTACCATGTTTTAAGTTTTAAGAAGAGACAGTGGTGGCCTTTGAAATTTAATAATAATATGTATCCTAGTAAGGATATTATTTTAAAGGAGTATTAACTAATTGGATTGAAAGAAAGATTCCATATATTCTCCAGAGCTTTGCTAGCTTGATGCTCCTTGAGTTATTAGGTGCAAGGTCAGGGACACGCAACTCTATTCTTGCTTGGCCACTCTCTTTGAGGCTCTGGGGCTATATCTGTGAACAGAGCAGCACAGTGCTCTGTGTTTATGAGTTAGGGGAAGAGGTACTGTACTTTGAATGTGTAGGTCACATATCCAAAGAAGCAACCACAGTAGCAAATGGTCTAGAGCTTTAATGCTTGCTGCATGTCTTTTCCATATCAAATAGTAATATCGAATCCAAAATCACTTTGGTGGCAATTGGATGGTTATAAGTTTTCAAAAACAGGAGGTATGAATATGCATACGGCCCAACATGAAGGAGGACTTTGGAACATGGCTAAATTCCTGATGCATAATATATCTTTCCTATGAGATATATTATGAGCAATGTGAATAAAAGTCTGCATTTGTTCCCTACTTATACCCAGAAGTTACAGCTTTTAACAGAAATACAGTTTCCTGCAGTATGCAACTTGAGCAACTGCTTTTTCAGAGGACAGTTTCTGAACCTTTTCCTTTCCCTCTTCTACCTTCCCTCGCCACCCTCCCTCTACCTCTTGCCAGTATTTAAAATGGAAATAAGTTTGACTGCTCAAGTTTACTTCCTGAGAGATTCCAGTAAAACACATGTACCAATGGAATAATGCTTTTTTCCCAAGGTAAAGGAGTTATTTGAACTTCAAAAGTTAAACATAGATTGTGATTTTATGGTAAAGCACAAGTCCCTCAGTAGCCTCTGACCTGTTAAAGGCTTTGTTGTACAATATTGTTTTAACTGTGAGGCCTCAGAATTTAAAGCAGATGTGGAGAATTTAGCATCTAGGCTAAAGAAACCTAACTGATATGGTTAAATTCTTGGAAAAAAAAAAAGAAGAAGCTTAACGTAAAAAAAGACCAAAATACCATAGAATTATTTTTAGTGAAGAGGTAAAAGAATTTATAAGCTATATAGGGGCTTGTAATAGTCCTTATATTCAATTACATGAATGTTTTAAATAGAAAAATTTATTAGTTTTTTGATGAAAAATTAGATGGACTTTTAATGGGATATGCACCCCACTTCCTCCCCAGGTAAGCAAGGATTCACCTGGTTATTAGGGAAAATTATAACTGTGGACATACCATTTTGGCAGAGCACAGAAATATAGAGGAGAGCAGGTAATGAGTATCATATACCTAGTGAAAACATCATTGATATATATGCTTCGATATTTTCTTAATATCCACATATCAAGTAGAAGTCCATCCTCATAACCCCATTGTGGGCTAATTTCACTTACTAACTTGTGTGCCCATGATGGTAGTGCTGGTCAAAATGATGAGATGGGAAGACCGTATATTAGCTAGGGTTCTCATGAGAAACAGAATCAGCAGGAGATATCCATATATATGAAGTTTATAAAATTGTCTTATGTAACTGTGGGAATGTAGAGTCCAGGGTCTGTAGGACAGGCTGCAAGCTGGCAACTCTGATGAAGGTCCTCAGCAAACTCTCGGGAGAGGCTGGCTGGACAACCCCAGGGATGGAAGAGTCCAAAATCCTCAGGACAGGCTGTAAAGTTGGCAGCTCAGATAAAGGGTCTGGATGAACACCACAGGAGAGGCTGGCTGGCTGAAGCAGAAAGAGTCTCTTCTGAATCCTCCATAAAAGCCTTCCAATGTTAGATTAAGCATCACTCATTGTAGAAGACATTCCCCTTAGCTGATTAAAAATGCAAGCAGCTGATTGTTAGGCCAAGATGGCATCGTACTGAGGTATAGGATTTAGTTCATCCTCCAGAGCAGCTACTAAAAACCAAGAACAGTACAGAACAACTACTGGGGCCACGTCAGTGACCAGACACACAGCATACTCTAGTCTGGACCAGCTGGACTGGCTGTAAGCACCTCCAGAACTGGATAGTCCACTGAAGTTAAAGGTACTGCATTATCTTACGCTGGTGGGACCTGCCAGCAGACAAACACCACATACTGGGAAGGATAAGGAAAACAGAGTCCTGAGATTTCACAGGAAAGTCTTTCAACCTGCTGGGTCTCACCCTCAGGAAAAACTGGTGCAGGTGACTCTTTCTTCCTGACAGGAGGCCAGTTTGGTCTGGGAAAATATGGCTTGGGTGTATAATACCTAAGTAGACTCTCCTAAGGGTGGGGGGTGGTGAAGTCACCATACAGGCAGGGCAAGAGACAAGAAAACCAGAACTGAAAGATTCTGCTCTGTTAAACAAAATCTAAGCTAGTGGTCCAGAATAAACTGAACTGAATGTCAAAGAACAGACAGACGACAAATTCATGCAGCAAGAAAACATAGGTAAAAGAATTGAAAACAATCTCCAGAATAAAGTAATTAAGGCAATTAAATGCCTAGATGCCAGCAAAAAACAAACAAACAAAAAAAAAAAAAAACACAAATCACACTAGGAAAGTTGAAGATATGACCCAGTCAAAGGAACAAACCAGCAATTCAAATGAGATACAGGAGTTGAAAAAATTAATTCAGAATGTTCGAACAGATATGGAAAACCTCATAAAAAATCAAATCAATGAATTGAGGGAGGATATAAAGGCAAGGAATGAACAAAAAGAACAAATACAAGTTTGAAAAAATAAATCACAGCCCTTATGGGAATGAAAGTCATAGTAGAAGAAATGAAAAAAACAATGGAAACCTACAATGGTAGATTTCGAGAGTCAGAAGATAGGATTAGTGAACTGGAGGACAGAACATCTGGAATCCGACAAGCAAAAGAAAATATAGAGAAAAGAATGGAAAAATATGAGTAGGAACTCAGGGAATTGAATGACAATATGAAGCACACGAATATACGTGTTGTGGGTATACCAGAAGGAGAAGAGAAGGGAAAAGGAGGAGGAAAAACTAATGGAGGAAATTATCACTGAAAATTTCCTAACTCTTATGAAAGACTTAAAATTACAGATCCAAGAAATGCAGCGTACCCCAAAGAGAATAGATCCAAATAGACGTATTCCAAGACACTTACTGATCAGAATGTCAGAAGTCAAAGCGAGAATTTTGAAAGCAGCAAGAGAAAAGCAGTCCATCACATACAAGGGAAGCCCAATAAGACTATGCATAGATTTCTCAGCAGAAACAATGGAGGTGAGAAGACAGTGGGATGATATATTTAAATTACTAAAAGACAAAAACAGCCAACCAAGAATTCTATATCCAGCAAAATTATCCTTCAAAATGAGGGGGAAATTAAAACATTTTCAGACAAAAAACCACTGAGAGAATTTTTGACCAAGACACTGATCCCGCAAGAAATACTAAAGGGAAGACTAGAGACAGATACAAAAAGACAGAAGAGAGAGGTGTGGAGAAGAGTGTAGAAATGAAGACTATTAGTAAAGGTAAAAAAAAAAAAAAAAAATTAGATATGACATATAAAATCCAAAAGGCAAAATGGTAGAAGAAAGTACTACCCATGCAGTAATAACACTAAATGTGAATAGGTTAAACTCCGCAATCAAAAGATATAGACTGGCAGAATGGATTAAAATACAGGACCCATCTATATGCTGTCTACAGAAAGCACATCTTAGACCCAAGGATAAACACAGGTTGAAAGTGAAAGGTTGGGAAAAGATATTTCATGCAAATAACAATCAGAAAAGAGCAGGAGTAGCTACATCCAACAAATTAGACTTCAAATGTAAAACAGTTAAAAGAGACAAAGAAGGACACTATGTATTAATAAAAGGAGCAATTCAACAAGAAGACATAAAATCATAAATATTGATGCACTGAGCCAGAATGTTCCAAAATACATGAGGCAAACACTGAAAAGAGAAACAGACACATCTACCATAATATTTGGATACTACAATTCCCCCCTCTCATCAATGGACAGAACATCTAGACAGAAGATCAATAAAGAAGCAGAATTTGAATAATACAATAAATGAGCCAGACTTAACAGACATTTATAGAACATTACACCCCACAACAGCAGGATACACCTTTTTCTCAAGTGCTCATGGATCATTTTCATAGATAGACCATATGTTAGATCACAAAACAAGTCTCAGTCAATTTAAAAAAGATTGAAATCATACAAAAATTCAAGCAGATGATGATGCAGCCAATGTGATCATGATTTAAATCCATGAAATGTCCTCATAGCAACAGACAGACCAGCTCTTGCCCGACCAGATAACCGGGTACCACTATCTGGCCAAGTTGACACACAAACAGAACCATGACAGACCTCTTAGTTAAAATTCAAGTGATATTCATGATGTTCCAGAGAAAGGGCAAAGAGATAATATGCCTATCCTGTCTCCAAAGAAACACAGTGAGAAAAGTGTCTTTATATAAGTATTGTAATAGGTTTTAGAAAAATACTTTCCAGGCTTACAGCTATTATTTTCAAGAGATGCGATTATTGCAGTTGATAACCAATTTTCAGGTGATTAGAGAAACTAATTACTACTTTCTTTCATATTTATTCTCTAAGACTAGATGTTTTAAATTTTTTGCACTACCATTGTTTTCATAAGCTACAGTTTACCTCCAATTCTCACACATTTCTCGTAATGTTCAGTGTATTTTACTCTTCAGAACAATGAGATCTGTGTGGGCAACGGTGGCACAGTGGCAGAGTTCTCATCTCCATGCCAGAGACCTACATTCGATTCTCGGTGCTTGCCTATAGCAAAGGAAAAAAAAATGTGGAAGACAATGAGATTGTTAGTTAAATCTTTTCTATCTTTCAAACCTGCTCTAATGTTAAGAAATGATCAAAATTGTATCACTTTTTATGGTTCTATTAATATTTGGTATTGGTAAATTATTTATTGGGGCAGATCAGAGGACTGAAATAAGAAAACCATCTGTTTTTGAATTTGAAAGTAAAACACTGTTTATTCAGCTAAAAACTCATACCTACCATAAGATCAAATGACCCTATTTCCCCATTTGCTCCTCTGTAGAAAGAGACTGGTGAACCATTATCATTCTTTTGAGATTCATAGTTCCATCTCTTTATTTTATGGAATTCTTAACCTTTACCACTTTCAGTTGATCTTAAGCCTATGATCTCTCATTTTTACTCAAGTAGGTAGGTGAATATGAGTGTGCATGTGTGTACATATAAATACACACACATTGTCATTCCCTATAAGGAGAACAGAAAGTTAAATGATTCAGAATACGGGTACATTGATGAGAGATTTGAATTCACAGCTCAATGTCTCTCAAAAGTTAACAAGATATTAAACTTTTCCAAGATTTGCATTTTTTTTTTGTTTGTAAGCTGTGATGATAACAATAATCACACCTAATTCACAGACTTGTCATGAGAATAGAACTCAGGTATTTAACCTGCTTAACTTGGTGTCTGGAATAATAGCTCGATATATTTTAGCCATTATTTTGTTTTCTGTGTCAGTTGAAAAGCTGTTTATATTTATTTGAGGAAAAGCCTAGCGAAACCAGAAAATGACTAAAGGTTACAAAAGCATAATTGTAATCTTTAATAACAGTGATCCCATCACAGCAGATTGGGAGGTTTGCACTTTGTCAGCACTCAGCACATATTAAAGAAACAATCAATCAAGACATTGTTACAACATGGCGATCCCTGCTCCATTATTCATTTCTGAAATACTAGTTGTAAGGCAAAGGTCTGAATCTTGGAGCAGATTTCCCATCTTATCACAAGTTTACCAGTCTGCAGTGAATGAGAGGAGCCACTTTTTTCTCCTGGCCCAAGTCCTGTGACTGCTGAGTACACCAGACCTGGAAGATGTGGTCCCAGGGCACAACCTCATCCTAATCTCCTAGTTCACACTGGCCCCACAATGCCGAGTACACTCTCACTTTTTTTGTAATTATCTCATATTTTTGCTTTATGAAGTTGGAGAAAGAGGAATTTAGTCTGTTCCCTAGATTTTCAAACTCCATGTTTAGTTTTCTGTTGAAAAGGGAATTTAAGCATTTTTATCCTTACTAGGATTAAAATTGCATAGAAATAGTTTATAATAATAATAAGTATTTATTGGCTGAATGTCAGGCACTGAGCTAAGCACTTTATATTCATTTAACAACCATGATGGCAGGGCTATTTTATAGATAAGGAAATAAAGGGTTAAAGAAACAAACCAGGATTCAAACCCAGGTCTGTTTGAATCCACAGACCAAGCTGTTAACCACTGTGTTACACATACTTTATAAGTAGTATCACCCTTAATTATTCATATTTAGTCCAACACTTGTGACTAAGAGAATAGCATGTGCCATTTTAGTGATTCTGTTGGAAAGGGGTGTTGAGCATTTGACCTGGGAGGGCTTACTCTTCTCAGCCCCAGTGCTTAGAAGGGAAAGGGAAAACTGTCCACAGAGATTTTTTTTTTACTATACCTTTCCTTTTTCTTTCATTACTGTAGTTGGGTTATCAAATGCTATACCTTTCATTAGGTTTAAGCAGAACATAAGGAGAGAATTTAAAATCAGAGGAGAAAGGTTGGCAGTGCCTACACCAGCAGGTTGAGAGAGAAAGTAAAAATGCCACGTAGTTGGGTGGCCCTTGGTAGGAGGTTGTCTGTGTGTCAGTGGGTGGTCCTTCCTCCTCATGATCGTAATTGCCTGATGTCACCATACATTGCACTGAGGGCAAGGAGCTTTGATATATTGCTATTCGTCATCTTAGGAACTTTAAAAGAAACTATTATTAATCCTTTGTAATCCAGGAGACTAGAGGTAAAGAAATTATGTAACTTGTACAAGGTCAAATATCCACTCACAGGGAAGGGAGCTAGATATAACTTGGGCAATCTGACCCCAGATCCTAACCCCCTAACTATGAAACCATTTGTACTTCCCATAGATGCATGCAAGTTGACTTCTTAATTTGCATTATGGATATATAACTTCAATATTATACTTTCCTTTTTTTAAAAATCATTTTTCATTTTAAGTAATGTATTTGTGGAGAAGGTTTACAATTCATCACCGTATAAGCCTTCTGTTATCTGTTATTCCTTTGCTGATGGCTGAATTCATATTTTTATTTTAAAGGATTTTGTGAGCCCCTGATGCTAGTCAGAAATTTTGCAATACACTTTGTTTTTTTCCTAATAAGTTGAATATTTCTAAATATACTAATGCTTTTGCAGCAAATTTCAAAGAAAAGTTGTCTAAGGGCAGCATGTATTTTAGAAGAGTTTCTCAAATGCTTTCCTGTCCTTTGCTACACTCTATATTTTTAAAATCTTTGAAAGTAGGTGTAGTGCTTCATGTTCAAAAGATGTTAGAAGAACCTAAACTAGATTTCTATTGTTTAATGAGACAGCTCTTTAAAAGCATGCAAGTTGGCAAAAGTGGAATATCTTCAAGGAGGTCCGATATTTCAGATCAGAAAAGACTGATTTGTGTGCAGATGCACTGTTTCAAAGCATTTAACACATTGCTGTAACTTGAGAAAAACACAGAGCCTCACATAAGATTTCTGAAGAATGAGGGGGGTGCATTTTTCAAACAGAAGAATTTCCTATAAAGGTTGACTCCTTATTTGGATAAGAGTTTCTAATATTTAAACTCAATATAACAGTCGTATCAAGATTTCCAAACCATTACATCTGAAAACGTCAACAGGTATCTGGGCTAGTCAATGGAATATAAATTCAAATCAGAGGAAGGAATCATATGTGCTACCTCCCTTTAGTTAAGTGTCAATAGATTTTCAAGTAAATTCATTTTATAATTACTCCCTCACAAGCACTTTGCTTTAAGAAAATAATATCCATCCCTTGCTATTTATGTCTACTTGTTATCAATTGCTATTTTAAGTTACTCATTAATAGTAGATATTTCTGACCAACCCAAAAATCTAAGTTTCTGTAGTGCTGCCACTGTAATATTCATGAATAATTGCTCAGGATTTATACGCTGTAGCTCTTACGTCACGAGCCGTTGGGGACTGACCCTCTCTTCCCTGAGGAGTGACTCAATGTGGAAGGGAAACTGGTGCTCCTAGGCCTTTTTGAACAGCCTGATCTGACATTCTGTTTGCTGCTAATGGGGATCTCCTTGGTGAGCTGCAGTTTCCAGCAGCTTCTGTTAGTGTAGTGTGGGGTACCTGTTCTTGACTTGGGAGATGCTCAGAGAAGCATCACTTGGTGGCTCCTTATTACCAGAGACTTCCTCCAACCTCATTTCTCATTGGCAGCCATTCCTAGCTGTAATTATGACTGCCAACTCCTATATCTTTGCCTACTCTAGGGACCCCAACAGCATGATGTTCCCTATTCCCTTAAACTGATACAACTTGCCCACCATACTCAGAATAAAAGGCATTACTAGATAAGACATGGACTATCTACCTACCATCTGTCTATATAAGCTATCATCTAGCTTGCTATCATCTATTGATATATCTATTTACACACATATATGGCGTCACCTCACATATTTTATCGGATGGGCCCTGTAGAGCAGTTACATAGAAATAAACCAATTGTACGATTGTGCATCAAATCTGGTATATACTGAAGGCTGTCTTGCGAGCTATATTTCAGCAAAGCCACTATCATTGTCACACATTGCCAGCATTAATTATGTTGTCACATTGAACTGAACAGATAAATGTCGCTGCGTTCTTGTATCTTATTTAGTAATAGTGGTGGTAATAGTTTTGATCAAATCATAATATATTAAAAATATTTCCATGGAAGAAGAATGAGTAATATAACTTCTGGATATCCAATTATTTTCACTCCAACAGATGATGAAAGTAGCTACAAATGTTTAATATAATAAAATGCTAATATAACTTCAAACTCATAGGAGATCACATGGAAACGGATATTTGGTAGTGAAGTGACCATAAACTCTTTATAACAAATGAAAGGAAAATTAATTATCTCCCCTCTCATCTATTCTAGAAGTTATGTTCCCAGGGTGTGCAGTGTTGTCTAAACTGCACATTTATGAAAGGATTCAAACTATAGCATGCTATTTATACTTAGCAGTTAGTGAAAGTGTATGAGCATTTATTAACATTCCCACATTAAGCTAAGTTACATTTTCTAAGATTTGCTGTTATTGCTCTGTAAGGGTACATATTTGATTAATGATGTCTTAGCAAAATATTTAAATGTCATAGAATACAGAATAAAATGTGATTGGCCACTTGAAGAACTTTTGCCTGGATCTGGCAAATGCAGAGTTGAAAAATTCAGCTTAAGATGTTCAAAACTTTGTTAGCTATTTTAAAATTATAAATGTTCTATTTTTATGACTATAGTTTCATTTTATTAAGTTTAGCAGTTTTAATATTAATGAAGCATGATGGTCTAATAAGAAGGGAAATAAAAGCAGTACATCTTTTTATTCTAATGTGACTTGCCTTTTGGGGACTGAATTTGGAGACATGCTGAAATACTTGAGATTTGATTTCCTGACAAACCTCAGGTTGTGAAATATCAGAGATGCTAGAATAACCAAACCAAAAACACAAGCATGGTCACCCACAAAAATACACCTATACATACAAATACACAAAGCAATTTTTAAGCTAAATACATAGAAATATAGTTCATAAAAATCTTTAACCATGGAAGCGTAACTTTAATGTTTACAGAACGCTAATGAAGGGGAAACAGTCGATTATCAAATCAATTTTATTAAAGAAAAAACTTGAATGCTTTAAAAAGATTCAGGCATATGGAAATACACTTACATAGACTTTATTTTGAAGAGTTGTCATCAATGAGTATCTTTTAAAAAGGCAACAACTACTAAAGAGCTTTCATATGTCTAGCCAGAAAATGTGCCCTTAGACATAGACATATTTTTGTACATATGTGGTTTCTAGTATTTGTTTCCTTACCTATTTGAAAGAAATGGTGGAAGGACTCATTAGAATTTTGAAATCTGCTCTTATCAAATTATGTTATTTGCCAGGAAACAACTAGAGGGTAGAGTGTATATGAGAGAGAGAGCCAGGATGAGGGGAGAGATTGGTAGAATTGAAGAGAGCTTCTTTTCTTTTTTCTTTTTTTTTTTTTTTGTATCAGTACTTAATATTTCAGGCTTTACACACAAAGTCAAGGAGGAAAGAAGAATATGTTAAAAAAATTTGGTGATTCTGCTCACTGCTAAGAATGTTGCTCCATTTCCGGTCATATTCACATGTATTTCAGAGGTGGAAATTCAGCTGATATAAAGGGGCTCTGGCTGAGTATAGTGCCCAGTAATTTGATTTATGAAAAACAAGGAAAAAGAAAAAAAAAAAGGAGGAAAGCAAAGATTTAAAAACTAAAAAGAAGAGAGAAAAGAAAAGAAAAAGAAATGAAGCTACTCTCATAGTACAGCCGCTATGAATCATCTTTCTAAAATAAAGTTCAAGGAGATATCCACATTGTTTTAAGTCATAGAGTCATTTTCCATTTTTAGTATTTTAGATGCATAATAATAACATCTTCTTCAATATGTTAGTAGTGAGAAAAGGCATTCTTGCTTCCTATCCATCAGGAAGTCTGCTTTGTTATTTAGCAAAATACTTTAACCAACAGCTAACCACATGTGAGTTTTCCTTGTATATTTAGAGGAAACAAAATTAAATTTTTCTGTTGAAAAGGTCCAATATGTTTAGTGATACTTTTCTCCCAGTTCTTTATAAATAATTTGCTAAATATATACTCATAGTGCTATATTTAGCTCCTGGGAAGCTTTCATAGTCTGCTTATATTCAAGGGTATTTTGCTTTAATTTTTTCCTGCATTATGTATTTATGTTTACATCTTCCACTGCAATGCCTCCAAAGGAAATATTATGATCCTTCTCATTGATAATCCATTTTTTTTAGTCTCCAAACATGTGGATGCCATTATCAACTACCATTGTATTTAAGAAGTACATGTATTTAAGAAGGATCTAAATACATATTTACCAGCTTAATCTGTGTCTTGAAAGGTCCCTATGTATTTATATGGTAACATATAAATAATTTATGTGATAACAGCGGAAACTGACCTTCTGTGCACTCTTATAACTGTTTTTTTCTTAAACTAAGCTGCAAAGCCAAGGAGTATATTTATAATACACATTGAGTTGCAGAACATACAATTTTCCTTCTGGGAAAACGGTTCCACAATCCATGTCAAAAAGATGTTCATGTGTTTGGGGCTGTCTGTGAAGATTTTATAAACATTCTAGAACCAAAAATTTCAAACAAGCTACACCAGCTTTGTGTAAAATTCAAGAAATGCTTTATAGACTTTTTTGGACTGTATTTATTTTCAAAACCATGACTATTTGTGGATGGACAAGGTATCTGTTTCCCATGATGAAAACAGCAATTGGCATAAAGTAAGGTTTTCAGATATTCTGCATCCCACAAAGAATTCCTAACAGACTGGATACATATCACTTAGAGGATGGGATCTTTTAAAGTCTTTTATTCCATTGAGAGTGTTGGGAGTATTTTTTTTTTTCTGTCTTATTTCACTAAATATGTATCTACTGACAAACAAGAAACCAACCTTGTGTTTGCTGTTAGGTACCAGGAATCTGGCCAACATAATTAAATAGTAGTATGCATATTTGTGGATGTTTCCCCTAAATTAATTTGATTGAAACTTATCTTCAAGCAATTACAGGTAATCACTCCCACAACCCATCCTGTACACATGCTCACTTCATCAATTGCCTCTCAGATGTGTGTTCTTTAAGGATGTGTTAGAAAATAAGCATCCATCATGTAATTTAGAATTAAATCTGTTAGTCCCACCATGCTTAGGGCACCATCCATTGGGGATTTAAGTCACAAATGTGCTTTATCTCCCCAAAGGGCATTTGCTGGCATAGCATTCAGTTGCCTTCATTTAAGATCCAAGCAGCGGTACCAGGTGTCTTCTCTCGGTCCCCATTGTTCTAGGTTGTCCCATTGGCACACTCTACCTCATGGGTCCAGAAGCATTGCCTGCTCACGTGGTCACCCACATTCACTTTTCAAGGAGTTCACACACTGGACGTAGTAGCCTCGTTATCTCACCTGGAAAAACTGAGCCACATGCCCATCCTTGAATGAGTGCCTATGTCCAGGAAGATGGAAGATACTGTTTAGAATAGGCATTGCCCCTGAACTTTAGGGACAGGGATTAAATGTGAGGGAGAAATCACCCCCAAGGCAAATTCATAACGCTGTTAACAAAAGAAATGGAAGTGGATTCCAGGATGAAACCAACAACGCATACCCAACACATGTGATGTCTGAGATTTTAATATTTCTAGACTTCAGCGTGTTCACCAGGAAAAACTCCAGTTTAGGTGTGGGTGTGAGAGGTGAATTTTCCTCAAAAAAAGCTGGTCATCTTAAAATGTTCTGTATAAGACAGAGATTTTGGTGGCAATGATAAAAGGTGTATTTTATTTGATTTTTTCTTCTGTCTCTGTCTATATATAGCACACAAGCACTTTCAAAGCAGTATGTAGTAGTATACATTTCAAAGGAATGCAGTAGCATTCATACTTAATAAAGGTTTAGTCAGAATTTTCTTTGCTGAGGGCACACACCTGTTCATAGCTGGCATCTCAAACTGTCTATCTGAAGTTCACTGCCGATAAGTAATTTATTTCCTTCCTTCAGTCAACTTAGCATAGATCAGGAATGAAGTGGTACTTGGCTGCACATGTAATTTCAGCAGCTGTAAATTTGCAGTAGCCTGTCATCCAGAGTCCTTCTTTAACGCTTTTCATAAAGACCAGAAATGTTTCTGAATTTAATTTTGATAAACTGACTGATACTTCACTTGCGTCAGAGTTACGGAGACACCCCACCCCACCATGTGCCAAAAAGAGAACAGTCTCCTTTTGCCATCATCAAATTTATACCTTTCCTTCTTTCCTAAAATTCATGTAATAATTTTATGATATTTCATTACTCTAGCATTAGGAGATACCATTTCATTCTTATTCCCCAAACATTAGGATTAATAAGTGGGTTTTATCATTACCAAACACAAGCATATACAAATTGATCCTATTTTGTCATTTGTGCTCAAATTGGAAGTAGTATTATGCCATACATTGTTCAGAAAAGACATGAGTTCTATTTCTATAACTTGAAGATAAATGATACACAATCCCAGGGGTTACAGCAACTACTTCTGTAACTGGGACCCATACATTTTCTTCTGGAAGTTTCATCCAAAGCCTAGTTACTTAAGAGAAGTGTGGGAACTTAGGGAAAGGGAGAAGAGCTGAGAATTGCCCTTCCTTGATCAATGCAGATTGTTTTAAAGAGCTAGAATTCAAATCATATATTAGAATCCATTCACTATGTGTACATTGAGTGAGGAGTAGGGGAAATAAATTTTCCTTTTTGAAAGTGTTTTTAAAAGAAGTTCAAGACCATTAGTAAATAGTTTTATGGCAGATGTTTTTGTTGGCCATAATGGTAAGTATGTGGAGCTATATTGCATTAAAAAATAATAATAAAATAGAATAGAATAAAATTTAAGGCAAAGCATAATTTCAAATTATGGGTTAAATGAAACTACATTTGATTTGAGGAAAGTATCATCATGTGTGCCCAGAGTTATCCATGATAATAATCATAGCTAAGGAGATAGGATTTTACCGTCATCCTAGGTATCCCTTACTTTCCTCTCAATTGTTCTCTATCTGTAATTCCTACCTTTAAAATGTCATTGCTTTACCCATACATTCCCAGCTAAGTCCCTAATCATCTTTTACCTGAATCAGTACATTAATTTTAATTTTTCCCAAATAAATTGCTTGTGGGAAAATAAAGCAATGGAGATTCATTTTGTCGGGAGTCCGGATAAAACTTCAGTTCAGATCTGTGCTCAACCCTCCAACTTAGATGACACGTATGCGTGATCCACAGGGTAAACCTTGGAGTCTTTCAGTTACGATAATAACCATTGTTATTATCTGTTATTAACCTTAAGCTCAGATACTTGAATTACCAAAAAGGGTGGTTGCGGTGAGTGAGAGGCTAGGCAATTCCAATGGGGCAGGCTCCAAACAAATCCAAAGATCGTTATTGTTGTTTTCTTTATTGTTATGAAAGGTGTTGCTTATGAAAGCTACAGAGAAAATTTGCTATTCTAAACAGCTCTAACATTATGTGTAACCTGTGTTTAATTCTTAACTATATTGCCAGAATCTATCTATGATAGGAAAAAAAATATTTAATTTATTTTCGATAGCATACTATGCTGTTTTAATTTGTACTGCTTATAGTTCATTTAATCATGAAAAACAGGCACATAAGAAAAATCTCATAATTGTCATGCAGTGTACATAGTAGAAGGATGCCTGATTTTTTCCCTAAGAATAAGCTGTTTGTCAAGTGGAAGACTTTTATATGTGCTTCTATTTATGCATACCTTATTTAGGGAGCTGCAGGCTATGGTAAAACTCATTATCATAATTTTCTTCATTTTTTTTTTTTTTTTTACTTTGCTACCTCTTAAAGATACCCTGCTTCTTATGAAATCATTTGGATAGGATCTAAATACCCCAATTTAATTACATGTACTTAAAAATAAGTTTTCTCTAAAAAAGAAAGATACTTTTAGCCTAGAGTTTTCATTTAAGTTCCTCATGAAGCAACAATTAGAATTATTAGAATTCAGACTGAGACAAGTCACTGAGGGACTATTTTCAGCACCCCAAATGGTCTCTATGAAACAGAGCATCTAGGGGTATATTTTCTTTTAACTTGACTTCATTTCTCCCTAATTAGTAGGGTGCAATGTACCATTATGATGCCTGCTTCACCCCCTTGGTTCTTGCCCCTCCCCTTGGGAGTTTCCCAGCTGGTTTGCTCTCCTGTTGTAATTGAAATCTTACTTGTTCCAGCCTGTAATTGATAGTGAACCCAACCATTTTATGTTTGTCATGCAACAGATGTACAACAGAAACACTCAAAGTAGCATATGGAAAAACTGCCCTGCTAGAGTGAAATGTGATCCCATTGCATTCTTTCAAAGTTTTCTGGTTTGCAACTCCTCACAAGCACTTTGTTGCTGCACAAGTCAATCTAAAATCATAATATCCACTTTATATGTGATGATTTTTCTTTATTCCTATTATGTGATTAGGTCTCTATAGCAGGTACAACACAGAGTAAGGAGGTTACTCATCAAGGTAGGGTTCTCTGTTGACTTCTTATGTCAAAGCCAGTCATCAGGCTTAAAGAAAATAACCAACCTTACATGAACAAGTCAGTGCTCATGAATAAATCAAGAGACGTTTGAATTATTGAACAGTTTCTTAAATGCTTTTAAAAAACTCTTTGAAAATGCAAAAGGACCTTCCAACTTTATTATTCTAATTATGATTGCATCTGGATGCAAGAGTTGGTGTCTTTGCTTCCAAAAGAAAGACTACTTTTCCAATGTAATATAAAAGACTTAGATTATTTCATTTTACAGGGTATTTTCTATTCTGAAAAGGTGGTCTTGGAGGATTTGTAATTTTGCTTGGTATATGTTTGTGTATGTCAGGCTCTCAGTTGTTGACTGGTGTGGAAAATGAGAGGATGAAGCAGGACTGAGACTGGGGGACTAGATCACACCATAGGACAGCCATTAATTACCCTTTCCAGGAGGAGGGAGGTGGTGGGATCAGCCAGCAGACCAATTGCAGTGTCGATGGCGCTGAGATTTTCCAGCAAATACCCAAGGAAGTATGTCCCAGAAAGTAAAATATGGAAGTGAACATTTTGGGGTAGTGGTAAATCAGGTAGTACTGCAGATGGCAACTTCATGATTCCAAGTATTCATTTCAGTTTTTAGCAGAAATTTCAGGTAATCTCTGAGAATACAGAGACCAGGTAGAGAAGGGAAAAATAATCGGCAAGTATTTAAGAGGAGGTGGGGGTGGTCAGGAAATTAAGATCCAAATCAGAGCTCTGAGCTCCATGGGAGACTGAAGAACAAGTAAGCTAGTGGGGACGTAGACCTAATGACTGACAGGCATTGGATAGGTCATGTTGAAATATGATTATTGATGTGATAGCAGTAGATTTGAGGAGGGAGAAGAGGAAGCAGGAATGATATCCAAATTGAACAATGCAGTGGTAAAGAACCCAGGAGAACCTCTGAGTGGGAAGACATTTCAGAGGTGACATGACTTGGTGCCATACTCTTTGGAGTGTGAAGGAATGAAAAAATGGGAGAGGACACTGGTATTTTTAGCCAGTCTGGGTGGAAAATGTTTTAACATTGGTAAAAGGGGTAAATACTAGAGAAAACAACAAAACAAAACAGATTTTTGAGATGAGGTAAAGAGAGTTATAATATGATATCTTTCTATATCTAAATGCAGCATAAAGACATTTTTAGAAGCAAGAATCTAGTGACCAAGAAAGAGAGATGTCAGCTTGGACATGGACATTAAGAAGTGATTGTTGCATATTGCCTTGTTAATATAACAATTTAAATATATTTCGGAATCATTGATAAGGGTCATTTTTGAACAAATATTATGCAAAATTAATAATTATGTATTATTTTCAAAGACTTATTTTAATGTCCATTTTTATACTCTCCTGTGAAACAACTAATGGTTATGCAAAATGTATGAGGTAGGAAAATGATTAAATTTTTATATTTTATTACATTTTTCTGTTTACAAAAGCAGAAATTGATAACAATTAAAGCAAGTGAGTTTCTTCCCACTGATTCAAAATTTATTTGCTATGCCTGTTTTTGTTCTGAATTATTTAAATAAGTCGCATTAATATGAAAGTTATTTATCCATTTTGAATAAAAGTCTGTTAATAGAGACAAGAGCATCAGGTTATAAACAGAACAGAGCATGTTTTCCATTTAAGTGAAAAAGAATACAAACAGGATGCTTATATTTGGCTGTTTGTATATAACACGACTATATTATTTTAATTGTAATATTAAAATGCAAACATTCACAAGGTAATTTATGCAATATGATTTTTCGGGTTAGCATGAAAAAGTGTGTTGATATTGGTTCAATTTTAACGAAGTAAGTAGAACAAAAGATTATAAAATATATCAAATATGTTTCAGTTCTTCATGTCAGAGCATGTTCTCTCTATTGAATACCCTGCTAAATTATGCATTATATTAACATGCATATAGATATAAACACATTATTCTGCTTATGATAAAATTAAAAAGTTACTTAGAAAAAAAAACCTGCATCAACATTGAACATTTTAAAGATAATGTGAATATTTTGAAGATTGTATTTTTAAAAATTATAAATGTCAAGTTAAAAATATACGGTACTGCTGAGGTCATTTTACTAGCCTGCATTTCTCAGATAGCTGAAATGTACCTTGAGTAAGCCTTCAGAGAAGAAAATGGAAATGGACTTCCCAGTAGACTGTATGACTTGTCAAGTCTGCAGAAGAGTGGAAAATGTGGAAAAAGAAAAATGTGAAATAAAATATACATTTTGCAACATGTCTATATACTTAGAAATAAAATATAAATTTTGCAACATGACTATATACTTAAAAACATGTTGATAGTAATGAGTACAACACTGGGAAATTTGGCATACCAGATTAATTACATTTTTAATTTTTTATGCTTTAATTTTAATTTTTGATGTCCAATTTTTCTTTTATGTTTCAGTGAAATTTAGTATTCAATTTCATTTACACTATCTTTCTATTACTATTGCATTTCCTGACACTCTTTGAATAAAATAGAAAAGGAAGATGCTCTTGGTTTTAACGTGGGTGGTTATTTGGCAATGTCGTAGTAGACCATGATTATTGCCTGGGGATTGTCTCTATCTTCTTGAAACTTATTTGATGAAAACATTACAAAACTTCATAGCTACACAAAGGTGGCTTGAAAGATTGCTATTTAAAGCGAAAGTCATTTGAGCATAAAAAATTGAAACATGCAATATTTTGTACATATGTTTAGTATTCTTTGGAGCAGGGTAAAATTTGAAACAAGAGAAAGAAAAGGGAGGATTTCTGCCCACTACACAGTTTTGTTCTCTTCCTTTCCTTCCAACTACTTGATTTGGGAAGAGACGCAGAGGAGGGATCAGGAAGAGAGAGCAAAGGAAAGGGAGATGGAACAGACTCATGAATGAAATGGAGTCTAACAAGGGAACAGCCCAGGGAGGGGCAAACAAATGCAGTGGTCCAGGCAGAGGCTTTAGTGCGCATGAGTTAACTTCTCTCCCTCTGTTTCCTACTCTGTGAAATGCAGCTACTAACAGTACCTTGCTTCATGAGGATTAAGCGAACTAATGACCTGCAAAGCATTAAGAAAAGTACCTGGCCTATTGGAAGCTCTGGGTAAATGTTTATTAATTGTTTCACAGTATCTCAAAAAGGGTAGCTGAGGAAGGTAACCTTCATAATTGTAGCATATCCCATGACTTAGCCATCCCACCAATAGATATATATGCTGAGGGAATCGTCACATGGTTCCCACACATGTGGCCCCATACACTAATGATGATGGTGACAAGGAGGTTGTTGATTAATAATACTTACTTACATTTTTTCTTATGGGCTGGATATTTTTGTAGGCAGTTTTCAGGACTTAACATAGTTACCTCTCAAGGCCAAGTAAATGAGATAGATATGAATTTGTGGGTCAAGGGAGATGGCTTGTCTAAGATGAAGCAACTTGTCTACGGGGAATCCAAGATTCAGTCCCAAACACTGGACCCTGGAACCTTGCTTTTACCCACTGTCATGGTTAGGGTCATGTGTCAATGGCCAGGTGGTGGTGTCTGTCTGGTTGGGCCGGTGCTGGCCTGTCTGTTGCTGTGAGGACATTTCACAGAATTAAATCATGATCACATCGGTTACATCCACAGCTGATTCCATTTGTCATCAGCCAAGGGGAGTGTCTTCTGCAATGAGTGATGCTTAATGTAATCAGTGGAAGCTTTTAAGTAGCATTCAGAAGAGACAGGCTTTTTCTTCCTGCTTTGGCCTGTGAGCCTCTCCTGTGGAGTTCATCCAGACCCTCCATCAGAATCGTCAGCTACAGAGCCTGCCCTACAGATTCTGGACTCTACGTTCCCATGGTTATATGAGACACTTTTATAAATTTTATATTTACTAATATTTCCTGTTTTCCTGTTTCTCTAGAGAACCCTAGCTAATACACCCACCAAAGTAAACGGAAAGCTGGAAGCAAGGCAAATCATTCATGGGTTCATTCAGAAGCATTTACTCAAAATCTAAATGCCAGTAACTGTTCTACACACAGGGGAGCTCACTGTTTCTAGAAGGAGTCAGAAATACAAGCAAAAATTACCGTTTAGTGAAATATGTGCTGATAAAGGTGCATAGGGAATAGAATTAACTTCTGTGCTAAAAAGTGATAGATTCTGGGAAAGATACAATAAAGGAAGGAAAATATGAGAGGGATTATTATGAAGGTCAAGAAGAAATTGGATGGACAGGACTAGTTACCAGAATGGCGTTCCAAACAAAAAAGAGTAGTATGTGACATTTAAATCCATATGAAATAGATATTTAAGTACAGAATGTGTGTGATAAAAGGATGAAGGACAATTTGTCATATTTCATAACATACATATTATTGCAACTCTAGTCCTCAAATTTATCATAGGGTTCAGGAGAGAAGAACTCACATCAAATTTTCAATCTTTTATTCTCTAAGAAATTTAGATTTAGCAAAGAGGTGCTAGGGGGATAACAGAAATGGCTTTTCATTTTGAACGTCACCGTTCACTACTGTAGACAATATCAAATTCAAACAAATACAGTTTCTTTCAACTCTGTTTCCCCATGTGATTATATTGTTTTCTCACTTTACTTCCTCTCTGTTTTATACACAGCTGTTGTTTCCTTTGTTTCTGATATTTTGCTTCACTTAATGTTACTTTTATGCTCAGTACTCAGTATTTCTCACACCTGGAAAAAGAAATGCTGGTACTTTTATATTTTAAATTGATATTGCTTTTGATTTTCAATTTTTATCTCGTTAGATGTCTGGGGTCATATCTAAGCTTTACTTTCACTTACTTTTTCATAACTTGAGTAAATCACTGTTGTGAAACTCTTCTTTAATAAATAGATACTGAAATTAATTGGCAAGGACGGCAAATTAAGAGTTATCCTCCCTTTTAATTTTATGAAATAGGATGCCCAGTATTTCCTGTGTGAAAGAAAGTCCATTGATTCTCAAGTTAATTTATTCCAATATTGAAAAGCATATTAGTATAAAATAATTTTTTCTTTGATGCCTGGGAGGAGGGCAAATTTTGTAGCATAACAAGCCCAAAAGAAAAGTTAACCCAGCCCATAGCACAGAGCCAGTGGGAACAAATAGCACTGCAGGTCATCCATCATTTTTGTGTCCTGACCTCTGCTGAATCCACTAGCAAATTCTGCATCATTCAATCACAGTGGCAGACCCAAACACAAATGTCATGACTTCACTGTGTTCCCCGGGTCTTGCTGTATCACCACCACCATTTTATATTCCTTTCCTGGGGCCGCTTTGGAAGATTTAGAGGTGCTGGGCCTAATCTCTCAGGCTTCACATAAACAGCTGGAGCTTTGCCAAGAGCCGACCCCGATGCTGTCAGCAAGATGGCCTAGTCCCCAGTGGAGTGGCAGCTGGGCGTGTGGGCGCGCGGGGAACTACCGTGAATTAGCTTTATGTGCTCCAAGAGGCAATCTCCTACATAAACAAACTTCAAAAGCTGCCAGAGGAAATTGTTTGTTTCCCTTTGGAGGTAGGCCTGGCTGGCGGTTGCCTTTAGCTACTCCGTCGCTTTGGTTGTTAGTCCTGGGGACACACCACAGCTGGCCCTTGGGTTTCGATTTCAAGTTAGAACCAAAACCTAAACGGTCCTGCACATGTCAAAATGCTCCGTCATGACTGCGGAACTGCTGTTCTGCACTCAATTATTTAAGATACTGTTTGAAGTTTCCAAATAAGCAAACCAAATGGATGCTTTGACCCCAACCTAAAGAGGGTTGTTCCTGTAAACTTAAAAGAGTTCATTCTATTAACCATCGCATCCGGATTAAGAGGAGAAGCACAAAGCTCTCTACAGTTCATTAGTCTTTTGCTGAAGTGTTAAATGCAGCAGTAGGAAGCTTCGCTTACAGGTGCACTTAAATATTAGTAGCATTCGCCATAAGGGTTTTTCATTTTGACTCTTTGTTATATTTCTTACTTGCAAAGGGTTCTAGCTTGCTTTTCCTGCAGGGGATCTGGGTCTGATTCCCAGACCATGCGCCTCCCCTTCCCCCCACAGAAAAGGCTATTTGAATGTGAAGAATGCTATTGCAAAAGGAATGAATTTTATAAGAGTTGATGGGTTTTACTCTACCCTAGGTGTTACTTTGTTCCATAGGAGAAGATACTTTGGGAACAGGTTCATCAGCCTTATATATTCATACGTAGTCAACTCTCCAAACAACAAAAAAATGAAATGTCACGCTCAAGTTATTTTTGTCACGAAACATCCGCTGTCCCTATTTTCCTCCACTGTAACATAGGGAAGAATTTATTTAAATTACAAAGTTAGAAAATTGTTTCCTCCTTCCGCTGTAGTTTTCATTTGAAAGCCAGTGGTCATATGCTCATAAAGTGCTAGTTCTGCAAGTGTTATTTGTTATCATGTCATTCTCAAAATTGTGACCTATTTTCCAAATGAAAATTGCTAATGTAAACTCAAAGTTTCGGTAAAAGCAGGGAGATATATAAGGATTAGCATTTATTAAAGTGCCCCCCAATTAAAACTTCGTGTGAATCACACCCCCTATTTAAAATAATCTTCCCGGTCATTGTGGGGAATACAAAGACAAGAAATAGCACCTACCTCTAATGTGACTATACTCCCTAAATAGAAGGTACTGGCCCACCGTAAATGAAAAGTAGAATGTGCTGCTGGCCAAGGAGAGATGCGGAGAAGGTATGAGGAATGCGAGGTTATGATCCCCTCTTCCTTGGGGTGGAGGGAGGATCCGGCAATATGTTATAGAGGAGTTGGCATTTCAGGTTGAAAACCAGCTGAATTTACACCAGCAGAGGCACCTGTAGAGGAAAGGGAGGACACAAGAGATTAGTATGAACCAGGTAAGACCTGGACTCTGGGGACAACTTTCAGTCTGGTTTGTCCACAAAGAAGGAAGAAAGCAAGGAAGTTAGGTCACGTTCCCGAAATGTTGGTGCAAAATCAGCAAGGATGCTAGCTGGAGCAGCAGTTAGAGCAGCACAGCTCTGCTTTGGATAGATTTCTCTGAAACTCATGTGCAGGACTGCTGGGAAGGAACTGGGAGATTACGTTGTAGATAGTTTGGTTTAAAATTGGGTCAGTGAGAATGAAAGAAGAGGAACAATGTGCTACAAAAAGACTTGACAACTGGTTACTTTATGGTGTGAAAAAGAGGCAGGATGGGTAGGTTCTGACCCAGAGGAACAAGGAGGATGTGGTTTCCATCACTAAATATGAGGAGGAGAAGAATACTAAATACTAAATTCCATCACTAAATATGAGAAGGTGCAGTCGAAATAAATTTAATGCAGGGTATGATTAGTGTATCGCTGGTGACTTAGGAGTTGGGTGACAGGTCAGAACCAGAGAAACATTTGGGAATTTTCTGATTTGACATAATGGTTGAAGGTCTTTGAGTTGCTATAATAGCTATTTTATCAGATTCTACTTGTGGATAATATACATGTTAAATGTTATTGGATGGAACATATGAGAAAAGGCATTTAATCTAAATTTAACTAAATGAGATGATCCTAGCCAGAAAAAAACAGAGCAGAGATTGTGAAATTGATAGCCATCACCCATGTCTATATAAACCAGCAGAGGCACCTGTAGAGGAAAGGGAGGACACAAGAGATTATATAAACCCGTTCCTGTATGGTGTATTCTCAATTTAGACATTGAAATACGTGTATGAAAAATGTTTCCATAGAAGATCCAGATTTTCTGTGGACTTGCTTTTGAGTAAATGTCTATGAAAAATATTATTGATTACATTGTGTCATCATTAAAGCTGAAGCTTAGGGGAACAAACAGATGGTAGTACCATGAGTTAAAATGTTTAAATTTCTGCAAACTACTTTATATTGTACCTAAGAGATTCCAGGGATATTCTAATTTATTTCCAGTTATTAATCACCTTTAAATACATCAAACTCAGTTATAGCCAAACTTTGACATGCCATGAGTTTATGATAGGTTCTAGTTCTTGGAAGATAATTGGACATAATACAATCTGCATTTAAAATCTTTAAAGAAAATGTTTTGGTTTCTTGAATTAGATATTGTTTCTCTCTCGACCAGCTGCGCTCTTATAACCTTTGTATATTGTTGTTATCTGTCAAAGAGAATGTTGTTTTTTTTTTTTTTCTCCCATTTTGTTTTAGGTGGTTGAGCAGTTATTGTCATCCTTTAACTCTGTGAAACCTGTGGTGACCTTCTGTGCTTTTATTTGAACTCAGTAACACGTTTAAGCAGCTGTGTGGAAAGGCCATGAATGGAGTTGAAATCTTCCCCATAACTGATACACCCTAAGCGCCTCGAGGAGCACAAGGAGTTATGTGGATTGTTTTGAATTTTTTTCCTCTCTGACGTTTTTGCTGTTGTACTACTCAGTTGCCAAGTATGGTCACTCTGTTTATTAGCAATGTCTGTTCCAGATGGTGAGGGTCAAATCCTTATACTTACATTTCTCCCACTAATTGTGACCCCAATCTATTAATAGGGCAGCTTAGGGCAGAAATCTGAGGCTGAAAGCCACCAACTTGTCATGCCAACAGTTAATATGGTACATTTATTATTCTTTTTTTTTTAGTTTAATATTTTTTTGTGAAATATAACATATACAAAAAAAACACCTCGCTAATTTTCAAAGTATATTTTAACAAGTAGTTGCAGAAGAGATTTCAAAGTTTGGTATGAGCTATGATTCCAGTGTCAGGTTTTTCCCTCTAGCTGCTCCAAAACAGTGGTGGCTAAAAGAAATATCAATATAGTGATTTAGCAGTCAGGCTCAATTGTTAAACCATTGTCTTCTCTATTATAACTCCTTCTCCTTTGATCTTTCTCCTACTCTATAAGTATCTAAGGATTATGCCCATTCTAATTTTTTCCTGTTGGAAAGAGGTGTCGATAATAGAGGGGGATAGAATTACTTGATATTCTTGGAGGGTCTGGCCCCTCTGGGTTTCCACAGTTATCTGGCCTAGAAATCCTCTGGAGCTTATAGGTTTCAGGAAAGTAAACTTAGCGCATGAAACTTCTGTAGTGTCTCAATTGGAGCACTAGGGATTCTTTCAGATTGGGGTTTGGCAAACCATGGCAATTAGCAATGTCTAGCTGAAGCTTGCATAAAAGTAGCCCCCAAAATAGCTTCTCCAATCTATTTGATCTCTCTTAGCCACTGATACCCTGTTTTGTTACATTTCTCTTCCCCTTTTTTGGTCTGGAAGGTATCATACATCCCATGGTATATTCCTGGAAGTTATGTCCTACTTTGTCAGGGAGGCATTCACTCCTGAATGTCATATCCCATATAGTGGGGACATGTAATGATTTTCCTTGCAGAGTTGAGACTTTAAGGTGGAAAACCAAAAAGCGTGTATACATTCCATGACTAAATATTAATTGCATGACATTGTGTATGTACGTATTAGTGAAGCATATTTAATTATTTAACTTTCTTAACTGCATCTGCTTTCTTTTTTCACAGTCTATGAAACTGTATTTTGGAAGGTATTTAGAATTATGCAATTCTTGAATAAACACTTCAAAAATTAAAATTTTGTTAATAATACATGTCCATTTCTAGCTCTCACTTTTAATCTACTACAACAGGTACTTAAGAGCATCATGGAGAGGCAAGTGAAGATTAGGCAGTTCTGCTGTTTAAATGTCCTAAATTTTGCTATGACGCCAATGTGACATCCAGATTTTATATCTGTGTTGCTACTTGTCCTCCCTTCCTGTCTTGGGGAACTTTTCCTCATGTCAACTAACAAACACAAATGGTGATGAAGAATTAGTATGCTTGTCACAGCTGCTATCACTTTGGAATTCCCTTGTAACAACTCAGAATATAAAAGACAGGGGAAACAACGCCTGCTTAGCACATCTTAATCTCCAGGAAAGATTGACATTCTGAAGCCATACCTCATGCTCTACACTGTCAATTTTAAAGAGGCTTTTTCTTGAAACAAAAGTGGTTATAGGGCGGGCCATGGTGGCTCAGTCGCAGAGTTCTTGCCTGCCGTGCCAGAGACCCAAGTTTCATTCCCAGTGCCTGCCCCTGTAAAAAAACAAAACCAGAGGTTATAGGTGTATATATGAAATGCAAAATACTGCATGCCAGTCAATACAAATAATGATACACATTTGAGTTAATAACCTAGTATGCATTAAAGATCTCTAACAGAAAGAGACACCACTGCCCAATAGTAAAGACCCTTGATTGAGAGTGCATGCAGTGACAAAAGATGTCCTATAACTTATGCTCTCCTCTAGCTTCTAAGAGTGTCTGCAACAAGCTGCAATATAAACTCTTATCTTTGTATATTGATCTACCCCAAGGAACTTTACTTTTTGAATAGCTACAGCTGTTTCCATTTTATTTGCTTACTATTAAAGTTTTTACTTTGGTACTTGTGCCTCAGGAGGGCACAAGGTTTGTGAAAGGTACAGTTTTTAAAAGTTGAAATATAATAATTAAATATTCTCTAGCTCTAATGTACATATGTACAGTATGTACATGTATGCTAATCACCTCTAGTGCATTCTCTTCCCACACAAAAAAAAGCAATTTTTAAAAGTTGCTTATGCAATTGTGAAAACTAATCAAATGTATATTTAAGATAGCCTGAGTCCGGTTTATACATCTATTGGCCATGGGTAAATGAAAATATCTAAAATGCATAATTTGGTATTTTGTAACACTGCCCTGACAATTTTACTGGATTGACAACTGCAATTAGGTTGTAGGGCCTTAACTAAAACCTCCACTGGCCTTTTTTTTTTCCATACTATAAGCCTACAAATGGTTCCTTCACATATATATTTATGAATGTTATATTTTGTCTTCACTGTATATTATATTTAATTAAAACATCATTTTTTAACTTTCTGAAATCTGAGATGATGTTTATTGGTGAATATAAATTTAGTGCATGCTGCTTTTTTTTGGGCGGGGAGCAATTAAAAATGAAGGTGTATTAATAATCACTGAGCAACCGGCCATCTTACCTAAGATGAAGGCTGATGCAGTAGGCTATAGTCTTCTACAAAGTCAAGTCGGACTTTAGGTAACAAAAAAGATTTGCTCTATCTGCTTAACCAGCCACTTTTATTTCCCTTCAGATTTTAAGTCCTGCCTCTTTATTTTAAATTAATGTATGCCGCTGGTCACTCAGAAGCCAAGTTCATTTTGCATATTTTTCTCTCTGTCTATAAGGATTTGTTCTTGCTTTATTTGCATTAAGTTTATATAGATGTTTTTGTAATATTTAGAATTCGGCTAGGACAGTTTTGTTGTTCTTTTGGTTTGTTTTCCATCTCAACAAAATCAAAAGCAATGGTAATAAAAATTGGAGCAATTTCCTTTTCTTTTAT
The DNA here is from genome assembly GCF_023851605.1 of Tamandua tetradactyla. NCBI lineage: Eukaryota > Metazoa > Chordata > Mammalia > Pilosa > Myrmecophagidae > Tamandua > Tamandua tetradactyla. The sequence continues at coordinate 133,538,045 of NC_135330.1, read as the reverse complement.
ATAGTTTTTATATGCTTTAGCCTCAGGGTTGAATGTAAATGACTTATTTGTGAAGATAAACGTTGGGTTTCTGAATATAGAGTTGGTAAGTTAAAAATGGGCTGCACACTTATCCACTGTTGGTGGGAATGTTAAATGGTACAACCGCTGTGGAAGGCAGTTTGGTGGTTCCTCAGGAAGCTAAGTATAGAGTTGCCATATGACCTGGCAATACCATTGCTTCAGAGGACATGAAGGCAAAGACACAAACGAACATTTGCACACCAATGTTTATAGCATTATTTACAATTGCCAAGAGATGGAAACAGCCAGAATGTCCATCAACAGATGAGTGACTAAATCAGCTGTGGTATATACATATGATGGAATATTATGAAGCTGTAAACAGAATAAAGTTATGAAGTATGTAACAACATGGATGGATCTTAAGGACATTAGGCTGAGTGAGATTGGCCAGAAACAAAAGGACAAATACTGTATGGTCTCACTGATATGAACTAGCATTAATGAATGACCTTGCATAATTTCAGTTAAGAGCAGAGGTCATCAGGATTTAGAAATAAGGTAGATATTGGGCAATTGGAACTGAAGGGATATAGATTGTGCAGCGGGACTGATTATAAAAATTCAGAAATGGATAGCATGATACTACCTAACTGTAATAACAATAATGTTAGAATACTGAATGAAGCTGAATATGAGAATGATAGAGGGAGGAGGCCTGGGGGCACAAATGAAATCAGAAGGAAAGATAAATGCTAAAGCCTGAGATGGTATACTCTAGGGATGCCTAGAGTGTATAATGATAGTGACTAAATGTACAAATTTAAAAATGTTTTACATGAGGAAGAACAAAGGAATGTCAATAATGCAGGGTGTTGAAAATAGATGGTAATTCACATTTCAAAATCTTAACTTATGTATGAGACTGAAGCAAAAAATGTTTATTTGGTACAAAATTTATATTTTGACTGGTGCATTTCCTATTATAACTTATGTGGACAGCTTAATTGAACACAATAAGTATACGGAACCTTGAGTAGAGCATGAGATTTTGTAGGTTTGTCTAGAGTGATGCTTTGACAAATCCCAGAAGGATTTGAACAGTGAATTAAAAAAGTATTTGCAAAATCCCCTTGTGGGAATGGTGAGAAAGGGGGGAAATTCAACTTCCCCAAGTGGAGAATTCTTTATTCTCACAAGCAGTGGGGACAACCAAAGCAATAGGCTGAGCCCCCAATCTTGGGGTTTGTTCACATGAAACTTAACCCCACAAAGGATAGGCTAAGCTTACTTAAAATTAGGCCTAAGAGTCACCCCCAAGAGAACCTCTTTTGTTGCTCGGATGTGGCATCTCAGCCAACAGGACAAGCAAACTCACTGCCCTCCCCCTCTCTATGTGGGACATGACTCCCAGGGGTGTGGACCTTCCTGGCAATGTGGGACAGAAATCCTAGAATGAGTTGGGACTCAGCACCAAGGGATTGAAAAAAACCCTCTCTACCAAAAGAGGAAAGAGAAAAATGAGACAAAATAAAATGTCAATGTCTGAGAGATTCCAGAGTCGAGAAGTTATCCTGGAGGTTATTCTTACTCATTATATAGATACCACCTTTTTACTTAAGGTGTAACAGAGAGGCCGGAGGGGACTGCCTGAAAATGTACAGCTGTGTTCCAATAGCCATGTTTCTTGAAGATGATGTAGGTTTCACAATGTGACTGTGTGATTGTGAAAACCTTGAGTCTGATGCTTCTTTTATCAACCTTATAGACAAATGATTAAAACAAATGGATTAAAGATAAATAATAGAGGGAACCAATGTCAAAATGAATTTAGTAGATTGAAATGCTAATGATCAATGAATGGGAGGGGTAAAGGGTATGTGATGTATGAATTTTTTTTTCTGTTTTCTTTTTATTTCTTTTTCTGAATTGATCCAAGTGTTCTATGAAATGATCATGATGTTAGATATACAACTATGTGATGAAAAAAAGAATGTTCATATTGTGTATTGATTGGTTTTATTAATTAGAAAAAAGCCAAAGTCTAACCTTAAAAAAAAAAGGGCTGCAACCTTGTGATTTTGAAATAAATTATAGAACCCTAAAATTCTAGAATAAGATGTATATTTTTCAGCATTCCAGAGATATATTTTTCTTTCACTTAAAAAAAAATCAGATTAAATGAGGTATAATTTGCATACAGTAAAATTAACCTTTTTCAATGTGCAGTTACTATGCATTTGATAACTGAATACAGTGCTTTACTTCTGCCATAATGGAGATATGGAGCATTTCCATCATCCCTAATTATTCCCTTCTCTAGAGACCAGTCACTAGTAAACACTGATCTGTTTTCTGTCCTCATAATTTTGCCTTTTCCAGAATGCCATATAAATAGATTTTTATAATATGTAGCCTTTGGAGTCTGGCTTCTATCTTTACTTTTACTTTTGATAATGCCATTATCATTTCCTTTCTTTTATGGCTGTTTATACCATCTAATAGAGATGAGCATCTTTATCAAATGTGGGTGTGGTATAGTAAGAGATATGCTTTTAATTTTATTTACATAGGTGAAAAAGAATATGCTCCCCCCCCTCCACAATTGCCTGTTTGTTTTCTATTTAATTTATGGCTTACTTTGAAATTTAAGGAGCAAGTACTGTGGATCTGCAAGTTACTTTTAATAATTTGCTCAAATTTCTTTTAAACATGCTTTTATTATTCTATATCATCTCCTTGACTCCCTATGAATTCTTTATCACTTTTTCTCAAGATACTGTATTAGTATTTATTAAGTCAAGTGAATGATTTATGTTAATTTAAATTGTTATAGCTTTGATAAACTGTTCTAAAACATTTTCCACCTGATAGTCTTTTAAAAAATAATGCTTTTCTGAGATGATTTGTGATACACTATATTGTTTAAAGACATCCATGGTTTTATCTTGAAAAGTCAATTGGATAACACAATTAAAAGAGATTTACGCGTTGGTCATAAAAGTATGTAATTTTAATAATTGAAGTTAAACTTAGTATTTTGTTCTGTTGCCAGTAATATTGTCATTAGTATTTCATATGGATTTCATTTTGGTAGGCTGAATTTATATTTTGCTTCTGAAATGGCTGCATAATTCAAATTCAGAAATTATTTTGCTTTCTGGATAAAATTGATTTGCAGGTAGAACTTTTGACATCCCAAACTGTGACTTCATTTACTTCTTCCTTCTACAAGTTTTCAGATTTTCACTTATATTTTCTCTTATCCTCAAATAAGCACTATAAATTAATTATTAGTACTTTCATGTTTTGAATTTAGTATTCTATGTGTTTTTTTTTTTCTTTTATTATGTCTGCCAACATTTTCCTCTGCTGTTGGTTTAGATCTAGGCGAATTTAACTTCTAAGTGGATACATTTGCCCTTTGATACCAGATAAACGAATAGAAAGAAGATGAAATCTGTTGTTAAATTCAGTAATACAAAAAGTAATAATAGGTAGCTTTTGTTCTTTAATTGCTGTGTTTTATGAGCATATGCAGTCCCTGGAGAAGGCTTTTTATCTTTTGTTCTTTGTGAAGCACCTCTCCATATTCCCGGGGCATTGGGAGTTTAAAGCACCATCACCTTCATTGCCCCTGGTCATTCTCTTTAGTTGTAGCTCTTCTATTCTTACGATTCTACAATTAAAGTAATGCCATTGTTCATTATCCAACATTGTCAAAATATCATCACTGGAGTCCCTTTTCACCTATCATGGTCATGATCTTTGTGTAGATTTGGCCTTTGACCATCTCCCATAAATTGCACGTAACCAGTCCCAGTTGCTCCAGGTTTTTGAATGTCTGTCTTGCCTTCTTCACAGCACATCCCTACCCATCACAAATCCTGTCAACTCAACCCTCAAAAGACAGCCCAAACTTGATCCCTTTTCTCTACCTCAGCTACAACTACCACCTGAGTCTAACACACCACCATCTGTTGCTTGGACTATCAGCAGAAGCTTTTGACAGAGTTTTTGTTATCAAAGAGTGATATCTTTCTACAGTGCCTCAGACTACCCATTCCCCACCTAACTGCCTGAGTTATCTATGGCAAATTTAACAGCTTAAAAGCAACATGAAGCTTTCTTTTATATATATGGTGACCAGAAGTCCAAAGTCAGTTTTACTGGTCTAAAAACCAAGGTGTCATCAGACTGATTCTTTCTGGAGATTAGGAGAGAATCCCTTTCCTCATCTTTCCTCACTACTGGAGGCTGCCTGCACCCTTGTCTGGTGATCCTTTCCTCCCATCACCCCATTGCTTCACATATATCAGTCTTCTGCAGGCAGTCTTTCTCTGCATCCCTTTTATAAGGACACTTGGGATTACATTTAGAGTCACCCCTATAATCCACGATAAACCCCACGTCAAAGTTTTTAATTTAATCACATCTACAGAGTCCCTTTTCTTAGGAAGCAGCATTCGCAGGACCTAGGAAACTTTTGGAGTCTTTTTCAAGCCTAACGTACCTAACACATCCCTTGACTTGCTTTACTCCAACCAAAGCAATGGTTTCTTAAACTATCCTAGCTTTATATCCTATGGGCTTTTGTGTTAGTCTTTCTGCCCAGGATTTGGGCTTCTCAGTTTTTAGGTCTCAGCTCAAAAGTGATCTTCTTTGACTTTCTCATTCACGCTTTAGCTTTGTATTATTTTCTTTACAGCCAGTATAACTGCCTGAAATTATTTCACTTTTTTGTTGTTGTTGTTTGTTTTTCTTATTGGTTCCACTACAGAAAGGGGAGGTGCTTTATCTGTCTTTCCCTGGAATTACAGCATTGGCAAGAACACAGTAATTTCTTAAATATATGCTGAATGAATGCATAATTATTCCAGTTTTACTGGTGACTAAGCTGAGATTTACAAGTGTTGAGGGAATTGTTTAAGGTCACAGAGTGAATAGCAGCAGAACTGTGATTTCAACTCAGATTTGTCAGACCTCAAAACCTACTTTCTTCACACTTACTTTTTAAAAAAAATGGAATTTAACTTTAATCATGACCTTTATTAGTATGCATCTACATAAGCACAGGAAGAGCCAAAACAAAAAAGATATGTAAGTCCTTGAATATCAAACAATATGATCCCAACATGCAAGTCATCTTTCAATATTCTAAAAATGATAATAGAATATTAAATATAATCACTTTGGGGGTAGTTTTATTGAAATCCTTAGGGCATCTCTAGGTTTCAAATCAACACTAGAAGTAAAATTTTAGAAATATAGTGCTTTCTTTTTACTTATTATTTCAAAAGATAAACATTAATTCCCCACCAAAAGATAGATTAGGGTCATTAGGCAAAAACTTGCTATAACCAAAATGTATATTTTAATAAGAATGTCCTGCTTCTAAAGCAACATAGAGTTTGTGAATTCTTTTGGCACCATTTATTGCCTCAGGCTGCTTTGTCTATCAGCCAAATTCTTGAATCAATGCATTCATGTGGAGTATGAGGGCCTGAAAATAGTGAAATTTCTTCAAGTTGATTTTGTTTTGAAACAGGCAGACATTTATCACTACCTGACAATTTCAATTTAAATAGATAATCTAAAAAAACTTGTATTAACCTTTTTAGATGCTCTTGTAAAATTATGCTTGTCAGTATTAGGGTTCATGCAATAAATTCTAAAACCAATCCTAAATGCAGTCCCAACATGGTAAGAAAAACCATGCAACATGTCCAAAGGAAAGAAGGATGGATATTTGCATTTGTTCCATGCAACAGCTGCCCAAATTGAGTGAGAACACTCTGGAGCCATTTTTCTCTTTCCAATTATTTGAAAATAGTAGTAAATTTAGAATTATTTAAAATTAAAAACCAACAGTCTTATCAATTGATTTTAAACTATGAACATAAATACTTTAAACCCATTGAAATGTTTTATTTTGAAGAGTTTAGCCTCTATTCTCAATTTATTGGCTATGTACAAAGACAGTGACAAAAACCAATCTCCTTATGTGGGTATATTCATTTGGACACATTTAAAACTTTTCATGTGGGTGCTTTCTGGCATATGCTCACACCTTGATCATTTTGTTGAGTTGGAACATGAAATATGATAATCCAATATCTGATAGACTTAAGTTTTTTGAACAATTAACTATTACATAAGAATTCAGGCAAATGAGGGCGGAATTAAAAAAGTAATTCAAGCTATCTTGTGTAAGAAACTAGATAGAGATATATAAGATCTACAAGGATAATGTTATAAACTTTGTTAATTTATGCACACTGTAATATGGCAGTATGTATGAACACTGCTTTTACAGAAAGTTTGAAGTTGCTTTATTAGTGTGAGTCAATTTTTAATAGTGCAAAGAGATTCCAGTTTTTAACTAAAAAACTAAATACATTTTAATAATGTTCTAATCTATTGATTTTGACTGTGTAATGTTCTGAAAGGAATTTTTGGATACAAAACAAGTAAAGCCCCGTAAAAAAGTTGTTCAGTCTCATTCATCCTTGGGATCCACATATGCTTGTTTAAGTAGAATTCTTTATAAATATTTTATATTTAATAAGTTTAAGATGAATAGGTGAAAAATTAGATACATAGTGAAGAAAATCAGAAATGACCTGACATTTTTGGTATGTGGTATGGAGTGGCAGTGAATCATATTTATTCTGTAGAACAAACTATTTTATGGTTTCAAACTAAAATATACCACAAACATCTTGGGCAGTTTTTATGTACACTGTATTAAATAATTTAGAATATTTAATTTTAGGACACAGTTGTTGAAAAGAAGCAGATATATGCTTTGAGGACAGGGCAAGGTTTTAGGCATTACCTCGGTAATATGTCTATGTTCCTGAAAGATTAATACATTATGTTTTGCTAAAACTATATATTAAGATGTACTCTGAAAACTCACTATCTAAAACAATTCATTGGTTTTAGCTTTTCAATATAAAGAAGCCACTTGCAAAATTATTATTTTCATTCTGTACCATAAAATCTTTGTAATCTATAATTTTACCTTTTTATTTCTGATTTATTTATTAAAGTCTGCCTATATCAATAAAAGTGATTATCTTTCTGCTTTATAATATTTGCATAAAGTTGGGCACATATATGTACTGCTGCCTTTGTTTTTAATGGGACATAACTCAGCACTAGGTACATTAGATACATTTTTATGAAGTATAATCATCAAAAGACTTAACCTTTCATGTCAACTTACTACATAATGTAATACTCTTGGGCAACTAAAAATACCTAAACATATACTGAAAGTATACTTTTCCTTTTTTAGCATATAAAAATAAATTCAAATTCTCTTATTTGTACAATTGTTGATATTGTTAAACTGATAATCTAGGGGGAATATGAGATTAAATGTATTTTTGTTTCTCAGTAATTTTCCATATGTTTGCTTATTTTGCACTTGCTTTACTAAATGCTTAGGTAATTATGTATATATATTTTGTTTGTGTGTTTTGTGTTTTTTGGTTAATTAGATAGTAAATTCTCTAAAAGAATCTTACAAATTATTTGAAATACATGTGAAATTTCTAGAATACAGTTCTATATACAATTATACTGGCAATGCCTTTAAGCACATATGTGGTAGCTTATATTGATCCAGAATTCAGGGAATTCAGTTGACATTCTTTAATACATTTCCTTTTAAAGTAATAAAGAAGAACCCATTGCAAGTTAGTGATTTTTAAAAACCCTGGGTTTTAAAAAATCTACTAGTCTATTATTGTTTAGGAAATTGTGGCACTATATAATGAAAACTTCTACCATGATTATGTCATGAATCATGTCAAGAATTGAAAGTTGTGTAAGCTTGATGAGATTAATGTACTAAACCTTTGAATATTGGTAATTCGTGAACCAGGTACATTTTCTCTTTCAACTAAGTAATAAGAAATGTCCGTTTTTGAACAATTATGGATACATTTGAGATTACTGACATGCTGAGTATTTGAGATCTAATGTGAACACTGAGATAAATAAATAAGTAAACCTTATACATTTATATGTATGTAAATAGGAAAATTTTAGTATATATGTGAGTGCTTTAAGTGTACCTCACTATGCCTCACTATGTAGACAGTCATACTTGAAGAATGAAGAGGCAAAGGACTGTTGCTGACTTTATCATCAAGCTGACTTTATACTGATATAGGTTGAATCATAAAATTAAGAAATAAAGCAACTTCCAACTTTCTATAAAAGCAGTGTTCATACGTACTGCCGTATTACAGTGTGTAGTAAATTGACATGAATTCGTGAACACAGACAGTAAGAAATTTTGGAAAAAATGTAGTGGCAAAAAATGACTGTCTAAAGACCAAATTAACATATTTCTTAGCTAAATCTTCCAAACATGTTCCTAATTATTTCCAATAATGTTATTAAGGCACATCGGGAATTGAATGTACTGTGAGAATCGTCACATAAAGATAGCAATTTCATACTGAACAATTAACAGACTTTTTTATTTTTAAGTTGGGGATTCTGGTCTCAGTGGGTACAGAACTGCCTTGAAATTAGGATGCTATCATAGAAAAAAAAGGCCTTGTATCATTTACCATTCCAAATTTATTTCTTCCAGGAAATAAATGATCTGGCTTATTCTCTTAAGGATGCCATTTAAAATGCTGCCTTTTTCTATGAAAACTGACTAAGTACTTGGAAGAAGATATGTTTTGCCCTTGCTAGCAAAGTATGACTCTTATGAATTTGGCTTCCAGAAAGTCTCAGAGGGATATAAAATGGTCCGTTTAGCTTATGTTTATATAAACCCTATTACTCTGTAAGGTTCATAAAGGAATAGCTACTGTATTTCTCAGTTTCAATTTTCCTCTTGTTGCCTATTTCTTTCTGATCCTCTGAAGTATCTTCATTTTTTCCTAATCTAGAGGTCGGAGCAAGATCTGAGTGGGAAAACATGATGGTACTTATTTATCTAGTGTAAAATAGCACTTTGAGTTCAACAGAAAAACAGATGAACATTCTCACCTTTAACTTACAATTATACAATAGAGAATTCAAGGTCACTGTAGATGTAAAAGGATTACAAAATGTAATAACTAAAGAACATAGTTCAATTTGAATTTACGTTGTAATTGGAACCTTGGCATCTATCGTTTATGAATACAGCAATATTATCAAAGGAGAATCCCTTTAATAATCATGGCGGAAAACAGAGGCTAGAAAGTTAGGGGTATTGATAAAAAAACAGCACTAGAGGCAGAACAAATAAATTAAACCTAAGCCATCCTTTTATCTTCCAGTATTGTATAATACAGTGTACAACATGTAATGTGCATTATTTTATTACCATTTGCAAAGCAGATAAGCATTTTAACCTAAATGTTTGCAAAAGAGCTTATTGGATCAAGTTAAATCTTAGCATTTTAAAAATTATTTATAATATTTCCTTCTTATTCTAAAAGTTACTTTAACTTACTTTTTGAATAAGAGTAACAGGTAAACATTTCTTTGGTTATTTCCAAGTACCCATGATTGTCTTTTCTCTTCAAATTTGTTGCCCTTTCTATGGAGTTGAAATGAATAGAAATTACTAAACATATTTTTCAAAATCTATAGCATTCGCTGTCTCTAAGATACTTGCTCTAGTTTTCTAGGCTGCTTAAGTAAATACCATAACATGAGTCTACTAAACAATGGAAATGTATTTGCTCGTGGTTTGAGGCTGGGAGATGTCCAAATCATGGCAACATCAAGGTGAAACATTCTCCCCTAAGATTGTGACACAGTCTGGGCTGGTGATGCTTGGTTCCTGTCACGTGGCAAATGTCCTTTCTTTTCTAGTTCCATTTCAGCTTCTTGCTTCCTGTGGCTTTCTCTCTCTCTCTAAGTCTGCATTGCATTCTCTTATAAAGGACTCTAGGAATAGGATTAGGATCCATCTGGACTGAGGTAGGACACATTTCAACTGAAGTAACCTCATCCTAGGCTTACAACCCTAGGAATGGATGGAATTAAAGGATTTACTTTTCTGGGGTACGTACAGCTTCAAACCACTGCAGTCCTCATTTGTTGTTGCTCTGTTAAAGTGTAGTGACAGGTGTTGTTCCTTAATCAAATAGCAACTACTCATAAAGGACTCTCCATATTTCTAATTGTAATAAAAATCATTGACTTTAGCCTATCTAGACTTCAGAGTTGGTGAGTTACAGAATCCAGAGCCTTTTCTTAAGATCTTTGCAAGGCTGTTAATTTCAATAAAGAAAAAATCATGTTGAAACACCTCTAGAAAGATTTCTTATCCCACTTTATCAACTTTTTGGGAAGGAAACAAGTGGAAAATTTTATGATGGGAAAAAATAAATCATTCAGTGTTTGAGTAGGCAGCTCTGTTAAGATTGGAGCCCCCAATGATATTGGACAAACCAATGGTTCAGGTGCTTTCTCCTTTATTTGTTTTAACTATGGAGTACATAGCCAAGCATGTTGTTTTTCTGATGCTCAATTGGAGGAAATGAAGAGCTAGAACACCTGTTGGCTTGGGCTTGACTAATGAACCCCTTCTTTGTAGGGTATGTGGTAGTTAAATTCAGTTGTCAACCTGGCCAGGTGAAGGCACCTAGTTCTGTTGCTGCAGACATGAGCCAATGGTACGTTAACCTCATCTGTTGCTGATTACATCTGCAGTCGGCTAGGCGGCATGTCTGCTGCAATGAATGACATTTGACTTAATTGGCTGGTGCTTAAATGAGAGAGCGCAACATAGCACAGCCGAAACAGCTCAGCCCAGGCCTTTGGAGATGCAGAAAGGAATCACCCCAGGGAAAGTCATTGGAACCCAAAGGCCTGGAGAGAAGGCCAGCAAAGATCACCCTGAGCCTTCCCACATAAGAAAGAACCTCAGATGAAAGTTGGATGCCTTTCCTCTGAAGAACTAACAAAAATAAATTTCCTTTTATTAAAAGCCCATCCATCACTGGTGTGTTGCATTCCAGCAGCTGGCAAACTAGAACAGGGTACTTTGTTGTAATCATGCATGTTGACACCTGTTTTAGGCTTTTCTTCAAATGATTTAGGTATTCATATGAAATGAATCATCACACCTTTTTGACAGGAAACACTGATTCTCTTACTTCTGCTTATGTTTCAGGCTCTGTCAGCACTTGCAATATGAAGGAGAGTACAATGAGTTATTAATCAGTCTACTGATTTGATATATTCTCAGTTTACTTCTTTTCCATGTCATATTCTGCTGACATTAGGCCACAACAATAGTTGAGACTTTTTCTCCTTTTGTTCAGTATAAATTAAAGTTTTGATTTAGAAAATTCAACATTGATTAAAACTGGAGTAGAGGTAAATACTTCTCTCCTGAGTAACATTATCACATGTGTTTTTAGTTTAAAAGAATGAACAACAAAATTTAAACATCACTGAAATGCAGCAATACAAATATGAAAAATATTCACTTATTAATTCTTAAAGGGGTTTTAAGCTGTGCTTACTTTGGCATATTCCTTAGTCAAAATATATATTTTGTCATTTGCTCAAGCTAGTGAAAACGTCCATGGCTAAGAGAGAGAACATAATCATACAAATAGATATATGGAAATTCTGCCTCTTGCAAGAGCAATATGCTAAAATGAGTCAAGATTTCAACCCTCGATAATGAAAATTTGTCCTGAGATGAAAATGTTATCATTGAAGAAGCTAAATTGAGAGTCATTCTTTCAGGAGGGCAAAGTCTGTGTATTAGATATACAGATCAGTGATTTATTTATATATGTTATTTTGGTCTTGAGTGCTAGAATATGGAATATAATTATTGGGATAAATTATGTATCTAAATAAAAAATGCAAATATATTTAAATACATAATGCCATTGGTATGAAATTGCCCAACTAATTTTCCTCGGAAGTATTAAAATTATTACTGTAATGCCATTCTTTTAAAATAAGAAACAAAATAGAAATTGCTTAGGCATTTAATGTGTTTCTTTATCTCCCATTCATTAGGTAACATTATAAAGCACAATGTAGAATAGTACAAAGATTCACTAGTTGGACAAAGTTTAGCAATATGTATCATTTAACAGCTTGGAACAGGAGAGAGAGAGACACACATTTTATGCAAATGAAACTTCCTTTAATGTATTTGTCTTCTGCAGATTGCCTCTTTCTAGCCCAAATTTAGGAATAGAGAGGAAATATATGCAAGACCCATCCTTAAAGAAGCTAATAAAGTTCTGAAATTTTGTAATCTCATTAACATTTTATCAATGCAAAATGTATTGCTAACCAGTTAACTGAGTCATATTCTAAACATACAATGCCACCAACACACCAATACTCAGAAAGCAATGCCTTGCTTTTCACAAGAAAAAATATATTCTTTTAATTACTCAGAATAGTTGAAAATCTTAGTGAAAGTACACAGAACCTCTTAAAATCCCTACTGGAAACTTCTCCTACTCTCTCTAGACTCCACATAAACCTCAAAAGGAATGCTAATGTTAACTTGAAAGAAAAGAACGAAGATTTAAAATATTGTGATTACAAGTGTGTGTTTACATGTTCTTAGGTGTTAGAGAGTGTGTGTTTGTGTGTTTGCATGTGTGAGCACATGTGTACTTACAGTCTAATGCTGGCTATATTATTTGATCATAATCTTCCTCATCTAGGATTTGTTTAGCTTTACTTGTTTACATTGTAGATATCTTTGCTATCTATAGGCCAGAATATGGTGTCCTAGAAAGAATGGGCATTCTGTCCCCAGATGGGTGTATGTTCCATTCCAGACACTTAATGGTTATGCGAATTTGGAGCAGTTACTTGATTTCTCCACAGTTCAATTTTTCAGTTTGTAAGAAGGGATTACAAATACTAATTTGTAAAATTGTGGGTAACATATATGAATATATATAAACACCTGTCTTAATGATGGCACTCAATGTTTTTCATACTCTTTGAAGTAATATCATGGAAAGTAAGTGTATTTGTATTAGAGAGAGTAACTTGTCATCAGGAGGAGAAACTCATTGTAGTATTTGCTTTACATTTAAAAACTCAATTTATAGATCTAAATTGCTGGTTATTGCCCTGGGAGCCCCATGATGGATATTTGGTATTTGTAAACAGATAAAAGTAAGTAGTTTTGTAAGTGTTCCAAGCCAGCCAGTTTTTCTCCAAGTGCAAGAACTAAAATGCTTATATTATTACCTAATTTGGTAGGTATTTATGTTTGTGAAAATGTAACACAATATAATAGCATAATAATTTAATAAATAGCATTTATATGAATATCTATGGAGACTCTAAGATACAACATTTAGTTTCATATTATGTATCTTATAAACTTAAGTATTTATTAATCAAATCTTGGATTTTTGCTAGGGAAACCTATTTATAAGTGGAAAGGGAAAGGAAACACAAGCTACATAGAGTTACACTTGTTGCGGCTTGAATTTCTATGGCAATTATTGGCAATTACCCTAAGGGAAGCCACTGAGTACATTCTTTACACACCCTTTTAGTTGGAGGGAACTTCCTTCTTAATCATAGGGTGTCTTATTTTCTAATGAACTAAAAAGAGCCTTAAATTCCTACATAAAACACTATGTGTGATTTTTAGAAAACTTATTGTCAGCGTCCACTTTCCCCTGTGACCAGTGGATAAGCTAAAAATTAATGGCATTTGTAGGTTTTACTTGAATGAAACTCTTATGCACTCTTCTGACTGTGTTTTACTAATTAGGACTAATGTGCTGGTAGCTTACTTATCACTTGCTTGCTTCTCTCTGCTGGCATTTTCAAAGCATATGTTTTGGTACTAAGTGCTTTGGCCTTCACCATTTTTCAACTTGACCTCTGCTTTTAATTTAGACTATCTCTTGAAAGAAGCTAGGCTATTATTGAAGCTAGGCTATTATTGAACCTGAATTCCACTGTATTATGTATAGTAAAGTCCTCATCCTTGTTTTCTTGTAAGAACAATTGGAAGGACAGCTTTACACTGTAAATAATGTGGCTAACAACAAAAATCTGCTATACAACAAAGAATAGAATAATAGGGGGATTAGGCTTAGTACTATCTAAAAAAAGCACCAAGAATCCAATGCATTAATGTTCTAAGAAATGATGAATATGCAGCTATGTGATGGATGTTGAGAATTACTGAATATATATGTAGAAAGGAATTATATATTGATGTTTTTGTTTGTTCTTAATTTTTTTAATTAATAAATAAATTTAAAAAAAGAATCCAGTGCATTTTCCAAAATAACACATTTTTTCTTTTCAGATTTAATTTATTATGATAGTCAAAAAAATTTACATTTCTTTTGATACTTTTTTCCCCTCTTCCTTCTTTCTTTTCTTCTACCTTCCTACCTTCCTTCTTCTCTTTTTATGCATAAATTTACTCATTCACCATATATTTGCTATTAACTATGTGCCAGAAGATATGTGAACATAATCTCTTTATTAATACTCTACTTAAGGAATAGGATCAATCTACTTTTCTTTAATGAATGATTCCCTTCCTTACAGTCAAATCAGACACTTTGAGCTCGTTTTTATTGCTTGAGGAATTCTCCGAGTCAGAACGCCTTCAGGTGGTCATCTGTACTCTATAATGCCATGTGCATCAGCCTGTGGTGCGACAATCTTCTCACTTTCTGACAACTGGAGAGAGTTGGGGCTTGTGAAAAATCAATCTTCACTACTGTCACTGCCTCCATTCATCATGCTCCTGTCACAAAGTGGGGAAATGAATGGTTCCATGCGAGCAATCTGCATTTACGGGTGTGAGGAATTACACTGATTGTCTCCTGGAGGGAGAAATTTTCTTTCTTCCAAAGACTATTCCCATTTAGGCAGCTACTGGGAGAATTATATGACCCTAATTAAGTACAGAATTGGGATGGTGTTGGAACAACTTCATGCCTTTGATGGTTACCATTCGAACCACAAATAAAAGGGAGGGGAGATAGCATTCAGGAGATGGCAGCCTTTAAGCATAGGAAATATGACAGAACTTTTAAACTGGTTTTTAATTATTTCCTTAAATAACGTTTTAGATCCTGTAATAATTACTGCGGTAATATGTACATTAGCTTAGTCCTTCTTTTCCCTGTTACTTCTCATGGAAATAACACTCCATACTTAGGACTTAGCTCTTGCACTATTACATTTTATGGTTTTCCATTGCTCTTTTTCTTTCACAGAGTACTTTTAAATCCCCCTAGGCTCCATCAGTGCCTTAGGCTGTGAAATAGGAATAGAAAATGAGTTGCTCCTGGACAAATCAGATACATTTTATATGCAAATAATTTCTTCCTCAGTATCATCAGAGTACATTAATTTGAGTGTTTGACGTAGTGATTTACCAGAGTCTGTAATGTGCCACTTAAATATTAAAGTCATCCTGACACAATATTTTGAAGATTTAGGGTGGACTGGTGGCTAGACCTTTTAATTTTTTTTTCTTTATTCTGTTTCTCCTTAGATGCCTGATTTAGTACTATCCAATTTTATATAATTTATCGTGTCATTGTTTGTTAGGAATTTTTAGCCTGTATTTTATATATTGGCAACTTGTATATTTTGTTTGGAGCTTCCTTCCCCCCAGCTCACTTTAGGGGACAAAAAATCCTTGCAGGCAGTGTGCTTATCCTGGAAAGTTGTACCCAATGAAAGAATAGGCCTTATCCGTAGCCAATTGTATTAAAACTTTCATTAAGCCTATGATTTATTTACCTAGTTTGTCAAGGTATTTGGGGCATAAATTATGGTGCAAACCCTATTATGCTGCAAACTGCATAACCAAGGGGAAGGAAGAAGAAATGGGAGGGAGGAAAGAAGAACTGAAAGGAGTAAGGAAAGGAAACAAAAAAAAAAAAATTTAAAAGAAATCTGAAGAATTTTAGAATTGATGCCAATGAGCAAAAATATTTTCAAGCAGCAACTATTAGTTTAATGACATACTTTAAGCATAGAAAAGCTAGAAATTATTACAGAAGCTGAATGAGAATATTCCAGAACACATCTTTATTGGTTATTCCTGTCTTGATTACAAATCTTCGTGTACCATTTGTGTGATTGTCAAAATGGCCCCACAGGGATCCCATTAGTAGATTTGTTAATACAATGATTTTGGCCCCTGTGTCAACTAGGATTTCTTTGTAATGTGGCAAGAAGACCTAGTTTTCTTCTCTGGTGAACTTATAATTGAAAAATCAGCATCCTTAATATGTAAGTGTTCACTGTTTTTAATATGTTTTTGTTTTTTGAATAAACCAAAATAAAATTTTATTTATAAACAAATGTGAGGCAGAATTTGAAATAGATGTAATTTCTTTTAGACCTAACTGTACTGTGTTTAAAATAATATCCAATGAAATTGCCATCCATTCTAAAAGAGTGCTATTGGAAGGGGCTTCATTTCATTATCAGTGGTTACTTAAGAGAGGTAACCAATGATAAGTATGATGAAATAAAAAATCATATTTTTACTAGCTAAAAAGAAGAATGTCATTATTTATTTTGTTGTATCCTTTTCTTGCAAAATGTAAATGAAAAACAAGTCTACACTTAATAAGGACAGCCTTAATTCAAAAGGATTATTGAAAGGGAGTAAAGGATAGAGGAAGGGAAACTATTGCCACAGGGAAAATGAAGGGTCTTACTTTAAGATCTGCAGGCATCTCAAGGGTTACATGTAAAGGGTTTTTCTTTTATAGAGAGGAATAAACATAGCCAGAAAGAACTGCATGCTGTAAGGAAGTAGGGAAGTGTGATGAAAGGAATGCATGATCAGAGAATGTTGTAGGCTGAGGTTAACCTATTTTCCAGGAGGGCCCTTTAAAGAGATGCTGTATGCTGTTTTGGGCTGAAGGTAGTCTAAAGTTTAGGGGTCTGGGGAAAGGATAAAAATCTTAACCAAAGTTTGCTTAATGAACATTTTGTTCCCATTGCAATTCACGTAATAATTTATGAGCAAAAAAAAAAAGGGAATTTAGAGGATGTATGTCTGTTCTTGTCATAGAGAAAGAAGGGGCACCCTTGAATTTTATCTGTTGTATAGGAAAGGGTATTCCTTTATAATAAGCTGTTTTCCAAAACACCAAGTCTCGGGGGTGGCAGGGGGGGTGGTTGGAGCAGAGGATATTTTTTTTTTTTTTTTTTTTTTTTTTTTTTTAAAGAGAGAGGGAGGAAAGGAAGGAAAGACAGAGAAGGAAGGAAGGGAGGAAGAAAGGGAAACATTTTTAAACATTTTCTTGTTTTATTATATTTTGTTTGTTTTGTTTTGTTTTTACATGGGCTGGGGCCGGGAATCGGGGTCCTCCGGCACGGCAGGCAAGCACTCTTGCCCGCTGAGCCACCGCAGCCCGCCCAGAGGATATTTTTTAACCTTCCCTGTTTGTAGGTTCACAGGGCTTTGGGGAAGTTCAAAATTGTCAAAAAAAAAAAAAAAAAAGCAAATGGTAATAAAAATCTCTTTGTGTACTTGGCAATAGTTTAGCAAAGCTCTCGTTCAGCTTCCAAGACAATGAAACCTTTTTTAAGCCTAAGTATTTCCCAAAAATAATAGCTGCTACTTCAAAATGTTTTTGCTCTTTGACAGTCAGTTTTAAGATTACTCAAATCTCTTGATGTTTTATAGAAGTAGAGTTTGTAGCATGGCATAAGGTCTCTTACAAAGAGAAATAGAAATAAAATGTATTAGTGTTAGAGGTTTAATTTGAGAATACATCGTCATGCACTTAAGTGTCACTATTGTCTGTATAATGTGGTATAAACAATAATAGTCACTGCCGTTTGAACAGTTGCCTCCTCCTGGTACTTTACATTTATTATATTATCCAATAGCATTGCAAGACATGTATTCTTATCCCTTATTCTTAGCAGATGAGGAAACTGAGACAGTAAGACAACTTATTCAATGTCAGGTTGCTAAGAAATGGTAAGACTGAATTTAAATTTCAGTGTGTCTGTTGGAACTCAAAGCTCCTGAACCTTTCTTTTTTGAAACTTTGACTCTAGTAATTTGTTAGTTATTAAACCTGTAATATATAGAGAAAATCCCTTAAAGGAAAAAACAAAACAAAACTGTATTTATACTAATCCTCTTCCTTCAAAAAGAATTTCATCTCCATAAAGAAAGGAACTCAAAACTATTCCGGAACATTTTGGTTAAGTTAATGGGAAAAATAAAAGAGATCATGATATGGGGCTGCTAGAAAATATGAATGCTCAATGGGTTGTTTCCACATGGGTCTATGATAGTAAATAATACAGAAAAGATAACATAGTACCAAAGTCATACAGTCATTTTTGGCTATCATTTGCCTCATTATTTTCCTTTATGTTTAATTCTCTTTTTGGCATCTCATGTTTTTTGTTTTTTTTTTTAGTTGCTGTGTTTTGTGTGTTCTTTGATAGGAAAATTATTCTTATAATTTTGGAAACCTTATTTTGCCACTAGGGCCAAGGACAAAATATGGAATATTCTTGTAAAATTTAAGGAGTCTTTTGATTATATTGATTATGTTGACTATGTTTTCAGCAGTATTCAATAAATAGTCATTAAATCTGTTTTTTGCTTATTTACTTTTGGGCCAAGCACTAACATAGATTATAAAAGCTGATAAAACATGGACCCTGCTTTCAAGAGACTATAAGCAGGAAAAGACAGAAGTGTAAACAAAGCTATGCACCAAAGTTAGGAGGCACCAAATTGGAAGTCTATACAAGGGGGTGCTTAATTGTTATAGTCATGCATCTTTTCTAGAAATACATACACAAAAAGCACCATCTTAAAAATGATACTGAATAGCAGTTTGTCTAAGCCTTAGAGATGTAGAACCTTCCTACCATGTTGACTCCTCTCCAGAGTTTATTTTATTTTGTTGCAGGGGCAGGCTCCAGGAATCGATCCCAGATCTCCTGCTCAACAGGGGAGAATTCTTGCCACTGAGTCACCTTTGCACCTCCCCATAGTTTGCTTTTTTAAAAAAATTCTATGTTGGCCATGAATTTAAGCATTCTTATTTATTGCGCAGTAAATTTTGGGGAAAAAAATCAATTCCACATACTCCATTTATGATAATTATCATTTTGCCTGTTTTCTATTATAGTTAAGTTGAACGAAATTTTCTACAAAACGTAATATGTGTTTAACGTCTTATCTACTTGGTAAATTTTGTACCCAGCTTTGAGGTACTTCCTTAGAAAAAAAATATGGTTTCTTTCAATCTTGATTAAAATACCTCTCAATATATCTTGCATTTGCTATAAATAGAACCTTTCAATCGTAGGAATGCCTTGAGCATTGAGAGGGTTTCTCGAACTGTAATGTGCACACAGATCTCCTGGGGATCCTGAGGAAATGCATATTCACATTCATTAATTGGGTGTCAGGCCTGAGATTCTGCATTTCTAATAAGCTCCTAGGTTTTGATGACGCAGCAGGTTTAGAGAAACAAGGATTTAGACTATCCATGAATAATCTGCATTCCGTTAAGGCTGACAGCATATTTCCGCTCTGTGGTCACCGTGTAGCCTCTAGTGGTTTGTGAGGAATTAGGGGAAGAAGTATTTTAAATAAACTCATATGTAATAAGTTGAGAATGAATAGACTGTTAAGCAAGTATCAGGAACTGGGTCAAATTGCATACCCTCATATCTGCTATCCTTTAGTTAATTGTGTTTGACTTTAGCAGCAAAATAATCTGATCAAGTTATTTTATTACTCTATAATTATCGTATAAATGTTATGATGAATGTAAACATGTATATCTTGGGTTTGCTATAAATAGTAAACTTACGTATTGCTCTTTGCTCTCTATTTTTTATGCTATGTTGATGATACATCATCATGCAAAAGCACATTGATTAAAATCACATTTCCTCTGTCCTGCCTTTCTTCAATATCAAAGAGAAAGGAATCAACATACCCAAATAAAATCTATGTCCTCACAGCTGCCAAGATTTGCTTTGCTGAGTAGAATGGACTACTGGACAATGATGTTAGAACATATTTTGTATTATTTGGTGGTAATGTCTGGCTTTCCCTTCATATCTGACCACTTGCATGACTCTGAATTCAGAAGAGAAAAGAAACTACCTCAGAAGACATGCAGAAAACATCGTGTCTTCCAGTGTGGGCTGTTATAGCAATGATTCCTAATCTTTCCCCAGGCCCTCCCACCTGGCCAGATTTACAAACATCCCCCCATCCAGACTCCCAGAATGCATCAAGAAACCAGCTAGAAGGTTCTCTAAATGCCTCCCGTATCTTTACCATTAAACAGTACCCAGCCAAATGCGAGTGAAGTTGGAAAGGACAGTACTTGAATGTGTAATTCCAGTATACAAAATTTTAGGAAAACCAAACAACTTCTTGAGTTACAGTTTCTAGGTTAAATCTTTTAATTCTTAGTTCCGAAATACATACCTTTTCATAATTATGAACCTTAGTCATGATTACAGACCTTTTGTAATTATGAACATCTCTGCAGAGTAGAGAACACTATGTTTGATTAATGTTTATGAAGACTGTATATGGCTATGAATAACACAAAGGGAATGCAAATTCTCAGGACTGGAAAAATATGTTATTTGTTGAAAATAATACATTACCTTGTCTAATAACTTTATTCCTCTCAAATAATTCTGTATTTTAATAATAATTGCAGATGTTTGTTTAATGCTTTTTTAACCTGTGTATTATGTTTAGCCTCTATATACATTATCTCATTTATGCTCCTTAAAAGAGGAGTTGTAATTCCTATTTCAGGGGAGTGAATTGAAGCCTGAGAACTGAAATAACTCACACTATTGTCAAGTGATAGATATGGCCTAGATCTTTTTTCTGATCCTAAACCCAAATTCTTATATACCATCCTATATTTGTTTTATAGAAATAATGAGATAGATCATGATATTTTTCTGATTTTTCGAGTGGAAAATGTTTGCAAATATTTCCAAATTCACATATAGCTATTTGGTAATTGTAGTAGTTAGGTTCAGGTGTCAACTTGGCCTGGTGATGGTACCCAGTTCTGCTGCTGTGGACTAAAGCCATCAGCATCTGAATTTCACCTATGACTGATTACATCTGTGGTCGGCTAAGGGGAGTGGTTCAGCAATGAGTGAAGTTTAATTTAATTAGCTAGAGGCTTAAAATAAAGAGTTAAAAGAGAGAGAAATAGCTCAGCAGCCCAGCCCAGCTCAGCTTAGAACTCAGAGCTGACACAGACCCAGATGTTTGTAGATGAACAAAGGAAACACTGTGGAAAAAGCTGTCTGAACCCAGACGCAGGGAGAAAAAAACAGCAGATGTTACTATATGCCTTCCCATATGACAACAGGGGAAACCCAGAGGAAAGCCAGCTGCCTTTCTTCTGAGAAACTATAAATTCGTAACTAAATACATCCCCTTTATAAAATCTAATTCATTTATGATGTATTGCATTCTGGCAGCCTTAGTGAACTAAAAAAGCAATCCTTTAAACTTTCAAGCAATGCAATAATATGTGCTTTACCAGATTCTGAAATCTATAGGCTAGAATTGAGTATGATTTTCAAGAAGGAAGTAGTGACTAGAGAATGATTTAACTATAACTTTTAAGCCCATGATATAAAATAAATCCTGGAAGTTACTGTATATTTGTACTTCTCATTTTAGAGGAGGAATGGTTGAAGATGATCTAATTCCATATGGCTAGATTGCTCCATAAATATGGCATTCAATTATGAACTAAACCCTAGACTTGAATGTTAGTGGCATTTGTCTTTATTACAATGAATATTAAAAGTAGAGTGCTGTGCTGGTTTGAAAGGATGTATGGACCCTAGAAAAGCCATATTTTAATCAAAGTCCCATTTTGTAAAGGCAGAATAATACCCATTCAATATTGCATGTTTGAACATAAAATTAGATCATCTCCCTGGAGATGTAACCCAATCAAGCGTGGTTGTTAAGCTGGATTAGGCGAAATGTGTTTTCACCCATTTGGGTAGGTCTTGGTTAGTTTCTGAAGTCCTATAAAAGAGGAGACATTTTGGAGAATGACAGAGATTCAGAGAGAGCAGAAAAGAATGACATAGCAACAAGAAGCAGAGTCCACCAGCCAGTGACCTTTGGAGATGAAGAAGGAAAATGTTCTCTGGGGAGCTTCATGAAACAGGAAGCAGAGGAGAAGAAGCTAGCAGTTGATGCCATGTTCGCCACGTGCCCTTCCAGATGAGAGAGAAACTCTGACTGTATTCACTGTGTGCCTTCTCATTTGAGAAAGAAACCCTGAACTTCATCGGCCTTCCCAAACCAAGGTATCTTTCCCTGGAAGCCTTAGATTGGACATTTCTATAGACTTGTTTTAACTGGAACATTTTCTTGCCTTGGAACTGCAAACTAGCATCTGATTAAATCCTCCTTTTTAAAAGCCGTTCCATTTCTGGTATATTGCATTCCAGCAGCTAGCAAACTAGAACAAATGCCTATGACAATAATTCTCTAATTGAGTTTATAGGTATTTGTGGTGGGGTAGACATAGTTATAATTAAAGAATAGATTTTTTTATTGTAAGAGGATACAAAGAACCCTGTTTTCCTTCTATGAAATGCTTAATAATTTTTAGTTGCCAATATGAAATTAAATGGATTTCTAGGTGAATGCACATGTTCAGGCACTGTTAAATACAGTACTTAATTATTCCACTAAATGCAGCATAGGAAGCAATATATTATTGCCCATTTTTGCATGCAGATCTTGGAGAGATGATGCAATTCACTTAAGGCTACATGGCAAGAAATTGCATACAGCAGAGTAAAATTGCACACCCAGAAATAGTCTTTTTAATCTTCATACTCCTATTAAATTGTGTTAATGAATATCTGTGGGTTGTAGGAACTGTGTGCATACCTGATGAATAACTCTTCACCTCCATAACAACAATGCCAAAGGTACCCTTACATAGCCATGAATACCCTGAGTGAAAATATCTAACAGATGGGCCTGTTCCAACAGAGCAACTAATGTTTGCTTCACATTGGATATTGGCTTGAAAACCTAAGCTTTCAGAAAGAGGTGCTTCCATATACTTCAAGCATCGCCTCTGCTGTGAGTTAGTTAATATTAGGTCATACCACCTGGGCAACCCCATGTTCCCAGAGCTCCTACCTGCTAGCAGTCTGGACACACTGAATCCCCCCATGCTACACAGTCTCCAAAAGGAAATATTAAATGGAATTTTAGCATAACTATTCTAGCTTGAATGTTTATGCACACATGAACACATGCCTATGCTCGCTTACGTATATAAAAATGTGTGTGTGCATGGACAGATTGATAGGCATACACACACACACATTCATACACAGAGTATCTAAAATTTGGCATTTGTTTCCCTGAATTTGAACTATTGAAAATATATTTTGTGTACATAAAAGACATGCTGTCAGCAGCGAGAGTCACTTTGGCAACCCATTGAAGAAGTCCATTGTTTTTCTAGAATTGATTGATGGCTTGCTGAGGAAAAGACACTGGGCTTTGGGAAAAAAAAAAGTCATAAAACAGAAAATAAATATGAACTGTGGTATTTGGCAACCTTTTATCAACTCTGCTAAGCCAAAAGGGCAGTCTGCCAAACCTCAAATGCGATTGCATTGTACCCAAAGTGGATAAAAATACCGTAGCAAAATAAATAAGAACAAAGCAATAGTATCATCTTAAACTGAGGAAAATATGAAGGAATTGGGAGATTGATCATCTTTTATATCAGCAAATCTATTAAGTGGTTGTGGTCCCCCACCCCCACCCCCCCTTTTCATAAATTGTGAAATGATGGGAAGGCAAAGTTCCAGTTCCATCCAGGCAAATGCCTGGTAGGGTGACATTGTTTCTGTTATTTGACTTCAGTAAACCTGATGTCCCTCCAGTGTAACATAAGGAGATTAAAGATTAAAGTAAATCACCACCCACCTCCTTCCAGCAATAAAATTCAATGGTTTTTATTTTATGGGTTAGCATAACATTTTATTTTTATTTTGAGTTAAAAGTTGCATTTTCCTTGAAATTCTCTGTAGGTGTAGAGTTATCACCTCTGGGTTCTCTAAAAAGTATTCAAACCCTGAATTATTGTCTTTGGACCTCTGCTACTGAGTAGAGAGGTCTACTGAATAAGTTTGATTATACAATTAATTCCCTTATTTGATAATTAGCGCCTAAGGGTAATCACCAGAGATATGCTACATGTCCTGTAGGATTTCTGTAATTTGAATAGTTTAGGAAACACTGTAAAATTGATCTTTAAAACCAGAATCTTTTCCTTTAGTTCACAATGAACAAAGTTTGTGCTGGTTAGGACCAATGAATCAAGAATTCTGGGGTCCTAAGAGACATCAAACAGTGGATTAAAAATGTTTATCAGATCTGTGCTGAGATAAGGCAGAATAAACACACGTTCTCCTTGTATTCCTCCCAAGTTATCGCTTCCATGGAAGCACAAAGTTGCCTATAAAAGGCACAAAATGCCTACACATTGCCTATAGGTAGGTTGACATATGTCTGAGTTTGTCTAACATGGGGCTAGCTGTCTCCATAAAACTGATAACAGCACTCACTTTTATTCTCAAAAGTGTTTGAAACTGGGATATTAATTACTTTGTTCCTCTACCTAGAGAAACTGTAGGAAATTCCTACAAACTTTCTAGAGTTGAGCTTCAGGGGATAATTGTCCTACAGTGCTTTGTGGAAACTTTACAGTCTTTATCTCTTATCCTATTCAGGAACCTTAGGTAAAATCATTTAAAATTTATTCTTAAAATTATCTAATGTAGGAATCATCCAAAAATGTCTATTCATTTTGTCTATTCCAAATAACCAGTCAGTGCTTTCTGTTTTTACAAAGGTGGTAACAGTGGGAACACATCCTCAAGATCTAAATGTTGATAATCTTTAGTGATAAAAATAATGACAAGGCTCTTATCCCAGAGATGAGCTTTACAGTTGAACGATCTGAGAGGATCCAAAACAGAATGTAGTAAACCATGACATCTCACCAGGGAGAATAAAAAGCAAGGGTTGGAAGTGCAGAGTGAGATAATACATGTATATATATATATATATATATATATATAGATAGATAGATAGATAGATAGATAGATAGATAGATAGATAGATAGATATAGTAAAATAGAAAAAAAGGCTCCTCACTGATAACAGTAGAGTCAGATGCCCAAATGCTGCTTTTCCTGTAGTATTTTAACAAGGGAAATGGCTGCCTGTATCAAAATCATGTTGTGGCCACTCAGCAATATCTGTCAAGCTGGAGGCTGAGTAGTTTGAGTAGCTCCTGGCACCCAGTGAGCCAGAGACAACCCGCTATTATGAAAGGCAAATCACACAGCTCACTTAGCAGCCTGTCTGTCTCGGTCAGTTGGAAAGTGCCTTTATATTTTGTGGATTATTTCACAAGCCAGCACAGTTATGCCACACATTTTTCCAGACACTACTTAACATAGTTTACTAAGCAAAGGAATATAACTGACAGTGCCCACTCATGGGTCAAGTTGTCTGTAACATTATCCACCCATTTTTGCACTGAGCAGCTTCTAAACCTATTTGCAAAATGCATATGAAAAGAATAATTACTGTAATGAAATTCAGAACACCCAAGAGTAATGGAGAGGAAAAGGAAAATAAAAGGAAAACCTGCTGCTCTGATACCAAAGACAGCCAAAGGAAGAGAGTTGCTGTGTAAACTCGTGGTTCTGTGATTCACTGTGTTGGTGCAGGGCTATGGTGGAGTGGCTGTTAGGGAACAGGTGGTCTCTGCTGCATGCTTCATAGTAGGCATTAAAGGTAACGGTCATTGAGGCTTTCCTGTTCAGAGTATCAGGAAATTATAGTGTTTGAAATTAGAGGGAGTTGAAAGTGGAAACTTGTTTCATTTAGCACTAAAGTGTTACCTTTTGTGCTAGTCAGCCCTGCACAGGCTGCCTGAGTAGCAAAAACGTGCTCTGTTCCTGCATTTGATAACTTTGTAATCTGGCTGTTTATTATATCCCAAATTGCAAGTTCATAGAAAGCAGAGAAGACTAAAAAGAATGCTTGTTGCATGCCCTAGGGCTGAACTAACACCCATTCGCCATGTACCTCCTGGGACAGGATGCCCCCTCTAGAGAGGCTGACATCATAGTGAATTATGCCCATTTGTTTCATGGGAAGGAAATTTCATCTTGACTGTGTGCACAGAGTTGATCACATTTTTAAAACCGAATTCTTCACTTTAATGACCCTAACTCTAAAAGAAATGTCACAAAATTAGTAACAACTTCTGTCCCTTATGATTTGATTTCCAAGGTAAAGAGCATCTGTTAGAGTTCCTGAACCTCTGGATGAATTTAGAAGCAAAATTTCTTGCTAATAATCTGTTAGTACTTTTAGAACGCTGATGCCACCCCCACCCCACCCCATTTAATTAGCAAATCACCTCTTACTTGGAAATAATTGAAAAAATGTTGTAATGAAGTGGTATGATATTTGTAGATGTTGAGATTTTTGGTTGTCTCAATTGTTTTGAAATGCTACACAAGCAAAATATAGAAAAGAAGCAACTTATTTTGTAAATTGTATATTAATGGTTTTTATTACCTAGGAAGCATTTTCAAAGTTAAAAGATTTGTGAGAGAGAAACTTAAGTGCGGATGTTGACTTGTTTTATAACCGATTAAATAGCTATTGAAATTTATAGTGTTTAATAAATATAGTATTCAGTTGAATAAAGTTCTCCATTATCTTAATGAAGTTGTTGATACAAAAGATGTCATTTTAATGAGTTATTATCTCTGTTTTCATAATATTCCCAATGTAAAATGTCAGAATAATCAGAATGTTTTATTTATTAAGGAAAAATTAAGAATGGTATTTATTAAAATGTTCCTTCTTTTAACCACCCTTTAAGAACCAACAGCGTTCTGTGTGGCAGTCTATTCACAATATATTATATTGCAATAGTAGTATGTTAAAAAAGAACTCACTCATTAGAAAAAAATTGTCTGCGTGACTTTTTTCTTTTTGCATGGG
Organism: Tamandua tetradactyla; assembly: GCF_023851605.1. Taxonomy (NCBI): domain Eukaryota; kingdom Metazoa; phylum Chordata; class Mammalia; order Pilosa; family Myrmecophagidae; genus Tamandua; species Tamandua tetradactyla. The sequence continues at coordinate 133,510,960 of NC_135330.1, read as the reverse complement.
CAGGCACCAGAAATCGAATCTGGGTCACCAGCATGGCAGGCGAGAACTCTGCCTGCGGAGCCACTGTGGCCTGCCCTCTCCATGACTTTTTTATTTTATTTTATTTTTTTGCATGGGCAGGCTCTGGGAATTGAATTCGAGTCTCTGGCATGGCAGGCGAGAATTCTGCCACTGAGCCATGGTTGCCCACCCTGTCTCTGTGACTTTTTACGATTTAAATAAGTGGTTAGAATATTTTAGAAACTTTGACTAATTCTAACTGGATTTAATTTTTGAGAGAATATTAGCATAATTAATAAAAAGCTCTTTAAAGAATCTGATTAGAGTTCTCTATATAGATTGGTCTGTTTAGAAATATTACTGCCATCATGTTACTTTTCTTCCCAGTCGTATTCAGAAAAAGCTTCCTAAAAAAAAGGAAACCACTGATTCCTTATGGTATAAAAACTAGCAAGTCAACATTTATTTCAATTTATGTAATTTTTATGCTTATTTGTGTTTTGGTGATTCTTTGGAAAAGTGTTCATTTAAATAAAGTATACAATAAAATTAATATAGTGAGCTTTCGTTAGTTGCAGAAAAACAAACTGTTCTCATTTTATTTAAAAAAAGAAACTGTTCATAAGATTTTAAAAAATCTGCAGCACTCCTTCCCATTTTCTTAAAAAATATATCTTAAAGTGTCTGCAGTTTGAAGAATGAATTTATTGAATTAACATAAATACAAATAAATAATCAAAACCAAGTGGCGATCATGAACATTCAGGAATTATATCCCATTAATTGTGGAAATTTCATCTTGGTTTTTTGAAATGTTTATTTTTTTATTGTGAAATAGATACACAAAAAAGAAGAAAGTAAAAGCAATAATTTTCAAAGTACACTCCAATAGGCAGCTACAGAACAGATTTCATAGTTCGTTATGGGTTACATTCCACAGTTTCAGGTTTTTCCTTCTAACTGTTCCAAAATACTGGAGGCTAAAAGAAATACCAATATAGTTATTTAGCAGCCATACTTATTTGTTAAATCCTATCTTCTCCTTTGATCCTTCTTCCACCTTATAAGGATCTTTGGTCTATGTTCTTTCTAGCTTTTTCATGTTGGAAAGGGATGTTGGTAATATACAATAAGGGGATAGAATGAGTGGATATGCTTGGAAGGGCTGGCCCCTTTGGCTTTTAGGACTTACCTAGCCTAAAGGAACCTTCGGGAGGTAAAAAAGTTTCAGGAAAATAACTTACTGCATGAAACTTATATCGTTTCTCAGTTAGAGCTCTAGGTGTTCTTTCGGTTTAAAAGGCATGACATTGGTTGGGGGTTGGCAAACCATGGCAATTAGCAATATCTAGCTGAAGCTCACATAAAAGTAGCCCCCAAAATAGCCTCTCAACTCTATTTGAATTTTCCTAGCCACTGATATCTTATTTTGTTACCTTTCTTACCCCCCCACCCCGCCTTATTTTTTGGTCCACAAGGCATTATTGATTCCACAGTGCCAGGGCCAGCTCATCCCTAGGAATCATGTCCCACATTGTCAGGAAGACTTTTGTCACTGAATGCCATGGCCCACATAGCGGGGGAGGTTAATGATTTTTCCTTGCAGTGTGGGGCTTAGAGAAAGGGAGGCCACATCTGAGCAAGCAAAGAGTTTTCCTGAAAGTAACTCTTAGGTATAATTACAGGTAGTTTTAGCTTCTCCAATACAGAATAACTCGGCTTGATTTTTAAAAGTACTTTTCCTTGATCCTCAACCAAATAAAATGATAAATTCTGACACTAGGGTAATTTGCATAACAATTGGCCACAAAAAGTAAACCATTAATATTCAGTGAAGTTCTAATTTGCACAATGCCTGCAGCAATATGTAAACTTCATTTTCCTTTAAGATGGAAATTTGTTACAGTGCAAATATCAGTATGTATAATTTTGTTAATCAGTCCCAATGAGCATTTGGTTCTGTGACTTTGACTATGTCTATACTTTTGTCCTAAAACAAGAAAGTGGAAATTAAGATCATACTAGCTTATGCTGGCAGCTAATATATTTTACATATAGTTTTACATTTTCTGTATTAGACACACTACTATTATAAGGGGCCTACATTAGTCAAAGAATGCTGACATTATTGTAAAACTTCACTGAAAAAAATCAGGGTCATTTTCAAATATCTTTTGATTTAGTCAACTAACATTTGTTGAATGTTGTTTTCTAAGCACTGTGTGAGGTGCTTGTGATATATTAGGGAACAAAACAGACCTATTCCCTACTGGAGCTTTCAAACTTTTCCATACCGTAAGGCAGTTAGCAGGGAAACAGAGAGGCAGTTTAGGAAATGCCTGCTGCAGTCTTGCTGACTCACATCAGGATGGTATACTAGGGATGGTGGGACTAGTTCAGATTCAAGAAACATTAAATTGGCTGAGTCTAAAAATTTATGGTGGGCTGTCAGTATATTCTGAAAGTAATTATTGAAAATTATTTGATTTGGGTTGTATTTCTGTTAATTATAACACTTGCATGAATTTTAATAACCCCAATAAGCTTTCTTTAAAACAAAAATACCCACATATTGTGCACAAATTTTTAGATATTAATAGCAAAAATACGAAGCTGTGGTCATGGCAAGTTTAATGTTTTAAAATGACTTTTAGAATCTTATGTTATATTTCTATCATAATTTCTGGGCCCTTCTCCTTTGTTTTTCCTATAGGATTTTGACCTCTTAGTTGTAAATCACCCAGATTGCTAAAAGTTTGAATTTCAAACAGAATCCTAAAATGCTTTTTTTAAAAGCTGCTTTCTGATATTTTGGATTGACATTTAACAGAAAGTAGGGGTTTGCTGTTGGTTCTGAGAGGAGATAATTTAAAATCACTTAATGTTTCTTATTGTAAATGAGTGGCAAAGTGTTTTGTGGCAAAGTAATACAAGTTGGCAAAGTAATACAAGTTGGATTAAAGGGACAGAAGAAGTAGACAATATATAGGCATTCCTTATTCCCTGGGAATAAGATATGAATGAAATCCTGTCCTTTATATTTGTTAGCAGGTAGTTACCCAGCATTGCTGTCTATTCACGAAGAGTAAGTTTAGTTGTATATTAGTACCTTGCTAATAAGGCAGATCCTATGTTCTAAAGGTGACTCACCAGTGAGCTGTTAATAGTGAAATTCCTCAAATGTAGCAAGATTTTTTAAGTGACTCCAATAGTGCATTGTCCATTTTGCCAGCCATCTGCTCCTGGCATAATGTGGGGATGACAGGCCCCTCCCAATAACCTGATAGCCCCTCCTTGTTCAATCAGAGTGCTTGCCTTTTTGAGCATTTGGTTGTCCTTATGTAAGACACTTTCCCACTTAAAAAAAAAGAGCAATATGTGGACTTAAATCGCAGAGTTTCAATATGAGAAGGGTGTTTTTTTTTTTTTTTTTTTTACATGAGCAGACACTGGGAATCAAACCCAGGTCTCTGGCATGGCAGGTGTGAACTTTGCTGAGCCACCGTGGCCCACTGAGAAGGGTTTTAAAGTATTTTAAAAAGTGGTTCTGAAATGTGCTAGAGAAAATGTTGTAAAATATCCTCTTGAAGCAAAGAGGGGCCATCTATAAAGATCACATAGTCAAATAATGTAGACCTCTTTTCTTGCCTCTTATGTTGCATCAGTCATTTCTGATCAAATGTTCTTCAATAAGAAAACATTATGAGTCTGAGACAAATGTGTTTGATATTGGGAAGGGGATACACTGAAATGGATGGAGCAGCCAAGAGGCCTGGGGTTTCTGTTGAGCAGCTGCCCAGCTTAGATTTCCATTTGGCAGAATATTCCTTCAGGATAACCATCTCTAGCGCCAAGACAACAATTCAAGTATTTCACCTTTACACAAATGCAGAGGAAATCACTCTTTCCTTTCCAATTTGATGAAGGAGCTGGACTTCTTTCTCTAGGACATTAATCTTTTGTCTAGCTTCAATGTCTGTATACAGTTAGGCTTGCCATTGGCAATGTTTATACTCTAAAGGAGAAAAGAAAATAAGGGCAAAGAGCTATGGGATTAGAGTCTATCCTAAAACAGCATTTGGTTCTAGGAGAATGGCTGCAAAAAGGTATTTTTCAATCAAGTCCTTCAGGATATTGAATCTTCAATACTTAGTAGAAGTTTGTAGGAAAAAATGTATTTAAAATGGATAGTTTTGAAGAGATGGTTATACATTTCATAGGGTTGTATTTGGGTTAGTAAAGAAGGTAGCAATTATTTAATTTTACATGTACATGTGAAAAAATAAGAAAAACGAAGGAATGTGGTTAACTCACTTCTCCCTCTTTTTTCTCCCATCTTCTTCCTCTTCCTCTTTCCTCCTTTCTCTCCCTCACTTGCTCTCTTTTAATCCCTCTCTCTTCCACCTTTCTTTGCCATATACCCACACACCCAAAAACCCCATTGTTGAATGGTCTCTGTTTGTAGGGTATGAGAATACTATGTTGTATCTAGGAAAGAGTATTAAAGACCATGCCAAGAGCCAAGATCTCTTTTCTGTATACAGTTCTGTCCCTTATTTATAAAAAAAATCCTTCTTGTATGTTCTTGTATATGATGGTCTTTATATAAAATTATCTTTACATAGGCGATTGTGTTGTACAAATGAAAAACATGTCTTTGTATGGTACCGTTTCAATGTTATTTTGTAAGAAACATCGTATATGCTTTATTTACCACAGCATTATACTGGCTTGATCCATTTTCATTTATCAACTATGCAGTTGTTTTAGAAATCATTATTACCATTATTGTCTTGTGTTTGGATTATTTTGCCCCTCTCTTCCTTCAATTTTCCAAAGAAATCCCACTATAGCAGACTGAATAAGTCTTAACCAATCCAAGACCTAACCTAGGATACTGGAAAAATTACACCTGTCCTTATTTTGCAATCTCTTCTTTCATCCTATGGGAGAGAGTCTAAATTTCTTTGCATGGCATTGATCAACCTTCTCATTTATTTCTTTGTCTAATTCTGTAGCTCTTTCTCCTTATTGCAATGTATAAGTAGCTATACTGAACTTCTTGAAATTCCCCTAAGTAGCCATATTATTTCACTTTTTTATGTCTTTGCATCTCTTAGGTTCTTTGTATAGTTTTCTTCCCTACTATCAATGTTTTTAGTTTCCTTCCTTTCTATCACTTTGCCTGACACTCTCCTACATTTCCCAATTTGCTGGTAGTTCCCCTCTTGAGCCATTTCCATGGACCTTGATTATATTAACGCATATTATGTGTTTGCAAGTCTGTCTTTCCAAGACTGTGGGCTTCCTAAGGCAAGGACTATTAATCATTTTTACAAGCAATCTATGGTGGTAGAAGTTCAATGAATATTTGTTGAATGAGTTAATTCTCTAGAGCAAAACTTTATTCTGAATAATACTAAAACTATTTTTATTTGTTCAGTATTTATGCAATTTCATTTGGGGAGCATAACTGTGTTTGCCTTTTCTCAGTTTCATCCAGAACTAAAAAATGGATATATCTGCTTAATTTTTCAAACCAGAGAGACAGGCTTGTTTGAGGAAGCTGCCACTATCTATAAAAGACCGGGACACTACTTAAATGACTGTCACTAATTGAGGAAAGGAGATCAATGGCTACAGCAATCATGAGGACATTACACTGACACTGTCATGTGCCATGGGAGGCTCTCATACCCTATTGACATGAGGCTGCAATGATATTGTTCCCTGGTCTCCATACACATTACCAAAATGCAAAATGCTATATACAAGTGGAGTTAGCTGGGGAAATCAGCTTCCTTCACACATATTAAAAATGTATCAGGAATGGGCATGACATATAAGTGCTAGCCAACTGCAGATGAAAGCCAGAAGTACCTCCTAAACAACTGGCTGATGATAAGGGGAGAAATGCCACCCACAACCCCCAAAGACCATCCTGATAGGTCATGTAAATGCTACATTGACGTAAAAGCCTAAACTATTTGTTTTCTTGATTAAATCACTGATTAACCTGTTAATATTTTCCTATAAAAAGGAGGAGGGAATATGCAGACAGCCATCCTAGAGCATTAACTGGGCAACAGTTACTGCTTCCCAGAGGAAAAAGGAGCTGAATCCTTCCAGAAGCAATGAGCAAGCACACAAACAAATCAATGAGGAAAGCGAAAGGATACAGCAGAATTCGATGTTTATAGTAACAAAGAGATGCTGTTTTATAGCCACAGTAAAACTTCAGTTCTAGAACAAAATGAGAGCAAACATTCCTTTCTTATAATGAGCTGTTTACATTGACAGCATTATCATGTTTTATAATCTTTGCAAAACATTTTTATTAGATTGATTGGCAATGAGTAAATGAGCCCATTTCTTCTTTCTGTCATTTAAATGGAGAATACCTTATATAGAAATAATGAAAGCTGCAAAAACAAAGGAGTTATAAAAATATTGCTTCTAATCAGGAAACAACTCAAAGCACAGATAAAAAGTAAAATAATGGAAGAATAGGAATATATCATATTGTGGTATTTTCCTCCAGTCATATATTGAACAGGAATTATTTGATGAAAGGGTAACTAAACTATTTGCTGAATCATACCTTTCATAAAAGTGTTATCAGTATGAATTTTTAATCAATATATAATATTGATTTAGACATAGTATTATTCATTTTAGACCACAAAGAAAAATAATTAGCATTATATTAAATAAACTCTTAACTTTTGATTAGCCTATATAGGCTATTTCAACGCAGTACCCTCCTTTTGTTTTAATTTCAATCTGGATGTGGGTGTGTATGCTGATTCTATCTGTAGAACTATCTAGTGATTTCAGAAGGGAAATCTAATTATAATTCACAGACCTTAAATTTATTTATTAAAATAATATCAATACAGTTATAGCCCTTTGGTGTTTTGGTGACTTGGAGGTGGACAAAAGGCCAATAAATGCTAATACCCAGTTCAAAGGCTTTTCTGGGGCTTCATTTACTTAATCAAGAACTTTATAGTACAGTATCCATGCAGGATAAAATAAAGAACTAACAGCCTACAATGCAGTATTGACAATAGAATAGGTCAAGCAGAGTTGAGTGGCAATATTACTGCTAGCCATTTTTTCTTGTAGAACTGAACTTTAATCCACAGAGATTGTTAAAGCCTCAGGTGGAGGTTGGGTGATAATGGTGGCTGTTATCCTAAGGAACAGATGGTAGAGTGAGTGACACCTATAAATGTGCAGGCTGTGTTGCTTCAGTGACAAGATGCTAAACCCTCCTGGCACTGAAGTAAAAAGACAGGTGTCTTGACACAAAAAGAAGTACCAAAACTATGCCTCTAGCCATGTATAGCAGTGGAGCCAATTCTTCAAACCTAAGTAACTGAAAATCTAAATTGGGGTGTATTAATAAGGAAAGACTGCTCTTGGATCTTCCCTCCAAGGTTTCTTTTCTCCCTCTCTTTCTCCCTCATTCCGTCCCTATTTTCCTAACCCCCCCTTCACATCCTTCCTCTGCCCTTCTTTTCTCCCTTCTTCCTCTTTTTCTTCCTAATTTGTCCTGATACCTAGCATCAAACAATAAGTTGGAAAATAATCATTCTAGTTTAAATTTCTGATTTTAATGGGCTCATGCATTTATGTGAAAATCTATTACTTATTTGTAAAACAAAATAGCAGAGTTTCCTCTTTGATAGACTTATACATGATGTTGGAGTTCTTCAATTACCTTTACATCTGCTTTAAATGCAGTGTGAAGTTAATCACGTATACATATATCATTTATTATAATTGTAATTAGCAATGTCAGTTGAAGAGATTCATGTGGCCAACAGGGAAACCACAATAGTGTAAAAACCAATTTAACGAATATACTTACTTTAAACTCCATTATCACTTCAACAGATAACTTGTTTTAAAAGGTATTAAAGCTAATAACATTTAATCTACTTGCTTGAATGCAGCAGCATTTTTTTGGAAGCCTATGAATATAAAACTTCAATAATCAAGTACAACAGATGTTAGAGTTTTCAGCGCAATTCTTTCTAGAAGAAATTAGGTTCTAATAGCCGACTCCTCATACCGTCTTTGCTTTCCTTCGGATTTTAAATGATATCATCATATATTTTTCTACAAAGAGAGATAAATATGATGGGGCAATAAACCATTTCATAATGTTCCAATTAAATGCTCTGATATTCATAATGAATAAATAAAGACGTTACAAACGTTGAAAGAAGACATGAGTATTGTTTAGATATATTTCAGTGAAGTGGTAATGCTAGTAAATTGTGCCCCCAGAGTTAATATAGTTGTGATGTTTAGAAGGAATTATTTTGAGAGTTATCCTTCTGCTCACCTATGAAATCAGGGACATATGCTAAAGTAGCAGCAAGGTCTTTCCTTGCTCAATTGTTTTAGACTCTCTCTTCTTAAGGGAAATTGTCTTTTTACCGTCTATACATACAGTGAATTTGCTTCATCCACCCTTTCAATAAATCCAGTATTTGGTGAAAGATTATAACTAATGACATATCACAACAGCCTTGGGCATGCATATCATCAAGGCTAATTGATAGCAATTCTTAATAGAGTCCAGTTTACTGCAGATGAGTGCCTGGTGCAATCAGATGTTTGTTGATTAAATCTAAGCCCGGGTTCCAGGTCTTCTGACCAGATGATAGCAGATTCCAAGGTACCGTGCTGCCCACTCTTCATACATTACATGAGCAGAATTGTAAAAGTGTTAAGTTGGTATGAAAATTTAAATCTTTTTGTTTGTTTTGTTTCAAAAAGGAAAGCATTCTTCATTTTTTGACTGGCTATAATTATTTCTGAATAAAGTCACAGTCATTCTATTGAACCTTTCAAATACTGACATAATGTGTGTAATTACTCTGAAGGATCTAATTTATTTGACATGCTTTGCTTACCTAACCCTAATAATAATTTATGTAGTCATATTATATAATAAAAAATGTCTATACAAGGATATATATAATATCTGTGCATGCACACACATACAAATATGCATAGGAAGAAATTACTGATAAGAATTTTTCAAAGGTGACCTATAGTAATATAACAGATTTTTACATGATTGGGTTCTACAAAGAGCTAAATGTATATGAACTGTTTTCTCCAAAGTTCATAGAATTAAAATGAATGTGTACATTATGTATTTATTTATTTTTTCATCACATAGTTGTATATTCATCATCATGATCATTTCTTAGAACATTTACATCAATTTAGAAAAAAGAAAAAGAAAACAGAAAAAAGTTTATACATATCATACCCCTTAACCCTCCCTTTCATTGCTCACTAGCATTTCAATCTACTAAATTTATTTTAACATTTGTTCCCTATATTATTTATTTATTTTTAATCCTTATGTTTTTCTCATCTGTCCATAAGGCAGATGAAAGAAGCATCAGACACAAAGTTTTTACAATCACAAAGCTATATCATTATACAATCATCTTCAGGAAATATGGCTACTGGAACACAGCTCTACATTTTCAGGCGCTTCCCTCCAGACTCTGTTATACCTTAACTAAAAAGGTGATATCTATTTAATGCATAAGAATAACCTCCAGGATAACCTCTCGACTCTGTTTGGAATCTCTCAGCCACTGACACTTCATTTTGTCTCATTTTTCTCTTCCCACTTTCGGTCGAGAAGGTTTTCTCAATCCCTTGGTGCTGAGTCCCACTTTATTCTAGGTTTTCTGTCCCACATTGCCAGGAAGGTCCACACCCCTGGGAGTCATGTCCCACATAGAGAGGGGGAGGGCAGTGAGTTTGCTTGTCCTGTTGGCCGAGAGAGGCCACATCTGAGCAACAGAAGAGGTTGTCTTGGAGGTGACTCTTGGGCCTAATTTTAAGAAGGCTTAGCCTACCCTTTGTGGGGTTAAGTTTCTTATGAACAAACTCCAAGATTGGGGGCTCAGCCTATTGCTTTGGTTATCCCCACTGCTTGTGAGAATATCAAGAATTCTCCACTTGGGGAAGTTGAATTTTTCCCCTTTCTCACCATTCCCACAAGGGGACTTTGCAAATACTTTTTTAATTCACTGTTCAAATCCTTCTGGGATTTATCGAGGCATCACTCTGGACACACCTACAAAATCTCATGCCCTACTCAAGGTTCCATGTACTTATGGTGTTCAATTACGCTCTCCACATATGTTATAATAGGAAATGCACTAGAAGAAATATAAATTTTGTACCAAATAAACATTTTTTCTTCAGTCTCATACATAAGTTAAGGTTTTAAAATGTGACTTGCCATCTATTTTCAATACCCTGCATTATTGACATTCCTTTGTTCTTCCTCACGTAAAACATTTTTAAATTTGTACATTTAGTCACTATCATTATACACTCTAGGCATCCCTAGACTATACATCTCAGGCTTTAGCATATAACTTTCCTTCTGATTTCATTTGTGTCCCCAGGCCTCCTCCCTCTATCATTCTCACATTCAGCTTCATTCAGTGTTCTAACATTATTGCTATTACAGTTAGGTAGTATCATGCTATCCATTTCTGAATTTTTATAATCAGTCCCATTGCACAATCTGTTTCCCTTCAGTTCCAATGATCCAATATCTACCCTATTTCTAAATCCTGATGACCTCTGTTCTTAACTGAAATTATCCAGGGTCATTCATTAATGTTAGTTCCTATCACTGAGACCATATAGTATTTGCCCTTTTGTTTCTGGCTAATCTCACTCAGCCTAATGTCCTTAAGGTCCATCCATGTTGTTACATATTTCATAACTTTATTCTGTCTTAATATACTACTCCTGCATAATATTCCATTGTATGTACATACCACAGCTTGTTTAGCCACTCAGGTGTTGATTCTGGCTGTTTCCATCTCTTGGCAATTGTAAATAATGCTGCTATAAACATTGGTGTGCAAATGTCCGTTTGTGTCTTTGCCTTCATGTCCTCTGAGTAGATACCTAGCGATGGTATTGCTAAGTCATATGGCAATTCTATACTTAGCTTCCTGAGGACCCATTAAACTGCCTTCCACAGCAGTTGTAGCATTTGAAACTCCCACCAACAGTGGATAAGTGTGCCTCTTTCTCCAAGTCCTCTCCAGCACTTGTCATTTTCTGTTTTATTGATAACGGCCATTTTGGTGGGTGTGAGATAATATCTCATTGTGGTTTTGATTTGCATTTCCCTTATAGCCAAGGAAGTTGAGTTTCTTTTCATGTGCCTTTTGGCCACTTGTATTTCCTCTTCTGAGAAGTTGTCTGTTCAAGTCTTTTGCCCATTTTGTAATTGGATTGGCTGTCTTTTTGTTGTTGAGCTGAACAATCTCTTTATATATTCTGGGTACTAGACCTTTATCTGATATATCGTTTCCAAATATTGTCTCCCATTGTCTAGGCTGTCTTTTTACTTTCTTGAAAAAATTCTTTGATGCTGTTTTGAGCACTGTAGCTTTTTAATAACACCTTAAAGTCAGGTAGTCTGAGAGCTCTGACTTCATTTTTCTTTCTCAGTATACTTTTAGCTATTTGGGACAACCTGCCCTTCCAGTTAAATTTGGTTATTGTTTTTTCTATTTCTGAAAGGTAAGTTTTTGGGATTTTAATTGGTATTGCATTGAATCTATAAATCAATTTAGGTAGACTGACATCTTAACTATATTTAGTCTTCCAGTCCATGGACACGGTGTGCCCTTCCATTTATTTAGGACTTCTGTGATTTCTTTTAACAGTTCCTTGTTTTTTCTCCATATAGGTCTTCTGTCTCTTTAGTTCAATTTATTCCCAAATATTTTATTCTTTTGGTTACAATTGTAAATGGAACTTTTGTCTTGATTTCCCCTTCAGATTGTTCATTAATAGCTTATAGAAACATTACAGATTTTTGGGTGTTAATCTTGTAACCTGCCACTTTGCTGTACTTATTTACTAGCTTTAGTAGTTTTACTGTGGATTTTTTGGGGTTTTACATATAGTATCATATCATCTGCAAGCAGTGAGAGTTTTACTTCTTCGTTTCCAATTTTGATGCATTGTATTTCTTTTTCTTGTCTAATTGCTCTGGCTAGAACTTTCAACACAATGTTGAATAACGGTGGTTATAGTGGACATCCTTGTCTTGTTCCTGATCTTTGGGTGAAAGTTTTCAGTTTTTCCCCATTGATTATGATGTTAGCTGTGCATTTTTCATATATTCCCTTTATCATGTTGAGGAAGTTCCCTTCTGTTCCTGTACTTTGATGTGTTTTCAACAGGAAAGGCTGTTGGATTTTGTCATATGCCTTTTCTGCATCAATCAAGATGATTATGTGTTTTTCTGCTTTGATTTGTTGATATGGTGTATTATATTTATTGATTTTCTTATGTTGAACCATCCTTGCATACCTGGGATGAACTCTATTTGGTCATGGTGTATAATTCTTTTAATGTGCTTCTGGATTCAATTTGTAAGAATTTTGTTGAGGATTTTTGCATCTATATTCATCAGAGAAATTGATCTGTAGTTTTCTTTTTTTGTAATATCTTTGCCTGGTTTTGGTATGAGGGTGATGTTGGCTTCATAGAATTAGGTAGCTTTCCCTCCACTTCAATTTTTTTGAAGAGTTTGAGCAGGGTTGGTACTAATTCTTTCTGGAATGTTTGGTAGAATTCACATGTGAAGCCATCTGGTCCTGGACTTTCCTTTTTGGGGAGCTTCCTAATGACTGATTCAATCTTTACTTGTGATTGGTTTGTTGAGGTTGTCTATTTCTTCTCGAGTCAAAGTTGGTTGTTCATCCTTTCTAGGAAGTTGTCCATTTCATCTACATTGTTGTATTTATTAGCATAAAGGTGTTCATAGTATCCTGTTTTTACCTCCTTTATTTCTGTGGGGTCAGTGGTTATTTCTCCTCTTCCATTTCTGATCTTATTTATTTGCATCCTCTCTCTTCTTCTTTTTGTCACTCTTGCTAAAGGCCCATCAATCTTATTGATTTTCTCATAGAACCAGCTTCTGGTTTTATTGATTTTCTCAATTGTTTTCATGTTCTCAATTTCATTTATTTCTGCTCTGATCTTTGTTATTTCTTTCTTTTTGCTTGCTTTGGGGTTAGTTTGCTGTTCTTTCTCTAGTTCTTCCACATGGCCAGTTAATTCCTCAATTTTTGTTCTTTCTTTTTTTTTTCTTTGCTATAGACATTTAGGGCAATAAGTTTCCCTTTTAGCACTGCTTTTGCTGCATCCCGTAAATTTTGGTATGTTGTGTTTTCATTTTCATTTGCCTCAAAATATTTACTGATTTCCATTCTAATTTCTTCCTTGACCCACTGGTTGTGTAAGAGTGTTTTGCTGATCCTCCATATATTTGTGAATTTTCTGACACTCTGCCTATTATTGAGTTCCAACTTCATTCCTTTATCATCTGAGAAAGTGTTTTGTATAATTTCAATCTTTTTAAATTTATTGAGACTTGCTTTGTGACCCAACATATGGCCTATCCTTGAGAATGACCCATGAGCACTTGAGAAAAATGTATATCATCCTGTTGTGGGGTGTAATCTTCTATAAATGTCTGTGAAGTCTAGCTCATTTATTGTATTATTCAAATTCTGTGTCTTTATTGATCTAGATGTTCTGTCCATTGATGAGAGTGGGGAATTGAAGTCTCCAACTATCATGGTAGATGTGTCTCTTTCTCTTTTCAGTGTTTTCTGTGTTTGCCTCATGTATTTTAAGCATTCTGGCTCAGTGCATAAATATTTATGGTTGCTATGTCTTCTTGTTGAATTGTTCCTTTTATTAATACATAGTGTCTTTCTTTGTCTCTTTTAACGATTTTACATTTGAGGTTCATTTTTTGGATATTAGTATAGCTACTCCTACCCTTTTCTGATTGTTATTTATATGAAATATCTTTTCCCAACCTTTCACTTTCAACCTATGCTTATCCTTGGGTCTAAGATGTGTTTCTGTAGACAGAATATAGATGGGTCCTGCTTTTTAATCCATTCTGCCAGTCTGTGTCTTTTGATTGGGGAGTTTAATCCATTCACATTTAGTGTTATTATTGTAAGGGCTGTACTTTCTTCTACCATTTTGCCTTTTGGAATTTATATTTCATACCTACTTTTCCTTCTTTTTACCTTTACTGATAGTTGTCATTTCTACACTCTTCTCCACACCTCTCTCTTCTGTCTTTTCATATCTGTCTCTAGTGTTCCCTTTAGTATTTCTTGCAGAGCCTGTATCTTGGTCACAAATTCTCTCAGTGATTTTTTTTTACTGAAAATGTTTTAATTTCCCCCTCATTTTTGAAGGACAGTTTTGCTGGATATTGAATTCTTGGTTGGCAGTTTTTGTCTTTTAGTAATTTAAATATATCATCCTACTGTCTTCTTGCCTCCATGGTTTCTACTGAGAATTCTATGCATAGTCTTATTGGGCTTCCCTTGTATGTGATGGATTCCTTTTCTCTTGCTGCTTTCAAGATTCTCTCTTTCTCTTTGACATCTGACATTCTGATTAGTTAGTATCTTGGAGTACATCTATTTGGATCTTTTCTGTTTGGGGTATACAGTACTTCTTGGATCGGAAATTTTAAGTCTTTCATAAGAGTTGGGATACCATTAGTTTTTCTCCTCCTTTTCCCTTCTCTTCTCCTTCTGGGACACCCACAACACATATATTCGTATGATTCATGTTGTCATTCAATTCCCTGACTCCCTGCTCATATTTTTCCATTTTTTCCCCTATATTTTATTTTGCTTGTTGGATTTCAGATGTCCCACTTCCAGTTCACCAATCCTATCTTCTGCCTCTTGAAATCTGACATTGTAGATTTCAATTGCATTTTTCATCTCTTCTGCTGTGCCTTTCATTCCCATAAGTTCTGTAAGTTTTTTTCAGACTTTCGATTTCTTGTTTTTGTTCATTCCTTGCCTTCTTTATATGCTCCCTTAATTCACTGACTTGATTTTTGATGAGGTTTTCCATTGTCTGTTTGAACATTGTGAATTAATTGTTTCAACTCCTGTATCTCACTTGAATTGTTGGTTGTTCCTTTGACTGGGACATATCTTTAATTTTCCTAATATGTTTTGTTATTTTTTGCTGGTGTCTAGGTATTTAATTACATTAATTAGTTTATTTTGGAGACTGTTTTCTAATTTTTTTTTTTTTTTTTTTTACATAGGATTTTCTTGCTAGATGACTTTGTTGTCTATCTGTTCTTTAAAATTCAGTTTAGCTTATTCTGGACCTGTAGCTAAGGTTTTGTTTAATAGATCAGAATTTTTCTGTTCTTGTTTTCCTGTTTCTTGCCCTTCCAGTATGGTGGCGCTCCCTCCCCCCACCCACCAAGGGTCTCATAGACCCCAGCCAGATTTTCCCATTCCAAACTGGCCTTCTGTCAGGAGGAAAGAGTGACCTGCCTCAGTTTTCCCTGAGGATGAGACCCAGCAGATTGAAAGGCTTTCCTATGAAGCCTCTGGGCTCTCCATGTTTCCATCCTGCCCAGTATGTGGCACTTGTCTGTCTTCAGGTCCCACCAGCATAAGGTGATGTGGTACCTTTAACTTCAGCAGATTCTCCCTGCTGGGGGCATGGTGGAGACAGAGGACAGGCTGTGATCTGGTTTTAATTGCTTCCCTTTTCCAGATCCTGAAAAAGGGGTCTGAACTCCTTGAGGGAGGGATTCCACCTGAGCTGGGCCCCACTCCTCTCCTGGGGAAAGTACAGACTCCAGACAAACACTCAAACAAGCTTAATTCTGCCTATGCCTGGGACAATGGAGCCTGAGAAGCCTTGCAGCTGTATCCAAAGAGTAGTCAAGCCATAGAAACACAGCCATCAAAATGAAAAAGAAAAATCCTTTTCAGAGTAGGACTTCTGTTCTTTGGGTTTGCCAATCAAGAGCCTACGTTGGTTCCTTTTTCTGTGTATCTCCAAGTCCTATGTGCCTCCTCCTTTCTTTCAGGGCCTAGACCTTTTCAAATCCATTAAAACCTCTTTTGTTTTGTTTTGTTTTGTTTTGTTTTTTTCCTTTTTCCATCTGCCCTGCCTCCTCTGCACTGGTGCAAAAACAAGTGACCTCCACTTTTACTTGAGGTTCAGCTGAGATGGGTGCCTATGTTTCGTAGTCAGAATTTGTTAATTAATTCCACAATTTGAGCTTTGTTGTGCTGAGCCCCTAATGCTGGTAATGTCCCTTTCCCCTCTGCCTGTGGGGAGGGTGCGCCAGCTGCCATGGTATGGAGAACTCATGCTTCTTGGGGCGAGGCGGGCGGCTTGCAGCTTGTCCAGCTGGTCCAGACTGGGGTATGCTGTGTGTCCAGTCACTGATGTGGCCCTAGCAGTTGTTCTGTACTATTGCTGGCTAATGTTTATTGGCTGCTCTGCACAAATTAAATGCCACACCTCGCTAAGCCGCCATCTTGCCCCCCTTATATTTTTAATAAAAGTTCATGTTGGTATATATTTTAACTGGAATCTCTTTGAAATAATTTATCTTGTATATCAGAAAACAATAATTTTTCTGCTGCTGTGGAGTTCTTCATATGTTCTTGGAATAAATCCTAATAGTGTAAGATTGACCAAAAAAAAAAGGGAGATATTTTCAATAACTGTATTATATGAAATCACATGAATATACCTTAATAGAGTGTTGGAGTTTTGCGATATCAAATTTGCAAAGCCCTCTGGCAAGGCAAAGTAAGCATTCTAAATAGTAAATTATTGATTTCCACTGTAAACTTCATAAGCAAGGTCTTTAAGTGCCTTGGAATAAGTATCTACTGACATTGGGTCAGTAGAACAAATATTTTTTTTTTAGCATAGTTCAATATATTTAGGTGGTAATTGACACACTATAATATTTATACTGTAAAAAAGTCCCCATGAAAGGGCAGGAGTTAGAGAATGTTGTTTATATACATTTACAAAACTATTATCACAAAGTGTATATATGTTGTATACATAGAAATCTTTGCAGTACTTCAAATTTAGTCATTCTAATATTGCTAATAGATTACAGTATTTCACTTAAGGGCTTACCAGCTTAGCCTAGTGATATAATGAGTTCTTTGTAACATATATTTGATCATGTTTATAAAACACTGCCGAAGTTATAATATGTTGGCTGTTAAGAGAACTTCAAAACTAAAATAATCAACAAAGATTGAATCCTCTGTGTTTTATGACTTACCAACTATAATGTTGTTGTCCTGATTTAAAAGATTAATTTCTCATTGTGTTTATGTGCAGAGGATCTCTCTCACATCATTACTGATTAGCAGAGCTATTAGAAAGTAAAGCCACTCCACCTACTTTGGCAATAAATCCAGTGCTTGGTCAAAGGTGATAGCTAACTTCACACAATAGCTTCTGCCTTGTTACAGGCTTGGAGCTGGAGAATTTGCATAACAATGCCAAATTGCCTGTTTAGAAAGTGTCTCCAATTGAGTATTACCATTCCTACATTATATTTGATTGAATATTTATTGAAATTTAACTGTCAGAGTGAGCCGACATTGGCCGGCTAAAATACAATACAATTTAAAAACAGCTCCGGTGATTAGTCTCCTGAGTGACATGAGATTTCATCTTTTATTTTGTATAAAATGTTACAGATTAAAATCATAGCTAAGGATTTCTGGCCATATGGAGGAATTTTTTGGTTGAAATTGTATTTGGGATTGAGCACTTGAAAATGAAGTAAGGATACATGATATATGAGATGTAGCATGGCATATCATTGGGAAATAAAGGATAGAATCTCCAGTATGTATTGATGAGAGTGCTGGTTATTCATTTGCAGGGTGAGGGTCGAAAACATTAAACAGCACTCTGCCTCACATCATACATAAAAATCAATTCCATGAATTGAAAGAACTAAATATGTGAAGCAAAACAAGTAAAATTTTAGAAGATAATATAGAAATGTAACTTTATAGAATAAGAAAGTTAAGAAACAACTTACAAACCATACAGGAAAAGTTTAGTCACTTTAACTACAGCAAATTAAAAACCTCTCTTTATAAAGTCAGCATAAAATGAAGAGTCTAAGTATTTACTAGAAGATATTTGCCACTTATTTCATCTAAGAAGGATTACTATCCAAAATATAGTATAAACTCCTATAAATCAGTAAGAAAAAGACAATGTATTAGAACAAAAATGACAAAATAATTTTAGAGAAGAGAAACTTAAAGACTTATCACTATAGGAAATGATATTCTGCCTTATTAATTACTAGGGAAATGTTAAAACCACAATCAGATATCATTTCTTATTAGATTAACAATTTTTTAATCTGACAATGCAAAGTGATCTACATGTGAATTAGCTGCCATTCTTATTTGAGACAGAAATTGGTATACTCACTTTAAAAATGCCATTTAGTATCACCTAATAAATGCCCTATATTTAGTTTTTCCAGGCCTGCTGTATTGAAGTACAACAGACTGGTTGGAATTGGTCTCACAGTTTTGGGAACCAGAAGTACAAAATCAAGGCGCTGGCAGGATTAGGCTTTCTCTGAAGTCTGCAGTATTCTGGTGGTGACTTGCCAGCCATCCATAACTCGGTCTCTGCATCCATCCCATGGCCATCTCTCTCCCCATCTGTCTCCTGCTGTTTCCAAATCAGCTCTGCCGATAAGGGCTCCAGCCTTATTGGGTTAAGGCCCACCCTGATTGGGTCTGGCCTCACCTTAACTAATAGGATCTTTGAACATATTATTTGTAAATGAGTTAACATCCTCAAGACTGAGGATTAGGATTTAAACATGACTTTAGTGGGGGCCACGATTCAATCGTTAACCCCCTACCAGCAGCTGTTTTACCACTGGATGGGTGCCTGGGGTCAAAGTGTTTCTAACCAAACTTCAGCATTCTGCAAAAGGACACAGTTCTTCACTGAAGAATACGCACATCTTCTTCACTTTTATTTATTCCTTAAATTAGCAGATATTTGGTAAACACCCAGTATGTGCCAGGCATTGCTCTAGATGCTGAAGATACATCAGCAAAACAGGCAACACCTACGAAATAGTTCTGTCCTCATGGAGTTTGCATTTTGGGAAGGAGGCCAGAAATGAACCAAAAATAAGCAAGTAAATTTTATATTGTATGTGATGATAACTGAGAGTCCAGTAAAGCAGGGAGGAGGGATAAAGAGTGCTGGGGTGGTTATGATTTTAAATCTTGTTTTACTGATAGATAATACAGGGCCAGAAAAATTTTAAAGTAAAAGTTTTTCTACCTTTACTTTAGGTAGAAAGTAAAGACAAATTTACTTTCTACCTAAATTTTTAAAAGAGTTGTTTTGGTTTTCTAGAAATACAGGCTAGGTTCTAAGCTGAAACACTTCCTAACTGAAAAAAAAAAAAAGGCTATGTATCGTTTAGTGCAATACTGTACAGGCACTTGATAAGCTAGCAGTAAAATTTTTAAGTTTGCACAGTTGCCAAGGAAAGGCATAATTTCAGTATGCCTAAGGATAGGAGTACTAGTTGAGATAGCCATTTTTGCAATGTTGTGGCCTACCTAATAAAAAAGCAAGCCTACCTTGGAGTGGGAATGTGCTGGTTAAGAGTCTGGGCTCTGGAGTCAAGTAGACGTTCACACATGTCTCGGTGCGGCCAGATGTCACCCAGTTAGACCTGAGCAAGTTCCGCCATGTCTCCAGGCCTGAATAACCCATAATCCACTGACGCCTTGTGAGCATTGAATGGGGCAGTGTATGAACCCGGCTCAGTCAGACCCTGGCAAGCACAAAGTACCTATCGAAGGGAGATGCTTGTTGTAATTGTCGCTTTACAGGTGGGGAGGGCTGAGCCTCCCAAGTGAAGTAGGAGGGAGAAAAGAGCAGAAAGACGTAGGAAGTCCAGTGGATTTGTAGAGAACCAAGGGGATACAGGATGTGCTAATCAGAGTTGAATCCTTATCTCCAGAAAACTGTGGCTGTACCGTGTTGCTAGGAGAGAGGGAAGAACTAAACAGGGGATTGGTGTA
Source organism: Tamandua tetradactyla (assembly GCF_023851605.1). Classification (NCBI taxonomy): domain Eukaryota; kingdom Metazoa; phylum Chordata; class Mammalia; order Pilosa; family Myrmecophagidae; genus Tamandua; species Tamandua tetradactyla. The sequence continues at coordinate 133,490,960 of NC_135330.1, read as the reverse complement.
GGAAAACAACAGGGCTTAGCTGCTGATTTCTAAAATACAACAGCTATGAGGATAGCAGTAGGATGAGTTTAGTTTGCTGGGATTTTTGTTTTATTTTGTTTTGATTCTTCCCCTGAGCCTTGAAGCTATTGACTCAGAGCCCAGGAAGAAAAGAGAACTGTTTTCTCTTTTTACCCTGGGAAGTGATTGACTGAAATTTCAACCCGAATTTCAGGGAGGAAGTCTGTGAGTCAGCCAGCAGTGCAAGAGCCTATGATTAGAATGGCAGGGAGGTTCTGGCTGACCAGGCATCATGCTAAACACCTTCACATGCAATTTGATGTAATAGTCACATCCCTATTATTATGCCTATATTACAGATGGGGCAAGGGATAGTCAAACAAATTATGTCACTTCGTGAATGTTGAGAGAGAGTAACGGCACAGAGCCTACCTGTATCCATGCTGTTTCTCTAACAGTTTTACATCTAAGAAAAAAAAATTTGAAAAATGAGATTGTTTCCAAGTTTATGTTGTCTTTATCCTTTTTAATATATTGCTTATACATCTTTTCCACTTCATCATTAATTATAATTTATTTTCCCCTCTCCTTAAAATGCACACGAGTCTTCTGTTCTTTTTTCTTTCTTTCTTTCAATAAGACATACTTTTTTATTGAAACCTCATTACAGTGCCACAGGTAACGCAGAGATATATACGCCCCAGTGAATTAAGGAGTGGTAGCACTGGGTCTATAACTGGTTGGACAATACATTTGCCCAGGTGATTTCTGAGGGCCAGCTTCATTTGGGAAACTGAGTTACAGTTCAATGGCATCATTTAATAATAACTAAAATAAAGTAACAAATACAGCTTTAGTATTACCTTTTAAAAGTTTGTGACTCAGAAAAATATGAATAATAATGTATTACATATAAAATGTTCTGTTTTCTCTACTGAGTGTGTGCTGCCCCCAACTTGTGTTTGAGGTATATAATAGCTAAAGACAAGACTTGTACCACACAGCTCTGTGTGTGTCTGTTGTGTGATGGACAGTTGATACTGTTCACGCAGAACAAAACAAACAGGCAAACAAAAAGCTAACATGAACATATTTAATTTACTGCAGTGGCATAATATCACAGATTTGAAATCTGTACTTTATTCTACTTTCTACCTAAATTTTTCAAGGCAAGAATTTTTTTTTTTTTTACTAATCTTTTGTGAGTTTGGGGAAGTTTTGTTAGGAAGTTAGATAAATATTATTTTGATTTTCTTTTGAGAATCTATAGCCATCATCTATGTTGTCTTTATACTTTTTAATGTATTGCTTATGCATCTCTTCTACTTCATCATTAATTATGATTTATTTTCCCCTCACCTTAAAATGCACACGACTCTTCTGTTCTTTTTTTAATTAATTCAGTTCTATATTTTTTCAAATACTAACCACTTTAACTCTTTGTTCATTCTCATTCGTAATTATCAGGATTTCCAATTTAGCGCATTAAGCTATTTGCTACATTTATATCATATATTCCCTAAATGGGATTTGGGATTGCCCCAAATCCCATTACAGGGATGGTTATTGCCTTTGATAGGTCAGTGGTTGAAAGTAGGATAATTTAGGCTGCAAGTTAGCAGAAATCCTGATTCAAACTAGCTTTTTACAGAAGCAAATTTATACTTCCTTCAGTTAGAAATCTTGATGCAATCAGATCCACAGTTCAGTAATGCCACTGAGAACTGAAGAACTTTCTTCCTCTATTTTCTGCCAGCCAGCTTCAACATCATTCCAAATCCTCTTCACAGTGACAGGATGGATGCAAGCGAGATTTCTTTATGAGCAGAAGGAGTCATAAAAGCAGACCTCATTTCCAAGCATGGGGCATATCTTCTCCTTTAGTCCTATTGGACCAGCTTGACATATGGTCTAATTGGGCACCAAGGCAGTGCCACCCGTGTGATTCTAAATGCAGGTTCATGCCTTGCAACTGGCAATTGTGCTGAGCTATCCCTGACGCCTGTGGTTGCATGTAGCAGGGGTGGACACCTCAAATAATACCAGTGATCTATCACAGAAGGCAAGGGCTGAAATAAATATTGGCTGGTCAAACCACTTACCATTACAGCTAACTAGTTGTGTTACTAGGGGAGCGCTAATTAAACTCTCAGAGTAATAATAATTTAGAGATTAATGTTTTGCTTCATCAGAAATTCAAAAATTAAATGAGATAATATTTGTGAAGTAAAATTTAATACATGGAGAGTGCTCTATGTTAAAAAAAATATTATCCAGTTATATTATAAAAGTATTATAAAATTATTTTCCTATTCCTAGTTTTTTAAAGCTCCAGAAGTGACCATTGCTGTCTCTCCTTAGCATCTGTGAGCTGAATAAATAACAGTCCTAAATTGTAAAGTATTATTCAGTAGAAACTACAAAATCTCAGCACTAATCAGTCAGCAAAAGTCAAGATACAGGAGGGTCCAGACATGGTGTGTGTAGTGATGCTCTCCCCAATTGAGGAAAATGATGAAACAACCAGTGAATCAATACTCACATTTTGTTCGCAGCTTTCTAATAGATTACATTAGAGCAGAATGATAGACATGCCGCAATTTCATCTCAGTGCTGCTGCTGTCTTGATATTTATCAATAGAATGAAAATTTCTGAGGCAGAGTAAAACCAATGATTCTTTTCTTGCATAACAGATATTTGCTCTCCAAGATAAATGCTTCTAGGATAACTCTACATCTTTCATATTAAGAACAAACAAACAAAACCCCTTATTAATCAAATGCAAATTAAAATAAAATTATTATTGATAAAAATTTCAAAATTTGGCTAAAAGTTTAGTGAAGTTCCTAAAAATGATACTCTTCCAATAAATCAATTTGAAAATATTCATCACTAGTCTTAAAAACATTCATGCTTTCTGATTCAAAATTTCACTCAATTTTCTGAAGGCATAATCAATGAGGCAGAGATGGATGTATTTATTAGTTATTATGGCTTACCATAGCAAAGCATTAGAAAAATCTAAAATATCCTGTGATAAATCAATGGCTATATATAAAGCATGGTTTAATTCTAGATGGAATATTATTTACTCACTTTTAGAGAATATTTGATGCCATAGCTAATGATCCTTATATATAAAGTAATAAAGTAGGTATAAACAATGTGGTTAGTTTCACCTCTTTTTAAAAAAAAAATAAAAATTGCAACAATTATTAGTATTGTCTCTATTAGAATTAAAAATTTTAATAATTGTGGAAATACTAATGATCATTTCAAAAACAGTAGAGAAGGAACAGGCAGTATTTTAGTTTCTTAGGCGCCTTAAACCAGACACCATGAAATGGGTTGGTTTTAAACAATGGGAATTTATTACCTTACAGTTTGAGGCCATGAGAATGAACAAAACAAGGCAGCTCTTTATTCATGAAGACCAGCTGCCAGTGATTCTTGGCCCCTCTGCCACATGGCAAGGTATATGGGAGCATCTACTGGTCTCTTCCTTCTCTTCTGGGTTCCATCAATTTCAGCTTCTTGCTTTCCTTCTCTATCTCCCTCTGTATTCATCTTGGGTGTAAAGCATTTCTGTAAGAGATTAAGACCCACCCTGATGGAGGTAGGTCACACTTTTACTGAATAGCCTCATCAAGAGATCTTACTTTTTATGGGTCCACACACAGAGGAATGGATTAGATTTAAGAACATGCTTTTCTAGCTGCACAGGTGGTTTAGTGGTTAGAATGCCTGCCTTTCATGTGGGAAACCTGGGTTCGATTCCCGGACCATGTACCCCCCCCCCCCCAAAAAAAAAAAAAAAGATTTGAAGAACATGCTTTTCTGGTATATATTCAGCTTCAACCCACCAAAGTCAATAGGCAGCAGAGCCCTTTAAAGTTTAGAAAATTAAACAGGTGTTTTATTACTTAGAGATTAGCTAGAGTTTTGAAAATATAGGCATGACAATAAAGTATTATGTGGTAGTTAGATTCAGTTGTCAACTTGGGCAGGTGAACGTGCCTAGTTCTGTTGCTGTGGGCGTGAGCCAACGGTACGTGAACTTTATCTGTTGCTGATTACATCTGCAGTCGGCTAGGAGGCGTGCTTGCTGCAATGAATGACGGTTGAGTTAATTGGCTGGCGCTTAAATGAGAGAGCGCAAGGCAGCACAGCCCAAGCAGCTCCGTGTACCTCATCTCAGCGCTCGCAGCTCAGCCCAGACCTTTGGAGATGCAGAAAGAAATCACCCTGAGGAAAGTTGCTGGAACCCAGAGGCCTGGAGAGAAGACCAGCAGAGACCATCCTGTACCTTCCACGTAAGAAAGAACCTCAGTGGAAAGTTAGCTGCCTTTCCTCTGAAAAACCAACAAAATAAATCCCCTTTTATTAAAAGCCGATCTGTCTCTGGTGTGCTGCATTCCAGCAGCTAGCAAACTGGAACAGATTAGTTTCCTCATGGAAATACTAATAAGATGTATTGACTTCAGAAATATGTTTTAACTGACCCATTTTTACAAAAATGCTATTTTCAGTCTAATTGCTTTGTGTTGATAAGGTACGTGCTGACTGCATGCAAGTGTTTTTTTTTTTTTTGCTTGTTTGTTTTTGTTTTACAACATGTATGGAAATGTACTTAGAATAATTTTATACTTCCAACTTTTAGGGGTAAATACCTGTATGAGTTAAAGTAGGAATATTATTTTAATATTAGTAATATTCTATAGCTGCATATAATAGAAAAACACAAAATGAGAGTAGTCACTTAAACCTTATGCAAATTTATTTCTCTGAACATAAGTTAAGCTCTGAGATGGGTGGTCCAGGGTTTGTAGGATTGTTTCATGGTGTGGTTAGATACCAGCTGTATCATCCCAGCACGTGGTTTCCATTCTCAAGGGCATGTTAGATCTTAGAAGATTTTTAGAACTCTACCTTCCCGCATTCCATGTAGTAAAAGCACAAAAGGAGGAAGAAAGGTGAATTCAGTCCTTTTTGTTTGTTTGTTTTGGTATAAGATATGAATTTTATTCGGCTATACAAACAGGAGATTTCCCAGTAGCAGCCAGTCCACAAATGGAAGTTACTATTCAGTAAAGGGGGCAAGGGGAGTGCAAGAACTTATGTTTAAGAAATACGTGTGTGAACAGGGTTTTATCAGGGACTCATAACACAGGGGTATAGAGGTTTGCTATCAACAGTGATAATGGGAGGGGGAGTTTTAATGCATTGTTTATGATACCATCTATACATTTTTTCACTTTTCCCATCTCTTCCCCTCTGGGAGATCTGATGACTTTTAAATTCTGTTCCAGTCTTGTAGGTGGCTACATGCTGTAATTTACTCTCAATATAAAAGGGGGGCCCGGGTCCTGGGTCTCCATCCCCACAACCGGACTATGTTGACCATAGGACAGACAATGCATTCGTATTCCACAACAAAGTATAATAGACAATAGAGACATACACATGACATAGAGATGACAGCCCCACAAAGAGAAGCTTCTATGGCTGAGAAAGGAAATTAAAACTTTTCCCAATTACAAGGAATATGGGGTAAAGGGTTATATAAGGTAGCAGGGACATAGGGCTGTCCCCATGTACAATGTCCTGTAAATGAGAAGATTCTTTTATAGATTTTCTGTTGCATTGAATTCTGCCAGGTCAGCAGGGAATCCCATGCAGTCCAATTTGCAGGGGCCACAGTCGAAGGAAGGCTGGCTAGCCGAGAGCACCAGAAGATGGCAAGTCTGTGCAAACCCAACATTGGCTTTTGTGGTGGGCATCAGTAGCCCACTGTAGGAAGGTGTTTGCTAGGATGCCATAAGAGAAAGGAAAGATATTTATGGGGAACAATGAAGGCTAATTCCTGCTGATCTAACAAAAATATGCTAGCGTTCCATTGATCAACATCATGGTACCTGACAGAGGACATTATGGGAAGGTTTTAAATTCCAGATATTCTCCCCTTGCAGAATTTGAGAGTCCTCTACCATGACATCAATTAGTGTAATCTTAAGAGGGTCCACATAGTGATATATAAGGTTCCCATGGAAATAAGTGACCCCAGATTGGTGATAAAAATTTTAATAGATGATACTTTTTGTGTTGGATTATAATATTTGGGTGACTCCTATTCCCCATGGGCTTAAGATTCCCAACAAAGCACATCTGCATAGGCTGGCACTAAGGCAAATGACTTCCTTTCCCTCTGTTTATATGGTCTGAGGCACAGCAACAATAAATTATTTTTCCTCCTTCTGGGCTGAAAGCATCTGGCCCTTTAATTTGTATTCTCAGAGCCTGCATTTACACTGCTGTTAGCATTTCAGTAGGAGCTGGGACTTCTGCACTGGGTGTTGCATTCAAGCAAGTTGAGATCTGATAGAGATTTTAATCCACTATTGCATGTACCTCTTATCATCTTTTAGCTATTCCTTTAACAAAACATCCATTCTTTCACTAAGGTCTGCTCTTGTGGGATTATAGGGCAGATGGAAGATCCACATGATGTCCTGATCCACATGGCCCAGGATATGGCTATCTGTCCAGTGCAAGGGGTTGTCTGATCACTGTTTATTTGTGTAGACACTCCATACAGGGAATTCACTTTCTCCAAACGTTGGATGGTGGCCCGTCAGTTAACCTTCCCCACTGGGAAAGCTAATAACAGTCCTATAGCCTGTGTCCACAGCTGGAAAAGCATACCTCACCTTCTCCAAGAGCAGAAGGGAACTGATGTAATCCACTTGCCCCCAGGTTACTGGGATTTGTGACCAACCAATGTGTTTCATCTGATTCAGTAGCCTAAGGGGTCGATGCAGGGAGATTGAAGGGTACTCACTAGTGATGTCCCCTGGGTTCTCACATGTTATTTGCAGCTGGAACTTTCATTGTTGGCAGGTGTTGTTGTGTGATAATGCTGCCAAAATGCAATATACCAGAAACTGAATGGCTTTCATAAAGGGGATTTATTAAGTTACGAGATTATGGTTCTCCGGCCTTAAAAATGTCCAAACTAAGGCATCCAGAGAATGATACCTTGGCTCTGAGGAAAGGCTAAATGGTGTCTGGGATTTCTCTGTCAGCTGGGAAGTCATGTAGCTGGGGTTTAAGATTCTTGACCCAAGGTCATTGCTTTGTGCTTCTGATTTCAGTGGCTTCCTGTCTATATGTCTGTGGGTCCTTGCATAGCTTCTCCAGGGCAAAACTCTGTATTCTAGCTTACTTAGTATCTCATGGGAAGGTACTTGGCAACGTCACCTGGGCTTCTTCCCTGGCCTCTGGTTTCAAATGGCTCTTGCGAATCCTGTGGGTCCTTCTTGTGGTTTTCTCTGTACCTCCACATGTCTGTGTCTGAATTTTCTCCAATGTGTTTCTGGTAAGCTAGTTAAGATCCATCTTGAATGGATGGGGTCACACCTCCATTTAATCAAAAGTTTGCACCTCCAATTGGGTACGTTACATCTCCATGGAAACTACCTAATCGTGAGGTTCCACCCTACAATATTGGATCAGGATTAAGAGAACCTGGCTGCCCCCACAAGATTGAATTAGCATGAAAAGAACACGGCTTTTCTGGGGTATCTAACAGTTTCAAACCAGCACAGCAGGCATCATGGATGTCTTTCCACAATTCTTGCCTCCAAAGGAGGTGACTTTGGACTGTTCATTTTTCCTGCATCTACGTTGTCATCGTGGTTGTCAGGTCTTTGAAAACAGCCCAGATGTCAGTGCACATAGCATGTCTTGTGGTTCATGCATTATCACCACCCTTGTCGCTCTTAACTTTGCCTATCAACTGCTTTGCATAGTATCAGTCCTCCGCCATGTAGTGTCAGTACTGGGTTGTAAGGCCAAAGCCATCCATGCGGGAGACTGTCTGCTAAGTGGCCCATCAGTGTACCAGGTAGTCTCAGGAATGATATCCATTCCTTTCTACAGTAGGCATTTCAGCTACTATTTCAGGTACAGCAACTTTGGCTCTTGAATATTCTATATAGACACTGGTCTGAGAACCTCTTGCTGTGATAGGTAGCAAGGTCTACCTGAAGCTTATGTTAGAGCAACCTCCAGAGTGGCCTCTCAACTCTATGTGAACTCTCTCTGCCACTGATACTTTATTAATTTACACTTCTTTTCCCCCTTTTGGTCATATGGAATTGTTGATCTCACAGTGCCAGGTCTGGATTCATCCCTGGGAGTCATCTCTGACATCACCAGGGAGACTTTCACCCTTGGATGTCATGTCCCATATAGGGAGGAGGGCAATGATTTCACTTGCAGAGTTGGACTTACAGAGACTGAGGTCACATCTGAGCAAAAACAGAGGTCCTCCAGAAGTAACTCTTAGGCATGCCTGTAGGTAGTCTCAGCTTTTCCGCTACCTACATAAGCTTCACAAGAGTAAGTCTCATGATCGAGGGCATGGCCTATTGATTTGGGTGTCCCTAAAGTTTGACACAGTATCAGGGGATTCCCTGATGGTAAGGTTTAATAGTTCCTTATTCTTTCTCCCATCCCTCAGGGGACTTCCCCAATACTTTTTGATTATCTGCTTAATATACTCTAGGATGTTTCCAGGCATTACAATAATCTATACAGGATTAAAGGACCTCTTTCTTATTCTGTGCTCCCTGTGTTTCAGTTGTTTAAATGAGCTATACAGATAGGTTGAATAAGATTATGTACTAATTTCATACTTTCAGTTCCAGACCAAATAAAACTTTCTTCCAATGATGTCAAAGAGTATGTGTGGTTCTAAAAATATAGACACTGTCTTCCTTAACCCTATGTTCTGAATCAGTTTAACCCCAACCTGTTCAGCTTCATTCTTATCTCTAAATATCAGGCTATTTATACAAAACAGCCTCTCAAAATCCAGAAATAATAATCACCACTCTGGACTTAATGTGTCTGCTCTAAAAGCTTACAATCTAGGCCGCTGTTTTCTTAAAAGCATTTTCTAAAGGTGACCATACCATTGTTGTTGTTTTGTTTCTGGCTTATTCCATCTCACCAAATGTCCCACATGTTCATTCACTTTGTTGCATGCCTCACAACTTCGTTCCTTTTTGTTACATCACAACCTTCATTCATGAGTATACACCATCGTTCGCCAATCTACTTCTCTGCCAGTTCATCCTTCAGCCACCTGCATTCATCAGGCATCATGTAGAGGGCCCAAGATCCTCAGTCCATCAACATTCCCAATTTTAGATAATTTCATTTTTCCCAAGAGAAAGAAAACCAAAAAACACATGCTTGACAAATAGGAGATCTAAACCTCCTCTTAGCTCTAACGTCATGCATTACTGCTTTCAGAGGGCTAATATTGAAAATGTTCTGCTTTGGCAGGTAGACTTTTCATTTGGTAAGTGTATTCAGTTGGGCTGATCTGTGTCAGTTAACCACCCTTGAATGGGGATGGCCATTTTCAAGGTGACTGAGCATCTTTACGTCAGTCCCTCTACTTGCAGTAAGGCACTATATACAGCTCAAAATCATTTTTCAAGCAGGGTGTGTCTCAATTCTGCCTCTTTCCATAATTGTCACCAAAAGCCAACGGACACTCATTTAGAATGTTGCCTCTGCCAGAGACTGCATCAAAGCTGGTATCATTGCTGGCTGCATCCAGTTGAGACAGTGGGTCTGGATCTTCACCTCCCACCTTGACCCCTACCCAGTACTTGTGTTTGCACTATTGCCCTGTTTGCTTTTACAAAAGCAGCCTGCTGGAGATCCTCCTGTTTCTAAGCATAGACCTTTTCTAATTTGCATATACAAAGGTTTTTAACATTTGGGCTAAAGGAGGAACAAAAAGTTTCCAATACCCCAGTAACCCAAGAAAGTCATCAGTTGTTTTGGTGTATGATTCATAGGAAAACCTCGTAACTTATTAATTACTGCAGAAGGAATAATTTTTGTGTTATCCAACATTACACTGCCCAAAAATTTGACAGGACAGCCAAGGCATTGCAATTTTTCATGATTAATTTCCCGTCCCCTACTGTCAAGGTGAGGCAACAATGAGCCTGAAGCTTCTTTAAGTTCTGAAAGAGTGTTATTGGTTAACATGACATCATCAATATAATAAAATACTTTCTACTTAGCCAAATCCTTTGCCAGGAGACCCTGGCAGATGGTCAGGGCTATGTAAATAGGCTTGTGGGAATTCAGTGAATGTCCTTTGTTCTCCTTCCCATGTGAAGGTGAAAACAGGCTGAGTGGCCTTATTTAACAGAGAATAAAGGAGTAAAGAGGCAAATTTTGGAACTGCTGCATGGAAAGATGGTGTTACTTTATCCTTTGATTCACAAACCTCTTCTAAATGACATGCAGTGGCTTTTGCCACTTGTTCTGCCTTGGTAGCCATTTACAGGGTTCCTAATAGGGGCCATGCTATGACTGCCACTATTTCATGGTCTCCTTTCTTCTTACTCAAATTTCGTTGTCCTGCTATGAGTTGTAAAACAGTTAGCAACCCCATTGGCATTTTTGGAGTTTTCCAGGCATCCCCATACTCTTGCAGTGGTTCCTGTTCATCCAGGTGACAGCCACCCTTCCCCACATGGATGGTAGAGGCCAAGTGGGAATTTCTCCCACTGATTCTCCCTTTCAAGACCTATCTGCTGCAGCTCGCAGCTCATTGGTCTCCCAACTGGCTCATCAATTGTTCCAACCCAGCTCTCAGAGGGCCTGGATCAGGGCAGGCCAAAGACCAAAGGACATATCAGGCATGGAGTGAGATGCAGATTTTATTGGGACTTACAAATAGGAGAAGATTCTTCCTGATGACAGCCACTGGAGAAATGGAAGTTAATGCTCCAGCACAATGCTTGTTAAAGAAGACTTATATAGTGATTCTGCTCTTAGCCCATTGGCCAAAATTTAGGCTCCAGATCGTACTTAGTGGCAAGGATACTTTCAGGTCTAGTCTTTTACCCTGGCAGCAGAGTACCCAGCTAAGGGTCATGGTAATATACTGAAGAGGAAGAGAAAAATAATGGTCAGGGCAGCCAACTAGAAGACTCTGCTGCACGTATAGGAACAGATAAAGTTTGATAATACCGAAGATATTTCAGTATTGCTCCATTGCACCTAAACTACGTCAGAAAATACATAGAGATGAGAGGAATGATTGTGTCCAGGGTAAAAAATAAAAACACTTCATGTTGCTAGGATTGCTAGAACCAAAAACAATATGATTACCTCCTTTATTTTGTTTCTTCATTCATTAATATCCTTGGAGTTTGGGGGGCTTTTATTTTTTAATATACTTGCTTGAGCTGAAATAACCTTTAAAATCTGTTCATTCTTGGTAATCATCAGCAGTTCTTAATTCTGACAATGTTTAAAGCTTAAAATAAATAGAGTAAGTAAAAACAAATATAAGACATAGGGTAACTGCTGCTTAATATTCCTACTACACACGCGCACATACCCTCTCCTCTCCACTGGGAACCCCTGCATTAAGCTTAGATCTTTTACTAAGTTAGCAGGGGAAGTTTTTAAAGGCATTATAACTCAGCCTTTAGCCAACAAGAATTAGCTGTCTAGAGGGCCTTTTATGTTGAATTCATTCATAATGAATTTATTTGTAAGAATGATCATATTCTCATTAGAAGATGTCAGCACATGCAGTCGACATTTTAAATATGGAAATGTTTCTGAAGATGAGGTATTTACTAGTTATTTAATGGCCACTATGAAAAAGTGGGACTCACTGCAGCTTCATTTGAAGATGGCAAATGGGACATTTTGGTAGGGAGTGTTTTTCCAGGTTTCATTTAAGTGCATTTCATTTCTTCCCTTTTTCATGATACACCTGCCTGTGCTTGGCACCTTTAAGGGGAACTATCCTACCCACAGTCTGAACTAAAGGTAAGGGTTAGGTGTCTGTGATTTTCTTTTGTGTTTTATTTTGCCAGGTGACCCTGTTCTTTATGGTTGTACATGGAAAGGTTAGCTGATGCTCACCACTGAGCTATGACAGGGAACAATAAGATGAGCGAGGTCAATCCAATTCCCTCTCTGGGGAATTTGAACAATAAGGTACAAAAGCATCTACTGATAATACTGGGAATTAAAGCAAAGAAATGCCATGCAGAGAAAGGGTAGGGGAGAGCCCTCTGGGGTCACATCATGATCAAAGCTGAAAAAAGAAAAGGAGTAAAACAGTGCAGGTAAGTCAAGAAAACAACTACCAGACAAATAAAACAGGTAGCCTGCAGAGGAGGGGAGAAAAGGTGTGACCCTCGAAGAGTTAAACAGCCTGTGGACCTGCTTAAACTTTAGTTCTAGGTAAGACCCTTCTAAGAAAAAGTTTGTTTTCTTGCAACAGGAAGAACAAAACTAAAATGGACAAATGTGAAATTGTTTAGATTAATTTATGTTAAATGAGCCATTGCTGTATGGTGGATCATTAATTTAGAAATATTAATAATATCCATTACTATTTGACAGGAAAGAAAGTGATTTATCTGGCTGAAGCTGTGTGTAATTACCTCTTACATGACACACTCCCATATTTGAGATATTCTCCCTGAATAAATTCTTGAACAGCACTGTCCAATAAAAATAAAATGTGAGCCATGGTTGCAAGCCACACATGTAACTTTAAATTTTCTAGTCGCCATAGTAAAATAAGAAAAAGAAATGGGAGAAATTAATTTTAAAATATATTTTATTTAATCCATATGTGTAAAACATCTTTTCAACATGTAGTCAATATAAAACTTTCAATGAGATATTTTAAATTCTTCTTGAAATTAAGGTATATTTTATACTTAGAGCACAAGTCAATTTGTACTAAACACATTTCAAGTTCTCTGTAATTGCATGCGGTCAGTGGCTACCTTATTGGACAGGCTGCTTCGAGAAAGTACCATGATTTCATATCATCAGCCTGCCATTCTAGTAAGGAAAAAAAAAAAAAAAAATTCGGCCACCTGACAGCCATTTCTCCTAAACTTTCTCTTACCTTTTTAGTTAATTAGACTAGGAAATGATTTATGATAAGCATTTCAGTATGTTTAAAACTATTCCTAATTCCTAAGAACTCGAAATTTTTCATTTCATAAATAAAAATTTGCAGGTGGTAGAAGGAGTAGGATGCAGGTAGGAGGAAGAGGCAAGAAACCATCAGGGCATGATGTATTTAATTTAACCTCATGTTAAGGAAATTGGGAGAAAAATGCCCCATACTGAATTCACGAAATTTAATAAATTGAGATTTATTTGCCTAGGACAATGAAAACATCTGATCTCTCTAAGTTTTCCATAACAAAATAAACTTGTAATAAGGAACCATAGATATATGGAGCAAATTTTTCTGATAATATCCAGAGGCTATTGATATTTGAGTCCTTGTTCCATTTCGTCCTAATCTGATTATTATGTGATTTATTTTATTTATGTAGTTTAATATTTATCTAAAATAAGCCCATAATTTATGTGCCAGTTTCACAATTGAAGTTTTGCTTTATATTTCCCTAAGCTGAAATTAAAAATAAACCAAACCCTTGAAACACTTTTAAAAATACTTTAAATCATATTTTCTGCTAATTCAATATGCTGTTTAAGTCAATAAGTCCTTATATTTCATATAAGATCTCAGATCATATAAACCTAATGTGTAGTTTTTTATTGTCCCCCAAATGTTTTCTTTTGATGCCAAGGACAAGATAGAAATGCTGAGCTAATAAACTCTTCAGAGACCAAGCCCTTACTAATTATAATTTCCTATGCTGATTTTTAATTCCTTTGTAATATCAGTAACAGCTTTAACACCTTGTCAGGCATTCGGGAACTTCCATCTGTGCAGCACGGTGTATTCGTGAAATAAACCCATCTGTACAGCTGATTAAAAGTTGGATGAAGTCCATGTTTTGACTTTGCCCTGGAAAAGGTGAATTCTAGTGCAACTGTTGCTTTTAAGGGCAAAATGTAGAGTGATTGACATCCCTGGAGGTAATAGAACAAAATGTCATTTTGTTGTTTGACTGGTGATCATTTAATTTGAATTCAATGCTAATTTACATAAAATCAAATAATTGTTAACTGCAAATAAATGTTATAAGTTGACCTAATTAGAGCAGAAGACATCTGGTCATGATGTCCTTTATACTAAAGGACATAGCTATAGAAAGCCCCACCTACTTTTCTGCTAATCACTGTTGGCTGTTTCATGTGCTGAGTTACTTGAAGGGAAATCAGATGCCAAATTTTCTTGAAATGCCTGGCTCCCCCTTCTTTAGCCTGGCCTAATCTGAAACTCTACATTTACAGCTTCATACTACTACATCAATTAGATTTTTTTGGTATTTTTTATGCATATGTTCTGGTGAAAAGTAAAACAAATTTTAAAATTTATTCTTTCAGCTAAAAAATATTTATTGAGTATGTATCATGTGCTAGGCACTGTTATTGGCACTGGGGATGAAGCATGAAAGAAAAATCATTTGCTTTCATCGCATCTGTATTCTATTGTAGGGGCACTTAAGAAATAAAGAAGTAAAACATATAGTGTGTTAGAGTTTCCACAAGTGCTGTATAAAATTATAAGGCTGGGGCATTGCGTAGGGAGTCAGCCTGGAGGAGTTAGTTTTAAATAGCGTGGTCATGATGCATGTCACTGAAAAAATGGTCTTGGGGGTAGATCCCAAAGAATGGCACAGTCTGGTCCTTTGGGTATCTGGGTGAAGGGCATTCGTGCTGGTTTGAAGTTATTATGTACCCCAGAAAAGCCATGTCTTTTAATCCTCATTCAATATTGCTGGGTGGAATCTTTTTCATTGTTTCCATGGTGATATGATCTATACGATTGTAGGTGGTATCTTTTGATTAAATGGCTTCCATGGAGATGTGTCTCCACCCATTCAATGTGGGGCCACTCACTGGCACCCTTTAAGAGGGCACCATTTCGGAAAAGCTTTGGAACCACCAGCACCAACAGAGCCCATACAGCCAGAGACCTTTGGAAATGTGTAAGGAACCCCCAGGGAAGCTGTTAAAGAAGCCTGGACAGAAAGCTAGCAGGCATTGCCATGTGCCTTTCCAGCTGAGAGAGAAACATCATTGGCCTTCTGGAGATAAGGTATCCATCCCTGGTGGCCTTAATTTGGACATTTTTAAGGCCATTGCAGTTTCATGGCCTTCAAACTGTAAACCTTCCAAATTAATACATTTCCCCCTGCCGTTTTATTTATTTACTTATTTTTTTACATGGGCAGGCTCCGGGAATCGAACCCGGGTCTCCAGCATGGCAGGTGAGAACTCTGCCATTGAGCCACCATTATCCCCCCAATTCCCCCTCTTTTAAAAGCCATTCTATTTCTGGTATGTTGCATTCCGGCAGCTTTTTACAAACTCAAACAGCATTCTATGCCAAGGAGACAGTCCCTCTCATAGGTCAGGAAAATAACTGATGCATTTGAGAACAGTATAAGGCTGATGATGCAGGCGGGATTGGAGCCTAGGGGCTGGTAACCAAGGCCCATGTCCTTTCCTACTCTGCACAGCCTCATATGGCCATGACAGCGATAGCAGAGAAGCAGATGCTGGCCCTGGTGGAATAGAAAGCCACAACTTTAGGAAATAAGATTTAAAAAATAAAATTAGATAAAAGATAGATTTGGTCCCATGGACAACCTTTCCAAATTGAAATATTGCTCAAGGAGAATGAAAACAATAAAAATAATGTAATTGTACTGTAGAATTATGAATAATCTCAGTGAGGAAGAGACAAGAAAAAGAGCTAGTGAAATCAAGGTGACTGCATAGGGACCATTCTGATAAACTAATATTTTTCAACTGTGAAATACTGATAGAATAAGCTAGAAGTGAAGCAAAGATAAATACAAACAATAGTTTACTATGTAAGAGTGATGGCCTCAATGCTCAAAGCCTGAATGTACTATAATATGGGAAATATTAAGGAACTAGAAATGATTTATTTAATCTATGTGTAAAATAAGGAGATCAACACAGAGGGCAAGTCTACCATCCCAGGAAGACGGTTAGTGTTCACAGACAAGAGTAGATGGAGTCGATGTATAAAATATACATCTCACCATGCAAATAATGAAACTGATATTAAAAAAAAATTAAATATTTTTCTGAATCAAAGAGCTACTAATTGACCAAGTGGGGATTCAAACTCAGCCTTGTTGGTTTTTATGAAATGCAATAATATAACAGGCACCACCATATTATATTGCAATCAATCTATTCAACTCGGTGAACGCTGTGTTGAGGTGCACCGGGCTGGGCATCATGTTGAGTACAAACTTGGAAAAATGCATCATGAATGAAAATGTGTTAACTAAAGTGAGAGGAAAGTAGTATGGTTCAAACTGGAAGGACAAAGGAAATATTTTCACAGATGTTACCAGTGGTAATGTTGGGAGAAATGAATGTTTGAGTAGGAGCTTAAAGAATGGAGAAGATTTTGAAATGGAGATTAAAAATGACATTTCAGATATTAGGATAAACAGAACAAGTTCCTGAACAATAGGATTCTGCCAGAAGACTTGAGATAAAACCAGAGGTAACATCAGGGCCCTTCTAAACATGGTCTATGAAGGTGCATGCCTTTGACAAATGGAGCCTCTTGTAGCCTTGAAAAACTCAGCTCTCACTTCAGGAAAGGCTTGGGTTGCTATCTTCCCAAGGTTTCTCCTCCATCCGAGAAGAAACTCCCATGAAATATCTAGGGATCCTTAAATCTGAGGTCACCATGTCCTGGATTGCTTGGGACAGTGGTGGTTAATGCCTGTTCTAGCTGAATTATTAACAGAGCCTTATTTCACTCTCAAAAGAGTTCCATTTTTTTGCAATAAATGATAAGGTCACTTTATCCAAATCTGAAAGTAACATGATGTGAATAGAAAATGTAAAGTTATTTACTTTTACTGCACACATGCTCTGCTTCCTGAGACACTGATATAGCTCTTTATTTCACATCTAATTCTTTAAAAGTAATCTTTTTTAAAAAGCAGATGGTTGTTATGCCATTATTGAAAGAAACATTCTGAGTTAGTTCATAATCCATATATCAAATCTACTCAGGTAAAAGGCTCTTCCTTTTGTAAAGCCTTAGCAGTAACTAGCATAAAAAACAGGAACTTCATCATGCAGACAGAATCTGATAGTTATAAAGGATTTCAATGTCATGTACTTTGAAAATAATATCCAGAGTAAATCAGGTTAGGAAAAGTAACAAGCTAACTGGATGGCAAAATGGAAAGTTTTCCCAGGGAGCCAAGTACCCAAACTTGAGTACATAAAACAAAGCTCTCTGATTGAATATGAGTAAATATGAACATTGGCTAAAAGTTAAGAAGACGTGGGTAATTGTAATTATACACAATAGACTTACTGCCCACTGAGTACTGATTTTACTTGAATGTAGGCCACTTTAAGCTTAGGTGATAATAACAATACGTCATTTGGGGTATTGTAAATCACCTTGAGGGATTGATATGAAAACTCCAGGGCTGAACAATACCCAAGTGTTAGTACCTTGATGAAGCACACTAAATACATTGGCTTCTTTTATAGAACAGGTAGGACTAAAATATAAACAGCGTGCGTTATGTTTGGTTTGCCAACTTCAATCTGTCTATTTTACATGCTTTGGAAATTACATGAAGCCTCTCTTAGAATTTGCTGATGAGATTCTCCCCAGAGTAAAAACCTAGTAGATGAGCAGGAAAAAGAAGCGACTCCATCATTTTCTCCTTTTTTCTGCACCAGTTTAAACCATCTGTTCAGGAGCTGCTTTCTTCCTCTCATCACAGAAGCAGACGGTGATTCACGTAGGGACAGTGCAAGCACATTAGGCTTGCAAGATGGCTTTTTATTCCACCAGGTAAAGATTGGGTGAGTCAGACATGGGCTCTCATAATAGCAAGTCTGGCTCCTGTGATGTTCATTCCCTTGGGAGTAAAACTCAAGAGACCCAGGGAGAGTCCTGTCTGTAACTTGATGAAGAGTATTTTGAATATGTTTGGACATATTTCTCTTGTTTCTCAATGCAATAGTTAATTTAAGAAATTTCAGGAATAAGCGCAGGGACAGTTATTCAGAGCCTCCTGTTCTGTAGAATCTGGTAGCCCCTTTGCCACATGTGGCTGTTTAAACATAATATAATTAAAATGAAATGCAATTTTAAACATGTAGTTCCTCAATCCTACTAGGCACAGTTTAAGTGCCCAATAGACTGGGAGGCTGCCATCTTGGACAAAACAGAGAGAGAGCACTTCCGTCACTGACATACGTTCTGTTGGAAAACATTGACTAAGCATCTCATTTTCTTCTTCCTTTGTGTTTGATGTGACCAGTCAGTCAGATGTGGCCAGCACACGAGCTGGCTCACTTAGAATCAGCCATGTGGCTGAAGAGATACTTCACAATCCCACAGAAAAGTGAAATTCAACAATTTATACATAGCTTAATTTATTCAGGTTCGTGTCTAATCAAGCTAAACTTAAGAGGATTGCTGGCATCCTTTTGTAATCAACTAAATTTAAATGACTGAAACTATTTTTGTGAGCCTTTTTTTTTTTTGCCTATCTTACTTTTCACGAATCTGAATCTATGCATAGATTGTGGAGAAGTAACAGGTACTCAGATAGGTGAGGTATAAAAATATTGACAGTCCTATATCAAAGATGATATCAGTGTCCTTTGGAATGATGTGCTAAAGTCATATAACTTGATATTTGTACAGGAAAAAAACATTAAAACACAATATTGACAATTTCTATGATTGTGAAGTTTTCATGGTTTTTTTTTGTTCTTATATCATTGGAATGTTTTCTGTTCTATCTAGACTGATTCCTTTTGTGACATGTAGTTAATATAATGAGATTCCTAAATGTTATGGGTCACTTATATGTTTATTTGGTATAAAATATGGGAGATTAAAAGACTTGGAATGTTTCCACTTAGCATGGTTTTCTCAGGTACAATTTACATAATGACTTCAATAGTAGTGTTTATACTATAAAAGGACAATACACAGCTTTTATTTGTGCTTATAGTTTACCAAATTTGGAAAAAAAAAACAACTCTAAAAAGAATTTTATACCTAGGGAAAGAACAATTTAGGAATGGAACACTTAATGTAAACCAGGCCTGCCACTGAAAAGAAATCATAACTTCACTTTGGATTACAAATTAATACTCAGCTGTAGCCGCAAAGGATGGTAAAGTCTGTGGAAATATAATTTCCTTTCCTGTAGCAAGTGGCACAGAGGATGGTTACAAGAGCAAATATCAGATTTATTCATGGAATATACTATATTAATGAAGCCATTTTATTGCATCTGGCAGGTGGCTTCTTGTTTGTAAGGCGGTATTTCTGAAACTGATATAATACTTTTCCAAATTCCTTCTGCCAGAAACTTGGCTACCTTATGCTTTGTGCTGAGAATTCGATCATTCCGTGTTTTTGTGAATCTTAATTATGGTTAATTTAAATTGTGATAGTCTTCTAAAGATAGAAAAGGTTTGGACTATTTTTTGAGCTTCTTGTTCTTCCTTTTTCCACAAATCTAGGTTTCTATCCATAGTTCAAGATATCTTTGCCTTTCTAGAAATACTGCCGTAATGCCAGCTCTATGTGTCTTTCAGGTTCTCCGTAAGGTGATTTATGTAGCTTTGTCTCATTTAATGCTTGCAACAATCCCACAGGGTAGTTGTGTAAGTACAATTTATAATTGGGAAACAGGTTTGGAGAGGTAAATCAATTCATCTAGTGTTTACAGAAAATAAAAGTTACAGCCTAAAATCTGAATGTACCTAGGACTGATTGCATAGCCAATGCTTTTTTTATCAAAACTCTCTACTGCCTCTTGTGCCTTACGGCAAGCCTAGTATCTGCCAATTTGTTTCTGGTTCTAATGTTAATATAGAAAAAAACAGTATTTGATTTTGTACCTTGTTCTCCTGGCACTTACCATGATTATAATTAAATGGTTAGTATTACAATTAGTGATTTAATATCTGCTTTTTGTCAAAAACAGAATTTTATGAGGTCAGGATTCATGCTTAGTATATATGTATGGAAAGAAAAGAAGGCTGAAAAAGAGACTGAATGGCAAAGACTAAAGACAGAAGGAAAGAATGGAAGTAAATAAGAAAGGAAGGAATGAAGGAAGGAAAGAAAGAAAAAAAGGACGGAAGTAATGATCCATATCCTCCTGAATGTTATACTAAAGTTAAATGAAATATTAAAAGTCAACTGAGGGTGCACGGGTAGTTCAGTGGTTAGAATGCCCACCCTCCATGAGGGAGACCGGGTTCGATTCCCAGACCATGCACCCGTTGGGGAAAAAAAAAGTCAACTGAGTGCTATGAAGAAATACAATAGTACAATAGAGGGAACAAACCTAGACAGAACGTGGCATTTTTTGCTGAATCTTGGGCATTCAGTATGAGGTATTTCAGGTAAAAACTAGGGAGCAGTCAGGGCCTCCTGTGATTTAACTCAGGTTAAAAATTTAGGATCATCAGCTACCTAATTTGCATTTTTGATAGATTTCTTTGGTTTCAATGCTCAGGATATACCTAATGGGACTAAGAGTTGGCGAGGTTGGAGGAGAGAGCCTTTGCTGGAGCAGTAGGAGAAGCACTCTTGCAGGAGCTGTGGCCTTTGATGGTGGGACACAGTGACTGCCAGGGGCAGCCCTGCAATGAGTGAGCGAAGGGAATAGATACCCAGATCTACAGTTTCACTCCACCTCCCACCTTCTACTCATGTCCTGTTGCCTGGACCCAAGCAGAAGGCAGAGGCCCACAGAACCCTGCTGAAGCCATCACTGACAACAAGGCAATTTAAAAAGAGGAAATCTCCAGTATACTAAGTTATGGATTTGTCCACTTGAGAGATGATGGTAGCTTGATGTAAGAATTTTGGATAAAGTTATTTTATCTTCCTAGACACAGCTAATCCTTTTAAGCTGACCTCTTTGCTTACTTGGTACAAGTAGCACCCTCTTTGTCTATAGTAAGAATGGAACGTTTCTTGTTTTTGACTAACAGATTTGAGTATATTCACTGCTAAATGGCATATGCAATCCCGTTTCCCAGTGCAAATGGAGTGTCTTAATTTTCCCACCTCCAAACTTCATCTCTCAAAACGTGTTTTTGAAAATATCATAGGAACACAAAATATTTAGATGAATGCAAATTACTATTGTTGTCTCAGCCATTTTGTAAAATCTATCCCCCGCCACCATGTGCCTTAACCCTTCTTCCTCCTGATAAACACCTAGCTTTGTTCTAGAACTTTCATCCAATTTGTCTTCATGCACATTCTTCAAGTGTAAAAATAGAGGGTTTGACCAGATGAATGATTAATGCGATTTCCTGAGGTTCTAACAATTCTGTGGTTCTGTTCTGGAAGATCACCTCATTGACAGTCAGTGTTTGTTGCAATACATATTTGAGGAGATCATCTTCAGAAAAAAGCAGCTCATTTTAACTTCAATCACAGAGCGATGTGATCTTGTTGAATTTCTAATTGCAAAGCAGCTATATGAGGTCTGTAGGTCAACTTTTAATAGCATAAGTATATTTTGGTTGCTAGAACTGTAACCACACTGTTATCAAAGTAATCAAAGTGGCTCCAAGAAACCTAGAGGATTGCATCTTTGAAAAAAAAAATGTCATTAATGATGCCAGAGAACTTCAGGAAACTGCCTTTCCAAAATTAATTTTTCTATATTATCCCTACTTTCATTATAGTGCTACACCCAATTAAAGCATCAAGCGCTTAACCTATACTTGTGAAAAAAGCAGTTTATGATGGGTGTAATCATATTCCCATAGGTTCAATTATCTCAGTTGGTGCCCAATTAATCCATGGAGTTGTTAGGTCCTCCTTTTAATTAGATCTCTTCCACTCAGAGAACAACTTTTTTTTCTTATTTCACTTTATTATTTCCTTTACTGGAACCCTGCAGAGTGGGAATACTACTTTGAAATGTTCTTGTTTGTTTGATGGCTGGTTGAGACTTAATAAAGATGATATTTTTAGCCAGAGCCTGCTTCTGAATAGAGATATAAATGCAAATCCTTCTCTATGAAAAGTAAATGTAAATATGTACAAAATGAGTCGGTGAATAACTTGTATATTTTTAGTTTAACATTTTTCTCATTAAATCCCACTGGTGTTTTGTATTGAAAATGAAAATCAGCATAGAATTAAGTGTTGTTCTTTGTTTTGTTTGCTATCTGATTTACCAGTTAACTTTATTACCTCTTAAAGACATTAATTTATGTTTTAAATTAAAATGTAATAAAATTTGCTCTAGAAGGAAGACATTTGATCCACAGTGACATTTTGCCTGTTAAATCTCCTCTAGGCCATAAACTACCAAGGATAAAAGGTTGCTTTGTCAGCAAGGGGTTTCTTTTATATTTGCTTCTGCTGGCTGTTACACTCTTGCATTCTCTTTAGAGTTCATCAAGACGTTCTTTGAAATCACAGATTAAAATCTAAAATCGTGTCACTCTTTCCAGCCAACTTTCTAAGCTGTTAAAAATATTGTTTTATTTATGAGTAAAACTTTTTTATCAGATTCAGAATTTTGATAACTTTATAGGCATAGAATTGCCTTTGTCACATTCCGCAAACTCTGCTCACTGGTTTGGAGTGTATTTCTCTGAGAGAGGGAAAGTGAACCGTTTCATCTTTTAATTTATTGACATGATAGGAATTTAAGAAATTGGACTTCATGAAGATTGAATTGCCTCAAAAGCTTTGTTATATATGCTTAGTCTTATGTAAATAAGTATAAATTTAAATTTTTGTTGAGAAAACCTGGCCAACTACAGGAGATATAAGTTTAGTTCAGCTGCCTTCAGTAAGTGCGCCTTTGATTGTATCTACTTTGCCTTAGGGGAAAATTTTTACACATTTAGTAGGGAGCTGTATTTTCACAAGATATTAAGGGATAATAAAAATCATACATATATAATAGACACCTATAGATGAAATAAGTGTAGACTGGGAGCCTTTAGAATGATAAACTGAGGCCTTGACTCTAGAACTTCCTCTCTTTTCCACTGAAGAGTTGCTGTAAATTCCTTATTTTGCGTCCTAGTAGCAATTATCGCACTTTGTTGCTAATGTCCTTTTTCTAGTCTCTCCACTTTACTCAGCTGTATGATGTAGTTCTCAGCTTTAGGAATCTCTGCAGGTCCAGCTCTTTTCAGTGTCTAGATATTTATAAGGCTTTCAATAAATGTTTATGAAAGGAAGGGAGAAGAGAAAGAAGGATCATTCTTTATGTATCTATGTGGTGGGATTCTTCCATTGACAAGAGTACTCACCACAGACATTCTCTCATTACTTCAGGAAGCAAAAAAAAAAAAAAAAAAAAAAGCCCTATTGAATAGATTTCCACAGAACTCACTGGATCCTCAATTCTACACTCTACGCAAGTTTGTTAGAAAGAGATGACAGCGAATAGGGTCCTTTGCTGTTAAGTTGTTCAGCATAACTGACTTTCCGGAAAGGAGCTATCATAGATCCTTTTAATAAAATTCAAAACGGCCAGTGGGTATATAGCCATCAGGGTGGGAGTCAATTTTAGCTTCCAGGTTACAAATGACAAGAATGTATGTAAATCAGAATTCCTGCTGAATAAGCTAAAATGAAAAGTATCTTTTGTTTTTTTTTTTAAACATGGGCAGGCACTGGGAATTGAACTTGGGTCCTCTGGCATTTCAGGCAAGCATTCCTGCCTGCTGAGCCACCATGGCCCACCCAAAATATCTTAATAAACATTGAATTAAGCACTATTCAGGTAGACTTGATTTGCAAATTTTTCTTCCTTGGGAAAGGGAATGAAATGTAAATTGCCAGGAAGTGACTTGGTGATCAAGGAATTCTAACAGAGGGAACTGTTTAAAGGAATTAGGCTCAGGTATTTAAGGCATCTACACTTTCCAGATAAAACTTCCCTTTGGCCTAATGGAAGACCATCTCCCCAGGGTCGTTCCTGGCAAAGTCATATCAATTTGTGATATGAAAAGTGACTCCTTTTCTGAAAGAGCCCCTTTATCAATTACACCCCCTTCAGAATGGTACAGTCTTTCTTTCATAGGTTTCTACTTCAGTTATGAGTTCTGACTCTAGCTTAGTCCCAGGAGCCAGTTTATGCACATTAAACTTCTCTGCTCAAACCATTAGGTGCAGATTATGTGACCTAGCTCAGTTGAAAGCAGTGTTATTGTCCTTCTTTTACATATAGAACCCAACTGTAGCTTCATGTGCCAATTGCACTAGACATTCAGAAAAGCTTATTGAAGGAAACCACTATGTGGTACTCTAACACTGCATTAGGGTGTCTGATACCAGTTAGAGATGCATACTTATTGAGGAAAACAAAACCTCAATTTGTATTTGAGCTTGCCATTTTATGTAGTAAAAACTCAGTAATCTAGCATCATTACGACTGACCCATTGCAAAAACTCAATTTCACAAACTCATGGGAGCTAGTTAATGCCATTATAACCACTGAAACTGTTTTGTTTTCTTCGTCTCTTCCTTCTCCTTCCACTTCTTCCTCCTCTTCCTCTTCTTCTCTCTTCTCCTCCCCTTCTTCATCTTATCTGTCTTGCCCTTTCTCTCTGAAATGTACTTTCCAAACTCAAATCCATAGACTGCACTGTGCTAATAACATCATTAGAATTATCTGCACAATCCAATTTAAAATGTTTATGAAGTTTGTATTTTGCTATGTCTGAGATAAGACTTTGAAATCTTTTCCTTCTAATGCTCAGTTGTATTTGGAAACTGAGTGTATCATATATCTGCGCGTCGAGTGCTGCACAGAGTTCTGTGCTACTTCACTTCCCTGACCACCACCCACTTCTACCTGCATAGGGCCACACAGTCTGGGTGTCTCCGCTTTTTTCTGTGGACTTGCACAAAAGCTTCCGGTGTGGCTGCTGCCATGTGGTCCTGCCACAACGCTCTAATCTCCATCGCTGACCTGCTCACCACTTGCAAACTCCTCCATGGTTTTATTAATTTCAATTCTCTCCACCCCCCCCACCCCCCGCCGTGGGACTCACTTATATTGAGGTCAGACCTCAACAGTCCTACCCGTCAGCATAAGACGAGGAGAGTGACTGTTGTTTTTCACTGTGCATGGAGGAAACAGTCACAGTACTTGGAATATGGTCATTAAGGTCTTCATTTAATTCATTGTTTCTGTGTTTCTATTCTGAGGCTGCATTTAAAACCTGAGATGCTGAGAGACTGACTTGACATAACAGAAGATAAATTGCAAATGTCCGTTAAAAAATCAGATTGACAACGTTACCTAATATTTGTGGGTGGTGTACTCTGTGCCAGCCACTCTTCTAAGAACTTCTCAGAAATAATTTCATTGATATGTTTTCTACAATCCTGAGAGATTTGTGCTGCCATGATTAAATAATAAACCTCAGGTCCCTGAGCAATTCAATGACCAGAAGTTTTAAACATCTATAAATAAGTATTATTGTGTTATATGTAGAAGATATTTGTTTATTTCTTATTTTCAGGTAGGGGACCTTAAAGACAAATATTGAGATTTTTCATGTTCCATAGCTAGACCCCATGATTTCTCACTGACAATTTCATTACATTTCCATTCCTCTGTTATAGCCAATATCTCAGTTTCAGTGCTTCTCACAATTGTGGTTGTTTTAGTCATTTAAACATCTCCGTAGGATGATTTAAATAATTTTTAAATGATAAAATCTGCTTTTATTAATAGACTAAAGAATAAAACCAAATCCCCTTAGTACAACTTTATTCAGAAACTTTTAATGAGCGAGATATATTATGTTCCTAAACTAAGAAAGTTGTTGAGAAGCTAAAAAAGATAATGTGTTAATTCAAAGAATACCAGTCTTTAGTTTCTTTTTAGTCATCGCTTAGAACACTGACCTTTCTCGATCCATTGTTTTACCCTCTGTGATACACCCCAATGGATGAACTCATCCTGTCTACAATTCTTGAAACAGCTCCTACCTCACTCACTTCTCTCTACCTAGGTAAATCATACCTGAGTGAGTGTTCTCAGTGCAGGGGTGCCCGTAAATCTGCTTCAGTGCACTTTTGCAGGGAATCATTCTCATTTTATGGTACTTCATTGTTTCTAACAAATCAGTCTTTATGTGCTTTGCAAATATATGTTCCAATGTTATGCTGCAACACGGAATTTGTGAAACACTAGAGCTCATTGCAGTGAATACCATCTACTTATGGAGGACATCACATGAAAATTAAAATACCCAGCCAGTTAGCTGTTATGAGGCACTTCTGTTCACAAGAGAGCAACTTTTGGCACGAGGTACTTCCATCTTGTAGCCCATCCAAGAATGTTAACAGGAATGAATAAGATTTCCTATATTACAGATACCCAAGGAAAAGAGCTCAGTAAATATTTAGGAATTTGGGGTCCATATGGAAAAGTTATATAGGGAAAAAATGTATTTTGTATAAATTAGGTAGCGCTAATTCATTATTTTCCATTTGACTTTTTTTTTCTCTTTGTACAAATACATTAAGAAACTGATTATGACAAGCTCTGGGGAAAACTTATTTGTTTTTTTGTTTTTAAATTTCATCTTATTGTATTTGCTTTATGCCATTTCAGAGTTCTGGTAACAAATTTTATACATTTATAAGAACCATAAAATATGAAGAAAGCAGTTTCCTTAGTCAAATTCTATTGCATTAACAATGATGTAAAGCTGTAATAGTATTTTTAGCATTGTCCATCACTTTTCTGCTTGCTCCGTTGTTATTTCTAAGTTACACTTCCCTAGAAATCACTGGAATTTGTGCTGTTCTGTTGAACTTGCCCTGCACATGAATTTGATCTCCATTCTACACATCTATTATAGAAAATATAAAATAATTGTTTTGCTCCTTCCTTTTCTTTCTTTTTCTCTTTGGACACCTGACATTTTCAAGTTAAATTATAAAATTATTATGTTATGAGAATTCCTGTCACTTTCTTCAAACTATTTAACCTTTAGCTTAATAGAGGTGTAACTTAATGATCTATGGTTGTTTCAAGGTCTGGAATTGGAACATCTCATATAACCTACATAAAAAGTTTTACGCAAATGTTAATGGCTCTGAACCAAAAGAATTAAAGTCAGCTACCTTCTGTCTGACTCACAAGCTCTTTGTGGCCTGGGTCATATCCCTTAACTGACCTTGACTTTGCTCAACTCAAATAAATTTGTCTCTAAAGTCAAGGCAAAATGAGAATCAAGAGGTTTCGTCTGTTGTAGGGTGTGTGTGTGTGATAGTTTATTGCATTTTTATTTTACACTTACAAACCTTTTCCATATTCCACCATTTAAGAAATGTAATGTATATGGGCCTACATTCAATCGCCCATTTTTTTACTACTGGGTGGATTAAATTCCTGAGACCTACTATTAAACAAAACTTGGGTTCTAGGCCTGAATGCCTTGGCCCAGGAGTCCTCAGAATTGTTTATTGAAATGTCTTGACTGTCTTCTCCGTAGACTCCCTCTAGTCAGCTGTGGCCTGTTTGAAGCTTTTACATGCCCCCAAAAGCTATGTCCTTTCATTCTCATTCAGTGTTGCAGGGTGGGGTCTTTTGGATTATTTTCTTGGAAGTGTGACCCACCCCATTGTGGGTGGTAACTTTTTATTAGATGGTTTCCATGGAGATATCTCTCCACCCATTCAAGGTGGGTTTGCTTACTGGAGCCCTTTAAAGGAAACCATTGAAGAAATAGCTGCAGAGTCACCAGAACAGACAGTGCCAACAGAATGGGCAAACCCAGGGAAGCCATTGGAGAAGCCTCAGAGCTGACAGAAATCTCACAGCAGAGCTTGATACAGATGCAAATCTGTGGAGAACAGAGAGCTGGACATTTGGAGATGCTTGGAGCCAAGTAGACATTGCCATGAGATGTTAAGCACGCCAGAACCTGGAGAGAGACTAGGGAGGCCAAGAGATGAAAGCCAGGCCCAGAAAAGCCAAGTGAGGAACCCCCACAGGAACAGAGGCCGAAAACAGATCCAGGGAACTGGCAGATGCCAGCCTCATGGCTTTCCAGCTGACAGAGGTGTTCCTGATCTCTTGGCCTTTCTCAAATGAAGGCAACTTCTTGTTGGTGCCTTGATTTGGACACTTTCACTTCCTAGACTGTACATTTGTAACTAATTAAATTCCCCTTTTAAAAAGCTATTCCAGTTCTGGCATATCACATTCTGGCAGCTTCCTAACTAAAATGCCAGCCTTAACAATAGCTCACCTCTTCTACTAAATGCCACGCTTTTAATAAAGGATGCTTCTCTACTTTGTTTGACAGTATAATTTTATCTTCTGTTTCTGGAATTCCTTTTGGACATCTCTGGGAAAACTGGGGTGGAGGTGTGGACCGCTAGTATAAAATACTTGCCTATGTCAGCTGAATTTTTAATCCGGAGTTTAAAAATTCTGTTGACCTTGGCGAACCACCATTATCTTAATCCAACCTCATTTTCACCTCCCTTGTACTTACATACTTCTTATCCTTGCAACAAAATACTGCCTTTTTTTTTTTTTTAGCATGGGCAGGCTGTCTTCAAATCCCGACCTCCATCATGGCAGGTGAGAATTCTGCCACTGAACCACCATCACACTGCCCAACACTTCCTTTTGTGTGGCTCTGATTGTGTCCTTCAATACAACTGCTAATTAGTTAAATATGAATTACTCTTTAAAAAAAAAAACAAAACTTTTTTTATTGTTTAGTATAACATATATACAAAGCAAAAAAATAAAAAAGCCATAGTTTTCAAAGCACTCTTCAATGAGTGGTTACAGGATAGATCCCAGAGTTTGCCATGGGCTACCATATGATCCTCTCATATTTTTCCTTCTAGCTGCTTCAGAATATAGGCGGCTAGAGGGTGTAAATGTTCTTTTATCATCACAATCACCTTTTCTTTCCTTCTTTTTTGTGAAAAATAACATATATACAAAAAAGCTATAAATTTCCAAGCACAGCACCACAATTAGTTGCAGAGAATATTTCAGACTTTGACACCGGTTACAATTTCGCAATTTGTGGTTTTTATTTCTAGCTGCTCTAAAGTGCTGGAGACTACAAGAGATTTCAGTTTAATGATTCAGCGTTCATATTCATTTGTTAAATCCTATCTTCTATATATAATTCCCCCATCACCTTTGATCGTTCCATATCTCTCTTTGGGGTTGTTTTGGCTATGGAAATTCGAAATTTTTGATATTGAAAGGGTCTGTCGTTAATCTGGGGTAGGGAGATAGAACTGTCCAATGTTCTGGAGAGGCTGGGCTAGGTTTCAGAGTTGTCTGGACCAGGGACCCATTTGGAGATTGTAGGTTTCTGGACAGTTACTCTAGTGTGTATGGCTTGCTCTTGTTTGCATGTTGCCATATCTGAACTGTGTGTTTATGTTTCATTTTCATGTTTAATTATGTCTTCCTTTACTTAATTATATGTATAAAATTACAGGGAAAATATATGGCTGTTTTATAAAATTTATAAAATAAAATTCACTTATTTGTGTGTACTTACCCACATACACAGGCATTTAGTCTTACTCATTTTGAAAGATGATTTACCATAGATTTATTTAAACAATGATATCTGAATTTAAAGGTGAGCTGATTAATAGTGTATATCTATTGGATATATATATATGTATATATATTTTTTCATTTTTTACTTCCCAAGTGTCCATACCATGACTTTGGATACTCTTATGATGTTGATTGACGCAATGACTTGCCATAATCTGTTTCATAACATCACATAATTCAATTTTAAGATACATGCATTTAAAAAGTCTGCTTATTTTGTGTATTACCTTTCTTTAGTGTGTATTACCTATTTTTAGTTTAGTGTGGTATTATTATATACCAATAACATGTAATTAAGAATTTCCGATGTATTTAAGACATAATTACTGATATTTTAGATCTCTGATTCTTTTGAGAGTACATCAAGGAATTCTGATTTAGCCTTTGAGAACTTCAATTTCCAAATGGAAATATCTTTATTTTTTTCACATGCTCTGAATTAAGTAAAACCTCATTTTCCATACTTCTATTTTTCTTTTTTTTTGTATGCTGTATGGCTAGGTCACATTTCATTATTTTTCCATGTGAGTATCCCATTATTGCAGCACCATTTGTTGAATTTTGTTTCTTTTGCTTGCTTGTTTGTTTTGGGGGAAGTGCATAGACTGGGAATCGAACCTGGGTCTCCCACATGGCAGGCAAGAGTTTTACTACTGAACTACCCTTCACCCCCCCATTTTCTGTACTTTTGTTCCTTCAGTTACACAACAACATTTCATTTTAATTGTTATTGAGATACTTGATACTATAGTTATTGAATAATCACTACTGGGTGTTTGCTTTCTACAGTATTCAGGTAATGTCCTTATTTTGTAGGAAGGGGTCTAATATTTTCCCTCAAATGTGTTATATGTTTGACTCTCAATTGCATATTTCATGATTGAATTCTAATCCTAAGTCCTGAAAAGTAAACTGTCTCATGTTTCTTCTATCATTTTCATATCTCAGAAAGTGTGCATTTTTAATGCATTCACATAGGAATTGATCGATGAATAAATCAATGAAACTCAATATTGGTAATATAGGTAAACCAGGGCCTGAAATCTCAAAGCTATAGTTCTGTCATGTTTAGTTTAAGCCTTAACAAGGGACCTAAAAGTAATTTTATGCCTTAAAAAATAATATAAGAATAAGAATAGAATAAGGAAGTACTTTGAGGTTGCTGTCTAAATCATCTGTACCAGATCAGTGAATGGCTGTGCTCCATGAAGTCATTTAGAGACCTAAGTTAGGGGCAGCTCTGCCATTTTCAAGTGGTGGTTTCCTTTGTCACTCTAGAACCAGCAGAGGGGAAGAACATGGAGAATTGCACATGCAAATTGGCCCAGAAATTAGCCACATGACCAAACCTACCTCCGGGGAGTATGGAAAAATATGATTGCTAAATGGGTAGTAATTCCCAGCTATAACTCCATTATTGCAAATTAAGTACAGAACAGAATTAGGTGGACAATTTAGGTCAGTGCAATGAAACATTTCATATGTAGAGCTTAGAAAATTTGGAAAGAGAGATGGGACAGAAGCAGAGCATGTAATAGGGGCTCATAGTTTGCATTGGTCATGTTAGTGTTCCAGTCAGGCTCTTCTGAGCTAGTTTTCTTATTGGATGCCATTTTCCCATTAATAATCAGTTTAAATGGAAGACCCCTTCAACAAAAATCACATTGGGTGCCTACTCAAAATGTTTTAGGAATACAGAAAGGAAAATATTTAAGACAAAACTCTAGAATATTTACAATTTAGAAAGATGGACAAAATATATAAATGTTCAAAAGATTAGGATACATTTTATATGAAAAAGAAGTCCTAAAAAATGCTGCTGATTTAACCTGTGCATTTAAATCATAATTGAGAACCACCATTTTTCTTTTGAAGACTCCAAAATTTCATCCATCGCACCTCCTTTTTCTTGAAACTCCCTCTAGCTTCAGTTGCCTATTTCATATTTCCATTTGGATATGTCATGTCATAGACATATTGAAATTAACACATCCAAAATTAAGCACGTGATGAAGCCCTGAACTTTGTTCTGTTCCTTGTTTTCTTCATCTCACTCTCAGAGATTTGTTGATCTATATATTGAAGCACAAACCCTGGTTCCTCTTTTCCTCTTAGCCCCCAAATCTAATGCATATTTTGTGTGTAGGTGTTCATTTATTTTAGATCCATCTACCTCTCCCCACTTCAAATGCCAGAAGCATATAATAAGACCACTGCAACACCTTACTCACTTTTCTCCCCAACACCCGTTCTGGCTCTCTGGTTTGTTCTGCAAAGGGGAGTGAGAGGGAACATGTAAACTCACAAATATAATCATGTTTTTCACCCAGTAAAAATGCAATCATTTATTTCCCTTTGCAATTTTAGTAATACCAATGCTTTTCAATAATGTCTGAGACATGACATTTACTAGAGTATACTGATTTCTCCAACCATGGCATGTTCCTTTCCCCTACTCATTCAGTTTCATGTTCTGTGTAAAAAGCTTCTCATTCAGTCTTCGTTCCATGAATAAGCCAATCTGTTTGGGTCTTGCCTTTTGCTGTTCTCCCTGTCATAAATATCCTTTCCTTGCCATGTTTCCTTGATTGTATCTTTCATATAACTCAATTTTTGGCTTAAATGTCACACCCTGCATACGGACTTCTCTGTTGTCCCAATCAGAGTAAATCCTCCCTTATTTCTCTCAATCACAATTTTCTTCTTATTTTTCATTTGAAATATCTTTGTTTAATTCTTTACTTGTGCATTGTTTGTCTTTAGCAAATCATAAGCTCCAAGAGTACAAGAGTGGCTTTTTTTCACTGTATACATGCCTAATGGATTGCTGGTTGTAAGTGTATAATTGGGAGTATATATTCCAGTATGGTAGCCAATAGATACATGATTATTTAAGTTTAATTAATAGAATTAAATAAGATTAAAAGCTTTGTTCCTCAGTCATGCCAGCTACATTTTGACCATTAAAGAGACTCATGAAGTTAGTGGCTACCATGTTGGAAAGTTAAGGGAATATATCCACCATTACATTGAAGAAAGTTCTACTGAAAAATGGAGCTTTGGAATGAATAACATTTCTGTTGTTTGCTTTTGAGAGATCATCCTAGCACTCAACTTAGGCATAATTTTTAGGAGCAAACAGAATTGTACAAATCTTACATTATTGGTGCATGAACACAGCAAGATTTTGTCTTTTAGAATGAGGCAAAGAAATTTTCTTTTACTTGTTTTTGTTTTCCCTGGTCTTTTTTCTTAGTTTTTTAAGAATTGAATTACTGTTGTTTTATGTTTTGACTTTAAATAATTGGATTTATACTTTACAGACTTTGCTCACCTCTCCTAGAGAAAATTTCTCTTTGAAGTTGTTGGGTGATCCAAACAGGCAAAGGAGATAGAAGAATTGTGCCATGGGGCAAAATGTTATTCCTTTTCATGTATCTATAAAATGAAATAAAATATATATAATGAATAGGCAGTCTATTTGCTCTACTTCAGAACTTGCAAGATACCTATATTATTATGAAATATAGGTGCTAAAAAATACTAAGTTCCCTGATGAGAGGATAGACATGTTATTGGAAGGCAGATAGGAGAACATAGCAAAAAAGATAAAGAATTAGAATATGTGGGTTTGTTTTTAGCTGTTTTTGTAAACTAGTGTTACATAGAGAAGTAATGTGCCCTTTGTGTTTCAGAAGCTTAATGTCTGAGGAATGTCTTTTTCATGAATGTGTAGTCACTAAATCTTAGACAAATGCAGTCCATTATACTTACAGAGAAGCAATAAAACAAATCTGGCCTCAAAAGGTTTACATTTTAGTTTGATATTAACATAGCCACTACTGCTTCTGTTTCGCTAAAGTGTTTTTTTTTTTTTTTTTGGTATACATATGCTCATTTTATTTTTATATCTATTCTTAAATTTTATTTCTAAGCTCTTTATGCTTATTTTAGATGAAACATTTTTAGAATAAAAAAAATCAATCCAAGATTATTTTTACTTTTTTTGGTTAATTTAGGCTGACCGTATTTGTCATATTTTGATATATTTTGAAAAATTTATTCGTTAGAATTTTTAACAGTCTTTCATTTGGCATTCTAATATATACTTTTATGGTTTGTATTTTGTTATATGGTTTTTATACAAATGATTTTGGGGGGAGATTGGCTTTTTATTGTCACAGAATCATTACAACTACAGAGACGGGGTTAGGCATAGATAAGGAGAAATTGCGTTTCAAATTTAGGCCTTTTTCAGACAATAAAGAGGTCACCCCACCCACCCACCCTCCTTGTATTAGCAGTGATAAGAAAGATTCCCCTACTTGATTCCTATAACCCCTGTTTGGGGATTTTCTTCCCTGTGTCAGAGAGGCCCCACTTTGACCCCATCACCCTCCTGCTCTGTCTACAGCGTAAACAAAGAGCTTTGGTCTATGTTTAGAAGGCTGTTTCCTTGCTGTTTGAGAGCAGTAGGGCCTCCTTTGATTGAAAAGGGAATGTGCTTTGATTTTTGCTTTGGACTCAGAAAATGAAATCGACCGTGTTGTGTGTTAGCGCCTTGCTGGTAAAGTCTGAGAAAGCTCCCTTACCCCTCTTCTGTAACTGCCTATAAGGAGACAGCCTCCCATGTGACAACATAAAACACAGCTGGAAATGGAGATGATCGCTTTCTCCCCCTTTCCAGGAGACCAGGAGTGGGCCCCCTCCCACTGGCATATGCACAGGTTTTCCCAGAGGTGTGGGATGGGGGAGAGAGAAACCCCAGCTCTACCAGACTAAAGAAGGTAATGAGGTGTCCTGGGATGGAAAATGAGGGAGATAGACACCCCCCACAAACACACTGTTTCCTCTACCCCAAAAGACAGCTGAAGTTTTCTGCTTCTAAGGCACAAGGATCAAGTCCAGGGAAGTCAGTGCAAGGAAGGAGCTCTGCCTGTGCTCCCCAGAACCCAGACCTGGGAAGGAGATCTGATTCACGCTCCTGGGAAACAGGCAAGCTTGCTATGGAAGACAGTGGGCATAGGTGGAGAAAACCCAAAGGGGCTAAAACAGTTGGGTTGAAGTTGCAGAAGGCCATGCAAGAGATTCACCTCTCATTGTTTATGCTGTTTTCCTGTTATCTGAATTATTTAAAATATTGGTTAGCTAATACTTTCCCCACTTCTTTTCATTTGTTTCCCCACTTTATGTTCTAATAAATATGTGAATTCATTTCAGGACTAGCTTCATGCGTGTGTGTGCTCTGTAGTTGGTTTAATGCTCTGGTGTCATTATCTCGAAATTCTCAGTATTTTGGAACAAGGGGCCCTAATTTTCATTTTTTGCAGGACTCTACAAGTTTTCTAGCCAGTCCTCATCAATTTACCTATAACAACATTGATCGGGTTAGTCTTAGAGGCATCTCTCATTTTTTTTTCTTGTTCAAACTCCACATTCTGTCAGTCATCAAGCCTTGTTTATTTACTGAATGTGTGGCCACTCTTCTTTTTGTTCTCTCTGCTTCCACTTCCTTATTTCAATATCAGGTGAACTGTCTCCTGGACCATTGTGTAAGTCTCAAGATTCTTTTTGTTCTCTCTTTATAATTCACCCTTGTCACTAAGACATTTATTGTTTAAAAGAAAAGATGAAGCCGAAATTTCTGCTTATTTAGGAGGTTTTTCACAGCAGACCACTTTTTGAAAAATTATTTTTCTATCCTATATATGTTTCTTGAGTATCTTTTGTTTCATAGATTTAATGTTTTTCTTACTGATTTTAAGCTTACTCATTAAATATAAATTTATTTGTTCTTTTGAAGAATTTCCATCATTTCTCCTTTGTTAGGAATTTCAACGATAATCATTTTATAAGAAGATTCACATGTCTTACCTCTGATTTGTGTGTGTGACTGGGGTGGTGGGGAGACAGAGAGAACGTTTCTCACTGTACTTACGCTAGGCACAGTTTTGTGTGCTTATTTTTCATCCTTCTTTTATCGGCATTTTTGTTATAGAACCTAGAGCTAGGGTACAAATGATGGCGCAGTGGCAGGTCTCTGTCATTATGGAGTAGATCATGTCTCCCAGTTCATCCTATTCCTAACGCAGAACTTAAAATGTAGGGATATGTTGGATAAGGCTGATAAGGGATTGTGCTGGGTTGAAAATGCTGTGTCCCCCAGAAAATCTATGTCCATTATCCTAATACAATATTGTAGAGTGTAAATCTTTGATTAGATAGTTTCCATAGAGATTGACCTACTCAACTGTGGATTTAACCTTTTTATTGATTACTCCATGGAGATGTGCCACACCCAGTTTTGTCTGTGATCTTTTGATTAGATAAGGTGTAAACCCACCCATTCAAGATGGGTCTTGATTAGTTTACTGGAGTTTTTTAGAAGGGGATACATTTTGGAGGAAGCTCAGATACTTGGAGAACAGTTGCTTCAGAGCTGGCAGAGATACAGATATTTGGATATACTTGGAGTGCCAACAGAGAGAGCAGATGCCTAGACACAGATGTTTGGAGATTCAGAAGTCAGCACACGTTGCTATGTGCCTTCCCTTGAAATGCTAAGCAATCCAGAACCCAGAGTTGTGTCCTAGAGAGCTAAGTGAAGGCTTACAGATGCTTACAGAGAGGAAACCACTGGCATCAAAAGTTGAAAGCAACTGAACAGGGAACAAGGACCAGCAGATGTCAGCCATGTACCTTCCCAGATTGGCCACTCTTGAGTCAAGGTATCTTTATCTGGATACCTTAGTTTTGACATTTTTACAGCCTTAGAACACTAAACCTGTAACTTAATAAATTCCCATTTTAAAAGCTGTTCCATTTCTGGTATATTGCATTCTAGCAGCATTTAACACACCAAAACAGGAATCGGTGTCCATTTTCTAGTACAGACCTTAGTCTCAGATTTTCGGCTGTGTGTATTTTCACTGTATTACAGAATCTTTCTAAATTCTTGTGTGAGGTACTGGTAGGAACAGGAAAGACAAATTTCCATTGGGGCTAAGAACACTATTTTAGAATTAAACTGGTCTCCAGTGCTACCAACCCTTCTTAATAGGGTAATGTCCTTGGCTGCTAAACCGGTTTTCTCATGTGCAGACTAAATACTAATGCTCATTTCATAGAGATCTTCTGAGTGTTAAAAGAGATAATTCTTTGGCACATGGCAAGCATGCAGAAAATATCATTTATTGATTATGATGTAGTATTTGCTGCCATTGCCCTCGGGGGGATTCAGGAGGGTACAGTTGGATTTTGATCTTTCTGACTTCGTAGTGCAAGATTGTTGAAAATACTGAAGGAATACAAAGCAGGCACAGCCACTATTGCTTATTGCAGATATTGCCAGAATGCTCCTTGCCCCACATAATATCACTGGTGGATGAGATATAAAATGAAGCACTTTCTCTTGCTAACGAGTCAATGATCGCTCTGTGTATTTCATATAGCTGTGCTTGTGAGTATGTCATTCAGAACTATGTTTTGAAAATGATGACTGGAGTGGGGGTCTGGAATCTGACAAATATTTGGTTACTATTGGTTTATTTTCCTGACCCATCATGTACAACATCTCAAGAATCTGCCTTAAAGACTGTGATGGTAAGGCCGTTGTGTCAACTTGGCAAAATGATTATGCCCTGTTTGGTCAGGCGAGCACTGGCCTGACCATTGCTGCAAAGATATTTCATGGCTGATTGATAAACCTAAAGGCCGGTGAATTAAATCACCATTCAGTTGATTGTGTCTGTGGTTGATTACATTTGCTGTCAGCTAAGGCATGCCTCCCACAAGGTGATAATCCAATCAGATGGAGGCTTTTAAGGAAGAAGAGAAACTTTTTTACTGCCTCCTCAGCCAGCAAACCTCTCCTACGGAGTTCGTTCCATTCCCACAATTGCTTGAGACCCATTTATAAATCTCATATTTACAGATATCTTCTGTTGGTTCTGTTTCTCTAAAGAATCCTGTTTAATACAAATACTCTCCACTTTCCCATGTGATCAAGTAGAGACAGAGTGGCAAAACATTCAAAGCTACAACAATGGAGGATAATCAAGCTTGAAAGCAAATGCACGCCTGCATTTGAAGATACATAGACAATTCTAGAAAATTATTTTAGTGATATTTGAATGCTTTGTTGGGCTTCAGGATGGGGAAAACATCCTGAACCTTTCTTTGTGATTTTTTATGGTTTAACTACTGTGCACTCATCCACTTCAGGAATGTATTTGACTTTTGACAACTACATAAACCTGTCAAGATATACATGAAATAGAGCTTATCTCATTAAAGTTTGCTGACAGTAAAACAGATAATGCTAAACAATATCTCAAAGCATCTAGTTTGCTATTGGGTTAGGTCTCTATAATATGTAACTACTGTTTAAATCATTAATATAGCCTTTTGATGGGATAATCAGTATTCTAAGCTATCCTAACTCTCACATTTACAATGTGCTTTGGGGTATATCAGCAATTCAAGCTTTTCTGCTTGAATGAGTACATTCAGTACCACTGAACCCAAAATATGAAGGTC
The DNA here is from genome assembly GCF_023851605.1 of Tamandua tetradactyla. Lineage (NCBI taxonomy): Eukaryota > Metazoa > Chordata > Mammalia > Pilosa > Myrmecophagidae > Tamandua > Tamandua tetradactyla. Next base: position 133,452,763 of record NC_135330.1, on the reverse strand, counting down.
TAATGAATTGACTTTAATGGCTTCCTTACCTCCTTAAATGTTTTTGGTTTAATTGGCTATACCACACTATATCCTGAACTACACTGAAAAGTTCACAGCACTGATGCTAATGGTCTCCTTCTAATTACTGCATAATGAACAAGGTCTGACAGTGCAGTTTTAGAGGTTAGACACAACAATTAGTAATCATCTTCATATTTTTATGAAGTTGAAATCTTGAGGCCTCAATTATAATGTGAAAATTCTATATACATATGTGTGCTTCAGTGTACATTTGTTTATATGTGTATGTCAATCTTAGAGTAATACCTGGCAAAATGTACATATAGGATATTTCATTTTTAGATAATAGATAATCAAGGTATATGTTTATGCATATATATGTGCATATTTATGTATATATTTTATATATGCATGTGTTTATATCACATGCATGTGTTTATATATAGCATATATATACATATTATATATTCTTTTGAGAAAATAAACACTAATAATTAAATTCTCAAATTATTTTCCAGAAGCTGCATTTCCAGGTTAATGTATCTCTCATAATTATATCTAGCACTTATGGATCATTACTCTGGGCTTGCTTTTAAGCAAAATATTCACCTTGATCACAATTAAAATCCTCTAATGATGAGAGTTATGGTTAAATCATATAGTTATCATATTTAAGCATACTGTTTATCATTATAAATATATGAGTGTATAAAATGTTTATACAGTTGTCATTGCTGTTTGATGTTTAGTGTAAAACAGTGGCACGGAGTCTAACAAAAAATGAAAGAGGAAGAAAATCACCACAGTTAGGAATCCAAAGTAACTTATTATAAAAAGCACTAAACATTGTTATGCGTACTGCTTCTAATACTGGTTCTCCGAACCATTGAATTGTTACTGAGGTGGTGAGAAAAATTTAATATGGCTTTGTTTATGTGCATTTATATTCAATTTGCCTTTAAGGATTAAAAGTGTTACTATTACCGTTCAAAAAGATTGTTGCCAAATTCCCTAAGAAAGAGGAAAAGATGGTATGTTAATTTGAAAGGATTTGTGTTCCCTAGAAAAGCCATATTTTAATCCTTTTCAATCTTGTGGGAGCAATGGTTTCTTCTAATCCCTATTTAGTACTATAGGTTGGAAACTTGATTAGAGCATGTCCATGGAGAGGTGACTCAATCAATTGCGGGTATTAAACTAGATTAGATGGAGACATGTCTCCACCCATTCTATATGAGTCTTGATTAGTTTACTGGAATCCTAAAAGAGAGGAGACATTTTGGAATCAGTGCTCCTTTTGAGAGTGAGGAGAGAGCCACAGAACCACAACAGAAGGATGCGAGAACCACAGAGTCCGCCAGCCAGCAATCTATGGAGATGAAGAAGGAAAATGCCTTCCAGGGAGCTTCATGAAGCAAGAGGCCTGGAGAGAAAGCTAGCAGATGCGGCCATGTTTGCCATGTGCCGTTCCAACTGAGAGAGAAACGCTGATTGTCATTGGCCTTCTTGAACCAAGGTATCTTTCCTGGATGCCTTAGATTGGACATTTTTATAGACTTACTTTAATCTGGAGATTTTCATGGCTTTAGAACTATAAACTTTTAACTTATTAAATTCTCCTTGTTAAGAGCCATTCCACTTCTGGTATATTGCATTCCAGCAGCTAGCAAATTAGAACAGACAGTAAGTTATTTTTTTTGTAAAAGAGCCCCCTAAATCTTCTTTGATTTTTTTTTTCTTTTCTTTTTTTTACTGGCCAGGCACCAGGGATTGAACCCAGGTCTCTGGCATTGCAGGCGAGAACTCTGCCTGCTGAGCCACCATGGCCCACCCCCCCCCGAATCTTTTTTCAAAACATTTTTACTGTGAAATTTAACATATATACAAAAAATGCAATAAATTTCAAAGTACATTGTAACAAGTAATTATAGAACAAATTTCAAAGTTTGGTATGAGTTACAGTTCCATAATTTCAAGTTTTTCCTTCTAGCTGCTCTAGGACACTGGAGACTAAAAGAAATATCACTATAATGATTCTGCCATCTTACACGTTTGTTAAATCTGCTCTTCTCTGTTGTAACTCCTCCTTCTCCTTTGATCCTCTTCCCAGTCTTTAGGGGTATTTGGACTTTGCACATTCTAACCTTTTTCATGTTTGAAAGAGGTGTTGATAGTATGGAATACAGGATAGAACTAGTTGATGTTCTTGAACAGGCTGGCATGGGTTTCAAGACTTATCTGGCCTAGGATCCCATCTGGAGGTTGCAAGTTTTTGGAAAGTACTCTTTGTAAGTGAAACTTTTGTAGAATCCCAAATAGATCCTAGGTATTCTTTAGGAATGGTTTTTGTTGGTATTTGGCAAACCCATGGTAATTAGCAATATCTAGCTAAAACTTGTATAAGAGAAGCCTCCAGTATAGCCTCTAGACTCTGTTTGAAGTCTCTCAGCCACTGATACCTAATTTTGTTACATTCTTTTCCCCCTTTTTGGTCAGGAAGATGTTCTCAATCCCACATGCCAAGGCTAGGTTCATCTCTGGGAATCATGTCTCACGTTGCTAAGAAGACTTTCACCCCTGGATGTCATGTCTATGTAGGGGGAAGGTAATGATTTTACTTGTAGAGTTGGGCTGTGAGAGACAGAGGTCACATCTGACTGACAAAAGATGTCTTCTGGAGGTAACTCTTAGACATAACTATAGGTAGGTTTAGCTTTTCTGATATAGAAGTGAGAATCACAAGAGCAAGTCTCAAGGTCAAGGGCTTGGGCTATTGACCCAGGAGTCCCTAATATTTCACCTAAGTCTCTCTTATAGAAATTAAATTATATTATACATTTCTTCTTTCTCAGGTTTTTTAAAAACTTCAGACTGAATTTTTGTCAGTTAACATTTTTTTACATTTTTAACCATTTTTTATTAATAAAAAAATTACAAGAAAGAAATGCAAACATCTTTAATATATGCTCATTCTGTTCTGCATATATAATCAACAATTCACAATATCATCACTTAGTTGCATATTCATCATCATGATCATTTCTTAGAACATTTCCATCAATTCAGAAAAAGAAATAAAAAGACAACAGAAAAATAAAACAAAAACAGAAAAAGAAAAAAAAAATTATATACCATACCCCTTCCCCTCCCTTTCATTGATCACTAGCATTTCAAACTGAATTTATTTTAACATTTGTTCCCCCTATTATTTATTTTTATTCCATATGTTCCTCTCATCTGTTGACAAGGTAGATAAAAGGAACATCAGACACAAGGTTTTCACAATCACACAGTCACATTGTGAAAGCTATATCATTATACAATCATCTTCAAGAAACATGGTTACTGGAACACAGCTCTACACTTTCAGGTAGTTCCCTCCAGCCTCTCCATTACATCTTGGATAACAAGGTGATATCTACTTAATGCATAAGAATAACCTCCAGGATAACCTCTCGACTCTGTTTGGAAACTCTCAGCCATTGACACTTTGTCTCATTTCACTCTTCTCCTTTTTGGTCGAGAAGGTTTTCTCAATCTCTTTGGGTCTCAGCTCATTCTAGCGTTTTTCTCAATCCCTTGATGCTGAGTCTCAGCTCATTCTAGGATTTCTGTCCCACGTTGCCAGGAAGGTCCACACCCCTGGGAGTCATGTCCCACATAGACAGTGGGAGAGTGGTGAGTTTGCTTGTTGTATTGGCTGGAGACAGAGGCCACATCTGAGCAGCAAAAGAGGTTCTCTTGAGGGTAACTCTTAGGCCTAATTTTAAGTAGGCTTGACCTATCCTTTGTGGGGTTAAGTTTCATGTGAACAAACCCCAAGACTGGGGGCTCAGCCTATAGCTTTGGTTGTCCACACTGCTTGTCAGAATATCAATAATTCAACTTGGGGAGGTTGAATTTTCCCCCATTCTCACCATTCCCCGAAGGGAACTCTGCAAATACTTTTCCACTCACTGATCAAATCACTCTGGGATTCACCAGGGCATCACTCTGGACAAATCCATAAAATCTAATATCCTACCCAAGGTTCCATGTACTTATGTTGTTCAACCAACTATCTACATAAGTTATATTAGGAGATGCACTAGTCAAAATATAAATTTTGTACCAAATAAACATTTTTTTTGATTCAGTCTCACACATAAGTTGAAATTTTAAAATATTAATTACCATCTGTTTTCAGCACCCTGCAGTAATGACATTCCTTTGTTCTTCCTCATGCAAAAAACGTTTTAAAATTTGTACATTTAGTCATTATCATTATACACTCTAGGCATTCCTAGATTATACCATCTCAATCTTTGTCTGTCTTTCTTTGTGATTTCATTTATGCCCCCAGCCCTCCTCCCTCTATCATTCTCACATTCTGCTTCATTCAGTGTTTTAACATAATTGTATTACAGTTAGGTAGTGTTGTGCTGTTCATTTCTGAGTTTTTATATTCAGTCCTGTTGCACAATCTGTATCTCTTCAGCTCCAGTTACCCAATTTCTTACCCTATTTCTATGTCCTGATGGTCTCTGTTACCAGTGAAATATTCCAAGTTTATTCAATAATTGCAGTTCATATCAGTGAGACCATACAGTATTTGCCTTTTTGTTTTTGGCTAATCACACTCATCATAATGTCCTTAAGGTCCATCCATGTTGTTACATACATTTTGGCTGTTTCCATCTCTTGGTAATTGTAAATAATGCTACTATAAACATTGGTGTGCAAATGTCAGTTTGTTTCCTTGCTCTCATGTCCTTTGAGTAGAGACAGCATATAGATGGGTCTTATTTTTTAATCCATTCTGCCCATCTATGTCTTTTGATTGGGGAGTTTAATCCATTAACATTTAGTGTTATTACTGTATGGGTAGTACTTCTACCATTTTGCCTTCTGGATTTTATATGTCATATCTAATTTTCCTTCTTTTTATCTTTACTCATAGTCTTCCTTTCTACACTCTTCTTCTCCACACCTCTCTCTTCTGTCTTCGTATCTGTCTCTAGTGTTTCCTTTAGTATTTCTTGCAGAGCTGGTCTCTTGGTCACAAATTCTCTCAGTGATTTTTTGTCTGAAAATGTTTTAATTTCTCCCTCATTTTTGAAGGACAATTTTGCTGGATATAGAATTCTTGGTTGGCAGTTTTTCTCTTTTAATAATTTAAATATATCATCCCACTGTCTTCTCGCCTCCATGGTTTCTGCTGAGAGATCTATGCATAGTCTTATTGGGCTGCCCTTGTACATGATGGTTTGTTTTTCTCTTGCTGCTTTCAAGATTCTCTCTTTCTCTTTGACCTCTGACATTCTGATTAGTAAATGTCTTGGAGTATGTCTATTTGGATCTATTCTCTTTGGGGTACACTGCACTTCTTGGATCTGTAATTTTAAGTCTTTCATAAGAGTTGGGAAATTTTCAGTGATAATTTCCTCCATTAGTTTTTCTCCTCCTTTTCCCTTCTCTTCTCCTTCAGGGATACCCACAACACGGATATTCATGCGCTTTATATTGTCTTTCAATTCCCTGAGTCCCTGCTCATATTTTTCCATTTTTTTTCCCTATAGTTTCTGTTTCTTGTCGGATTTCAGATGTTCTGTCCTCCAGTTCAGAAATCCTATGTTCTGTCTCTCCAAATCTACCATTATAGGTTTCCATTGTTTTTTTCATCTCTTCTACTGTGTCTTTCATTCCCATAAGTTCTGTGATTTGTTTTTCCAGACTTTCAGTTTCTTCTTTTTGTTCATTCCTTGCCTTCTTTATATCCTCCCTCAATTCATTGATTTGTTTTTTGATGAGGTTTTCCATGTGTGTTCATATATTCTGAATTAAATGTTTCAGCTCCTATATCTCATTTGAATTGTTGGTTTTTTCCTATGACTGGGGCATATCTTCAATTTTCCTAGTGTGATTTGTTATTTTTTGCTGGTGTCTAGGCATTTAACTACCTTAATTAGTTTATTCTGGAGATTTCTTGCACTTCTTTTACCTAGGGTTTTCTTGCTGTCTATCTGTTCTTTGACATTCCGTTCAGCTTTATCTGGACCTCTAGCTTAAGTTTTGTTTAACAGAGGAGAATTTTTCAGTTCTTTTTTTCTTGTTTCTTGCCCTGCCTGTATGGTGCCTTTTCCCCCCACACTTAGGAGGGTCTACATAGGTATTATAGACCACAGCTGGATTTTCCCAGACCAAACTGGCCTCCTATCAGGAGGAAAGAGTTGCCTGCATCGGTTTTCCCTGAGGGTGAGACCAGCAGGTTGAAAGACTTTCCTGTGAAGTCTCTGGACTCTGTTTTTCTTATCCTGCCCAGTATGTGGGACTTGTTTGCCTGCAGGTCCCACCAGCATAAGATGATGCTACACCTTTAACTTTGGCTGGGGGCATGGTGGAGAGAGGGGAGAGGTTGTAGGCTGGTTTTAATGGCTTCAAATTACCAAGCCCTGGTGTCTGAATTCCTTGAGAGAGGGATTCCACTTGAGTTAGGCTTCACCCTTCACCTGGGGAAGACACAGCCTCCAGACAAGCCCCCAAACAAGTTTGTTTCTCCCTATGCCTGGGGCAGTTGCAGCCCGAGGAGCCCTGCCACTGTATCCAAAGGCAGTCAAGCCTTTGTAGAAACATAGCCACAAAAACCTCTGTTTCCTTCTTTTTTGTTCCTTTTTCTGTCAGCCCTGCCCCCTTGGCACCGGGGCAAAAATGAGTGACCTCGGCTTTGACCAGGTTCACCTGAGCTGGGGGCCTATTTTTAGTAGTCAGATTTATTTAATTAATTCCACAATTGCCGTTTAGTTGGGCTCAGCCCCTGCTGTTGGTAAAGTCTCTTTCCTTTCCCCTCTGGGAAGCAGCCTGTGGGGGACAGGTGCCGGGTGCCATGGCTTGGAGAACTGATGGTTGGGGGGGGAGGGTGTCTCACAGCTGGTCCAGCTGGTTCAGACTGAGGTACACTGAGTGTCTGGTCAATGACATGGTCCAGGAGCTGTTCTGTGCTGTTTCTGGTTATTTAGTAGTTGTTCTGGAGGACAAACTAAAATGCGCACATTGTTAAACTGCCATCTTGGCCCCGAACTCCCAAATTGAATTTTTATGTTTATTTTGTTTTGGAGCTATTTCACTAATGAGTGTATTAATCCCATTTTTTATTCCTTCCTCCTTTTATTCCATTTTCTCTAGTATGTGTCTTGAACAATTTGTTGGTTTGTGAGGGAGGACCTAGTATTTCAACAGGAATTTTTTTTTAACTTGACATCTTTTTTCATGTTTCAGATATTTATATATGTGAAGAATATTTTGTTTAATTTGTATAATTAAAGGAAATATTCTGAGTTGGTTTTCATTGATGGCTTTTGCAAATGTTTTATTATTCCTAAAATTAATCCTAGTTGAAATATTTTTTGATATCTGAAAATATTTTGATCTCTTTTTTGCATAACAGTATTTGTAGGTTTTATGAGCAAAGAATACTAAAAAGAAACATTCCCACTACATTGTTTGCAATATAAAGTTACAGAAAGAAAAAATGAAAGTATGTGACAACATACAAAGAATGCCACTTGAATGGGAGAGAATGAAAGTTTTAAAAATTGATTAAAATGAATACATAATGTGTTTTAGGAAAATGAACAGAAATGAATCAGCTAGTGGCAATATTTCTGAGAAGAGAGCAGCTCAATACAAATTGAGGAAACATTTAAATTTTAAACAATAGGTGTCTGGGAGCCAGTGAAAGGATCTGAGGGGTAATAATGTATTTGAGCAAAGTAAAAATGTTCTCCATGTTGGCAAATCCTAATCATTTCTTGCTGTGATAATTAACCAGACAAATAAGCACTAGCCACTCACCTGCTTCAAGACATAAATATTGGTTTATGTGCACCACAAATTATCTGTTCATGTGCATATTATAAAAAGGGTACAGATTCCCCACGAAATGAGAAAAGTGCTAGATATTTGCCTATCTGCCTTTCAGGGAATTATTATCAATTTAAGATTAGCAAACTCTAGACAGTCTGGTAGCATTTCTGTTTTATCTAAACACTGCCATGTGAGGGCAGGAGGCTGTTAGCACATTAGTGGAAGCTTTCCCACTGTTCCTGACAGCTGCCGAAATCACCAACATTTCAATCCTATTAATTCAACAAGAAAAAAATCATTACTTCGTACTGAGGTTTTGGAACCAACCCACTCCTGCTTGGTTGAACTCTGAAGTCAAATTAGGAAACTTCCTGCTTAGAACAAATGTACTATTTGTTAAATAAAGTATATTATTCTGGTCACATTTTGAGATGTTGTTCCTCTTGTTTGCCTTATAAGAAATGATGAATTCGGCTCAAGAATGCAATTGAGTATTAGCAATTTGAGAGGAGGGACTTTTCTGTCACTTAAGAATCTCTTTGCATGTAATACTTAGGAAAAAAACCTCTAGACATTTAAATTAATAAGGCAACATATATAATAGTATTAAAATTAACAATTATTTTATCCTTTCTACATATCAGATTTTCTAATTGCTGAAGATTTATTACCTACTTGGTCCTCACTACATCCTCATGAGTTGCATAATTTAATTCCCATTTTCCAGATGAGAAAGCTGAGGCACAGGAAGAAAAAATAAATTGCCTAAGGTTATACAGCTAATAAGTCTTAGAGCCTGAATTTGAATCCAGGCAGCCTGACCCTGGAATATGAGCTCATTTTATATAGCTGAGGGTAAAAACAAAAGAAAAGACATCAAAAACTTTCCTTACTGAGATATTTTATTCCCAGAGAAGAGCAGGTAGCTAGTCCATGCCTGAACTAGTGTAAATTTGAAATATCAAATTTATGAAAGTTAATATGTCAGTGTCCTACCAGGACTGAATGTCGTATTTCCTTTCAGTCCAGAACTGTCCATTTACCTTTGAAGAATATCATATCAAACAAAGCATGATTGTCTGTATCTGGATTTCTTTCTGCATTTGTGTTGGGTATAATAAGGGACGTTATAGACAATATAATGTAGATTTACCCCATTTTTGCTTAATGTACAACATAACATAATTGCACACTTGACTTTTTTGGTATTTAAGCTAGTTTTGGGGGTTACATTTTCTCACATGAGCATGCATCGGGTAGCATGGATGTTGGAAGCCTAGCACAATAGTAATGTTTTGTACAGGAGATTGTTGCATGCCTTTCTTTTTACTTATGGGCTTCTCAATAAAGAGCAATGCACTGATGTTCCTAATTAAGCTTTATTTCAGAATCATGCTTTAGAGTGTGTTTTCATAGTTTGAGCATTTGCTCTAAGTATATAAAAAGCAGATATATATATTTGGCTCTTACAAGCCTATTTGGTCTTTGTCAGAATCATAGAATGTCTCTCTCCTAGAGAATATTAATTGAATACTATGAAAATAATAAAAAAACATGCCCCAAAAATTGATGACTGCTTAACGAATGATTTATAATTTAGGAAGGTTGGGGCAAGGGTGAGAATTCATTATCTTGACTTGTAGGGACTCTGCGTTCAGTCACAGACCTGGTAGAGGATCACAAATGGTATGGGTAATTCCAATAATCTGGTTTGATACCCTCTGGCTGGCTCTTTGTGCATTCTGTGTCTTTCTCACAATCCCCCCCCCCCCCCTTTATTTTTTGTAGCTCTTCTTTTGTATTTTTTTGTGGACAAGTCTGTTTTTTCCAGTAGGTTTTACCAATTTTAATGGCAGGCAATTTTTTCTTTTACCTCTTGGCTTTACATTTTGTATTTGTTCATTTCCTTACAATATTTTTAAAATTTAATCAATAAAAACATAATCTCAATCTGATTTTTTAAAAAGATAAAATAGTACCTATTGAATAATCCAATCTCAAGAGATGTCTTAAATTATGACTTTTACAAATTTCTGGGTGATCCTTCAAATTATTTCTGCATCATCATGACTGTTTGAGATCCCTGATACATAGGCTCTCAAGCAGTTAGTACGTTTTCCTCAAATAGAACTTTACTCATACTTAATATCGTTTCCTACACACAAAGGGGGGCTTCTAAGTCAGTAACCTATACATACATCACTCTAAGGCAAGAGCCTTCATTGAAGAGGGCATTCATAGATATGAATTTTTAGGATTCTGGGAACTTCCCAGGTTGTTTGCAAAAGTGCGTGTGGCTGATTTTTTTTAACTGAAAGCCTACAGTTTTAGGTCAGGTTCTATAAAAGTTTCTGACGAGGAAACTTCCTGAACCACTGATATATGTGTAAATCCTGGACAACTACCTGCAGGCTAAACCTATCTGTCTTGAATCATTATGCTAATAACATACTAGGAACCCAGACAAACCCAAAATACAAGCGGCTTTGTGTTTTTATAGGAAAAGTCAAAAAAAGAGAAGATCTGAGAATATTTGTTAAACTGTCAGTGAAATCTCTTTAAAAGAAAGGAATAAAAATATTTTTTGTGATGTCTTTTCACTTGTCAACATTTTAAAATTTCATTCATTATTTTAACAGACATTTTCTGCTTATTTTATGTAAAGCCCTCTCCCAATTTTGTGTGAGATACCAAAACGATAACCCCCAGTGGCTTTTACTCTTAGGACTTCATGTTTTACATGACTTCATGAGTAAGGCTAATGGTCCTGAGAAGTTACCACATAAAGAAGATAAGGGTCAAATCAGGGGAACAATTTCTGGGAGATGGTGATTAGGTATAGGGCTAGTTTTCACATGATAGATCACATACAGGTATGAGGAAAGGAAATGTACTTTTTCAGAAAGAGGCACTCGGAGCATGCATAGAAATGCGCTTCTCCTAAGCTTCTTCAGGTAAAGGGAGCGAACATCCCTAGAATCATTATCATTCATGCTCGGAGGCATTGAAAAATATTCTTTGACCAATTTTCAATGTGTATCCGAGCAATCGGACTGTTACTTGTATGTTATCCTGAAAAATTTGTTCCTTAAAATTACTGCATAAGAAGCTAAGACTAAAATCACACAGTGGCAAACCTCAGATTCAAACTCATGAAATTCTGACTCCAAATTTATTGTTACCACTGGTACCCTCATACCTTATTTCTTGTATGTGCCTGTACTAGACGATTTATGGTTCTTTTCAATCTTCTTCAGTTGAGTCCCATATTCTTCTGTGCATGTACACATAGATATTAATAGATAATTTGTACCTGTGTGTAAATGTGTATGAACTGGTATGCCCTTGGACTTGTGCACAAAATACACCCAATCTTTAGTTTGTGAGTCATTTTCTGATATCTCATTAAACCTCTTCCTGTTTTATAATTTGAAACTTTTTCTTATTTTATTAGGATGAATTTAAGTTACACATGATTTTGCAAGTGTTTTAAAGTTCAACTTTTCATTACATCTTGGAGCATCTTGGCTGCATATTGTGTCAAATGAAGGTAGTGGAAATCACCCGAAGATTTCACAACTGCCTTAATGAGCTAATACTCTTTTGGAACTATTGGAACCTTGTGAAGTGGATTGTACAATCGACTGTGCAATGAAAAACTATCTGATATTTGGGGTGTGTTCTAGTTTGCAAGCCACTGCAGTGAAATATGCCAGAACTGGAACAGCTTTTTAAAAGGGGAATTTAGTTGCAAGTTTATAGTTCTGAGCCTGTGAAAATGTTCAAATTAAGGCAAGTCTATAAAAATGTCCAAATTAAGGCACCCAGGGAAACATACTTTTGTTCAAGAAGGCCAGTGATCATCCAGGTGTTTCCTCTCAGCTGGAAAGGCACATGACAATGTCTGCTGGCTTCCTCTCCAGCAGTCCTTGATGGCTTCCCTGGGCTCTCTCCATTCTGTTGGCTCTGTCAGTTCTGGTGGCTCTCACACTTTTTCCAAAATGGTTCTCTCTTAAAGGGCTCCAGTAAGCAACTCCACCTTGAATGGGTAGAAACGCATCTCCATGGAAACCAGCTAATGAAAAGTTATCACCCACAATTGGGTGGGTCACATCTCCATGTAAACAATCAGAAAGATCCCTTCCAGTAATATTAAAGAGAATCAAAGAACTGGGCTTTTCTGTGGTACACAACAGATTCAAACTGGCACAGGGTGCAAGGAATTGTCCACTATATTCTTATAACTAAGCAAAATATTCCTGTATTTTAGCTGATCATGTTACTAAAAATTTGATTTATCTTTTTAGCCATAAGATATTTCATTCTTAATCAGTTCAGTCTCATAATAGATTTGGGAGCTCTGTTAATAGGAGGAGGCTACATTTGATATTGTTCAGGGAGTAAAATTTGAAATGAAACTGGTTTTGAATTCTGGCTTTACCTCATGCTAAGGTGCTAAATCTTGGGCAAGTTATTTATACTTCTTCCTCTTTGGAAATGGACAGAACAATGTTTATTTCATGGGTTGATGTGAGAAGCCAAACATATACTATACCTGCAGTGCCTAGCAGGTAGTGAGTACTCACTACATAGAAGCTACAGGTATTAATTTTACCAGAAATATATTTTAATTATTTTTTTAAATTCATAGCTGACACAGAAGATATTAATATTGATGTCTAGTATAGAATCCTAATATGATAGTAGATTGCAATTGGCAATATTGTCTGAATTTTATAAGCAGGTTGGTTTGTTTTTCTTTTCTTGCATTGTTCATTTATATGAACCTTGTAAAGTGATAAATGAGCTAATACAAAGTGTGAATGTAAATACAGTCTGTTGCTATTGTTGTGAAAATTGTCAGAGTATAATCTCCAATAGTCAGTTGTATAATGGCATTCTTAATGTTATAACAATACCTGAAGCTGGGTTCCCAGTTTTATGACCTTCAGAGGGTTGATGAAATAAAAATCTTTACTTTTATGCATTTCTTCAAATATATAAAAGTTAGTCTTAAAACTAGTACATATCCTATAATGTTTAGAATGTCATATACCTATAGAGATTTTCCAAAGAAAGTTGCTGAGATAGGATTAGCAATTTAAGCTATTTACCTTGGTCATTATTTTATAGCTTAGGAATATATATATATCTTCAATAGAATACATCTGACAGATTGGGGAGTGGATTCCTGGCACCAAGTTGGTTCTTTGTGTGTTTTTCGTTGCAAGATTAATAAACATACTCATTAAAAATGAAGACAATTGAGGAAGGTGATCTAAATAATTAACTGAAGATGATTGAATAGAACTTTTCAAAATTCAAAAATGTGAAAGAAATAACCCGTGGCTAAACCTAAATAGAATAAAAAAGAAGGAATTCTAAATTTCATTGCTATTGACATCATAGTTGAAGGAATATTGTGAGAGTTGTAAATACCCTGTAAAGGATACTTATGTAAATGAATTCACTCCCTGATGACTAAGCTTATAAAATTACATGCAGAGTATTTCCAAGGTTAAATTCAGAGCTATGGATACAAGTCTCAAATCTATGTAGGGATTGTGGTCTACATCGTAGCCTACAGGCTTTTTTTCCCTTCAGAGATATAACCAACGCCTGGTGCTGTGAAGATAGTTGCTAGTGGGCGGGCCATGGGTGCTCAGTGGCAGAATTCTCACCTACCATGTAGGAGACCCAGGTTCGTTTCCCAGTGCCTGCCCATGTTTGAAAAAAAAGAGAGATAGTTGTTAGTAAGCTATAAATATAGATGCTATATTTGCTTAAATTCTAAGTTTCAGTTTTGGGGTCAGATATTAGCATCACATATGTGTATGTCATATATTTCTGCACGTGTATATGTCCAAGTCTCTTTTCTAATTGCTGTGTAGTGATCTGTAAGAACTAAGTAGGAATAGTTGCTGTAATAGACCACATTTCTTTGAGGATTTTGAAATTGTAGGTCATTTAAAAAATCTCAACAGACTAATTTTCATATATTTGCCCATCTGTAAATAAAAATGCCATTTTTCTAATGGGCATATTCTGAACTCAAAACTCAATTGGTTTTCTATTAACATAATATAGAGCCATAGTTAAACAATTTAACTAAAATAAAAAAAAATACTCAGGAAAGGGAAGAGAAACAAAGTAAGTAATGGGGGTACTTGATAGATATTTAGGATTCTACATTTGGCTTTAAAGACTTTGAAAAAAATTTAAGTGCTAAAGTAGTTCCTCTTTGGGATGGTGATATTTGTCTCTTACCTAAAATAGAAGCAAATAGTTGAATAACTTTAAATTATATTCGAAAATTGTCAAAGTTCATATGGACACAAGAAGATATTATTTGAGCCAGGTCAACGTAGACTCAAATTTTATATTGTAGTATAGTTGATATTAATGTGTTGACTTTTTAAAAATATTGCTTGGAAAACTAAGTATAACATTTCACTGTGGTGAGAAAAGCATATCTTCCACGCAAGAAAGAAAATAAATGAGAAAAATTATTTTTTTCAAATGTACATTTGAGTTTTCAAGACAAATCTTTTAGTGCTGATAGCCTTCTGCATATGATGACCTTCTCATGATCCACAAAAATAATATAGGAGCATCAAAGTTTTTAAGAAATAGAGTAGAATCTTTTTATAATGACACAGTATATGAAATTTTGTTTATTATTGATAGAATATTTCAAATTGCTTTTTAAGAAAAAGTATGGAAGAAAAATATATTGATAAATAGGACATATAACTTAATATTACAATAATGCTAGTTTGAGTTTGGGCTACTGCATTTATAATATATCTTCTTTGACTTGGGGTTTTACTGCTTGTGAGTTATTGAAACTTGATTCACTTATGAGATATGTTTATCTCAATTCAGTTCAAAGTGAATTTCCTTTTCTTTCCATGCAAGAACTCATATTGAATGTTCAGTAGGGCAATAATTCATCATGCTGTGGCTTGGGAAACATATTTATAAACTTAGTAGTGTACAGAAAATTTACATTTCTATTGCTTAGGAAACACAAAGTTTTATTTTGTTAGGCTAATGACGCAATATGGAATGTTATCCGAGCATATAATTCAAGAACTCCATAATTGTGCATAGAATAAAATGGGTTAAAATTGTGCGTAGAATAAAATGTATTAAAAATAACTCTAAAAAAATATGCCTTCTATGTTCACTGGTAGCTTTTTCAGACATAGGTTGGATACAAACTGTCTGACTTTAATACCAATCCTTTGTAACCATGATATTTATATAGAATAAATTCCATAACCTTCCTTGGCAGGTTATTGTAATATCTAAAAATTTTCACTGGAAATAAGTTAAACCTTTAACAAGTTTTATTGCTCTTATTGCCACCATTTCCTCTTCAGTAGACCTGGGAAATGATCCATCCCTCTCTTTGAATGATCCATTTCTAAACCTGAAAATTTTTATTAAATCACATTTAACCATTCCTGCTTGGAGTTACATTTATTCATTCTTTCCGCAATGAAAGTGCCTTGTCTGTCCACTCATTATGTTATATACCTTAGAGGTATAGGAAATGCAATGGTGAGATATTGAAGAAGAAGCCAAGCATTCAGGACAGAAGTCTGGTTTGAAGCTATAATATTGGGAGTCATTAACATCTATATGGTATTTAAGTCCTAAGCACTTGTGGAAATAAGCAGCATCCAAATGAGAACAAACAGTTGTCATTTGTTCAGAGCTTACTATTGCAAAGGAGGCAGCAACCATCGCTTGCATTTGACAGACTTTAAGTCAGCCTGTTATGTCTATGAAAAGTTAAATGTGTAGGTCGTGAGCTCAGAAGAGGTGACTAACTGATTACACAAACACATATCACTAGTAAATAAATGACAATTAAAGTATAAGAATTTTAAAAAGCAACTTTGAAAGTATGTGAGAAATATTATTTATTTGTGGCAAACCTACCAATTTAGATCCATAAAAGGAATCAAGAAATACTCAGGGAAGAGAAAAACAGTACATATTGGTGTCCTTGAACTTTTCCTTGTTAAAATATTCCAACTGTAAAGGGTAGGAAAAATAAGGCTAGGAAAGACCAAAGCTATATAAGGAAAAATTATTATTATAAAGGTATGGTTTCTACAATCAGCCAACGGTATTGCTGGTTACTGAATAATTTAAAGCTATCCTTAGTTTGCAAAGCACTAGGAAAGGAATAGAACTGAGAGATTAAAATTAGGTGAATGTGCCAATTTGCCTAACGGTCAATAACAGAAAATATAACTCATTGTTGAAAGGGAGACATGCTTTTAATCTGATATTTCACAATCCCTTAGGAAAGAAAGATGACCTGGCGCCAATCTGGGTTCTCTAAAAATGATAATTGCCGAAATCGCTGTGGCATGAGTAGATTTTACATCAAGGGTTGGATGTCTCATTCTGATATCAGAGAATTCTTGGACATATATTTACTGCCATAGACATCTTATTAAATAGTCAAAAAGTAAATCTAAACATTGGTAAATTATATTTTAAATGACAGAATCAAACTTTACAGAAATTCCAACAGGGCAAATATAAATGACTAAACTTAAGCTTAAAGATTAAATTGTAAAAACTGAGAGTGGACAAGGTTTGGCTTGGAGAGAATTTTGCAAGGTTTAAAACTTTGAGGCTTGAATTTTATATAAGCTATTGACAAAAGAAGAACATTATGGGAAAAGGGGCTGGAGTTGGGAGGAGGAGAGGGGATTGGTGAGAAAGAAACCCTTTGAATTATAAGATGAAGTTTCCCCGAATTGGAACCCCATTGAGAAAACACACCATGTAGATGCTTTTATATTGTATCCAGCTTACATTAAGTACAACATGAAGCAGCATTTTTGGAAGAAAAAGGAAGGTAAGAAGAGGGGAACTAGAGAAAGGAGAATAATTCAGCTTTTTCCTATTTTTTTTAATATATTAGCTACAAAAGCACAATCTATTCTCTTTTACATAGGCGATATAATATTTTATAATAAATTTACTGTTTTTTTCAGTACTAGTATAACGGTTTCAGCAAATCATTTCACAGTTTTATTTTTGGAGAAATTAGAGGGAGAGAAAGACAGTGTTCAGTGAGTATTTAAATTTCATTACTAGGCAGATGGCAAATGAAAAACACTGAACTGGCCTCTTGCCCTGTATATGAAAGGAGGTATGTGTTTAATGCATGAATAATTATCTAAGTAAGGGTTTGATGTTTTAAAAAATAACCCAAATGCTTAAGGAAATGTAAGAAATGAAGAGAGCAAGTAGGGAGAGATGTGAGTACAAACCTCTTGTTGTTAAATAAACTTCTCGTGTTAAGTAATATTTCTGAGGTCCTTAGCAGTCTACACAAATCATTTTGGCTAAATTCGAAAAGCAAATTTATTTATGTCACTTCAGTTCTCTGAACCTTTATTTAACTCATACTACACTCTAGGAACGGTGCCAGGAATTGGACAACATGAATAGTGCAATATTTGGGGTTCTTTATATGGAAGAAAAAATACTGACTCAAGCTATCCCAAGGACGGCAAGATTATTTAAGGGCACTTTTGGGAATACGTGGAGCAGGAACTCCACCAAAGCCCTAGAACAGCTGGCCGCAATGTGAGGGAATTTATTCTGGGAACCAAGAGAGACTCAGGGACTCAGTATGGCTCTAGTGACTTATGTAGCATGCATTCTCAGATCTTCACTCTGTTATGCTTGAAAATGGTTCATTTAGTTTTCCATTTTTCTTACTCTCTGTGTTTCTGTTATTTTACCATCTCATTGCTTTATCTTTTCCTTGATGTTGTGCAGTGTTCTTCAGCCTCACTCAAGGTTCCTTCTGGGTTCAGTTATACTGTATTTCCTGAGTACTGACCATCCGCCTTTTCAGCTTCTCATGGCTTTAACTTGTATTTAATCTTTCTATTTTGCCTATTTCAAATATTCAAGCAAGAAAATCCAAAAACCGCCTTGTAGGCAGGGATGCATATTCTTCCACGCACTGACTGCTTCCTTACTCCTTGATTTCGTCTTTCTTTTGTCAGGAAAAATGGTTAAGCATTTTGACATAAAAGATATTAAAAAAAAAAATGGTTAGTGGATATCCTCTTAGTTCACTAATCTGGATTATTTCTGCTTTATTGTGTGAGCTATTTTGCAACTCTGGAATTTGTAGAACAGTGATAATAATAGAAATGTTCTTTATCCACGAAAGACAAATTAGTTCTAGTAGAATGCAAATGCCCTTTGCACGGTGGATAGTATTGTTCTGTATCTATTTGTAAATTTATTTCCGAATCCCTCATTCCCAGCGTATGACTTTGCTCTTTGAATTCTCCTTGGGACTAGTTTAATAGCTTACTGTTTCCTTCATTAAAGAATGAACTAAATAAATTCTTTAGCACGTGTTCATTTTATATTTGCATGACAGTTAAAATTATATCTCACTTAGAAGTTACCCTTTAACACTTTTTTTAAGTACTAGATGGCTAGGTCCTGACCAGGCTTGAGAGATGTGACTCCTACAGTCCATCAGTTGTGGCTGGGAGATTTTAAATGCAATTTAATCAGATTCTGGATATCTTTTAATGGTCGATCTAGAAGAATTTATGGTTGAAGAAGCTGTAAGTGAGAATGGGATGGGTGAAGAATAATATCAAGGTATTGGGTCTAAGAATTTGAAATGGTGGAGCGTTACAAAAGGATGGGGGACATTTTTGCATGCTTTAGTTTAAAAAGACCTATATTATGAGTATAGATATTGAAGAAGAAGCCAGGCATTCAGGAGAGAAGCCTGGTTTGAAGCTATAATATTGGGAGTCATTAACATCTATATGGTATTTAAGTCCTAAGCACTTGTGGGAATAAATGAACAGCATCCAAATGAGAGCAAACAGTTATCATTTGTTCAGAGCTTACTATTGCAAAGGAGTCAGCAACCATCATTTGCATTTGACAGACCCTAAGTTACTCAGGGGAGTAGAAAAGCTTCAGGAATGTTGACCTTGGGGCAAGGGAAGCTGGAGGTGGGCTTGCCAGGAATGGGACATCTCAGGTGCTTGGTTTAAGGAGGTTTTCTGGCTTCCTCTGTTTGTTCCCAAGTTGGAAGCAGAGTAGCAGGGTGGAAGCGGGAGCAAAAGAGGGGCATTGGCATTAGAAGACCAAGCCTTTCCTGTTCTGAGTTCAATTGCTGCCAAAATTATCGTTTGGCTTCCTGGAATACTTATGTGGGTCAGAGTTCTGTTGTCATGTTTTCTGGCCATTGTCTAATTTAATCCTCATTATTTCATAGTAGATAAGGTGACCGTGGGAGTAAATATGGATAGAAAAGACAATCATGGAAATTTGAAGATTTGCATTCATGCCAATATGTATAGAATTATTTTATAAGTACATTGGAGAGGACAGAAGAATGGTTTTCACGTGTCCCTGTGAAAAATTCAAGTCCTGTGCTTTCCTCTATTTCCCGTAGTGCTTCTGACCCACATTTAACTTGTCTCTGCAAGAACACAGCTAACTTAGATATTATCATTGGCTTGTTTAAATAACACTTGAAATGAACAATAACCATATGAACTGTTTGCTTTTTGTGATTGTTAAATAGTTAAGAGAAGATAACTTAGCTATGAGTCAATGTGGTTTGCAAAGAAACGGAAGCATTTCTAAAGGTAAAAACAAATGTCTGGACACCGTCAACATCACAATTGATTAGCTTTGCCCTTCTTATGATTTTTCTCACTTTTGTCTCTCATCTCGTTTGTTCTTTCATCGCATTCCCTAAAACCTGTGTCCTCCTTTTAAAGTATAACTTCCAAATAAGGAAAGCCATGTCCTTTACATTTTAAAGGCCTCTCTGTGGGGTGAGGATCACTACCAGCCCTCGGCACAACGATACATTTAGAACCTATCCAGTGTTGTGTGGCCTTTTACTGCTGTGCTTTGGCACAGTGATCCCCAGTGCTGCAGCTTTTCATTAGAATTCTGGGCAGGTTGCATCATGTTGGCATCCCTAGACCTCCCTTTGTTACTGTGCCCTTCCTTTTACCCTCTTCGCTTTTGCTTCTGCTTGGATCTTTTGTTACCCACCTTCTTTTACCCTCTATGCCATGCTTCCTTGTCTTCTTTGTTGTCTTCTGTTAAGATTTATGATTTTGCCTGGCTCTTTCCTCTTTCAGGCCATCGCCTTCCAACTGCCTACCTTAAACCACAGTCAGTACTTTGCCTAACAACTTGACTTTATTTGCAAATGAATTTTTAAAGTAGGTCATGGACATAACTCTCATTTATAGTCGAATTAAACACACACAAACCTTGCAGTATAATTGCCTTCTACCACTTCCTTGAATCTGGAAAATCAAGGAATGTTCTCCTTTTGAACTTTACTTTAAAAATTTTACTTTATAAACGATTGTGCATTTCATCAAGAATGGTTCCTTTTCCATAAGATGTCACATATGGGGCGGGCCACGGTGGCTCAGCAGGCAGAGTTCTCACCTGCCATGCCACACACCCAGGTTCGATGCCCGATGCTGCCCATGCAAAAAAAAAAAAAAAAGAAGATGTCGCATATGAATGCTTTTCCTTTTCAGAGACCTAGCAAAGCCCTTTTGAGTTTGTTTGTTTGTTTATTTTGTTTTGTTCTTAAGGGTTAGAGTCAGGTAAGGAGATGTGAAGAGAAGACCTTATGAATAAGGCAAAGAAGCAGAAAGACCTAGAATTCTGGTTTGAAACTCTTTGGTTGCATATAATTTCTAGAAAGCAATGTCAGGTCATGGAAGCCAAAAAATGAAGTTGTGTGTGTGCGGCAGGGGGTGGGGGGATTGATTATGAGAATGCACTGGTACACCTACAACTGAAGAATAGAAAGTAGGAATTTTCAAGGGTCAACCATAGTAACTTTTCACTGTTTCTTATCACATTTGATTTTTTCTTCTATTCTACTTGTCTTTCTCCATAAGGGAGAAAATCACTGCCCTACAAATCCCAAGTCCCAGAAATCTGCAGGCAAGGAGACAGAGATCTCTTACTCTCACAGGAGAATTTGAGGGGAAAGAAACTGCATGACCCAACTAAGCCAACTGCATTTAACTCATTATTGCTGGGAATGGGGAAAGAGATGACACAGCAAAATTAAAATTACAGCTTCCTGGGAATCTCTGGCTCCAAAAGTTACTAATTGTTTAACTTGGAACAATGTACTCAATCTCGTTGAGTTTGAGTTTCCTCAGTGGCAAAATGGGGATAATAGTACCTACCTCATTAAAAAAGATGATTGTGCTTAGGTGCTTTGAGGATCAATAGGAATTGCTGCATAAATTATTATTGCCAAAGGTAATGAATTAAATGCAGTCATTTTCTAACTATTTAATTATTGTGGAGAACATTCTAATTTGATATACTCCTGTGCCTGATATATAGTCTGAGTCTCACAAAAATGAGCACTAAAATACAAGCAACACTTACCCCATAGTATTGCGAGGGCATTCACACATGGGTGTCAGTACTGGCAAATGTCCACCCTAGGTATTTCAGAAATTGGGGACAGTATTCTATCTTCTTTAAAACAAATGTATTTGGAAAATGGCTGAGGAAAAATGATATCCAATTGGGTCTGTGTCCCTAAAGCTTTTCTTGTAGAAAATGATTAGGAACCACAGAGAGGTTACAAATTGGAGGTTTGTGCCATTGAGTGTTCAGGGGGATGGTGCATTGCTAGAACTGGAGGTACAATGAGAGCAGCAAGAGAAGACTAGAATGTCATAAGGAACGGTACATGGTTCAGTGTATTTTTTCAAATATTGGCGCATTTAGTCACTGATGAGGTGTGAATGGTATTGACTAGTTAGATTTCTGGCATGGGTTTCTGAATTCAGAGAATAGGTGTTAATATATCAAGGGAATGTTGCTGAATGAAATGCACTGTGAGGATTTTAAAAATATAAATTGTTCTATAAGTTGCAAGTTTTTAAAATCTGAATCACAATAGGATTGTAGGGGAACATGGGGTCTGTCATATCATGATAAGAACAAGAGGCTAAAATGTCCAAAATCTAAAATAAATACACTCAGAGAATTTTATAATTTTTAAGAATTGTATAATTTTATAATTTCAGCATTTCCCAAAGCATATTCCACAGTCCGTGAGCATTAATAGGCGACACAGAACACACTAGATTAAACAGAGTTAAACCAATACCCTTATTTCAGGACCCTGTATAGACTTTAATAAGCCCGTGTGAACTGTGAGGTCCGAGAGGGGAATATGTAATATGTTGAAATTTTTAAGATGTATTTGACCTGTTTGCAAAACACATGTGAGGCTTGGTATTCTGCAGACCCACTTTCAGTAATGTAATTTTTTATTACGTTGGTTTTCCATATCACATTGTAATCATTCCCAAATTCATAAGATATCATCAACACAGCTTATCCAACAGCAGGGTGGATTCATGCATGACGTCATTAAAAGTGTGCAAATAACTTTTGTATGAAATTCATGCTAATGGTTACAGGTCCATAAAATTTGTAAATTATGTAAAAATTGAATATTTTTTAAATGAATGTCAGTGATTTAAACACTGTGATATAGTTGCATTCTGTGTAGGTGCACAGACATTATGGAACTGCTTCTTGTTACTTATGTCAACAACCATATCACATCTATTTTTCCTCTGTACACCAAAAATTCCATTTGAAGTTTTGGGTCTGGAATATATAATTATGAATTTACTGTTACAGTCTTAGTTCTTATTACCATAAGTTTCTCTCTTGTGTCTTATTGTGTTCCAGAATTTTCTGTTATCCTAATTATACTTTAATCCCTTGAGTCTGTTGTTGTCGATGTTGTTGTTTAAGATGGCAACTTAAAATTAAAACCATATCACGCAATACTTCTGATATTTGATTGCCTACCAGATTTGTCCCATAAGCTCCCTTACCTTTGCATTTTGTAACAGGTTTGTGTGGTATGTGTAGTATTTAATTATGAACCTGATGATTCTGTGAAAGAATACAAGTTCGTGTGTTTGTGTTTTATTCACTTTATAAAAACTGCTGGGACTGTGCCTCAATGATGTTTTCTTTCCTTTATTTTTAAGTTTTCTACTATAAATGCTTTTTTAAAAAAAAAGAAATCTAGTAAATGGCCTCAAATTAAAGTCATTTAACATTTAATATCGATTGTTAACCATTTGTGACTTTGGTCTCCTAAGAGCTGAGACACAGAGGCTGCAGGTCAGGTATGAATTTCTAAGTTGGTGCCAATCTCGAGAAGAGAAGGATACAGTTAGGTCCACAGATTTCTCCTCATTCTGTTGTGCTGCCGTGTTCGCACTTACTTAAACCACTGCTACTTTCATCAGTCCTTGTCCCCTTGTTTGTGGTTAATTATGTTCCTTGGTTGAACAACTTCACTATGTGGCTTAGAAAAAATTCTGGAATCTGTTTCGAGTTATTATGTTAATTACGTTCTGACTCTGAACAACTTCACCATAGTTGTTTAGAGAGAGAGAGGTCTGGAATCTTTCTCAAGTTATTGCTCCAAGCAAAAGTAATATGGATGTTTAGCCATTGCTTTCATAAGTATCATAATAAAAATTTATCATGTTTCAAGCTCATATTTAATCCATAACATTAGCAACTGAAGGCAATCAGGAGACATAGGATATTAATGACTTGTCTGCAACCATCTAGCTACAGAGCAGCTGAGCTGGGATCCAAGCCCAGGTATGGCCACTTCCAGGGCCAAATTGCACTCTGTTGAACCACCTTTCCCTCTACTACCATCTCTAAAATGCAGTATTGAACTCTTCATTATATAAAGGGTTCTGGTTTGAAGATGAGAATTACAAAGTTACACCGTAATAAATAAGTTTGAACATTTAGATATAAACAAAATCTACAGGCAGAAAATAATTCAACAACCTTTTTAACCACCCAGCTAGGCTTGGGGTTTATTTTAGCTAATAAGTAGGTCTGGGCACAGTCCGTATCTGTGACTCTGAGGCAACTGTCCCATGTCTCTAGCTAAGTTCTGCTAAGACTTTGGGAAGATAAAAGCTACATTTGCTCAACAAGTTATTAGGATCATCTTTTAACAGGTGGTGCTTAAATTCATACCTCCTGTTATGAGGTACCTCATGTTACCTTAGGCCATGCATGCTTAAACCTGGTTTTCATTTTGTGGACCAGCACTTCTTTGGGTGCTTTATTTTTATATAGAGTTTGAATCATCAAAACCATTTGTCCATATGGAATAAAAATAAATAATAGGGGGAACAAATGTTAAAATAAATTTAGTAGATTGAAATGCTAGTGATGAATGAATGGGAGGGTAAGGGGAATGGCATGTATGAATTTTTTTCTGTTGTCTTTTTATTTCTTTCTCTGAATTGATGCAAATGTTCTAAGAAATGATCATGATGATGAATATGCAACTATGTGATGATACTGTGAATTACTGATTATATATATAGAACGGAATGATCATGTGTTAAGAATGTTTTTGTTTGTTAGTTATATTTTTAAAAAAATTTAAAAAAAGCAAAAAACCATTTGTGGTTATTTCCTCTATAATTGCTAATCCCCATATCAGTGAATCACATGCTTTCTAGAAATTATTCTCTGGTGACTGATTGCTTTTATGTCTCCTTTTGCCTTGCAGCACTTAGCAATATTTGAGACTCATCATAATGGAAAGAAAATATTTTATTATATCTTAATTCTATTTTTCATAATTTCAAAATATGTATGTTAACACAGAGCCATTTTTCTAGCAATATAGTATAGTGGATTACAGAATACAAGCAGCTCTGGAAGCTTAAAGAAACCATCTACTCAGAAGAGTGGATCATTAGTATGTTTTTCTATGGTTAACACCTCTGAACTTCAATTCGCACACCTACCAAATATACATACTACAGGGTTTCTGTGAAGTGTAAATGACATAATGTATATGACATAAATGAAAATGCTCTCTAAATCATATATAATACCTTCCCTCTTAGTTTGAGTGGTTTTGTGGACAAATAAGCAAAATATGAATTCTATCCCTCACACTTAGCTTTTAATTTTTGTTAAATCTATAAGTCTCAATTTCTCCACCTACAAAATTCAGTTAAAGATATTTACTTCCCATGGTTGTTTTGACCCTGAGCATACTTTGAAGAACCCAATTATTTTCCTTTCTGTCCATTGCTATAACATCATCCAAATTTAGCTGATGGGTGCTACTTCAACGTTTTTTTAATGTGAAAGACAACCTGAGTTATTAAAGTCATTAAATTGTGCAAAGTCAGTGGTAGTGTTTTAAAATGATCTTGATTATTTTCATCCCTGTTTGGAATACCAAAATGATCTCTAACTTGTTCTATTTGTAAAACGTGGATCTGTCTAAAAAATAAATGATTTATTAATTATGTTGGATATCCTAATAGCACATATGAGATTGAGAGTGAGTTTTGTTATGAGAATCGACTCTAGGAAGACTACACATTAATACTGATATGGGCACCTACTCAGAAAATATCATAATAAAGAATATTTAAGTGAGTTGATGTGAAGAGTGATAGAAAGGGTGAATGAGTATAAAACCTTTGCTCCTTTCTAAACGAGTACTTCAGTGTGGCTAGCAAAAATTGGGACCATTTAAAACAGAAGGTGGTAAATAAATTGATGTTGATACAGCTTGTAAGCAAAGTTGCATTCATATGTCAGACATAATTCTGCACTGTGATTTCTAGTTTCATTTTGCTTTTAAAAGTTACCAGGGTGTACTGTGTGCCCATCATCATTGGCCTGTCTCAGAACTCCAATTTCCCTAAACTTTGCATTCTTGGTGAGGCCTCTGTGAAAGTTACAGCCACAGTGATAGAAGCAAGCGGGTCAGGGAAGCCAGCTACTGCGGATGTGTGGACACGACCCATGGACAGGACATGCAGTCAGCTGGGAGGGCTGTGAAGTGTGGCGCCTGAAGTGCTGCAGAGCTGTAGACCAGCCTTCCATTTCCGTTCTGTCTAGAAGAAAGCAGTTTTCTCCTTCGCTTTTCTCCCTATCCCAGTCAGTAGCTACTGAGTTCCACTTCATCTGAGCGAATGGATTAAAACCGAATAGATCAGGGGCTGGCTCCCAGCAGATAGCCAGTGGCTCCGAGCCATGATGCCCCATCCGTGTGGCCAGTCTCAGTTCTTTGTCAGCAGACCTTTACCTCCCCCGTTGTCTGTTAAAGATGTAACTAGGCATCTTAAATAGGAATGATTTCAGGCAAGTGAGAGTGAGTAGA
The DNA here is from genome assembly GCF_023851605.1 of Tamandua tetradactyla. NCBI lineage: Eukaryota > Metazoa > Chordata > Mammalia > Pilosa > Myrmecophagidae > Tamandua > Tamandua tetradactyla. The sequence continues at coordinate 133,426,635 of NC_135330.1, read as the reverse complement.
AGAGGAGAACGATTGGATGGGATTTAAGTCAGGAGAATCCTTTTTCATTCAGTTTGCTTAGTTTATATTTAATAATTGGGTATAGTTTGTACCATTTCAGATCTGTACTTCACTTGAAATATTGTGTTTAAAGGTATTTGGGCATTCTATCATTAAATTATTTACCTAATTTGAAAAAATAAAAGTTTCTAAAGGGTAAGAAATTGGGACACACCTTGAAGAGTCTCCTAAGAACTTAAAAATAAGGAGAATAAGATAATTTTGGGACTTAAGCTTTAAGATCAAGATGGACACGTGAAAATTCAATTTATGATGGAATGCCCCCCAGGCTTGGAGAGATAGATTTGACCATAGCCAGTTCTCTGGGGTTGGAAGATTTTACAGTTTGGAAGTCCTTCTTTCAGAGATAAATATCTTACTTTTGAACATTTCATAAAAATATATGGCCATGTGTGCGCCCTGCTCTGGCTCTTCCCCAGACTTTACAGGGGCCTGTAAATGTAAGTTTCTTTAGCTTTGGGTTAATTGTACCACCGAATATTGCTAATTGAATGTGCGAACATATCTGAAAGAACATATCAATAAGAAAAAAGTGGGTTAGCCAAGAAATTGTATACTCAGGAGAGTCCCTGAGATAAATATTGACATTGCCCATTCAAGCACTGCCAGGGAGAAGAATCATTATAAATAGATTTGAGAATTTGAGTTTCATATCGGCAAGACTGCCCATATTATGAGATGGATATGTCTGGTCATTTTTAGACTCTCACCAGATTCTTATTCCTTACTTAGAAAGCCAATGTCAGATTACATCTGCTCCCTCTTCCCTCTTCCCTCTTCCCCACTCCACTCACCCTTAGGCTCCTATGGAATTTGTTTATAGTAATAGAAGGTAGGGCCAAAGGAACCTACCCTTCTGGTCTTGTCTGCAGCTCTTATTGTAAATTAATAAACAGGCCTGCTAGTTAGATACATTAATTTAGATAAACTTGACCATTGATTAATGATCTTTCTGAAGGCACTTGGTAGGAGGTCCACAAGTGGACTAAATAACCTAGAATTTCTGCTTTTACCAAACATACACAGTTATCTTTCTGTAGCATTCTATATACTAGTAGAAATTGCATTCATCTTCCAGACAATAACAAATGTTTTTTCAGAATAAATTAAGAGCTCCCATCACTTGAAATTTGTAAAACAACTACCAGAAATCAAAGAAACAAACCTGTTCTCAATGCTCACAGCCACACTTGATTCTCACTGATGGTATCAAGTGTGTTATTTATTAATCCTATTTTACACGGTACTCATTGACTCCAATTCTTGGAGCAGTTTCTATAACTATTTCAGATAGGAATAATCTACTCTCTCTGTTTTGCTTTATGAAATATTTTAAAGATTCCAAGTGTTCCTTCACAGTGGTATATCTAGTAAAGCAGATGTTGAGAGAAGGAGCAAGGCAAGGTATGAATGTGTAATGGAGCTTTTCTTTAAGTTAAACCATCTCTGAAATGCAGACACTAATGCACATCCATATTGATCTATTGGTCCTTAGTATCTGTTTATTGCTGCATTTATTTGCCTGTGCATTATTTATTGACACCTTTATACTCCGAGGAATCGGATAAAGACTAGACTGTTTTATTATGGGGAAGTAGATTCTTGGGGAAGAGAGAGCACATTATGCACAGGGACATACACAATGATGAATTATATATGTATATCATCTGTACTATAACATTTTACAGTACCATGTAAATTATTGAGTTAATTTATAGGGTAGAAACTCAATTATGAACTATTTATGGCTCAAACATACTATAAATACAATGTGGTGACTGCTAAATTATTCATCCTCTTATTTTCAGGTAAACAGATGTCTCATTATTACAGGTTCTTTTTATTAATCACCTCATTTTTAAGTCATATATCTGGAAAACCCAAGTAAAAACATAATTAGCATTAGTGAAACACCAGCAAAACTCTAACTTTGAGAAGGAAAATATCGATTACTTTGGCGAGGTAGTTTAACACTTGGAATTAAAAAAAAAAGATATTTTCAAGACAGCATAAAATATACATAACATATACTATATAATAGGAAGCAATTTAGAATTTTGGCAGGGGAGGTATTATGAAGGTTGGAGTTCTAAGGATCTCTTATTAGTCTAGAGAAACAGAAAAATACCTAGTGATTGATGATTCAGAGCTGGAGTTAGAAATATGCTTGCTATGATGGGTTTAATCTATACAACTTTTTGTCCTGCTCAAAGGTACTAATTTTTTTCTCCCCACAACCCAGTGATCCTATAAAACTGCAAGTGAATTTATTTTTTATTCATGTTTTCTCTAATACAAATATTTTGACTACTGCTTATTTTATCAACTCAGAATCACTTTCTGATATCTGATCTAGTTTTGCTGGAAAGTCCCCCTAAAATATTGTACTCGGGTTGGGAGGAGTTATTAACAATCAGGTGTTAGAATTTAAACAACTTCAAATAAAATTTTTTAATATCCACTTTCTCCTTGGTTCTTCAGAAATTTAAATTTTAAGGTAAACTCAGAATAAAAGCTGGAGTGACGGGTTATTCTTTATCTTAATTAACTCATTTGAACCGCACAAAAAATGGGAAAATCATGTCTTTATTTTCACATTCAATGTGTATTTGTTAATATAATCTTATTTTAACCCATGGTGGGATAGAAACAGAAATAGAAATGGGATGCCTGAATACTTGGATAATCCAGATGAAGACAGATAGAGAGGGCGAAATATTATCATGTACCCTATGCTGATTGCTCATATTAGTATTTTCATTGCCATTACTAATTGAATTGTTGGACTGTGAAATTGCTCTCCATTCCTATAAAATAATAGTTTTCTTTAAAGCAACTTTGAAATGGAGCATTATTTCCTTTATCAAAATCTGAAAAGATATAATTTCATTTACATTATATAGCATTAGCACTCTTCCCTAGGCATTTCCTAGGAACCTACAATAGCCTTCCAGTGGATATTAGTTTTATCATCTTTTCAAGGAGGAGGAAATGATAAACTAATTGATCCATAATTCATAAACGATAAGGAGGGTTCAGAGGACCAGCAGGAAAAAGAATATTTTGCAGGATCTGCCCCCGACGTCCTTGCATTACACAGAGTTGTGGTGGGCACTGACAGCTTCAAAAATTCTGTGACCTCTAGCCTCACAGAAACATTATTTCCTGCACTGCAACTTCAGTCACACTACTATTTGAAGGAAAACAAAGCTGTTCACACTGATGAAAGAACAACAGTTGAGGTTAAAATAAAATCCAATCAATTTGGAATTCACACAGAATCATGCAGGCAATCTGAAATTCATTCATTCTCAGAAGCTCTCAAATAGCACCCATGTATTCACCAGGTCACCCAGGAGAGCCTGCTATGTACCAAAAACTGTGTTGAGCACTACAGATACCAATGGTACATGAGCTCTCATTCTTTTCTTCTTGTCGTGTATAGCAGTTCATATCTGTGTGCCTACTGGATCATATGTTTAATTTCTGTGGTCTGCCCTATATAGTTACTTACAAGAGATTGGGGTTGTCTCTGAGAACAGTGCAGTGTGGCAACCAGAACTAAACTCAAGGTCAGAGACAGAGTTCCTCCCACGGGGGAGGAAAGGAGGTGTAAGCATGGATTTGGAGGATGAGTCGAAGTTGACTGGATGAGAAGGAAACATGGTGCCCTTCCCCTGTCAATCACACCTCCCTTATACTGAGGAGGAACAGGCTTAGAAAATGTTGAGGGAGTACTTATCAATAGTCATGCTTTAACTCTGCTATGGAAACATATTTAAAGTAATGAGCCATTTGGAATGATATGAAAGATTAATCTAAAATGTTCCAATATTATAATTTATATGCAGTTTATAATTATCAGCACCTTATTACATTTTTGAAGCTTAATTAATTGAACAACAGTTTTAAATTTCTTGCAAAAACGTTGAACAGCAGTAGCATCAGCAAAGGAAACATAAAATTGTTGAAAGAAAGATGGAAGTCACGGGCAGTAAACATAATAAAGAATAAAACTAAATTTCATGTGATTTTTTTACTGGCAATAACTCAGAAAGAAAACAACTTATAGCCAAGTTATTGACCATCAATTATATAAAGTTTGGATTTCATTCAAGTCAGAAATAGTTAATAGTGTACTACTAATGCATTTTTGTGAAATAGTCAGATATAATTTATGGATTACAACTCTAGTAGATGTCATTTCAGACTTTGATCTTAGGATGGGCAGCCAATGAGAAGAAAGGAGACAATACACCTTTGCAAATCATTACTTTTGTAGAAAATGTCAGTTTTATTCCTTTTGAAATATTTCACTTTTGGTCTTCACATAGTTCTTTAGATTTGCAGAAGTGAAAAGTAGAGTAATTAATAGAAAAACATTGATGTTTGCTGGTTCCAAGTTGACCTTGTTTGACTACTCTGTTCTTGTGTTTTTCAAAACAAATTTCACCTTAGAAAAGCCAAGAAATGATTTGAGAGAAATTTATAGCTTAATTAGAAAGTATACATTGATGTCAATATATTGCTCATTGCTTAAAGCCCCTAAGATATTTTCTAATAGAGAAAATGTAATTCATGGTTGATGGGTTCCCAGTCTGGCTCAGGAAACTGATTTTCATTCATTCATTCAACCCTGTCTTTATTAAATGTCACCTCAGTGAGACTGTGGATACCCTGTCTAAAATTTCAAACCCTGCCCCCAGTATTTCACATCTCTGTTTGCTTTACTGTTTATCTCCCTAATGTTTACACTGTGCCACCTGCTATGTATTTTTACTTGTTTATCATATTTCTTGTCTGTCTACCCTAGAATATATATCTCATGAGGGCAGGGTTTTGCCTGTTGTTTGTTTGTTTAATTACTCCACTTCAGTGGTCTAGAATAATACATCCATTTGATGCTCAAAAAATTAAATGATAATATGGATTCTGTGTGTCCTAAAAAAGGAAAATAATGCAACCATACTACAAAAAAATGCTCAAACTTATCATAACTCTGAACATTCACTATTTTGTGCTGAAGTAGAAACCATTGGTTAGAAAATGGACCCATAACTACTGTCAGTAAAATAGACACTATTATAGCCAAGTAATAACGTGAAATCGTTTATCCTCCATTCTATCTCTGAAAAATGATGAGGAAACCGAGGCTCAGGTTTTATAGGTAAAGAGCCGTTGTTCACACAGCTGCAAGAAAAAATGATGGCCTTGGGATTCTAGTTCTGTTTCCAGCCCTCACAATCTTCCTAACGAAATAAACAAATGACCTCCCCTTAAAATTTCTTTCATTCTTGCTATTGGCCTCTTCCACTACTGCTGATCCATTCCTACTGTAAGGTAATGTAGCTTGTAGGGGAAGAATGAGCTTTGAGCATGGAATGGAAAGGATGAAAGGAAGGGAATCACAAGAGGGATGATTGGGAGGGTTGCATCTCTGGTCACTGGTTTGTGTTTGACTTTCCTCAGTTGCTTTTTTTAAAGTAAGGAGAGTACATGAATCAACCTTATTTGAAAACAGTTTGCAAGTGGCATTTTCTTTTTATAGTCTTCTTGATTTGCTAATCATTCCTGTTTGTAGCCCAATTGGGTAATGAAGTACGATTTAATTGACAAGCTTCTTTTTTTAATTTTTAGCAAATTGGCATAATGATTTTTTGAACTTTATCCTCAAAAGACATTCTGTCTGGAATTAGTAGAGACCTCTTTATCTGACCTCTCTTGATAACATAAGAAATACTATTACTGGACCTGCCAATCATGTATATTTATATTTTTTACTTGTAGAAGTCCATTATTACATGAAAACTCATGATTTCTTCTAGTACCAGTGTCATGTAATTGAAAAACATGACCATATGATGTAAGCAGTGTCCTATTGGAAGAATAAATGTCCCTATTTATTATCATTGTCATTTTCCTTCTGAAACCAGAATGATTCAAGTTTGTCTACGTTATTGATGCTAATAATGCATATAACTTGTAGGGTAGCATTAAAACAAATGACCTGTCTTTCTTACAGTATAAACCCATTGAAATTAGATCCCATTTAAAAAGAGGTCAATTCATACTAGTTTTGATTATAAAACATTTCCTTTGACGTACAATGGAAGCATGAGGTATAATTTACCTAATCATGCTGTTGCAGTTTGCTGAAGCTGCCAAAGTGTAATATACCAGACATGGACTGGCTTTTAACAATGAAGATTTATTAACTTAAGAGTTACAATTCTGAGGGTATGAAAATGTCCAAACTAAGGTATCAACAGGAGGACACTTTCTCTGAAGAAAGGCAGCTGGCATATGGGGCACCTCTGTCATATGGGAAGGCACATGACCAGTGTCTACTGTTCCTTCTCTCCTGGATTTCATTGCTTCTAGCTTCTGGCTTCAGTGGCTTCCTCTCTCAGTTTCTTCCAGGGGCTTTTTCTCTATGAACATCTCTTGGTTTCATCTCTCTGCTTCTGTATGTGCTTTATTCTTTTATAAAGATTCTAGTAAAAGAATTGAGACCCACACTGAATGGTGGTTATCTCAATTGAAATAATCTAATCAAAAGGTCTCACCTACAATAGGTCTATACCCACAGGTATGCATTAAAAGAACATGGCCTTTTCTGGGGTAAAGAAATAGCTTCGAAACTACCATACCTGCATATGCAGGGATTCATATTTAATGCACTAACTTTTCTTAAATAAAATTTTAAACTTGTATTGTTATGACATATGCAACTCAAAATTTCCCATTTTAACAACTTTCAAGTGTATAATTCAGTTGTATTAAGTACATTCACAGTATTGGACTGCCAATACCAAGATCCATTACTACCTTTTTCATCATCTCAAAGAAAAGCTATGCGCCATTGAACAATAACTTCACCTTCATCCCCCTTCCTCAGGGAACCTGCAATCTATCTCTGTGATTTTGCTTATTTTAGGTATTTCATATAAGGGGGTTACTACAACATTTGTATTTTGTGTGACTTATTTCACACAACATAATATCTTAAAGGTTCATCAATGTCATAGTATATAAAAGAACTTCATTTCTTTTTCTTGGTGAATAATATTGCTTTGAATATATATCATGTTTTATGTATTCATTTATCTCTTGATAGACATTTAGATTGCTTCCACCTTTTGGCTATATTAAATAATATATGCATAACTTTTCTCTAACCTACTGGAAACATTATAATATATAAAATTTGGAAAAATAAATTCAAATTTTATATATTATATAAAAGGTAAATATATATTATTTTAATATATATTTAATTTGTCTATTTAATTAAATTCCATTCAATGCCTTATGTCTGTTCTACTTGGCCAGGCAGAAAAAACTGTGATGCATCCTTCAAAAATCTAGAAGGGAATATTTTTCCCATAATATTTCCTCATAATATTTAACTTTTATTCTTTACTGGATGAGAATTCTTCTGTTTACATAGGTTTTCAGAATGCCCTTAAATTTATAATAGGAACAATATTTTGAAGGAATTATCTTGGCAAATGTATTTTGAATTAATGCATCAGCAAATTAACTGTTTACAAAAGTGGCATGGGTTATCTTTTTGCATTTGTGAATGGTGATTGCCTTTGAGGGATTTTAACTTTCAGAATGCCTCTGTTCATCAAAAAGAAAAAAAAAAAGGAGGGGGGCCAAGATGGCGGCTTGGTAAGGTGCACGCGTTTTAGTTCATCCTCCAAAGCAACTACTAAGTGACCAGAAACAGTACAGAACATCTCCCGGAGCCATGACAAAGACCGGACACACAGCGTACCCCAGTCTGGACCAGCTGGACCGGCTGTGAGTCTCCGCAGCTCAGTGAGAGCCTTCCAAAGTTAAAGGAGCCACAACATATTTTGCTGGTGGGACCCGCAGACAGACAAGTGCCACATACTGGGCAGGATAAGAAAAACAGAGCCCAGGGACTTCACAGGAAAGTCTTTCAACCTGCTGGGTCCCACACTCAGGGAAAACTGATGGAGGTGATTCCTTCCCCCCAAAAGGAGGCCAGCTTAATCCGGAAAAACCCGGCTGGAGTCTGTAATATCTATGTAGACCCTCCTAAGGGTGGGGAGGGTAAAGGCACCTTACAAGCAGGACAAGAAACAAGAAAATAAGAACTGAAAATTTACCCTCTGTTAAACAAAACTTAAGCTAGAGGCCTAGAAAAAGCTGAACTGAAGGTCAATGAACAGATAGACAACAAACTCATCTAGCGAGAAAACCCTAGGTAAGATAAGTGAAAGCAATCTCCAGAATAAACTAATTAAGGTAATTAAATGTCCAGATGTCAGCAAAAAATAACAACTCACACCAGGAAAATTGAAGATATGGCCCAGTCCAAGGAACAAACCAATAGTTCAAATGAGATACAGGAACTGAGAAAACTAATTCTGAATATATGAACAGAAATGGAAAACCTCTTCAAAAACCAAATCAATAAATTGAGGGAGTACATGAAGAAGGCAAGGAATGAACAAAAAGAAGAAATGGAAAGTCTGAAAAAACAAATCACAGAACTTATAGGAATGAAAGATACAGTAGAAGAAATGAAAAAAAAAAAACCAATGGAAACCTACAATGGTAGATTTCAAGAGACAGAGGTTAGAATTAGTGAACTGGAGGATGGAACATCTGAAATCCAAAAAGAAACAGAAACTGTAGGGAAAAGAATGGAAAAATATGAGCAGGGGCTCAGGGAATTGAATGATAATATGAAGCACACAAATATACGTGTTGTGGGTGTCCCAGAAGGAGAAGAGAAGGGAAAAGGAGGAGAAAAACTAATGGAAGAAATTATCACTGAAAATTTCCCAACTCTTATGAAAGACCTAAAATTTCAGATCCAAGAAGTGCAGCTCACCCCAAAGAGAATAGATTCAAATAGGCGTTCTCCAAGACACTTACTAGTCAGAATGTCAGAGGTCAAAGAGAAAGAGAGGATCTTGAAAGCAGCAAGAGAAAAACAATCCATCACATACAAGGGAAACCCAATAAGACTATGTGTAGATTTCTCAGCAGAAACCATGGAGGCAAGAAGACAGTGGGATGATATATTTAAATTACTAAAAGAGAAAAACTGCCAACCAAGAATTCTATATCCAGCAAAATTGTTCTTCAAAAATGAGGGAGAAATTAAAACATTCTCAGACAAAAAGTCACTGAGAGAATTTGTGACCAAGAGACCAGCTCTGCAAGAAATACTAAAAGGAGCACTAGAGACAGATACGAAAAGACAGAAGAGAGAGGTGTGGAGAAGAGTGTAGAAAGAAGGAAAATTAGATATGATATATATTATACAAAAGGCAAAATGGTAGAGGAAATTATTACCCAAACAGTAATAACACTAAATGTTAATGGACTGAATTCCCCAATCAAAAGACATAGACTGGCAGAATGGATTAAAAAACAGGATCCTTCTATATGCTGTCTATAGGAAACACATCTTAGACCCAAAGATAAACATAGGTTGAAAGTGAAAGGTTGGGAAAAGATATTTCATGCAAATAACAACCAGAAAAAGCAGGAGTAGCTATACTAATATCCAACAAATTAGACTTCAAATGTAAAACAGTTAAAAGAGACAAAGAAGGATACTATCTACTAATAAAAGGAGCAATTAAACAAGAAGACATAACAATCATAAATATTTATGTACCAAACCAGAATGCCCCAAAATATGTGAGGAATACACTGCAAATACTGAAAAGGGAAATAGACACATCTACCATAATAGTTGGAGACTTCAATTCCCCACTCTCATCAATGGACAGAACATCTAGACAGAGGATCAATAAAGAAACAGTGAACTTGAATATTACAATAAATGAGCTGGACTTAACAGACATTTATAGGACATTACACCCCACAACAGCAGGATACACCTTTTTCTCAAGTGCTCATGGATCATTCTCAAAGAAAGACCATATGCTGGGTCACAAAGCAAGTCTCAACAAATTGAAAAAGATTGAAATCATACACAACACTTTCTCAGATCATAAAGGAATGAAGTTGGAAATCAGTAATAGGCAGAGTGCCAGAAAATTCACAAATACATGGAGGCTCAACAACACACTCTTAAACAACCAGTGGGTCAAGGAAGAAATTACCAAAGAAATTAGTAAATATCTTGAGGGGAATGAAAATGAAAACACAGCATATCAAAACCTATGGGAGGCAGCAAAGGCAATGCTAAGAGGGAAATTTATTGCCCTAAATGCCTATATCAAAAAAGAAGAAAGGACAAAAATTCAGGAATTAACTGTACACTTGGAAGAACTGGAGAAAGAACAGCAAACTAACCCCAAAGCAAGCAAAAGGAAAGAAATAACAATGATTAGAGCAGAAATAAATGAAATTGAGAACATGAAAACAATAGAGAAAATCAATAAGACAAGAAGTTGGTTCTATGAGAAAATCAACAAGATTGATGGGCCCTTAGCAAGATTGACAAAAAAAAGAAGAGAGAGGATGCAAATAAACAAGATCAGAAATGGAAGAGGAGACATAACCACTGACCCCACAGAAATAAAAGAGGTAATAACAGGATACTATGAACAACTTTATGCTAATAAATACAACAATGTAGATGAAATGGACAAGTTCCTAGAAAGGCATGAACAACCAACTTTGACTCAAGAAGAAACAGATGACCTCAACAAACCAATCACAAGTAAAGAAAGTGAATCAGTCATTCAAAAGCTTCCCAAAAAGAAAAGTCCAGGACCAGACGGCTTCACATGTGAATTCTACCTAACATTCCAGAAAGAATTAGTACCAACCCTGCTCAAACTCTTCAAAAAAATTGAAGTACAGAGAAAGCTACCTAATTCATTCCATGAAGCCAACATCACCCTCATACCAAAACCAGGCAAAGATATTACAAAAAAAGAAAACTACAGGCCAATCTCTCTAATGAATATAGATGCAAAAATCCTCAACAAAATTCTAGCAAACCGAATCCAGCAACACATTAAAAGAATTATACATCATGACCAAGTAGGATTCATCCCAGATGTACAAGGATGGTTCAACATAAGAAAATCAATTAATGTAATACACCATATCAACAAATCAAAGAAGAAAAATCACATAATCATCTCAATTGATGTGGAGAAGGCATTTGACAAGATTCAACATCCTTTCCTGTTGAAAACACTTCAAAGGATAGGAATACAAGGGAGTTCCCTTAAAATGATAGAGGGAATATATGAAAAACCCACAGCTAATATCATCCTTAATTGGGAAAAATTGAAAACTTTCCCCCTAAGATCAGGAACAAGACAAGGATGTCCACTATCACCACTGTTATTCAACATTGTGTTGCAAGTTCTAGCCAGAGCAATTAGACAAGAAAAAGAAATACAAGGCATCAAAATTGGAAAGGAAGAAGTAAAACTATCACTGTTTGCAGATGATATGATACTATATGTCGAAAACCCTGAAAAATCCACAGCAAAACTACTAGAGCTAATAAACGAGTACAGCAAAGTGGCAGAGTACAAGATCAACATTCAAAAATCGGTACTGTTTCTATACACTAGCAATGAACAAGCTGAGGGGGAAATCAAGAAACAAATTCCATTTACAATTGCAACTAAAAGAATAAAATACTTAGGAATAAATTTAACTAAAGAGACAAAAGACCTACACAAAGAAAACTACAAGAAACTCTTAAAAGAAATCACAGAAGACCTAAATAGATGGAAGGGCATACCATGTTCATGGCTTGGAAGACTAAATATAGTTAAGATGTCAATTCTACCTAAATTGATTTACAGATTCAACGCAATACCAATCAAAATCCCAACAACTTACTTTTCAGAAATAGAAAAACATTCGAGAATAAACTTGGAATATGTCATTGGTAACAGAGACCATCAGGAGATAGAAATAGGGTAAGATAATGGGTAATTGGAGCTGAAGGGATACAGACTGTGCAACAGGACTGGATACAAAAACTCAGAAATGGACAGCACAGTACTACCTAATTGTAATGTAATTATGTTAAAACATTGAATGGAAAAAAGAAAGAAAGAAAGAAAGAAAAAGTGTATTAGAAATATCACTCCTGAAATCTTTTTATAAGACCTCATCAAACAGCTAGGTTGATATCCAGTATTTGTAAATAGTTTCTGTGTTTCTTTTAAAAGCTGATTTCTCAGAAGTTAAAAAGTGATATTTTCAAATGTTTATAGTCAGGCCTGAGATCTGTAGGTTTTGTTAGTACTTGCTATAACCTTCAGCCACTGAATCATTTACTCTCTCTTGCCTTGTTTCTTCACCAGTAAGATGAGTTCTAAAGTTTCTTCCAGCATTAAAGAAAATAAAAAAGATAAGAAGAGTATGAGAGTCTTTCTAAAGCTCTCTCTCTTTAAAATGATTTCCTTTTCCATATATGTGATGATTAATTTCATGTGTCAACTTGGCTAGGTTATGGTATCTAGTTGTTTGGTCAAATGCCGAACTGCTTGTTACTGTGAGATAATTTTGTAGATGAAATTTGCATCTACAGTCAGCTGATTACATCCACAACCCACAAAGGAGATTGCCTCCAACACTGTGAATATTGTTCTCATTCAAGTAGTTGGAGGTCTTAAACGCCAGAACTCAGGGGGTTCAGGAGTGAGCTGAAAAATTTCTACCTCAATTTCAGCATTGGTATTTGCTAGAATTGCCAGCCAGTCAGCTTCTTCTGGTATTTGGACTAAGGACTTCGACTTGTGTTTATCAAAGTTTCCAGCTTGTGGCCTGTCTACAGATTTTGATCTTTCAGTTCACATGAGTATGTGAATGAATTCCTTACAATAAACCATACATTTATATAATCAGAATTATATGGTAGTAATGTTAAAACGTAAACATTAAACAAAACACAAACATTTATTATTTTTTATATATATAATTTAACAAATAAGCAAGTAGAATTCTCCCCACCCACTAGTTTTTGCATTTGTTTTGTTTATTTTATTCTGAAAAAAATATTTTTTGAGACTATTTTGGTAAGGTCACTGTATTTCACATCTGTGCTCCCCTCTGAAAGCAGAGATACTCAGTAGTCAGAGTGCTCAAAATTGACCAGACACTTTTTCTAATAAAAACTTCTTTTTATTCATGCTGTTCAAAAAATTAATGTGCCATTTGGAAACATGATGTTGGGCAGGTAACACCTTCAATGGGACCAACAACAAGCAACCAAATATCAGAACATTTATTGGAAAAATCTGAGCTCAGGTTATTGGATAATCTTAAAAGGACATTTTAATTGGTCTTTTTTGCAAATACCTTCTGAACTAAGCTGCATTTATTTAGTATTGGTCATTTAGGACAAAATTTGGCCATTTATATATATTTAATGTGGTTTATGACTTGCTTTTCGTGTAGAAATTGCCAATCCAAAGGGTAAAGTATTATTAGAATGTATTAGAAAATATACGATGTTTATATAACATCAATAGTCTCACAATTCTTCATTCAGTATTAATAAATTTAGAAAAAAATTTAAATTGTTTGAAGATAATATTTACAATCCAAAACAATTGAAAATATTATGTAAATGACTTCTGTCTTCAAAGATTGGCTTTGTCCATTTCTCTCTCAGATAAAAAAGCTTACTTTACTGCCATGCCAGAGACCCAGGTTCAATTCCCAGAGCCTGCCTATGTAAAAAAAAAAAAAAAAAAAGCTTACTTTACAATTGTAGAAGGAAATTCTTCTGCGCTCAAACGTTTTGTTTTTCCATTTCCTTGTCTCCATTATAATATTCATCCTTGTGGCTAAATGAATGAGAATCATCAGATTTTATGGAAAATAAAAACTCTAAATGCAGGCCTGAGCTTTAACAAGCATCATTAAAATATACCTATCATATTTAAGGTGAGTAGAAAATTAATAAGTACTGGGTTTATGGTTTGTTTCCATTTCTCTTAAATATCGCTTTTATGGAATTATATCATTTTTTTCTTTAATGTAATCTAGCAAATGCATTATATCATATAATTTCCTGTGCATGCATGATGCCTACAATAAGTGAAAAACAAACAATATTCCTCAGTAATACTAAAATACGAGGAAAAAATATAGAAATTAGTTCAGCATATTAACAAAAAAACAAATGAAATATTATTTCCCTTTCGATTTTCCCAGTATCTATCCTTATACCCATTAAAAATTCAGATTCATAAGTAAGGATTTTAGCAGTGTCCTTGCTCTATAACCCATGAAGGAGAACCATAATGAAAGAGAGAGGAAGAGAACTTCATGAGCTGGAAAGGGATCATGCAATGTCATAAACCTGGGAACTGGGAAACAGAGACATAAAGTAAAGTTGCTGTTTTGTGAGTTTGAATCAAATCTCAGCAGTATGTTGCTGTCCAGAGCAGAAGCCAACAAGGACTAAAAAAATCCAGTAAAACTATTGCAACAGATGTTCCTTGAAACGCTGAGCTTACAGCAGACTCCAAAGAGCTCAGGGCTGAGCTTAAATGACTCAGATAATGAGACCAAGGATTATGAGGAGGATACATAATTTGTAGTAAAGAGTGAGCATATTTCAAAAGTGACTCTCACTCCAGTTTTCATTATTACAAGATCATTGACATAACCCAGGATCTACCAATATTGGGTTTTATAATCTTTCATGTTTAACACATCCACATGAAATAGTATTTCTTCTTTTTAAGCAAAATGCAGCTGAATTAAAAAAAAAAAAGCTTTCGCCCCTTTGTGAAGATTCTCAAGGAAAATGCTGAAAAATTATACTTGCGACCATATCACCTTCAACTAACAAATTCTACAATTCGCTTTGCAATTAATCCTGGTACATGGACAACATCATGTTTGAGAACCACACAGTTGCTGACCAGTTTCCAGGCTCCTGGAGAAAGAGAGCCGGCACTGCAGGTCCTTGTAGGGTCATGCACAGACCACAGACATTCCTCTCGTCCTCAGGGCTGACATGGTTGCCCCCTCAGATCAGTACACAGATCAATCTGGAGCTGCTTGAAGATCCAAAAGGTGAGGTTGTTGATGGAATTCCTGCTAAACTTGACCTGAGGTAGGTTGGCTGGATATTTACAGACCTCAGCTCATCAGATATCTAAAAAGTGTATAGTCCAATACAGTAAAAATAAGGACACCCATCTCTTAAGTGCAAAAGAATATATCATTGCAGAAGACTTCCAAAATAAACATCCCAACATACGTCAACTGTTGCCTGATGAACACTTTGCATCCAAGTTTTTTACTTCAGTGGCTACAGCTGGTTCCGGCAACCAGCTCCTTTTTAAAAGTTACCTGTTATCCAGTCAGTACATCATAACGTCCTTAATGAATGCCCATGGCCATACAAAGACACCTCTGAGCTCAGCTACAACAAGGAGTCCAGCAGTGAGCAACAAGTGTCTGATGTGTTCTGTAAAGACGGAGACAAGTTTGGCAACAAATCACCCAGCTGACCCACCTCCTGCCCATGGCTGATCCCAGGCTTCACAATAACTTTCCCCAAAGATCCAGATTACACTTTTGCTAGTTTGCAAAATCCATTTCCTATTGAAAATTGGGGTATCCTGGGTAAGACACAGGATTCATAGTCTGGTCACTTATTTGTTCCAGAATATGTCATCTGTGTTCTTGGTAGTCATCTTGGATTTCCACCTCCTGTGCTTCCTGGTCCCGAAGAAAGTCGTGCCTCTGTAGGATTGCATCAATTTTCTCCTGGAGGCCATGAGGACCAGAAACATGGAGCTCATGCAGACAAGGGAGAAGTCAGAGCAGTGGGTCACCATAAAGCAACTGTACAGTAAGAACCCCTGTCTCTGGTGACCTTGCCCTCACTCTCCCTCTTCCAGTGGCTGTGGAGTTCTGGTACTTTTGTTTATGCCCTAGAATTCCAGCTCAGGGTGTGTAGCAGTGGGCTTCATGGAGAACAGCATAAACACAAATCAAACTTCTCTGGTAGGTTACACTTCTTTTGTCATTAAAGTATTACATACATCCTGTAAGAGTCACACGTTCACGAATATAGCTCTATGGTTTTTATAAAGTTATACACTCAGAAAAAGAAAGTAAAATATCATCATTGTATCTTACTTTTAGAGTAAAATAATCATTTTAAATACATAGTCTGTTCCTATCCATAACAGTCTGTAAATGTTAATAATAGCAGTACAAAAAAATTATGTTATTTTTCCAGTGAACAGGAATAACCTCCTTGCAAGATGTTGTGCAGTAAATCACTTGTCAAGTCGTGTTTTCTACCAGCACATCTCACTATATGCTACAAATGAAAAAGCCTGAAGACTGTCTTATGGCGAAAGCTTTCAATCTCAATTCTGATCTTGTCCCTCAACTGAGGGTTTACTTAGAGTCAGTATGTTTCCCAAAGATATATCAGAGAACACCATAACCAGTATGACACTTTTGGGGTGGTATAATCATCTTCCTAAACCAAACCTTTGAAAATTTGGTTTGGGGCCGAATGAATGATCTCTATCTAAACAACAGCAGAATGTCATGGATTTTTGCTCTTGGGTGTTATTTTTCAGAGTCAGGACTTGTTTTGCCGACATTCTACTTTTGAGCTACAGAGTCTGTGGTTTGATTGCAAATTTGATTCTCCTGTCACTGAAGGCAATGTCCATTATTTGGGTCACATACTTACACTGAAGAAGCCGTGTATTTTCAACTTCTCTGTGTGTTTCTCTTGTGGAAAATAACCTGTGAGATAGTTTCATTCGCAGCCCTTTTTTACACTCTGAAACTGGAATATAAACTTGACTTACTGTCATTAAGGAGACTTCTATATATATCAGTTTGTATTCTTCTACAGCTTTGTCTAGTTTTCCCGAAGACACGTTCACTATGCCTGTGGAAATAGCATCTAAAGGAACATCTGTTGGAATTCCACATGTTTTCTAGCTGTTTTAAATCCAACCAGATAAAAGTAACTTGAATCACCAAGTATACTTCTAAGTTCAAAAGAAGAATTAAAATATAAGGGCTTTCTTGTATATAAGTTGAATATTTCCTTGAAAATAAACAAAATATGGACTCAAAAAAGTAAAGAAGATTCCAGTGAAGAATTTTCTAGTCTCCTGGTGTGAAGATAAACAAGTAAAATAATTTCTAGGATGTACAAACTGTACCTATCCAGGAGGGCATATTAAACCTTATAAATATTTTAACTATTGTACTATTATTACATTGCTTGGAAATCCAATACACTCAGGAATGAGACACTCAGGAAACATTCAATGTTAATTGACTGTGATTAGATTAGTTCCTGCCAGACACCTCCCTGGCACGGCCAAGTTAGGTGACTGACCTGAGTAGAGAGAGTAACATGTATCTTAATAAGATAAGAAGTTGCAAATACTTCACCCTTAAAATTTTCGTAATCTCTATGCATTCTTCCCATTAGTGAATTCATTAATAGATATTGCATGAATTTCATAAAAGAGCCTAAATAATGGCATTTATTCTTGAGTTGACCAGTGCAAACAAATGAAATTGATGAATATGTCTCTCTGTGAAACGGACATAAGAGCTAAGACAAGTTCATTCTAAATTGCTTTATAGCTGATTTGATATGCTTCCTTTTGCATTTGTCACTGGTTTTTTCTAAGTGCTTCATCATTTTGTGTCTCCTCATTCAAAACTATGTAGTAAATCAATAGCAGAGATACTTACAGACCAAGAAACTTAGTCAAAGATGTTCTGTAGTGTTCAAAATGACAAAAGAAGTTAAAATTAACACCCTGAATCTGTCTGAAATGGCAACTGCTTAAGTTCCTAGCCGATGTTATTGCTACATGTTTTCACTGTGGACCAAGTACCATCATGCTAAGTTCACAGCTTTCACATCAGCCATGTATTTCATGTCTGGGAGGAAAAAAAAAATATTTTAAAAAATTAAAACATTTGATGTGGGGGAAAATCTTTAGGGAACTTCATCACATATTACTTTGAAAGTTTACTTATTCAGATTTGGCCTTATCTTTGGCTCAAGACTTTGGTCCTATATTTTGTTTCCTGAAGGTTCAGAACTCGAGTCCAACATCCCCGGACCAATGCCATATAGCTCCAAAATGTCAGAGGTTCAATGACGGAGTCAACTGTCCTCTAGAACCCATTTTTCTGGCTTGATCAGCAGGCAGCCTTCGGAGCCATTTGATAGGCAACTCTCTAAACTTTTCTCTATCAATGAAATTCTCGGTTACTTAGCTCACTCTGCCTCAACTCTGTGTTTCCAAAGTTTTCACTGGGTAAGGAATAAAACCTATGGCTAGCTAGTCTTTCATCTTTCATAGCTTTCCAGCTTTAGCCTTTCAATGATGACTTCTCATCTGCTTTTACTTCATAAAACATCATTTGGTACTTTGCATTTGTTTTATGCCCTGGCTTTCTAGATGTATGTGTATGTGTGTGTGTTTTGGTTGTTTTTAACTAATAATTATTACTACCGCTACCCTGATGACAGCTACTATCAGTTAAGCTTTGCTGTGCATGTAATATTCACCAGTTATTTTACTAATCAATTTATATATCTCAGCAAATGCAGTCTGTCTTTGTTTATCCATACTGCTTTGATAAATACCACAGAGTAATTGGCTTAAACAAAAGGAATTATTGGCTCGCAATTTGGAGACTCGAATTCCAAAATCAAGGTATTAGCTGGCCATGTCTTTTCTGAAATCTGCAGCTTTTCAGTGGTACCATCTGGCAATTGTTCTCTGCCTCCATCACATGGTGATTTCTCTCTCTGTGTCTCCTCCTGTGGCTTGTACTTCTGTGTCCAAATTTCCCTGCCTTATCAGGACTTCAGTCATTCTGGTTTAAGGCCCACTGTGGTTTAATTTTGCCTCATCTTAATAGCATCTTCAGAGGTCACAATTACAAGTGAGTTTGTGCCCACAGGACCTGAGGTTAGCTGTTGAATATATCTTTGTGAGGGACATGATTCGATCTGCCACTAAAAAAAGAGAAAACCTTGTAATCTATTCCTTTCCTTTATATTGTCAAAGACATGAAGTTTCAGAAAGGTTAGGGAAGCTGTCCAATTTTCACAGCTACTACGTTAAAAGCACGACTTTGAACCAAGGTCAAACTTTCTCTTATGTCCTATGAAGACAGGGACGTTGACTTCAGCCTAGCATAGTTGTATGCCTGTAGCCCGATGTAATTCCCTATACCTTGGAATGCTCTTAAAGTTCAACGATGATGATGCTGAACTTTATTTTTTTGCTTTAACTCCCTGGTTCAAAGGCATTTCCATGTTAAATTATTTCTTCTTAAAAGTAGTTCTCTCATTCAAATACATACTCTAATCTCCATATTTTGGCTCAGCTATAATGAATGATTCCTCATTTCCATAATGTTAGCTACCTTTTGGCCCCGCATGTGCTTTTTATTCCTCTCCAAAGTATTGCATTACAGCCACTTGGGTGGTGACCAATAGCTGATGAATAACTTCAAAGGAAATGGGGTAAAATCAGATGCCTACAAGGCCAAGGAAAAGTGTTGTGAGATGAACGAATTTTGCTTTCAATAATGAACAATTGAATATATTTATTACTTGTAATATCAGGTTTTCTATAGTTCTCTTATGTTTATGATTATTTATATGGTTCATTGAATTAAACTCCAGTTAACGTATACATTTCATTTTCATCATTCAGTTTTATTATATATTATTTTCTCCATCATTAGCTTATTGAATTCTTTTAATTCTATATTTAGAAATTACAAAGTTTGCTTTGGAAAAAAAGAGAAGTGGACATTTTATTTTTGTTCTTATTTTGTTGTATAATATATTTTCACACGCCAAAAAGGGGGTTATTTTGTAAAGTTAAAAAATATATATGATTTGGGCAGGCCACAGTGGCTCAGCAGGTAAGAATGCTTGCCTGCCATGCCCAAGGACCCGGGTTCGATCCCTGGTGCCTGCCCATGTAAAAAAAAATATATATATATATATATATATATATATATATATGATTTAAAGTTAGCTATGGAAAGGGCCATAATTGTACTGTTTCTCAGGCACTTATAGGCTTTTCTCTCTAAAATTGATGTGGTTAACTTTATTTAGGTGTGATGGGGGAAGTGGGCAATTTGTGGATTTCTTCTAGTTAACTGTATAATTTAGGGTAACGTCAACCGAAAAGAACAAATAGGTTGAATCAATATATAGTTAAGCTGGAAGAAACGTGCTAGTATTCACATTTGAGTAATACCAGCATGGAGAGCAATCTTTACTACATCACCTATCAACATTATAATAGTGACAGTTTATATGCTACATATTTTGCCTTTGTTCCTCATTGTAGAAGAAAATGATGTCTTGCTATGCACATGTGCTGTAGCTAATACTCCTGTATTATGAAATGCCCCAAGAAACTTTATTTCTTTTCACAAAGAGAAGGAACTGAGTTATCTCTTCCTCAATAGCTCTATTGTGTAAAGCATCACTGTAAATTTAAATCTTTGTAACCATTTCTAGGATATGTTTGTTTACTTAAAGAAAACGTATACATTTTATGGCCCCATGTTTGATGGGCTCTAACATTTAAAAATTAGTATTTTAAATTCACCTAAAATTTATATTTAATCATTTATGAACACATAATTTATAATAATAAATCATTTAGCATTAGCAATATATAATTCAGTGCTGTAATATTTCAATTACAGTGTAGTATCTCACCAAGTGAGGAATATATTTTAAGAGGCTACATATTGAGCAAAAGTGAGCAAATTAGGTGTTTGATACCGCTTGCATTTTCTAAATCAGCACCCAGAGAATTTATTTCTCTTGAGCATTTTTGCATACAACCTATCTACTATGTAGGAAATGTGCGTTTATTTTCCTTTGCTAAAAGTTACACTTACCAGGCTATCTTTTCGTGACAACATTTCCATTGTAATCACTGTGTCTTGTTGCATTCCAATGATTTCCTATAGTTTATAAATGAATTGGAAATTTTTACCCTCTTTCTCCACTGCCTTTTTTATTTACTGTAATTTTCTCAAGTGCCAGAGGCTTGCAATTCCTATCATTTTTGTATTTTACATTTAGGAAAGAATAAATCCAACTCTATATGCTTTTATTTAGATTCTTAATAAAACATGAATTATCTGTGTATGGCAGATATGTTACAGAAAGAAAACACCCTGAGAATTGTCTACTTTTATAGCTCATCTCAGCTTAGCCTCAGGCAACTAAACTGTCACAGATGACACAACGGTTTTTGCTTTAACTAGAATGAAGGCACGTTACAAAAATTGAAACTCTATATATTTTATTCAATGTATAATAATTTTCTTTCATTCATAATTGACCATATTAAATGCACAAGCTTGTTGTTTTAATCAAGGTTAAGCAACTAGTCAAAGTTTTGTTTCTGTAGAAGTCTTACAAGGCTGAGTTCCCGAGAATAAATCTGAAAAGGTGGTTTTTAAACCGTGCATAATGATACATAAAGTATAATGATATATTTTCTTAGTGTTCTTAAGAAAAAAGAATAATCTAAGTTAAACGTGTTTAGTTTTACTACTTTTTATTCTTTATGGACTGAATCAACACTGATTAGTGAGAATACGTGAACACAAAGAAAGTTTTTATTATATAGAATTTTTAAAAAATTTGAATTACTGTATCTGTCCACCAAATGGATACACTATCTTGAGGAAACTAATGACCTCTTCATCCCATCTAACCTCCTGGATTCAGGGGTGAGCATCATCAAAGGAGAATTGAGTATGATTCTTCTAGGGCTGTAACAGAAAGCTTGATCCTTTCCTCATTTATACTATTATTCATGAGGTCAATTATTAAAATCCTGGCACTTTGTACAATTAATTACATAAACAAAGAGGATATAATCCATTCTGTTAATGCAGGGTAACCAGAGTCATTTGTGGAATTGCTTGTGTACATGAGAGAGAGGGAAGGGCAAGGCGGTTCCTCAAAGGAAATAATTGGGTCAAGTGCGTGTTGAATAGAATTATGGCTATTTAACAAAAATTTCAATGATAATAACAATGCATCACATGCTAGTAGTAAGCTGCAATATTAAAATATTGTATACTCTCTACTGGTATTTAAGGACAGTTTCAGTAGGGGTAATAACTTGTTTTAATTTATAACCAATGAGTAATTTCACGTTTATTATAAACTTCTCCTGACATATGTGCATGTATATATATATATATATATATATACACACACTCTTATTTTTGCTTTTTTTTCAAAACTGAATTACTTTTTATCAAAGGGTTTTGTGGCTGCCATGGCATTAGAGGGGGAATTTTTAAGTTAAATACACATGGCATGTATTCTACATTTTAGTTTTCCCTTGGAAAACTGGAGGTCTTCTCTGTGCAAATTTGAATGCTGTTTCATACTCTGTTTTGTCCTAGCGCATTTCATATATTTATTTTCCAAGACAAAATACCTGCATTTTTGAAAGCCTTACCTTTTAAGTTTCCTTTTAAATCTCTTAATGCTTCATAATTTCAACATATCCTTCTTGAAATTTTTTTTCTATTTCTTATGTGAACTCATTTCTTTAAAGAAGCACTAATTCAGGAAATCAGGAAATTTTAACATTCTTTGTATCCTTCAGCTTTGTATGACTCAGCATTGCCTATGCTGCTGTTTGAAAATGAAACATAATACAAGTAAGAGAATAGAAATGAAAATGCATTTTGGACAGCACAGTTTCCGGTTAAGGGCACGTTTTTCAGAATCAGACCTAGGCACCAACTGTGACCTTTTCTAGGCTCCCGACCTTGGGCAGCTCACTCATTCTGTTAAAATTCAGTTTCTTCATTTGTAAAAAGAAAATAAGAATACTTATACCATCACAGGATTAGTCATGATGAGGAAGCGAATTAGAAATCTTCACATGGTATCTAGCAAATAGTGAAACAGCCTTAAATGAAAATGTTTGCCATTTTCTTTATTAAACTATCTTTATTTTATGCCTCAAGACTGAATATCAGAGGGATAAAATTTAGTTTACGAAAACCTAGGAAATTATCTTGTTATTGGTAAAATAAATAAATAAATAAATAATCAGCCAAACGGCAGCAGCAAGGAGACATTAGTTATTGATGAAGACTAAGAGTGGCCTTAGATGAAAGCAGTTTTATCCTGAACATAAATACGTAACTAGGTCAAAAAAGACAATCGTGGTAATTAGGAATTTCATGGTCCCTTAACTTCTCCTCAATTAATCTCAAGTGTCAGGTGGCCTGAGCAATGACAAAACACGAATATACAATATGATATATGATATAATATGATATTATTGTTGAGTGCATTAGTCATGATGCAAAAAAGTAAATGGAGAGAAACATGTAGCACAAGTCTATACAAAAGAGACTCACTGCCTAAAAGGCCTGCTATTCCTTATTTTGAAATATCTGAAGTTTTCAAGTAAATATGTCATTCTGGTGCAGGTTATAGAATGCAAATATATCTTTTTTTTTAACTTTTAATTAGGGTATATTATTATTTGCTTCAGACAAAACCTTTAAAGAAACCAGAGTTCCATCAAAATTCAAAATAAACGAGCGTAGAACAAGAATGTAATTCAATTCCCTATGCCTATGAATAGGAAAAGAAATAAGAGGATAGTAAATTTTACACAAAGATAACTTCAAAACATTGGAAAGGATAGAAAGTGATTTGTCAAGGTGGATTGTTTTATTTTCCTTTACATGCATTTTTAAACATCTTTATGAGAAACTTGCAGTTCATAAGAAAACACTTTCATTGTTGGCGTAGGGCAGCACATTTTGCCAATTCAGCACGTTTCACAGAACAAATAATTTTGCTTTTGAAAGTCTGGCCCTGATTTATAAAGAACACTTAATTTGTTTCCTTTTGTTGAACCTCAGATTAATCAAGCCAGTATTTTCCATCTAGCCTTTGAATGTTCTTCCCTGTTTTTCCTTCAGTTGTAATTACTTACTGGGAATTCTCGTGTTCTTTAGAAAGCTTGTGATAAGACAACTACTCAGAAGTTGTGTAAAATGGATTGAGACTGCTAATGCATTCTAGCTCATCCTTTTCATAACCTTTTGAAAACTGACAATCCCATGTTTTATCAATGGCTCATATAAGTTTTAATCGCAATTATGTCCTTTGAAGCCTTGTAAAATTAACGAAAGAAGGAAAGGGAATGAGTTGGGTCTTTTCTGCGAGACCTCTTGTAGTCTTCTGTCTCATTATGTTAACAATCTGCCAAGAGAATGGAGTCAGATCTCGAGAGCAGACTAGATTGATTTGCTTCACAGGCCTTTCTACCCAGACTAATTATTGCATTACAAATAGCGATTCTTTCACCCAGTGAAGGAGCACTTTGATTAGTATCTGCAATACAGGTGCCGGGGTCTGTTATGGTAAGTGCATGTTAACTAGCCGCCTGCATCATGCGGTTCGAGGGCCCCCCGGCACTGGGACAGGAGCAGATCTGCTGTTTTACATGTGTCTGAAGTCTCTAAATTAACAAGGTTGGCACCGTTGTAGGCAATGCTATGTGATTTTTTAATTGTCAGGTCAAAGTAGACACACCCTATAGCAGGGTACCTTAAAAGAAAATCAGCAGCCTAGATTAGGCTCATATTGCAACGCTATATTGGCAATGTGAGTAAATATTGAAAATCTTATTTTAGATGAGACTGAGTATAGCTTTTCTAATTGCAAACTGTAGTTGCCTTTTGTATTCGTTTTCCATTGCTGCTGTAATAGGTTACCGCAAACCAGGTGGCTTAAACAACAGGAAATTTATTCTCTCACAGTTCTGGAGGCCAGAAATTTAAAACCAAGGTGTCAGCAGGTCTGCACTTTCTCTGGGTGCCAGAGGGGAAATCCACCCTTGCCTCTCGCCTAGCCTCCCGTGGCTGCCATCCTTGGTTTGTGGCTACATCCCTCCAATCTCCACCTCCAACGTCACCTTACCTTCTCCTCTCTGTGTATTTCACTTCTGTGAGTCCATCATAAGGACATGTGTCATTGGATTAAGGGCCCATCCAGAAAATCCAGGATGATCTCTTAGTTACATCTGCACAGAAACCTTATTTCCAAATAAGATCATATACATATATTACAGGGATTAGGAAATCGATAAATCATTTTAGGGACCATCATTCAACTCACTAAATATTTCAACATCCCAGTAGTTCAACGTGCTTAGTGAGCTGTCATATATTGAGTAGCCATTAACAATTATTTCCTGCTGTTCTGATTAAGGACTGATTTTAAAATAGAAATTGTTTCTCAACTAAAATGGACTTGAGAAAAAAGTAGTATTAATCTGTGAAAAAAATAGGGATATGCTATTCTCCTTTATGAGAGAAGTGCTTGAAAAATGAAAGAGGTAGCCCGAGTGCTGTTACTGGACAAAAGTGGTGGATTCTTTTGCCCAGTGAGCTCAAATGACCAATTCCTGAGACACTAGGGTTTGAAAGAGAGAAAAAGTTTATTAAGAGGCACATAGCAGGAAAGCAGATGGTCTGTAACCCCAAAATCCGTCTCTCTGAACTGCACTTGTTCTGATGTTTTATTACAAAAGATGGGCCGGGTTTAGTATAATGAACTCAGTGGCTCCAGAGGATGTAATTCAAAGTGTTCTAATTATTGAGCATGTATAGATGGATTACATGCTTAGTTCCAGCATGTAGGTAGGAAAATAGCAGCCTTAATCTGATGATGACCATGATTTTTAGTATTATAATGAGGTTTAAGTGACATATAGATTAAAGTCTAAGCTACTGCCATGTCAGGTGGGCCCACTTTGATTAGATCCGGTCTTGGTTATTGCAATAACTTTAGACATGGGGTGGGTTAGTTCTGGGCTGACTCAAGACCCTTCATTAATATATATTAGGGGCTGTCTTTAGTGATTACAAAACTCCAAAGTAGAAAAACTGGGTAAATGGATACAAATGAAGGTTAGTCAAGTTTTTACAAGCACAGGGACAGAAGATCAAGGCTATACAGACATTATCAGAGATTAAGGCAGCTGGATTACAATTTAGAGATTTCAGGAATTTCTCTCTGTCTCCTCCAATATACCAGAAAGCAAAAAGGAATATCTATATAATGATTTAGTAATCAAAATCATCCCTTAACTACTAATCTCTCATTTACAGTGCTCTGCGAAATAAAAGTGATTACTTGCTTAAAAACTAAAGAAAATGTAAATACAAATGATGTCTTAAAACAAAGGTTCTCCATCCTGGGCACACCCCTCTCCCCTTGGGGGCATTTAACAATATGTGGAGGCATTTTTGATTGTCATGAATGAGGATGTGGTGCTACTAGCACTGTGCTGTAAACATGCACAGTTCTGTGGTCTCCCCACCTTCCTCCCCCCCAAAAGTGATCTGGCCCAAAATGTCAATAGAGAAACACTGCTTTAAGAAAAAAATCTTAAATTAGGGGTGACCTTGCCATTATTACTTCAGTTCTTCCAAGTATTGTCATAGAGGTTGAGAATATTGCTTTATGTAGCTCTATAGACAATGCTTCAACCCTAGGACATTGCATAATGCAAATGCTCTTTACCTGCCTGTGAGTTCATCCCCTTCCTCCCCTGGTCTTCTACTCTGTGACGCTGGTTTACGTGGTGGGAAGGGAAGGGGATTGCTGTTCACCTTCATTGCTTGACCTCAGGGTTTGGTTTAGTTTAGCAAATTTTGGAAAATGATTTTAGGAAAGCATTCCTGAAGATTATTACTATTAGTGTTTTAAAATTACTGTTAAATTATTGTGCCATCTCCGAGAGCATGGATAAAAACTTCTCATTTTCCTTGGTTTAATGAATATATTTTAAAAGGAGAAACTCATTAGGGCCTTTCAGAACCTTGCAGAACAATTTTTTTCGACCAATAAGTTGAAGAGAGTACTTGATAAAAAAAGAAATAATCTCAAAACTATAGCAGTCATAGAATTTTAGACATAGATGAGACATTAGGTTGTAGAGGGCCCATATGAGCTTGAAATTACTGCATTTCATCCCCAAAATATCTATGTAATTAATGAAGAAACTTGGGCAAGAAGATTAAATAGGTTTCTCAAATCCCACGGTTACTTGTGGGGCCAGGAGGGAAACTCTGCTATCCTTATCGAGAGACCCACCTCTTGTGCTGCCACCTAAAGTCCTTTGGCTCAGTTCTCATCCTACAAATGAGAACCCTCAGACCCAAAGAACATGGCCAATGGAGGAAACATTGCATGGTTTCTTCCTGCAAGAAACCAGGACTAAACCCAGCTTTCCTGCCTTGCAACCTGGTGTATTTTCTACTTACAACCTTTTTTTTGGTCCTGTGACATGAGAGTGTCTGCCCTCTGCCTCTAGATCCTGGCTAGCTGGTAGCTCTCAGCCTGACAAATCCTACCCGCCTGAACAACCAGTAAAGTTGTCCTTCAAAATTAAAAGTGGAGCTTCCATTAGATATTTTGTTCTACAAATCAGAGGTAAAGTAATGTCACAACGACTTGACTGGACAAAAGGAGCATTACACAATATATCCTCAATCAAAATATCTTCCCAGAGCAATCCAGTTTTGCTGTGAGAAAGGCATTTTTTTTGCCCCAACAAAATTGGTGTAGATATAAACTAAGAAATCATAGAAAACCCAGTGAAAGGATGAGCAATAATGCTTTTTCTTCACAGAAAGATTAGAGAATATTTAATTTTACCTGATATTGCTATGAATATGGAAATTATTTTAAGATGATTACCTTATACTGTATCTAAAATAGACGTATTTGCACAAATAAAAAGCACAGGTTGACATTTCAGTTACTGCACTTATAATAAAGTTGCTATAATTATCAGAAAAGCACATCAATGGTTACTGAAATATTGAGATTTTATAAAATAAATGAAGTTTCAGAGATCATTAATTTAACACAATTGAAAATTACTTCTTTTCTTTAGCTTTGTAGTCTCTGAAAAATGAATTTATAAAAACGCCACCAGATTCGCATGTTACCTGTAGCATAATTCTACTTACCAGTGAATTTTAATAAGTATCTAATGGCCTGCTTTTTAATCATTAAAATACATAATTCATGAGTTTTATACAACTTTCAATATAGTGAAGATTTTTAAAATCCAAAATGGATAGCCAACTAAATCTGTTGTGTTTTTCATCATGCCCACATTTTCTGAATCATAATAAATATATGATAATGCAAAGAAAATTGTTATTTTGCACTTAAACAAAAAAAAAACTTGTCTTTAAAGTGCCAGAAGGTAAATAGTTTCAACTTTTTGGGCTGTACTGTCTGTTGCAATTAATCAACTCTGCACTGTAGAGCCAAAGCAGCTGTAAATAATATGTGAACAATTTTGGGTAACAGTGTTTTTCATGTATATGCCTTTTTACTATGATCGTACTTTTGCTTTGTATTTGTTCTACTTTTTCATGCTTTTTTGTTCTTGTCTTTTTATTTGTATTGCTTTTTGTGTGTTTTTTTTTTTGGTTTGGCTTTTTAAAAACCCATTTGATTGAGATAAATTCATATAGTATTCATCCGTCTAAAGCTAATTGCTTTCTAATATCTTTTTCAGAATATAAATCATAATATTGCTTATTTAACTATTTATTGGAAACATTGAATTAGAACATTTTCATTCCAAGTCTAAACACCTCATAATTAAGTTAGTACCATATGGATTACATTTATTCTAATACTGGAGCTCCATTAGGAACATTAAATTTTACCTAAGTATTTAGTCAATTAATTTAAAATAATATTTTTATGAAACTAAAATGAAAAATAAAGTAAAAGACAAGCACCTGTGTCAGGAGTGAGTTAGGAAAACAGAAACCATATTGGTTATTTTAATAGGAAGTATTTAGGATAGAGAAATGTTTAAAGAAAAATTGGAAAACTGAAATAAAAGGGAAACACCAAGAAAGCTTTGAAGTAGCAATTGTTGGAAGTAGCTATCATCTTTAGGTTTGGGCGAGCAAAGGGCAGTGGGTTATCAGAACCTAGAAGCTTGGAAGAGGTGTCCTTTGGAGCTGGAAACCAGAACCCTGAGGAGAGGATTCTGCTCAGGTGGTTAGGATAGCTCAAGAGCTTCTAGGTCAGGTCCCATAGAAAGCGACCTCAAACCTCACAGTTCAGATGAGGGGTCTTCTGGAGTTGTAATTCTAAACAGGTGGTGTTAATGGTATTTCATATGGACCATGGCGGGTCTGGAAGTGTGGAATGAAGCTGGAATCTGAAACTAATAATATAGCTAGAATGCCACACAACCCTGTCATCTGTTGGTTAGACGATGCTGTCAGGAGCAGGGCAGGAACTTTCTTTCCTCAAAGGTAAGGGTCGATCTTCAGGAGCCTTTTTTCCATGGACCATCCAGGCAGCAGGTAAATAGGAAAACACAAGTTCCTTGCCCCCTCCTCCTGCCTCTTCCAGTCTGCTAATGCTGTCTACTGGGGTAAACTTCCCCCAGGAGCTCCCTGGCAAAAAAACAAACATAGTTTACAGAGTTCCAGCATGTAGATACAGAGACCAAAAGAGTAGGTTTGGATGCAAAGACAATAGTTTAATAACCAACATATAATCCAAAGCAGTCTCAAAGCTCTTTTATAGGGTGATTG
Source organism: Tamandua tetradactyla (assembly GCF_023851605.1). Classification (NCBI taxonomy): domain Eukaryota; kingdom Metazoa; phylum Chordata; class Mammalia; order Pilosa; family Myrmecophagidae; genus Tamandua; species Tamandua tetradactyla. The sequence goes on along the minus strand of NC_135330.1, from coordinate 133,396,935 downwards.
TAGAATAATGTTACAATGACTTGCAGAATAGCAAATTACAGTCAACTAATTAGTTAGTAAACCTAAAGTAATCACTGAGGGGGAAAGCATGATTTTATATGCTCAAGATACTATCCTATCATCTGAATCATTGTTATTTAAATTTAATTTGAAATATCCCAGTCTGGGGCTGTGGTAGTTAGACATTAGACTGGTTTCATGGCATCTATTTTTGGAGAAACTAAGGATTATGAATAGGTTACATTACCAGATTTAGCAACAGAAACTTGAATGCATGTATTTTGATTCCCAGATCTAAATTTGTTTCAATATAACACATTTAGTGATTAAGATCTTTATATAGCTTATGAGTATGTACCCTTTAAGAAATATTCACACGTTTAAAATTTAATTCAACAAATATTTACGGGACACCTGCAGTGTGCCTGGCATTGTGTAAGTGCTGGATGTGCAAAGGAGAATGAGAAACAATCCCTAATATGGAGAAGTTTTGAAATATGATATCTATTATACTTGGCCATTTAACGTTCATTCAAATATCTTCTAAAATATTTGTTTAAAATAATCAGTTAATATATGACTAAAAAAACATTTACAGTGATTTCTTTCCTTTTATGTGGGCCATTTTTTTCACCTACTGTTGAATTTGTGTGAGAGTAACCACAAATTAACCACCTGAGGGTGTCCCTGATGCAATCAATATAAACCAAAATACTCTCTTGAGGAATGCAACTTCAATTGTGTGATAAGTTTTTTTTTTTTTTCTTTAACTGACCTTATAAATTAACTTGCCTGCAACCCACACAGTTGTTCTCTGATACTTGGCTTATGTTGATCACCAGACAGCCCCTTAGGCCAATGCTGTGCGCAGCCATCATTAGCAAGGTGTTTATGCTTTTGCTAATGCATTTCTTGAAACCACATTTTAGTCGAGATTTTATTACAGGCATCCCTTATAAAATTCAGACGAGATCCCTACAGCTATCAATTGCGATGTCACCCAGAGATGACTTTTTGCATTTTTAGAATATTCTCAACTGATGGGATAAATGCATTTTGAAAACAACAGGATCTTAACTAGATTTCTCAGCTGGGATATCCCTATGGGGATATACTATACTCTTAACAGCAGGACTGCTAAATGCCACTTGAAAATTCCACCTTCATTTCTATTTAATTTCTTGTATACTTCAGTCTTAGAGTTGTGAGCTAATGTGTGGCTGGAGACGTGTCAATGTGTTCCACTGTCTCTTCTGAAACTGTTAACTGGAAGTATGCCTTTTGGCATGTAAACATGTCTTACAGATGGAAGCAGAACTTCTTAGCTACCATTTCTACTTTGCGTTTCTGATATTAGTATTAATTTACTAGTATCCACCTCGTAACAGCTTCATTTTTATCATGCGTATATGTTACTTATTTCTTATTAGGAGGAAAACTATAAAGCCAGCTAAAACAAATTTATTTGTTTCTGTAAAAACAGCTAACCCATTCTAGGGCATTTGAATATATAAACAAACAGCACATTGTCTATAGAGAGGAAGCTATACAAACACCCTGTCATTTTTTATTTAAAAACAAGTGAAAATAATAAAATTGTGAAATATGACTACTTAACATTTTCAGCAAGTATTTATTATGTAATTATTAGTTCAAGTCACAGTGCTACAATAATATATTTATATAGCTCCTTACAAATCCCTTTTAGTTTCTGTTCTTGTCTATGGGTATTTAGGTAGATGAATCTCACCTAAACCTTAAATGAGGTGAATCTCCTTTAAACCTTAAATAAATCCATCACAAATAACTTGATTTCTTTTGCATTCTCATAGTACATATTGATGGTACCGCTCATATTTCTTCTATTGTTTCATTTATAATTCCGATTATTTTTGCCATGTTGTGTATTTTTCCTCAGATAGTTGATTGCTTATATATTTTCATGTGCCCAGTACAGTGTAGTATCGTGTTGATAACTTTCTATTGATTAATCAGTTTACCGTGCTACTCTTGCTGAATAGAGATTGTTTGTAATTTTGTTAGCACATTTCTAAATAATGCCATGATTGGAATATTTAACCACAATATTTGCAAAGTAATTCTAAATGTAACGGAAACATCTGAAATATTTAAATTAAACTGTTAGATCATAATTATGGGTATTTGTGCAAAGTAATGCATATCTTAAGCATTCCATCCTAAGAATGGAAACATAATTTGAAAATGGATAGTTATGTATCAGTATGGGTTTGTGTGTATGTCTTCTAAGACAGTGCATATTTTCAATGACATTTGCTGTTTCCAGATTGTAACTAAATATCTTGAAGAACTGAAATAAAATTTAACAGTGTTCTTTTTCCTAAAATCTATCACTATAGAGTGAATATAATCATATTTCATCTCAGGACTTTTTTTTGAGTATCTTATTCTGGATGAACAATCTTAATTATGTAAAGTTCTCCAATACCAAATATGATATTTCTAATCTGCCCAAATTACAAAGTTTTCCTTTATTTATTTTCATTAATTTGCATTTTATGGTCATGATATGTTTTCTCACTGTAATGTTAACATGTTATGTGTTGATGGTAGAGTTAGTTTAAAGTTTCCTTCAAGGCTAATGATATTTCATTCAGATTTACTATATAGAAGGTAAATTGAAGATTGGGAAAATTTTTCCATGCCATGTGGAGGCTTATAGCAAATGTGATCATATCATGGGCATCCTCGAGTCTACTTGCCATTGATTTATGACCAATGTGTAAAGTTTTAAACAGAAATTCAGAACCACAGTCCTCCATGGCTCAGAGCTTTGGCTATTTGACAATTTCAAATAGAAATTGTCCATGTTACCCAGATTTAAACAGGTGGCACAGAGCACTTTCTTTTCAAGGGAAGCTTTTACCTTCGTTTTGAAATATGTCAATTTCAATTCTCTGAAAGCCCTGGGCTGGGTGGAGGTTGGAGCGCCAGGGCAGAGACAGAGACAGGGCACTGGCAGTGGGGAAGAAAGGTTTATCAGTGCAGGAGCAGCAGAAAGAGTTGACTCACGAATTCAACTCTCGACGGCCTAGATTCAAGTAGGAGGTTTTAAGAGATTTGGGGGTAGAGTTAGGTGGGTTTTTCACAGGTGGGTCCTTGGGAGTTTGGCGTCCTTCTATTGGTGAAAAAACTGCTTTAGTTTTGCAAGGTTGTAGCTGCAGGAGGGGGAATGTTTGGGCAAGGGCGTTGTATCAAAAGAGTGCTGCAAGGTCCTACCTTCCTGAGGGCCGATATTTGTGCACGAGGGTTTGTCACCAGGCCTGAGAACCTCAAAATGTTGATTTTCTGTGGCAGTGTCTTCATCCTTGCTTGTTTCTCCAGTTCAGCGCTCACATTTCAGTATGTATTTTCAAAACTAAGATACAGTGAACATCTGTTTGTAGATAAAGAAATAAAGATACTGACCATGATTTTAAAAATGGTATCTTTAATGTGAAATATGTAAAACATATCATACTTTTAATATTTTATGGCATTCAACACGTTTGCAAATATAATACATTTTTTTTTCTCCCATTCTTGTTTTCTTCTAAAGAATTCTAATTTTGGTGAATGTAGAATATATGGGTTTATTTTCCCAATGGTGATTATAGTGATTAAGTTTATTTTTCCTCTGAGATATAAAGACAGCTATTATGGTAATTTTAAGATGCTAAAGCATGTATATATAAGTTGGTTTACCCCATGAAAAGTTAAAATAAAAAAATCAGATAGAGTTTTGTTTTGTTTCGTTTTTACTCCTTCAGCAACAAAACACAAGAGAACACATATCTTGACAATACACTGGACCAGTGTTATTTCTTAACATATTTTAAGTCCTCCAAAATTATAGCAATTCAGTCCTTCTGTTATATTAGCTATGTCAACAGAAGTTCTCAGCACTTGAAAAGAATTTAAAGGTTGGTAAAAGAGCAATTTTTAAACTTCAAAAAAATGTAGTCAGCCATTTTTAAAACCTTAAGGCAATATGTGTTCAGGACCAAATCCATGTGACTCCTAATATAGTTCATGCACCATGTCTGGGGGCAGTCGTCTGGCTTGCATTCTAGTGTTTGGTTAGACTGTGCTCTTAGGATATTTAATTCCGTTCTGAACAGACATGAATATATCCTTCGTGGGCCAGTGTATTTGTTGCGGAAAGAATTCTGGAAACAAACCATGGGACGCTCATTTCTGACCCTGATTTTGAAACTGTGATATTTTGTCAACTCAGTTTCCACTTCTGTAAAATGATGAGATTTTCCTAGATGACCTTAAAACTTCAGTTTAAGTGACTTTTAAATGGCCTCTACTGACAAACCACCTGCATTGATGATTACCGACTCTTCCTCTGTTCCTGTAACTCTTTCCACTGGGCCCAGGCCTTGGGTGTTCCTGCTTTACATGCTACCTGTAAGCTTCTTGAGAGCTGGGGATGGCTTAGATGATTAATTCTAGTACCAAGGAAATGTGATCATTCACATAGGTGTTTTTGAAGTATTTAGTGAAAGAATAAATGAATGATTGCTCAAGTTTCTTCCTATTCTGGAATTCTATCAGTTCATGCCTGGATTATCTATTAGTTCTTTCTAACTTTAAAATTAGTCTGTTCTATGTTAGCTCGTTCCATGCTCAAGTTTTCTTAAGTGAACTAAGTCACTTACTGTTATATTTTGATGGTGGAGTATTTGAAAAAGAAAATATATATAGTATTACTTGAAAAAAAAGATTGTTTGAATCTTAAATGTTAAATAACTTAGTGTGCTATTTTGATTTAGAAAGGAATAACGCATAGAATTTATTTCTGTAGCATCGTTTTTTAGAATTACATAGCTTTGAATCATTTTTCATAGGCATATCTCTTTTACTATTTATGTAGGCTATATGTAGTCCAATTCTGTAACCAAGCTAGACAGTGCTCATCAAATTTTGTCACTGCTTTTAATTTTCAAAGGATGAATTTTTTTTTTTTAATTGAGACGATAATGCTTAGAATACATCTTGAGGCAATAGGCTTTAAAAGGAAAAAAAAAAATTCAATAAAGCTGAAGTGTGTGCCCTGCTTATTCTCCAGTGGATATAGAACTGTTTTGTCAACAGCTCCATCTGCAGACCAGGGACAGCTTGTGAATCTTCCTTAGCATCAGATTATAAAGAATGAGCTCTCAGCCTGCAGTCGTCTGTTAAAATTTGATTTGAAAGGCAACACCTGAAGACAGCTTTTTGAGGTTAATTTTTAGCAATGTCAGGTTTTATATGGTTCCTGAGAGGATAGCTATAGCTTCTGTCAATGGAAATTCATTGGGATAAAGGGAGGAAAGGAAAAGAAAGCACTAACTATTGCTGAAGGCCCACAATCAAATATAATAAACTCTTCAGTCAACTGTTTAAATAAAAACACAGCAAATTATTTTTAACCTTTTTTTTCCTGCAGGAAATTGATTTATCTGAACATTTTCCCCCATGAAGGCAGTTTCTAAGCTGTCATGTACTCAGCGCTATTTCCGCAGTGATGTGAGTGAGAGCTGTGCGGTTCCCACTGCCAACGCTGTAATTTTGGTAGCTTAAATAATATGTGCTCCCAGCGATAGTATTGTTAGCAGTGACTCCACATTAAAAGATGTGGGTGAGGGGACGAATTTAGCCATGCTTGAAAGTAGTTTGCATCGGGGGTCTTTAGCTTTGGAACACTAGAGGGCTGTATAAGTCTTTATTAGTAACCTGTATGGTGCTAGATTCCCTGAGAAGATGAGGTTCACATTACAGCTAAAATCAAACCTCAATCTTTGGTAATACAAGCAGAATTCATTCATAAGAAGAACATATCCACTACTACCTAGATAAATACTTGTGTTGCCCTTAATACATAGACTTCAAAGCATAATCCGTGGTTTAGAACACCTGTGTTTTGATTCATTTGACCTTCAGTGCAACTTTGCCCTCAATTTGTAAATTTCTATAGATTTCCCCCATCCAATCACTGGAGATAATATCATATCCTGTATAATTGATATGTTTCTAATGGAGCAGATTAGCAATAGCTTGTGAAAATATGTATGTAGTTACAATGAATTTGCTCTAGTGTGTGCCCTATACATAACAACAGGTTATTACGAGGCTGAGAGGAGGCAATAGCTCGAAATTGCTTTGAAAATGTACAAGTGCTATATAGATGGAAGGTGACTATATTTACTGTAATTGATCATTGAAGATACGTGACCATTAAGTTTCCATGGTATACTAATTTTCAATCAGTGGTTTCTGGAACAGTTGTAAACTGAATTAGATTTTAGAAATTTGCATTGTTGGTGAAGCAATTGAGGCAAATCCACCTCACAAATACAGAAAACTCATGTACTTTTTTTGTCTTCAATGCACATCTGTACATATAAACTTTTATTTCTAATCTTATGTGAGCTTTTCACTTTTACCTTCATGCTGAATAGTTATCAACACTTTTTGCACATCTGCAAATAGTGTTAAATAGGATAAAATAGTATTAAATAGTACAAAAGCACTTTTACAGAAGACACCTACACATGTATTTTGAAAGTTTTGTCTTTATTCATAAATAAAACTGAAGAATTCAGAGAGAGATTATTCTTCATATACAAATAATAACTGAGATACATGATAATCTAAATAGTTTATATCCTCATTCCAAACCTCAGATGACATCATTATGGTTGACCAAAGGTTGCGGAATGAAGGCAGTGGGCTCCTGGCCTACATTTCTGAAAAAGATGAAGCAAAACCCACTGAGACAGATGTATAAAATAAGCACACAAATAGTTGTAAAAGAAGGTAGAAGCTGATAAATGTCTTCAAAGAGGAAACATTTACAAGAATGGAATAGTATATCTAGATATGAGCATTAGGCAAGCCTTTACAAGCAGGGTATCCTTTAAATGAGAGACTTGGAATCTTGGTAACATATTGAAAAGTACAGATGGAGAAAGAAAGGTATGGGCAAAGTTTTTGAGGCAGAAAAGAGCATGGCTTAATTCCACAGCATGAACTTTGGACTCAAAATAAGAGATTTGGAACTTTATGCTCCAGGACTTAATGTGGAGATCAGACCAAAAAAAAAAAAAAAAGCAAGACTTTCTGAAGAAAGTAATTTCACAGCACAAAATGAAAGGTCCAAAAGGAAAACTGTTGAAGGCTCTTTACAATATAATTTTGCAACTAGGTTATGAAATAGGCTGTGTCTGTAAATAGGGGAATTAAGTGACAAAACTTAGGGAGTGAGGGGAAAAATGTTTATGGCCTTGAGTTTCCATACTGATTAATTTACTCAAAACATTTATTGTGCAAATCCTAAAATGCTAAAATTAATTAGAATATAGGATTGGGGATGTCTAATAGGTAAGAGGAAATTCAATGTAGAATTTGGAAAAGAAACAAGTCAGGTCTTTAAAATTGGGAGAAATCTATATACAGTAATGAACCTGGAATAAATGAAAAGTCTGAGAACAAGAAAAGACACGATGAAAGAAGAAAACTTCAGGTAATGTATTTTTGCAGAATTTGAACAAAAAACAAATATTATAAAACAAAAAAAAAAGAGGGGATAGATGGAAAACATAGGAAAGTAATAGAAACAATGGGCATCAGTGAAGTCACTTAAGATTTTTAAATATTGAAGAATAGAAAATCCTTATCTCAGAAGATGCAGAGTATGACTAATGGATGTTATTGTCTGTATCTTTTCTAGTATTTTTTTTCTATTTTATTTTTTTCCCCTTTTATTAGGGAAGTTATGGGTTTACAACACAATATGTATAAAGTACATGATACCCATATACTACCCTATTATTAGCACCTGGCACTGGTGTGGAATGTTTGTTATAACTCATGAGAGCACGTTTTTATAATTGTACTGTTAATTGTAGTCCATGGTTTAACTTAGAGATCACTGTTTGTGTGGTGCCTTTCCATGGATTTTAATTTTTTCTGTTACCATTAATGCAACTTTACATTTCTCCTTTTAACCACACTCATATATATATATATATATATATATATATATATATATATATATATGAGTGTTGTTAGTTATGTTCACAATGTTGAGTTACCAGCACCATCCTACTAGTATTTCTAAGTTTAATCCAGCATATTCTTCAGGTTGGCCATATAAACAAACCTGGCTTATTGGGATTCGTGATTACACCACAAGAATAGCTTGTGCTTCTCCTGTAGTAATCCTGTCTCGGGAAGCATCTTTTCATTTAACTTGCAGGTGCCTGGATTCTATTTGAGCCTATTTTGTGGGGAAATCTACATGTTTTTACTCTGAGCCTGATGGCACCCACGTTTTTCTTTTGGAATAGTCTTTTGCAAAAGTTCCGCTTCTCAATATAGAGTCTCTGTCTTAGATTTAAGTTTGAAAGATATAATCAGACTTCAATCAATAAATTCATCTAAGAATTTCTAAAGTGGGTGGCACCCAGTTTGCTAGTCCTGTGACTTGGGAATTCTCCCTCTGGAGGAAAGGATAAGGGCTTGAGAGTCATATAAGCATCTGTTCAAACCTTGGTTCTGCCACTTATTAGCAAATTACTCACTTGTTAGCAAATGGGAGAAAGTGGTAGGAAATAAGCAATGGTTATGCTACCATCTCACACCTTATTCACCCAGACTTGGTAGATAAAATCAGTGCATATTTTCTAGACAATGCAGAATATTTTGCTCACTAATTTTCTGCAGTAAATGGAAAAAATAAGATTAAATTCCTCTTTTAACTGCAAACGTTTCATTGAGCCTACACATTGACCATATTGGATGGCCTTTTGTAAGACTTGAAATATTACTGAATTGATAGGATTTCCATAAGAAAGTAAAGGTGCAGTCATCTCATAATTATTTAATTCTGACTTGATTTCGAAAACGATAGCAAGTTTCCAAGAAGTAAATGCAAGTTGCATTTTAAAAGTAATAAATCTCTATTGAAAAACAAAATATATTTCAAACTCTCATAATTAGAACCATCAGAGTTAGTGCATTGTTTTCTTTACTAAAATATGACATACAGAACAAATACTTTCCTCATTCATACATTGCTAATATTAATCTAAAGAGCCTATATTCACATACGGTGGAAAATTTATATTAGAGAAAACATAAGAAGAATCATTTTTCCTTCTTTATATATTGCCTTTTAGTAAGATCTTGCTTCTTTTAAGAGAAAACAGCACTTGAATCACAAAAAAGCAACTATATAAAAAAAGAAGCAGGTGTTCATAGACAAAGCAGATAATTTATTTCTTGTTTTAAATTTGTATAGAGTAGTCATGAACTTCAAACTTCAAAGGTCTTCCATGCGATAAATAATTTTAATTGCAATGGTTTCCTAAAAATGCCGACCAATGACACAAGTAGATAATGAAAGTATGTATATAACCAGATCACAGTAATTAATGACTAACAGTGAACATTTTAGGTAATAATGTGTAGTGTTATGTTTTATTTCTTCATGACAATTCATCAGAGCTACCTAGGAAAAATGACCGTGAATAGTGATATGGTGATTATAATCGTGACAGTTATTTCTTATAATATTGAGGACTAGAAGTGTAACACTTGTGTAATGCATAACTGAGATTTGGAAATTTAAATTACTTACCAAAGGTCATAACATACAGCTGTGACTTAGTGACCATGATTTCTGACTTCAAGCCTGCCACTTCCTTATTCTTAATTCTAGGTTTAGCTTTCTGTCATTATTATTGGGCAATCACTTATGATTTCTTTCTAAACAGTCATAATTTCTATGACTTTGTTACATTGGCATGTTGATCTGCCTTCAATTGTTGTTTTTTTTTTCTATTAGGATAACAACAGCGAAATCAATGAGTAAACTTTGGAGGAAAGAATGCAGTAATAATTTTGTATTCCTGGGAATTAAAACAACTTAAATCACTGGGTTTGACTACTGCTAGAGGCTCTTCCATCCCTTCTCATGCTCATCTGTCTGTCCTTCCTATATGCTTTAAAATAATTAGGAGCTTTCTATGCTTTGTACAAATAGTTGCAAGTGTTCATTCTTGTGTTGATTAATAAGAGTTTAGCAACAGGTAGTTGAAAACATGGAAATGGCCAATTTTCTGGAACAATCAAGGGGCAAAATTATAATTAAAATACAGGCTGTTAATAATCAGCCTATAGGAATCAAATAAAAACTAGAGCAAGCTGCCACTTGTTTTCTTCAGGTGTATTAGATCTCTGGACATTTCTTAGGTACGACTACGTCATTTTTGTTAAAATTTTATGCTATATGCAAGACAATTTTACTAGTCATTATAAGAAAATATGAGAAGTATGAGAAATAGCCTCTTCTCCCTAAGCCTATGATCCTCTAAGGGGGCATAAGGCATTGACTCTTGAAAAAGTAAACAATAATATGCAGAACACAGGCTCTAAGTCCTTATTTTGAAAATAAATCACATGAATTCCTAAATGTAGAATATCAGTGTGATCTTCAGGTAAGAAAAAGGGCCTCAATTCGAATTTTAGAGATGGTTAAAATTTGTGTAAGTGGAGATGAGAAGGAAGAAAGCCAATTCACTTTAAATTTAGAGATTAAATCCTTGAGGTCTGTATGTAAACTCTCAGACTTGAATCCTGAGATCTACCACTTCCTGGCTATTTATTTTCATGCAAGGACTTTTCCTTCTAGCCTGTTTTTGCACAGCTGTGAAAAAATGAACAATTATACCTACCTCCTATGGCTGGTGTGAGGATAAAGGAGAAGGGGCCCTTGGCATGGTTTCTGGCCACACAGAGAGGGCCAGCTGTGAATATCAAGCTACAGGCTGTGAGTGCATTCACTCATTCACTGGACGGGAGCGGAGGTGTTCAAGCAGAAGCAAAGTGAGATATTAACATCCCTGTGCTTTAGTGTTTGGTGTGAGGAAGGGGAACTAAGAACATTTGGGAATTTCTCTCAATTTTGCTGGAATGAATGCCTTTTTGTTTCTGAAGCCAATGCGGGATAAGACAGTTCCATGGGGGCAACACCTAATGACCCGCAACAAGCATGACTTGTCAGTGAAACCACGTAAATTGATGCTGTGTCTGGGCTAAACTGGAGTTAGGGAGATAGTTTGTGAGTGCCTGCTGGGGAAAAGGCTGGTGGAGAGACAACTTAGACGTGTCTTTTAGACTCAACATCATCATCATTGCAGCTTCCTTGATTGTGGCTTTTATTAGCAGCCCACTTTCTGTGCCATAACAGGCTGTAACATTGCATTTAAATGACAACCGTCACTGCAAGTAGATTTAAGTAGGCGGCAGTCCCTAGAGGCATTATAAAATGTTCCCAGAAAACCCCTGGTATTTGTAACCACTCTGTGGACTAATAAAAGCCAGACAAAACAAGAAATAGGACTGCAATCCCATTCTCTTGGCAGCTGGTCTTGTAAAACAGCGGTTTTCCCTGCACCTGAGATGTTTGACCATAGAGAGTTATTTTTCAAACTGCCTGTGGGAACTCAACAGATCTTATAGTGCCACCAGTAGCTTTTAAAGCTTCAATTCTGATAGCTGCTTTGAAAGTAATTAGATATAGAAAATTAATTCTAGTTGGGAACACATGAAACGTTTCATTTGCAATTGGCATGAATACAATTATAAATTGTAAATATAAATATAAAATATGAAAATATAAATTTACAATACATTTTGACTTTAAATATTTCCATACAAATTAACACGTTGTTAACTCTCGGTAAAGTACTCAACAGCCAGGAGACCAATACAACAAAAAAGAAGGATGCTTTCTTTGTCGATGCTTTTGGGCACTGAGAATGAACTGGAAACAGAAAAAATTCTGCAAAGAGCAATTAAAGCAATGCATCAAAGAGTGCTTAGTTATGCAGCCACTCTCTCTCTTTCTCCCTTTCTCTGTAGAGCAAAACATAGGTAGCTAGCTAACAGGAGAGATAAATAGGGCTAAACATGTAGGTAGAGATGTGCCTAGAGATAGATAGATAAATAGACATAGAGATGGATTACGCATTTTAAATAGGGACAATATCATCCCAATAGGTGAAAATTCAGTACTGGGGGACAAAAAAATCTCTTAGATATTGCACACCTAGTACATAAAGAACTTTATAGTATATATACCCGTGGTATTAAAATGTCATGGTGTGTGGGCTATGTTAGGTAAAAAAAGAAGTCTACAATGACTCTTTAGTGGGGTGATAGTGGAAAAAAAAATGAGAAATACTACCATAGATAAATGGACTTTGAGTCATTGATAATTTACCTTCATCTCATTAAACACAAATACGGAGCAGGGGTCAGCAGGAGCGTGAAAACTAGGAACAAAACCAGAACAAAAATAAACCTGTTTTATGGGTATATATATTATTGATGCATGTAATACCTGTTAAAAATATCTTTAACTTCCTTTTGACTCCACATATTTATAAAGTGCTTACTATGTCCTAAGCAATGTACTTATTCTAAAATAAAGCAATTAAGTTGTCCTTAAAGGAAATATAGGCTAGATGAAAACAGATATCAAAGTACTACTGGCAAGGATGATGTGGGACGAAAGGGGAAATACCCCCCCCATGAAAGCACATAGTGGGGGAGCCCTTGGAAGGGGCTTTGATGGAAAGACTTGGATGATGAATGGAAGACAGCCAGGCAAAGGTGATGGCAGAGAATATTTCAATAAACAGTTCTAGTAAGTCCAAAGGCCCAGATGACAGAGGCAGTTTGTCCTATTCAAAGAAATGAATGGAATCCAAAAGAGCTGAAATTTAGAGACCAGGAAGAGGCTAGTGGAAGCTGGTGAGACTGAAAAAGTAGCTCAGAGATAGATGGAGGCAACATAAGTCCTGTTAGGCATTTTGGAATATATTTCAAAAGAAAAAGGAAAACATATGTATCATTTTAAGGACAGTGATTCACCTGATCAGAATTGTATTACTGAAAGACTGAAGTAGGTCAAATTAATTTTCCAATGCAATGAATGTCTAGCAACAGATTATTTTCATCTAAGTACCAAGGAATACCCTTGCAACCATATGATGCTGTTGTTTAAAATGAAAGCTCTTAATGCTGGTATCGCACTTGGCGCCATGATATCTGAAAATGGAAGAAAAGTAAAGGACTAATATACTGGTTCATTTAATAAAAAAAATATATAAGTAGGGAATAGGACTGTTGTGACAAGGTTTTACAGGATGTGTGGGAGAGTTCAAATTAAGATGCTTGTGACATCTGCCTTATGATTCTGCAGTTAATTCAGCAGTCTATGGTGATGGACTAACTAGAAACAAAGTTTAAATGAGGGTAGGAATATAACTGAGCTGGTATTCCAGCACCAAATAGAATTTCTATTTGTAATAGGCTTACGAAGCGGTCATGTCTCCTACAGGCCCCCATGGCAAGTTGAATATATCCTGTGAGCTGTAATCACTGTACCCCTTGAATACCTGTCTTTTTTAAAAGTAAAATTTAAAAGGATTCAAAGATTTTAAGCTGTTACATTCGCAGTAATACACAATCCGTTAAATGATCCCACTCCCCATTCAATGCCTTTTTTATTTTTTACAAATAGAGTGAGTGAAAATAAAGTTTTATCTAAGACTATTTTCTATAAAAGCAGGGGTAAGATTGTGAAAGTTTAGTAACCAAAGCTTTTCTAAAATTTACATAGGTCACATATGAATATAAAAATCCACTATAATGAAGACATACAAAAAAGGAATATAAACATTAACTTTCTGCTATCGACTTTCTCTCCTGTCAATGCATAACTATTATGTACAAATGTAAATATTTATTTTTAGTATGTTTAATTTTGCTACTCTTTTCTACTTTCTGTTGAATGATATTTGGCTGCAAGGGTATTTATGAAACATTATGTTTAAACCCATATTTCCTTGAATCAATGACTTCTGTACTTCTCTTTTGAGATTTTTTTTTGTGGGGGTGTTTATTCTGGCACTGTGTGTGGTACATTATTGCTCATTGGTAGTGCCCCTGAATGCATTTGGAAAGCTTACAGAGCTTATGAGATGCCATTAATGAAAGCAGAGAATTATAATTGATGATGCAATTTTATTACATGGTGGTAATCTGTGAATGAGAGTATGGCCAGAGAGAACTGTAAGCTTGGCCAGAAACACATCGTGAAATAGCAAAATTCTAGAAAGTGAAAATGTTACTGAGTAAAGGATATGAATACTGTTTTTAATAAACAATGGTAAAAAATTTCAATATAGTGACCCAAATAAGGCTATTAAAATCATTAGAGATAAATTATGCATATTAAGTAAAATGGTGTGCAAAATTAATTAATTGATAGCATTAGAAACTGACATGTTCCCACTAACCTCCATCTCTTTTCAATGAAGAGAAACTTTTAAAATTATGCGTAAGTGGAATGGACCTCAGTTACAAAGTGAGAAAACATTGAATCAACATTTAAATATATGCAACTGTTTTTTTGTGGCTCTCTAACTTGATCAATTTCACAGGATCCCAAGATAATGCAGTATAAAATGGAAATGATTCCTGATGACAGGATGCAGGGCTCAGTCATGAGTATTTCAGTTTCAAAGGTGCTTTGGATATAGTGTACCCTCCATGAATTTTTGCCAAAGAGATGCAAAAGTTGGAAATGTAAATCCAAATTCTTAAACATGTGTGTCGATTCTTGCCAGGAAAATTTTAAAAGACACACAAAAAACAAAACATAAAAACTCGAACATACTTAGGTTATCAGAATTCTTTAGAATAAGATGGTTTTTTTAAAAAAGCATTTTTACTTGTTGGGTAATCCAATAAATCACCTGCCTTTATTTAAGTAAAATTTTCAAAAGATCCTCTAAATAAAGACTTATTCAAGGTCTTACCATGTACCAGGTGAGCTAATTTTCAAAAGCATTTGCATATAAAAATTGCAGAAATGGCTCTTTCAACATTGGAAAATACTCTTCTCATACCACTGAAAGCAGTTATGCATTTATATCCTTAGATAAAGTGTTTAAACAATCTTTTGGGGATTTTCTTTTCAAATTAAATTATTGTAACCTTAACATTGTTGCATTCATACAACAGTGAAGGTTTCAGATATATTAATCTAAACCTCTTCTTCTCTTCCCCTTTCAGAGCAATACAATAATAATTGAGAACAAAGAAATTAAACACATGAGAAGGTTATATTGAGTTGGTAGTATAATGTAATCTTTAGACTAAAAGCTTCAAAAAGCCCATTATTGGATCCAGTTCCTCTGTGCGAAAGTGTGTATGTGTGTGCCTATGAATTTGTGTGTTATTAAAATATTTATAATATAATTGAGTTTTGCCCTTTCAAGTTTTTCAATTCCACGGAGCTGACATAATAATTCTGGTGTTGGCATTAATGCACAAAGGTAGATTATTTTATGAATTTCTATAATTTATAAAGAATTATTAAAAGACCGTACCTAAAAATTTTTAAAATATGAATTATTTAACATATGCAAAATGGTCAAGAATTTTGGCAATGCGTTCATTTGAATGACTTGAGAAAACACGTGAGCAGAGCAATTAGTAAGCTTAAGGTAAAGTTTTGTTCGGACAAATAAGTATTATACATTTATGTATACAATGCATATACTTATCCAAAGTGATCATGGTGGATAGGTTAAGAATAATGAATACATATCTTAAAGTTTTAATTTTGTAATAATTATATACAACCAGTTTCCAAGTTTTTGATACACTGGTAAGGTCTTTCTTTGAATGTGATTGTGTGATTGGAACACTGCTTTTTCTTTCTACAAAAAACAAAGTGCACTGAACATAAATTCTAATTTTGTTTTCAGGAATCTGAGAACAGAATCCTAAAAGAGATTTAGAATATTTCCCTACTTTTTTTTTTTATAGTCAGTCACTCAAATTTCTGTGCATTTTTTTTAGCAATTTCGTCAAGATTTTTGCAAGCATTGATCTCCATAGAAACAATATTAAACATTTTTGCACTAAAATTTCATAATATCTTTGTGAATTACTGATTATATATGTAGAACGGAATGATCAAAATAGGAATATTTGTGTTTAATTGTTTTTTTTGTATTAAAAAATAAATAAATAAAAAGATTTCATGATATCTAATTAAATTACGTAATTGCAGTAAAACTATTAGTGAAATAAATAGATTGGGAACTAAAACCACTGCTAGCAAGTGATACTACCCGCCCGTGGAAATTTACATGTACCAGCAAGTTTACTACAGCAGTGTCCAACTAATGCTGAGTCTTCAACCAGACTGGGGAATCACTCAGTATGGATTATAAAGGATAGCGATATTGATCAATTAATTAGGACTCAGTTAAGTAAGTTTATTGCACTGTTCTTAAATTGTGCAAGGGAAGTTTTTAGATAGACATTCTGACCTTTATACAGAGCCACAAAGAATTATCTTGTAAAGGTCCTAGGGAACCATGTGCACATAAATGTTTGTGTATGTAATTTTAATTATGTTTATATTATATATGTTTATATATCAGATTAATGACCAGCCCAAGGCCCTCAGCAACTGTTAAACATATTAAAAAGATCCACATATTAAATTCCTAATCCTGTTATTTTCCTATTTTCTTGATGAGCATATGTTCTTTCCATTATTAAAGGTTCCTCTATTAAAAAATAATCTGCATGCTTAATAATGAGTAGATCATATGCTTTGGATTGTCAAATCCAATTTTCAATCTTGACTTTGCTGATTAAAGCTATTTGGCTTTGTAATGAATGAATTACCAATTGTATCTGACATACTTAGAACAGTGCCTGGCTCACAATACATGCTATGCAAGTATTAACCACTGTTAACTTATTCAATTGTACTAAAATACAGTTTCTAAATCTGTAAAATGGGTATTTTATGAAAGAAAGGCTATTATGGACCTAGGTGACTCTCTTTTATAAAATACCAAATTTTGGTTCATGAATTTTAAATTAATTCCAAACTGGGAATATTATAGAATATCCGAGTTTTTAAATAACAAGAGATGAAATCTGGATGCTATACTTCCCTGTGTTCCTGAAATTCATTTCTTTAATTGCCCTAATTTTTATACACATGTAAAAGCCCAAGATTAGCCATCATAACAGCTGACTTTAATATTTATTTTACTTTTCATGGACTTTAAAATAAACCACTTGTGAAAAAGAAGTAAAGCTAAAGGAAACAATAGAGTTAGCAAAGGCCTGTAGATGTTTGTAGAGTGACACTGAGAAAAGGTGGGGAGGAAAATGAGAATTGGGAGATAATGATTTTACAAAATAATCAGATCACAATTTTTCAATAATGATGAGTAATCTATTCTAATATTACAGTCAACTCTTCAGAGGATTACTGCTCATGATTGTTGAATTAAATTTAAAGAGAATTTACTGTGGAATACTTTTAACTAAAACTGTAATTTCTTTTTTTTCAAGTGTTTCAAAGTGAAATAGTTGTTTTTCAAGGAATCCAAATCATCGCTGAAGCAGAATAATAACTGATACATATTTTGAATATTTCTCCAATATGTTCTGCCTATTTACTTAAAACCAATCCCTTAAGTAAGCATGTTATATACATTGTAAACTAGCTCGCTTGCCATCCTATAGCTTAAATGACAGAAATGAGTTCTTATTTATATCTTTTTAAAAAAATAATAAAAACATTGTTAAGTGACTTTTTGTAAGTTTGTCTAGCCATGCATTTCTTCTCATTTTAAGATACTTAAAATGAAATTTCACATTGATTTAAATAGCATTTTTAAAAAACTCTATTATCTTCAAGTTGCTGTCTGGGCATTGTGTGTGTGGTTCCTAAATTGCTTTATAAAGAAGTTAATATGGCAGATCACCTGATGGCTGTACGCTCTGTAATGCTTTTCCAACCATGGTCAATCCATTAACCTTCAAGGCATTCCTGTATCACTATCTATATCTTCTTGAGTTTGATCTAAAAGAACTTTTAATCCACATACCTATTTTCAGTGGTTGAATCACGAACCAATATTGGCATGTAAATAGATGCTGATATTTTAATAGTATTATGAAAAAGAAATACATTGTTTTAGTTTTGTGAGCTGTAATATGTATTTTATGGAAAAGGATGCTTCTGTACAACTGAGGGTCCTTAGTAATATTCCCAGCAGTTTGCAGATATATGATATGTACTCTGAAATATACATGCCAAAGTTATAGAAAGAGACCAAGCTGAGCACATTTCAATACAGAAATTTTTTTCCTTTTCCTTATTTAAATGTTATGATGGTTGATAGATGATAGTTAAATATCATGATCCTGAATTATAAAATCAATTGATTATTAAGAAGAATAACATAATAAATAAAAAGAGCCCTGAGGTTTGTAATAACAAACTAAGTGAAGATCCCAGCTTATCAGGTGATCTTGAACAAACTTAGATTCTCACCTAGACTTTCCAAGTTTTAAATATATATCTAAGCCATTAGATATATGTTTAAAATGATAAATTATGGGCACTATAATTGGGCATTCTTGTTAAATTTAAATTTTAATATCTTTGCAATATTTAAAACAAATTTTGGTACTGATACCCTGATTAAAAATAACTAATGTGGGCGGGCCGCGGTGGCTTAGCGGGCAAAGTGCTTGCCTGCCATGCCGGAGGACCTCGGTTCGATTCCCGGCCCCAGCCCATGTAAAAAACAAACAAACAAACAAAATACAATAAAAACAAGAAAATGTTTAAAGATGTTTCCCTTTCTTCCTTCCTTCCTTCCTTCTCTCTGTCTTTCCTTCCCTTCCTCCCTCTAAAAAAAAAAAAAAAAAAAAATAACTAATGTAAAAGCTTGATCTGGTGGAATTGACTTTTGTTACTAGAATAATGTGTTACGTTTCCATCAAACTTCCATGATTTAATAATCTCTTCTGAAAAAGGTGGTTATTCAGTGAATCACTGTAAAATAGCAGGGAAATAGTTCCTCACTGTTTTTTAAAAGTAGCATCGATGAGGTAAGAGTTCACTTGGATTGCCTAGCCAAACAACATGAACTGAAACTTATTGAAATTGTGAATTTCATACTGTGAAGATTGAGATAAAACATGTAAAATAAACAGTACTGAGACTGACAAATGATAGATGCTCCTTAATAAAATCTGGGGCTACAAAACAGCACATATTTGTGAATGTTAAAATTGTCTAGATGCTTTTCAAAGTTGTTTAAAGTGTTGGGAGAAAATTTGAGCAATCTTCCTGTTTTATATTGCTTTGTATAATAGCTGGATATAGAGCAGAATAATAAAAGTAGAGATGAAAATTACAGAATTTATGCGAATGAGAGCAAAGAAGTTAAACCTCTACTGCAAACAGGAAATCTGGTCCAAAGTGGCTGCTTCTCATAAAAGCATGACCTCTTGTTGAAGCAAAGTGTCCTGACATCCATCCTGACCATTGGAAAAAAAAAAAAGGCAAAGGAAGGTTCAGGAAAAGAACTGGCATTCTCTAGATGCCAGTTAGAGAATCTGTACTGTATTAGGTGTTTGACACCACTTAATTATACAATGTACACATCATTACCATCACATTAGACATGGGGCACCTGAGGCTCGATTTGGTTAAGTCTTTTGATGCCTTGACATATGGGTAATTTTGATTCCATGCATGAAGATTTGATCCTGGATCTAAAGTCCACAATTCGATTACTCTACTTTGTGGGAGATATAGCAGCCTTTATAACCGGAAACACGCCATAATTCACAAAACAGTTACAGATCCATTTCCTGCAAAGTCAATTAAATTCACGACTTTGAAAGCCAGACATATTTGCATTTCTTTTACCTATTTAAAAGAATTCAAAATTGCATAAAAGTGGTGTTTATTATTTCGAAACAAGATCTTTTGGATAAAAATCAAATCTTAACCACAGACACAAGCAACAATCTTACGAAAGAACATAATGTACTTTTTCATTCACACTTATTGAATTTTATTCTTTAGCTTAGAGAATTGAAACTCTTTCAAAAATCCACAAAATGCAAATACAGGCTTTTATTCCAAAATCTTCATTCTATTGTACAAATAAGAAATCTGAGGCATCATGAATTTAAAATTTCTTTTTCACAAAATGGGTATATAGTTTTCCAGAAACCAGAAAGGAAAAGAAAACCCAAAACCCTAGATAGAGTAGGTAAGTGGAATCACAAATCACATTAAGTTCAGTGATTATCAGGATTGATTTAGAACTATATATTTGAGGAGATGTTTTAGAGAACAAAAACTTAATAGCCGTTCCTTTTATTGCACTGAAAGGATCAGTTCACCATACTTTCATTCCTAAACTCAATATAGGTTTTAATATCTTCATAACAGAACAATTTATTCTACATTGCTTTCTGTAATATTACAATGTCCAGGAAAAATCAAGTAAAACATAAGTTAAAATGAATTATTTTAAAAGCACACATTTATTCTAAAAGGTGTTTGGCTTGAACTCAAGTATCAGCAATTCTATTGGAATTATTTGAGTAAATACAAAAGGGAAGTGGTTATTGTTCTAATTGTATGCTAATTATATTCCCTTGATAGCCCTGATAATTATTTTAAAAAATTGTATCCTCAATTTTTTAAATATTTAGAAAAAGCGTTACAAATGGTTTGGTTTGTGTGTATGTGTGTATGTGTGCATGCATGCATTGTATTTTTTTTTCTTTAAGTTATAAAATTCTGCATCATAGCACACGGTAACAGTAACATAATGCTTTGCTCTCAGGGCCGGTTATGACAGTGTTAAATTCTACTACTTGTTTTCCATCTACAGTTAGTCATTTATGTAAGAATAAAGTATAAAATGATCATTCTTTCAACATACATACTTTATCTTAATATAGATGATTGGTGGATAGTTCTTCTCATTTATACTATAGAGAGTGAAGCAGAATGTGTATTTTTAAAGTTAGAGCAAAATAGCAGTGATAATTCCTTTGATACATATAGTAGACAGGATGTATTTTAGGATATTCATTCATTGAGGATATTCAGTTAATAAAGATGTAAGTAAATCTTTGTGAATCACTCATAAAATTAGCACCATAATATTTGAAATGTTATATTAACCGCAGTCCTTATTTGAAGGGACTGTTGTTTGATGATGGGAAAATCTGTTGTCTGATTTTTCAAGATCCAAAAATTATTAATAACTCCCCAGTATTTTATGTGAAAATGTATTAATATTTAATTTTATATGCTCTGTGTATAAAATTCAAAATAATATCTCCATAATTTAAGGTTTATTATAATTCCCTAAATACATTGGTAGAAAATGAATGATGACATAAACTTATTTTAGAGCAGGAAAGTAATGCAAGGAATACAAAGTAATTGCAACACTGTAATTATTTAAATAAATGTAAATGAACATAATTGGTTACTTCTAGAGGTATAGATAACTATTGGGCCCAGTAAGTCATACAATAAACTAATTTAAATCTATTGTAGGTCAAGAGGTTAGAAATTGATAGACATCATATAAATTCACTATACAACCAAACTTTTCCAGAAATAGGGAGTGATTAATACATGTGAATGTACAGAACCAGTTAAAATTAAGTAGAATATGCTTTTCTGTTCCAGTTTTTGTCATTTAATTTCCATCTTTCCTTCTGTTTTCTTTACTCTCCTCTGTTAATTGAGTTTCTATTCCCTGGTGTGAGATGTAAACAAACAGAAACTTCATGCCATCATGTTGAAAAAAAGGTTGATCTTTTAAAAGATGTTGGTATAAATTTTTGGATCCTAATTCAGAATGAAGATAATATGTTCATATAGCTGTTATTTCAATTCTGTGTTCTTTTTCTCTTTCAACATGTATTTATTTTATATGACTACTGTATACCACACATTCTATTAGGGAAGTCTCACCACAAATTAATTAGATAAACCCAACAGATAACTTAACTTGCTTATTTTATTTCAAGGCCCCATTCCTTTAATCTTTCAGCAATTATTTATTATTAAGAGTACATTCAACATTGTGTTAGGTACTGGGGAAATAAGACAGATAAAGTCATTCCCTTCATAGAACGTACATTCTAATAATGGGATGAATAAAAAAAAAACACTAAGTACATTTTAGATGGGGTGAGTTATATGAGTTAAATAATGCAGGATGGTGGGGGAATGACTTTGGGGAGAGGCTGAGGATCAAGGCTTCTTTAGACAAATTCATCAGAGAAATACTCAAGTAACTACTGAGGATTCTGATACATATGCTATCTTCTTGCTTTTCTCCGTATTTCCACTCTTATCTTCCATTCATATTTGATTTCCTGAGATACCAGAGTAAAGCTCAGGCTGCTAGTTAGGAAATCTTGCTGTAACGCGTCTAAGACATGGGCTCCATCAAGCTGGCACAATTCACACATCTTCAATTCGCTTCATCATTTATTGTTTTGTAGAAGAGTGACAGGATACTTGACTTTGTTTTAAAAAAAAAAGATAAGAAAGCTGCTCTTGGCTCCAAGGACATTCAATTTACATTAAACAGTTCCAACATAAAACACAATGACTGGTATCTTGAAATTAGTCCTACTCCATGGAAAAGTTAGAGAAGGGACAGGAGGGCAACTGAGGTGGCAGTTTGGGAGTGCAGCTGACCTGGAAGAGCCTTCTGCACCACATGCAGCAGCCTTGGTTGCAGAGAACAAGGAACTGAGAGGCAGAAAGCTGGATGTAGTGCGGAGGCATGGAGCCACAGAGCCCATGTGAGTGCACAGATAGGAACACGGACTAAGAAGTAAGCCAGGCCATGTTCCTTGGGTGCACAACCCTTACCAGTGCAGCCCTGTGACCAGCAACTCACCCCAAACCCCATGCCCCTGAAACCCTTCAGCGGCTCCCATTCGCTGTGCTCCAGGTGCCCCCACCCCACCAGTCCCCAGTGCACCTACCTGCCCCCCACCCCCATCCCAAGTGCAGCCAACCCATCTCTCCTGTACCCCTCCTGAGTACCTGCCCTCTCTGACCTTAGTGCGTCCGTTTATGGCACTTCCAGCCCAATGCATGTGCATGGGTCCCCAATCACGTCATTCAGCTCTGGGAACTGCACTTTCCAGCAGTCCTAGAACTATGCATGTGCATAGCCCTCAGCCATACTTCCCAGCTCTGAGAAAGTGCCAACCTGTGCTCCCAGGTCACATCTGTCCCCAATCTATGAAGGCATAATCCTGGCCTGCTGTCACAGCTCTACGCATGCACACAAAGGACTCCATGCCTTAGACCAGTGCACACCAGGGTTATGCCACACAGACTGGTGCACCTGCACAGCTGCATCCTCTCTGTCTACTGGGCATTCATGTTCATGAGCAACAGCACAATATCCCCAACCTATACCCATATCTGCCCTGAAACAAATCACCATAATGACTGCTCCACCCTATGTCCTGCTCCCTGCTGTACAACCATCCTGCAAACACAAGGCCTTAGACTACTGAAAGAAATCAACAACCAGAGTAAATCAATCAAGATATTTACATGTGGCAAAGACAGCAGAAGATCACTAAGCGTATCACAATGCAGACAGATAAAGCTGTGCCTAATGACCAAACTAAAACTCCAGAGGAGACACAAACATTGGAACAACTAATTCAACTCTATTTAATAAAATAAGTGGGATAGCAAATGACGTAAAGGAGATCAAGAAGGCAGTAGAAGAACATAAAGAGAAATTTGAAAGAATAAATAGAAAAATAGCAGAAATCACAGAGTTTAAAGACTCTGTTGACCAAATAAAAAAACATACTAGAGACACACAACAAAAGATTTGAAGAGACATAAGGAAGAATAAGTGATATAGAGGACAGGATAAGTGACATTGAAGACTCTAAACAGCAAATGGCAAAAAAGATGGAACAAACTGAATGGGAACTCAGGGAAATGATTGAGAAAACAAATATAAGAATCACTGGTGTCCCAGAAGAAGAAGAAGAAGGGAGTCAAGGGCTAAGAAAAGTAATGGAGGATATAATGGGAGAAAACTTCTCAACCCTCATAAAGGACCTAAATATACAAGTCAAAGAAGCCCAAGGAACTCCAAACAGAATAAATCCAAATAAGCCTTCCCCAAGGCACATACTATTCAGTCTGTCAATTGTTGAAGAGAAGCAGAAAATCCTGACAGGGGCAGGAGAAAAGCAATCTGCTGCATACAAGGGAAATGAAATAAGACTGAATTCAGACTACTCAACTAGCACCCTGGAGTCAAGAAGGCAGTGGTATGATGTATTTGAGATCCTGAAAGAGAAAGCCTTCCAGCCAATAATTCTGTAACAAGCCAAATTGTTCTTCAAATTGAGGGAGAGATTAAAATTTTCACAGACAAAGAAGTTCTGACAGAATTTGTCAACAAGAGACTGACCCTACAAGAAATACTAAAAGGAGTTCTGCCAGCTGAAATAATAAGACAGGAAAGGGAGATCTGGAGGAGGGCACTGAATGTAACAGTACCACTAAGGGCAATTTAAAGAATACAAAGAGAAAGAGGGAAAAGAATATATAGATCTGACAAATAAAAAAGATAAGGTGGAATCAAGAAACACCTTTTCAGTAGTAACTTTGAATGTTAATGGACCAAATGTACCAATTAAAAGATACAGATTGGCAGCATGGATTAAGAAACATAATCCAGCTATATGCTGCTTGCAAGAGACCCATCTTTGACACAAGGATGCAAATAGATTGAAAGTGAAAGGATGGAAAAAGATTTTCCACACAAGTTGTAACTATAAGAAAGCAGGAGTAGCTATATTAATATCAGACAAAATAGACTTTAAATGTAAAGACATCATAAGACACAAAAAAAGGACACTATATACTAATTAAAGTGTCAATTCACCAGGAAGATAAAGCAATCACGAATGTTTATGCTTCCAATCAAGGAGCTCCAACGTATATGAGATGGACACTGGCAAAACTGAAGACAGCAGTAAATGTTTCAACAATAGTAGTAGGAGACTTCAGTGTACCACTCTCCTCCATAGATAGAACCAGATAGAAGATCAACAAGGAAATAGAGAAGTTAAATAACTTGATAAATGAATTAGACCTAACAGACATATATAGGTCATTGTACCTCAAAGCACAAGGCTATACATTCTTCTCTAGTGCTCATGAATATACTCTAGGATAGATCACATGCTGGAGCACAAAACAGGTCTTTATAACTTTAAAAATATTGAAATTATTCAAAGCACTTTTTGTGATCACAATTGGATGAAGCTGGATCTCAATAACCACCAAGGAATGAGAACATTCACAAATATATGGAGATATATTTAAACAACCAATGGGTCGAAGAAGAAATGGCTAGAGAAATCAGTAGCTATCTGGAGATGAATGAAAATGAGAATACAACTTATCAGAACTTATGGGATGTTGCAAAGGCTGTGCTGAGAGGGAAATTTATTGCCTTAAATGCCTACGTTAAAAAACAAGAAAGAGTGAACATCAAGGACTTAACAGCAAATGTGGAGGGACTTGAGAAACAACAGCTAGCTAATCCTAAAGCAAATAAGAGAAGAGAAATAACAAAGATTAAAGCAGAGATAAATGAATGGAAGCTCAAAAAAACAACAGAAAGAATCAATAAAACAAAAGATTGTTCTTTGAGAAAATTAATTAAATAGATTGGCCACTAGCAAGACTGACAAAGAAAAAAAGAGAGGGTATGTAAATAAGCAAAATCAGAAATGAGAAGGGGTACATTACCACAGACCCTGAGAAATAAAAGAAATCATAAGAGAATACTATGAACAACCCTAGCCAACAAACTAGACAATTTAGATGAAATGTACAAATTCCTGGAGACACAGAAACAAGCTACACTGACTCAGGAAGAAATGGAAGCTCTCAACAAACCAATCACAACTAAAGAGATTCAGTCATCAAAAATCTTCCTACAAAGAAAAGCCCAGGGCCTGATGGCTTCACAGGGAAATTTTATCAAACATTCCAGAAGAAACTAATACCAATCCTGCTCTACTTCTCAAAAAAATTGAGGAAAAATGAACTTTACCTAACTCATTTTATGAAGCTAATATTTTCATACCAAAACCGGGTAAAGATGATATAAGTTAGGAAAACTGCAAGCTAATCTCTCTGATGAACATAGATGCAAAAATTCTCAGTAAAATATTAGCAAATTGAATCCAACAGTACATTAAAAGAATTATATACCTGACCAAGTTGGATTTATACCAGGAATGCAAGGATAGTTCAACATAAGAAAATCATTTAAAGTAATACAGCACATTAACAAATCAAAAGGGAAAAATCACGTGATCATCTTGATTGATGCTGAAAAAAGTGCTCAACAAAATTAAGCATCCTTTTCTGATAAAAATACTCCAAAAGACTGAACTCAAAGTTAACTACCTCAATACAATAAAGGGAATATGTGAGAAACTGATAGCTAGCATCGTACTCAGTGGAGAGAGAGTGAAAGCCTTCACTCTAAGATCAGGTACAAGACAAGGATGCCCACTGTCACCACTGTTATTCAACATTTTGTTAGAAGTTCTAGCTTAAGCAATCAGGTAGGACAAAGAAATAAAAGGGTTCTAAATTGGAAAGGAAGAAGTAAAACTCTCATTATTTGCAGATGATAGGATACTGTACTTGAAAGATCCTAAGAAATCCACAGCAAAGTTTCTTGAGCTAATAAATTCAGCAAGGTGGTGGGATATAACATTAACATGCAAAAATCAGTAACATTTCTGTACACAAACAATGACCTATGTGAGGAGTCAGTTCAGGAAAAAATTCTATTCAAAATAGCAACTAAAAAGTCACATACTTAGGAATGAACTTAACTAAAGACGTAAAGGACTTGTAGACAGAAAATTACATAACCTTGCTAAGAGAAATCAAAGGGGACCTAAATAGGTGGAAAGACATTCCCTGCTCATGGATAGGGAAGCTAAATACAGTTCAGATGTCAATTCTCCCTGAATTGATCTAAAGAGTAAATACAGTACCAATCAAAATTCCAGTAGCCTATTTTGAACATTTGGAAAAGCTAATTACCAAATTCATCTGGAAGGGGAAAGAGACCCCAAATAGCTAAAAGGATACTAAAGACAAAGAACAAAGTGGAAGGATTAACACTCCCTGACTTTAAAACCTATTATAGGTTGTTTTGACAGTGGTCAAAACAGCATGGTACTGGCACAAATTCAGAAGCATTGACCAATGGAATCGAATTGAGAGTGCAGAAATAGACCACCAAATCTATGGTCATCTGATTTTTGACAAGGCCCCTAAATCCTCTGAACTGGATACAATAGTCTTTTCAATAATTGGGCATGGACGAACTGGATATCAATAGCCAAGAGAATGAAAGAGGACCCCTATCTTACACCCTACACAAAAATTAACTCAAAGTGGATCAAACACCTAAATATAAGAACTAGTACCATAAAGCTTCTAGAAGAAAATGTAGGGAAAACATCTTCAAGACCTAGTAATAAGAGGTAGCTTCCTAAACTTTACATCCAAACCAAAAGCAATAAAAGGAAAAATAGATATATGGGAACTCCTTAAAATCAAATGCTTTTGCACCTCAAAAGACTTTGTCAAAAAGATAAAGAGGCAGCCAACTCAATGGGAGAAAATATTTGGAAACCACATATCAGAGAAAGGTTTGATTTCCCCTATATACAAAGGAACCATGCAACTCAAAACAAAAGAACAAACAATCCAATTGTAAAATAGGCTAAAGATATGAATTGACATTTTTCTTAAGAACAGATACATATGGCTCAAAAGTGCGTGAAGAGATGCTCATTTTTACTGGCTGTAAGGGAAATGCAGATCAAGACTACAATGAGATACCACCTTATACCTATAAGAATGGCTACTATTAAACAACAAGAAACTATAAATGTTGGAGAGGATGTGGAGAAACTGGGACACTTATGCACTGCTGGTGAGAATGTATAATGGTGCAGCCACTATGGAAGACTATTTGGCAGTTTCTTAGGAAACTAAATATCAAGTTGCCCTATGACCCAACAATGGCAGTACTTGGTATATACCCAGAAGAGTTGAAAGCAACACCACAAACAGACATTTGCACACTGATGCTCATAGCAGCATTATTTACAAACGCTTAAAGATGGAAACAAATCAAATGCCCATCAATCATAGGGTGGATCAACAAAATGTGGTATGTACATACGATGGAATATTATGCAACAATAAGATAAATGATGTCCTGATGCACAAGACAGGATGGATGAGCCTTGAGGACATAAAGTTGAGTGAAACTAGCCAGATGCAAAAGGGCAGATACTGTATGATTCCACTTTTATGACCAGTGTAAGGGTATAATCAGAGACTTATAATACAGAATATAGGGACTCAGATGCATAGAAGGTAGAGATGGGTGAACTGTTAGCTAAGGAGGTTGAAATCCAATGTAAGGAAGGGAATAGATAGGAGTGAAGGTGATTCTCTAGTGGGTCTAGAAGTAATATTACCATATTGAAGATGAACAAGATTGAAAGGCGTTGTGTAGTCCAACATGTCCTACTGACTCACACTAGAAATATGAATGCCTTGTCATAAGAATTACTTCAAAGATATGATTTCACATAAAGAGTGTTTAAGTCCAGGGTGCAGGGGCAACACTGTTATTGCATGCTATGAGCTATGTTCAAAAGGAAACCATCAGCACTACCACAGCAACAGAAGAGGTAAATAATAGGGTGAGGGACAAGAGTGAAGAGGAGGTTTAGATTTCGGATTTGGTGAGGGTGTGTTCATCGGTTTTCTGTGTCTTGGGAATAATGAAGTTATGTAAAATTAAGAATGTAGATGGACTGTGGACTTTGGGCTCTCTCCATGATGCCCAGTGAATGCAGGTGGCTGGATGCACTGACAGAGAAGTAAATTGGCAAATGGTGGTGTATACTTATGAATGAAGGTTGCGCTGCTACAAAAAGGAACAATGCCATGAGGTATGTATCAATGTGAATGAACACATGGGATATTCGGTGAGACAAAATGCGTTGGAAACAGAAAAACAACAATGGAATGGTCACCTTTAGAAAATGCGTATAAGAGAACAGGCTTTTAGAGCAGACACATTAAGTCTGGAGTGGTGATTATTATTTCAGGATTTTGAGAGGATTGTAAGCTTTTAGAGCAGACACATTAAGTCCAGAGTGGGGATTATTATTTCTGGATTTTAAGAGGCTGTTTTATATATTTCACCTGATATTTAGAGATAAGAACAAATCCAAACAGGTTGGGGTTAAAGTAATTCAGAACATAGGGGTAAGGAAAACAGTGTCTATATTTTAGAACCACACATACTGTTTGAGACCAATGGAAGAACCTGCCAGCCCCCAACCAGGACTATTCCAGCCAATCCTAAAGAATATGTAGGGCAATATATAAGATTCCTCAAGAGTTGCACGTAATAGAGTAACTTTCCAGAAACCTACAACCTCTAGATGGGTCCCTGATCCAGATAAGTCCTGAAACCTAGCCCAGCCTCTCCAGAATATCAGATAATTCCACCTCTCTACCCCATATTAGTTACGGACTCTTCCAATATAAAAAATTTAGAATTGCCAGAGCCCAAACAACCCCAAAGAGAGTTATGGTTGAATTACACTTAGAAGATAGGACTAAACAAATGAATTTGAAGGCTGAACCATTAATTTGATATCTCTTTTAGTCTCCTGTATTTTAGAGCAGCTAGAAGTAAAAACCAAAAATTGTGAAATTGTAACCTGTGTCAAAAGTCTGAAATATGTTCTATAACTAGTTGTGGTGCTGTGCTTTGAAATTTACATATAGCTTTTTTGTATATATGTTTTTCTTTACAAAAAAAGAAGGAAAATTGTTGAATGTGATAATGAAAAAATATTGAAGCCCTCTAGCCTCCTATATTCTGGAGCAGCTAGAAGGAATAATCTGAGAGGATCATATAGTAGCCCATGACAAACTCTGGGATCTTTCCTATAACCATGCTTTGAAAAGTGCTTTGAAAACTATTACTTTTTTATTTCTTTGTTTTGTATATATGTTATACTATACAGTAAAAAAAAAGTTAAACGAGAAACAAAGAAACAAGCAAAAAACCACAATGACTGAGAACTAGTTCAGTTTCAGGAGTGAAAATCTGAGTTATCATTTCTTATTTGTCGAGGTGGAACACTCACTGTTGAATATTTTTTCAAGGACAAGCAGATTTGGAGAGAGAGAAATGGAGAGATGTGCAATGTTTTCTGTACATTTCAGACTTACTAGATAAATTTCATACCTATTGGTCAAACACTCAAAGCAAATTCCATAATTTTGCCTTATGTGTGCACCCAGAAGCTCTGTATGATAACTTAGGACATTGAAGCAGCTGAAAAACTTTACGGACTCAGGTCCAAAATTAGACTAAATAAATAAATAATAATGAAAAAAGAAGTGGTAATTTGCCTAAAGGGCTTCAAAATGCTGTTTCTGCCAAGTCAGTGATCTGAAAATAGTGGGGACAGAAATGATTAAAAACAAATGTGAGACCATAATGCTACCATGAGTTAGTGAGTCTTGCTAAATACTCTAAAAAAAAAAAAAGTTAGGTCAAAGAATATAAACTGTCTCTTCATTAGCCTTATGCCGATGTATGCAGAGTAGATGATTTTGGAAAGGGAGAGCTGGAAAAAGATTCTTCAAAGTAAGAATGATTGCAAGCATAGGTTGCTCCCCAAACTTTGTCTGCGACAGTAGCTGCCCTGAAAATTCTTGAAAGATTTTCTCTCTCTCATTAGTCCATATTACCATCTATATTTCACCAAAAATTCATATCTCACTATGAATTGCTTTAAAACTCAAACTCTCATGGACTACTTAGATTGCTTATTTTTTAGGGAATGAAGGAAGTTTGGATGACAGAGTTCATGGTAATAGCAGTATTTCTATTTCAATTCCCTTCAATAGGGTAGTTGTGGAAAGGATGCGCACGTGTGAAGATTTATGAACCAAAGGAAAATGTTGAATTTGGGTTCCTAGGAAGTGAGAGTGATGGGTGAGAAAGGAAGTTAGTCAAACTCTCAGAAAAATAAAAAGTTATTGTGATCAATTTTGTTGAAGAGAAGCAGAGCCACACACGCCACCAAAATCACTGGGCCTTTGTTTATAAGCTAAGGTAGACCATGTTTTGATTAAATATTTCTCCCACTTTTCTATCTCCTCAGGATGTTCTAAAAGAAGGAAGCAGAATAAAATAATCATCCTAATATTCTTTACTTCAGTGTGGGCCACTAGGAATTATAACTATAGAACCTACAGAGACAGGGAAACCAATAAATAATTTAATTCCCACCCTCCTGAAACTAACATCTTTTCAAATCATCCAGTGGATTTTATTCATTGTGCTTATTCCACTGTAAAATTAGATGTACAAAGAAAAACATAATTCTTGGTATTTGCTATTGGGTATAAATCTTTGGAATAAACTTCAGCTTAAGTTATTTAAAACTATGCATCATGACCACATTTGCAGTTTTTTTCT
Source organism: Tamandua tetradactyla (assembly GCF_023851605.1). Lineage (NCBI taxonomy): Eukaryota > Metazoa > Chordata > Mammalia > Pilosa > Myrmecophagidae > Tamandua > Tamandua tetradactyla. The sequence goes on along the minus strand of NC_135330.1, from coordinate 133,365,361 downwards.
CCAATACTTAGTTAATACTACATAGATAGATATTTATTAAGATTCACTTAATTGTGAAGCTATATATAGCCTGCTCTAAGATAATATTAATTAGATATATATTATAATGCTGTGCATGCTCCTAGATGCGTATTTTACTTGTCAGGAATGAATGAAATAGTTTGGTGAATATAATGATGGCCCACGATGGCAACAGGAGGGAGTTTCAATAGACCATTTGTAGGTATAGACAGACTCTAGAACCTTAGAATTCAAAAGGAGGTAAAAATGTTCTTAAGTAATAGAATATTGTCAATTTGGAGTTCTTAACCTCGGATCCAGGAACTTTACCCTGCCCGTAGACGCACACAGTCAGAGTTTCTATAGCCTGATGAGTGGGTATGTGTATATGTACATTTGCCAGAAAGATGTCATTAGATTCCCAGAGTGTACTCAGAAAAAAAAAATGAAGAAATGAAAATTAAGAGATGAATAGACAGCCACCTTATAAAATTTTGTTCCAGTGTATTTGTATATCTTTCATATAGACATTTTATAAAAACCTCCAAATGTTTGGGAATAACAAGACTCTTATAAATAAGGAACCACTACATTTGTGGGGATTTCACAGACAGCGACAAGCTTTCCCATGAACGACTCGCTCCAACTAACCTCCTCCCTTTCCCTTCCACTCTTCTTTCCTCATTCCACTTTCTTAGGCACAGGCAGTTTATTACCGCTGGAAAAAACATTGCACCAGCTTTTCCCTCTCCCTTTCTTTATTCAGTTACCTCCTTGTTCTAAAGCTCAGTGTCTGTAGAAATTATTCAAACCTGGAAGTTAAGGCACGCATAATGCCTTCTTTCACCATGTCCTCCTCCATCTATTATTTGGTTCACGAGTTACCCAAAGTATCTAAGTTTCAGTTTCCTTAATGCTAAAAGAGAAGAAGGGTAATCATTATAATAACTGCCATATAGGTTGGTGTGAAATAGAAAGCTGATCATTTATTTCATATAAAAATAAGGTATTCAAAGATTTTGTCTCAGGTATAGTAAGTCAGTGCAAGCATCCATACAAGTCAGCCACTATTAGGAACTAATTAACGGACTGTTAAAATCCCCTAACTCACAGTTTCGTTTATTTTGAATAGGAAACTCTGATGACCATTAATAGTAACAATAAAGAAATTGGTGTTTTCCTGTGGAGAATCTGACACATTGTGGAACGGTTTTCCTGGAAGCTCATTCTGCAAACTGCCTGGCTACTGCAGTGTCCTTGATCTATTTCCTTGATCTATTTCATTAGAGTACAGAAAGATACATTGTATCCTTCTAGGTATTTTAAAAAGAAAAATCTATTCTTTAACTTACTTCTGGCATTTTCTGTAAATGGGGTCACTTTAGGGAGCTTCTAGAAAAATTGTTTTCTGAGGCTGCTTCAAGAGCATCCAAAAGATAGAAAACCACAGAACATCAGAAGCCAGTTGGAGGAATCTGTGCCTGGGGAGAGCATGGGATCCCGAGCCAGCTGGAGCCCTGAGCAGACACCCAACAGAATTCCATCTGGACTCGGCACAGGAACTTCCCTTGCTGCCTGTACAGCCCCGAGCTGTTCCTGGCTTGGACGTAGCCTGGTTCTTGGGCCCTCACCTTTCTACTCTGACAGGCTGTTCCGCATTTGACCTGCTCTGTTTTCTGGCTCTGACTTCTGGATGTGACCCTGTTGCTATGACAACCAGTCATTGGCTTGACTCAGCTCGATTCTTGGTCACAGCTTCTGCACTTGCAAACACAGCGGGGGCAGGGGGTGGCTCAGTTCCTAGCTTTGGATTCCTTTGCAACCATATTTGTATATTTGCTTTAGGCCTCCTCAATTTTATCCACTAGAATCAGAGGTCTAGGCCTAAGGTCCCAAAAATGGGCCTGAAGGAGAAGTGTTCAGCTGATACTTTAATGCCATTTGAGTCCTAGCCATGTCCCTCTTTGGTGGGTGGCTTTGGGATAGCAGTTCATTACTCATCCTTAGTGAGGAGTGTTTCCCTATCCTGATCTAATAGCTCTTGAAGCCATAAGTAAATCAGCCCTGCCAGGATGCATTTGCTCGTCCATGAATGCTGCAAAATTTAGTTTAAATGAATATATGTCAATAATTCAATGTAAACTTACATTAAGCATGTGTAATGGGAACACACCTTCAGAAGACACAACATCATCATGTAAATAATGGTCTGACTATACCAAGTGTCCTGGAGGTATGTGCTGGTTTGAAAGGATGTATGTCTCCGAGAAAAGCCATGTTTTAATCTAAATCCCATTTCATAAAGGCAGCAGAATCTGTAATTATACTGTATGTTTGAATCTATAATTAGATCATCTCCCTGGAGATGTGATTTAAGCAAGAGTGGTTTTTAAACTGGATTAGGTGACGACATGTCCCCACCCATTTGGGGGGGTCTTCATAAGTTTCTGGAGTCCTATAAAAGATGAAACATTTTGGAGAAAGAGATTCGGAGAGAGCAGAGAATGCTGCAGCACCACAAAGCAGAGAGTCCACCAGTCAGTGACCTTTAAAGATGATGAAGGAAAATGCCTCCCGGGGAGCTTCATGAAACCGGAAGCCAGGAGAGAAAGCTAGCAGATGATGCCGGGTCCGCCATGTGCCCTTCCAGCTGAGAGAGAAGCCCTGACTGTGTTCACCATGTGCCTTCTCACTTGAAAGAGAAACCCTGAACTTCATTGGCCTTCTTGAACTAAGGTATCTTTCCCTGGATGGATGCCTTAGATTGGACATTTCCATAGACTTGTTTTAATTGGGACATTTTCTCAGCCTTAGAACTGTAAACTAGTAACTTATTAAATTCCCCTTTTAAAAAGCCATTCTGTTTCTGGTATATTCCATTCCAGCAGCTAGCAAACTAGAACAAGGTATAACAACAACAACAACAATAATAACAGGGTAAAGGAAGTTCATAAGTGGCAGAAGCGATTTAAGCAGGGAACGTTAAGAAGGTTTTCCTTGTAGAGGTGAAATTTGATATGGGCCTAAGGAAGTAGCAGGGTTTAAGTAGAAAGTCAGGACAATATAAGCGGACGTGATAGGATGAAAAAACAATAATGAAAGAATGGAACATCACCAAGAAAATAGCTGGCAAGAGGATATTGTTGGTTTGGGAAAATAATAGGGAACCAAGGTGACAGGTGACCAGTGTTCTCCATTGAAGGCTCCAAAGCTTAGGTGACAAGGCTACATTTAATTATTAGAGGACTGGCAAGGTATTATATATTTTACCTATGACAGAGGAAGATGTTTTTGTTTTTAATTATTATTTTTGTCGAGAGACTGGATGTGATGTGACAGAGATAAGAGGAAGTTTTGGTAGTATTCCAGGTAAGGAGAGAAAACTGCTGAAACTAAAAGTAGCAAAAGAGAACATAAAAGAAACTGTGGAGATGAAATAGGGTGGGTATATATTAGGGTAAGGTGCATGTAATTATGCCTGCCTTTATAAACATATGATTTTCCTGGGGAATATAGACCATAGTTTAAAGAGGGATGTTCTAGTTTGCTAGCTGCCGGAATGCAACACACCAGAGACGGATTGGCTTTTAATAAAAGGGGATTTATTTTGTTGGTTCTTCACAGGAAAGGCAGCTAACTTTCCACTGAGGTTCTTTCTTATGTGGAAGGCACAGGATGGTCTCTGCTGGTCTTCTCTCCAGGCCCCTGGGTTCCAACAACTTTCCCCGGGGTAATTTCTTTCTCCATCTCCAAGGGCCCGGACTGAGCTGCAAGTGCTGAGATGAGGAATGCCAAGCTGCTAGGCTGTGCTACATTGCATTCTCTCATTTAAGCACCAGCCAATTAAGTCAAATGCCACTCATTGCAGCAGACACGCCTCCTAGCTGACTGCAGATGTAATTAGCAACAGATGAGGTTCACGTACCATTGGCCTGTGTCCACAGCAACAGAACTAGGTATGCTCACCTGGCCAAGTTGACAACTGAATCTAACTAACACAAGGAACATAAGCCACATTTCGCCTTTACTAGAAAGTAAACTTCAACCATGAATTCTTTCCTAAGCTCAAAGTTTTTCGAAATCATAATGCCAGCTAGAGGAGCGTTTCCTAAACTTGATGATGTATGATTTGAACAACTTGTAGATTCTTACTCAAATTCAGTAGTTATTAAGTGAATTGCTTGAATCTTTATTTTGAGTAAAGCAAGCAGCTCTTTGGGAAAGAATCTAGAAAATGCTGACTTTGGAACAAGCGTGTGTCCATGTTCAACCTCCAGCTTTCCCTCCAGTCACAATACACTTATTATGTTCTTTGACCTGATGACATTGCTATAAGTTATTTTAATGGCAACTCAAAAAAAAATGAATTTCTTTTCTGTTAATATCCCAAAGCAGATAAAATTACATCCACCGTAATTGTACAATTGTGTATGTTTACAAGAAAAATATTCAGAAGAGAATTTCAACAAAGTAAACCTTGACTATGTTTGAAAATACTTTTTTCATTTTTATAAAGGAAATTGCTGCTGGCCAATTAGATTATATCATATTTTTTACATAGCTAAGGAGCTGGTGAATCTATCCCACAGTGGTTTGGGTGGATGCTGCAGTGTGTCCTGCTAGTAGCATTATAATCGAAAGTCTGTGGTTCTTTTTTTATCTTGTTCCAAGCTCCATGGTGCTCAGCCAAGCAAGCAGCTCCAATTGCCTTTAAAGGTGGCTCTTCACTCGAACGAGCGCTGTGGGGTGCAGAGTCAGAGGAGAATCTGGCCTGAGCAAGAAGCTTTAACATATACCACATTTTAAATCCACCTCTATTTAAGCACTCAAGATTCTCTGCAAACTTCAAGGCATGGGTACAACTCTCATTCACAATGAGGAATTATGAATTACAGAGTAAACTAGGTGGAACTTATCTTTGCAAGAACCTCAGATATCCAGATATCAAAATTTAAATATTAAGTAATTTTCATGTCTAGAATCTCTCTATGTAGCTGGTTAAGGTGGCAGGAGATAGACTAGTAATTTATGGGTCAGTGTCCCCATGGTGTATGAAGGTAAATGCATATACACATCTATTTATTCTGTGAATAATGGTTTACATTGTTTTAGAATATAGGCCACTTTGCTATGTTAGTCATGTATTTGCATCGTTATGAAAATGTCCATCTTTATTTCTCTAATCTCTTTTTGTCACTGAACTACCAGCAATGATAATATATGCTGTATTCCCCAGGCTTTCTCACGCTGTCCCAATTCAGCATTTTTCTCTCACGCTCTCAGGTTCTGCACAAGATTTTTATTCCTGACATTTTGAAATATCCCACTGCTTTCAGAGTTTTGTTTTGCTTTGCTTTGTATAAATACACACTTTCGTTTAAAATATCCCAGGATGTCAATTAATCTGCCAGGTAATATAGATGAGAAATCTAGTCCTCCAGATTATGAAATGTCATAAGGCAATGTCATTAGATTCTATGACTTGAGCCAGAATAGGACAATATACTGAATTTTTCCTTATCTCTACCAGAGGGAAGAGATAACTGTTACCACTTCCAGGGATAGGGTCTCACAGAATGGCAGGTAGCAAAGAGCATAGCAATGCCTCCCGTCCTAGGGTCCCAACCCACTCCATGGTTTGCAGGTGTCAGTGTTACAACAGAATCACAGCTCGCATCGCTGAATGGAACATTTCCACACATCCTTCACTGGATGGAACATTTCCTCCCAAACAGAAGAGTCAAAGCAAAGCCAGCTGCACTAGTAGGTGTGGTCCCCTCTGGCCCTCAGTCTCAATCTCCTGCCAAAACAGGGAGCTGGTATGTGCACACATCTTGTGTCGTAGTAGAAGACCCTGCTATCTCCCCACCAGGAACAGGTAGTGCAGCGGGTGTGAGCCTGGTGCCAGAAAACTTACTTACTTATGCCAAATAGTCTCCAGAGAATGTTTACATACTTTCAGACAAAAGGTGCAAGAACGTGCTGGTGGCCCAGGATCTGCAAGGGGATGTGTTTTATGTCAAGGGCCCCAAGTGGGAGCCCGTCCACATTCCTTGGCAGGTCCTAGGAGCCAGGCTAGCACATCTGCTCCTGAGCACAGGGCTGATTTGTGGTCATTAGCAACGGTGACAGATTGGTCTGCACCACAACCCCCTTCCCATCGTTTAGGCCATGGTATTAGGATTCTTCTATGGAAATTAGTTTGTCATAGTGCTATCTGGGGAAAAGCCGAAGAAAAGAAATACATGATAATGAATTGCATCATTCAACATTAAATGACTTACACTATTTATTTTTTAAAAAATGGTGAGTAAACTTGATATTTCATCATTATAGCAAAGAGTATGGTCAATTGAAATCTGGGATACAAGGGTTGCAATTAAAGCATAATTGTATGCATATAGATTGCTTAACAGATACAGAGTTTCTGTTTCGGGTGATCAGACGGTTTTGGTAATAGTTAGTGGTCATGGTGGCACAGCATTGTAAATGCAATTAATGCTACTGAATGGTACACTGAAAAATGATTCAAATGAGAAATTGATTGTTATATGTATATTACCACCAATTTAAATATATATGCATCTAAAAAATTAATTGTAGTCCCTGACCTCTAACACATACACACACACACACACACACATACACAAATTCTCCCTCTCTGTTTTCCTTAATAATTCTCACATGTTGCACCATGAATCAAAACTGAATTATTTACACTTAACTTTCTTAGTCTTCTCTCACTTGTTCTTGAGCGATAGTGAGCTGGAGGGGGCTGGACAGGAGCCCTGTAGCAATTCCTTCCATCACCCATGACGTACCACCCATTGGTATGTCACCTGTCCATCCATCCTTTCCCACATGTCTCTTTAAACATGTGTGAGAAATGCTGTGGCCAGTCCCTATGCTGAACATTGAATATACTATATTCTGAATAGTTCATCTAAATAGGCGTTATTGTTTGGGGCTTCGACTTTTAAGTCCAATTTTCCACATTGCACTGAATTATTTTTTAACTAGTTCATCTTTTATATGCTTGATATTTTCTTTCAAACCTGATGGGTGCACTGAAGTGGTAAAAGTTTCTGGAGGCTTTTTTATCCCCATGCTCCAATACACACACACACACACACACACACTCATGCACATGTGTACACAAAAATTTTCCAGCGTGTCACACCATTAACCTAATGTGTGACAGTAAACCTGAGCTATTTTACAGGTTGGCTTTGAGTGATTATATACTAGAGGGGGGACATGTGTTAATTTCCTTTGAACATCAAAAGTGTGTTGATATTATAACCCCAGAAATATAAGATTATAAGTGTGAATGGACCAGAAAATACAGTTCATTTTAGGTCCACTTTTCTTCCTTGAAAATAGGAGAATTGGAAGTCAGTCCTGTGACTCCACTCCCCCCCAGGTAGGCTTTGCATTCCCACCTGAGTGGTTTACCTACCCTTGCATTTATTGGTTTTATAATGAACACAATTATATATGTGTTTGGGTAACAGGGTAAGCAAGTTTTACCAGTTTATTTCCAGCATTTTATTTGAATTAGCACAAATTATGGTCCTATAGTTGTTTCCGCCATGATTTCATGGTGTAACCCACGTAAACAAGGGCAAACCTCAGGGGACTTCTTGGTGGTAAAACAATTTTAATTAGCAAACGATCCTGAAGCTGTACGCTCAAAACAAACTGTTATTCAGGAAACCGTACTGTTGCCATCAGTCAGAGGGTTCTTACTCAAAGCTTGCAAAAAGGCAGGAAGCTTTGGGGAAGAGTTGGTGAGGGGTATTGAGAAGTGTCACTTAAAGTGTTAGTTCCTGGAAGTAAAGATCAGAGTGAAGGCACTAGAATCACATCAAAGTGTCAGATTTCAGAGTTATCTCTACTCTGCAGTTTCAGCAGGGGAAAGGGAAATGCTCAGTAAACTTTCTACAAGTAATACAATTCTTGGTCTTGACGTTCTTAGTCATTAAAGGAAATAGAAGATGGTGGCATAATTACACCAGCATATAACCAAACCATAATCTGCAAAAAAAGTAAAGCTTTATACATGAGTATGAGTTTTCACCATTTTCTTGTAAATGTAAGTTATTCAATTTTGAATTGATTTTTCCCTGATATCCTCATTTCTATGTTCAGGGATTATTTCCTTTTAATACGCTTTATGAATTGTATTTTTGAGTTCAAGTTATTCATAATTAATATAGTATGAATAATAAATTGCTATATGTATTTTCAGAGAGTTGTTGCTAAAATATGTATATTCTACAACCTTAAAACAACTGCTCCAGGTAGAAATAGAAAATTTAAGAAAACCTCATAACCAAAAGATGTATTTCTTGCTTTAAAGAACATGTGCTTATAAATGTTGATATTAGATGGGCACTTGAAGTTATATATATATAATTAGATTGAGCATTATAATCACTTGGATAAGATTTTGGTAATCACTTGGATAAGTCAGTAATCAATATTTGAGCCTACCTCTTCTTTCATGTCCTCAGACCATATTATTTCACGAAGTCTCCTCACTCATATGATGGAGTGATTAATTATAAGGCCAACAATGACAGAAAACAAAACTCAAGTGGAACGAAAAGAAAAAATAAAGATTCCAGCTATAGACTGCATGTAGTCAGGACTGTGCTAGCTTTTCTTGGTGAAGACATTAAATATGAAATAAATGGTCCCACATTTACAAAGAACCCTTTCCAGGCTGGAAGGTTTTTCTTCCTCCAGTATTTTTCTCCCATGTGCCAAGGCCCCACAAGTTCTTTCTGATTTGTTCAACCCTATGGCAAGGTGTGTTATCATTTTGAACATGCAAAGAAATCTGGAGAGCGAGAGGAAGAATTTAGGCATTCTTCTGACTCCCAACTTTGGAATGATTTCGATACTTACCACATTCCAGGCAGGGTAGTTAAGAATCTACTAGCAGGTAAAGCCTTGTTTCAGCCCAGGTGAGGCACGGGCACCTTCATTAGTGCCCTATCACCCTCTGCTGTTATCTGTTATATTCCAGTCTCTCTGGCCACTTGCCCACTTACTATTCCTATACGCATTTACACACCCAGAGTCAACTCACCTTTGAGATAAAAGATAGTATGTTTGGTGGTTCAAAGATTGGAGTTGAGCTTGACAAAAGAAGAAATAGAGGAGGAGGAGAGTAAGATAGGGAAGGGGTGTAGGTAGAAGTAACAGAAGGAACAACAGAAAAGAAATGATAAAAAAAAGGTCTCTGGTAAAATGCACGAGGATGCCTGTGCATCAAAATTGGAGAAAAAAATCAAAGCCTGCCAAAGAATAAGCAAACATCCTTGTCTCTGTCTCTTCTGCCAAGCACACACGCGATGTATACCCTAAATGGAAGGTTAAACCATATTAAGCTGCATCTGATTTAAAATGTTCCAAGGCCTGTTTTAACTTAGGTTGTTTTGCATAAGTTATTCTGTCTTGGAACAATGATCTTTCTTCAGGATGTAAAATGGAGAGGGCTGATTATTCAACCTGGTAGTGGTAGGTGTCTTTTGGGATGACTGGCAGTACACAAAATATCCTTTGAGGATGAAATTCTTTAGCTAAGTCAATACTTACACAGCATTGCTCTAATATTAGTGATATATTTGAAAGGAAAAGAAACATGATCCTTTCTGTATGGTGCTTATTAAATAGTGAGCAAGAGTATCCAATTTGTCCCTGTCTCAGCCATTTTCTATACTTTTGATACTATTTCGTATTTTGTCACTTTTCCCATGATTGCTGGTGATGTATTATTTTTTAATTTAGTTTTTTTGCTTTGTGTTGTTTCCAAATGGGGAGAACACATGAAAATAACAACAAGTGCGAATTTTGTTCCTGACCATACTGCTTCCAAAATATGGTCTGGGGAAAGTGAGTCACTCAAACTCTGAGTCTGCTTCCTCCTTTGCAAAAGGAGGATAATAATTCTCAAGTCAGAGTTTGCTGAATGTAAGTACTAAGCACTTAGTATAGTGTCTGGAAAACAGCAGACACTCAAAATATTAGCCCTGTTCCTTTGCTCCTGTTGGCCATCAGCATGATTTTTCATCAGATCTGAAAAGCCAGAGATAGCAAGTTACAGTGTTATTTTATGTACCATAAAGAAAGGATTGCCAATAATGAAATTACAGCAGAATACTTTCTTAGCACATTGATTATATGATGCACCCTAAATCTTGGAAATATATATGATTCTAAGAAACAATTGTGAGAAAATAAACGGGTGTTTAAATTGTGTTCATCAGACATAATGGTTTTGTGTTTTAAATTTGGTGATAATTCATGTTAATGTTATAGAGAACAGGTAAAGTTAACAAAAATATGTACACATGCACTGAGGAAGGACATGGGAATAAAAAAATAAATTAACCTATAAATGATCATGGTTAAGCAGTAGTATTGCTTTATTCTAGAATTGAAGCAATTATCTAGAACATATTAATAAATATCTTTAGAAACCAATGGTACTTAAGCTGAAACAAATTTGTTTTTATTTCAAATTAGAGTATTAAAATATATAAAAGAAATGCTAGCAAATGAAATACGACTCAGAATAATAGTGTTTCTTGCCATTGTATTCATTATTTGTCAGGTGGGAAATTTTTTCATTCTAATGTATTGAATGATATTAGTATTGTCTAACTCACTTGTGCAATGGTACTTCCCCAAAGAAATGTGATTTTTAAAAACTAACAGGAGAGAGGGGTGCAAGGGTAGTTCAGTGGCAGAATTCTAGCCTGCCATGCAGGAGACCCACGTTCAATTCCCATCCCATGCACTTCCCAAACAAACAAAAGAAGTAAACAAAAACAAACAAACAAAAATTCAACAAATGGAGCTGTAATAACAGGACACTCACATGGGAAAAGAATGAAATGTGACCCCACCATACAGCATACAAAAAAAAACTGGTAGGAGAAAGCTCTAACCACTCAATACCAAACAATACAAATAATCAAAATATAGCAAAGGCAAACTTTTCCTAATAAGAATCTCTGATGTGGAGCCATAGGAACACTAGGCATTTAGCTTATAATAAATGTCATAATGGTGAATTATGTAAGTATTTGATGCTTTGCACTCATAAACATGCCCAGAGGCTTGGGATGCCTGCTCATGCAGCACTGGCAGGAGGAGATATTGAAGCAAATATTCCCATGAATATTTGGAAGATAATTCATGCACACACATACACATATATACTCCATTCAGATCCAGTGGATTCCAAAGAACTGCTTGAATACTGGATTTCCAGTTCCCATAAAAAGCTGCTGAGAGAGTGAGAATTTTGTTTCAAAGTCACATTTGGCATCAGAAAGAGCATAGTTGTTAATCTGGCAAAAGGCATCCTTGTGACGTGATCTGGGCCACCAAGCAACACCTTGCCTGCCAGTCCCTTTCCTGTCTTCCCAATTGGCATCCTTCCTGAGCGGCTTGAGATCGCAGCAATGTGAGAGTCACATATGATTAAGGGACTTAATGTGCAGGTGGCCAGATGCCAGGTGCCTTCAGCCCTTCACCTAGAAACAACAGATGCTGGGGTGACTCGGCAAGAGGTGTTTATAGTAGGAGAAGCTAAAGGAGAGCTCACTGGAAGCAAAACGGATGCAAACAAATGAGTTGACAACTCCATAACTTATTTGGAGCTGGAGGAGAAATTCATGTAATTGGTGTTCATGTTTTAGACTCACTAATCTTTGTATAATTTATTCTGGGTCCTGAGACACCCCCAAAAATTCTAAAGTAGATTGCCTGGTGGCTCAAACAAGCAAGTGTAATTAAAATGCACTGGGTCTTTGCTTGAGGAAGCGTGTTACTGTTGTTTTCTTTGACTCCTTCCTCCTGCTCTGACTTGCTCTACTAGGACAAGAGATAATTCTACTCTATACTCTTTTTTTAAATACTCAGATGCTTTTGTTTCCTTTGGGGCATTTAAGAAAGCCAGAGCAACTGCCTTGGAACTCACCAAGTATATGGCCAAATCTGTCATTCGTTTTCCTGCGTTGAAATAAAGGGAGATCAGTTGTGTACCTAATCATCATTTTAAAAAAAATGAATTTTGAGAACCTTTTACTAACTCAGAATTTAAAAATCATTGCCCTGCTTTTGGTCAGCTGTATGCTCCTGTGAGTGCAAAGCACTTTTACAAGAGTATTGATTCTTCCAGGCTGCCCTGCCAAGGAACAAAGGGGAGGAGCTTTTAGAAATCCCCCCTCCCCTTATCGCACCCTGCCCCATGCTCTTAAGCATTGGATGCCCCATGCCTAGAAGGAAGGACTCACTTTCACAGTAGGAGAATGACATTTATTAAAGGAAGAAAAAAGGAAAATAATCATTAGCTTTTGGAGGAAAGCACAGTGGCTTTTTTTTTTCTCTTTAAGAGAGAACAAAGTACCCAACCAAATTTGTTTTTCAAAGAGTAGCCCCAAAGAAGACTGGAATTAATTCCAGAAACCTCTGATGGTGCCTAACTCTACTGAATATGGAAATTTCAATCCTCCTCTGTTAATTAACTCAGTTCACTAACATCCGTCTGGACAGGCATTCTCATGGCTAAGCAGAGGGTCAGTGGGGTCTCCACCAGGGCGCTTGCCTGTGCAACTGGTTTTGTTCAGTAATAGACAGAGCCAAGTAAATGGCCTGCTGATAAGAATTTCACTTTCGTTTTTGCTTTTCTGTTTCTCTCTTCTTTTTAAAATCTTTCATTTGTTTAGCCAATGTGTCTGCTTTTCTGGCACACCTGCTTTCTTGCTTAGATATTGTTACTTCTCTCAGAATCAATTGGGAGCAGCTTGCAACCAAATGCCTGATTAAAAAGCTAGCAGACCTCGAGTGCAATTACTTTAGCTCTGTAGCACTCAGGCATTAAACCCTGTGTTAATTGTTTCCCATTTTTGTAATGATTCTTATAATAAGATAAAAATACGATTCTTTCTTGTAGTTAAAACAGCAGAAAATAAAGACATTCACTCAGGTTAATAATTTCAATATGAATTAGGCACAATTAGGAGTAAATACATTTTGGATATGTTTTAGTTCAGCAAAAGTTATCATTTCTGCTATGTTAAGATGTATCTACAAATTGTCATTGCAACAGGTTATTCAGCTAAGGAAATGTTAATGTAAAAAAAATAAATTTTAATATAATCCTTTCTCAAGGATTTTATCTTATAGCTGAGCATTATTTATCTTAATTAATGTTTAACATAAATACATATACCCTTGATGGTTTTATAGTCAAAGTGACCTAAAATTTCTTGTACATTACAATTTTTAAAACATTGAACTGTATCTTTAAAATGATTGTCTTTATATAAAAGGGAGCCAAATAAAGAAGAATGCATGAAGAAAAGTTAATGTACCCAAATTGCTTTATTCTAGCACTTCATAATATTGAAGAGTCTGTAAAACTTGGAATTTTATTGTTTGAAATACTAATATTTTAAATATTGCCCCTATGCGAAAATAAAGAATATTTGAAGACACTTGCCTATTTTCTACTTCTTATTCTATGTAGTTATCTTACAGCTATTATTTTTCCCTCTTCCCTGATCAGGAAACTGGACTTCACATTTTGTCAGAGCAGTATTCATTGTACTTAATGGCTGATTTTGATTGTTCAGATTCAGGCTGTGATTCTGTATTTTCTTTCATAGTGCAGGGGTCATCCATGGCCAAGTCTCTGTATCGTAAGTAGTGATACAACTTGTTGAATGGCCTTTGAAATGAAATGGGTGGAAAGATATTCTGAACCAATCAATACTTCCAGAGAGTCCATTTTTAGATGCATTTATATATTTTTTATTGTAAAAATAAAGAAAAAAATACAGAGCGTTTTCTGTTTATCTTTTTTCCCATCTGTCAATTCAACATGTCAGTATAATTTTCTGAACAGATAAGCATTTGATTTTCATGTACAAAGAAAAATTAAGTCAAGCTAGTTCTTTTGAGAGGGTCATTAAGGAAAAGAACGCTTTGTGATTATGTAGATTATTACATATTTTCATTCAAATATATAATGTGTTGGGTGCCTGACATGCATTATCCTAGGTGATAGATAGATAAAGCCAGATAGGACACACACCCTGCCATTGAAAAACATCTAGTTTTAGTGAGGATTGTCATAAGTTTCTTCATACGTAATTTTTTTTCTTTTTGACCTGGGAGTCAAACCCAGATCTTCAGCATGGCAGGTGAGAACTCTGCCTGCTAAGCTTTTCATATATAATTTTGATCCTGGTTTTAGAAAATAAGCTGAAAATACCAGCTATTGTAAGAAATCCTGAAGGAAACAATGTAGAGTATGTCAGCTTACCATTTTTAAGCTCTCAGCCATATTGGGACCTAATAATGAAATCTTGAAAAGGCAAACATAACTACATCCTTATGTATGTTAATGGATCAGGTAGAAGCAAAGGAAATCAGGAAACCTCAGGAGTCTTGAGAAATATGCTTAAATGGCTCTAAACTTTTTTAATGTTAGTTTCATTGTGGGTTATAGATTTCATATTCCACAAAGAGTGCAAACCAAATGAAGAAGAGGTTATTTCTGGGGAGTAATTTCTTTCATGTTTTTGTATGTAGCTACAAACTATTGGGACTACAAATTGCAGCCTCCAAAGTATGCCAAGACAGTCTGTGAAAACATGTACAAACTGCCACATCCTTTAGAGGGAAACTTGCATGGGTGGGTTGTATCCTTCTTTTATATACTTTTGTTGTACCCTGATTTTCTATTTCATTATGCCTATCACATCTGTGAATACTTGGTACAGTTCATTTCACTTACTAGATTATAAGCATTAAGAGTGGAAAGACTGTGCCACTCTCGATCAACAAAGATTCCTCAGTATTGACATAGTCCTTGGCACCTGGGAGACAGTAGATGATTAGTGGTTGTTTTGAGTAGCTTAGTAAAAACACAGCTCTAGGGAATCTCTTGGCTTAAAAAGTATATCAATAAATATAGTTATATTCAAATATATACTGGTATGTATTTATAATATATGCATGTATAATGTGTGTGCTTGTATGAATCAAACCCTATATCTTAGAACATATCCTACATATTTACCAATTTCTCTGTTTTCTAATGTCAAAGAAATTAATTCCATGAGGTTTCATCATTTAGATCTTTTCCTTTTGTTTTCTTTAATAGTTTGAAACACAGTACTGAAATTAGTGAATAAATAAGTTAAAACATGCGTAGCATATATTGCCCATATAAATTTAAATCTCAGATTATTAGTTTTTGATTACTTCTTTTACCATAAGCACTATCAGATTATTAGTTTTTGATTACTTCTTTTACCATAAGCACTATGAGTGCCTTTTTTATTTGTTGCTCTAACACAATTGCCCTCCAGACACTAGGAGAGATTGTGTGTGTGTGCACATGCATGCATGGCCCTGCATGTGTGTGTGTGTGCACATGTGTGCATGGCCGTGCATGTGTGTGTGCACGTGTGCATGTGCGTGTGTGTGTGTATGTGTGTAGGGGTGGTGGTGTACTGACCGTGTATTTGCAGTAAAAGAACTTTATCCTATCTGAGTTTCCCAGAAACTAAAATTATTTAACTGTCATGTCTGATAAGTTATCAACCAAACTGCAGGTCTGATGAAAGTCCCCTAGAATTTCATATCCACAGAAAGGTAACCATGAAACAGATGCGGAACTGCATTCTCCGTGTGCATTGTCAGTCTGTGACACCTAAGATAAGATGCCTTCTATGGACATTAAACTCTATGATTTATTTCAGTAAAAGTAATTCTATAATTCCCAAATTTCCATCATCTATCTTCTTCCATCTGCCAGGAGAGGACATGGGCTAGGTCTGAATTATTTTCTAAAATGATGAATATTTCACTTCGTCTTCATGAAATTAACTCTATGAATTATGTACCTCTAAGTGTTTGGATCGGCTTAAATAAGTGTAAATAGGAATTAAAATGTTCATTTCATAAAGTACCTTTAAAAATATATACTATTTCAAATTTAAAAATTCCAAAGGACAGTTATAAACCACAATCACAAAATTTTGCATCCAGAAATGAATGTTCATATAGTTACATAAATATAGAACCTTTTAATGACTAAATAGACCAATCAGGGCTATGATGATTTATGAATGTTTATATCAACAAAATACACACACACAAATGCACATGCAACATATACAATGGAAATAAAATCAAGCATAATATGTTAGCTTTTAAAGTCCTTGAAAATAACTTGAAACCCCCTTCAGTTTCACTGCAAAAGTTATTTAACTATGTCCTTTCCCTACCTTCTCTTTATTTGTATTCTAGATGCAGAAAATATTCTTTCCAATATTAATTGTACTCCCTTCATGTTATTTAAACATATATGTTTACACAATAGTTGACTACAGTTATTTCAATGAAAAGTCACCAGATAGCAATTTGTCTATCATTTTTGCCATTATGTACATAGGAAGATATATTCCTGATTTTCAAGACGCTAAATATAAAAATAAAATTTAACATTTTTAAAAATCATGCACTGCCTTATTGTTCTTAAATTGTAACACAAGCCAAACTGTACCGTATAGTGAATTAGTTCCTGGTGTGGAAAGTTTTATAAATGTTTTATTCTGAAACCATCCTCCTCTCTCTCTGCCCTAGGCATCAATTAGAAGTCGTATCTGTACAAACTGTTTGGATCTTAGAGCCAAGTAGACTTACTAATATTTACCTTTTTATCTTCAAAAATTATGCTGCTAAGCTTTTTACATTTTTATTCATAGATTGATGTGCCCACATTAGAAATGTAATACTTGAGAGTGTTAACTCTCCCAAAGTGACTAAGATTTTCTGAGTACAGCTCATTATTTTAGGCATGCTACCTAAATCTGCAGGAGAGTTTTATATCTTTACTTGCTGACATATGTTTGAATTTTATGTTTGTATTCAGGGAAAAGAAGTTAGCCCAGTGCACAAATAACTGAGATGGTAACTTGGTAATGGTAATTTTTTTTTTTTATAAAATAGACCAAGAGCCACAGGGCAAGTACTGAATATCACTGACATGTAGGAATGATTTTTATTTCAAATATCAGTCTCAGAGTCACAGTGACTGCCCGCAATAAAGGGTGTATTTTGTTGTTGTTGTCTTTAAGTAAAGTCCAGTCACCTTGACTCTTTAGAAAAAGCCTATTTCAGCCAAGAGAAAAGAGAGACAAAATGTTACTCTTATTTCTTCTAACTGGGTTAGTTTTTCTGTTTTCTTAAAATTATTATAAATTCTCTGATTCTAGCACAGTAGAGTTGGTAGTTATATAGTAAATTTTTCAAAAGAAGAAGGGATTAGAACTCATTTTCCTCTAGCCTATCAAGATAGCAATGCTTCCCATTCAGCAGATTAATGGTTATTAATTCTTTCAAAAATATTTTGATATTATTTCCATTTCCCAGTGTGCCATTTTGTTAAATTTTCTACAACTTTTATGTAGGAAAGTTGTTTCGTAAGTTTTTCCTTGGATATCTGTAATTCAAAACGCCGTAATGACGTCTCTCACTGCTCATCTCATTCTCCCACTATTTTTCTAAATTTATGATCCAAAATGAAAATTCCTGCATGTAAGCTGAGAATAAAATTGAGACAGATATTTATTTAAAGAAGACAAATTATGTACTTAGACATGCACTGTCCTTCAGCTTTTTGCTCCTCTGTATCTCCCTTAAATATTGTCATTATGCAAAATATTTTGGAACTCCTCTTTTGTAATGATCTTCAAAGAGAAGTTTGAAGCCACGGGGAAAATATGTCTTACTACTTTATAATCTCGTCTTCTTTTTAAAATGTTCTCATTCACTACTGCAAATGTCTCTTAGCTGCTTCAAGAAAATAAAATCAGGCCTTAAAATGCAAAGAGCTGGCTCCTTAAAGCTTTGCAAAATAATGTGATGCAAGCTCTGCAAACAATTCAAAACCACATATTTCAAAGTCCTTCATAATTCAGTGCTATCACTACCACAATGCTTAGAATCTTAAGCACTGCTTGTTTTAAAGAATGTGTCTGATTCAATTTCTGTTTATTTAAAAAATATTTTCCCTGCCTCATTACAGTTTTGTACGATGAATTCTACACTTAATGAAATATCATTAATTTTCAAAACAGCTATCTTTCAGGCACCTGATAGGACAATATATGACATGGCACTAAATATGACCATGTCGTGACTGGGGAGTGTAACTTGTGGTATCTGAATTGTTTAGATTAAGTGAGGCTTCCTCCGATTCAATTAATAGAGTTTTGATTTTCAGCATTAATGAATAAATCAAAGATCTCAGATATGATACGTTTGGCAATTTCAATCTAAGAACAGGGCAATTGAATGTTCTAAGATACGTGCTGTGTGTCTGCACTGGTGTTTTTGTGTATAATATACAAGCAGGCAAACTTACATACACACAAATGTACGTGCATGCATTTATGAATAACACATTCAATTTGTTCCTAACATTCCCTGAGAAAAAGAGATACGACTTCAGTATCACACATTCCTAATCCAAATTTTTCATCTGTGATCGATATTTTCATAGATGGCTTTGGGAGAATTTTAAAAAGGGAGTATTAGAACATGCTTAACTTTTATAATACTATTTTCTTTTGCAATATAATTACGAAGAACAGATAAATGAATTTCTTAGTAAACTTTTTCATCTAGTAATTAATACAGATACAGTCTTTCAGTGGATAGATTAGTTATCATTATCTATCTTTATGACTCTATCTAATCAATGTATCTAATTATATCTTTAGCTTGGCAGATCGTTTACTGATGGGACCAGATGAAATCCGAAGGAAGCCAGTTTCTTTGTCCTGTGCTGTATATGGCCAAAGAAACCCTTCCTCCATTCTGGACAAACATTTCTCAAGCATATGTCATGTTTAGAGGAGAGCCTGGGAGAGACAAAGCAATGTTTGACCAATGATGCCGTTGACATATTCTGTGCCTGTACACACTCTTCCCTATCTTGTAGTCTAACTTGGGTCTTTAACTGTGTTTGTAAAATATGCCCAACCATCCATCTTCTCCATGCAAGTTATTCCTTTCCTCTGCCTGCCAGTGAGGACTAGCTATTTGGGTGGCTTCTGAACTAATTAAGGGTCATCTAGCTGTCTCTTCCTCCAACAGCATCATTCCCATTGCCATTTTTCCTTTTTTGGCTGACAAAGACAAGACTAAAGTGTCAATATTAATTGCGACCCATGATCTGTCATGGGTAGATATCCATTACATGTGCCAGGGCTTGTTCAAAGAGCTTCTTACTGCTGCACAGCTTCAAAAAAACAGTTTCTTCTTAAAACTCCACTATAAAAGGCCACAAAGTAAATAAAAAAAACACCCTGCAATGTGTGACAGAAGAGCATTTGAAATAGGTTTTACCATATTTTAAGTGCAAATTAGCAATCCTTCATGAGGTCTTGTAAGCAACCTTATTGTACAGTAATGGTATTTCTTACAGGCTTTATGCAGATTGCTTCTCTTACCCCTCTATTTGTGTTTCATTCTTTAACGTGGAAAAGCATGATCTGTCCTCTCAAGCCTTGAATTACTAGTTTTCATTCTTAGGAGGTAATTATGATCTTGTGCCTGTTCAGCAATACATGAGGAAGTTTAAGTTATGTGCGCGTGTGAGTTTGAGTGTGTGCGTGTTTGTTGAAACTCTTTTCTGAGGCAACTGGCCATGGCCTGAGGTTAATTATAATATACAATTGGGGTTATTTGTAGAAGATACTACCTAACAAAAAAGTGGCATACTTGGGTTTTACGAATCTAATTTCGTTTCGCAAAATAATAAAAGAAGGGACTCCTAGGAAGATTTCCATTACCGCTTTAGCTAATTATGTTTAATGTAGCTAAGACAAATTCTTGATTCCCTATGTCACATATCAAACTTTTTTTCCGTATCAATACAGACAGGTCTGTCACATACTTTTCAGTGATTTATCATTATCTAAAGTAAGCCCCACTTTTGGCAAAAAACCACATCTGGTGTCAGTGAACTCTATGTACCTAAGTATATAACAATGATAATTCAGTGTAATTTCTATTTAAATAATGACAACTCTTATGTATGCTGATTTTTTGAAATATGATAAAGGTAACCTTGCATCTGTTTTTGAAATATCACAAAGGTTACATGCATCTGTTTACGTAGAAAACTGAATTGACGAGAATGCTTTTGTAGTTGTTTCATCCCTATTTCTGTACATATTCTTTATATACGTAAAAATTCTACTTGCAGATTCAGAAGCAGCTGCTCCCATTTAATATAGTCATTTTGTGTTTTGTATGCTCAGATAAAGCACTTTATTCCTACTGGGCAACATTTAAGTGTGAGAAATAGGTTGAGGGTGCTTCTGATAGAGACTAAATAGGAATATAATAAAGAAAATAACCAATGATTCTGACATTTCTTTACCCTCGCGTTTGCCTTGGATCCCAGAGACAGCTGAAGGGTAGAGCAGTGCCCTCATACCAAACAGAATATTTAATTTAAAAAATCTTCTCTTTCTCTACCATCACACAGGGGACAGGATATGGGGAGATGATTCCTGTTTTTTGTTTATTTTTTTAATATTTAAATTCAAACACAAGGGTTATATCCATAGAAAGGATAAAGAGCATACTTTTCCTTTAAGTGTCTTAACGCTACCAATTTCTCTTTATGTGAAGAAAAATGCTACCTAACTTAACCTCATATCATATTGAATTCAAAAGGAAATGAAAAAAATTATATTAGAAATTTCAACATGGCTCATCAGCATGAGTCTTACAAATTTAGGCAGTCCTAAGAGATATTTGATGTTCTGTATAAAGCACAGAAAAACATGTCTTTATTTTAAGGAAGTAATTTCCCAAAAAAAGAAGTTTTTGAAACTAAAGACAACAGAGAAAGGTTAAGTCAAAGTGAGTTTCCCACACACGTTAAAACTAGGCTCCAAAACTAAGCACGCAATTGAGTAGTGAAGTTAGAACAAAAGCTGACAGCTCTATCTTGGAAGGAAGCAGTTGCTTAGCAGCAGATAGCAAACTGGTTAAAAGAGCAGTAAGTAGAGGGGAAAACAGACTCACATTTCCCATTTCCCCTACAAATCCCTCTTAATTTTAAATGCCCAGTGGTCCTCCTTTAAATAATGTACATAGCACTAAGTATCAAGAAATTAATTTTTAAGTTGCTGACACCTTACATTCATCACCTATGATCAGTGAAGTTGTTACACATCTTCCTTAAACACAATCTGAACCTTCCCATTTATCTCCAACTATTCCAAAATGTAAACACTGAAAGAGGAAAGAAGGTACAGGTGGCAGCTAGTGGAATCCTATCATGTTTCATTTTGCTACTTCTAAAACAGGGAGGCTAACCTCCCTGAGTTCTTGCAGAGTAGACAGAGAGCTTTTCCTACAAGAAAGCATCTATGGAGGACGGACAGTAATATTTCACTTCTATTGCATCTCCTTTAGATTTCCTAGTTCAATGCTGGGTAAATCATCATTCAGTGAATATTCATCTATAAAATCTTAAAATATTAAATATGTGTGTTTTTTCTCAGCAAAACTTGCTGCCTTGGATTTCACAAAAAACTTATTTGAGATGAATATTTTTCTAATTGCCGAGAGGAGACAATTGCTCAAGGACATGCAAAGTGAACAATGATTCTGTATTTCAAGGATAGCCTACTTGAACAGCATATATTCACCACCTTCTTTTTCCACCTAGGTTATTGCTGACTGATACAATGAAGGCCTCTCATTCATGTGCTGGCCTTGCCTAACTCTGCATAGTTTGCAAGAATTAGAAGGAAATCACATTACAAAGAAGTGACCCAGCAGCTGGTTAGAAACATTCTTAGAAGTGACAGCGAGTAACAATGAAACTCTAAATTGGAATAGATGAATTTATTTAGACAGCTGTGGGTTATGGTTTCTGTCTTGTTCACCATTATATTCATAGCAGCTAGAATGGTCTCTAGCTCAATAATTAGCTGATAAATGAATGGATGAATGGGTCGTGCTGTTATAGCTTATACTGGAAATCAGAATGTGGGTTTAGGTTCTATCACCACAACCTATAGAGATAGGTAACTTTGCCTTATTTCCTCAGCTGAAAAAAAATAGTTCATGTTGAAATAGAATATCTCTAAATAAATAATTTCCAGCTCAAAAAAAATTAAAAAATTACATTCGCAGAACCGTTTTAACCTGGGTACTTCCAGTAATAGGATAGGAAATTATCTCAATTTTCCAGCTACAAATATTAAAATGGCTCTCTATAAAAGAATTCTGTGCTCAACAGATTTATTTATCACCAGTAGAAAATTCCCTTATAATTTTTTTCCTTCAAAACAATTTCTTTTTCTTGGTAAAAGATGCCTAAGCTACTAGTACATTTCCTAAATCACAAATCCAGAAATAATTTAAGATTTAACACTTTGCTTCTCATCTTTCAAATGTGAATAAAGAGAACGTGTGCATGTTGGTATCAGTTTACTCTTAGATTGAGCCTACATCTACACGGAGACATATCAAATTAAAATATAACCATAAATTACTTTCTAAACCAAATTTACTTATCTTTCTAAACCATGTTGGGTTTGCCTGATTCTGGATTTTATTAAGAAGAAGTATGTGTTTAGGTGGCAAGAAGCTATCCTGGGAATTTAATATAGGGTTGAATTAATTTTGGTAATCAAAAGTGTGTACTTTTGTCTTTTTATGCCCTTTCCCTATTTTTAAATACCAGTCAAGAATGGTATTTAAAAATATTTCAATTGAATTAGGTCCTCTTAGAAAAAAAGAAAGATAAAAGTATCTTTCATTGCTCTTATAAGAAAAATTTTGTATTAAATTGTAGTTTCCAGCTTTTGATTATCCCCCCCATTTCAGGATGGTTTCCTTTGCTACTTTGAGGAGAGATTATATGAAAATATTATTTCCAATAAAAGAAAAACATCTCTTTATTGGATTGAATACTGTGATAAAGCAAACTGAAATTCACATATGGAATGTTAATATTCTTTTGTCTTAGACCTCATTATAAGTAATATCTGATAGATATATGTGTGTATCTGTGTATACTGTTTAGAAATAGATAAATTAGATAAATGATATATTTTTAGCTACATAATGCATATAAAGAGATTGTATTTTATTTCTAAACTTGATTAAAGGAACTAAATGAGAATTAGGAATATTCCTTCAAAAATATACTTAAATAAACATCTACAGATAGAATCTAGTTTAAATGAGTCTAAATTTAAATAGTTTCCTATTTCTACAACACCAATTTATAATTTTCCACAGGATAATTGTAAATGTCAATTATTACTGGAAAATTAGTTTGACTTGTAATAATTGGCTTATTGCTGGATTCCTGTTATTATTTTGTTATTTGAGGAGAATGCAAGGATTAAAAAGGTATGTAAAGAAAGTATAGAAGGGAAGTGAGAAGAACAGATGGGAGAGGACGAATGCTTGGCATTCCTTAGCTCAAGGGAAGGCTCATCTACTGTCTTCTGGAAAGTTCTGTTTTCTTGCTGTGCTCTAATTTTCTATAAATTAGATAATATTTCCTATAAATTACGTACTCTTTTTCTTCAAAACTATTCTTTATTCTTGGTAAAAGATGCCTAAGCTACTAACAGAATATGTTTAATTATTTCAAAGATAATGCATATAAATTTTAGAGTAGCCAAAATAATAATAATAATAACATGAATCCAGCAATGAGCCAATTATTAAAAGCCAATTTTCAATTTTCAAATGCTGTAATTCCAGCACCATATACCACTGCATCTGTTACTTGGTGTATGCACGTTAAGATCATAGGATATGCGTATTCACATGCAGATACAAACCAATATATAATTCTACTCAGCAAAATCTTTATTAACCTAGTTTTACATTTGCAAAAGTTTATAAACATTTCCCATATTGAAAAATATTAACATAATTTCAATTGCTGTGTAACATTCAAATATATGGTATTGCAAATTAAATTAATCACCTATTAGATATTTCACTTTTTTCTACTTTTTACCATTTTATACAAAGACACAATGAACCCTACTACTGAATCTTTGTAAGTGACAATTCCTCTGGATTAATGGGACTAGAATTGTAGGCTTAGTTGTGAATCATTTGGGAAGAATATTCCATACTTGTAAAAAATACACAGGAGAAACAATTATCAGGATTCCTTAGGTGATTCATTTTCTTTTAATTTTTAAAATTTTTATTAATAAAACCAACATACAATATGAACATTCTTTTTTTATCACATAGTTGTATATTCATCATTGTGATCATTTCTTAGAACATTTGCATCAATTCAGAAAAAGGAAATAAAAAGAAAACAGAAAAAATTCATACATACTATACCCCTTACCCCTCCCTTTCATTGATCACTAGCATTTCAATCTACTAAATTTATTTTAACATTTGTTCCTTTATTATTTATTTATTTTTAATCCTTATGTTTTACTAGTCTGTCCATAAGGTAGATAAAAGAAGCAGCAGACACAAGGTTTTCACAGTCACACAGTCATACTGCGAAAGCTGTATCATTATACAATCACCTTCAAGAAACATGACTACTGGAACACAGCTCTACATTTTCAGGCAGTCCCCTCCAGCCTCTCTGTTATGCCTTAACTAAAAACATGATATCTATTTAATGCATAAGAATAACCTCCAGGATAACCTCTGGACTCTGTTTGGAATCTCTCAGCCATGGGCACTTTTATATTGTCTCATTTCTCTCTTCCCCCTTTTGGTCGAGAAGGTTTTCTCAGTCCCTTGGTGCTGAGTCCCAGCTCATTCTAGGATTTCTGTCCCATGTTGCCAGGAAGGTCCACACCCCTGGGAGTCATGTCCCACATAGAAAGGGGGAAGGCCGTGAGTTTGCTTGTCGTGTTGGCTGAGAGATATAGAGGCCACATCTGAGCAACAGAAGAGGTTTTCTTGGGGGTGACTCTTAGGCCTAATATTAAGTAGGCTTAGCCTATCCTTTGTGGGCTATGAACAAACCCCAAGATTGGGGACTCAGCCTATTGCTTTCGTTGTCCCCACTGCTTGTGAGAATATCAAAGATTCTCCATTTGGGGAAGTTAAATTTTCCCCCTTTCTCACCATTCCCCCAAGGGACTTTGCAAATACTACGTGATTTATTGTTTCAGTAACTTTTCAAGAACATTGCCCATTGTGGGAGCGTATATATCTTCCGTGGGCATCTTTGACTTTTTCTTCTCTTTTCCCTTTCAACTAACCTGCAAGAAAAAATGTTAGAAAAGTACTTGATGCTTCTCAAATCCAACCAGTGTTGTACCTTTAGGTGTGCAGGCACCTGCACATACCCATATTGGTATGTATGGCTCTTTATGTTTGTATAGAATGTAGAGTCTTGGATGAAAAGTTCAGCCAGTAAGAATTCCTATCAGCAGCCCTGTCAGAAAATAATTTGAAGCAGCCATAGTAGTTAGTTGTTTCTATCTTACAGCTTCTCAGGGCAGCCGGGACCTGGAAGTAACCTGTCAATGATACATCAGATAAACAAAAGTGACTTTCAAACCATTAACCAGACAGAGCCAATAATAATACTGTTTCCCATGGGGAGAAAAATGGGATGGGTAAGAAATAGATTCAGGACAGGAAATATAAGTGCCCAGGCTCTAGAAAGTCTAAATCGATCCTATGATAACATCTGTTGTCCCAGTTCAGTCAGGCAGTTTGATGACATTCATTACCCAGATTGGACATTTTTCCATGATGATAAGCCAAGAAGCAAAATCCTAGAGGCAGTCAGTAAAAAGTTTTCCCTCTTTTCTCTTCTCTCCCAGATACATTAGCAACTATAGGTTTCTTGTACAGATAATGGGAAAACCTTCACTTTCTTTGAGGAGAAGCCATGTATTCTAGACTATCAATCTTCCCCACCTCATACTCCTACCTAAGGACAGCTTCACCTCAGAGGAGACCCAGAGCTGACATGTCTCCTGTCATATTGCAGAGCACACCGAGGTCTCTGCTTTCAGCATTTCTCTTCTGAATGAGCAATACTTTTTCTGGATTGAAGAATCACATCTTTAAAGCTAACCAAGCAGTGATAGACCCAAAGTTTAGAAAGAAAACATGTTGCTATAGGTTTCAAGAATTACAGCTTTTATTACATACCCACTCTGTTTCATATATTATCTACCAAGAACACTTATTGTTTTATCTGTTTTGAGCCTTACAACAGTCCCCTGGGGGAGACCTTATTTTCTCCATTTTGGAAAGCCTGGTACTTGTTCAAAAAGATAAAGGACTTTGCCTTGGTCAGTCTCTGAAGAGCTAGGGCTGACAGGCTCCTCGTCTGCTGCTAGCTCCTCACCTGGTTCTCTTCAGCTTAACCTTGATGATACCCACAACTAGTTTCTTAATATCTCACTGATCTTCCTCCTGCATTTTAATTTATTCAAATCCTCTCTTTGTATCTACACTGACATTTTTCAGATATTCTTCTATTTGGATCAATCATTATGATGGTAAAGATTTCTTTGCTTGATCATTTTCCTTTATACCACAATATCTGTATTCCAGTTTTGTATTTATCACCCCCTCCCACCCCCTACCAGAGTGATCAATTGTACACAATTTTGACATTTACAACTTAAACATCTTTGAGTCAAATTAATTTTGAAATATTTCCTTAAGCCATAAGTAGTTTCCATAAGTATTTTAAACATTGTATCATTCTAATTTAGTGTCTCTTTACAAATCAATAACACTAAATTTACATCTTGTCTCATTTTCAATTATAAGGTATTAAAAAAATCACAGTGTAGTATATGTGAGATGGGTTCTATTAAGCTGTCTTTGGTTTTGAGAGAAAAATTCTTTTAATAGCATTCCTACAGTAATTATTGTACTAAGTGTATAGTAGATGTTCAATAAATATTTATTCTGGTGACCCTACTCTGAAAAATTGCTGGATTAAGGCATAATTATATTGAGTATTTGGATATTTCTCAGTTGAAATGAAAAGATTTTTTGTAATTAATCCTCATTAATTAGGTTTAGAAGATATCACAGGCACAGATAATTTTCCTTTTTTACTTCTGCTTATGAAACATATATGGCTTATGAGGCTTCTGGAAATGCTTTTATAAAGGCCCTATAATCATCTGTTTCATTGTATTACTTCTATGTCTTGACTTCCTTTTATTCTCCTGAGCTCTAAATGAGAGGTTCCTCTAGAGAAAACACCAAAGATACTTTAATGACTATAATTAAGGGCTTTATTGTTAGACCAGTCACTTTTAAAGACATTCATATGTATAAATTTCTGTTTGACCATTATGTGTAATGGAAAACCATAGCCATTGCCCTTTATACTTTCTTTATCAGAAAAGCATACTAACAAATTGAGGGCATATTGAAACAGAAACCGAAAATATATGTGTTATCAGTTTTCCCCCAAAGAGTTAATTTGACTATAATAACTAAAAGTGATTGAATAATTTTCCTTATATAATGAGGGATACTTATCAAATATTAAAATGCAAGTTCGGCTTGCCTATCGTATAGCACTTACCTAGGCACATTTCAAACCCTATTAAGGCGGAAATGACGCGACTGTGTTACTAGTGCATGAAGGTGAAATGTGCGACAATGGACTCAATTAGTGCCATTTATGATTGCAGTTTATGTGATGCCAGCATCAGTTCATTAAAAACGTACCGAACTATCAAGCAGCTTTACACAGGTCATTGAAAAGTGAAAAAGAGGTATCAGCTCTTCTCCGTTAGGACTCTGAGCTAGATTTATACTAGTGATTCACACAAAATAGGCTATGTTCTATTGTCAGTCTATGAAAATGTATTTATAGAGCAGAAGAATTTTCATTTATGCCCTTTTGTCACATTTGAAATAGATATAATCTATACATCATCTCTTGAGAAATTTAAATATTTGTTCCTATAATACCATTCCATTTTATAGTATATATTCATGTTTTATATATCATATCTGATAGTATATTTATACTTTTTTAGATTGGATAAACTGTTCACATGTGGCATGATTTTTTAGGGGCTTGGGATGTTAAACCAGAAAAAAAACCTAGGCAGCCAGACAGACATATAGCACAAATTTACTACTGTCGTACAATTCACTAGGTCCTAGAACTTCCTACATAGCTGTAAATATTCCCGTATTTCATGAATTATATCAGCTGAAAGGACATTAGGCAAGAGTATTAAACAGCTGTCTGTGCTAAAATGCACAAGTTTATTTTGTTAAAACTCCAAAATTTATTCTAGTACCTGAATACACATTGTGCAACTAAGATGACAAAATCATACTCCAAACTTAGTTCAGCTGGGACTTGTTATAGTCTATGACTGGTAGGCCAGTGAGCAATACTGCATAATGACTTACTAAATTAATTTCTATTATAAAAAGAGTCTTTTCCTCACTTATATCAATAGTAATTGCCTGGAGCTTGATTATCTAAAACAATTTTAATTCATTGCTCGAGCATTGGTTTAAAAACATCCAAATATGTAAGTTGCTCTTTAAACATAACAGGCAATAGTGTAAGAAATTTACTCATTTGCAAAAGTTATCTTAAAACCATCCAGTAAGTAGTGCGTTCCTCATTCAAAAGATACAGAATCTCTCCTTAAATAAGCATTTATTCAGATCTATGTAACAAACATGTTTGCCCATTTCTGCTTATTTATTTATTTTTCTGTAATTTTGTCGACTAATATGTTGTTCTCTCTTTTGTTCTTTTTTTTTTTTTTTTTCAAAGACTTAAAAGTAGTTTTTCTCCTGAAATATACGAGAAGGAGATTCCTTCTGGCATTTTGCTAGTGGGACTTTACACAGTAAATAGCAAATGTATGAAGGTTGTTGCTAGCTTTGGGGGTTTTTGTTTGCTTTGCTTTTACATTGTATCGGTTGTTGAAAGATGTTTGTAGATTTTGCATTCCGCCATGCCTGTTTGACTGGGGGGAGTGTTAATCAGCGTGTCCTGTGGTCTTCTTTGTAGTCGCAGCGGCGCGTTACGTTTCACCTTCCCGACGGCTCCCAGGAAAGCTGCAGTGACAGTGGTCTAGGAGACCACGAGCCGGTGGGTAGTGGAACCCTGATCTCACACCCTCTTCCTCTGGTTCAGCCGCAGGACGAGTTCTACGACCAGGCCTCTCCGGACAAGAGGACTGAGGCAGACGGCAACTCTGACCCCAACTCTGGTGAGTCCCTTCAAAATCTTGACAGTTTGGAGTTGTTCTGGTTTTCTTTTGTGCTTTGAACAGTCATCCTGGGGAGCAAATGAGTAAACCTTTGGTTGTTCCACTGTGGCTGTTGTTTGATCTTTTGCAATAGATTCAATGTAACGTGCTTGATGTGTTCGTTGTTAAATTGTGCAGTGCATCATTATTTATGATTCAAGAGAAGGAAAGTTCTAGAACTATAGTTGAAAGAAGTCGTTTGTTGCAAGGCATCCTGATGTCAAAGCTAAAGATGATAAAATGTGAATGCGCTCGTCTTAGAATTGCCAAAATGCAATTAAAGTGGAGTTTAGTCATTGAAGAATAAGAATATATTTACACATATATATGTGTGTGTGTATATATACATACAAAATTGTTCTGTGGAGTGTAGAAATCGTCCTGTTGCAACTGTTTTTGCTATTTTCCAAGAAACAAAATAAAGATTAAATAATGATTGAAGTATGGGAGAAAGGGGGCGGATAAAGATTTTTTTGTTGTTGTTATTTTTTGTCTTATTTGTCCTATTTCAATTTTGAATGGTTGGTTTGTAACCAGTATATTAAACAGATGGGATGAGTGGGATATAATGGGCAAAATCTTTTATTCTCCTCAGACTCACGCACCACTTTGGAAATCACTGCCCCTTCCATATACACCTTGGCCCTTGAAGGAAATTTTGGAGCAAGCACCAAATCTTTTCTTCTCATGCTTTAAAAAAAAAAAAAAAAATCACTGGCTAGTTCACATCTACTAAAAATGTTTAAATTTTGAGTCAATAATCATTATATCATTGTAGATTAATAACCATAATTTCTATTTTATTTAAGTTAAAAATTTTCCTAACTCATTGTGGACCTCCTTCTGATGGGTTGCCTTTAATGGGAAACAGGCATATGATGCCTTCTTCCTAATTTATGATTGCTTTTATCCTACTGCTCAATCATTAATGTCTCTGACATTCCCAGAGCTGGAATGGGAATGCTGATGTTCCTAGCTAGTCCTGGTGTGATAATTCACAGTTAGTGTGCTCTGATCACCAGTATTTTAAGTTCTTTTTTATTTAGGGTTGTGGGTGCCTTTTTAGGGTTGAGTGTACTTGCCCCAGACTCACCTCCATCTCTGCAGATCTCAGATTGGGGAGTCTCTTCTCATAGACAGGTAGTTTGCATGTGGCATTATATCTGTGTGTTCTTTCTCTGGAGATCTTCCATTCACTACAGGCTATCTTAGAGGCACCATGCAAACAAAGTTCATGCCTTCTGACTCTCCTTCTTGACCTTACATCTTGGCCAAAGGAAAACATATACGCATCTTTTTGACTTCACGTATTCCAGAAAGGCATAACATTTTCCAAGAGTCAGTTTCTCTTCATGTTGAATTTGGTAGACCTGACCAACTAGTTCTTTGACCTTTTGATATCCTAGCTTAATCCATTTAAGGAGCTCTTCCCAAACACTTTTCCCAGTGTCTGACCTTCTCTCTTCCAATTAAACAATATTTCTTATTGGCACTCAGGTAAGTACCTCAAAATTGATTCTTGACTACTTCTCCAAGAATGTGTGAAGTGGAAGTGGTTGGCTTTTCTGGTCTTGGAACTTCAGATATAACAAAGACAGGAAGAACTCCCAATTGAAGATACAGGTACACATTTATGTAGGATTTGTCTATAGAGTTTAACAAAGATATTTTACAGAAATATCTGCCAAGAATTTGTAATATGTATGATTTTATACAATTAGCTTAAAGCAGTGTGTCAGGAATTTTTAGGCAGAATTCTGAGATACTTTAGATGCGTATGGAAAAATGTCAGAGGGTAGTGAAATTATCGGGTGAGCTTCAGAAACTAATGAACACATGGGTGATTTTCTAGTTAATGAATTAAATTAGAGATTTAAAAATATTCAACTAGAAATCAGAGGCACTTTTAGGCTGTAAACCTATATGGCTAAAGAATAGTTATAGATATTCTTTCCTTATGTGATTATACGTCTGTGGTCTACTGGAGCTAATTGAGAAGTATCTGAATATAGAAATATGATAATAAAATCATGTTCATACCTTTACTATCATAGAAACAATTTACTTTATGGTAATTACACATAAATGAAGAATTCATCTGTTGACTCTCTTAAAGAATAACACATTATTAAGCCATATTTAGAGAATAATAAATCTTAGCCTTAGGTGACAAAGTTCATTTAACTATATAGTTTATAAAAGGTATAGCATATGTCATATAGTTTAATTTTTAGAAACAGTAAATTCTAAATTCAAGGCAAATACATGAATGCATTATTGATACTGAATTTTATTTGTTTGCTTGTTCATTGTATCAGGAGAGTCAAGGATACTTTGAATACTGTAATCAGATACCAGACTAACAGTCATTCCCTTTAATGTTCCTAAAGGAAGTATATGTTCAAAGAGAGAAGATGAGAAAAAAAGACAGGGTAAAATTAATATTGTGTTGATGGTTGATGAGTTGACCTCTAGAGCAAGTAGACAAGTAAGTCTTTTTAGGCTAGAGACAATTTTACCAAAATTCCTCTGCTTTCTCCCAAGCTGACACTTGAGAAAGGCTACCTTTGAGTTTCCCAATGATAGAGAAGAAAAAAGAGAGAGAGCATTTTGCCCAATTTTAAGGTTTTCCTTCTCTCGGTTGCCCAATACAATCCTTCTCAGGCCAGAACTATGGCAAGTAGGGTACAACTCTCACCCAGTGACCTCTTACACTTGAGTAGTAGCACTGGACCAGCTGCCAAATGGGAGAAAATAGAAGGATCTCTAAAGTAGAGAAAAAGTCCTTCAAACCTGTTGTAAGCAGCCCCAAAGTTTTCACCAACCCTATCCCATGATACTCAAGGTATGATAATGCATCTTCTCTTTAACATTGAACTCAACACGGTAACTTCCTCCAGGCCAATAATGGCAAGTAAACTGTCTTTAAATCAGAGCAGTCATCCTTGGTAGTGAGTCATTGCAAAGTAAGAAGGAAAGATAAAGAAAGGAGCAGCCCTGGGGGCCTCTAGAGGCTAAGCATTCTGTTGAAATTTAATGGGACTTCGAATTATAACCTCTTTTGTAAATGTCTAGAGCAATTCATTTAAATAGAAATATTAAGAGATTCATAACTAAACGTTCATTTATATTAGGATATTATTGTGATATATTATCATTAAATTTGAAGCCACATTTTTTTGTAATTAACTTTGAGGAATTTATTAAGTGAAATATGATATAATTGAAGAAATAACCTTCACTAGCAAAAATCTTGCTGTTTAGGTCTCAACTGTCTCCTTTGTCTTCAGTGGGGGTTTCTATCAGTAGTCAATAATCCTTGATCATGGTATTGTGATAAGTGATCTACAAATCAAATATCAATGTTATCTGTAGAGTGACTAAGTATTGTGTATTGCACCTACATGGATTCCTGTTTTATACAAATGTAATGCTTCTGATTGAAAAAATATACATTTCATTGCACACTACTAGTAAAATGATAGTAAGATTTTTTATTATGCACTTTTTTCCAAAGAAGTTAATACAGATGGTTTCATGTGAGGAAGTTTTTGAATGTTTAGACTTCAGTATAGGGTATCGCATCTTTTTTTTTTTCATTTTTTATTAATTAAAAAAAATTACAAGAAACAAACATTCCCAACACATACACTCAGCAATTCACAATATCATCACATAGTTGCATATTCATCATCATGATCATTTCCCAGAACATTAGCATCAATTCAGAAAAAGTGATAAAAAGACAACAGAAAAATATAACAAACAGAAAAAAAAAAATTTACGGGCCATACCCCTTACTGATCCCTTTCATTGATCACTAGCATTTCAAACTAAATCTATTTTAATATTTGTTCCCCCTATTATTTATTTTTATTCCATATGTTCCTCTCATCTGTTGACAAGGTAGATAAAAGGAACATCAGACACAAGGTTTTCACAATCACACAGTCACATTGTGAAAGCTTTATCATTATACGACCATCATCAAGAAACATGGTTACTGGAACACAGCTCTACATTTTCAGG
This sequence comes from Tamandua tetradactyla, assembly GCF_023851605.1. Lineage (NCBI taxonomy): Eukaryota > Metazoa > Chordata > Mammalia > Pilosa > Myrmecophagidae > Tamandua > Tamandua tetradactyla. The sequence continues at coordinate 133,331,990 of NC_135330.1, read as the reverse complement.
CAGTTCCCTCCAGCCTCTCCATTACATTCTGGATAACAAGGTGATATCTATTAATGCATAAGAATAACCTCCAGGATAACCTCTCGACTCTGTTTGGAATCTCTCAGCCATTGGCACTTTGTCTCATTTCACTCTTGCCCCTTTTGGTCGAGAAGATTTTCTCAATCCCTTGATGCTGGGTCTTAGCTCATTCTAGAGTTTTTCTCAATCCCTTGATGCTGAATCTCAGCTCATTCTGGGATTTCTGTCCCACGCTACCAGGAAGATCCACACCCCTGGTAGTCATGTCCCACGTAGACAGGGGGAGGGTGGTGAGTCTGCTTCCTGTGTTGGCTGGAGAGAGAGGCCACATCTGAGCAACAAAAGAGGTTCTCTTGGGGGTGACTCTTAGGCTTAATTTTAAGTAGGCTTGAGCTATGCCCTGTGGAGTTAAGTTTCATATGAACAAACCCCAAGCCTGGAGGCTCAGCCTATAGCTTTGGTTGTCCACACTGCTTGTGAGAATATCAAGAATTCAACTTGGGGAAGTTGAGTTTTCCCCCATTCTCACCATTCCCCGAAGGGGACTTTGCAAATACTTTTCCACTCACTGATCAAATCACTCTGGGATTCATTGGGGCAAACCAACAATCTCATGTCTTACCCAAGGTTCCATGCACTTATGTTGTTCAACCAAGCTATCTACATAAGTTATTTTAGGAAATGCACTAGTCAAAGTATAAATTTGTACCAAATAAACATTTTTTGCTTTAGTCTCACACATTAGTTGAAATTTTAAAATATTAAGTACCATCTATTTTCAGCGCACTGCAGTAATAACATTCTTTTGTTCTTCTTCATGCAAAAACATTTTTTAAATTTGTACATGTAGTCACTATCATTATACACTCTAGGCATTCCTAGGTTACACCATCTCAATCTTTATCATCTATCTTTCTTTGTGATTTCATTTATGCCCCAGCCCTCCTCCCTCTATCATTCTCATATGCAGCTTCATTCAGTGTTTTAACATAATTGTATTACAGTTAGGTAGTGTTGTGCTGTTCATTTCTGAGTTTTTATATTCAGTCCTGTTGCACAATCTGTATCCCTTCAGCTCCAATTACCCAATATCTTACCCTATATCTATCTCCTGATGGTCTCTGTTACCAAGGAAATATTCCAAGTTTATTCACTAATGTCAGTTCATATCAGTGAGGCCATACAGTATTTGTCCTTTTGTTTATGGCTAATCACACTCAGCATAATGACCTTAAGGTCCATTCATGTTGTTATATACTTCATAACTTTATTCTGTCTTCCAGCTGCATAATATTCCATCTTATGTAAATGTCACAGTTTTTTTAGCCACCGGTGCATTGATGGACATTTTGGCTGTTTCCATCTCTTGGTAATTGTTAATAATGCTACTATAAACGTTGGTGTGTAAATGCCCATTTGTGTCCTTGGCCTCATATCCTTTGAGTAGAGACAGCATATAGATGGGTCCTGTTTTTTTAATCCATTCTGCCAGACTATGTCTTTTGATTGGAGAGTTTAATCCATTAACATTCAGTGTTATTACTGCATGGGTAGTACTTTCTTCTACTGTTTTGCCTTCTGGATTTTATATGTCATATCTAATTTTCCTTCTTTTTACCTTTACTCATAGTCTTCCTTTCTACACTCTTCTCCACACCTCTCTCTTCTGTCTTCATATCTGTTTCTAGTGTTCCCTTTAGTATTTCTTGCAGAGCTGGTCTCTTGGTCACAAATTCTCTCAGTGATTTTTTGTCTGAAAATGTTTTAATTTCTCCCTCATTTTTGAAGGACAATTTTGCTGGATATAGAATTCTTGGTTGGCAGTTTTTCTCTTTTAATAATTTAAATATATTATCCCACTGTCTTCTCGCCTCCATGGTTTCTGCTGAGAGATCTGTGCATAGTCATATTGGGTTTCCCTTGTATGTGATGGATTGCTTTTCTCTTGCTGCTTTCAAGATTCTCTCTTTCTCTTTGACCTCTAACATTCTGATTATTAAATATCTATTTGGATCTATTCTCTTTGGGGTACACTGCACTTCTTGGATCTGTAGTTTTAAGTCTTTCATAAGAGTTGGAAAATTTTCAGTGATAATTTCCTCCATTAGTTTTTCTCCTCCTTTTCCCTTCTCTTCTCCTCCTGGACACCCACAACACATATATTTGTGTGCTTCATATTGCCTTTCAATTCTCTGAATCCCTGCTCATATTTTTCCATTTTTTTTCCTATAGTTTCTGTTTCTTGTCGGATTTCAGATGTTCCATCCCCCAGTTCAGAAATCCTATGTTCTGTCTCTCGAAATCTACCATTGTAGGTTTCCAATGTTTTTTTCATCTCTTCTACTATGTCTTTCATTCCCATAAGTTCTGTGATTTGTTTTTTCAGACTTTCAGTTTCTTCTTTTTGTTCTTTCCTTGCCTTCTTTATATCCTCCCTCAATTCATTGATTTGGTTTTTGATGTGGTTTTCCATGTCTGATCGTACATTCTGAATTAATTATTTCAGCTCCTGTATTTCATTTGAATTGTTGGTTTGTTCCTTTGACTGGGCCATATCTTCAATTTTCCTAGTGTGATTTGTTGTTTTTTGCTGGCGTCTAGGCATTTAATTACATTAATTAGTTTTTTCTGGAGATTGCTTTCACTTATCTTCACTTCTTTTTTCTTGCTGGATGAATTTGTTGCTATCTGTTCTTTGACATCCCATTCAGCTGTATCTGGACCTTTAGCTTAAGTTTTGTTTAACAGAGGAGAATTTTTCAGTTCTTGTTTTCTTGTTTCTTGCCCTGCTTGTGTGGTGCCTTTCCCCCACACACACTTAGGAGGGTCTACTTAGAAATTATAGACCCCAGCCAGATTTTCCCAGACCAAACTGGCCTCCTATCAGGAGAAAAAAGTCACCTGTGTCAGTTTTCCCTGAGGGTGAGACCCAGCAGGTTGAAAGACTTTCCTGTGAAGTCTCTGGACTCTGTTTTTCTTATCCTAACCAGTATGTGGCGCTTGTCTGACTGCAGGTCCCACCAGCATAAGATGATGCAGTACCTTTAACTTTGGCAGACTCTCCCTGCTGGGGGCGTGGTGAAGACAGAGGAGAGGTTGTAGGCTGGTTTTAATGGCTTCAAATTACCAAGCCCTGGTGTCTGAATTCCTTGATGGAAGGATTCCACTTGAGTGAGGCTTCACCCCTCCCCTGGGGAAGGCACAAGCTCCAGATAAGCCCCCAAAAGAGCTCACTTCTGCCTATGCCTGGGGTCGTTGCAGCCTGAAAAGTCCTGCCGCTGTATCCAGAGGCAGTCAAGCCTTTGTAGATACACAGCCACAAAAACCTCTGTTTCCTTCTTGTTTTTTTTCTCCTTTTTCTGTCAGTCCTGCCCCCTTTGTGCCGGGGCAAAAATGAGCAACCTCTGCTTTGATCAGGTTCACCTAAGCTGGGGGCCTATTTTTAGTAGTCAAAATTTGTTAATTAGTTCCACAATTGGTGTTTGATTGTGCCCAGTCCCTGCTGCTGGTAAAGTCCTTTCCTTTCCCCTCTGGGAAGCGGCCTGTCAGGGAGGGGCGCTGGCCACCGCAGCTTTGGGAATTCACAGTTCTGGGCATGCTTGCAGCCGGTCCAGCTGGTCCAGACTGGGGTATGCTGTGTGTCTGGTCACTATCGTGGCTCCGGGAGCTATTCTGTACTGTTCTGGTTATTTAGTAGTTGTTCTGGAGGACGAACTAAAATGCACACGTTGTTAAGCTGCCATCTTGACCCGAAAGTCTAGGGTATTGAATCTTAATGCACATGCACACACGTACACACATACAATGTTGTCATTGATCTACATTATTCTTTACATTGTTTCATAGTTTTTCATTATTGAGTGTCATATCAAACTATTGAGTTTTGAAAAAATAAGTCAATGATAAAGGTCTTTATACATAATACAAAAGCAAATGAAATAAACATTACCTATCAAGCAATAATTGATGGTATTTTTACATAATATTAGTAAAATAGAGAGGTGTCTGTAGTATATGAAGGATGCATCTTTTATTCATATTTGTGCAGGAAATAAAACTTTCACTTTTTCTTTACTTTTTCTTTCAAAATCCCTTTTCATTGGTAGGGCAAAAACTTCATTCCATGTGGCTTATATCATGGCGGGAAATTGGGATGCTATGGTCCCTAGGTCATCTGTTTATTTAGATTTCCACTTCATGCCCAGTGTCTCATCTGGTCCCCATGGGTCTTACAGAGATAGCCTTTATTCCAGTTCCCCTGCTGTCCTCCTGAAGGTAATACTGCTGTTACCTCCACAACATGGGAGGGCAAAGGAGTTTCTGTGAGACTGTGTCTGGACTCCTCTGTCTAAATGTGCAGTGCAGCCCAAAATTTTCTGGGATCTTCCTGCTTCCTGGGATTTCTCCTTGGAGTCTAGCCTCAAGGTCTCTTTATTCCTAACCCCCAGGTTCTCTGATTCTGCCCGATAAGCATGATTTAGGCCTCTCCTCTCTATTCCTACCACTTCCATCCCTCGCTATCCTTCCAGAACATGATGATTGAATATTTTACTGTCTGATCTGGGGAATCCCATTATTTTCCTCAGTATTTTCCCTCAAAGACACAATTCCTTTATCATGTTTCATGTGTCAATAATAACCAAAAAAATAATCTCCAAATTAAGATTAGAACTATGAAAAATAACTCAGCGCTTCTTTACTCTTCTACACTCTGGCTCATCTTCCCATATAATGAATACAGTAAAATATTTGCATGCAAAAAATATATTATCAGTATCTCAAAATTATTTGACCAAATAGTCACATGAAATGGCATTTGTGTTTGTTACTAAAGTAATCACACACGGTTCTATCAGTGTGGCATCTATTTTACAGTGGATGGAAACAGAAATGAGAGACAAAGGAATTATTCTTTTTGCAATAACGTGGTTTTGAAAAAACGTGGTAAAACTATTACAGGAAATAGAAGACAAAACTTGATTCTTCTATCAATTTTTAGAGTGATGAGTCTGTGCCCACTAGAAAACTCCATTGGTGATGAAGTTTGTTTCTTTTTGAGTATCATAAAAAAAAGAGTATATCAAAACTGCCTATTTTAATTTATCAATAAAGTCAATAACCATAAACCTCAGCCCACTTTTGCTTGTATGACATCTATAGGAATTTCAAAGTAGAGGATGACACATATCCTTCAAGTAACCAAATAGCTGTGTTGCCACGTCCAAGGCGTTCTGAAGTCCTAGGTCCTGCCTAACCAACTGCCCCACAGGGGATACATACACATTCAATATTTCTTGTACTAGTTCTGTCATATTTCACTGCATGCAAAGATTTATTCGATTTGCAAATAGCAGGAAGTCATATTTCCTCATAAAGTTAACTCATTACCATGATTACATGTTCCATGTACAATTCAAGAAAGCCATTCTAGGAAAATACTGAGGGAATTTTCAGTTTAGGATTGTTCTTGTAACAATTACAGCTAGACTGATGAACGATTTTCACCAAGTTAAAAGGTAACAAAAACAATTGCATGATCAGATCAGGAACAGGTTATTAGCACTAATTCAGAATTCAGTCAGTCTTTTTCCAATTAAGAATCATGAATTGAATTATTTTTTTATCTGCTATTTCTTTTAACTGTTACTTAAAGGATTTAATGCTTTTAATCATGTAAAAAATAACAAGTTATATTTATTTTGTTTAAGCCCTATTTCTTATATGGGTCTAACTATGTATGCTTGGACTGTGTAATTAATCAGTTGGCCAACTTCTCACTCAGGATTGGTTTTATACCAGAAGTAATTATGACTAGTTTTTATCGAGTTCTATCTACAATCCAGGGATTCTAGTAAATATTTTAATATGGCATTTATGACCCGTATACCACTTACTACAAGTTGGATATTGCAATTATGTGGAAATTAAAAAAATTTAAGGGATTTGTCTAAAACCGCACTTAGTTGAGCCAAATCATGAAACCAAGGCCATCTGACTCCACAGCTTTTGAGTTTGCTATTTAGAGAAGATACTTTCAAGGCTTACTTTTTTTTTGCATGTGTAGGCACCGGGAATCAGACCCAGTACTCTGGCATGGCAAGTTAGTTACAACTCTGCCTGCTGAGCCACTGTGGCCCACCCAAGGCCTACATTTTTAAAGGCAGTGTATAACCCAATGCAGTCATCACTGGAATTATCTTTCACATCCCAGGTCACTAATCTTAATTTCTAAGAGGAAGTTTGAGATATTAAATATTTCAAGAATGAGCTGGTTGAATCATTTCTTAGTGAGATTAACATCTGGTGAGAGAACTACTTCACATTTTGTTTTCACCGTTGAAGTAATAGAAATAGAGACAAAAAAAGGAGCATACATATCTTCCAGTATAATACTCTCATGCTATAGAAGGGCATATAAAGAGAAGTACATTCCCTAAGGTTGGATAGTTTATGAGTTGAAACTAAATCTTGACTCCTCTTTCGTGTGCTCTCTTCTTTCCTTGTCATGACTGCTATTTATTTTCTTTAAGGAAAATTTGTATGATTATTTGAATAACAGTTGCCTCCGCCATTAATCTATAAAGATTCTGTTCACTTTCCGATTCCCCATGCGTACGAGTGCCTGATCTGTGGTTGAACATCAGTATATATATATATATAGAGAGAGAGAGAGAGAGAGATATCTTGACCAAATGAGTAAATTAAATTTCACATACCTGTGAAATTACAGTCAAACTGCAAATTTTCTATGAAGACAAAAACCAAACAAAACCAAGGAAATAGAGCATGGCGGTAGCTGTACCTACCTCTAGGTTTGTCTATTAGGGATTTGGGGATTGAATTCCTCTTTGTAGTTGCCTATATTTCCTACCATTTTAGTAGTATATCCAAAATGATAGTGTCATATTGTGAAAAGATAACATGCCATTAAACCCTGATAGAGAGGGAAAAAACTTGGTCCGTAATGGTTTTTTTTTGTACATCAAGTACAAATTTATCCTCGATAAACTATCAGCTTAAAGATGTAGGACACTCGTGCAAAGAATAATTAAGAAAGCTAAAAGATTTGGACATGAAAGACAGGCTGTCATTTCAGAGAAAGAAATCAAGTTAATGAAATAGAAATGATTCCACACCATCCTGGACAAAATTAATTTCCCTAACAATTCCAGTCCTAAAAAAATTGTGCTAAGCTTAACCTGTAGGAAAAATCCCTAATCATTATATGCTTCTGGAATTAAATATGAATTTGATATTTGGCACAGTATTGTCTTAAATGATTTTTGTGAAATGAGTTTCTAGTTTCTATAAGCATTCATGCTTGAGCTAATCATGTAGATTCAAAAAAGATAGAGGTTTTATGTTATCACCTGTTGTGTTTCCTTCCACAAAGCATTTTTGTAATCAATTCAGGGTGATTATACAATAGTGGCTCCTAGTTAATTACTGTACTGTTACTCAGAGAATTATGTATAGACAGAAAACTCAATTTTGTGATTGGAGTTAAGGGGGAAAGTTTTTAAAGATAGCAATTAATAAAAATATACTATCTTTTCTATCCAATGAGACTTTACTTCTATGCTTTATTAATATATTTTTCTAAATCTAAGTCCAAAATTTATCTATTGTTAATTAATTTCACCTCAAACTCACAAAGTGTAGAATGTTGTCTTGATTAAAAAATGTCCAGGTTGTTAACCAGGTTATGTTTGTTTGCCTATCTGTCTCTTAATTATCCATGTCCACCTATTGATTATTTTTCTATTGTCAAAGAACAAATTACTTAGCAGCAAAAACAAACTTAGCCACTTAAAACCGCACACATTTATGATCTCATAGCTTCTGTAGGACATGATTGTAGGGTCTGGGCAGGCTTAGCTGGAATCTCTGTTTACAGTCTCCCAAATCTATGATTGTGGTACCTGTCACACTCATTTGCATGTGGATGTCCACTGGGCAGAAGCTACTTCTAAATTTACTTAGGTTGTTGGAAGAATTCATTTTGTGTTTGTAGATCTGAGGCCCCTGACTTCTTGAGACCTGTTGGTCAGAGACTGTCCTCGACTCCTGTTCACGTGCTCCTCAAATGACCACTTACTTCTTCAAAGCCAAAGAGGGAGACAGAGTCTCTAGAGCAGCTCTGTAGCAAATGGAGTCTTGCAGGCCATAGCATCATCTTGGGGGTGACAGATCCTTGAATTTGTCATGTTCTCTTGCCTAGACTAATGAAGGTCCTGCTGCAGTCAGAGGGAAGGGATTATACACACTCCTGGAAGAAGGGAGCATGAGGGGCCTCTCTAGAGTCTGTCACATTCTATAAAAATGTTATCATGTTGCTATATCCTAGTATTCAAAACTTTTAAGATCCCTTGTGCGTTTGATCTTTCTGCAATTTCCTCATTTCCTCATTCATTCTTCTATGCATGTACAAATATTCCTGTAGAGTTTTCTGTGTGCTAGGTATGATGTTAGGTTCCAAAGACAGACAGAAAAACACAAGATCCTCTAAGCTTAAAAAGCTCACTGATTGGGGCAAAGTTTCTTAATTAGGCTTCCTTGGTCCTCAAGGCCCATGAGTAGGTTTGGGGGAATCTGTGAAGTTGCTGAAATTGTTTTACAATTTTTTTCTCTAAGGGGTATGGTATGAGGATTTTATAAGCCACAAAAGAATTTTAAAATAAAGAAAAAGAAACATGATGTTTTTGTAGAAAAGAAGCATGAGTGAAGTAGAATAAATGCTAAGATGAGAGTATAAATAAGAGAATTTTAGCATAGAATAAATTTTGAATAAAATAATACTTTAAAAAATATTATTGGTAGAACTTATATAAAGCAATAATAAAGTGTGTTTGTGTGCAGTGTAAGCATCTTGGTTTTATGAGAGGATATGATCAGTTGAATAAGCAGTGACAATTTCTTTATCTTTGGATCACACAGAGATATGATTACTGTCATCTCTCAATTTAGTTCTGATTCTTCACCTGTAAAATGGGACTATTAATATGCACACATTATAATAAAAATCACAGTGATGTGCTACAGATAATCACTTAGCACAATGCCTCACACAGACTAAATGCACAATAAATGATTGCTATTTAACAGTTCAAGTAAGCAACAGTAAGTGAAGAGGCATGAACTAGCTGAAATCTCTGTTGAGAGATAGGTTAGAACCAGACTGTGAATTGTGTTCACTCATAGAATATTGGAAGGAGATAGGGTTGATTGTAGCTGGGTGCTGGAGATAAGAGATTCCCAGACTTTTTGAGAATTGTTAGAAAGGTATATCATGAAACATACTAAAGATTACAGGGTAAAAACTCATTTAGAGTGACTTTAAAAAAAAATTAAGTTTGGGCTACTGGAGAAGGTTATTTAGGAATTAGGAATATAATTCTGAGTTGGAGATTGGGAACTGACAATTTGGAAGGTGGACTAATATGGTGATTAAGAGAAGCAAGGAATCCAAGAGAGAATCATGACAAACCTTAACTTTTAGGGCAGGCAAACATGGGGATTGTGCAGGATGCAAGCAAACAACGCAAATGTTAAGAAGGTACAGTTAGAAGATATTTGAAAGTTCCAGGGATATCTGAGTTCTGTGGATAGTTATTAGCAATTTCTTATTGGGGGTGGGGAGATGCAATGAAGAATTATAATTAAGAACAAAGGCTGTATCAAGGGATTGAGAAAACCTTCTCAACCAAAAGGGGAAAGAGTGAAATGAGACAAAGTGTCAATGGCTGAGAGATTCCAAACAGAGTGGAGAGGCTATCCTGGAGGTTATTCTTATGCATTAAGTAGATATCACCCTGTTATCCAAGATGTAATGGAGAGGCTGGAGGGAACTGCCTGAAAATGTAGAGCTGTGTTCCAGTAACCATGTTTCTTGAAGATGATTGTATAATGATATAGCTTTCACAATGTGACTGTGTGATTGTGAAAACCTTGTGTCTGATGCTCCTTTTATCTACCTTGTCAACAGACGAGTAGAACATTTGGAATAAAAATAAATAATAGGGGGAACAAATGTTAAAATAAATTTAGTTTGAAATGCTAGTGATCAATGAAGGGGAGAGGTAATCAATGAAGGGGTATGGTATGTATAATTTTTTTTTCTGCTTTCGTTTTCTTTCTTTTTCTGAATAGATGATGAATATGCAACTATGTGATGATATTGTGAATTACTGATTCTATATGTAGAACGGAATGATCAAAATAGGAATGTTTGCGTGTATTTGGTGTTTTTTTTGGTATTTAAAAAAAAAAAGAACAAAGGCTGTAGAGTCATACTAACTTTGGGACCACTAACTTTTGGCACACGCTGCTGATCATTTGACAGGGATTATTATTGTTTTATTGTCATTGCTTTCAAAACATATTGAAAAGGTGTGAAGGAAGCAAAATATGTCTTTTAAATTACTCACCTAAGGTTTCTAATCAAGTGCTTAAAATTTACCATGGTGAATTCTGGAATGCAAAATCACTGTTATACATTAGAAAAAGCAAAATAATTCTAGAAAAGTGTCTGTTTCAAATTCTAAAAATTTTCTCAATTTTAAATTCCTTTTATCAGACTTAAATTTTCATGTTTAACACATCTAATAGGTGGTTCCAAAACATCACAGTTCTCTAGAAAGTAATAAAAATTATAGTGAGTCAGAATAAATTTAGTAGATTGAAATGCTGGTGAACAGTGAATGGGAGGGGTAGGGGGTATGGTATGTATGAATTTTTTGTGTGTTTTCTTTTTATTTCTTTTTCTGAATTGATGCAAATATTCTAAGAAATCATGATGAATATACAACTATGTGATGAAAAAAAGAATGTTCATATTGTATGTTGATTGGTTTTATTAATAAAAAGATTAAAAGAAAAAATTATATTGAAAAATGATATATTCTTCAGTATCATCATTGTTTATCTTAAAAATAATTCAGCTTACTTTAGCATTTGAAAAATTTTGTAATATTAATTTTTCACAGCACAATTTGTTTAATTACCATTTCATTTTAAAGTGGGAGTTTGTGAGATGATTTTATAAAATATCACTGAATGTAGTTAGGAGATCCCTGTAAAACAGGATACAGAAAAATTCAGATTTCATCAATTGCATGTATGACATTTAATCCAAAAGGAATGTTCCAAGTGTTTATTATAAAAATTAAGACATTGTTGTTAATATTCAGTTGCAAATAGAGCCAATCTTTGGTGTCTTTAAGTTGGGTTTGTATTACAGTAGAAGAATATGCAGGAACAGTATGGCTCCTAGTGTACGGTAAGGGTAGTGCTGACCTTCCCTGGTGTGCGGCAGGGACTCCCAGTCCCATCGCTACACACTGTTATGTGATTCATTCTTCTAAAAGCTGTAGGGGGACTGGCGTGTGTGTGTGATTCTCAGTGGTGGTCTGCCGTGTGGGGGGTGGGTTGGAATGGATTCATCTTTGTGTATCTAGGTTTATAACGATTTGAAAGGGGTAAAAGTCATAAATTAATAGCAGTGCACATCACAGCTATGTAAAAAAATAAGGAGCTTACTGAGTTTAATACTCTTAGAGGTACAAAGTTCAAAGTCTGTTTTTATCTCAAGATAAAGCCATCTGACACACACAAAAAAACTGGAAATCACTACTTATAAAGGACACATATTTATAAAATTAAACTGATATTCTTTATAGTTAAATAATTAAAAGAAATAGTCTAAAGTTGTAAAACTAATTCAAATTTTTTGGAAACTTTAGCTATTTGTGTAAATGTCCCAAATTTACTTTAATGCTATTTTGGCACACATATCTGACCTTTTTTTTTTGATGTAAGTAATTTTTTCCAGCCTAAGTATGTCCAAAATATTGCATGGGACATTGCAATATTGCAATGTTTGGGATGTTCTTATGCTGAAAAATTATTTGTTGTTTATCTGGAATTAAAATTTAGCTGGTTGCCCTGTATTTTAATTTTTGTATGAGTCAGGCAGCTCTACCCTAAAGATATGGCACTCTGCTGAGATGGCATTAGAAAAATAATAAAAATATTAAATTCAAGTATAAAGAAGAAACCTACCAGAGTATTAATTTAATTATAGTCAAAATTCAGTGTAATAAGTATTTTGACTTTTATTGGGGTTGGTCATGTGGCATTGTCCATGCAGAGAGTTTTTTTTTTTCTTTACTGCAAAAAAGCATCAGTTTATGGTAGTTATTACCATAGCTAATAAATAATCACACTTTAACATGAGACGTTCAATGTGTACTTACATTGAACATTGTACATTCATTGCTCCAGCCTGGAATGATGACTTTCATGTTGGCCTTTTAGTGGTTATTGTATTCTGCTGAAGTTTTCAATTCAGGATTTTTTGTTTAATGGTCCTTTCGATTCATCATACTTTTGGATTCTTTATGTATCCATTGATTTCCCATACTTTCTTTGCTTTCTGAATTTAAGCAGTAGGTTACAGAGTCTAACAACTTCCAAAGCAACCAACGTCAATGTGGGTCAAGAAGGGGGTGTGGGGAAGGGACTCCGAGTTTTCAATTATTTTTGAAAGTTTAAATTTCTTTCCAGAATATTTAAGTTTGGGTTGCATATCCTAGTAATATATCTGGCTAGAATACCCAGAATATTGTTCTTAAGTCCTCTCATGAAAGATAGTGTATAGAAATGTATGTAGTGGTTAACTCCTGATGAGCCAGACTGAGTGCAAACCACACTTCTTCCTTTAACCAACTGTGTGACCTTGGGCAGTTACTCTGCCCCAGTTACCTTGTGCGACTTCTATCCTATAAAAGTAAGAAAGCCATTTTTTATGAATGGGTGCAGGAGTTAGCAGTTCTTGCATTGATCTTTCTCCGTGGATAAGAGTTTTTATATTCTGTTTCTAGATTCACAATCTAGTGTTTTGTGTAAACTATATCCGCAATAGTTTACACAAAACTATTGTGTAATAGAAAAGAAAAGAATAGAAACTTCTTTTCTTCATAAAGTTGTTGTATAGTTTGCAATGGATTAACTCTGGATAGCTCTAAGTTCATATTAAGATCTCAATGACCTATTATTGTAATAAGTCATACTATATAATTATCCAAGCAAGCTGTTTTGCTTGAATTCTGTGATTGTAACTAACATGCAAGGAATAAACCTGAGACTAATCATCCCTCAATTTCCATTTCTGGCCGACTAATTCAGGAAAGATAGATATATTTTTCTCAGTGTATCTTGGATCATTAAGGTAATTGTATTAACTCTGAATTTCACATTACTTGCATAGACAGCCAAATTTGATTTTTAAAAATTGTTTGATTTAGTAATAGCATTGCATGAAGGGTTGCATAGATTGAGTCTAAAAAGTACTTTGAAGTAATAGCATGGAGGGAATTTAGTGTTTCCCTCATATAGACCTCTATGATCTGCAAAAATTTTAAATGGTGTTTGGTTAGATATGAGTAATGTGAGTGAAAATTCCATTATATGCTAGACTACTAATCTTTATTTGAATTTTAGACCTTTACAGATATGTTCCTCCTAATTTGCAAGATACCTCTTATTTCTTGGTAATTAATAACCTAACTCAAATTCAGAGCTGCAGACAGGAAAAAATACTGTCCTTTGGATATATTGGCCAGCTAATCCCTGTAAATCAACTGTACAGGTTTTAAAAAATAATTTCTATTTAAATGATCAAAGGAAGGAGGAAATTAACCATAAACTTTCTAAAGTACAGAAACTGATTTCATTGATTTTTGTCACCACGTTTTTGTGTTTTCACATGCAGAGGTATTTTATCATGCCTGAGCATCCAAATGAAAACCCTTCACATTAGTAATAAAATGAGCAAACTTGAACTAGCTTTAAAAATCGCCCATGAATGAAAAAAATAAATTGCTTCAGTCCAGGAATAGAAGAAATTATCTTTTATGTTTCATAAAGAGGCAGTCTTAGACCAAGTATGGTATGACAATTGTCAAAATATATCTAGGGACCAAAAATAGATGTAGGGGCCCCTCAAAAAAGAACCAAACCAAAAAAACAAACAAATACAGTCTTTGGGAAGATACTCTCCTATTATAGAAAGAAAGGTGCCTCACTGTAATATTTTCCCAAGGCCTTTTATTACTAGGGAAATATATTTCTAAATGAAGTAAAAGAGGGTTTTAAATTCAGAAGAGGATATTGAGTTCTGATTTAAGCTGCTTAAGAGGTAGCTGTAGAATATCTAATGGTAATTCACCATAATCTTTCTTAAGACAACTATTGGATGGAAGATTATGATTTAAAATAAGTTTAGGTATTTTGTACCAGTATCCACCATGCTGAAGAAACTTAGTGACAAATGTTGTAAATAAAGAAAGAGGGGGAATTGGCCCATATTCTATCGATTTTATATCATAGTTGCACAATCAGAAGGCTTTTTTGGTGCTTTGGTTCATCTGTTGTACCAAAAAGGTACTAAGCATGTAGGCATGTAATGGTGTGCACTTCCCTAAGAACTTATGTATAGATTCAGGCATATTAAAGTTGACACTACAGCTGGACTTTTTAGTGCTGTGGAGACTCAATTTCTTCTTACTTGATCTCTCTCCCTTTCTTTCTCTTTAAGCTAATAACACAACTATCTTAAGAGAGGATGTTAGAAGACCTAGAATCAATATAAGCAAAATATGTCCTGAATAAAGTCTGGCAGATAATAAGAGTTGAAAAATGCAAGTATTAATGCTATTAAATAGGGAATCAATGTTATCAATGTCCCTAGACCTAGCCTTTCTAATTTGATGCTTCTAATAAAATTTGAGTTGGCAAACTGAGTAGACAAACCTGAGCAAATGGATGATGAAAGACCTGTGGGATATTCCTTGAATTATGTACCAGAGATTTAAAAAATATAATGAGGGATATATAGTTTGGATGTTCAAGTAGAAGTCTAATTTACTTTCATCTTCTTAAAAGGAAATATATATCTTGTTTTTTCAATAATATAAAATCAGGGGAAAGGTATGATACAGGTTTATGCTGGTGTAGTAAGAATTAAGTACAGAGTTTTAAAATTCCCGTGTGATCAGTTATTCAAAATAATATGCCAAGTGTATACAGAAGGTATATATTTTTATAAAGAGTTTCAAAAGTACAAACTGCTACTGTCTTTTAGTATGTTTATCTCCATATGGTAATGATTCATAAATTATTAATTTAAGTTAAAGTAATAGACATTTACATTTTAGTGATAGTAACCTGTAGTGAAATAAAATTGCTATGAAGGGATAATGATGAAGGAAAGTATTCATTTTTATGTCACATGATGCTTTGAAGTTAAATCAAAATATTGTATTTTAATAAATTATTTTATATTGCTCTCAAGGATACAGAACTTAAATTTTCCATTTTCTTTAGAGTATATTTTTCTTATATCTCTGAAGTTTGTTTATATACTTAACCCCAGATTATCTGCAGACAGATGTTCCTGATTCACTGATAGAAAGCTTGAGGCATGAAATTTATTTTCCCGTTTTCTCTGAATTAGATAAACAACTAGAAGAGAGGGTCTGTTCTCCCCTTAGCTACAATATGATCACTCTCAAAAGTTCATTGCCGAGGTACCTGTATACCGAGGTTGGGACTGTTCAGAGCCTGGGCTTCCCAGGTCGTTGCTTATTCACCCACAGGGATAAGAGCTGCCTGGTTGCTGCTACTTTAAGAGGCCCAGACAGACACTTGAAAAAGACCATTTATGCGGACTTCCTGGAAGATGGCGGCTTAGTAAGACGCGCGGATCTTAGTTTCTTCTCCAGGATACCTACTAGGGGAGTAGAAACGATACAGAAAGCGCCCAAAGCCACAACAGAGATAAAAAAGACAGCGTACCCCATCCTGGAACGGCTGGCTGGCTGAGAGAAGCAGCTCAGGTGAGATTGCCGAGGCGCGCGGGCCTTACCGGGCGGGGTGGCAAGCGGCCGGAGTTACTCCCTTCCCCCTTCCTGGGCTGGCTGGGAGAATTGGAGAGGTGGTCCCCTGAAACCAAGGCGACTGGCGCCCACACCACGCGCAGCTCCCGGACCAACTGAGAGAATTGGATCAGAAACCCCCAGGCCGCGGAGAACGGTGACCCCGTGACTCCCGGGGAACGTGCACTCTCTCAGGCGGGCCGCTGCCGCTGGCGCCCTCCCGCCACGCTTGTTGCCCAGGGCCGACTAGGAAATTCGGACGGGCTCTTTCCCTGGCTGCGGCGACCAGCAACCCTCCCTGCGTTCGGACACCCTCCCTGCGTTCGGACCCCGGGCCGGCTCAAGCCGCTTCGGCTAGCGAACCCCCAGGACGGCGAGAGTTTTCCAAAGTTTAAGGTCCCACAGCACCTTTTACTGGTGGGACCCGCAGACAAACGTGTGCCACGAGCGCCACCTACTGGGCAGGATAAGAAAAACAGAACCCAGAGATTTCACAGAAAAATATTACAACCTTGCTGGGTCCAACACCAAGAGAAATCTGAATAAATGCCCAGACGCCAGCAGCAGAAGATAACTGTCCACGCTCAAAAGATTGAGAATATGGCTCAGTCAAAGGAACAAACCAATAGCTCAAATGAGACACAAGAGCTGAGACAACTAATGCTGAATATACGAACAGAAATGGAAAACCTCTTCAAAAATGAAATCGATAAATTGAGGGAGGACATGAAGAGGACATGGGATGAACATAAAGAAGAAATAGAAAAACTGAAAAAACAAATTGCAGAACTTATGGAAGTGAAGGATAAAGTAGCAAACATAGAAAAAATAATGGATAGCTACAATGATAGATTTAAAGAGACAGAAGATAGAATTAGTGATTTGGAGGATGGAACATCTGAATTCCAAAAAGAAACAGAAACTATAGGGAAAAGAATGGAAAAATTTGAACAGGGTATCAGGGAACTCAAGGACAATATGAACCGCACAAATATACATGTTGTGGGTGTCCCAGAAGGAGAAGAGAAGGGAAAAGGAGGAGAAAAACTAATGGAAGAAATTATCACTGAAAATTTCCCAACTCTTATGAAAGACCTAAAATTACAGATCCAAGAAGTGCAGTGCACCCCAAAGAGATTAGACCCAAATAGGCGTTCTCCAAGACACTTACTAGTTAGAATGTCAGAGGTCAAAGAGAAAGAGAAGATCTTGAAAGCAGCAAGAGAAAAACAATCCATTACATACAAGGGAAACCCAATAAGATTTTGTGTAGATTTCTCAGCAGAAACCATGGAAGCTAGAAGACAGTGGGATGATATATTTAAAATACTAAAAGAGAAAAACTGCCAACCAAGACTCCTATATCCAGCAAAATTATCCTTCAAAAATGAGGGAGAAATTAAAACATTCTCAGACAAAAAGTCACTGAAAGAATTTGTGACCAAGAGACCAGCTCTGCAAGAAATACTAAAGGGAGCACTAGAGTCAGATACAAAAAGACAGAAGAGAGAGATATGGAAAAGAGTGTAGAAAGAAGGAAAATCAGATATGATATATATAATACAAAAGGCAAAATGTTAGAGGAAAATATTATCCAAACAGTAATAACACTAAATGTCAATGGACTGAATTCCCCAATCAAAAGACATAGATTGGCAGAATGGATTAAAAAACAGGATCCTTCTATATGCTGTCTACAGGAAACACATCTTAGACCCAAAGATAAACATAGGTTGAAAGTGAAAGGTTGGGAAAAGATATTTCATGCAAATAACAACCAGAAAAGAGCAGGAGTGGCTATACTAATATCCAACAAATTAGACTTCAAATGTAAAACAGTTAAAAGAGACAAAGAAGGACACTATATACTAATAAAAGGAACAATTAAACAAGAAGACATAACAATCATAAATATTTACGCACCGAATCAGAATGCCCCAAAATACGTGAGGAATATACTGCAAACACTGAAAAGGGAAATAGACTCATATACCATAATAGTTGGAGACTTCAACTCACCACTCTCATCAAGGGACAGAACATCTAGACAGAGGATCAACAAAGAAATAGAGAATCTGAATATTACTATAAATGAACTAGACTTAATAGACATTTATAGGACATTACATCCCACAACAGCAGGATACACCTTTTTCTCAAGTGCTCATGGATCATTCTCAAAGATAGACCATATGCTGGGTCACAAAGCAAGTCTTAACAAATTTAAAAAGATTGAAATCTTACACAACACTTTCTCAGACCATAAAGGAATGATGTTGGAAATCAATAATAGGCAGAGTGCCAGAAAATTCACAAATACGTGGAGGCTCAACAACACACTCCTAAACAACGACTGGGTCAAAGAAGAAATTGCAAGAGAAATTAGCAAATACCTCGAGGCGAATGAAAATGAAAACACAACATATCAAAACTTATGGGACGCAGCAAAGGCAGTGCTAAGAGGGAAATTTATTGCTCTAACTGCCTATATCAGAAAAGAAGAAAAGGCAAAAATTCAGGAATTAACTATCCATTTAGAAGAACTGGAGAAAGAACAGCAAGCTAACCCCAAAGCAAGCAAAAGGAAAGAAATAACAAAGATTAGAGCACAAATAAATGAAATTGAAAACATGAAAACAATAGAGAAAATCAATAAGGCCAGAAGTTGGTTCTATGAGAAAATCAATAAGATTGATGGACCCTTAGCAAGATTGACAAAAAGAAGAAGAGAGAGGATGCAAATAAATAAGATCAGAAATGGAAGAGGAGACATAACTACTGACCTCACAGAAATAAAGGAGGTAATAACAGGATACTATGAACAACTTTACGCTAATAAATACAGCAATTTAGAGGAAATGGACGGGTTCCTGGAAAGACATGAACAACCAACTTTGACTCAAGAAGACATAGATGACCTCAACAAACCAATCACAAGTAAAGAAATTGAATTAGTCATTCAAAAGCTTCCTAAAAAGAAAAGTCCAGGACCAGATGGCTTCACATGTGAATTCTACCAAACGTTCCAGAAAGAATTAGTACCAATTCTCTTCAAACTCTTCAAAAAAATTGAAGTGGAGGGAAAACTACCTAATTCATTCTATGAAGCCAACATCACCCTCATACCAAAACCAGGCAAAGATATTACAAAAAAAGAAAACTACAGACCAATCTCTCTAATGAATACAGATGCAAAAATCCCCAATAAAATTCTAGCAAATCGTATCCAACAACACATTAAAAGAATTATACATCATGACCAAGTAGGATTCATCCCAGGTATGCAAGGATGGTTCAACATAAGAAAATCAATCAATGTAATACACCATATCAACAAATCAAAGCAGAAAAATCACATGATCATCTCAATTGATGCAGAGAAGGCATTCGACAAGATTCAACATCCTTTCCTGTTGAAAACACTTCAAAAGATAGGAATACAAGGGAACTTCCTTAAAATGATAGAGGGAATATATGAAAAACCCACAGCTAATATCATCCTCAATGGGGAAAAATTGAAAACTTTCCCCCTAAGATCAGGAACAAGACAAGGATGTCCACTATCACCACTATTATTCAA
This sequence comes from Tamandua tetradactyla, assembly GCF_023851605.1. Lineage (NCBI taxonomy): Eukaryota > Metazoa > Chordata > Mammalia > Pilosa > Myrmecophagidae > Tamandua > Tamandua tetradactyla. The sequence continues at coordinate 133,312,454 of NC_135330.1, read as the reverse complement.
CATTGTGTTGGAGGTTCTAGCCAGAGCAATTAGACAAGAAAAAGAAATACAAGGCATCAAAATTGGAAAGGAAGAAGTAAAACTATCACTGTTTGCAGACGATATGATACTATACGTCGAAAACCCGGAAAAATCCACAACAAAACTACTAGAGCTAATAAATGAGTACAGCAAAGTAGCAGGTTACAAGATCAACATTCAAAAATCTGTAGCATTTCTATACACTAGTAATGAACAAGCTGAGGGGGAAATCAAGAAACGAATCCCATTTGCAATTGCAACTAAAAGAATAAAATACCTAGGAATAAATTTAACTAAAGAGACAAAAAACCTATATAAAGAAAACTACAAAAAACTGCTAAAAGAAATCACAGAAGACCTAAATAGATGGAAGGGCATACCGTGTTCATGGATTGGAAGACTAAATATAGTTAAGATGTCAATCCTACCTAAATTGATTTACAGATTCAATGCAATACCAATCAAAATCCCAACAACTTATTTTTCAGAAATAGAAAAACCAATAAGCAAATTTATCTGGAAGGGCAGGGTGCCCCGAATTGCTAAAAACATCTTGAGGAAAAAAAACGAAGCTGGAGGTCTCGCGCTGCCTGAGTTTAAGGCATATTATGAAGCCACAGTGGTCAAAACAGTATGGTATTGGCATAAAGATAGATATATCGACCAATGGAATCGAATAGAGTGCTCAGATATAGACCCTCTCATCTATGGACATTTGATCTTTGATAAGGCAGTCAAGCCAACTCACCTGGGACAGAGCAGTCTCTTCAATAAATGGTGCCTAGAGAACTGGATATCCATATGCAAAAGAATGAAAGAAGACCCATCTCTCACACCCTATACAAAAGTTAACTCAAAATGGATCAAAGATCTAAACATTAGGTCTAAGACCATAAAACAGTTAGAGGAAAATGTTGGGAGATATCTTATGGATCTTACAACTGGAGGCGGTTTTATGGACCTTAAACCTAAAGCAAGAGCACTGAAGAAGGAAATAAATAAATGGGAACTCCTCAAAATTAAACACTTTTGTGCATCAAAGAACTTCATCAAGAAAGTAGAAAGACAGCCTTCACAATGGGAGACAATATTTGGAAATGATATATCAGATAAAGGTCTAGTATCCAGAATTTATAAAGAGATTGTTCATCTCAACAGCAAAAAGACAGCCAACCCAATTACAAAATGGGAAAAAGACTTGAACAGACACCTCTCAGAAGAGGAAATACGGATGGCAAAGAGGCACATGAAGAGATGCTCAATGTCCCTGGCCATTAGAGAAATGCAAATCAAAACCACAATGAGATATCATCTCACACCCACCAGAATGGCCATTATCAACAAAACAGAAAATGACAAGTGCTGGAGAGGATGCGGAGAAAGAGGCACACTTATCCACTGTTGGTGGGAATGTCAAAGGGTGCAACCACTGTGGAAGGCAGTTTGGCGGTTCCTCAAAAAGCTGAATATAGAACTGCCATACGACCCAGCAATACCATTGCTAGGTATCTACTCAAAGGACTTAAGGGCAAAGACACAAATGGACATTTGCACACCAATGTTTATAGCAGCATTATTTACAATTGCAAAGAGATGGAAACAGCCAAAATCTCCATCAACAGAAGAGTGGCTAAACAAACTGTGGTATATACATACGATGGAATATTATGCAGCTTTAAGACAAGATAAACTTATGAACCATGTAATAACATGGATGGACCTAGAGAATATTATGCTGAGTGAATCCAGCCAAAAACTAAAGGACAAATACTGTATGGTCCCACTGATGTGAACGGACATTCGAGAATAAACTTGAAATATGTCATTGGTAACAGAGTTCAGCAGGAGTTAGAAACAGGGTAAGACAATGGGTAATTGAAGCTGAAGGGATACAGACTGTGCAACAGGACTAGATACAAAAACTCAAAAATGGACAGCACAATAATACCTAATTGTAAAGTAATCATGTTAAAACACTGAATGAAGCTGCATCTGAGCTATAGGTTTTTGTTTTGTTTTGTTTTGTTTTGTTTTGATTTTACTATTATTACTTTTATTTTTTTCTCTATATTAACATTCTATATCTTTTTCGGTTATGTTGCTAGTTCTTCTAAACCAATGCAAATGTACTAAGAAATGATGGTCATGCATCTATGTGATGATGTTAAGAATTAATGATTGCATGTGTAGAATGGTATGATCTCTAAATGTTGGGTTAATTTCTTTTTTTCCGTTAATTAAAAAAAAAAAAAAAGAGAAGGGATAATTGGAGATGAAGGGATACAGACTGTACAACGGGACTGGATATAAAAACTCAGAAATGGACAGCACAATACTACCCAATTGTAATGCAATTATGTTAAAACACTGAATGAAGCTGCATGTGAGGTATAGGTTTTTTGTTTTTGTTTTTTTTGTTTTTTTTTCTTTCTATTATTGTTTTAATTCTTATTCTGTTGTCTTTTTATTTCTTTTTCTAAATCGATGCAAATGTACTAAGAAATGATGAATATGCAACTATGTGATGTTATTAAGAATTACTGATTGTACATGTAGATTGGAATGATTTCTAATTGTTTTGTTAATTCTTTTTTTAATTAATAAAAAAAAAAAAAAAGTTCATTGCCACAGTGAGCACATCACTGACACTATGCGAAGTCTCCTTTAGTGCGAATCAAGTTGGCATCTCCAAGGTATAAAAAGCAAAACTAAGCGAAGTCTTAAGGGGTGCAAGGGTAGTTCAGTGGTAGAATTCTCACCTGCCATGCAGGAGACCTGGGTTTGATTCCTGGCCCATGTACTTGCCGCAACCAATCAAAACAAAAACAAACAAAAATTCAACAAATGGTACAGCAAAAATGGGACATTCACATGGAAAAAAGAATGAAATGTGAACCCGCCATATAGCATCTAAAAAAAAAAAGCGAGAGAGAGACCTTAAGAGGTCCTTTAGCTAATCTCTTGGCTTCAGGTTAAGTTCATATCATCTTAAGATGATTTTCTTTCTATACTGTCAGAAACACATTTCTTCTTCTAATAGTTTGAGATGCTGATTTTGATTCAAACATTTTAAATGCACTTCCTAGGTATTTTAGGAATTGTTGGTCCCTTTTTGCCCTGTGGTGATATGGATGTCAAATGGAGCAGGATGCCTGGAGAATTCCTGGATTTGATTCTCAGTCTGAGTGTTGCTCAGGTTCTCTCTCCTGCTTGGAGGAATTGAACAGAAATATCTTCTATTAGCCTTTAAGGTGAAGTTCAACTCTGTCTATGTCCTTTACCTCTTTCCTCGCACTATTAGTTTGGGGAATTGGAGGTTTGAGTGAATGCTATGAATTCTCTCTTATCTTGAACAAAATATTAACTATAACGATGCCTCTTTGTATCAATAGGGCAAAGCTAAGGTATTTGCTTAACACTCAAAGTTGTTTTTGTTCCCTTGAATGTTTATTCAGAAGATATGTGTGGGACTTAGCCATTACTAAAAAATCATTTTAGTCTCCTTGAAGTTTTAAACCTTAGATAGTTTTTCTTGTGCAATCAAACTAGCTTATAGAAATCACACAACAAACTGAAAGTTTAATTTTAAATTTAATGATACTGTGAAAATGCTTTATAATCAGTTACCATAGGCATCTAACTTCTAAATTTACTGCAATATTTTCATCAGTCTTTACCCAACATATATATCTTATGTTTTCAAGGACAGGTATGCTACAAAAATACACAGTCATAAAATAACCTCTTACCTGAGTTGTTCCCAAACAAACAATTTTTTTCTTTGTAGACTCCAGTCGTTCATTCATCCATGCATTGCCCATTTATTCATTTTGTCATTCTTCCTTTTGGCAAATATTGACTGAATGCTTACTGTACTACGGTGTGTTTGAAGAAGCATTTTTAAAGTATGCAATATTTCATTCACTTCTTTTCACTTAAATGATGCTCCTTGTCTTCATGCTTTCTATCAGAAGGTGATTATTTATAAAATATATTATGCATAATAACAAATATAAAAATGATTAAATCATATAATTAATCAACTGCATCACTGGAAAATTTTCTCTTATTCATATTTGTTCTAACTTAGACATATAATGGTTTGGAAGAATTTATTTCTTTATAGTAGCCAGCAACTTGCATAATATTGCATTTAGCATATGTTTAGATTTGGGATTTATTTTCCTAGTTTAAATCCGATCAAATATGTTTTGACACGGATTCATTGGTATAGTGGGAACACATAAATATAGCTTTCTAAGATGTTAATTGAATATCTTTGTGTGACACAACTAGAACAGGTCAAAAGTTAACACTAACTTTGGGAAAGGGTAATATTTTATGCCTAAGGAGGTTTTAGTTTTGCCTTTAGTATGGGTAGGTCGCTTTGTGGTGCTTCAAAGAATGTTTACTTTCAAGGATTGTGATTACATGTTTAATGAAAGAAAAATAAAAGACTACATAATTTATAGCACAGTTTGGAATTTAATAATATTTATCATTTATTAAGTAATTATGTGCTAGGCCCTGTGATAAGTTCTTTGGCTGAGATCGTTTCATCTTTATGACCACTTCATGAATTATCATTTTCACATGTAAGAATATAAAGGCTCAGATTGACTAATAATTAGCCCAAGGACAGACGGAGACTAGTATAGGTTAAAGCCTTGAATTTAGCTTTTAAATTCTAAATTAACTGGCTCCCCAAAGCACTAACATAACGAATGTTTTATTTTTAATTTTAATATATTTAGCAAATATCCTTTCAGGACTGATCATTATATTTTAAAGAAACTCTGATTTGTAATCTCAGAGTAGCTATTAACCCAATGAGTTATCCTTTAAATCGCAAAATATAAGATGGCCACCAAGATTTTATTATTACCAATGATTTTAACATAACAAATGAAGATTGTTAATAACATTAATACGGGACCTATGCTTTCCTTATACTTTTTGTGACACAACAGGTAGATAATTTTGATATTCGTATTTTTTTTATATGGTGGGGTCACATTTCATTCTTTTCCCATGTGACTGTCCCATTATTGCAGCAACATTTGTTGATTTTTTTGGGGTGGGAGTGGGGGTGTGGGAGTGCATGGTCCAGGAATCGAACCTGGGTCTCCTGCGTAGCAGGTAAGAATTCCGTCACTGAACTACCCTTGCACCCCCAATTTTGATGTTCACTTTACATTTCAAATAAAAGAGAAAGGCTTCTGTTTAGTACTTTTCCTTGGCAGATCAAGAAAAAAGACAACAATTGCCTTGTTTTGGTTGCCAATTTAGCAAATAAAAGTACAGGACACCAAATTCAAACTGAATTTCTTATAAAGAATGGATATTTTTTCGTATGTACCATGAAAGAATTGGGAAATACGCATAGTAAAACAATTATTTATTGTCCTTATGAAATTCAAATTAATGAAATTCGAAGTTTTGAAATTCAAATTTAACTGTATTTTATCTAGCAACCTTACACCTAGTATAAAGCATTAACTTGGTATTGTTGCTATTAATTTTACTGATAATAGTTGAATTCTGCATGGATCTCAGTCACCATTATAATGAGAGCAGAAAGAAGGCCTACTATTAGCTCATCCTACCTTCCTACAGAAGCCCCCAGGTTTCACTGCAGAATTCTAGTACTATTTGCCATATTTTGCTAAAGCACTAACATTTCTATGAGCTTCTCTCATTAGAATGGAAGCTGTGTGAGACGTTTTGTTCGGTTCTGTATTCCCCATGCAAAGGAGAATGCCCAGCACACAGGAGGCATGCAATTAAGATGTAAGGAAGAAATGAATGAATGGATACAAAAAGTGCTCACTACAGCCATGGCCCTATTAGGTATTCAACCTTTATTAAGGAAGAAATGTGTACATTTTTCTTATCAGAGATAAAAGCTCAAAAATGATTGTAGTGACTCTCATTTGTTCTTACTGCCTGTCTTGCTAATTATGATTTTGTGTGGGAAAAATAAGTCAGTGGGTGAGAGCCTTGTTCCTCTGCAAGCTCTAATCCCAAGGACCATTGAGAGATGAAAGGGCTGCTGCAGTTTAAAGAACTGCATGAATGCTCAAGGCAGCCCTTTGATTTCTATTTCACTCTTCCAAACTGCATTTTAAATTCTGCAAATTTTGGCAGAACCTCGAGGAGGTGGGTGCCCCTGTTATCCAGAATAACAAATGTGCTCAAAAGAGTGAGCTCAGCCAATGTTGCTATTGAAGCTAGACAAACATTTCCCTAGCACATGGTAAATGAATCCTTCCTATCCAGCTCTGTAATCATTAGAGCCACACATGGCATTGTATAATGCTGTATCCGCATCATTAAATCTATTAAAATAATGTTTGGAAAATAAGTTGATTCATCTGGTAAAACTGATAAATAAATAAAACTTTTAAATAAATAATCAGAGTACCAGTTCTGCTGAACAGCCTGTCATGCGGGCACTTCATTTACTGTTTAGCTGAAGGCTGACCAGGACAGAGAGCAGAAGCCAAGTAGACATTAAACTTTTAAATATAGATGATGCTTTATTATTAAGCCTAGTTCAATATTTGAAAGGGCTGCTTGTAGAACTCATGTATTGTCCTGTGGAAATAACAGCTATTTTCTCCTTTGTTCTATTCTTTTGTGTCTCTCCTTTCAGAACTTTAATTTACTAATATTTGCTCTTGCTCAAAATTATGTTGCATTTTGTAAACCCATGCAAGGAGCCATCTGTAAACTACAAAAAATTATACATATATTTCTTGTTGAATTTCATTACTATTAAAAGGCAGCTTTTCCATAAATCCAGTAAATTTGGTCTGAGATAACATAACTTGGGTGAATCTTGGTATAAATATTATTTGTTCACTTGGTTGAATATTTGGAAAATATTTTTAAATACTCTAAAAACAACTCCAGTTCATATATTTATAAATACATAGATATTTGTATATATACATATATATATATATATATATATATATATGTATATATACATGTATATATGTGTACTTAAGAGTGCCAGTTACTTTTATACACTGGGTTAACAATTTTAGGAATCAGCAACTCTTCTTTAGATTCATATTAAGTAAGAGAGGTATGTTAACTTTGTATGGAAAACAAATATATACACGTATAATTATACATTTCATTTACCTGAAATCACGAGAGATTTTTAAAAAATGTTTATGTAGTAAAGAAATTAGCTTGGAATAAAATAATTGCTTGTCCCATAATCACAATGAATTGTTCAAAATAAATAGTATTTATATACACATCAAGATTATTTTTAGAATACTTCTGTTCTGCAAAGAATAATTAACAGCAGGAAAAATCATATGCTCAGTCAGGTCAGGTACATTGATAAAAACAGATTCTACCTTCTGCCGTACAGCATATAAAAAAGAAAAAACAACAGATTCCACCTTGAAAAAGGACCTCCTCTTTTGAAACCTGCGGCAAGAGAGCTCTGTATTATAGAGTTGCTGACCCAGACAAAGAAAGATTTAAATGCTAAGTCCCAGGAGAGGGAAGTTTGAAAGTAAGAAAGAATGGGTCCAGGGCTGGGTCCTCACATTTAGAAACTGTATTTTGAAATGGAAATTTGGTAACATAACTGCAATAAAACAAAAGTATTTTTATAGCCAAAGAGAAGAATCAAAATATCTGTCATAAGTGAAGCTGAAATGCATGGTTACATCCAAGTCTAATCAAAGAGAACTTTATCAGAGAAAGTCAGTAGAATTAAAGAGCATGCTAAGGTGTATTTGCACATGCATATTTATTGTGATATGTGATTGTGCTAATGATTAGTTTGGTAGTATGGATTTCTCGGTTGATTTTGGACTGCATAGCTAGACAACACAATCTAAATGTGGGAAATGTCCCCATGTTTTTAAAAAACTCTTATACTTTTAAGTGTCACATTCTAAGCATCAACTATAAAAGTGGTGAAGGAGGGCAAAAGTCAATTTGTAATAATGAAAATACATTCAATTAAAGCTCAAGTAAATCCTCCTTAATCCTCAGAGAATGGATGTCATTGTATAATTTGTAAGTGCATATTAAACTATGTATTTCTATGAAAATTTCTTTGATGTATATTAAATACATTCGACATTTCCTCATGGATACTTAGAATTTTTGAAGGATGATGCTGAGTATGTCCAAGGACTTATACTTTCTTTAATTCCAGTGAATTTTAAGTGAAAACTTTAAACCACTTTATGGTGTTTCATAACTACCTTCCCCAAATTAAAGACTCCTTCCTAAATTAACAAAGTTTTAAAGGATTTTATATATAGTTTGTATATATCATACTTTACAGAGATAATTATTACTTGTAAGAAAGCTTTTAAACTCTAATTTCATTTTTTGAGTTCATGATTATTTTCTTGAGTGTGCTCTTGGAATATTTCTACCTAGTAAAACAATAATTAAAAAACTTCTGAGAAACGTAAGTGCATATAGCATGGCCCATATGTTAATGTATTTGATTTCATTTAATTGTGAAATTAATGATAGCAGAGTATCATGAGAGAGGGTTTGCTATCATAATTAAATTAATTACAGCCCAAATAAGTGTGTGGCATGACTTAACTCTTATTCCCCTATTAATTCAATAATTTCACAGTTATCGAAGCTAATATCTGCATTCATTGTCTACATTAATCAAATTAACTATCTAATTGTACTTGTGACATATTTAAATAGTGTAATTCTCTAGCAAAAATTCTCTTTAGGGGTGTGTGTATGTGTGGTGGAGTGTGTTTGCATGTGTGTTTGTGCATGTGTGTGTACGTGAGTGCTTGTGTGTGTGTTTTAAATAAAAGACCATATGTCTTAAGAAAATCTGTAGAGAACCACCCCAGATCAAGTTGGCAGAGGGAGACACTTCAGGGCTCTCTCCCCCCACAGAAGCTTTAAACAACCAGTAAAAACTGACAGGAACATGGGTCTGAAAGCTGCATAATGCAGGTAAAAGATTGCAGTGATGGGGTAAGCATGAAATCAAGAAAAAGGCTACTTAAAGTGGTAGGATCTCATGGCACTCTGGCTGGCCTTTTCCCACCCCTCTCCAATTCAGCATGGAGTTGACCCATGCTCAGAGTTCAGATTCCTGGCCCTGGTTTTGGAGGACACAGAGGAACTTTTATACACATATTGGGAGCGTGTATGACTGGCCCAACCTGTCTGGTGGTGGCCTGAAGACTCTGTCCAAAAATTAAGCTGCATGTATAAGGCAGTTCACAAAGCTCTCCTTCCGAGTGCCATGAAATAGCAGCCAAATTATGCTACCTGGAGCAAGGAATTGATGGCTGTTGGCCAAACAGTATAGTTCTAGGAACCACGAGGGAACTGTTTCCTAGGGAAGAAGGGATGTTCAGAACTGCATATGGGGGAATTCCTAAAGCCATATGTACATGGATCAGGAGGCCCCAACGCTTTGCCTGGAACTATCCTCTAATTTGCCTGAAAGTATCCTCTAAATTCATAGTAGGGATACACCCAAGGGGGAAAATCTTGCATACATCAATATGCAAAGACTGGGATAGGCATTTTTTTATTTTTCCTCCCTTTGTAATCATTTTTTTTTAAGTCTGCCCCTGGCAGTCAAGGAAAGTTCTGAAATAACTTTAACTAGATAGTCATTGTGGGAGACCCAGAAGGAAAGGGAATAGAGAAGGGACAGAGAGAATTTTCAAAGACATAATGGCTGAAAACTTCCCAAATGTAATAAAAGACATGTTCACTGAACTCAAAACAGGATAAATCGAAAGAGACCCATACTGCAGAACATTATAATCAAACAGTCGTATGCCAAAGAAAAAGAGAATTCTGAATGCCACAAGAGAGAGGCAGCATGGCATGCACAAGGGAGCCTCAATAAGATTAGGTGACAATTTCTAATTGGAAACCATGGAGGAAAGAAGGCAGTGGGAAGACATGTTTAAGTGCTGCATGCAAAAACTTGCCAACTAAGAGTTTTCTTATCTGGCAAATACATCTTTCAAAATTGAAAACGAGATTGTGAAATGCCCAGATGAACAAAAGCTGAGAGAGATCCTTGCCACTCAACCTTCTCTACAAGCAATGCTTAAGAGTGCTCTGCAGGTTGAAAGGAACGAGAAATGGAAAATAAATCAAAGCCACATGAAGAAATAAAGATCGCTGGTGAGGGTAATGACATGGGTAAAAATAAATGCCAGTACTGCTGTATTTTTTTGTTTTATAACTGTACTTTTTACTTACTGTGGGATCCAAAAGGCAATGCATAAGATATAATGAGAAATCAGTGGTTTGGGGATCATAAGGTATAAAAATGTCATTTGTGACCAAAACTTCATAAAGATGGGGTTGGGGCAGAAGTGTACAGGTATTTAGTTGTTTATACTTTTGGAGTTAAGTTGGTATCAAAGTAAATGAGATTATTAGAGATTTAGGATGCTAAATCTAAGCCCCATGGTAACTACAAAGAAAATATGGGGGAATACGCAAGCTCATAGGGGCAGAAATTAGAATACCGGTTCCCAGGAAGAGAGGATAGGGTAATAGTGCATTAATGCACATAGGATATAGTGTTCTGTTTGAGGAGATGAGAACATTTTAATACCGGAAAGTGGTAATAGTGCCAAAATACTGTGAACAGGGTAAACCCATTGAATGATACATTTGAAAGTGGCTCAGATGGGAAAGTTTTTGTTCTTACAATTAAAAATAAAACATAGCAATTAAGGAGATAATGAAAATTAAATGCAATACATGATCCTGAATGGGATCTAGAAAGAGGAGAAAAGGCTCAACTGGACATTATTAAAACATTTGAAAAAATTGGAATATAGACTGAAATTTTCCTTTTAATGTTGAATTTCTTGAACTTCATAAGTGCAAAGGTAGTTACATAAGTGAATATTCCTGTTCTTAGGAAATGTACATGGAAGTCTTAAGTGTTCAAGGAGAATGGTGTTCACAACTTACATCAAGTATTCAGAAATGGATTGATAGACACATAGGTAGATGGATTGATGGATGGATGGATGGGTGGAGAGAATTTGGGCAAATGTGGGAAACATTTTAAATTCGTGAATCTGGGTGTCTGGGGTTTAGGGTGAATTTGAGTTTTCTGTTTTGGGTTTGCATTATTTTTGTAACTCTTCTAGAAGTTTGAAAGCATTTCAGAATAAAAAGTTTAACAGGAAAATGGAGCTCATGTGATAGTTAAGTTAATGTGTCAACTTGGCTAGTTTATGGTGCCCACTGGTTTTGTCAAGCAAGTTCTGGCCTGCTTATTACTTTGAGGATATTTCATAGATTTAAATCATCAGTAAATTGATTGCATCTGTGGCCAATTACATCTACCCTCAACCAAGGAGACTGCCCTCAACAATGAGAGGAGTGGCATCCAATTAGATGGAAACCTTAAAGGGAAAGCTGATGATTTCAGCATTCAGAAGAAAAAAATGTCCAACTCTTAGTTAGTCAGCCAGCTTCTCTTGGAGAATTCATGGAAAACCTTCATTGGAGTTCTCCACTTGAGTCTGCCCTATGGAATTTGGACTTGCTTATCCCCATAGTTACATGAGCAATTCCTATAATGAACCTTATAATATTTATATAGTATGTGTGTGTGTGTGTGTATGTGTGGTGTGTGTTTATGTATCCTGTTGGTTCTGTTTCCCTGGAGAACTTGAACTAACACACCTAACAACAACAAAAAAATACCACAAAGATCTGTGGAGGGTATTTTAAAAAGTTAAAAACCTATCCTTGAAAAATGGAACGAAGGACCCACATCATTTGTTTAAGAGATACTTAATCAAAATACTTTATCTTAGAACTAGAAATAAAATACAGCATTCCTTACCTCTAGTCCAGAGTTAATTTCTAAAGAATATGATTTTCTGGGTGACATTCTTGCTATATGAATAAAATATTGTAAACTGGGTTAAAAACGTGTTTCATATCTAAGGTAATATTTTCTGAGGAATATGACTTCATAGAAGTGGACAAATATGTCTTCCTAGGCATTGCTCTGGAAAATTTCACTTACAAAAACCAAAAGAAATGTAATTACCATTTGTTCACCTGTCTCCCTTGCTGTCTGAACTCTGTCCCTCTCTCAACAAGTATTTTAAAGTACTTAAAAGAAACATGGAAAAAATCTTAAGATTAAGTATGAGTCAGAGTGTTTCCTAGGAATCGAGTGTTTTTTCATTTTTAAGTGCATAAATCTAGGTTTATAAAACAATTGCAACATGATATAAAGTTAGCTTTTGTAAAAAAAAAAAAAAAAAAAGATTTTTTGTCCAAAATGTTATTATGCGTTTGTTTTCTTGAATTTTCAGACATAAAATCTTTTGCCAACCATGATACTGATATCCATAATTACTGTTCATAAAATGTGGAGCACAAAACAGATATGACAATATAATACTCTGCCTTTGTAAAATATGTAACAGGCCCAATTCCTAATTGCTACTATGGGACAATTAAGTATCTATCTTATCATGCACTTACATGAAATGTTAAAGGAAAATGTGTAATTACAGAATTGTTTGAAGTGCTTTAAGTTTGTATTTATCTTTTGTCAGTTCATTAGAATCTTAAGAAAACCAGTCACTGGAAATAATTCCAACAGATTAAAATATGATTTTTTTTTGTTATCTAGAACAAAAAACATAATGAAAAATTGATAATATCAAATGCTAGACATTTTTCCACTAAACTCTCTGCTACTAAAATATTTTACCTTTGAATTGTCTCACAATAATAAATTCTAAAACTATGCTTGTGCTTTGTACTTGACATTGAACATTTCAGAATTCAAATCACTTTTGGGAAGTATATACTATATTTAATAACTCTTAGTTTCGTAAACTCATTGTAGTAGTTAGATGCAAGGAAGCAGTTTAATATCATTTCTGAAATGGATATTCCATTCATTCATTTGTGCTTTAGTTCATTCAAAATTTACTGATGGCTTATAAGTGACTAGGAAGGGAAATGTGAATGAGATATGGTCACAATTTGAAAACTGGTTTTGAAAGGAATGAAGCATTTATAAGCATAGTATCATTTCAGTCAGGAGGTATACCTTTAATAAAAATTGAAATTGAAACCTAATCCTAAACCCCACCTTTGATAAAACTTTAAGGAAATTATTTTAGGAACAAGAGCAGTCATAGACAAATTACGGAACTTAAACTGTGGTTCTGGCACTTCTCTTTGGGAAATAGAGTCTGAATTGAGAGTAATCACATGCTAAAATGATAGTACATGGTTTAGATAATTATAAAGTAATGATATATATAATATATATAAATATTTTTCAAATAGTAAAAGGAGTTGGAAATGTAAACAAAATATTAATATTTCAAGCCATAGTTTCTAATATTTGTCAAACACTATAAAAGTAATCACTTAGGAATATTCTAAGTGATTGTGGTTTTAAATATTTCTGTTTTTTTATTTTTCAGATGCTCCTTAATTACAGCAAATGCATGTTGAATTCTCCAGAGCCCCAAATTTTAAGGGGTGGCGATATCACTGCTTCATAGTCATATCAAGCAGTAAAATTTAAAACTCGATTTACATTATGGACAATTAAGTGGCAATAATTCTAGCTGAAAATAACATACATATATTCTGCATATAAAATAACAATAATTAGAATGTTTCTAAATGTTAAAAAAGCTGGTTTTGCTAAAGAAACTACTCTAAATATTCGATATGATATAATGAGCAAAGTAAATTGCATAGTTTTAAATTGTTAACTCCAAGTAATTGCTAGAACAACTCTGAGGAAAGTTAGGATTCTCCTAATTATATGCTACTTTGATTATCACTGTCTTTCCTTTAGAGCAGTTTTATAGATATACTGTACTAATCAAAGCTATTTCAATTTAGCAATATAAGGTAAATAATTAGAAGCCAAATACATGAACTCATTCTCTTAAGTTCCTGATATGGTTCTTAGGAAACATTTATATCAGATCTAGTAATTGTCCCTTTTCTCCTAAAACACATTTTAAATTTATGAATAAACCCCCTAGTTGTTTAATCTCCATTAATGTGTCATGTGCTAAACAAATTTAAGCAAGCACAAAATTTTGCATGTTTAGGTTAATTAAATCATTAAGCCTGAAGTTGCTATGCTGCAAATATCCATTTGGCCCTGTTGAATTTATTATCTAATATCTGTGGGCACTGATTAGCAGTTTGCTCATTATTAAACTGAAATTGTTACATAAATCAAGGACCTAAAACATTTCTTAGCATGGTTGTTCCCTGAGCCATTTTTAACCTTTCTGACTCAAAAACTTCATTTAGTTTTAAAAAGATAAATATATTAATTTCTTGAGTATAATCCTGAATATGAATCATTACAGTATTTGAACAATTTTCTCTCAACTTGTTAATTGTTTCTATCCTCTACATTTAGTCTTAGGTTTACTATAAAAATAACTTGAAAAAAAAAAGATTTTTAGTCTCTCTTGCATAGATATCTTTAGTCACAGTACAACAGACTTTACCCATACAATTTAAAATAGTCCATTATTATTATTATTACACTTTATAAAATAATTTACTTGGGAAAAAATGAAAGCAAATTTTTTTCCTCTGGCATGGTAATTTAATTTTAGCCAGTATATTTGAGAGTTATATCACATGGATTTCAGATATTGCTGTTGATTTTTAACCATTTTTAAACAATGATTCAGCAATGGAGAACTTTATTTTTACAAAATCTGTGCTGTCATTTAATTAACATAGTCATGTGTAAATTTTCTAAAAGAAAGATTGCTAAGAGCCAAAACTTTGCAAAATGTGTTACATATAGAACAAATGAAAGTGTAATCTGTCTGAAGTGCACATATTTGTGTGTGTAGATAGGTATATAGTTTATGTATATGCATAGATATAAATATGTAATCATGCATGAACAAAACTACCATATTTTAATTTCTGGAATTGTTAATCTCAAGAATTTTTCAGGAAAAAAGGATGGACAATGTTTAATTTCTTAGTGTATTCATTAAAGAATCATTTGTTGGAAAATGAAACAGGGAATAGATCAGTTTAACGAAGGTTATTCTAATAATTTTTCTCCAGTTTGGGCAAGTGGTTATATAATATTAAGCATTTTTTATTGATCATGGGATCAACTTTTACATTTCTTATATATCTTCAATATTGGATCAAAGCAAGGGAATACAATATATTCTTACTTTGTTTGCAGTTAATTGTTGCCTATCATTAATGCATTACTGCATTGATTAAAAATTATTTTTACATGTTAATTAGTACAATATATGGCCTTGCACATTTAATATGATATCAAATCCAATGCAATATTTTAAGTCTTGTTTGCCATTAGATTGTGCTAAATTTTACTTTTCCTTTGGGAGGTCAGTTTTTGTTTGAAGTGAATTAACAATAGTGTTCACATGTTGAGATGATTCTTACACAGTTTTGAGTTAATATTTATCCATTTTTACTCAAAAAAGCAATAATTCCTAGATGTTAGTATACTCATTTAGAGATGTGTTTATCAATGACCATTCATAAATTTATTCTAATTTATGTCACTGATAATAAAAATGAACATATTTCTCTCTGGTGCAAGTAACCACTATTATTTTTTCTAATAGTTTTGTCATCAAAGTGACATTGTTGGTTGAATCCATAATAAATTGTTGTGACCTTAATTTTGGCTATCTTAACCAATTGAATCTGTGCTTTTATATCATGAGCATTTTTTTCCCCTAAGAGCTTTATTTACCCTTGAAATAAGGAATTGGAATTCCTTATTATTTAGCCTTAAAATAAGGAATCGGAGTGGTAGTTTTACATCTCTTTCCTATAAAATTTCTATCTGGATGTTTTTTCAGAGGACTGTATTCTGATATTTATTGCTCCTTGCCTGTGAGTCAGAAGATGATGCTCAAAATGTTAAGACTTACTAAATATTGTTCTCCTGAGAATATTAGAGGCATGTTGCTTCTCTTCTCTCACATCACACATCTGTTGACCATGTTCTTCTGACTTCACAAAATATTTTGCCTTGATGCATCACTTCCAAATTAGTTTAAATTTAGAGAAGTCCTATTTACAAATAGATATTTTGTGCAGTTCTATGCTGTGTTGCATTAAAAAACTTAATTGCTTCACTTGTCATACCATCTGTTGCCCAGACACCATTATCCCTGAATAAAACTCCAATAAAAAGCTTATTAAAATGCTTTAAATATAGTAATAGTCTTAACTTCTCCATGTTCCAAATCCTAATGAGTACTGTGCTGATGTGTAGAAGATTTTGGTGTCATCTAGCAGAAAATTATATTAAAAACATAATAAATTGCAAGTCTATTTCATACTTGGGATGAGTATAGTTTCTCCTTGTTTTCTAAAGCAACTTTAGAATTAAAGTTTTGAGAGTTAAAAACAGAACAAAAGCAAAAGACTTTCCCCTCTCTGAATCTAAAAGAATATTAGCCATGGCTGGTTACAATTGGACTATTTACTAATGCTTCTGGGTATATATACGATAATTTCTCTAGCTATATGAACCATTGTCAAATGATTTTCTCTTGGAAGGTATTTTATTGGTATTTTAATGGTCTTTCAGTGGTAGAAACTATTTTTATATGTGCAGAATAATATAAACTATCATAAAGCATTCTCCTTATAAACATTGTCATCTTTATTCATAGCTTTAGACCACGCTATCTAGATCAAAGCCACTTTCTAGGGTAGGGATATTTCTCAGGCATTCTATTGCACACTCTTTTCCATGAATTTGTTTTTACAAATTCATATTTTGATTTATTATATTCCATGTCTTCCATTGGTCTTATCCTTTCTGTTACAATTCAAGCTCTGGTTGATAAACCACCCTTAAAATTACCTTTTACAATACAAGAAAGAAATATTTGGAGGAAGATGATTTTCATCCATGGGTGTTTTATATAATCTTTGTATGCACATAATAGTTGTTTCTGATAAGGCATCAAAAATGCACTATGCTATTAAAACAGCTTTTAATAAATGCTTCCATATTTAGTTAAGGCCTAGAACCACTGACGTAGATTCGAGGATTGATGTTCTTGAAATAGTCTGTTGCTTGATCCTCTGTGCTGCTGGCCTGGCCATCACACTCAACCTTAAGATAGAGGAGAATGTAAACTGACAAGTAATGTTCATTTGGACATAACATGATGGGAAATCAACGACATTAAAATGTTTTCTTTATCCTTCTTTATTTTCATTTTTCCTCACTCCACTGTTAAATTCTCCTTTTGACACATTTGCTTCACTTTCTAAGTAAACATTTTTATATGCCATAGTCTTCACCCTTACAATAAACACACACTGTCATAACTCCTTTTATTATTCTTGTTTATTTGGTTTTTCATTTGTTTGTTTGTTTTGGGGAAGTGCACGGCCTGGAAATCGAACCCAGGTCTCCCGCATGGCAGGAGAAAATTCTACCACTGAACTACCCTTGCTCCCCCTCTTTGCTAAATTTCTATTGAGGCTGGTTAATCATTTCCTTAAAATTTAGAGAAAATTATGGTCAATTTGCATCACAGTGGACAAAATAGATAAAATGAGAATTTCAAAAAGCAAATTATAGTAAATGCATGTATCTAGAATAAAACAATATAAAATCCTCAGTTCACTGGAATTTCTGTTTTGCATTTGGTTTTAGGAGAAAGAGGAACATCATAGAAAGCAAAGAGAAATTGCGATGTTTTTTTGCAAAGCTCTCTATGGTACTGTTATTAGTGCAGATTTCTCTTCTTTCGATGTCTTGACCGCTCATCTGACACATTTCAGTAGCACTACATTCTAAAAATTTCTAAACCATCAGTTAGTGATTAAATTGAGAAATAGTAAAGCATTTAGTAGAACCTTTTAAATCTTCCATCCCTTCCTCTTCTACTCGCTCTCATTCATTCATGCATTCATTCATTCAATTGAAAGTTTAATATGTTGATCTTTGAATTAATCAGGACATGAGAGTGATCATAAAATTCATGTTCAGAATTCCAGTTAACGCAGTTGTACTCTTTTTTGGTGTTTCTTCTAGAACGTGGTACAATGTTGGGTTGATTAGATCATGCCCTTCCTTAATAGTGAGTTTAGTCAAATTACTGTTCTTCTTTGTACTCCATATATTGAGAGGTACTGCTGTAAATAGACTCACATCAAATTTATACTCCCTGAAGATCTCTCTGGACGATGTACCATTTATGTTTTTCTTCAGTATTTTATATAATTTTACCATCTTGTTTACTGTCCACATGAGCTTTTCCCCCTAATATGTCGCATTAAGATAGCTAAGTCACCAGAATTTAAAATTATTTCAGTATTTTAAAGCATATAATCATCACAGAACTTCTTTTCTGGCTTATTCAAAATTCGCTGTTAGATTTGTTTAATTTTAACAAATTAAAATATGTTCTAGGCCAATTGTAATTCTGTCTAAGTTAACAGAATTCAAGGGAAGACCCTTGAAGTTTAAATGATAGTTTATCATGACTTGCTACATGTTAATTGATTTCTGTTTAATTTGGCTTCTTTCAGTATTGCCATAGAACAAACTAGTCGAAAGATTCCTAAAGTGAAACTTTGTTCTTGCTTCTTCTGTTACGATAGTAACCATACGTGGGAGATAGACTTCTCATACTGCAGTTTCTTCTCATGCGATTTCTCTTGAGGTAAATGCAATACTAGAAAAATCTAGATTTAAATGAATATATCTTAGGCCATATATACCGTTTATTAAATATTGTCATGCAAGAACTGCATAAAGTCTATGGGATTCCGGATAGATCCCTTTATCTTAGGTACAAAACAACAAACACTAAGTATAATTGAGCATAATTAGGAAACTGAAAAATAGATGATAGATTGATGAAAATGCCTCCTGTGAAGTATTAACACATTTTCACAGAATTTCTTATTTGAAGTATAGAAAGAAAATATGTTTGCTTATCATAAATTATACTAAGTTGTAATATTAAATAGTAAAAGCAATTAAGGTGCATTTTATTTTTTTTTAACATCAAATAAAGATTACCTTGTACATTTACCTTAATTTTGTATTTTTGGATTGGTAGTTTGATAGAACCCAATACATGTTTTGGAGGTAATCTGGACACCTGAGATTAAGAAAAACAACAACGTGATTTTTGGATTAAATATTTAATGAAAGAATAAATCTGAGTAAGGAAATAAATTGAAATGTAGAGCTATATGTAAAGAAAATATAATATTTTTAGCTAGAGAGTTAAAGAGGTAAATTTCCACTTTTCAAATTAGGTGAAGAATTTATTTGCGGGAAAATGAAAAATAAAGTTTAAGAAAGCACGTTTTTACCCTAAACTGCAACTATGCAAGGAATAACAAAAGCAAATACTGGAAACCTTTTCATTGAATAGTTGTGTATTTCACTTGATTTAGCATCAACCATCAGTTTGTGAAAGTGGTAGGTGCAGATTAGATTTAGATTTCTTTAAAGGGGTCCTCATTCTCTGTGAGTATGTGGATTTGTTGTCCCCAGAGCTTTATTATTTCATACTTGTAGTCTGATTTTCACTTGCTTGAATAGTCAACCAATTAATTGTTTAATATGACTTTAGATAACCTTGAGAAAGATTGTGTCTTGTGTTCATTTTATTTTAGGTTTTTAAAAAGTAAATTCAAGGAAACATTTTTTTCTTTCTAGCTAGCTAGTCTTTAACTGTTGTGAAATCCGAGTTACATATGCATATCACCACTCTCTAATGTCCAGGTCAAGGATAACAAAGGATTGAAAATATTTTCTGTTCTTTTAGATGTTTTATGGTTAAGTAAGAATTCCTTGCTTAAAATTCCTGGGGTCAAGGGATCTTTAGGCATTCTGAGCAATTTTTCATTAATATCTTCCTAAATCTATCTTTAGAACATTAGTTATAGCTGTCAGTCATATTAAAAGCTTTTCCTGGATTGAAGAATTTCTTCACTGAGCAGCAAATTTGAACATTACCATATGTTAGTTAAGTAATCACTATGCAAAAAAAATATAAGCAATTTTCAATGGTTAGTTCATTGCTTTGAATAATATATGTCTTTATAAAAGTATCAAAAAAGTAAGAAATCTTATAAAATGCAAAACAGATTTTCATGATATCTGTAGAAATAACTGAGAGTTTTTTTTTTTTTTTTTTTCCCATCTGATTGGGTATTTTTATATGGAAAAAAATCGATAAAACTGCTTTTAATCTGCCCTGGAAACCATGAACACCCTTTCTTTTTTTTTTTTTTTTTTTTTTTTTTAAGGAAAGACAGAGAGAAGGAAGGAAGGATAGAAGGAAGGAAGGAAGGAAGAAAGGGAAACATTTTTAAACATTTTCTTGTTTTATTGTATTCTGTTTCTCCGTTTTTGTTACATGGGCTGGGGCCGGGAATCGAACCGAGGTCCTCCGGCATAGCAGGCAAGCACTTTGCCCGCTAAGCCACCGCGGCCCGCCCCACCCTTTCTTGACATGACAAAAAAAAAAGTTTGACTCTCCTTTCTTAAATTGCTATATGAAACTACAGTAGTCACATAATCTCTCCAGATGTAAAATTGTTCATTTTGACTATCATAGATATATTCAAACTTTTTAATTTTTTAAATTATGAAACTTTTCAATCCTGTGCAGCATTACTTGTAATGTGAAAGAGATGCCATAGTTGAAGAGAGGATAAGTGACAGAGCTCAGCCTCTTGCCCTGTCATGAACCACCCCAACCTCTGCATCACCATGGCTACCACCTCCCGAGGGACTCCCAAACACCTCTGAGTTCCCAGGCATCCATGCAGCACCAGCTATTGAACCATGCCATCCTGCAGGGCTATCCCGTACAGTCAATTAACATTTTAATACATTTTCAATTCTGCCCTACAATTTTGTTATAATTGACGTGACTTGTTGGAGTTTATTGTTTTATTTCAAGTATATTTGCTCTGTCTAATCAATGATAAATCAGTAAGCTTGAAAGATATCTAGACACACAAATTAGTTTTAAAAGAACAGAATATATTTAAACCATTTCGAAACTCGGTGAGAGATAGCGAACTACTGAAACATTTCCCGGTTTAGGTAAAAGTGAACATTTAATACAACACACACCTTAAAAAAGAATGAAAGCAAAAAGTATAGGAAACCTTTCAGAAGTATTGATTACTAAATAATTTAAAAGTCAACCTTTGTTCCTGTTCTTTCTTGGTGAAACAATGGAATGGAACATTTTAAATAAAATGTTCTCATAGTAGAAGATTTGTAATCGCCCAGAAAAAGAATCCTTTTTGTGTTGCTTCTTCATTTCAAGGTAAGGCTTACATTAGAACATCAAACCATATGATCATATAAAATAGATCATGCTATCAGCTATACTGAGTTCTGTGATTTTCATTCAAGAAAACAGCTTGTTTAATCAGGTTTTAAAATGCAATCCCAAGGAATTTTATCTTGGATATCTTTCTCTAGTGAACACAGAAAGGAAGGACAAAGTTTGCCAGATTTTAAGGCAAGGAATTGATTCAGAAAGTCTGTGCATAGATTTTCATTAAGAAAAATTCAGCCATGTAAATAAACATATGAAGCGTGTGCATGTGTGTGTGTGTCTGTGTGTGTGTATAATAGAGGTTCTGTCCTTTGAGTGCAAAATAAAATAGAAAAGTAATAACAGTAAAAAGCCGATGGGCAAAAATTGATTCATAAATGAGTTGGTGGCATTCATCTCAACGCACTTATTGGAAACCTAAATCTCAGTAAATTTGTAGCCTAAGGTTACAATGGGCTTAAAGGATTTCTGTCTCTGAAGAAAAATTAGAAGTCCTTTGAGGTAAGGTAAATGGAAAAGGTTGTTTGGGCAAATATGGAGCTCTAGCACTATCAGATGTTAAGCACCGTCAGGGGGTATCTCAGTCATTAACGGGAGTGGCATGCAGGAGATTGTTTCAAAGAGGAGAAAAATTATAGATGGTTATGTGAAGGTGGCCCAATGCCATAGGGAAATTCTGTCAAGCAAGAAATGATTTCTTTTAAAGTTATCATAACAAAAATGTGAAGAGGTTATGGCCTTTTCTTCTTCTTTTCTGCCCTTTCACCCAGAATATCAAAGAACAGAATAGGTGAAAGAGGAAAATAGACAAGAGGGGAGTGAGTCATCACTCAGTGGCAATCAACCAAACTAGAGGTGCAAGAATTCAAGAATCATTGTACCTCTCCAAAATTCAGCTGGTTAGCTTCCTTGATTGTGTTCACAGTGTTTTTTTTTGGGGGGGGAAAGGGGCATTGAAACGTATTTGCATGATTTCAAAATCTCCAGGACATTTTTTATGTGATTGCAAGACAACTTTTGTCATATTGCTGCAACATGCTTCCACGTGGAAGAGATCATGTTGGTGTGGATTAAGGATAGTCTCTGACCTTATTAGAAACCTGAACATCACCTACACTCAGAGTACTGCATTTTCAGGCAGCTGTGTTCACACACTACGGGGCCATCCATCTGCCAAGTCTGGAAAAACACCTTGGGATTCAGAGCTCTGAGTAAAGACATCCATGTTCTCCCAGCTGGAGGTGTGTAGTATTGACAGAGCTACAAGAATTTTATGGGTACTGAAGCCAGTTTACCATTAGCATGCTAATCCAACATTGCCTGAGGATTTCACTTAAAGAATAGCTCAAAGGATGGTAACCAGTGGAGATGATAGATGAGAGTTTCTTTTAATTTAATGTGATCCTCATTTTGTTTGTAGGTTTGTATTTTTTTTATTATGCTTTTTTGAACTCTTTTGGATTTATATCCTATTCTAAGCAAGATAACATTGAATTTATTTTTAATTTTATCTTTAAGTTGTGTTTATAAATCAGGGAATTACTAATGTTACAGTTCAATTATTAAAATCAGTTTGCTTTTCCAAAAATATTGATATGAGATGAATTTTTTTCAACTATTTTTTGGAAACAATAAATTGTATTAACCAGTAACTTTGAACTGATTTAACAGATTAGCCACATAAAATATGTTTGTCTCAAACATATTAAGTATCTTAGGGTAGTTTATTATTATTTTTTTAAGTCCACAATATTCTGCATTTCCTTCCATAAAAGTGGCATATGTTTCTCCATACTTCAGACTTGCAGTGTGAGTTGCTGGGGCCAATGGTCTGCAAGCAGAGGCTTGAAAAGTTTTGCCACGGGGGCTTGCCTTTTCTGGTGCTAGGAACTCTGAGGCTTTGATACAAAGAACAGGGTTAAACTCCTGGGAAATGAGAGGCACAACCATCCCAACCATAGGAGCTGAGCCCAGTCTGCAGCCTGTCTCCCAGATGACTTGTAGCAAAGGCTAAGAGATGTGCATTTAGATCTGCCGTCCTCAAAAATGAACACTTTTTTTATAATGGTTAATTTCTTCCAAAAGGCTTTGAAGTGAATTGAAAATCACAGCCAGTAAAAATGACAATCTATTATTTAATCTCTGAAGTTTAGCTGATCCATCCCTTTTTTTGTGGCTATTACACATATTATCACTTTGACTCTGTTATGATTTCACTTTTTAAACTGTGTTGTCAGTAATCAGTCTAAAGTTTAATCTGTCAGTGCGCCGGTACTTTTCCTACTTCGGGTTCATTTACCTTAATTTCTCCCTGAATATGTTGGAGACTGTCAAATAAAGTGTCAGTGAATGATCTCCAAGATATTTTAAGCAAGTATATGAGCCGATATCAAAAGTGAATGTTTCCTCTCGCTCCTGTCCCCTAGATAGGGAGAGAATTTTGATAAAAGGTCCATGTTTGATGTGGTTTGAACTGGAACACGCTTACATCCCAAAGTTGCAGTGTGCTAACCCGATAGAGTTGATCCAAGATAGATTGCCCACTTAATAGTCTCGGTTTGTGACCCAGAGGGTAGACCACAAAAGAAACAGGACACCTGATAGTCCCTTTGGTCTTAGGTCAGAACTGAAACTAAATTTGTTGGCCATGTGTTCGTGTTCTGAGATCATTTGTTCACCTTTACACCCTGCAATGTAGTTCGATATAATTGTTAGTCCTTTAAAAGGGCAAAAGGGCCAGTGGCATCACATAACAGGCCACGTTCTGACACAATGTGTAAGGTCATTGTCAGTTTCCCTGCCAGATGTCAGTAGCACGGTCCTTTATTTTCATGGCAAAGCAGGTCTTTTTCAAAAAAGATAAAATAATGAATACCAGGGAATGTGTTTAAGGGATCTGATTTCTGAAATACCGTTTTAAGTTTCTAAAAGAAGCTGAAATATTCTCTAAAGTGTCATTTTATTCTAAAAGACAAATTTGTTGGACAAGAAGGAATCTTAATGAATCTTACTTCCTTCCCCTCCCTTCCTTTGGTCAGAAGGACATACGAATCCATGTTTATAAAAGAGGAGATGTACATTTAAATTGGTTTTAGTTAGTTGCACTTGATATTTTGATATGGAACAGTAAGCGTGCTAAATGTAGTCTGAGAACTACCTAACTGGTTTCAACTTCTCACTGATAATCAAGACTTTACACAGTGCAAGCACAATTTAATTTTTATTTTTATCTCCTATTATACACTTTCCCAACATACACCCCCGAAATTGTCCCCGCAAACTCCTATCCTTTCATAATTATATGCCTTTGTACAAACTATTTCCTCTAACTGAAATGACCTACTCATTTTTGCTTATTAACCTGGTTTTACCTATCTTCCATCCAAACTCCACTTTCTCTTCCAAGTGTTCTACCTTGGTTGTCGCTCCTTTCACTTTGTGCATGTATAAAACTGCCTCCTGCTAATTAATTCTCATAGTGTCATCTACTCCTTTTAGTTATGAGCTTCTAGAGGTCAAGGATGATAGTTCATTTCTCCCTCTACCAGCTGCCATGCCGTGTTATATGCTTGGAGTTAAATGAATGCTGTTTGAACTGAACACAATAGTACTTACTTGGCAGCTTTTAAAATGATGAAAATCGCTCTGAAAATATCCAGGAATTCTTTATTGAGTTAGATATGATCTAGAGGCATATTAAGAATAGAGCTGATAATAAATATTATAGCAGCATAATGAATCATTTGAGCTTGGAGTAACTGAAACATTTAAATTAACCACTTACGTAAGGAGTACATTTATTTTGGAAACTGGAAATCTCATATAATCAAAATGGAAAAACCTAAACTGTTTGGCGCAGCAATATTTCCTGGAAGTCTAGGATTTGTGGGCTTTCATGAGAGTCTGGTTATGATGATTATTTCTGTAGTAAAAAGTAATCTTTTTAAGTATATGTTTTATGAGGATTGCCTTAAGTTCTTGTACAAGAATCCAATATGTTCTAGTAAGTTTTATTTAAGATGAGATTTATAAGATGTTCATAAGGTGAGGTTTTGTGTCTTTTCCTTGATGATGAGTTTCCCACTCTAATTAATGACTGGGAATCACAGGATAACCATTTGATTAACCCTTAATTAGTCAGACTTCTTGAATTTTTTTCCATAGTTATGGATAAAATCGACCCAAACACCACCTACTGCTCAACAGTGTTCCCCCAAATAATTAATGCATCTGTATTGCCTTCCAAAGGGCTTTTATTTGTGAGGTATATGTTAGAGGTCATAAAATGAAGAAACAAAAAGACTTTTTACCAAAAAATGTATTTGTTTCCCTTCAGAACTATTTTCCTTAGGGCTTTTAACAGGACATATTTGCTACCTAGATAGTATTGTTTTTTGATAGGTCAGTGAAATGATAGCATGGAGGATGATGACTCTTTGAGAAATCTTAACTCTAAAGAGTTGAGTACATAGTGATGTAAGAAAGTACTATCAAATGACTACAAATGAACAAGATAATATAGGCCCATGCGTATGTCCTTTTCTCTTTTTCTGAACAAGCTGTCCAGAAAATCATATCATCCCAGTGGAACATGTCACAGAATGAACCACTTCAAGAAAAATACCTCTTCACCTACTAACAATTTTGTGTACAATTTCAGGAACATTCTTAAAGCCTGTATTACAGATCTTGTTTAGAGGAGAACGCTAATGAGATGTGAAAAAAGAAAGCCCCGTTTTCAGGAAATAAGGCAGCCCAACATAATGGAAATAAGGGATATGGAACACTATTCTTGGTGGTACCCAAAATAAAGCAGGTGAGAGCTAAGTAGAGGATGTGTGTTTGGCGTAGTAAGAGAGGTTAAGGACATCAAGAACTATCAACAAGAATTGGTGAAAGATTTCTGTCCTTAGAGGAAGTGTGAGGTAGAACCAAGATTTTGCTTCAACCTTTGTAAACATGTTTGCTGCTAGAAATAGATTTTATAATGAATCCCATGAGGTTTAAAGTAGTTTGGGGAGAGGCCAATCAATTTATGATTCAAAATCTGGCTGTCTGTTCATGCCTCTGAACTATTTGAAGAGTTTTGACTATAGTGTTGTAGTTTTGTAGGTCTTTGGCCTTAACTGGATGCTCAGCATTATTTTTTTGAAATATAATTTTAAATAATGATACCAGAGAAGGGAGGTCACATAATGGATGGCTGTCAGTTTGAATTATGAAATATTAAAAGAATGAGGCTCTCTAGAAGTAGCAATTATCTTTGTCAACTCATTAATATTTTATAATTAATATGAGATGAATAGCTTCTTGAGATGAGTGAAATATCAGGATGATTATTTAAATGGCTTAATGACATTTTAACTTCTCCAGATCATTCTTAGCATAGGTGCCATCTAGATAAACTTATCTTCTGATGTGGGATATAACAGTGTGAAATTGCAAAGGTAAGCCAAAATTAAATTTTAAAAAGAAGAGTGCAGAATGCATTTTTTGTCTTCCTTTTATAAAATAAGAGTACTTTTCTATCTCATTTTGTTAGATTAGGTGTGTAATGATATACAGTTTGGTCTCAAGACATTACCTAGAATGACTTGCTGGAGCATTGGCTTCTCACTGGCTTTTGAGAGAAAGATTTGAGTTTGAGACTGACTGAAAGAGAGCATGAAGAGAAATGGATTCGCTGATGGTGTAGCCCATATCTATGTGAATAGTCATTATGCTGCCTAGATGAGGTACATTTTTCAACATCCTAATAGGATGACTGCTGGATAGTGTAAATTTTGTGTTATTATGAGTAGATCTTCAAAGCAGAGCTTTAAGCAGTAGGCATTTGAAACCACAGAGAGACTGAAGATGAAAAAAAATTGTGGAACTGCCATTGATTTGCTGGTTTCATAGCAACACTTGCCACACTTCACTTCTTGGGCACACATGGACTACAATTCAATTTCTGTGTGTGAAACCGAAATCTTTTGAGGAAGACTTCTTGAGGTAATTAAACGATTTGGCTTTATGAAGAAAACTTTTTATTTTTCAGTTTGAAGTAATATATACCCACTTTTTTTTTCCTGCATGTTTCCTTCCAGTGTAGATTTGTTCTCATGAGAAATAGGAATAAATGCTATAATTAAAAGCATCTCTGATGACATTGTTCTTCAGGGAATTCACTTTTGCTGTGCATCTTCTTTGAGACCAAAACCCCACAACAGATGGTGTGCTTAGTGCTTATCTCCTTATTGTTCACCACTCAGGAGTGCAGGAAATTTTACATAGCAGATTATGACCTCGTTTATTAATCGTGCTATCTTGATGCCTATTCCATCATCCTATCCATAGGATGATACTGACTTGGCAGTGGCAGTAAAAGTTTAATTGTTGTTTTGCTTTATTAAGTTTGCTCTAAAAGGCTAAACTATTTTCCAAACCCATATGAGTTGTAGATATTTGGAATGCAAGAATCACAACTGCATAGTTTCTATTTGTAACAAATGTGAGGCATTATTTATTTTATGGTGAAGTTTAGCAACATTATTTTAATGTGGATTAGGGAGTTTAATGTAAGAGTTATGGCATCTTCAATGTAGGAAGAGCTGCAGAAATGAAGGTTTAGAAGCTCGGCCAGTAGGTCAGAGGCGCTGACCACCATTGAAGTCAAACTCCCTTCCACGTGCAGCATTGATTGAGAAAACATCCTCCCCTGTAAATCATTTCCCTTTCCCTTATGTCCTCTTCCTCTCTCCTGGTTCTTCCCAATTATTTTCATTATCTGTACATAGGTATATAAAAAACAAAATTGTCAAAATTGACATTGCAATTATTGAGCTTAGGTCCCTCTCCTCATATTTCCTAGGAGCTTTATGAGATATAAATCTCAAGTCATAAAATGAACCCTTTTAAAGTGCATGATTCAGTGATTTTTAGTATATTCACAAAGTTGTGTAACCATCATCACAGTCAAGTATAGAGCATTTTCATCTTCCCAAAAAGAAATCCAGTACCCATTAGCACTCCTTCCCACCTACCCACATGTCTTAGCATTTGACAATATTTAGCATTTTGCTCAAGGTTTAGTGACCTTTTCCTCACTTGTAGTACCATGTTGACAGACTGTTATTCTTTCATTACCTGTACTTATTTGTTAAAGAAACACTTACTGAATATCTATCAGGCGTCAGATATTCTGGTAGATATTGAGACTAGAAAAATGAATAGGACACTAAAATCTAGTCCTCAGCTTGTAAGCAAGTAATCTAGGAGGAAATAGTGATGTATGCAAATAACTGTACAGGAATGAGAAAAATATTCTAACAAAGATGTTTTAAATTGATACATAACCACAAAGGAAGATTTGGTTAAATTTACCTGAGGGGAGAAGAATATAAAATTTTCATACAGATAATACAGGAAATTATTTATTACCTTTCAATGAAAGCATTCATTGCATCTAGCACCTACAGAGTCTTTCCAGACTTTTGGATCCTAGTGAGCCTGGAAACTTGAGAATTTAAAAATACATTTTAAAGAAAGCTATTTAGCATCTTTTAAAAATCCCTTTATGGGATCTGATTTTTTAAATGCAATTTTATTGAGATATTTTCACACCCCTATATTCCATCCAAAGTATACACTCAGTGGCTCATAGTATCATCCTATAGTTATACATTCATCACCACAGTCGATTTTTACTCTGTTTGAAATCTCTTAGCTGTTCAAACTTTATTTTGTTTCATTTCTTTTCCCTCTTTCAGTCAAGAAGTCTTTTGCAATCCCACAATACAAGGGCCAGGCTCATCCTTGGGAGTCATATCCCGTATTTCCAGGGAGATTTACACTGTGAAATCTAACTTTGACTTTGGAATAATTACCTAGGTGTTTGAAATTATTTCCAGTATCGCCTTATTCAGTGTGCTCCATTGAAGGCATGTTCATGATTTTTTTTTAAAGATAATAGTTAACACGAGTTTGTCATATAATCTTAAATGTTTCTACTCTGTCATTTTTCTTCCTTCCCACCGTTTACCCTTGTTTTTTTCTTTCAAATATTTGAGAGCTTATTGTGTGCCAGGCACTAGTTTACTTCCTGTTTTAGTTTGTCAGAGCCAGTATAACAAAATACAACAAACAAATTGGATGTCTTGAGCAACAGAAATTTATTAGCTCGCAGTTTGGAGGCCAGGATCCAAATCAAGATATCTGCAAGCCATGCTTTCTCTGAAGTCTGTAGCAGTATGCCTGCTTTTGCTGGCAGCCAGTGTCTGCCTCTATCCCATGGAAATGTGTGTCTTTCAGTCTTCTCCTGTGGCTTGTACATCGTGTTCAAATTTCCTTTCCTCATGAGGATTCCAGGCATACTGGATTAACGCTCACCCTGAAAACATGTGGCCTTATCTAAATAGGATCTTTCAAAATCCTACAAATGAGTCAATACCTCCTGGACAGGGAGTTGGGATTCGAACATATCTTTGTGGGAGACATGATTTGATTTATGAGGCCCACTTTGACAGTCTAGCTACTTAAACTGTTTTGTGAAATGAGGTGGGATATTGATATATAAGACCAATCTAACCGGTTGATGTCACCATTTTTTACTGAATTATTTGTTGTACCAACAATTTTGATTGGCAGCAAACTCTTACCTCCTCTCTCCCCATCACACTATTATATCAAATTTCCGTGACATCTGCATAAGGAATCACTTTTTTCTGGGATACTGGAATATATTTCTCATAGCAGTCATTTTCCCATTCATGTTTTGACTTTCAACAAATGAATGTGGCAGGTTTTTTTTTTTTTTTTGGTGATGATTTAACATTGATTGTCCCATTGCAATAGTTTTCAGGTTTTAAGTTGAGCATTTTGGCTGCTGATATGCGTCAGTATATTCATAGGAAGTCATTTTATGAAGTAGATTTTATGATCTCTATCATGGAGCACTTATTATAACATATATTTATATTTTATTTGTAGTTAATGGCTACCTCAGACTGAAACTAATAGGAACATCAATTTTGGAAGCAAGAGTCATTTATTTACTATGTATGTCAAAACTACAGACAAAGCAGTTGAGATACCATGTACCTATAAGGTGGAAGGACTTCCTTTAAATATATAGTTCCTGTGGTTATTAAAAAATAGGAAATTTATCCTCAAGGCCCTAGCCCCTATTGTTGGGTCACTGAGTTTCCTTGACCTATTCTGGAAGGAAAATAAAGGCCCATATTGAGTGTCCCAAGGGAAGGATAAGTGGGCAAATTACAAGTTATCTTGCCTTCTAGATATAATAAAACAGCTCTCAGATCTGCACAGCTTAAATAAACTTCAAAAATTCCTAGAAATTCAAGAGAAGGGCAGTGTGGCAGGTTGGCAGAAAGGAATGTGATCTTGATTGGTTTCCTTAATGTTTACTGAAGTTATTGTTTGTTTCATCTAGATTATAGCATTTTATTATCATTGTTGTTATTTTTAGTTTTGTATTTACAGATCGATAAATTCAGGAAATGGAATTTCAATGGATCAGTCAGAATGTGACTTTCCCTTTCATCTAGGTAACCCATAGAAGCATCAGTATTTTAGAGGCATCAATATAGTTTCAAGTTTTGAACAGTCTTTTCCTTCTTGTAAAATAGGTTAGTCTGAAATTGGTGTATTTGACAGCACTGTTTTAGAAGCTGCTATCATAAGCAAGCTTTCGAATGGTTCCATCCCCTTGAGCCAATACTTATGGCCACTCAGTGAAGGTATTGAGTGCTTTATCCAGGCTAGGTACTCTACCAGCATTTCCTCCTCTCAGCCACCCTGCAGAGAGCCCAGGTGGTAAGTGTTCTTTGTTGATGCTGAAGAATATTCTTACGAATTATCTAAAATGTTACATTTTTCCAATTTATGTAGATTTTAGCAATATTTTTCAATTCAAATATCTTCATGGGTCTTATTAAATGCATTAAAGAAATATGTACATTTATCAAACGTTTAGTTAATTTACAATATCTCTTGATAGATACATAGCATGCATACTTGTTATAAAGAGACAGATATAAACTTTGATCTCGATCAGATCATTGGTTGTGATAAAAATAAAGTACCAGAAATTAGTTTGTGATCACAGTTTTCCCAAATTTCCCTTGGCATCAGCACTTTAAGAAATAGTAAATCTCTGGTGGAAGTTTATCAGCTGAGCTTACAGTTGTGTGTCCTATTTTTCAACTTTTCATGCATCTGTCACCTTTTAGGTTTTAGCAAAGTTTGCAGAGTACATGATTCCTCAGTCAACAAAGTGCTAAAATCCATAGCTCTGAAAAATACTTCTTTTAACCAATAACTAATATACTTCAACTCAAGTGGAAATGCAAAACTTTAGAAAATTTGACACTAGTTCCCAATCAGTGAACCAGGTTGCTTCTATTTTAATATCTTTGGGGATAGAGAAGCAATAAAAATATAGATATGAACTATAGATCTTATGTGGGGTAGTTTAGGGTTACCAGCTAGGGACAACAACAAATTTTTGAAATAGGTATGAGTGCATTCCATGTTTCCTGACAAAAAAAAGTATTTCAAACTCCAAAAATAGAATTCATGTAATATAAATCTCAAAATGTCATTAGTGAAACAGATGATAAAATTTAAAAGTATCTTTGTAATCCATTTTGGGTTCCATTATTTACTTGATAATTCAAATTACCAAAATTCAGGGTGGATTTTGGTTACTGCAAATAAAAATTGTACGTTCAGTAGGAGGCATCCCACTAAAGAATGCATCTTTTTTTTTTTTTGCATTGAAAAATTTATCTCAATTTAGGGGCTATTGGTGCATAGTATACGTGATAATATTTATAATTTTAATTGATGATATATTTATTTATTTATTGACTGGTTCACTGTAAAAACACCACAAGTTATCTTGATCTTCTGTAACAGTAGCAGAGACTTTTGAAATTGAAGTTATAGAGGAACAGGTTATTTCTTGTCAAGATAGTTTGTCAGTTTACTCTGTCCATGAGGTCGTGTGCAGTGTTTTTTTTTTTTTTTTTGCAATTACAACAGCTGTAATGTCTTTGTAACTACAGACATGGTTTAAACACCAATGCTTTTTTGATATAAATTTACATTTACAACAGAAGAAATATACTGCAGTGATAGAAATGTCTTCCTCTGGATATATTCATTGTTTTTATTTTAACTACCCACAGAAACTCTTTCTCAATCCTGTGGCAAAGTACTGCATCTGGTTTTTCTCTGGCTTCTTTCCTCATAGGATTTCATTTCACACAAGAATGGAAAATTGAAAAGGAGCAAGATTGTGGCAAAATAATTGATGTCCATTTAGGTTTTCCCCATGAGAGTGCTACCAGACTAGCTTAAATTCCCCTGATTAAGGTGTCAGAGCTTAATTATGATTCCAAAACAAAACAGATTACTTTGCAGTTACGGTATGGATGCTTCCGTGCTGAACAAAAAAGAAACATTGGCTAAAGGAAGGGAATGTCTCATGAGGAGTTTCTTATTTGGTGAACTACCAAGGTTAGGACTCTGTGAATGTTCTCTTTAACAATGTTAAAAGAGATTCCTCCAGAGACTCTATAATAGCTGTAAAGGATTGAATGTATGACCCTAAATTTCACTCTAAGACTATGAACATTATAAAAACCAATATATGTACACATACAGCACTGTGTATTTGTCTATTGGTATATACAAAGAAATATATGTAAAAATTTAACACCTAAGCACGTAGACTAACGTGCCTCATTTTTAATTATCATTTTTGAATTATATGGTAATCTTGAAGCTCTGAAGAAATGAAACTATTAAAGCAGTGAAAAGTTTATATTTTAATAGTTGATTTGGATTTACA